>NC_140347.1:10067925-11393132 GCF_963514085.1 Chelon labrosus | reverse complement strand
TTCGGGTACTCCAGCCACCCACTGTTCAAAGATTCACTGGTGATCCTAAACTGGCTGTATGTGAGTGTGGATGGTTGTCTGTCTCTCTGTGTTAGCCCTGCGATAGACTGGCGACCTGTCCAGGGTGTACCCCGCCTCTCTCCGAATGATAGGCTCCAGCCCCCCCCCCCCCCTTCATAGGACAAGCGGTTCCATATATTCTGCAGTTTTAAGCTAATTGTAAAATCAACCACGGGTTAAAACTAATGATTGATTTGATAATCAATGCATAAATGTTTAGAGTTACACTATATCATCAGTTACAACAGATACAGGGACAGCTGTGGATCAGTAGTTAGAGTGGGTTGTCCATGAACCAGAGGGTGTGATCCCTGGAACATGCCACATGCCGAAATGTCCTTGAGCCACACACTGAACCCCCAGCTGCTCCCAGTGCGTGACTCTAACTGAATGGGTAGATGTGTCTGTGACTGTTTACTTGTGTCATGGTTTGTGATTGGGGTTCTGTTTCCTGTTTTATTTTGTTAAGTTCGTGGTTTCCTGTTGGTGTTACTCCCTGTGTTTTCCCCTTTGATCAGTTCATTGGTTTCTCCTTGTGTGCTCCGCCCTCATTTGCATCACCTGTGTCTCATCACCCCTCTGTCCCCTGTGTGTATATATAGCCCTGCCTTCCATCGTACTTGTTACTTGTCACGTTCCTGGGTTTATGTCTCCTAGTAGTTTTGTCTCGTCATGTTTAGCTTACCTGTCATCTCTGCAGTGCTTTCTGTTTTGACTTGTTTTTCTCCATTAAGTTCATTATGTGCCAGCTCCTGCCTCAGCCCACTCTGCCCTGCATTTGGGTCCTACCCAATTATCTCGCTAACCTCTTGACAACTTGAAATTGCATCAAATGCCCAAGAGGCTTAATCGCACACTAATTTTTACTTAACTGTTGTTGAAAAACTTATTCATTCATTCATCTTCTGTAACCACTTGTCCTATCTCAGGGCTAACAGAGAGAGACAGACAACCATTCAGAGTCACACCTACGGCCAAATTAGAATCACCAATTAAACTAACCAGCATGTCTTTGGACAGTGAAAGGAAGCTGGAGTACCTGGAGAGAACCCACGCAGGCACAGGGAGAACATGCAAACTCCACACAGAAAGGCCCACCACTAACCGCCACGCCACTGTGACACCCTATCGAAAAACTAAAACACCTATATTATTAATCGGCATATCTATTTTATTGCAGCACACATATAAATAATAAAATGGCTGCACCACATATAAAAAGCTACATCATTATGTGGCATTTTTAAAAATTAAACTGAGTCACATAACTACAGATGCTGCACCAGATGCGTCTGCGAAGTCCGGCCTTACACTTTAATGACGAGCCAGCTGCTAGCTGTCATAGGCAGTGGAAAGTACAGACAAGTAAAATCCTCACTCTGGAGCTCAGATTAGTCTTTCTTTAGTCTAATCCTGTACCTGTGTGTCTACATTTTTCAATTGACGATCTGAGATAGTCAGAGTCAGCTAACCGAGTTAACACTGAATTTGTTTTAGGTCTGGTCTCTCTAATCTGAATGTGGTGGGGGAAAAAAAAAGAAAAATACAGACACAATGATTACCTAATCACAGGATTGCAAATATTTGAGCTGATTATTTTTGCTAACAGAAACAGTTGTAGGACAGGGCCAGTCAAGCCGTGTCCCAATTTCCAGTCTGTATTGTACCAGTGCTTGATTTGACGTGAGATCTTTGAGGTGAGGGCGAAACAGAACACCAAATGTCAGAGGCCTGGATGGTGTCTAAACGTTCCCAGCCCTTCCTTTGATCATCCTTTTGGCCAGTTGCTCTTAATTAATGACAAATGCACGGTGAGAATATCTGACCCTTGGCTTCAGTAAACAGGATTGGCGCTGTGTTCAAACAGGAATTTAAGGGCCAACAGGAACTGGACCGACATCACAAGTGTGAAGCAGCTCCCTGCTGAAAAACGAGGCATTCCTGCAGCATCAGGCCATCAGTTAGAGGGGTCATTAGATCAAATCTAAAATCAAACCTACGTTATTATATGGTCACACCTACACAGAACTTGTACTTTGCATTTCGTTGCATTTTGTTGCATTTCAGGGGACCAGGGAGTAGCCTGGGGGCGGTTAGGTAGGTGCATGTTCAAGGCACCTCAGTCATGGATATACAGGGGATCAGAGCAGTGACCTCACCCAAAGCTGCAATGGACAGTGCCTGTGGTCTGATCCCATGGAGGGATTGAACCATTCAATCAGGTAGACTGAGAAGTGAAGTAACCACTGGGTTATACCAGTTTAAAAACCTCAAAGAGAAGTTCCACAGGTCTCTAAATTTGAGGAAATTATTCGTTCAGGTGGGTGAGAGTTTTTAATGAGAGGATTTATGCATTCATACAGGTTCGGATAACATCAGCACTGATCCGTACACCAACACTTTGGTATTATTGGATTATTGGATCATTGGATTAAGTATGCATATTTTCCAGTGTCATTTGCTCCCCCCGATACTTTTGGTTTGCGATTTTTCCATAACCAGGCTTACCAAAGTAGCTCAGTTTTAAAATGTCAGGGTCTTCTCTCATTTGTATTAAATGGTTCAGGGGCATCCTAATTAACCAATGAATTTTTCAGTGTGCAAGAGCAATGTTTGATTTCCAGTTTGATTTTCAGTGTCTGAGGCTGAAGTGTCTGTTCCATTGACTATTTTCTGAGATTAACCTTGGGTTAATCACCAAATAATTAACCTCAACCTTCTTAAACTATTATTCAAATCATTCAGGGCTGACATATTTTAACAGGATATCTAGAAATGAAGAACCCATTTGAAACTTTAACTTTTACCTAATGATACTGTTCAACTAAAAAAAGTATTTATTGATTGTTGACCTTATTAGGAAAGGTGTTATGATATATATTCTGTCATTAATACACAGCATACGTAGTGTTAAGCGTGTTTTAACTTCAGTGATGATGAAATGTGAGCGGAAGGAACCGGGAGAGCAAAAAATAAAGCCAGCCAGCAGGTTAGAACCCAGAGCATGCACCGGCCACTGCTAACCACTATGTCATCAGAATTATGAAAATAGTGTCGTTGTCCTATTATTTCCTGTCCTACTTCCTGTCCTTAATCTGTAGAGTACATTTATAAACCCACATTAAAATGTGCACAACATTCATAGTTCACCTATGGGTTGAACATAAGCTCAGACACACTGTTATTCAAACCAAGTATATTTTCAAGGTATGACACAAGATTTAAAGCTCAAAGATAGCATGGTGTTCTCCTTTGTCAGTCATGTTGATCGATTGTGGGATGGCATTACTGTATGTCCTTTCCTTTCATAAATGATGGTTCAGGGTAGTCTATGCTAAAAGAGATGAGAAAAGAAGCATTGAATCACCTTTCCTTAGAAATTAGAGAATTAAACCATCTCTGATCCCAGCTCATTCTGGATCAACAAAAGCCATAATCCTATGTACATCTTCTGCCGCTGCCCTCGGTCAGTTAGGCCACCAACCTTCTGGTGGTGGAGGTGGCTGGGGAAGCAGCTGAGCAGGTAGGTTAGAGTGGTTTGTGTTAGAGCTCCTGAGCAGGTCTGCTTTTTTCTTCTTTTTTCTTTTTGTAATGTGCTGATAATCACAGAGAGGCCAGCTGGGGGATCTGAAAGGGAAGACTCTGTGGCTGCGGGCCAGCTGGCACGACGCTAACCTTGAAGGGGTTGTTTTGGGTGTTGGAGGCAGCAGTTCCTGGATATCTGCTCCAGGCCACACCGTTGCCCTGTTGCACCTGGTATTTGTACACCAACGGCGATAGTGACAGCTACTCAGCTCAGCAGAAAACACTTCTGTCTTAAATGGATGTGTAATAACAAGCATTCCATGAATATTTGGCAGATTGTTTGGGATAATACATCATATATATATATATATATTTAGCAGTAAAGGTCAGGGCAAATCTGGGCAGCTAGTCTTTTTTGGGGGGGAATTTTTAATCTGTTACCTCCTGTGGAAACCAAGAGATGTCTTATTAGTCACTACAAAAGGTCTGTTATGCAGAAGAAAGGTACACTTTTTTACATACTGCTGTTGTTTAGGCCAGGTTCCCGATGTCTTCATATTGCTTGGTAGCGATGGTTAGCTGCTGAGCGGGCCATACAAGCCAGCAGCGTTAGCTTAGTTTATATTCCACAAGGTTCGAATTATCCTCTGCTGCTCTGTGGGCCTACAAGCCAGCAGCATTTACTTAGTTCATTTAGATTGTAGGCTAAGCTAGCCAGCAGCATTTGGTTAGCTTATATTTCACAAGGTTTGAGTTAGCGTCTGCTGCTGAGTGGGCCATACAAGCCAGCAGCATTTACTTAGTGCATTTAGATTGTAGGTTAAGCGTCATATCACATGACTATAGATTTATTGGAGTTTCTCAGTTGGACGGGGCCTCTAAATATGTTTTGCCTGGGATTTTGGCACAAGGGATTGTAACATCTAATCCTGTGTATTAATGAATATGTAGGTAAAATAATGGTGACATAATGTGAATCTAGTTTTGTGGAATGGACTTTAAGCAAAATTAACGCCTGAATGGATGAAATAGTCAAATGAACATCTAGTCATCTAAACCACCTGCCAACTGGTTCATTTGGTCTGTATAAATAATGTCCAGATGCAGGTGAAATGTGCGACACATGTTTATTCCATGTATCCTGAGTGCTCATAGCCATTGTACTCAAATTTGATGGATTATTACAATATGTCTCATACAATGTATGCTGCAACCTAATCCATGTGTACATGAACCAGTTTTTCCTCTTATATAGTTACAAATTGGGGACAAACAGCTGCATGCAGCAAGTTTTGCCCCATATTCTTTGTGGTGACACCAATAGCAAGAGTCTGTCCTGCACAGTGAATTATTTTTAGAGACTAATGTGTTTATTTGCGACAGCTGTTATGCGCTTTCAGGTTGTTTTTTGTGGTAGGAAAAAGCCCAAACATTAAATGAGATGAGATAATCATTTATTTATCCCACAGTGGAGAGATGTGCAAATGTGCTGACTCTGCAGAAAAATCCAGCGAATGAGATGCTCTGTTTCCAATATGGTAGACTGGTATTGGTTGTTTGGGTAATCAGTTTAGACAAATCCAGCAGTACATGCATTTCTTCATCAATGCATCCATTGCATACCACTGAATTAACTCATTTTCCTATCTACAGAGGACATTGAGGGCTTTTCAATGATGCCAAATGTGAAGGTGTGGGGCTGTGGTGCCTTTCTCTTTCTGATTAAGGAAAATGTCGTCCATCAGTTATATGATATCTTAAAAATAAAAAAATAAAAAATGTTTTCAGTATTCTAATTACCTTACAAAGATTGGGAAAATTGTGGTTGGTCAATTCCCCCCCCCCCCCCCCCAGTAGTCAGGAGGATGAAGATCTGTCATTATATAAAAAAAATATTGCTCTATAATTTTAAATTTGGAGGACAGATGTTTCAGTTCAGTTGGATTTTGGTAGTTATCAGTCAGGAACCAAATGGGCCAAGGAGAATCCACACATTGTTCACTCAAATTCTACTTCTCATTGATGCTTAATTTCTGGACGCCAGGGAGGAAGTCTCATCAGCAAACCCATACAGTTTCAGAGTCTTTCTTTAGGATTCTCCTGAAGAATAAGTAGAATTGTCTTGCCAGAAAGAGATAAGCACCCTGAGTGATGACAGTCCTCTTACCTGCACCAGGAGCTCACAAATAGTAACTGTTAATTAAAATAGTAACTGTGACTGTTTACACGCCTGTAGTCAAGGTAGCTAATGTAGTCAGCTAGCACCTATTTCACTTTTCAACTTAAAATAACCTTTGTGTACATGTTCTCTAGTTTTAAAACAAATTATTTTATTAAAATTTACTAAAGAGAGACAGGATGTTCCTAATTTTGACTTTTGATATTACGCATTTGAAAGAAGGCAGTCCTAGTCACTTGCTTTATGTGCGAATTAAAGGACACATCCTGATTGAATATAACATCAAGGTTTTTCACAGTAGTACTGGAGGCCAATGTAATGCCATTCTGAGAAACTAAATGATTTAATAATGAATCTCTGAGGTGTTTAGGGCCAAATACAATGATTTCTGTATCGTCTTTTGTCTACAGGTCATCCAAGCCTTTAACTCTTCAAGGCATGCTTGGAGTTTAACCAACTGATTAGTTTCATCTGGTTTCATGGATAAATATAGCTGGGTGTCATCTGCATAGCAATGGAAGTGTATGCCATGTTTCCTAATTATATTGCCTAAGGGAAGCATGTATAATGTGAACAATATTGGTCCTAGCACAGAACCCTGAGGAACTCCATGACTTGCTTTAGGATCATTGTTGATATGGACAAACTGGAATCTGGCTGATAGAATTCAAATCAGTCTAATGTGGTTCCTTTAATCTTGATCACACTTTCAAATCTCTGTATTACAATATTGTGATCAGTCGTGTCAAATGCAGCACTAATATCTAACAGGACAAGTATAGAGACAAGTCCATTGTCTGAAGCCATGAGGAGATTTTTAGTAACTTTAGCCAGAGCCGTTTCTGTACTATGATAAACTCTAAAACCTGATGGAAACTCTTCAAACAAACATTCCTGTTTAAATAGTCACACAACTATTAGCAACAACTTTTCCAAAATTTTAGAAATAAAAGGAAGGTTAAAAGATGTGTAGTTCCCATCAAAGTGAAGGACTGTTGGTGTAATTCCATTGAAAAATGGTTTCTAGTTATGAACGCTTGAAAAGTATCAGTGCCATTTAAAATTAACTGGAATAAAGCCTGTTCTTGTCCACACGAGTAAAGTAGATTTTATATTGTATTTGTGCAGTCACATTTAAAGGACACTCATCCATTTCTCCCTAGAATGTTTGAACACTGGAGTCAGTTTACTCGTGCTGACTGAGAATTCACTTCGTTGGATAATGGACAATTTGTTGGATTCATTTGCAAACAAGCTTGCATGCAGCAGCTCCCTTAACCCCTCTCTGGGATTCACCTTGCTTCAGATAAGAAACGATGCTTGTAACACAATGAGCACATTATGTCCTGTCACGCTTGTAATTCCCTTTGATGGATGGAAGGAAATTCTTCATTATGTGACACACATGCACTGCTACCCATGCCTGGATTTAATCCTTTGTCTGGAGCTACTTATTCTACATCAAGTTTATGGGAAACAGGCTGCACATATGCCTTGTGCTCTACACAACATCGGAACTCATTCAGTTGATCTGAATTAAAGAGTTAATCTCAACCGGTTTTCAAAAAGACTCTTTAGAACCCTTTCTGTTTTACTCCATCAGTGGCTAATTGTGGGATCTGTAGAACTTGGAATGTGAGCTCAAGCCAGCCTTGCTCTGGGGCATATGTACATATTCTCTGTGGAATGCCGGAAAGGCATTGTTGCCTTCTTTTGAAAGTTCTTCCGAGGTCTATGAATGTTATGTTCCCAAGCCCTCCACATACACTACTACGCTAATTGCTGTAGTTGGGGTTTTCAAGGAAAGAATGCCAAGGATGTGGTCACAGTTGCTTGGCCTTTTTTCCTTCAGGGATAAAGGCGTCATTGGGCATGTGAACAATGTTGAAGAAGGATAGTGCAGGAGCAGCTATGAATTAGGGATCATTACCAAATACCATGGCTGCTGAGCTTTTCACAAAGGTCGAGTCTCTAGTCAAACACACTCAATTGTAAATCTGATTGACCTTACTGTATTATTTTATTGTCCTTCTTTGTTATAATTTAGAAATGTAACTGTGTAGTACAAAAAAATCAAAAATCACAAAACCAAACTATAAAATGTATGTAAACTTTACTTGAAAGTAAGGTTTGGTGGCACAATAGTGTTTGTCTTTCTGTCTTTCTGTCTTTATTAGTCTGTGCACCTAGTACCACCTTGTGAGGATGCATTTATGTAGACTTCATTCATTCATTCATTTTCTGTAACCACTTGTCCTGTGAAGGGTCTCTGGAGCCTATCCCAGCTGTCACTGGGCGAGAGGCAGGGTACACCCTGGATAGGTCTCCAGTCAATTTACAAACACCACTTAACCTAAGGAGCATGTCTTTGGACAGTGGGAGGATGCCGGAGTACCCGGAGAGAACCCACACAGACACAGGGAGAACATGCAAACGCCCCAGTCGGCCCATGGATTCCAACTCGGAACCTTCTTGCTGTGAGGCATCAGTGCTAACCGCCATGCCAAAAAAGAGATGCAAGGTAAATTTAAGAGAGCGGGTCTAGAGATGCACCAAAGATTCTGGACAGAATTCAAACTAAGGCTGTTACAGTTAGTTGGGAAGTAGCAAGATGATCTGAACCATCAGTTCTCGGCAAAGCAGTAAGGGTGCGGAAACCAGATGCAACCATACGACGGAGCGGGACAACAACTGTCTGATATTTTGCCCTTTTCAGCCCTTTCATTAATCTCAATTAAAGGCATTTGAATCGAAGCAAAGATAATTTGGTTATGATGCAGCTAATCACAAGTTATTCCCAGGCTGTATGAGCTTTTCAATAACAGATTATGGTCGAGACTTTTTGGGCAACCAGGCAAACACTGACCCTTACCGGAAGTTCTAGAGAAAGAAGAAAATCTTGGAGTTCAAATCGATGATTCACATTTATCCCTATTTTAACTGTATTGCTGATAAATGCTTTGGTAAGAGGTGTTAATTGGAGCAACAGAACAAGTGAAGAACTTATGCCACTCCTTCCTTAGGGCTTGCATCAGCATTATTTATAATAAAGTTGCCTAACCACTAGTCAGCTGTGTTGAGTTTCTTTGTGTTCTTCAAACAATGGTGCCTGGAACTTGGCAGCTCATGTTGGAGGAGATAATACATGTTGAACAACAGTTACTTTTGCTTTTTAATTATTGGTATTTGGTAATGATCTCAGTAGATGGTTTGTGGGTAGCAGAAGAAAGGGAGACGATACATCTGGCTGTAGACACGAAGATGGCGAGACGCACCAATGAGATATATAGATGATGTCGGCCCTTGCAGTTGACTAGTCCTACACCCGTGGACTCGCTCTCTGTTCATTTTGCAGCCTGAAAATAGTTGCACACACGTGGCTAGTTGTAAAATGTGCAGGTTAAGTCTCAAAAGTGCGCTTGTTAACCATTTTCACATATTGCCTTCTATTAACCAAGCTCTCAGAGATTCTTACCTTAAATAACAACATGAGTAGTCACCTCACCACCCACTGTATCTTGAAAAAAATTAAAAGTGGCCAGCCAGTGAACTAATCAGTCTTTGTGTTCAATGAATAGATGCTTTATCTAGGCTAATTTTGTTTTGATTCTCCTCCCCTGCTTAGAATCAAAGGTCTCCAGGTTTCCACAGTGATGGAGCCTTCACTGGTTACTCAGTCATTTTGTGTAAATGGGGAATTCAGTTACAAGTGACAATAGCGTTGGCTGAGAGTCCCTGGCTTCTGCGGCAGCACCGTCTTTGGAAGGCAATTTTAAAACACCGAGAGCGGCCTGGGGCGGTTGCAGCCGCTCTTCCATTCTTGTTAAACAGATAACATGTGTTTTCTCATTTTGCTCTCAATATATTTTACAACACCCATCTAATTTATGGCATTAGATCCCGTAACATAGCCAGGTTCTTTAATACTCTGTGGTTTAGTGGGTGTTTGTTTGTTGTAACCGTGGCGACGCTAGTCAGCCTTTTTGAATTTACATGGGCTTGACATATTCAAATAGTGAACTTCTTCACCCGACGCTTCACACAGTGTTATGCAAATAACACCACCGAGGTGTGTGGTGACATATCAGTGATTCTGCATGTTTAGTCAAGTTACAGCAGATCATGTGTGCACTTGAGATTTATTCATGAGTACATTTTTTCAAAGCATGTGAAGAAGAACCTAAGCCAAATATTGACAATGATATACTGATCAATGATTTTCAGTAGGCCCTGTATGATTTGTATGATATGATGTCATTTATGCAAATCCCAAGGCCATCTCCTAGTTAAAGTTCTTCACCTTTCTATCAGACTCCCAAAGGTTGTGTTTCAAAAGGGACTGGTACTTGGTATTATCCCTGATTCCCTCCACCTTCACAAAAGCCCTGGTACCAGCTGTTCTTTATGTGCTACATGGAGAGACTTTATATATATTTTTGTCAGTTTTAGCCAGGCTTGGATTTTTTTTGTAAGTTGAAGCTTGCGTCAGATGACGAAAATTTGGAGAAAGGTGCCACATGTGTGGAGCAACCACTACTTGCCCATAAGAGCTGCAGCTCTTTTAATGTTGTTGGCCTTTTGGCAGCCTCCCTGATCAGTTTTTCCTCTTCATCTCCTTATCAGTTTTGAATGGACGTCCTGTTCGTAATAATGGCCTGAGCCACTTGTGACTCAATACATTCCTTTTGTAGTGTGAACACATTGTGTCCTGGCCACATTGAACGACCGCCTAATCAACTGATGTCCTCTTGCATAAGAGGAATTTTACCTCATTCATTAAAAATACCCAAACACAACCACTGCATTGAATGCCTGTTCATTAGCAATGAGTCTTTTCACACCATTTGTTCTTGTAACTATTAGCTTACTAAATAATATATACATCCAAACAAGAATTAACCAACCAAGCTGCTGAATATGAATAGGCCATGTGTAATTCTTCTATAAAATCATATGGGCATGTGGTTAATTAGTGATGTGGCCATACTAATGTATGTAAAGTAGCCATGTGGAGCTAAATTAAGTCTTTTTTTATCTTCATTAGTGGTGATTTTTCATCCAGTCCTGCAAACAGCACAGTGGTGACACACTTAAAGGGGAATTACTGCTGTTTACAACCTGGACCTTATTGATTGCATAAAATACGATTGTTTACTCACCCATATAACTTTGGTGTCATTTGGAGTCGTTCGGAAGATATTTAGATCCCTCTGCTTGCACTGCCCTCCAATCTGAACTGAAAATGACAGAACTTGTTTCACTGGAAGCGTTCTGCTCTATTTTAAGAAATCGACCATGGAAATCTTTTGAACAGTGCCTATGTTCTTAAATTGTTACTGTACCTACAACTTTTGCACTTTATTTCTCGCATCTTAATATTTTACTATTTTTTTTGTTTGATTTTTACTGTTTGCTTGTTATTGTTGTTTTTTCTGTCTTGATCACTATGACGTGTGCTGCTGCCTTTCTTGGCCAGGTCACCTTTGTGAAAGAGGTCTTGATCTCAGTGGGTTTTTATCTGGTTAAATAAAGGTTATAATAAAAAAATATATATATATAGTGGGAGTGAATGGGGCACCGAAACGCAGCGAGTTTTGCGGCAGATAATGCGTTATTTAGAGGCTGCGTTTAGGTGGAGTGCTGTATCACACAACCAGACCTACACAGCCACTCAATCTTAACCCAGCTGAGATGGTTTTGAATTAGTTGGACCACAGAAAAAAAAAAAATAAAAATCAGCCAGCAAGTGCTCAGAAAAAGCAAGAAAACCTTTAAGACTGCAGAGTTGTCTACTTCTTCTACATAAATGTAAAATATAAACCAGACTTTTGATTTGCTTGCACTTATTTTTGTTGCTACACCAGTCCAGATGTGTTATTTAACAGCTTGTATAATAACACATGGTCAGATAACAGAAAAAAAACTCTTGACTGAGTAGGTGTTCATTTTCATGCAAAAAACCCCCCAAAAAGACTTCATGACGCTAAAGATCGACATAGCTCAGGAGTCCCACTCGTACCGAGGTAGGAGTAGAATGACCTGTATTCCTGAGTAGTTAAACAGTAACCGGCATGAGCGGTGTCTCATCCACACAAACACAGGTGACATTCCCATGCATGAACACTTCAACAGATGCTGCAGAAACATAGCATCAGCGACTTTTGGCTGTTTATGCCATGTTAATGCAACATAAACCAATGAAAGGTAAACTTTGCATTGTATTAAAATGCAACACTAAAAGCTAATCTTCACGTTCCCAAAACACAAAGTGGAAAATCCTGATTCTGACCCCCTATTATCCTTTGAACTCTCTCAAGTAGGTGCAGTGCATTGACATTTCAAATCAGTTTGTTACAGCAATACATTTGTGTGCAAGTCAGGATTTGCCAATTCTATCCATGGCCCCTCCCACCCCACCTCTCCCCTCCTCCTTGTACCCCCCTTGGAGTAACTTGTGCCTCAGTCTGCCTCTGCTCTGGAGAATCCCCGTGACCTAGATTCAGCCTAGATTTACTGCCGGCTTCAGGCCGGGGCTGTTTTCACTCCTCTGCCAGCGCCAAATCCATGCTGGGCTCGCACATCAGCGCTCTGACCCACATCTCCATGGCAACAGCTCCGAAATGCCCCGGCGATCGGCATCAACAGTGGCAGTGTCTGGCAAAAAAGGGATGAGAAGTGTAGGGCTGCCCTGACCTGCAGAGTAAAGAACCCCCTTCTCATATTAGCATTGCCCCCCCCACCTCACACATACACATTCACTTTCACTCTCAGTTCACAGCTGCGCATGCTGATGAGGGGTTTACGAAACACAGATATGATGAAGAGGTAAAGTCCACTGTGATTTATTCCCATCATTTTTTCTGTCATCATTTCCAGTTAACAGTAATAGAGGTGCTGTTTTTTTTCTGTTTGTCCTTTAAGCCTCACTGATGACCCCTGTTGCTCCTCTCATCCTGTGCCATATGCTCGCATAATTCACTGCCAGTTGCTTTTTCTCTACTTCACATGTTGAGTTTGCTCTGTCAGTGATGTGCTCCCTTTCTCTGTCTTGATTTTCCCTCTCTCTTTGCTTTTCACTGGAATAATTTCAGATGTTTAGCCACAGCTATCTATCAGAGATATCTACAGCAACAGGTTTTGCTGCTAGCTACAGCGACACAAAGAGAAGCAAGCAGTTTGCATTCAGCTCACATTACAGAGTTGGCCCACTTCAGTGTCCCTGTCTCTGGCCAACAGAACCCTAAGAATAAGATTGGGCTCTTTACGATTTTATCACAATAACGGACTGTCACTTCGCATTAACGCTTGGTGAAACTTACACTGCAAACTGCCACCACTCGGCTCAGATAACACTGGTGACAATCAATGCTCTGTCCGTCTCTGGGTACCTGCTGTGGCAGTTTGTAACGTGGCTAATAGCCACATGGTGGCTGGCAGACAAGCAGATCCCACCCCCTGTAGATGTTCACGCTAATATGCATTAACCACTGACATTGTTGGCTTAGAACTAAACTAACTGAAAATACTATATTGGGAATCATATATATATATGCTGCAAGTAATATGAACACTATGTAAACATGCTGCCATTCAACTGTTCATCCGATGGATGCATGGTCACAAATAAACCCATGTCAACCAGTCAACATGTATAATCCAAACTGGCTGGTCCTACTGCCACCCCATATTTAACATTAATGAACATGAGTGTTGTAAGAATACAGATGAAACATGGAATATGATCCAGGAAGTCCAGTTCAGGTAACAGAATATCAGATAACTAAAGCCTGCATGATGGTTTCTCAGAGACAGACTTTTACAACTTTACAGCAATTGTTTTAATTCAATATGACAACATGATCTCGAGGTAGAACAGTAGAAACACAAAAATTGTGTTACAAATGTGGTACCTTTCCAGATGACATAGAATTCCACTGTAGCAGAAGTAGCTATTCTGTTGGAATACCATATGTTGGAGGCCTTAGCCACATAGAAAGTCATCTCCATTAGCCAGATCACAACCCTAGGGAAAGGGTGATTGGGAGTAGAGCACACAGCTGTTAACATGCTATACAGTAGTAGCACACAAATGCATGAGTAGTAAAAGAGAAGAAAGGGTCCTTGGTGTGAGAAAGTAGAGGACAAGTGCTCAGTGCATCATCCCCCAGCAGCCTAGGCCTATAGCAGCATAACTGAGAGAAGATTCAGTGTCACCTGAGCCAGCCCTAACTATAAGCTTTATTAAAAAAGAAAGTCTCAAGCCTAACCTTAAAAGTAGGGTGGCTGCCTTCCGAACCCAAACTGGGGGCTGGTTCCACAGGAGAGGAGACTGATAGCTGAAGGCTCTATTTTGAAATTCCAGGAAACACAAGTAAGCCAAAGATCAAAGTGATCCATTGGGACGATATGGTACCATTGAACATGTTGAAAAGAAGATTTTACCTGAAAGAACCCCAAAGTGTGGAAATTCTTTAAACAGAGATCTAATAAAATGTATGTCTTGTAAAATGGGAACGGGCATCTCAAACTTCTAACCGAGGCAGCAGTAGCCTGAAGGTCTTTGGACCATTTCAGTGAGTTTTGTGTCCGTATTAGTTGGTGGCCAGTGTCTGAGAGTCGTCATTGCTTCCTCATCTGTAGTGTTTCAAACAAGAACTAGAGCAGCAGTGGTTCATGCATCCCATACACATAACAACGACTCCTGTTTATGGTTCTGAAACAACTCTGTGGTGATCAGCTGTGTTTGAGGCAGTGGCTGTTGTGATGCACGAGTTGATTTGCATAGAACTACGATTTGATCATACAGTAAGTGGATCCAAGATGCATGTGGAGACACATGCTAATGGCAGGTATGAACAGACACACACTACCTAGACTGACTTGTGATCAGATTACCCAGGATGAAGGTTAATGCCAGGTGTGAACAGGGACCAAAATTGGTATTTACCATCTGGAAACTACTTGTGTAAACTCAATTTTCTGGTCAATTATAGTCCTACTTCCTACTGTCCTTAGAAGGAGAGGTGACCTCGGACGAAACAGTCAAACCATTTACACGCAAAGCGATGCAGCACTTAAGACCTGTTAATGCGATAGCTAACAGTCTGTTTGTATTGGCTGACCGCACAAGCTAGCAGCATATGCAGCTGTTTGCCTCTGTCAGTTTGTGAAAAAAAAAAATTCTTGTCACTCTTGTAGTATACTTCTTTCAGCCTTATCCCAGTCCACACCTGTTTTTTTCCATGTAAATTTAGTAGGGTTATCACAATGAGTCAGTGTGAATGATCCCTCCCCCTCCTTGGCCTTGAGGTTATTGGTCTGATATTCCATCTCAGCTTCCTTTCTCTGCCCTAAACAAGATTTTCCAGTCTGTCAGCCTTGTTCTATGGCAATCGGAGAAAGAAAAAAATCAGCGAAAGAAAGACATAAAACATTACGTGAACTAAATCCCTTTAGTTGGGCGCAAACCCAAAAAGAGTCATAATTTCTCCAATTTCAATACAACTCATGAAAGTGATCCCTAAGAGAGAATTTCTGCACAAAGACCAAAGAACGGCCTCAGTGAGCCAAATTTGCACAGTTTAATTTCCTGCACAAGTTTCCACTGCTAGCAGTTAACAACAAATTAGAAGGATAACCTGAACAACTTCTTCTTATTAGAGTGATAAATGACTTAATTTGATGCGAGTGTTATCGATCTGTTTGCTGTTTTAGCCATTTTCAATCAATGTTAGGTCAAATGGCATTGTTGTGCTTCCTCTTCTTGCTTTTAATATTTTAATAATTGCACTGTGATTTCTCTGTTTCCAAGATGTAAAACACATTTGAAAGAGCCATTGTTTGTTGCAGCCTCCACCAAGCCTCTGAACTCTAATACCGAAGACTGGTGTAATGGAATGATGTGCAGTTTATACGCAAGACCTTTAGCACTAAGGCGTCCTTACAATATCCCTTTTAAACCGTTGTGTTGTCATGGTCAGATGCCTAGTCAGAGGGCTATCACTTTCTGTGATGTTTGTTTTATGGTTTTATGTAAAGCAACTGTAGTAATGTACCCAAGACAAGGTTCCCTTCAGCAGCACTTTAATTTGCACAGAACAGGCTCATACCCCCATGCAGATCATACAGTCAGAACAAAGAAACACCTACGTTCTTTCTGATGAACATCCAGCATATGCATGCACACATTTGAAAACTTATGCTGATGGATGCACACATAACTTTTTTTTCTTTTTTTTTTATGGCTATAATGGATTGTATCTCCTCTACGTACAGAAGCATTAAAGCTCAAATTTACTAAAGTGAATTCTTCTTTTTACTACATGGAAAATTATAGGGGAAATACCTTTCTAAGACTTGATGGTGGTTGTATGAGTGATTTGGTTTTTAAAGATTCATTTTCAGCTACTCTATTATCAGGATACATTACCAGTTTGTTCATAATATCATCCGTACATCACAAGAATCTTACAAATGGATCTAAATTATACCATTTGTGACACAATTGTCAAATGGGAATAATGGCTACCACTTTTGGAGTCACTTTCTAAAGCACTGTGGTGTTTCTCTTTGTGAAAAAAAACAACAAAACCCTGAAAGAGAAATTCAAATACTGCTTACTTTCTTACCTCTGCAACACAGGCCAATAACTTTGTGAAGTGGACTAACTTGTCATGATGACAGCTGCAAGACATTATAAAAAATGTTTAAGATCGCTCTCCCAGTTCTTAAAGGGGAATTATTGTTTTTACATGGACCTTGTTTCTAGCATAAAATACCATCGTTTACTCACCCATATTACTTTAGTGTCTTTTGGAGTAATTCGAAAGATATTTAGATCCAGCGGAGCGCCGCATATATCCATATAGTGAAAGTGAGTGGGGCACCGAAACTCAGCCTCTAAACAACGCATTATCTGCCGCGAAACTCGTTCATTTCACCAATAATTTGTTACGATACACTAGTGCTATTCCCTGTTGAGTCTGAAATTGCTTGTTATCTATTTGCGGACGTGCAGCGGTTTGTTGTTCTTTGGCCAGCTGTTCCTCTCTCTGCCTAGCAATAGCAAATTACAGGTAAACAAGCCAACCGTCGCGGGTGTGTGTGGCGCTCAGAGATGATATTGTCCAGGTCAGAAGTTAGTAGGTCAATCTACAGACCCCGGATGATGATGACAGGTAACTCTGGACTCAACGGGGGATAGTACTAGCGTATCATAACAAAATGTTGGTGAAATGAGCGAGTTTCACAGCAGATAATGCATTATTTAGAGGCTGTGGTGCCCCAGTCACTCTCACTATATGGTACTGTAAATTGTTGAAAGAAGCATGCATCAGACACTTTTACCATAAACAGAAAAGCACATTTTTAATCAGGATCCCCATTTGTTTTCTATTGCTACACTCTTCAAAACATGAAATGGCTAATGGTAAATGGTCTTATTTTTATATAGCACTTTTCTACCATCTACCCATTCACTCACACGAGCACACACACATTCACACACTAGTGCCATGCACTGGGAGCAACTGATCCCACATTGCCCCAGCTCCTAGTTCCCAGCGGCTCTAAGCCTTATAATAAATCCAAACTTGCCAATTTCAGTACAGCTGTTGTATATGAGTTATACCATGATTACTGATGTGTGAGCTGATGTGAGCACAGGCTGGGGGCTGAACAGACCACGTTCACACACAATGAACCACCCAGAATCCCTTCAAGTGTTAAGTCCTTTCCCACCATTGTCCACTTATCTCTATAACAACAAACGACTATCTCTGTGGTTCAATTTTTGCTTTGCTCGTACTGATGTTGAGAGTTGTGTCACCCACTCTGGTTTAGTTCCCCTAGCAATGTTGTTTGCGCCCAATAAAATGCTGGCCTCCCCCGCCATGTGCTTTTTTACCCAAACGGTTAGAGCCTTTTCTTGATGTGACTCACAATAGTGTCTTTGATAGCAGTCCACTTCTGCCAGACTGTTCCCTTTTTAACACACTGTTGACTAACCTTAGTGCTGCTGTTGCCAGTTTGAAGATGTCCAAAAAACCTAAAATGTGGCTTCTAGACTCATCAAACCATTTTAGTAACTCTCTATTCTCTTTGTTTTGTCTAGTCATACGCTTCTGTGTATTTGTTAATTTGTGTCACTGTTCAAATTAACGTGGCCTAAACAGACAGTGGATTCATATAGATGAGCTCACTGTTTGGTTTGGGATTAGCCTGCTCGCATCTTTTTCCAAATGGATGATTTTGACCAAACAGGAGCTTGTCACTTTGGATCACTGCCTAAGATCACATAAGGCTGCATCAAAACACTGAACAGAATTATTTTCAGCATGAATTATTTCTGTAGCTGTCTGACTTCCTACTTTGTTTCCTTCTCAGACAAAACCTTTGTTGCTGACTGCGCCTAGCAAACCCCCAAACGGGATCTTTTCTTGCTAGATTACACCTCAGCTTCTGCAGAGACATATGTGTGAAGAAGGGAAAGAGGGAGTAAAGCAGTTGAGGAACTTAATGTGCCAGCTCAAGTATTGTAGTTTGGTCCTGCTTCATCACCATCTTCAATGGTGCAAAGTTAATGTGACAAGGCGTTTGGCAGATGGTTGCCTTCTCTTCATCAAATGATGTGAATAGGGATATTTTGCTCCTTTCATTTCTCTCTTGTGACCTCTCCGCAAGGAACCAGAGGCATAACATGCAGGGTTTTGTCCTTCCACCCCTGCTGTGGTCCTTGAACCGGCTGATGATGCTTTCGGTGTTTCCTGTTAGAGACCCACTACCAAAGGTGCCTTAGCTGGAAAGATAATTTAGCTCAATCTTGTGCTACAGAGAGACAGAAAAAAACTTTTGTAATGGTCAACTTGAACTCATACTAACTACTACCATGTGTTCCAAGATTACACCAATTCAGCTTCAGCTGTGAAAAGTTTTAAAAGTTACAAAGCCTAGAAACATCTGACTGTGTGTGAAAAGACATTTCCATTTAGTTACTAATCCGAGAGTCACAACAAACTAACTTGCAGTGTTAAATGTTCACACACATTTCTTTACCCCCTTTAAAACAATTCAAGTTTGGAGAGTGTTTTAGCAAGAGACTGGCTGTAGCAGCACATATGTAGCAACATTAGCATTCATTTGAAGTCACTTGTCATATTCACTCTGTGGTAGGCTCTCCTGTAATGTCAGCTAGCTAGCTAAATGATTCACTGTGAGGCATGCAGTTGGCTAATCACAGCTTTGTCACTACAGTAAAATAATTTGGTGAGAGTGGTAAGAAAACTATTAATTAGTTCAGTTAGTTCATTGGTTTGTGTTTTGGTTTACCCCATAGACTGTAAGAAAAATAGACGCCATGACAGCCCTGTCATAAGACCCGCCCCCTTCATGTTAGTAGTGGATGGGATGGGCCAAACTGAAACACTAGAAACACTAAGTGTGGCTGGGTCAGCGATAACTCAGGATAATATCAAACTACTAGCATCAGTTTGACCAACAAAAAGAAGTTGAGCTGCGTTGTCCATTTTTTCTACAGTTAATGGTTTATGGTATGAAGAAGATGAGAAAATATGCACAGAGTCAAAAGAAAAGCTAACACAGCTAACTGGATAGCTCTCTTTCACTATACGTACAGTATATATAGCATTGTACTAATAATGAGTGACATGTGAACGAATTGCATCTTATGGACAACTGTCTGGTTTTAGGAGCGTTTAAATGCTCAGGGCAAATGTCCACAGCCCTATTGACAAATCTTCTGTTAAGGTTTACTCTTACAAATGTTTGCTTCCTGATGGTTTCCTTCCTAAGACCTCAGTAAGCTACTACAATATGCACAGTCAATCGGTTACTAGGACATAGACTTTGGTGTCAAAATCCCTGTGTCATATTTACTACTATGTAGGTTAGTGTTGCTGTGAAAAGGTGGGCAGTACCCCAGAGGAGCTACTGACTTTGCTCCCCTGCCTTTACTGGAAGAAGCTGCCTGACTAATGACTGTTGTCTGTACAGATCTCCACTAATTAGGCCTGACAAGGAGCCATGGGAGCTGCTACACCGTGTAATGTGAGAAAAAAAAACAGACGAGGTCAAAGAAAGCAGACACACCTTGACCTACAACAGAGAAGCCTGATTTTCCCACGGGCAGCAGGACCTTATCAGGATTAATGCAGTTTGCTGTGTAACCAGTGAACTTCGCAGTGCGGAGGAAATGGAGCTTTGGCAGATCCCCATATTGGTGAAAAATTAATCATCTTAACCTTCATGTTACCTTCAAATTTACTTACAGATTTTATCGTTGGGGTCAATTTGACCCCAGCAATTTAAACCGCCAGAAAATGATTAGAATTAAAATTGTTACCCAAGTTTATGTGTTAGGTAGCTCTTTAAATCAAACAACCCCACCCCCCTTATACATCCAGAATACCTGTTATGCGACTACAGAGAAATATGCAGAGCACCATAAAATCTCACTGATTGGAAAACTGGAAAGAGATACGTTTTGGCATGAAAACCAATTTCTGTTATCAAGAATAATAACATATGTTATGTCCGGGGCCAGTGTCTGTGTCAGTGCTAGCAGCCCAAAGGTTTGCTTTTGATTTGCCTTTTGACTCATACACTTCTGCCAAAAATGAGCTACCTAATGTAGGCTCGCAAGTGGGTCACATCCAAGTCTTTCCAACTGCCCCCATACACTTGCCTCCCGTCTATATTTGTTATTTCAAGTATATTCTTTGGCATTGATAGTATCATGAAGAGCTTGAATGCTGATTTGATGTCTTGGACATGCCTGAGAGCATATTTGGTGGGGCCTGGAACCATTTGGATGACATTAGTGGGAATAAGTCTACCCTGTTGTTCAAGTGGGGAGATGGGCCATAATAACATTCCATTTTTGGAAGGTATTGTGTTTACTGGTGGTTGAGAGACAACAGGAGGGTCAACGCTGAGGGTCTCATTCCCATCAAAGGGGGATGTCTCATTGTCAGGGTCCTCTTCAACAACGCTGTGCAAGCTTGTATATGTTGCTTCACCCCTATGTTGTGTGAGCTATCAATATTTTCGTAGGAACTATATATCCTGATAGGTTAGGGCCCTAAAGCTTGTTGAAGATTATAAAATTGCATGTTATAGCGACCTCAGTATCATCCAACACAACCAACCAAATTGACCCCAAATAACATCATCATTTTAATTTTATGTTTACCTGGTTGTTTGCATTAAATAAGGAAAAGTCATAAAACATGCAGAAAATATGATGTCAATCATATATTTAGAGATGTTAGGGTTAGGGTTAGGGACTAGACTTTCAATGGGGTCAAACCGACGCCAAACATAATAGGAGGGTTAAGAAAAGCGTAGAAATTTGTGGTTAATTTGTTCGTGGTCTGGTAGTAGCATCCGTTTAAGAGCTGTCCACCTCTGAGAGTGAGATTAGAATAGGCCCCAGGGCTCATTGATTAACTGACTGCTTTGTTAAAGTAGGTTGACAGGCACAAAATACAGGTTACGTTGGAACAAAAAGCTAGCCTGATGCATTACACCCTCTCACTGAACTGGGCTTCTTAAAAAATATAAAACATTGACATTGTATGGCTTTGTAGTTCCATAAAGAAGTATGAAGGTAGATGAGGAACCTTCCGAAACGGTACTAAGAGAAAAATTAATTTGACGAGAGAGGAGCAAAAAGTATTAAGATTCCAACACCAACATATTTTGCAGTAAGTAGACTTTATTAGATTTCTTTATATTTTCTCTAATCAGGTACAGAATTGTATGTACAGTTCAGTGGAAGCGAATTGTTCATCTATTTGCCACAGTCGACAGCAGCTGTACACTGACGAAAATGAGCTTGCAGAGTCCCACATTTTCTAGAATTAGTCTAGAAAAGCATAGCCACGGCGTCACGTGTCGTCATCTAGTAGCAGGAATCCATGATGCGCCTCATGCTCATGAACCTCATGCCGCTCCAGCCCATGCTCGTGAAGTTCCTGTACTCTCCAGGCCTCATGTACATCATCCTTCCTCTGAAGTGGGGCTGCTCGTACATCAGCCAGTGGCCGTCCATCACGTTGCAGGACATGAAGTTGGACATGCTGTAGCGGTCCATGATGTTGTCGCAGTCCTCCATCATCTCGTGCATGTGGCCCTGGAAGTTCTCCCTCTCGTAGATCCTCATCCTGTAGGATCCTCTGTACATGGGGATCATGCGGCAGGACCTGATGCAGTCGCTCATGCCCATCATGCTCATGTAGTCGGCATACTCGCCCCTCCTCATGAAGTACTGGTTTCCCATGTAGTTGGTGCGGTCGTAGACCATGAAGCAGCCCCTCTCCACCCTGCAGGAGTGGCAGCGGCTCATATAGGAGGACATGTCGGAGCAGTCGTTCATGCACTCATAGGAGCGGCCCTGGAAGTTCCTGTCCTCGTAGAAGACAATCCTGCTCATCATGTTCATGTTACTGGAGGTCATCTTTGCCAGCTGTTGTGACTAGAGCTGCTGCTGCTGCTGCTGTTGCTGTTGCTGTTGCTCGTGAAGCTGAACTGCTTGCCTACCTGTCGGAGACCTTCCTTTTTATACCTGGCGTGCAGAGGGCCCCTTTGTGAAAAACAGCCTGACCCAGCAACATGCCATAGAAGTCCATAGAGCACTGAGGGTTGCCTCCTTTACAGCTGTTCCCCCCAAAAGACCTGAGAGAGGCGATTTCACTTCAAATACAGTCAGACAATACCTTTTTCAAGGGGTTAACAAAGAACAGTTGGACCTTTGTAACAACTGCAAAGGCTCACATAACTGTACTACACAAAACCATCCTTAGCTTTGAATTTTTTTTACTAGATCAGTCATTAATGTTGTCTGTAAAGGTGCATTATACTGTACAAAATGTTGCCAGAATGTCAGAATTTAACTTTTATAATAACTTATTGAATATTTCACTGTAGATTACCCTAAAAACTTACTAGATATGTAAAATTAAGATAATAATTTATTGCAGCAAACAGTGTGTCTGTCTTTATCAAACTGACCAACTTATTAGTGTGTTAGGTGTTTTTCACAGAAACAAACAGAGAAGTGTTGAGAATTCCCTGGAATTCCCTAGAAATACAGAGATCTAAGTTCCTGGTCTGTATCTGTGTAGCAACAGTCTTTACCAGCACTTGCTGGAAACTAATTTATATTAATAAAGTAATAAAATACAATGCAGTTGTTCATTATGAAATACAGGAATACAATTATCATTTCTCGGTGTAGTGATCACAGTAAGACTTTGAATCTTCATCTTAAATGTGGGTTTTAATTTACTCTTAGTGTGTCAATTAACTCAGATTGTGTTGACTTTCTTACATGTAAATGATTAATCATTTTGTGTGTGGAGAAAATCAAAGGGTAGCCCACTGAGATTCTTATTTGCTCAGCATTTTGACACGGCGCATAGATCATTATGAGCAGCATCGTATGGGTAAGACCTAGCTGTTGACATTTGGAGTTTTGGAAAGATCATTCCTCAACAGTTTGTCATCTGGCTCCCTTAATTTGGAACTGATTTAAAATTGATCTGATAACCTTTTAAATTCAATTTATGTGGGTTTTTTTTTCATGAACATCCCACAAGCCCTTGACAGACAAGGACATTATAGATAACCATCATGATGTCAATTTTCGGGCTGTCAGTGCGTATACGCAAATTCCCTCTAGCGCCATTCATTTTTTTAAACATGGGATTAACATGCACACATCCTATTGTAATAACCTTGGCCTGCCCTGTAGTTATGGAAATCAGGAAGTGATCAAAGCTGTGGTAAGGCTGTGGAAAGCAAGCACAATCTGAACTGGTAGTAGTAGTTCTTTTATTTTTTAATAATTCTACACTGTGGAGAGTTGTAGTGCTCTAAACAGCTAAACAGCTAAACAGCTAAAGATACCAAAAGAGTGTTTTGAACAGCAAGTTCAGCTTCAGAGCCTTCCCAGATGATTCTCTCAACAAGAACAAAGTTATCTGCATTTCCAGTTGATGTGAGCCGAGTTATGAAATCAGCGGAAGGGAGCTGTGATGTTGATTAGACTTAGACTTTATTTGTCATTTAGATTTACATCAGAATGAAATTTCGGTGCAATGGCTCAGAGCGCAGCAGGAATACTGACAGAAACAATATACACAAAAATAGAATAAATATACTAGGGGTGGGACTCGATTAAAACGATTAATCTAATTAATCAGAGACTTTGTAAGTAATTAATCTCGATTAATCACATTTTAATCGCATAACAATATTTGCCCCAAAAAGTGTTATTTTTTTATTTTATTTAAATGGATTTTAGTGGACGACTGAATCAAATAATAGATACAGACATGAATATTGTAAACTCAAGCTGGTTTAATGTCTGGAAAAATGCATTTAATTGCATTTCAATTCAAAACAGTAGAAAAAGAAAAAAAAAATATCCATGGTCAAAACTGTACAGACCTAAAGTTAAACTGCCATTTTAAGTACAGTATTGACTTTAAATGGTAAAAAAAAAAAAAAAAGTTTGGGCTGCCGGGACTGCTAGCGCTAACAGCTCCGGCCGTTTCTGTGCTCACTGCAACATGCTTTGCATTTAGATGGCAGCGTAGGGTTGAAGTGCTTTGGTGGTATGTTTTTTTTGCACAATTTGCACAAAACTCAAACAAAAAAATTGCCTTCCATCAGTCCTAGCAACATGCTTTTATCTGGTTTCTTCAAATTGGGAGCCGTTAGCCGAGCTCTGTAATTGGTGTACCAGGAAATCATGCACTGACAAAAGTTCCACGATTAATCTATTGACAGGCTTAATCTTTTTGTAGATGTGTTTAGATTTCCAAGCTAAGGCATTTGAGGTGGACACTGGCATGATGTTGTAATTGAGATATTGTTTAAACACGACAGATTTAGTCAATCTAGCCTTAGCTATTATGGCAAATGCTAAAATCCTAAAAACCAAGTATAGAGAGGCTAAAATAAACATAACTACACATGGATAAGGTTAAAATAGCCTGCCATTAGCATAGAAGAAGTTGTGGGCAACTGACACAGACAGCAGTTTCATGTAAACAGTTACCATATCACTTTCACTTCTTGTTGGTTCCAGTATTGCTAGGCTCAGCATAACACTTTATATGACTTTAGATTTTAGATGTTTTCCATCCTCAGTCATGACTTTGAAGATGTGAGCGTTTACACCCTCAGTCATGCAGAACTGGTCGCTAATCTGAGAGAAAAAATAATAATAATAACTGAAGATAAAGACTCCCTGAAGGCCCTAAAGCTCAGTGGCTTACCGTACGGAGAAACAGGGAGTGTTGCTATCAGCTGACTGAACCATAACACTGGGTGTTATCATACTTCCAGCAACAGTTTGCTCTGTGGTCACTCCATTAAGCTCAACATGGTAGTTAAAATGAGTTATGGCTCTTCTGGCCACTGTTCCAGGTTGAACAAATGTCAGCTCAAAGCACTCGTATTCTCCTGCGGTGTTTGTCCATAGAAAGTATAGGGTGTGGAGGAGGAACAGCGGAGGAATTCCAGTGTTTTTGCTTTATGGAATGTGCCTTGACTCCTAACGCCTCTGTAATGTAAAGTCTGCACGTTTAGTGCCGTGAAATAATCCAAATATTTACTTTAAATTTTTATTTATTTATTTTTTTTTAAAGGGGAACTACTGTTTTTTTTACAACCTGGACCTTATAATGGGAGTGTAATGCATTATTTAGAGGCTGTGTTTCGGTGCCCCAGTCACTCCCACTGTATGGATATACGCAGATCTAAATATCTCCCGAACAACTACAAATGACACAAATGTTATATGAGTGAGTGAACAATCGTATTTTATGCCAGAAATAAGGTCCAGGTTGTAAAAAACAGTAGTCCCCCTTTAAACCTTATTAACATTTACATAACGGTTCACTTGCATGTAACAGATGAAGAAAACTATAAAAGCTGACGACGTGGGTGGTGAGGTGGAGTTCAGTATAGTTTGTATGCCCTTCAGTTTACTTTTGAAACACACTGAACCCGTTCAAAAAGGAAACAGAAGAGAGAAAAGGAAGTGAATTAAGGGATCCTGAGATTATATAAAAAAAAAGTATGTGTGTAGTTCAAGGGTAGACAGCAGTTGAAAAAAATTAATCATGCGTCAGTCATGTGACAGTCATGATCATGTGTTCACCGGCGGGTCATTAGCTTCACCTGTTCAGTGGTGGACAACTAGGTTGCAGCGGCATGAGGTTAATGGAAAAGAGATGTGAGAAAATCAAAACACTGAGGCAAACACTAGTGTAAAGGGAACTGTGGAATCACTGTGAGCTGCGCTACTGACGGAGGTTATGGTAGATGAAATGTGAGATTTTCGCCCACACACACACAGTCCTCCTGAACATATGATCTAAGCATGTGAGATGTAGTTCTGAGCGCCCCGCTTCCATGCTGTGGTGGGTATGCATTAGGTCAGTAATTTCTACATTCCAGTGTAGGGCGAGACGGACGACTATGTTCTTTCATAGGTTTGATTTTGCAGAATTTATTGAAGGAAGCGGATATCCTAACATGTGTTCCTGATAAAAAACGGTGTTATTTTAAGCAATTACCTTCAGTTTGCATGCATCTTGCTACCTGACTCCATGGTGGTGTTAGGTAGTCTGCTCAAGATTTTAGTCAAAAGGTAACAGGAGGATGTTTAGAAGTAGATGAACAAGAGAGACAGCTATACAGCAGTGCACCAAACCTACCTAGTGAAGCATGGTAGTGGGAAACTTATAGGTGTCTCTGTGAAGGTTCTCAGTCGTTCGGGTCATGGTAAAGATAGGCAACTGGAATCTGCCATCAATTTACAATACAGTCCTACAGTAAATTCTGTTCCCAAGAAGTTTCAGTCATTCACATCTTGAAACTGGAGCTGACGGTTGGTCGTTGGTGCACCATTCTTTACATAAAGAGGACAGGATTCCAACAGTCCCCCCTGAACGACAGGTAAGTATCTAGCTGTTAGCGGACACTAGTCATGCCAGCATTTGATTGTTAAAGGACACAAGCCAAGCAAGTTTCTGATGGGCTACACCCACAAATGTTCCTACTTAAATCTCCACTTCCCACCAGTCCTTTAGGGCTGAAGAAGCTGCACGGATGATTGGCGAAATGTCTACGAGTCCAGTTGCCTTTCCAAAACATTTTGGGATATTAAAGTCTTGTGGTGTTAGCCTTTGATGGAGCTGGACACAGCAGACCCAGGAGAAGCAGCACTCTTCTCCTGGGTCATGAGACTCGCTACGACCTCCGGTTTGCATCTCTACGGAGAATTATGTATGCTGCAACAAGACAATGAGGCCAAACACACCCCAAAATACCAAAGAAGGAGTGCTGATTGTCCTGGACTTTCCTCCACAGTCACCTGACCTCAACCCTTCCTGAATATTCATTGGTGCACTTGAACATATCAAATACTAAGCTAACGCTGAAGTTATTGAGATTATCATGTGTAATGGAAACTATATTCAGCTCATCATCTCTGCTAGTTTTTTGCAACATGGCTGAGTATTTTACGATTCTGAGGTTTTGGATGAACCATAGCACTAGCAAATTACAGATAAACAAGCCAACCGTCGCTGGTGGTCAGAAGACATCATCTGGGGTCTGTAGGTCAATCTACAGACACATGTTGACGATAACAAGTAACTCCAGACTCAACGGGGAATAGCACTAGCGTATCATAACAAAATATTGGTGAAACGAACGAGTTTCGCGGCAGATAATGCGTTATTTAGACGCTGCGTTTCGGTGCCCCATTCACTCCCACTATATGGATATACACAGATCTAAATATCTCCCAAACGACTCCAAATGACACCAAAGTTATATGGGTGAGTAAACGATTGTATTTAATGCTAGAAATAAGGTTCAGGTTGTAAAAAAACAGTAGTTCCCCTTTAAGGACCCAATATAAAAAAAATCCTGTGAATTGGTTTGAAACTGTGTTTTAAAGCCATGAGCCAAAATGTTTGTGCAGCAGCACAGCCGTTGATACAGAATCAGTTCACTGATTAACCGAGCTCCGACAAGAAGTGCACAGGGAGCTGCGGCTCACATGCTGCTTTCTCAGGGTGAAACGACGTTGCAGCAGGGGGACTTTATGTTAACATGTCATACGGAGTAATTGCCGCTCATTACCCTGCGCACAGCTGGAGACCAGCCTGGTCAGCCCCCATAGTCTTAACTGCTATTAACAATCAGTTAAGTGTACTTCAACAGTCAGGTTGAGCGAAGAGATGATGTTATAAAGAAACTCTTTGAACTGTGGAACTTAGGTGTACAGAAAGCAGACAGGAGTGTGCGTATTGGTGTCTGTGTGCATGTGTCCTTGTGTCTATATATAGCTTGAAAGGAAGGAGAGCTGAGATCTGAGTAGTTACGTTATTAAGGGAAGGGCTGTATCAGGGCGACTAGACTACCCTGAAACTTGAACTTCCTCCAAATCTTCTTTTGTGCGTTTTCGTTTGTAGTTAAATCAATTCTGAAAGTTGGAGCTGACAAATATAAATGCACCTTTGCTTTTCACACGTTGACACTCTTCAAGTGTACAGGTATATCATTACTTTTCATGTAGCCACTTCTATTTCTATTCCCAGTTTAAGTTAAAAACTCTTTTTTTGCACTACTACTACTACTATTACTTTATTTTTATATTCAAATTCAAATAATTTCCTATACAAAAATGCCCGAAACAGCTTGAGGATGTGCAGCTTATCTTTTTAATTACATTACATTTAATTACAGTTGCATGTTTTAGCTTTATCTTTTCAAGGTTAAACAAAGGTTGATTGGACATATTTCTGCATTTTCTGCAGCTTCTGTTTTTAATGCTCAACACTTCCTGACTACACTTTGCATACTTTCACTGAAGTGACATTTTTAGTGCAGGACTTGCATCGCAGTGCTGGTAAAGTGAGTATTTTTAGCGCAGTTTTAGAAATGTTGCATTAATGAACAATTTGAGTGCTTACTCCTCTGCCTGCTGCTTTTCTCTCAAAATTGTTTTTATATTAGAGGCATAACATCCTTCTGTTCATGCAATGGAGACTTTTTATATATCAAATATATAAATATCAGGGGCCAGTTTTGAAATATCTTATCAACTTCCGTATGCTTAGCTGAGGAGGAAAATTTGATGCAACATTGACAGGAAATTGCAACACAGTGAAATGGAAACTCAGCAGCAGAGAACTTACTGGAAGACTTTCGATCATGTCATCTTGTTGTGCCCTTTTCTTCTGCTATGGTATCTAACTGGACAATTAGAACAACCAGCTACTTACCTTGACTGACTAACTCCTATTATTCACATATAATGGAAGTGGATAGACTAGCAAAAAATGGTAATTGCTCTGTTCGGAGCGGTATTTTCATGTCCTGCAGAGCAGCACTAACAAACTACCAGAATCACTTTTAAACACTTAATTTCGTTGACTATTTGGAAATGGTTTTGTATGGCCAAAACACTTGATGTTGATAAATTGCACAGTATACAAGGGAGTAGTTAAAAGAGGATCGTGTAGTCAAGCGATGCACTAATGGGAATTTCGTCTGAAAGCAGTTGAAGTACAAGCTGGGAAATTATAAAAGAAGCAGTTGAGTCCAATTCAAGTTGAAAAACAAATTGGCAGTCTTGAATGGGACTCTCCTTCTGTATTCCCATCTAAAAACATTTTTATTTAACTAAGGGAGCACCGATCAGCATTTTTGCAGCGTATCACCAATGGCGATCACCATCATCATCAGCCGGCGGATATCACCACGTCTGTCAGACGCTGCCTCCAAAAACACTTACTTTGAGTAGTTTGATTTATACGGTTCCAGAAATGGGTTAAAAAAAATGACTTTCATGTGTTTTTTAATCCATCAATTACTCAGGAAATACTAAACCCAGAATAAAATAGTTGATTCCTGTGGGATGTAACAAAGATTTTTTTTTAGAAACTAAATAATAGAAAAAAAGCAAAAAGTGAACAGAACAGAAAAAAAATAAATTCCAGCAGGCTAATGGAAGGAACAAAAAGCAGTCTTATCTATGTACTCCAGAAAGAATGAAAAATAGATTCTTTATTAATGCACTCCTTAGTTAAATTCCAGTACGCTCTTGTCTATAATATAACATGCAGTGTTGAAGAGTCACTTGCTTTCTGCAGCTTGCTACACGGTGAACAGAGGTAGATTCATGTTGGACTTGGACTACCGGTAAAAAAATGATTGGAGCACCCTCAAACTTAACTTGACATTCAGCAGTTACTGAGCAATGACACGCAAAGTGCTTAAAAGAAATAACAACATATTGTTCGACCTACACGCTGGTGAACATGTGGGATTTGACGTTTTTTCTGCAACTGCATTGACTAATTCAGCTTCGACTGATGGCTTTTGCTCAAGGCGTGCACTCTAGAGTGGAGACAAATTACAATCCAGAACCTGACGTAAAAGTTACAAGCGCACACCATCATTAACCATGGGAACATGTGCGTCAACTGAGACTAAACTCTGCCGCAAATGACTCCCCTGCATAAGAAGAGAGCTTCTGCTGCATCATTGGCTTCACTGATTAAATTTTAATCCTCAGAATAAGATGCCACACTCTGATTTCTACCAAAAAATCCCATAAATCAATCATAAATCCCAAATAATGGCCTTCACATCACTTTTTGTGTGTCGCACTAAGTTTGCCTCTCAAGCCGTGACGTTGGTTGTGAAATCAAGCCTGCAGCAGAGCGAAGGGTCCCGACCGAGCACGAGCAGGTTTCACGCTCTCGGGGCCCCGGCGTTCTCAGAGGTCACAGAGCACCCGGCGGCGGCCCCGGCGCTGACGCGCCTCAGTGCCGGGTTGTCCATACGAGCTCAGCCAGCCGTCCCTAATGACGGCCGTCGTCGCTAATCAGCCGGCTCTGATTGTGTGGCGCTTCTTCCGTCGGGCCGGGGAATGAGCGTTGACAGTCGCATTGTGCTGTGAATGCAGGCTGACCCGCGGGGAGGTCAGGGGGAAGAGTTGCACGGTGATGTCACAGGTCAGGGCGCGTTGCACTCTGAAGTGTGAGAGGCCGGTCCAAGGTACCTCACTGAAAGTTCAGTTTGCTTTACAGCCGAAGAGGGTTGCAGTTAAACCTTGATTGGGGAACTGGAATAACGTTTTATAACATTTTGTCTAAGCTGATAAAGATTCAGGGGAGCTGTACTGCTCTACTACTCCTTAATTTCCTCTCTCAGAGGCACAGCAGTGGAAGGTGTGAAAAGCCTGCATTTGCTGATAAAACCCCCCTCAGTTCCCGTTGAGTTTCTTTATTGGATTGAGCACAAAGCCAAACCCGATCTTTTGTGTTTGTCTTACGGCTGCCCTAAACCAAAACCGAGCTTGAACATGTCTGCTGTGTGGACGGGCTTTAAACTCTGTTACCGATGGAGACTATTTCTTTTAGGGGGATATTGTGTGAGACGTAAGTGTCCGTGTAGTTGTCGGAAAGTGCGTGAGATGCTAGTGCTTCTAAGAGCTAGCCGCAAAGAAGCCGACTCTGCTCGTTCTGCGTTGTTATTGAGCAGTGTCCTAATCTGCTGGTCTAAGAAGGAAAGATAAAGGGCCCAGTTCAGTGTTGCTTGTCCTAATTTTCCCGCATCACCTTGAGTTTTGCCCCAACTTGTAGCTATTTACCAGAAACAAGCTAGCTATGCTAACGGGGTGAAGATGGCCTTAAACCAGAGGTTTCACTACCACGGTACAGAGCTGTGAATCTGGAAAGACACAAGTGAAAAATGTTGTTTTGTGATGGGATGCAGATCTCCAACATTCATTCATTCATTCATTCATCTTCTGTAACCGCTTGTCCTTTGAAGGGTCGCATGGGGGCTGGAGTCTATCCATGCTGTCATTGGGCGAGAGTCGGGGTACACCCTAGACAGGTCTCCAGTCTATGGCAGGGCTAACACAGAGAGACATTCACACCTATGGCCAATTGAGAATCACCAATGAACCTAACGAGCATGTCTTTGGACGGTGGGAGGAAGCCGGAGTACCAGGAGAGAGATCTCCTACATCTTCAAGTTTTTATAAAGATGTGAGTTAGCTATTTTGCGCAACTACAGTAAGGCTCTACTCAAGCTGCTGTGCATGAGTGACACTCATCCCTGGTTGTGGTTGTATATGTGGGGCGGCTGTGGCTCAGTAGGTGGACTGGGTCGACCACGAACTGGAGCAATAGCGGTTCGAGCCTTGCAATGGCTTGAGCATTGCCCCCACATGGGTGGATGTGCCACTTTAGGTAGAAAAGCGCTATATAAAAACAAGATCATTTACCATGCGTACATCTCTTTTCCTTCCCACGCTGGTTATCAGGTTCTCACTCTTAGGCCGAATAAGACAGTTGCCATGGACATTTATATGGTTATTTATAGTCCTGCAGGATGATTACTAAATCGTTGTGCAGGGATGATGTATCAGGAAATTTTTTTTAAAAAAAGTGCGATTTGCGGTGGACGTCCATCTTCCCCTCACATGATGGGGTTAACACAGAGGGCATGCTCCGTGTTATTAGGATATGGTGTGGTTTCTTGAACTGATGCTGAATTTACAAAAAAAAAAAAAAAAAAAAAAAAAAAACGTGTTTAGCTGAATCCATTGAATTTCACAATCTTGTTTTACATTTTAGGAAGCTGGGTTAAAACATCCCTGGAGCATGAGGTCATGCGCGTATTGTTAGCTCTGCATTTCCTTAAATGTTGGAAAGCTGGAGCACCACGATGAAGTCCTTTTGGGTAATTACAGTCCAGAGAATGCCTTATATTTCAGTGGCGAAAACTGGCAGCCCGGCGGTTCCATGCTGGCACAAATGGGATGGCAGTGGAAAAAAACAAAAACAAAAAAAAAACTAATCTGTGTTGTGCCCCTCTTAGTTTGCCATCCTTAACTTGGTAACCGTAATTACATCCCCACATCCTGATGTGAGGCAGATACGCACCGGGAGCTTTTAATAGGCCGTGCAAAGACCAGGGCCATTCATCCAAGGTGCTGAGTTTGCAGGAAACATCCAAACCGCAGGTCCTGGTGCACCTCGTGCTGCCGAAGTGCCTCTCCCATGGTGCACACTCTCTCTGCAACCAGAATGAAGTAGCGCAACATCACACAAGAGGTTCTGTCTGACTGACACTTCTTTTACTTTTCTTTTGTCTGCCACAGTTATTCTGACACACTTTCTTTTACCCCACATCCCTTTCAGACCTATGTTGCTTTTCAGTCAAGCTCTGATCGTTTGTTGTCTTGCAAGCTGAATATGTGTGCCAACTGTGTATGTGGCACAATAACTGGCCCAGCACAGTGGTTGGAAAAAAGGGCCGTGCACCACAGATAAATACTGCATGGTTTAAAGCAACACGTGATTGGAGTTTCTTGAGTCGAACTATGAATAGGAAGCAGGAGAATTAGACTCCATGCGCTCATGACCAGAGCTGTCAGCATGAATTTGTGAATGGTAAAGCGTCACGTCACTGAATGCGGGATTTCTGATAAACAGAACGTCCCCGTCTCTGTCACTTCATATGCTGTGTCTCCGCATCCTCGGTCTCGAAAACGAAGCCGATTTCCCTCCAAAATCTGCCGCACAGAATGCCGAGAGCCTATAGTGTTTCCAGAAGGGGACGTGCAGGGCCATGTGTGGCACAGTCAGAACTGGCAGAGCTGACTCCTTACAAAACCACAGATATGCAGACGTGGGTTTCATTTTCCCAGGATACATAAACGCTGACGACGAAAGGAGAAGTAGAAGTCTAACGCGTCCACTGACAGACGTATTTGTCATGGGGTTTATTCCTCCTCTGGGGTTTTAGTCTTCTGACCTTTAAGTGAAAAATCCACAGTGCAAAAAAAATGCACTTTAAAATTCTAAAGAAACTCGTATGAGGCTTTAGACGCATTCAGCGAGTATCAGACAAGGGTTGACTGTGTTTCATTGGTTTGAAAAAGTAAATTCTTGCCAGTGGAGGCTGCGGCACCGGTGGAAGACATACCCAGATGATTTACAGTACTCAAGTCAAAGTAGTTCTACCACAATGTAAATGTACTCCATCATAAGTCTAAGCATTGCTAGATCAGAACTCCACTGAAGGAACAAGTGTGGAGTGTCCAGTACTCCGTAAAAGCTTTATCCTGTCAATCTCACCAATATTTTCTTTTTGCAAACGAATTTCTGGACTGCTGACAACGCAGCCCACCAGCTGGTAGGCAGCAGCAGAAAATGACTGGTGATGTGTCCTGCTGGCCAAGTCACGGTGAGATAATCTAATCTAAACACAGCAACGACTCAACAGGGAATAGCACTAGCATATCATAACAAAATATTGGTGAAATGAACAAGTTTTGTGGCAGATAATGCGTTATTTAGAGGCTGCGTTTCGGTGCCCCATTCACTCCCACTATATGGATATACGCGGATCTAAATATCGTCCGAATGACTCCAAATAACACCAAAGTTATATGGGTGAGTAAACGATCATATTTTATGCCAGAAATAAGGTTCAGGTTGTAAAAAACGGTAATTCCCCTTTTAGTAGGCTAATAGTTTCAGTTACAGTACACATTACAGTACAGCTGATTATTTTACTTTACTGTGTATCCAAATTTAAACAACCTAACATTTGCCAGAATAGAAAACTGAGTCGCAGCTTGGCAAACAGACTTGGAAAAGTCTCTTAGTGTGAAAGGAAGTTATGGTGCAATAAGTTATTTAAACAATCTTCTTGAGGTGTTTCCTCCATTTATTATAATCCTCTGTAATGCTGATTTGTTTGTGTGCCAGCTTTTGATTTTCTGTAATCTCTGTAATTTTCTGACTCAAAGGCGAAATACCTCCACACATGACGTATTTTTAACTTGTTGGAGCGGACCTCTTGCTGCACCTGCACTAGTAGCCATTCAGCATGTTGCTCTTATTGTTCAGTGTCATAGTCATCTGCTGTACCTTTGGGACTTTTGCGTAACATGGAAAAACAAGTGGTGTCGTAATTTTAGAGCTCTAGCATCCGTTTGGTACTGAAGTATGAGTTTTTGTAACATCCCTAGTGGTTAGCTCTGTCTTCCCAAACACAGTAAATGCATCAGAGGCACAACCGGGCCTGAAAAGTTGAGATTATCTTTAGGCTCACCTCATTTTTTAGTGTCTAAAACCTTTGCACAACTGTTTCCACAGCACCAGTGTATATGGTGAAATCAGATTAAGACGATTTCTTTATATATTTTTGCACGTTCGCACGCAAATAATAGTTTGCATGTTCTCCCTGTGTCTGCGTGGGTACTCTCTGGGTACTCCAGCTTCCTCCCACTGTCCAAAGACATGCTCGTTGGATTCATTGGTGATTCTAAGTTGGTCGTAGGTGTGAGTGTGAATGGTTGTTGGCGGTTATAGAAGATGAATGAATGATATCTAGCATTATTATTTGTTTAACAAAGTAATGAAAGGAGTACGACCAAAGAAAGAGCCCCTTCTCTGACTCTGATGTCTGGGAGTCAGCTTGTGTGAGAGAAGAAGGACAGGATGCAGACACTAATTAGATTAATGTGCATTAAAACATCGCCATGACTGATGGAAGACCTCAGTTAAAATTAACTTGAGACACTGCCTCTGTGTCTCATGTGAAATGTATGTTGAAATTTTGAATAAATGAATCTATGGTCACTGAGAAAGTTCACTCCTACAGCTCTGACTGGAAGCAACACACAGACATGGTGATTCTAAGAAAACACAGAAATGAACTGATTTATGTATCTCCAAAGGTTGGAGTAACAATCCTAAAAAAAATTATTCCGTATGTGGAGCACAGATGTCCTCTCTGCACATTAAAAAGGGTAAAAAAGACTACAGCAGCTCATCCTCACCCGCCCCCCTCCTCCAGAATCTGGGAAAGGGTGACTTCCTCCCCTGTTATTTCCATGCCAAGCTTGCCCTCAGTTCAACTCGTGAAAGCACGCATTCCTTTCCACCTGAGCAGGGGGTAGTGTTACCCCGAAGATTAGCCCTCTTCTCACTCCCCCTCCCCTGATGAAGTAGAGTGCTTTTTAACATGGGATTTGTATGGTCCTCCTGGCGTCCCATCCATTCCATCAGAAAACACTCACTTCCTCTGTCGCAATGAATAGACTTGCATGGACAATGCACTCAAGACTCTCGAGACTAACCTCTTGGTGGCCTTTGCTTTCCAAATTTGCCAGCAGAAGATGTGCACCCATGAAAATGAGGGATGATGAATGGATCAATGAGCTAATTGGGCAGCTGTTAGAATGCACGTTCCTCGTTTTTCTCTCATTATACACTCGCTTTTGAAATACTAATAAAAAGCCTGCAAAAACACTAATTTCCTCTGGGGATGCCTTTGGACGTCTCCCAGACTGAGCTACACTAAATCTCTCTGTGGAAAAACAGGCCTCAGTTTAGGGATCATGCAGTGACATTTGAGAGACATCTACCAATTTTCTTTATAATAGCGATGTTTTGCTCACCAGAAGCGTAATGCAAAATATAACTGGCCAAGTACCAGAAATGACAGATTCAAGGTGTCATAAACTTTGAATGTAGTTTGAATTCTGTGCACTTTTAACTTACCAGCACTTCAGGATTTGATTCCTGGACTCATGTATCTCACCGTGCAATCTATACGAACAATTCACATGAGCTGGAGGAGAATTTTCCTTCTACCCCAGCCCTGACAAGCTCTGCAGAATTTATAATCTGACTGAGGCTTGTTAAAATCACTGCAGGGCTGCAGTGCTTTGGGATAACATGAAGACAACTCGGGTGGAGACAGTTCACATTTGAGAAGCTGATGTGAAGTGAAAACGAAGGAGGGGGAATAGAAGTGTCTTTGGTGCAGCAAGTGCTTCGCCAAACATATTTATGGCTTAAACATGGACACGGTTAACTCATCGGACTGTACTGCCTCACTGCCAACAGCCAAAACAAACCTGAGGACGCGCTGGATGCAGAGCTGTGTATACTGTTATGTTTTTCATCCAGCTCTGCTTGGGCCGCTGATGGGTTTAACACTCGTGGCCTGTCTGTGGAGATTTGAAGGCATCTGGAATTGTCATAGAGTGGGTTTTCAATATGTTTCTTTTCACAGTCCAACCATAGAACCCCACACTGTCTCTGGCTTTTTTCTTTGACTGGATTTTCTTTTCAGCTCTTTAGACTTTAATATGTGCTTCAGGTGTCACTCTTCTGTCGTGTGTGTATTGCACAATCTGCAGTGTTCAAGTTTGAAGATAACTCAAAATCAAAGAATGTACTGCCATACTATTTAAAGGGGAACTACCGTTTTTTACAACCTGGACCTTATTTCTGGCATAAAATACGAACGTTTACTCACCCATATAACTTTGGTGTCATTTGGTGTCGTTCGTCAGATATTTAGATCTGCGTATATCCATATAGTGGGAGTGACTGGGGCACCGAAACGCAGCCTCTAAATAACACATTATCTGCTGCGAAACTAGTTCATTTCACTAATATTTTGTTATGATACGCTAGTGCTATTCCCCGTTGAGTCTGGAGTTACCTGTTATCATCATCCAGGGTCCATAGATTGACCTACTAACCTCTGACCTGGATGATGGCATCTCTGAGCATCACACGCACCCACGACGGTTGGCTTGTTTACTTGTAATTTGCTACTGCTAGTTTTTTTCAACATGGCTGAATATTTTTCCAATTCTGAGGTTGTGGACGATGACTTTGTTTACGATGGACGTCCTTACCGTTTTGAGCCAGAGTATATGGATGAGGAGCTCGTTGAAAGGAGGATGCGTAGGCAGAGAGAGGAACAGCTGGCCAAAGAACAACAAACAGGTAGATGACAGGTAACTCTGGACTCAGCGGGGAATAGCACTAGCATATCATAACGAAATATTGGTGAAATGAACGAGTTTTGCGGCAGATAATGCGTTATTTAGAGGTTGTGTTTCGGTGCCCCAGTCACTCCCACTATATGGATATACGCAGATCTAAATATCTCACGAACAACTCCAAATGACACCAAAGTTATATGGGTGAGTAAACAATCGTATTTTATGCCAGAAATAAGGTCCAGGTTGTAAAAAACAGTAGTTCCCCTTTAAAGTCCCAGTGTGATCATTGGCAACCCTGACCACAGGCAGTTCCATCCCTAATGCAGCTGAGAACTGAAAGGACATTTACGCATCATTTTCTTATTAGCCTTTTATTTTGATTTGACAATTCTGACATATCAGCTCGTACATAAACAGAGCTCCTGTTACTTGTCTGGGGGGTCTCGAGGCTAAGAGCATCAACTAAAAGCCTAAAATGAAATGAATAGGGGCATTACATTAACTGTGTATCTCCCTTCCACTCATAAAATAAAATAGCAGGAAAGCTGCCAGGGCCTTTCGCTGCGGTCCTAATTACAGCGATGATAGAGTGGCCTTGTGGATGCTGCAGGCATGCTGCTGTTTGATGGCGTCTCTAACTCTTCAGGATGATTTCCCAGAGGGACGCTGCGATCACGGAGGATGTAGTAACAGCCCACCCGTTAAACAGATGTGCACAGATATTAAGCTAATGAACTTAGTGGGTGAATGCTGGGGGCGTGCCACTGCTGTCACTCCGAAGTGCACGTTCAGGATCAAGCCACTGGCTTTGAAAGTGAAGCTTGCAAACAGATTGTTGACCTCTCGGGACTGACCTTTCACCATAAAAGAATTGCAATAATGCCTTCATTGCAACTCTGATACCTCTGGGGCAGAACAGAGACATTTAAGGAGGAATTTTAGATGAGTTGGAATTCCCAGGTGACAGCATAGTGTTATTGTTGACACGATCTGTGGAACCGTCTAACTTTTGTAAGCGTTGTTTTTATCTGTCACTGTGTCGACATTTCAAGAAGTGGAGACAACAATAGTAAAAATAATGGGCTGACAACAATATCCTCAGATCAGACTTCCCTTTCAGCTGCATTTTATTGGTCCGATTTACACAGAATCACTTATAAACGTGGTTTTATAGTTGCGTTTCCAGCCTTTCCTAATGGGCGTCTGCACCCAGCAGAAACAGAGGCTACCCTCTCAGATCACTGAAGTGAGGAAAACACCACCTCAGGAATAGGTTTTCACCAGATTATCCGCTGAGCTCCAGTTTCAGCCACTTAACCTTTCAACTCAAATTAAACTTGACCTGTCCCGAGGTTAAGCCACTTATTACCTCCACTGCAGGTTTCACTGTCATGTAGAAGAAACATGCTCTAATAGCAATCAATCATTTTTCTTAATATATATATTGCTATCAAGACTGAATATATATCTATATATTAATTTGCCTACTAGTTCTATGAACAAATACCTAAAGTTGAAGTACCTGCAGTTGCTCAACTGCATAAATAGTCAGAGGAGACATTACAGGCAAATGTTCCTGCTAATCTTGCTCTATAATCTCACAAACATACTTCCTGACAGACTAATAGGTCCATTTCGAAATCTATACTTTTAATATTACCTATGGGCGGCACAGTGGAGTGGTGGTTAGCGCTGATGCTAAGACTGGGTCCTTTCTGTGTGGAGTTTGCATGTTCTCCCTGTGTCTGCGTGGGTTCTCTCCAGGTACTCCAGCTTCCTCCCACCATCCAAAGACGTGCTCGTTGGGTTCATTGGTGATTCTAAATTGGCCGTAGGTGTGCATGTGAGTGTGAATGGTTGTCTGTCTCTCTGTGTTAGCCCTGAGATAGACTGGAGACCTGTCCAGGGTGTACCCCGCCTTTCGTCCAATGACAGCTGGGATAGGCTCCAGCCCCCCTGCGACCCTCCGCAGGTCTGATGAATGAATACTAGTCATGTTAAGGGCCTTACTAATTGTCATGATCAACAAGTTAAGACTGGAACGTACATAATATGTAATAACATTGATGCTATTGTGTGTGGTTGCTGTCCAGTATGGAATATAAATCTTGGGTGAGAGGAAGATCATTTAGAAGTTAGTGTCCGATATGCAATTTTAGACTGTATTATAATAATATAATGATATTGCTACGGAATACATGTCATAAATCTAAACCTCTGTTGATCATTGTGGTAATAAGACCAAAGGTATAGGGCTAGATTGATGTGGTCCTCTGATGAATTATGGGATGCATTAAGCTCTATGCAAGTTTGATGCAGTAATAGGAGTGTGGATCAAACGAAGGATAAGTGTGTCATGTGTTGGTAATTTATTGGCACAGGTAACGCTTTGACTCAAAGTGAGCTTGGAAATGACCATTAGAGGCTGTAGAATGGTTGAACGGCTTCAGTCAGAATTCCTCACAGTGCATGGAGGGTTTCACCCCAAATCCAGCACCCTGAGGTTGTGCACTAACATGAGGAAGGCTGAGGACTAGTGAGAATCAGAGCCTGGATGAAACAGCAAAGATCCAGGAGTACTATACTTCAGGAAGATGGCCCCTCTGATGAAACACTTGGTGAATAACTCAGGCAAGCAAAAACCAGAGAAGAAAGAGCAGGAGCCATCACGGGTCACCATTATCAACTAACAAACGGTGTGTTCTTTGTTTTATTCATCTCAGGTTGTTGCACAGAGAAGACACTTCAGAGTGAGATGAAAGGATCGATAACATTCTTGCGTTTCAACAGAGAAAATTTGTGGCTTACGGTGCAATTTGACAATTCTTGACAAACAATTCATTGTGTCATTCAGTGTTTTATTCCAGTGCAGCGATGTGACAATACAGTGTTGTAGCTTGGTAAACTTGACACTTGGTAGATGTTGAAAAATACATTCGGGCATAAATTCAAATGTGGAAAACAGTGAGAAATGCTGTAAATCCACAGGAGCAAAGAGAGCACCGTATAAAAGTGAGGAAAATGCCAGAATTCCTCCCATCCCTCAGGTCATTTTGGGGTTTCGGTCCAGTGAAACTCTTCCTGGCTGCTTTACATTTCACTGTCATCCCGGCCAGATTTCCCAGCGTAGGGTCCAGTCACAGCAAGACTCTGGTTTGGAAGCTGGAAAGCACGTCACTCATCACATTGTAATTCACAGAAAAATAAAGAAAGACATTCTCCTTACTCTAAGTGACTTCAGCCGAGACAGAGAAGGGATGAAGACGCAGTTTAGTTCCAGAAGCTTTTGTTCAAATGAATGTATTCCATCCTCTGCAGATATAATGGAGTTGTTATCACACATCTAATAAGGGATGGAGCTTTTACAGACGGCAACTGTTGCTGTGGTTACAATAAATGCGTCTTTCGCCCAATTTATTCATGAAATATGAGTTAGTATTTCTATCCCACGAGTCAGAGTTGATCCAAATATAAGCTCTCAATTTACCAGTCGATCTACGTTCCAACCCTCACCTATGGTCATGAACTTTGGGTAATGACCAAAAGAACGAGATTGCGAATACAAGCGGCCGAAAAGAGTTTCCTTCGCAGGGTGGCCGGGCTCAGCCTTGGAGATAGGGCAAGGAGCTTGGACATACGGGAGGAGCTCAGAGTAGAACCACCGCTCCTCCACGTTGAGAGAAATCGGTTGAGGTGGTTAGGACATCCGGTAAGGATGCCTCCCGGACGCCTCCCGGGAGAGGTGTTTCGGGCATGTCCCACCGGAAGGAGACGTCGGGGGCGACCAAGGACACGATGGAGGGATTATATCTCTCGTCTGGCCTGGGAACACCTGGGGGTTCCTCCCATGGAGCTGGTGGAAGTGGCTGGGGAGAGGGTGACCTGGACCCGGATAAGCGGGAGAAGACGAAGACGAAATTTTAGGAAGAGTTACAATCTCTAGGTTTACAATATGGCTGAAATAGCTTTTATTTTTGCAGACTGTCTAACATGCATAGTGACTGGAAGCATACAGAAACAGCAAGCTGGTTTAAAATAATAATAAAAAAAACCTCAACTCCACCTTTAAAGCTGACTCTACTAAGCTAAGTTAAAGCAGGAGATTGAAGAAATTTGTACACTGGTGCAACACAATACAGTTCAATAGTTCAGCTCTCAGTTATTTGAAACTAATTTTGGATATTCAAGAAGCAGAGATTTGGCCTGCTGTGTCCTGAACTGTGTCTTGGTTCCAGCTCTGTACGTCATGGTGTTGTGATTGGTTTTCCTGGGGTTCTGTTTCCTGTTTTATTTTGTTAAGTTCTTGGTTTCCTGTTGGTGTTACTCCCTGTGTTTTCCCCTTTGATCGGTTCATTGGTTTCTCCTTGTATGCTCCGCCCTGATTTGCTTCACCTGTGTTTCGCCACCCCTCTGTCCCCTGTGTGTATATATAGCCCCACCTTCCCCTTTGTTCTTGGTCACACCATATGCTCGTCACCCTGCTGTATGCTTGCCACTTTCCTGAATTCATGTCTCCTAGTAATTTTGTCTCGTCACGTTTGGGTCACCTGCCATCTCTGCAGCGCTTTCTGTTTTGTCTTTTTTCTTCGTTAAATCCGTTTTGTACCTGCTCCTGCCAGGGCCCTCTCAGTCCTGCATTTGGGTCCTACCTCATTATCCAACGAACCCCTTGACTCTTGTGCTTAACACTCAATAAACTGCATTGTATTTTCCAAAAACATTCCTTCGCCTATCGGTTTAAGTTTTATTTTGAAAGATGCACCATTTGAATTTTGACAGAGCACAAAGTTAAAAAATATTTTTCAGTCAGGGTTTGATTTTTTATTTATTTTTTTGCATTTTTGATTTGTTTAATTCTAAATGAAGGACTCTGTAGCCTTTCATCAGCTTAATTTTTAGTTTTTAGGGATAGCATTTTCATAAAGTGCCTTCAATGCGGTCTTGTGTCATGATGTTGGTTATGTATGGTAACCCTGGCAGGATTTTCCTTCCCTGTACTGTTGCTGTCTTTTGAGACGGCTTACACTAGAAGAATACGTGTGTGTTTGAGAACATTTTGACAACCCCTACTATATATGCTATTGGTATTTTGCCTGCCACCGCAACAGATCTACTCAAGATATTACAACCTCTGAAGGCGTCCAGTGGCGTCTTGCCCAAAAGATGCTAGCAGCAGATCCTTAAAATCCATGAAGTTACATGTTTTTGGCCTCTGCAGATGAGACATTATCATGTGCCTTTTGCATGTAATAATACCAGATAGTCTGTGTGTGGTCAGAAAGTTGGTATAAATTGAAATAATTCACAATTAATTAAGTTTGTTATTTCATTTAGTATAACATGTAAATTGGTCTTCTAGAAGATTTGGGGATTTACAGGCAAAGCTGATTTGAGAGCAGGTCCTGGATGGTTAAAGATAGTTGGGTCTCTGCACTTCAGTCTTTCTAAAACCAGAAAAGACTCCATCTGTCTGAAGCTTTCCATGGCTCCCTCTACAGCTGAGGTATAAGATTAAGACAGGGCAGCTGTTGACCTTAGATGCTAAACGTGATAAGATTCCTGTAATAAAAAGGGAGTTCTGAGGCCAGTTAAGGGCAAAGCTATCCCGGTGTTGATGTAAGACGGTCAGAATGGACGCTGACAAATAGCAAGGTTTATTTGTGCTTGTCCCCTGCAGTGCAGCCTTACAACATTTCATAGGTTTCTCTGTGTTGTTGCCTGGCTACGGCCCTGCTCAGGCATATTTTTATCATGGTTGCTGTGTATTCTACGTCCTTCCCTTGGTTGCTGTGTGTTTTATGCTCTGCCATTATTTGCGGGAAGATGCCCTGGCAGTCTTGATAGCAAGTGGCAAATACAGGAGTGCATTGTCTCCTCGTATTTGTCCTTGCAGCAGGTTTTTTTGTTTTTTGTTTTTTTGTCTTCCAGAATAGATTTTGACTTTCACTGTTTGTTAGTGGGATCCTCCAGTCATCGGTCACACACCTGCAGTCCTGATAAGCGACACGGCCATTAGCGAGGGCAGCACTGTTATCGGTGATAATGGAGGCCGTTTCCACAGATGCTCACAGTTGGAGATGATTACGAACCGAGCCTATTACAGCGATCATATGTGACTCTAATGGCACATTCTCCCTCTGATTAATTCAAACAGTTATTAATTTGAAATTAATGGCTACCTTTAGCATCCCTGCATGAAGCCATAAAATGGATAAATCACATGTCACGTAAATGGAGAGTCGCTTTCTGAAGCTTGACAGCCCAAATACAACAGCCTCCTGAGGCTCAGCGGCGTGCAGACAGCAGGGCCACGGGGCTGCTCGCCAACTGATTACCTGAATCACAAGCAGACAACATGCTCTCCTGCTCCTTCTCTCCCCATCTCTCACTCTGCTCATGTTCGAGAGCAGAGACCTGGCCGTACACCCTGGGAAGAAGAAGCCACTTAGCAGATGATGACGCTTTGCCTCACCAGCCTGTGACACAAATAAGGCAAGTGGGCACTGAGAGGGAGCGTGCCCATCTGCCGTAGCTTCATCATTCCTAATATGCCATGCGTATCCCTGGGAGACCAGCAGGGGTTTGTGGGAAGTGAGGAAGCGTTTACCAGCAGTATACAGGCTGGTGGTTAGCCTTCGTCATACACTATTGTCCCAGTGGAGATGCAATTAGAAATAAACAAAGGCGCCCTTTTACCCCCGGAATTAATAATGTGTGCCTTGTATGTAGATCGAGTGGGTATGTCTGGCGTTAAAGGAGAATTACCGTTTATTTACAACCTGGACCTTATTTCTGGCATAAAATACTATTGTTTACTCACCCATATAACTTTGGTATCATTTGGAGTCATTCGGACAATATTTAGATCAGCGTATATCCATAAAGTGGGAGTGACTGGGGCACCGAAACACAGCCACTAACTAACGCATCATCTGCCACAAAACTCGTTAATTTCACCAATATTTTGTTATCATATGCTAGTGCTATTCCGCGTTGAGTCCAGAGTTACCATCCGGGGTCTGTAGATTGACCTACTAACATCTGACCTGGATGATGTCACCTCTGAGCACCGTGCGCACCTGCGACGGTCGGCTTGTTTACCTGTAATTTGCTACTGCTAGTTTTCTGCAACATGGCTGAATATTTTTCCGATTCTGAGGTTGTGGACGACGACTTTATTTATGATGGACGTCCTTACCGTTTTGAGCCAGAGTATACGGATGAGGAGCTCGTTGAAATTAGGATGTGGAGGCAGAGAGAGGAACAGCTGGCCAAAGAAGAAAAAAAACGCTGCATGTCTGCGAATAGATAACAGGTAACTCTGGACTCAACAGGGAATAGCACTAGGGTATCATAACAAAATACTGGTGAAATGAACGAGTTTCGCGGCAGATTATGCGTTATTTAGAGGCTGCGTTTCGGTGCCCCAGTCACTCCCACTGTATGGATATACACGGATCTAAATACTGTCCGAACGACTCCAAATAACAGCAAAGTTATATGGGTGAGTAAACAATCGTATTTTATGCGAGAAATAAGGTCCAGGTTGTAAAAAACAGTAATTCCCCTTTAATATCCATCTTAGGACACATATAGACATCAGAGATCTCATTCTCTTCAAAAAATGCATTCTGGTAATGTTTATAAAAGTTGTCTGTAAATATTTCATGGCCCTTGTACGGCAGACGTACACACATTCTTGAGATGGTTTCTCGTTTTCTCTTAAGTCTGGATACAGAGTGCAGGGAATGGTTCAGAGAGAACACAAAATACTGCAATATAAAATGTCACTGTGACCTCCGAGGTTGTCAATTGTCTTCCATAAAAGCAAGGCTAGAAACAAGGGCAGGCTTCTCAGATGTTCTAATCTAAAAAAAAAAAAAAAAAAAAAAAACCTGAATGTTCCTAGTAAATGTGTAATCTGATATTTACAAAGACAGCCGTGATGATCAACGGCCGACGTCTGTTATTGATTTTCCAAAAGGCCGGCATAGTTTTGAGTCAAGTTTAAATTATTTAGCACAATATCACATATTTGACTCAGGGGTGCTTTATGGTGTGTGCAGCACACTCCCTCGATCCAGATAAGCCTAACAAACATCATAAGAAATGCCAGGAAGAGCAACAGAGGGGCCCCCGTCTTCCTGAAACAACTTGCATTTACTGTGTGGTCAATCACAATGACAAAATCAGCAGCTGAAGCTATATTTCCTGCGGGATGAAGATCTAGAAAATCCATTTTCTTTTCCAACTTCCTGCATCCTAGTATGACATGCTCATTTCAAACGGTCATTTTCTGGATGGAGCACTGAATTCTGAGAAAGGAATAGCAGAAACATTTGAGTGAACTGTGTTCATAATAATTAAATAGGCTGCAGTCACTACCTGCTCTATAGAACAAGGCACCAGGAACCATTTCCACCAGTGTCTATAAGATCCTGGCAGATGATTAAACAAAGCAGGCAGAGAAGTAACAGCTGAAAGAGAATTAGATGCTTGTAGTATTTTGGGTACCCCAGCACTGTTATACAGTGCAGTAGGTTGAAAACTACTTGAAAATTCCTGGAAAACATTGAAAGTGTGAACAGGCTTAGTCCCATATCATCTAACCCCATTTGAACTCACTAGTCTGTGTCATTAAATCTCTCCAAAGAACCTGCCACCACTTTCCAGAACCTCTGTTTTTCCCTTCCATGCTGCCACTTGCTCCCTAAATCTTGTGTTGCTGGGGCACTGGGTGCCCAAAGGAGAGGGTGGGAGGGAAAGCAGGGCAGGCTGCAAGTATATGTGCATGTGTGTGTGTGAATGTGCACCTGGGACTCTGCAGTCCCTGCAGGGTGAGGGTTTGTTTCCACCAGACTAATCCGGGACAGACTCAGGGAACTGCGCTTAAACAGACATCTGGCAGTTCTGTCTGGAGCATTGTCCTTTCCAGATCTCAGATTAGATTTAGGGCTTATAGATAATACAGTACATATTTTACTGTTGGCTGTCCAGCCTAGAGTGGTCGTATTTAGATAAAGAGGCAGAGGAACTGCAGACGTTGAGGTTGAAGCAGAGGGACAACTGGAACTACAGCGCAGGTTAAAATATTTTTCCAACACAGGAGGCTAATTAGCTAGTGCAATGATGTGTTGCATGCAGTCTCTGGTTCTTTCAATAATATATAGTATATATTAAAATACCATTACCCTTTCTTTGAAGGGAGATACTAACTTTTGTCTTCAATCCTCTTACCATTCAGGTCAGATTTATTGCATAGATACAAGTTGAGGATTCAAACACCCAGTGCGACTTGCCACGGAATACTGTTTCAGGTCTATGTCCTTTTTTTGTATTTTGTCAAAACTGAGAAGATAAATCATGACATGAATTAATTTTAGAATGCCAGAAGATATATACATAATCCTGCCCAGTTTGGGGAATTTATGTAACAAATCGAAAGTGTTGGGAAGAATACTTCTGCATATGTTTCCCCCTTAAGACAGCTCTAGTAAACCTCAAATGCTACAGCATCAATTCAGGCAGGTCCTGCTTAGTATTTCATGTTCAGTGAGAGCCCACAACTAGGTATTTGCTGCAGCAGTAATTTAGGCACCCAAATTTTATTTGTGTTACTTAAAGGGGAACTACTGTTTTTTACAAACTGGACCTTATTTCTGGCATGAAATATGGTTGTTTACTCACCCATATAACTTTTGTGTAATTTGTATTCCTTCGGGAGATAATGAGATCAGCGTATATCCATGTAGTGGGAGTGACTGGGGCACCAAAAAGCAGCCTCTAGATGACGCATTATCTGCCTCGAAACTCGTTCATTTCACCAATATTTTGTTATCGCACGCTAGTGCTATTCCCCGTTGAGTCCGGAGTTACCTGTTATCATCATCCGGGGTCTGTAGATGAGCTGGATGATGTCGTCTCTGAGCGTCTCTGAGCGTCGCATGCACCCGCGATGGTCGGCTTGTTTACCTGTAATTTGCTACTGCTAGTTTTTTTGCAACATGGCTGAATATTTTTCCGATTCTGAGGTTGGTTATTTAGAGGCTGCGTTTTGGTGCCCCAGTCACTCCCACTACACGGATATACACTGATCTAATTATCTCCCGAAGGAATACAAATTACACAAAAGTTATATGGGTGAGTAAATGACCGTATTTTATGCCAGAAATAAGGTCCAGGTTGTAAAAAACAGTAGTTCCCCTTTAATGAATATGCAGTATACATACTGAATATATGTGTGTCAGTAAACTGAATGCATTTCAGTACTGTTCATTGGCATTCACACTTGGAGACTAGCTTACTTGATCTGGACCGTGATCATCGAGACCTTCTAAAAGACTGATAGTAGGTCAAAGAACCAGACAGAGGCCATCTTCTCAATCTTGGGCTTTGTTATTTATGTGCAACTGTCCAACTGTCAACTTTCTCATCAATCCAAATGCACGAAACTAACTGTGCAAATGGATTGGATAGGAATTTTTTATATATTTTTTGCTTGCTTAAATTACTAAAAAACTATGTGGTGACTTCTGCAGTTTCCCCAGAACTTCTGTATGGAAGTTGTTTAAAAACGTGCTCTTCCACTTTCAGCTAATGGAAAACTCTAAATCACTGCCAAATAACCAAGAGTGATTTATGGGAGAGTCAGAACTGGTTTGTAAAAGATACACCCACTTAGCCTTGGACCTATGGATGGGAAGGATGGGATGTGTTAGCGACTGACACTGTATATGCTTTGTATAGAGACTGAGTATTACTTTCCAGCAGGATGCATTAACCGTGTTAGCAATGGGGTGTGAAACCGGGCATGAGAAAATCTACTTCCCATTCCCCAGCTGCACGGCCCCACCCAGCTGAGCAGGTACACGGAGACCGCTTTGTCTCATTTACGCACAAACAATGTATAGAAAACTAATGTATCATGGATGTATGGTGATGCATACATGCTCCAGTACCGAACGAGCTCTACTGTCATGAAAATATCCTCGTTCTGCTGAAATAGTCGGGATGTTTGGCTCCCACCGCGCTGACAATAAAACTTGTCAGCACATTAATGAGGCTGCTGTCAGCGGAGACAAGAACATGCAAGTCAAACGCAGTGACAGGTGTCATACAAAGACATGCTTTGTCTAGTGCATGAACAGTACACGATACTCTGTGCTGTGGGAAAATGAAAGGCCTCCATTATGGAATGAGGAGCCGGGCTGTCACTTGCCGTATGGGTTAATTTATCCATATGGAATGTGAAGGCAAATCTACTCAGCTACTGAACCTTTTCCCACAGCAGTCTCCCACAACTGTCATATAGTATGTACAGTAGTCATGCAGAAGTATTGCGAGGTAAGTGTGGGTATGTTCATACAAAGGATAGCAAATCAAAACACATAAATCTAACTAGAGCTTAGGACAAAGTTAAAAAAGACACTTTACCCTACTACAGGTTCATGGAGATCATTGCATATGGCTTTGTCGAGGTTTTGAAACATAGAGTGTAAGCAGTGTACATCTACACTCCATTGCTTTAAAATGTTTGGAGCAAATCAACAAAGGATGGAACTCTTTGAGCCAAATTTCATTAAAGTGGCGACGGCAAGTGTGGTACGCCAGTATTTTGGGACCTTTCTTGACGACAAACTCAGCTTTGATGCCAATACCAATCAGATATGCTATCAGGGGTTGGTATTTCTGAAAACTTTGAGCAAAATATGTGTGAAAAATACTGTATTTTATCCTCTGCTGGTTTTGGAGCCTTAGCATGATTGTAACTTATATGCTGTATTTTGTTTATACTGTATCTGACACGATGTTGTACAGATGGAAAAGCAAACTGTGAAATTGTTTGACAGTGGTAAAGATCATCTCTCCATAGCATGTCATATTTGAATTTTACTCTTTCTATCACAGCATTTGTTTTGGCACGAGTATTAGGATGATGGAGATTTTATTTACCATTTCATGCAGAAAAGGTGTTTAATATACATAACCCCATTCTGTTAAACTTGTAAACACAACCTCTGAGAGACATTAAAAGCACTTTCTTGCACAAAAATCATAAATCATGGGAGAAAGCTGTTTTCTGGGTTGTTGCGATCGTAATTTAGTCAAAATGTTGTATTTCCTATTATCACATTAAGATGCCAGAAATCACTCTTGGTCCAATATTACATGTCTTAAGAATTATTTCACCATGATTGTTTACGTGTTCTTAATCACATCATAAACTATTTCACAAGATTAAATGCCCTCCGGGGAGCCAGCTTAATTGTATCCATGAGCGAAGTGGGGTTTTGAAATGATTTCAAATGTGGTCACTATAAACATTTGTGGTTACACCCACATGTGAAAGCTCCACCAGCAGTCAATCATCACTGGACGCATAGTTCTACTGAGTTTGAGATCCATTTTCTCTATGTCTTTTACTCTCTTTCTCCGGTGTTGAGGTCAGGTAGAGTGCCAGTGTTCTGTGTGTGTCTTTGCAGAATCTGTAGTCGCTCACATTAAATAAATCAGAGTCCGTCAAACAGTTAACGTAGCAAGCTTAAAAGTATGGTAGCAACAAGGGAGCTAAAATGATTACGGTGTAGTGGCCCGACTGTGTTACTTCAAGTTTTAAATTCATGACATGATGCACGAGAACGTGAAAAACATTTTTCACCTTAGGAAAAGAAAAACTACAAAATGCTGAATTTATTTCTCTAAGCTTCACAAACCCTGTTAAAGTAGTCTTAAACTGATACATATCATATTCCTGTCAGGATCCATTCATTCAGTTACACTTGGAGTCTAGAAGGGCAGTATAAGTATCTTATTTTAACCCACACACAGAAAAAGTGCCTGTGTTTAAAAAAAGGCAACTGGACTTGTAGAGTTTTTTGAGAAGACATTTCCCCACTCATCTGAGAGTTCTTCAGTTCAAGGGGGCTGGTGGGAAGGTAGAGGTTTAAATAGGAAACTCTGTGGGTGACCCATCAGAAACCAGCTTGTTTGTGTAAACAACTAGAAACTGGTGCCGCTGTCCTCTTTCCTTATGAGAGCTTAGCCTAGAGAAGACCGATGGTTTGAAAGGGGAGTAAAGGAAGCCTTCTCTTAACAGAGGAGGTGGACTGAGAGTTAATCTGCCATTAACTTACAATACAGTTGTAACTTCTGTCCCCAAGAAGTTTTAACCCCATTCTCACCTTGAGACTGGAGACTCTGAGTGACGAAAGGTCGTTAGAGCACCATTCATAGGGAAAGAGGACGGGGACAAACAGTCCCCCTCAACGACAGGTACGTATCTAATGGAAATTAGCTGCACCAGTTTCTGGTTGTTTACACAAACAAGCAGTTTCTGATGGGTCACCCGCAGAGTTTCCTATTTAAACCTCTACCTTCCCACCAGTCCCTTAGAACTGAAGAAGCTACTTGGATGAGTGGTGAAACGTCTTCTCTATAAGTCCAGTTGCCTTTTGTAAACGCTTTTTGGGTGTGCAAACAGTGCACGCATGAAGATTGGAAACGTTTCTTTTAATGCTGAGCTGCATTCATTCACGAATGCAGTGCCAGCATGGAAATATGACATTTTTGTTTTATCCTCTTCTTCATTTTAAAGTTTATCACACAAGTTATTTCAGTGATTTGACATTTCACAGTTAACCACAAAATTCTTACGCATTTATATTAATTCTCAGAATCTGGTGCCTACGTTATCCAGAATGTGTCACACTGAGGAAGTAAAACTTCTCATGTATTGCATTGTGTTTTATTTTTCTGTTTTTTCTGCTTTTGTTTTGTTAACCGTTTCCTTTTGTGTTGCAGTTGGCTTGCCCTTCCTGGGTGTCCCCGCCTTTGTGATTGTCTTCCCCGTCCTGATTGTTTTCACCTGTGCCTAGTTACCCCAGCATGTATATATTGCCTGTGTCTCCCTTAGTCCTTTGCCAGTTCGTCCTATCCTTTTCAGTGGGACCAGCTCCGTCTCAGTCTTGTTCTGACCAGGTCATCATTTTTCTTGAGGCTTTGGTATATTTTGTTATTTTATCTTGGATTATGTGTTTCCTCGAAGAGAGAGATTTTGCATGAATTTGAATGTCTCTTCCGAGTCATGGAAACCTTCAAACCTTGTATTGTCGTGACAGAATGTAACCTCTATAGATGGATATGTGTACATGAACGTGCAAATTTTTTTTTGGCAAGGAACAAGATTTTTGTACCAGAAGCTTTCTGGATTAATTTAGAAGCTTGAGTATCATCTGAACAGGCTTTGGTTGAATGTAGGTAGATTACATCCTTGCAGCGGTAATGCCTTGTCATACTCTATTGTCAAGCAAACCAACATAACACAATGTTTGTCAAGCAAATACGTCAAACAAAGCCATTGTAGCGGCTTTAAACTGTTAATCAGGTGGAAACTTCACTTATAAATTCCAGCCGCATTCTCATATCTCAGGTTGATTGTTGGGCAATCAACAATAACTGGCCTCGTAGAACAAGCATTCTTGGCCCGGGCATGTTTTATCAGTTATCTAGATATCTGCTGGGTATATTCAAATCCCTGAAACTTGGTTGATGTGGTAGCAGGCAGTTGAACTGCTAATATAACCATTAGAGGTCTTTTCTTTCTAGCTTTCAAAATGGTTTTCTTTTTTTACTGAAGCAACATCACCAAACCCCAAAATGCACACATCACAGCACCGCAGTGATACTGTATTTTATGGCATATTTACTAAATCCATGATGTTAATGGTACTAAATGGTCATCTAATCTCTATTCTGTCAGTCTGATGCGCATATCAGAAGTTGAGTACCTTGATAAAACAGTTTGTGGCACAAATTTATTTCTGACATGGCATTAAAACATAGAAGAGGAACTGGATGCAAGAAGATGATGTCAATAAAAGAGTGACAGTCAAAGCAAGAATATGGGAAATTACTCAGAAATAATGGTGCATAAGTTTCCTTTCGATCAAGAGATTTTAAAAGACACATCCAAATGGGACTAGACCTCACTGGCCTGGAGGACATGGCTGCAAACAGCGATGTCTTGGCTACCTTGCTTAGCCTACTGCCTTTGCTACCGGTAGCCAGACAACTGTAGGAAATGTTGGACTGATTCTTTATAAGCTGTTGTGAACCATTTAGCTTGCAATGAATGAACAATAGCATTCTTTTCATTTTAAAAAACATGAAAGAAAATGCTTCAAGTAACTGTATGACATCACATGCAGCATGGGAACTCTACAGATAGGCCCTTCCTTCTTTCTTATCAGTTGTGAGTCTTTTGTTCTTTGTGCATATACTCCATCTCTGGGTCGGACATGTCTTTGTGGAATTATTTGTCTTGCCAAATGGAGGGTGCAAAGTTAATGAAATGCCTTTTTTACCAGCCAGTGTCCCTCTCTAGCCACAGCCAAAGGACAATGACACTGTTATGTTCGCTGGTTTTAATGTGAGACACAGGCAGTGGTGTCTGCAAGAGAGTCAGAGGTTTTGCCCTCTGTGAATGTACTTTTGTGACGGTTCTTCACAAAAGAGCCACACATCATGTCGAACAAGGCTATTTACAATAAAAGCGCATTATACTGTTATGTATAGACTTGTACCATCTGGATTCCTGGCAAGTGGCAGATAGATGCTTTGGAAGTAGAGACTTGGGGCTTTGTTAGATTTTCTGTGGCTTCCGTTAAGGATGAGGCCAGATTTATGTGGTCCGTACCCATTGGGGATGACGGCACATATGAAAATACAACGACTGCTCACACAGATATCTAGGCAGTGCCAGATGAAGATGAAGCATCTCTTTCAGTTTGCAGGTGTTGCATTGTGCATCCAAAATAAAATCAGGTCAGCTTTGAACTTCCTCCGCAAAGCAGGAGAAGTGGGAAGTGGAACTGTAGTAGGCTAAAACTAAACAGCTGGAATGTCTGCAATGCTTGACAAGCATGCATGCAAATTAGCACAGCTAATATTTAAGTGTCGTTCCACCATGGTGACGTGACAGGAAGACATCAAGCCTTAATAGACTTAGCTTTACAGTAGATCCAGGCTGAGCTGCTGAGTATTGTTGTGGTTCTTATCAAGCCCAGATGTGACAGCGCAGGCTACAGGTATTCACAGCTCTCTTGGAGCAGCGCCAGACAGGAAGCCGTAATAATAACAACCCTTCAGCTATATGCCACCGCCCTGGGACAAATTCAGCTAGCACCGTACAGCCGAGCGCACCCCAGGTCTCTGCGTGCGTCACGCGGCTGTGCTCTTCCCTGCCAAGCTGGCCAAGAAAAGCACAGCAAAGGGAGGTTTTTATGTGTTAAATTGTTGCCACGGTGGAAAGGCCATCAAATAGGCCTCCTTCACTTATTATCCCGCCTTCAACCCAAAAAATAAATCTTGCAAGTCTAGTTAAGTATGTTATTGTTCAAGAAAATTGTTGTTCAGTTGTTCAGATGGTGTAGGATTTAAGCGTTGGATAGAAGAGACAGTTGCACAGTAGTCTTGTGAAATATGTACTAACTTGCGGCAGATGAGGTTAGGGTTAGGGCTAGGGTTAGGGTTAGGGTTCAAACCCAATATGTCACGGTTTCAAATGGATGGAAGAGGGCATTTATGAATGTTCAGCCACATCTGTTGTATTTCGTTTTGGTCAAATTGTACAATTTTGTGTATTGTGTGATACAGTAAGTAAATCTAGATTATATTCTTTTTCTTTCATTTGTTTATTCTGTGTTGATTTCAGCGATGAATAAATATCTGTCTTATTCATTTAAGACAAGAATATGGGAAAAAAGGTTTTTACTTTTACTTCCTACTGTAAAAGGTATTTGATGTAGCTCAATATCAACTTCAGATCATCTATTTTGTTCCTACTTCCCTCTCTGGACCTCTTGGTGCCTCTTTATTGCGGCGATCAAAGAAAGTTATAGCCGATTTTAATCTTTAGACTGTCTTTAGAAACCACCACCCCTTTCCCTCGCAAATGTAATCATTTATTACTTTCAGCCCAGTACAGACAGATCTCACAGCTGATTATTCCTCCGCTGTGTTTGTATTCGAGTGCCTCCTGGGCGTCTGTGTGAACACACTGACAAATGTATGCGTGTCCTTTAAACCACTCTTACTCTCTCTCAGAAGTAGAGGGCAGCGTCTCTGTTGCTCATCTCATCAAACAGCTTGAAGCCCGGACTCATGAGAGCAAATCACTTCAGGGCCTCATCATTGCCATGACAACCTGATTGAGTGCAGCTACATAATTGGAGGCCCCGTGATCTTGTGTCGCCTTTGCCACTTTATGAAAGGAACTGCAACCAACACTCACAGAGGAACTGAAATACCTGTAGTTAGTATACAGCAGCTGTGACTTTGAGCTCTTGCATCTATGTTTTATTACTGTCTTTAATGGTAATTATTGATATTTTGCAGTGTCCTCTTTTGGATCATTTTAATATTCTCAAGTACAAAAGTTGTGCATCCACCCTGGCGGCTACGTCTTCACTCGCTTTACACTCCAACTGATTTAGATTGAACAAGTCTTACAGTGTGTAGCATGTCAAATGTCTTATGTAATAGTTCACCTCGAGTTGACTGCCTGAAACGGCTAGCAGGCTCCACTTCATGTATAAATCATAAATCCCAAACAGTTTCTGACGTGTTTGAATTCAGAGTTTAGCCTTTGAGTGCAACAGACCATTTGTTCTGTAGGACTGCACTTTGTTTTTCAGCAGAAGATGTTCTTAAGGTCAGCTGGTGTGAACTGTTGGTGCTGCTTCAGTAAACTCGGCTGATACAATACAAATCAACAAAAACTATGGCAATCTGAGAAGCAGGCTGTGGAAATATTGTGGAATCTGCCCTGTACACGGCGAAATTACCAACAGAGACTGTTTGCCGACATTCTTGTGTGCGGCACTCAGAGGTGACATCAGCCAGGTCAGAAGACATCATCTGTGGTCTGTAGGTCAATCTACAGACCCCGGATGATGATAACAGGTAACTCCGGACTCAATGTGGAATAGCACTAGCATACGATAACAAAATATTGGTGAAATGAACAAGTTTTGCGGCAGATAATGCGTTATTTAGAGGCTGCGTTTTGGTGCCCCAGTCACTCCCACTATATGGATATACGCAGATCTAAATATCTCCGGAACGACGCCAAATAACACCAAAGTTATATGGGTGAGTAAACAATCGTATTTTATGCCAGAAACAAGGTTGTAAAAAACTGTAGTTCCCCTTTAATCATATGCTTTTATGCAGTGAGTTTAGTTTGAATATTCATGGACCCCAAATGACTTGTTAAATTTGGTATTGGTCGCCTCTTGATTCTTTGTGTGCAGTGTGGTGCAGAGATTCACGTTGCTCAGAATCACTTTTCGTATAGTGCCACCAGCAGTGATGGGACTCTTTGAGTGTTGGTGGTGGAGTGGTCTTTATTCTGGAATAACCAATCTTGCCTCCAAACAAACCACCACAATAGTTTCCCACTTGTGCAGTTCAGTATTTTGTTTAATTATATTGGTCATAAACCTAAATAATATTTGCCTGTACAACTGTAAGTGAGCCTTTACCTTTAGGCTAGTCGAGTTTTTAGTTTTAGAAATGAGTTGGTGGTCCCGTGGTTGCAGACTGATCCAAGAGAGGAAAAGATGATATGTCCACATTCCATTGTTGTGATATTTATGGAACTTTCATACTATCTTCATTCCCTCTGACCGATATGGTAGGTTCTGGACACATTTGAGACTGGTGCATTTTTTTGTCCGGGGTCAAAAATGCGTTTCTTCCTGTTCTCAGATGTGACCCTGTGGCTCGGGAAGCTCTTTGCAGCTGTACCATCTTCCCAACTGTGACAGCAGCTTTGAATGGCAGGATGTCCTGTTTGACATTCCCCCTGAGAGACTCTGTCAGAGGTCAGGCACTCTGGGAAGATTCACTGGCCACTGGGAAGGATGCCCAGCACCACGAAACAAGGTGGATTAGACATGTAGACATACATACAGTATATTCCATGATGGCTACATTTACAACCACATTATCAATGTGGATATTATGTAGTTAGGATATTAAAGCAGGTTTTAAGGTGTCTATGGGCTGAGCGCAATTGTGCCTTGTGTTGACTGCATGGTGACGTCTCACCTGAAAAAGCTGATGGAAGCTGATGGAAAGCTCATCGATGGATCAGTTCGCCTACCAGCCTAGCATCGGAGTGAAGGATGCTGTCATCTCCATCCTGGAAAGAGCTCTATCTCACCCGGAGAAGGCATTGTGAGAATTGTGTTCTTTGATTTGTCCAGTGCTTTCAACACCATCCAACCTCTCATATTGAGGGATAATCAGGTGCATGCATGAGTGGAATACCACCTCACATCCTGGCTATTGGACTGACCAATAGACCACAGAATATGAGGACACAGGACTGTATGTCTGATGTGGCTGTCTGCGGCATGGGAGCCCCTCAGAGAACTGTCCTGGCTCCCTTCCTCTTCTCCCTTACACCATTTAACCAGCTGTCATCTGCAGAAATTTTCAGATGACTCTGCAGTCGTCAGCCTCCTCCAGGATGGGGACTCATCTGAGACTTTGTAGTATGGTGACAGGGAAACTGCCTCCAGCTTAATGTGGGTAAAACCAAGGAGCTGGTGGTGTTTTCCGCAGGCACAAGCCAGTGGACTCTTATAAGTATCTGGGTGTTCACCTGAACAAAAACCTGGACAGGACTGACCATGCTAGGGTACTTTATAAGAAAGGCCAGAGCAGACTCTACCTGCAAAGGACACTTAGGTCCTTCAGAGTGCAGGGAGAAACTACTGAGAACCTTTTATGACTCTATGGTGGCATCTGCCGTCTTCTATAGAGTGGCCTGCTGGAGCAGTAGCATCTCAGCTGCAGACAAAAAGAGACTGAACAGACTGGTAAAGAAGGTCACCTCTGTTGTGGGCTGCCCTCTCGAGCCTGTGGAGGTGGCGGGTTATCGGAGGATGGAAGCAAAGCTGTCATCGCTGATGGAAAACCAGTCCCACCCTCTCTGTGGTGCAGCAACAGCAATGGGCAGTGCCTTCAGCAGCTGACTGCTTCAGAGCGTTGGCGCAGGTCCTTCCTTCCTACTGCTGTGAGGCTGTACAACCACATATGTAGAACTACTGTTGTATTTAATTTGCTATTTTTGTATTTATTTATTAAATGCTTATGTCTCGTGCACTGTCCTTAAACTATATGCCGCTGTAACACTGCAAATGTCCCCACTGTGGGATAAATTAAAGGATTATCTTATCTTACCTTATGAATGTGACTGCTAGAATGTCTGTGCCGTCCCTGTTTATCTGTTCCTCAATGGATCAACTGTACAGCTGCACCAAGTGATGCATGCAGTGAATGCTGAGTCTCTGCACTTAGCAAAATTAACGGAAATCAAACATAAAGCCCCAGTAGAAGCTGGATTTTATACTTAAGCTGAAGCATTTTCCATATGTGGTTGCAATTTTTTGTCATTTCCCACCATCCAGGGCAAATGTGCATAGACTTTCATCCTTAAATTGACTTGATAAACAATTTCACCTTCTTTCATTTAGTTTAAGACCAAACCTCTGATGCCATACCATGTCAATCCTGATGCACCAGTTTTTAGAAGAACCAGCATCCTAGAAATATTTCTGCAGGATCTTCAGATAATCATCAGCTAGGCAACTGAAACACGTATATAAAGGGAAACATGTGTTTTTAAAATACATGCCAGTGTGATCACCCAGGTCACTGAGGATAGATCAGGTCCTAGCTTGCATCTCAGCAGTAACACGCCATGGGTTGCCCCTCGAAATCCAGTTCCACCCAGGGGATTGTTCTGTGGCCTCAGTAATGAAATGTATGGCTCCCTGCGAGCGACTAAACTACCCTTCGGCAGCCCAATGGCACCAATGGCGTAACAGTGATCCCTTCCAGACTCGGCTTTTGCACCCCTCCACAAGTTTCAGGTATTTGCTAACCTTCCTTTTACTGGCCTTGTCTATATTTTCTTCCCATGGCACTGCAAGTTCCCACATGATCAAATGCTTGATGGAATCTGAATAAATTACCATGTCGGGGCAGAATAAACTGCGGGTGATATGCTCTGGGAACTGAAACCTTCAGTTACTTTCCACCTTGCTACAAAAAAGCTATAATGCAAATTTGGAGTTGCATTAATCACAGTAGGATGTGATGACATTCCCATCTTGGTTTACTTATGGTTCATTGATATATCTTAAAACCAGAGATTATGAAATGTAAAAAGAAAGCATATATGCTGTATATGTATGCTATAAATATGATATAATGAAATAAATGAGCCATGAACGTGGGAACGTTCAACAAACCTCAAAGTTTTGACTGTTTTGTAACAACATTACCGATGTCAAGGTCTGGGACAAGTTAAGTGGCAAGTGAAAAGTCACCTAGTTGTTAGGATGATGTAAACTTGGCAAGTGAAAAGACGTGAGACACTTTAACAAAGGCCCAATCATTATGACCAGATGGTGGGTAGCTAACCACATGGATACATTTGTAAAAGGTTGAAGTTTAATGTTAAGCCTTTGTTGCTTTACTGCATGGTCACACAAATATGAATTATTTTCTCTACTGTCTTATAATGATCTAATGATTGGACACACTCTGATCATTATGAGCTACAAGAAGCCTGCATGATGTAGCCCAAAGCCTGACCTGTCAAAGGCTTTTTGATATGTAAGGTAAGAAAACCAAATGTTTTCCTTCATAGCCCTGTGTAGCCGTTGATAACACATATGAAAAGCTTATGTCAGGCTGGAAATACTATTTGGTAACCTGTCTGGAGTTGATAGACAGAGTCTGAGCTGAGGTCTGGGAGCTAAATTGCTCCACTGCCTTGTATCTGTATGGTTGCTGCAGGAAGTGTGCAAAACTCATCTGTGGAATTTTCCTGTGCACAAATCATCATCCTGTCTCAGAGGAATTTCTTACTCAACCTATCAGCTTTAAAGAAAAGGTCAAGTTTTTTTGCGCATGGTCGGTCAGTTCTCGTAACTCAGCGCTGCTGTACATGTGACGTCCCATGGCTTTCCAGATAAGCGAGAGCCCGCTTTCCTCACGAAATTGTATACCGTCATTGTTAACTAGTCAGATGACATGACTTGTTAGAGCCCTTTGACACCGGGGGCTGTGAGACAGCACTCAGGATGACACGATGACTACATCCCATCAGAATGTCAATGCCCCAGCCCAGCTGAGTCCAACTCACTTCCTGTGGATCAGGGCTTTCTCTCATGCGCCACTGAATGGGGTATGGTGTGGCAGCGCTGAATTGGGTTCCTGTTTTTGCTCTTCAATCGAAAGTGATCCGCTTGCCAAGGATCTGCCCACCTTTCAACTTTCTGCACACTAAACAGACATAGGAACTCTCGGGAAAAGGGAAATGAAAGTGAAGAGCTACTTTAGAAAAAAAAAACCTTCAGCTTGGGGGTTTTCCTTACACACCAGCAAAGGACAGAAACTTCCTTTTGATATTTTATTTTGAATTTCATGCAAAATATACATGCGAGGAGAAAAGAAGAAGTAGGACCTTGGGTTTGCCACCACCAACCCAACAGCCCAACAATAGATGGAGAGCTACATCTAGAGTATATTTAATGAAGTTAGAGTAAGAATTCCTTTTGGATGCACTTCCAAAGGAAGATGAAGACACTTCCCCTTAGCAGTACATGCCCATTCTTTCATTGTGCTCTTTGAGCCACCATTGTCCTTCATGACACAGGGATTAGAGTGTATTTTAGACGTTGAATATGCCCCAAATAGGAAGATAAAGTAAGATACTTACTTAAACAAGCGTGTGTAAACAAACTTGCAAAAACCACTGTAAAATAATGTTGGCACAGAACAAACTCGTATTAATGAAACACATCAAAGCTGCTCTAGTCGACCTTTTATGTAAACAGCAGGTTTGATTATGTGTTTCTGTTACACTGCAATTCCCCAGCTCCATTAACCATTTTAGCATCTTTCAGCTCTTTGTTTTGGTTTTACTGCTTGCTGCTTTGCTGATTTGGATCACTCTCACAGCTTTCATCAAACCCGTGATGCTGATGAAGGCAACGAGCCGAAACGTCTTGGTCTAATAAAGTTGTTCCATATAATACAAGTGTTGCTGACTTGACCTTTTCATATTCCTTTTTTTCTCTTCCATGCACCTTGGTAGTAGGTGACGTTGTGCCAGAAATACAATTTCTTCTACATGAAGCCCAAATCCAGCAGCAACAGGCAGTAGCTTTTACTAAAATAAATATAATGTAATGAAGCCTCAGAGGCCTACGGTGCAGCAACTTAAACACAAAATGTACAAATATGAGATTAAAAAATAAATTTAATTCACTACCTGATTCACACAAAATCAGCAACTAGCAACTAGCAACTAGCGGAGCCGCAGACATTAGCTGAGATTGAACCAGGACTATATACTGCATGTATTGGACTTCAATATCAAAAAAAAAGGCAGCTGGACTTTTGAGATTGAGAAGACATTTCACCAGTCATCCGAGTAGCTCATTCAGTCCTAGGGGACTGGTGGGAAGTTTGAAGTTTAAATAGGAAACTTTAACAGAAGCTTGCTTGTTTGTGTAAACAACCAGAAACCAGTGCAGCTAATTTCCATTAACGGTTAGATACTCAACTGTCGTTGAGGAGGGACTGGTTCCTTGGATATGCCACGACCTGGATGACTGAGAACCTTCACAGACACATTGGACTTGAATCCATTAGGTGGACAGACACATCTTTGTTTGTTTTATAAATTAAGGCTTAAGTCAAGTAGTGGTCAGTGTTGTCTGGTTTCCAACTTGACTGTAAACGCACAGAGCCACATTGTGGGTCTAGCTGAATGCGAAATTGTCGTATACAATAGATAATTTGAGTGACACACTTACCTTTTGTGTCTGATTTCTCTTTGAAAATAAATTTGACAGGCGGCACAGTGGAATTGTGGTTAGCGCTGATGCCTCACAGCAAGAAGGTTCCGGGTTTGAATCCATGGGCCGACTGGGCCTTTCTGTGTAGAGTTTGCATGTTCTCCCTGTGTCTGCGTGGGTTCTCTCCGGGTACTCCAGCTTCCTTCTACCGTCCAAAGACATGTTCATTAGGTTCATTGGTGATTCTAAATTGGCCGTAGGTGTGCAATGTGAGTGTGAATGGTTGTCTGTCTCTCTGTGTTAACCCTTGCGTTAGACTGACGACCTGTCCAGCTGGGATAGGCTCCAGAATAAATTTGACTTAGAGCTGGATTGTCTGATGGCTTGTTTCTCCATTTTTCCTCCCCCAGCTGACCTATTTGTAACCTGTCCACTGCATGCAGCAGTCACAACGTGTTAAACTGTAGTTTCCATTTTACATACCATGCACACATGTTCAGCAGTGATATACAAAGACACATTGGCATGCATCTTTGTTTTTCTTTGTTTCTGTGAACGCCTTGTTTGCAGAATGTTGTTGTCATAGCGGCCCCTGGGATCCTCAAAATCTATTTTGCATAAAGTGACTTGCTCAACTCTGCTTGAACTTTGCTGAAACAGAATATAAGGATGAGAAAAGAAACTCTTTGGCCACAAACCCACTGGAATGCATGTCAAGTTAAGAGCACATCTCAGAGAAAAAAGAATATATCTTTAATTAATGGCACATTACAGTGGCACTGAATCAAATTCCGCCATCGGGGCTCTAATGTGTTCCATGACACTGGAGAATGTGTTGATATGTTTCTTTCAAGCTAGGATGAGGTGGTGGAAACATCAAACTACCAGCTTGGATTCCTTCACAGCATTGTCTTTGTCACTGGTGCTGTATAGGAACAACTGATGTAGGCTTTGGCAGGCCACGCTTGAGGGAAAAATAGACCTTCACACATGTTACAGATATTCAGATTAACAGAGAGCTAAAAGCACATTTGCAAAAACTGTTTTTGCCATAAAGCTACTGGAAGGAATTTGCTCTTAGTAGCTGCCAAGAAAAGCCTTGAATTGATGCGGTTGCGTGTATTTCAAGTACTTTAATGAGCTATTAGATATCTTCTCTCTTTCGCGCAGTCCTTCAGGCCATTTGAAATATTAAATGTTTGATTTAAGTCTTCAGGTGTGCTAATTTGATGAGAATTTCAGATGGGATTCGGTCCGTTGCTGTATTGTTCTCCAAATATGGCGTGGAAAGAATGTGCAACAGCTCATTTCTTCCCACGAAGAATCTGCCTCACATACAAATTTATGTCAGTGATAGCGTTGCAGAATAGCTGTGTTTTAGGAAAAAGGTTGGATATTCTCTCGGCACCTGGTCAAATGGTAGGAGACTGGGGCTCATGTAGGGAAAGGGCTTCCTGAGTTGCATCTTCTCCATGACAATTACACATGGAGATGTTTATAGATCTTACACTCTCTTGGAAATCTGCTCCAAGGGTAAAAACTCCAAGCAATGCTGTATACTTAAGTGGGAAGAAATAAACCAACAACTACAATCAGTCTGTTCATTGTTATGAACTTAATTATCCCTTTTCAAAAGCAAAATCTTGTTCCTGGTGATCAACGGGTATGTTTAAGTGGGTTACTACTATTTCATCTGTGGTCAACACTTTATTTAATATGTGCTTGGGTCTCACAGTAGAAGATAATTAAGGGGAATCACCAAAATGACTGGGATATATTATCTTGGCTATACTGTAAATGGTAATCTGGACTAAATGGATGGGCTGGTATTTCTATCACAGAGGACTGATCAAATAACAGAATAGTACTATTTTAATCTCATTTTTTCTGGGTTCTACACTTTACCAACACTGCCCTCAAAGAGATTCCCCTTTAAACCTCCAAGACATAAAAATCATTGCACACATTCTTACCAACAGTGCCCTACAGATTGACACAGCCAAGGACATTATATTACAAACTAATATTTAGGAGTCCATGCAACGATGTTGCAGGTATCCCTATTGATTTTGTTGTGATTTTCATTCTTCTTCTTCGCCTTAATTTTCTGCTTAGCTAAAGGTGTCTGCCCAGGACAAACTGTAAGGGCGAAAGGCATAAAACCGAGTCATTTGGTAGAAGTCCTGCGATTTCACTTTGCCAAGGTGTCACTACACATGCCTACAGCTAGATGGCGCTATAATAAGCCTATTTACGTTTTGGCTCATATCCCGAGAACCGTGTGCCCTAGAAACAACACGTCTATTTCCGTCTGCCATTTTTCCTCGCCATTTTGAAAAAATTGCACCTCAAAGCAAAATCAACTCCTCCCAGCCCGTTCATTCAATTCTCACCAAACACAAAGATAATGAAAATTCTTCAGAAGAACTTATTATTGAGGGTTATTGATTACAAAGTTAATGGCTAATTCATTTTCACGGCGTGGCACAGTATAACTGAAAAGCTAATATTTTGTGAAGTATATACCCAAACTTAATCAAACTTCATATCATTGATAATAATATGATTCTTTACAAGCACCCAAAATTTTGTGACCCTTGGTCTTTGGGGGGCGCTACAAAAGCAACATTTCAATATCTCAAAAACTGCAATAGCTAACTTGATGAAATTTGGCATACACAATCTGGAACATATTGTGTAGATACTCAAGTTGCGTGACATTATGTCTACAGGGGGCGCTACAGGTGACATGGAAACATTTCATATGACTTTAAGGCCTATAACTTTGAAGTATTCACCCAATCCTTATGAAACTTAGAAACCGTCATTATAATATGCTTGCATACAATCATGCCAAGTTTCGTGAAATTCGTGCTGTAGGGGGCGCTACAACCACTACATGTTTATATCTTACAAACCACCACAGTAAACTGCTTTTGTACATTTGACAATAATAATCTGTGGATGACTCCTTACAAGCACACCAAGTTTTGTGTAATATGGTCTATAAGGAGTGCTACTGGTGACTTATACCTCTGCGTCCCGCACAGGGATGACTTCGCCACGGCATGGACCCCTTTGTGGTCGCTTGCGATCATCTAGTTGTTGTTGTAGTAGTCCAGTTTTACTGACAAAGTGTGCTTTATGTGCCTAAAGTCATAAACATACCCATTTTTAAAGAAGTTAGAACCACATTCACCAAAGACTATTGGCAGCGCCAATGAGCCAAAACAGCTGATTTATGTTGCCACAGTAATCAGCAAAGATTGCATAACGCATACTAAGTTAAAATGTTCCACATTAACTCATAATAATTTTAGGCTCGCTAGTCTGTCGCTGTAAGCAAGCTAACAAATGTCCAGATAAACCTGAAGGCCTTCTTAAGACTTGGATATAACACACAAGAGAACAATCAGCACCAAGCCAAGGAGCTGACAGAAAGTGGTTTAGATGAAACAAAGTAAGAGAACACGTTAATAGTAATAGTGAAATGACATTTAGTCACGTTAAATTCAAACCTAATCTTGCATGCTTTAGAAAGAAGGCGCGTAATGTGCTGTAGTGCCGATGATGGAGTCTTGCCCATGCTAAGAACGTATACGTTCAAGATCCTTTGACACAAAATGCTAGTAAAAACAAAAGAATATGAAATATGGTATGCATGGAAAGTAATCAAACTGTATTATATTATGTTATATATTTTGAAATCATCTTCACTTAGATTATTTAGGTGGAAATTGCTTTTGGTCTAAAAGTGAACGGACAGTTTGGAGAAGGCAGATCGAGCACTGGCTTCTATTCTGTGTATACCGTACGGTGATGAACAGACCAGAGCTGTAATCGAATGAAGAAGTCTTGTTACAGATCTACTTCACACTACAAATCACACGGCTCCCAAATAAAAGGCTGAGTGAATTACAGGCCTTTTGAGAGGGTCTTGTGCGTATGGGGAGGCAGTCATCTCGCTTACTCTGCCCTGCCCTGTCATTACTAACAACACTCCGGGACCCTGGTGAGAGGCTAATGACTGGTGCCAAAGTGTGAGTCATTCTCTGGCTGACTCTCCGCGTCCTAGGAAGACTGCTGATGACCTACCCTGATGGCCAAAATGTTGCAGAGAGAATACGTCTGATTGGAGTATTCATATTCTGCTGAAGCTGTTGCATTCTCCTCACGCCTGACCTCGTCTTTTTTCTTGTAATCACTTACTGAATGATAACATGCCAGGGTTAATCGTCATTGTTAGTATCCTTGTCATATTCTATTTTATTTTGTCTATTAAATGACAGAAAAAAGGGCAAATGTCAAAAGTCCCCCAGTGTGAGTGACTGGCCAGCAGTTTAAACCCTTAGTCTGTTTACAATGATCTGCAAAGATATGACTTCAACCATTAAACTGATCAATTTATAATTTCAACTACCTTTTTCAAACCCCAAACTCTACGTTGACTGCTCAGACACCTACAGGTATGGGGAAGCAATCACATCAATTCAGGTGTCAGTCATCAGTACTAATGAACTCCCCAAACACCAACCACTGAGGATGTAGGTATTGACGGCTGGAAGCCTTCACAACTGTGAAATGTTCTTCTGTCAAGAGGATGTAGGTTGCGCATCAACATGGCAGGAATAAGACAGAATTAAGGGTGGCACGGTGTGACAGTGGGCAGCGCTGGTGCCTCACAGCAAGAAGGTCCTCAGTTCAAATCCCTGGGGTGAAGGGGGTTCGATTCTCAGGGCCTTTCTGTGTGGAGTTTGCATGATCTCCCCGTGTTTGCGTGGGTTTTCTCTGAGCACTCCGGTTTCCTCCCATCATTATCCCTTAATGTACAACTGTGACATTTATGATTTCCTTCAGTTTGGCGTTGAAAGATCTCCCAACTTAGAGTAGTTTCCTACAAGTTATAATACTAGGTATCATATGAGCTACATCAAGGGGCCTGTTCAGACCGTGCATTAAGATCCGATCTGGGCTATCCAATCGCAAGTGGCCAGTTTTAGGTACGTGTGTTCAGACTTGGCATTAGCATGTGTCTAAAAAACGTGTCTGCAGATGCTGCTCCAGAATCGAGACCAGCGCTGTTTTATGTGTGTGCAATCTCCAGTAATAAATAAATGATGTGCGCTGGAGGTGTTCACACATGTCTTTTACGTGATCGTATTGCCCAGATAGGATCTTAATACAAGTTCTGAACAGGCAAGTACAGAATCCAGAGTGATTACCTCAAAGACTGACTGGTTTTCTTTAGACAAGTCAGCTAATTCCGTTCACGAGAATAACTTCTGCATAAATTAGTGAGAATGCAGTCCAAAATCAACGGCATGCACCCATCTCAAATCGTGTGGTTATACTGGTGTAAGGAAAGGTTGCTGACTTTGATAGCCAGTAGAGCAAGTTTTTTTTTTTTTTTTTGAAAAAAAAGGGGAAGAACACAACAAACCGAGAGCAACGCCAGAGTCAGGAAGAAGAAGTTCAGCGAGACTGAAAAAAAACCTGCTTGCCACATGCACACATGTTAAAGGTCAGGTTCGTTCTAGACTGGAGTTGTTTTCAGCATTGCTGGACAAAGGCTTGCTGGGACAATCAGAGCTTTACTAGATACAAAGTGAACTGGTTTGTAGGACAGTGCTGCGGAGGTAGATTACAGTCCAGAGGCTCTTATCCCCCTCTGCCAGATTTTACTGGCTTGTAGCTCAAGACATTAGACATTTTTTTTTACCTCAGCTGTTATAATTACCCGAGGTGTAGCCCTTTGTCTAGTGCCTCAGGGAGACAAGTCTGTGATTCACACATTGGAGCGTGTTTTTTTTCTTCATGTATCGACCCTCATATGGAACTGAGGGATCCTAGACGTTAAAAGCTGACCTTTTCTACGACACATGTTTATCCCAAAGGTATTTTTTTTGTGCTATTGATGTGTGCAGGGGGTAAAAGGTGGGTGTTGTGTGTGACCATATTTTAGTACATTGTATGATTACTTAGGTCTCGGGCAACACTCGGAAACAAAAGAATTCTACTTCATCGCATCATCCACTCCAAACATTCCCCAACTTCCATTGCGTATTGCCGCCTCTCTGTCTCAACAAGCTTAGCTTGCGAACGGTCAGAACGGCAGAATACCGCAACACTCGTAGATGTGTGCAGATTGTATCTGCTCAAGTGGGCAATGAATTCACGGTCTGTTTGTAGAACTGCACGGCTCATGTGCAGCCAGCCAAACACTGGCGGATGAGGGTTACGGATGAAGCCAGGATTGATGGCCTGACGCTGTGTCATAAATCTGTCACGTCCACCACTTTTTTTTGCAGAGAAGCCTGTCATGTAATTGTATTAGGTGTAAGGAATACTTATGAGCAAATCATTTAAGGAAATTAGCCTCAAACTCGTGGCTAAAACATTTTTTTTTTCTATGACCAGCTTACTGTTGGAAAATCCCATTAATTTCTTTGTTAACCCATGCTTTAGGCAGTTTGTTCTTCTCACTGTGACCAATTGTTGCAAGTTCACCGCAGCCACGAATCTGAACTTTTTCTGCAAGTGAAAGCAAACAAGGTTGTTGTAATGTTTTGCAAGAGACTTGGCTGTAAATGTTCTGTTATTTTGTTCAGGCCGAGATGAAGACAGCAGCTACTTCCATCTGACAGGTTAAGTTGCTTTCACTGTGGACAGCAGTCTGGAAGTGGAGCTCAGCTGTCTTGCAGTTAAGCTCAGGACAGATCTGGAGAAGTACTCTGTGGGCTGGCCTTCAAGAAATACAGTGTTCGTGCTCTCAGCAGCATCTGTGCACTCGGAGATATTAAAGAAGGAAAGCCGATCTTGAGTCAGGGAATTTGCTCCGCAGAACTCGCATGCATGGAAATTCTTTTTGACTCGCACATGGTTTTATGACTTGCGTCCCTTTGTAACTCAGAGAGAGCTGCACCAGATCCTGCAGCTGTGAGGGCAGTCATGAAAACTAATGAATGCTTGCCCTTTCTGTAATCTAAATATCTCCACGTCAATTTACTGTGAATGAAAGGCTATTTCTATATGTCTCTGTTTCAAGCAGACATAGCCTTTGTGGGTATCTTCTCGGTGACAGCACAAGTAAGTCGGTTTATGTCGAGAACAAAGAAACTCATTTTCTATTCCACGCTGCTTTTCTCTCAATGTCCTGTCACATTAAGAGAATCTATGCTGTACAAAACATAGCTGTGTTTCAGAGTGTAATAGGCCAGACTACTGCTTCTAACAAGCCCACTGAAATCTCTATAATTGTAATGGATGGACGCCAAAATAATCACAGTGGAACCAGGAATGTCCGTCCCACCGTTGGAAACATTCTGCAGAGGCCGTGAAGCGCAGCTCTCGGTGCAAATCATAGCATTTGTAAAAGTTTGCTTTCGAAATGTCTTTGACAGAATCCTGCCAAGGCTAATCTCTATGTCCTCAGATGACCACATAAAAAAAAAAAAAAATGGGTAAAATAGAGTTCACGTTTCTTTTCCCCTTTTCGAAAACGCCTCAAAACTGCTGCGCTCAGATTCTCTGCTTGGCATCCGCTGTGCTCTGGTTTTCCAGTTTGGCAGGCCACTCGTGGACGTGGCTGCTGAAAACCATGACAGAGGCAGATTCGTAAACTCTTCACACAAGAACCCTTCCAGGAGTCCCATCTGATGGCTTTACATCGCACGCGGAGGGCTCTGAAGGCACGTGTCCCATGACGTTGCTTTGTGCTTTTGTGGTGAAGTGACTGACAATTAGAAATTTGTTTCATTGAGGCTTCTGCTCCCTTAGATAGATGAATTCTGCCACAGTGTCTTCCCAGACTGTAGTACAATATAACACTCAAAATACAGTTTAAATTAATTGGATTTTTAGCTATGCTATTTGGCACAACTAAAGAAAAGAAAATCAAACATTTACTATGGAGATTGTAAGCTTCAAATGGTGGTTCATTGGTGACAAAAAATATTCTACTACTGTTCCAACAATCAGTATTGAGGTTAACTGCTGGTATTTTCAGCTCAGTGATCACAGTAAAACTAGGAGCCCTGGGGTCCTGGTGCACCTACGCCATAGATTTTGATGTAAAGTTTCAGTATACTTGAAATATACAACATTCAACTGTTGGTTTGTGATCGGTGCATGTGGTGTTTTCATTCGTTCATTCACTTTTTGATACAGATTACTGGAGTTGCATTCAGGAGACTTTCAATGTTATTTAAATGTTTGCTTCTCAATGTGCAACTGCCACTGTGTCACTTTTTAGTGTGCTTTCACACCTATATTTTGGTGCGAAAGCGACCTGGTTTATGTTTCTGAGTAACGGAGGCGTAGTCATCCACATCATCTGAGTGCTGTGTAGTTGTATTTGTTTACAACAAAGTGGCTCTGATTGGTTGAAAGTCTATCCAGTTGTGTACAGAGTTTTTTTTTTTCTCTGTATTGGTTGAAACATGCCCCTATAATGAAATCCAGATGAAGTGTTACCAGACTCATATTGTGATAAAACCTTCATCTGGTTACGCACCAGGCTAGACTGTTCCGTCTTATGAGTGTATACTTTATTTGAGTCATACTTTCCATAGTCATAATTTACAATTGTAAAACAAGCTCTATTTTTTCTCAGCATGTTGGATCCTACAGACCTTTTTAAAGTCAACTAATGTATGGTGAAAATTGAGTTGACGCAGACCACAAGAGAAAGTAAAGCTTTGCAACAATGAAATCTATGTTCTTGACCTGGATACATATTGTTGCGTCTTACACAAAAGAAGCTACGGAGGATTTTCTGCAAATTTATTGAAGACTCCACATTGGCTATTGTCGGCCGTTGCCCACAGCAACACCTGGAACGCCGTTAGTCTGACACTTCAAATAATCGACTCTCGCTTGGCAAACTCTCAGCTCTACCTTAACTTCTGTCTCTCGCATGGTGCATTCACTGACATCAAGGACTTCTGTGTTTTCCCCCTTTGATTGTTTGATTGGTTTCTCCTTGTGTGTTCCTACCTCATTAGGTTTACCTGTGTCTCATCAACCCCTCAGCACATGTGTGTATATACTGTATATATAGTCCTACACATAGTCCTGCCTTTTCTGCTGTCAAATCATCTGTTGAGTAATCAGTTTATTTCCTTGTGTTTCAGCCTGTTTACCCTAGATCCTCCTACCTTGGGTTTTGCTTTGATTTTTGATTGGTTTTCACCCATTTCTGGAGTTGTGTTTTGGGGTTTACCTCCTTACCCTGCAGCGTTTTTTTTGTTCCAGATTGAATTTTCATCGAAGTTCTTCCTTCTTTCCTGCTCCTGCCTCCCCTTGTGTCCTGGGTGTGGGTCCTACCTCACCGTTCAATGCTCCATTGAATCAATTTCTGCTCACGAAGTTTAAGCAGATCAGTTTTTCTGGCTGTGATTGATGTCAACAAACCTGCCAGCCGCTGATACTTAATTTGTCGCTCTCAATTAATCAACCAGGATGCATCATCTAACGACTCGCAGCCTCGAGGACTTGACAGGGTCACACTGAAATCCGTGCAGGCGAAATATGTGACATGCATCTAAAGCGAACACAGTTTTCTGAATCAGTACACAAACACGCCTGCCACTGTTTATCCACCTCGTATCATGAAGCTGAAAAAGCAAGTGTGTCATCTCCGTGGCAACTGTGCCACAAACAAAACTGAAAAAGCCTGTTGTGGACACGGTCACTGGATATATGAATCATCCCCCTTTGTGAGGAAGAGAAAATATCGGAGCAGGTTCAAAACTGAGTGGCTCTTCTCAGTGAAAGATGAGAGGAGGGTAAATATTCATTGTTTGCCACAACTTTACTGTATGTTTCAGTCCAGCAAACAGCAGGCAAGCAAGGATGGTGAAAAACTATTGTAGTGTAGCATTTAGCAGTTTTTCACCAAAACAATTCTAAAAGGAAATGGAATATTGCGTCAGACAAGACACAAACATGACTCTAAATGAGCACATGTACTTTAAAGGCTTGGCTTATTGGTAATTACCAATAACTGCTCCAGAAAAAAAAACAAAAAAAAAAAAAACAAGAGAGGTCATAATTTCAGTTTATCACTGATCCTGTTGAATTGTTGAATTGCCAGTTGCACTACACCATCTGATGTTTCAAGTACTTACACAGCATCACTGATACTTGTTGGATTAGAATATTGGTTTTAGTCAAGTATGTTTAACAAACTAAGTTGTTTTAACAGATCTGGTAGAGAAAGAATGGAGAATAATGGATCTCCACAACAGCAGAGAAATGCACCACATTCTAAGATCTACAAAATTCTAAGTGGTGAGTTAAAGTGCTTATACAGTATATAACTTGACAACAAACTTGTGAATGGCACACTGTGTGTCTGTCTAATGTCATTCATTCATTCATTCATATTCTTGTCCTGTGAAGGGTCGCGGGGGTTGCTGGAGCCTATCCCAGCTGTCATCGGGCGAGAGGCGGGGTGCACCCTGGACAGGTCCTGTCTAATGTCAGATGTGCCATTTTTCTGACAATCAGAGACAACGTCTGGGAGCTGGAGATGGGGTGAAATCTCATACACTGCTCCTCTGCTTCAGCCCCCGAGGGGTTTTCCCTTCACCCTCAGAATGCCAGCTAGACCTTCATAACCTCATTACCACAATGAAAGTAATTCATGGTGGAAACATCCAGTAGTTAAATAGTGGTTGTATGATTCTCCCTTTTGAAAAATGTGATTTTAAATAATGATTTTGAATGGTCCATCTAACGGCTGCACTCAGTAGGAGGTCCTTCATGTACTGTTGCAATAATGCCTCTTGAAAAGCTGTATCTCTTGCATTCATTATTCCTTTATTTGAAGGAAAATGACTGGGCTTTTTGGGGTTTTTTTCTTTAACTGAGTATAAATGAGACCAAATATTTACAAACTTACCAAAATGTCCCTTATCCGGACTTACAAAGACCACTTAGCAGTACTTACAAGAATAATACAATCAAATTTCAAAAGACTAACTAAATTCTACAAAGCACATGAAACTCCAGAGTCAGCCATCAGCTCAGCCGTCGTTAACAAACATCGATTCTGTGATGACTGGCCCAAGTTAAAGCTTAAACATGCGTTCTCTGCAAGCTGTTAGTCCTCAATTGAAGATCCATTCTAGTACAGATATCCGCTGGTGTGTAGACTGATTCCAACTGGCTGCATCTTCTCTGCAGCATATTGTGTCTTGTCATCGTCACGCAATTTTAAACCAGTACAGTCGGTGATTGAAAAACAATCACTGACTTGACAAACTCAGTAAATCAACACATGCCAGATATGCCTTTAACTTAGACGATATGTCTTCTATTTACTTCATCTTTTAGTCTTGAAACCAAAATGTTCTAAAGTATGTCCCCCAGTGGTTCCATGTGCACTGAGCTTCATTTAGGTTGTATCTCGTTCTCCCCTGTGTCAAGCATTTAAGCTGTAAGCTATAAGATGCAAAGAATATCAACGCCTAGCATAATAGTAAATGTTGCTGGTATTTACCTCAACTATACAAAAATACCTAGAGGTGTAGCATTTTCCCAGGCAAAGGTGCATTCAGCACCTGAAGCTCTTTAGGACACCTCAAACTGAAGGATGTTTTCCCTATTGACATAATTTATGGAGATTGTTCAGTGAACCTCAGCTTCTCTGAGGGTTTGCCTACGTTCAACAAGGCAGCAATTGGTAATGCAAACACTGAAGAACCAGGGTATTTAGGTTTCAGTAACGTGCTGCAAATATTTGCTCTCATGACACTGTAGCAGAGTTTAGGCAGCACTGGCACAAGCATCTGTGAGATATGCTATACTGTGGCATCAAATAAACATTTCAGTTCCTTTAACCTCCTAAGAGCATAGCAACATTATTAATTACAAAAGATTTTAATAGCATCCACAGAACTACAACGAGATGTGATTATAATGAGTGACTCTTCAAGGACAAGGGTGGCAAAAACCATCGCATATGACCCCTAATGAAGTTTTATTGACGTCTTTTCCCAGTGACAGAAAGTGTGCATGCTCACATGAATGCACAGTGGTCTGCCCTAAGACTGAATACAGCTATGCAGGGATGCAGACAACTATGCGGACCACTGCTGCCTTGGTCTGGCCACAGACGGGATATGGCAGAAAAGCATTTCCAGATAATATTATGCACCTTATGCCACATCCTCTTGGACTCTTTTGTTGTCCCAGTGGTGATGGCAGTAAATACTAGACTTAAATTGATCTATCTGGTAATCAGTTCATAGTGGTGGTAACTGATGGAAGAAGAACTTCGAGAGACTCTGTGAATGGCTGATTAAAGAAACCTTTTTGACTTTTGACCAGAGAGTCTAATTACAGGTTCTCTCTGGAGAGAAGCTCCTCTGGCTGCCTCCCCTACACACACAGCTTTTATACAGATAATCTTGGTGTGTGGTTTCCATGGTAATGTGAGTACAATGACATTGTGAAGGCAGAAGAACAGGTGAGAAAACATTGTAAATCCAACCATAATGATGTTACAGAAAGGGTCATAAAGACGTTAAATTACGTGGATTACGCATAGGTTATACATTTAGTTGTGTCATTGTTGCACAAGTCTATCAATGTGTAACTAGTCTTAAGTTAAAAGGTAAGGTGAGCATAGAACACAATCAATGATACTATCAGTAGTATTTTTCTATCAGTAATTAGTTATTTGTGTTATTTTACGTTTCTGTCAGGGTAAGTCCAAGATACGCGAGTTCGATTATAGACGTACACATTTCATGAGAATTGTATTAACTGGTGTGAAGGAATAATACCAAGTAAAAAAAAAGCTGTCACGGTAGTCCATTGCTTTGCAGCACAAGTGTCACACACTGCAGGCATTGTACCAACGATCAATGAGATTCATCTGGTGGTCCCTGCATGATAAATGATGACATTTTGCCATGACAAATGAACAAACACCATCAGCTAATGAAGACCAACCTCAAGAGTCCTCTACTACACATTTACATGTCAGACTTCTACGTAGAAGCAGTTTGTTGCCTTTCACACTGAACACAGAAAAGCATACGGTGCTTAGATAAAGCATATTTGCAGCACCGGGCTATAGCATAGACCAAGCGTGATGAAATGGCTTGCAATGGCCCTGTCAGACATAGCACATGAGTTCTGGAGAGTAGAGTTTATCCAGCTATTCTCGTGCTGCAAAAACTGATTCTGTATTATTTCATCAGCCGACTGTATGATGCAGTTGACTGTCACCCCTCCATCCCCACCCATGGACAGGGATTCAAGTATTATCCATTTACCCAATACCCTTCAAAAAATGCCACAGTAAAGACATCCATCAATTTTTAACTTGAAATCTAATATTCCCTTCCCTATGGTGGAAAAAATACATTTCTGCTACTGACAAATTCTGACTGACAAGCTTCACACCATGTTTGTATTTTCACACTTTGAAATCAACAGCATATGCCTAGGGCTGTCACACTTTGCTCGATATCTGTCATATTTTTTTACTGACTGGTTCAAGTGAATGGCAGCTATCCAAGCAACTTTCCACAGCTGCTACACTTTTGTTACTGTACAGTATAGAGTATCGTTTCACTGTTGCCGTTGCAAATGCAGAATAATACAGATTACAGTTTGAAATAAATGATTCCGTACACTAAATTCCTTTTTTTGTTGTTTATAAAAGGCAGCAGCACTGTACGAACTGTGCAAAAACGTGCTGATCTAGTGCAACATGGCAAATCTTGCCTAAAGGACTCTGCTCTCTATCTCTCTCTCTCTTTGTCAGGGGGTTAGTGTGTCAGAGGATAGAGTCAGCCGCTCTGTTAAGTTTTGCAGCGTAAGCCCTAGCTGTCAGTGGACCACAGTGGCCGGCAGCATCCTCCTGTCTCTCTCTTTGAGGCCTCCACTCTGTCAGCGTTGTGTCTCTCTTTGAAGCGTGAACTCAAAACGGAGCTCAATCCTCCCGTGAGTAAGCTCATCACCAAACCACCACGCTGGCATTCACAGACATATTCTGATCAGTCACAACATTATGACCACTGAGAGGAGAAGTGAAAAGCACTGACCATCTTGTGACAGTTCAATGTTCTGCTGAAGATCCTTGGGCTTTCATTCATGTGGATGTTACTTAGACATGTACTACCCACCTAGACCAGACCAGGCACCCCCACCCCATAGCAATGACACTCCTTGATGGCAGACAAAGCAGATGGCACACACACAAAAACGCTTTAGGAACAACTCAAAAAAACATGAAGACCAGCACAAGGTGTTGACCTGGCCTACAAATTCACTAGATCCCAAACTGATCAAGTATCTGTGAGATGATCCACAGAGGACCCCCCCCCCCCCCCCCCCCTCCCCCAACCCATAGGACCCAAAGGCCTCCACGAACAACACTCTCTTGCCAGACACCACAGGACACCCTCAGAAGGCTCATGTCCATTCTATGATGAGTCACAACTGTTTTGGAGGCACCAGGGAGACCTACACAATATTAGGAAGGTGGTCATAATGTTATGCCTGATCGCTGTATGCAGTACATGCACAAATGTAAGCATTTTCTGAGCTGGAAGTAATGTGGAATGGCCAGGTAAGCAATTTTGTCAATCACCAGTCCGCTGAGACCAACTTCTGTATGGTCTCAGTGCTTTGTCGTCCTTTCAATGGGAGCTTCACTAAGATGCATAGTACACAGGCAACCATGTAAACAAACGTATGGTTAAAAACAAGTATATATCTCTGCAACAGTTGTCCTTCAGACTAACGATGCATCGAAAAGAAAAGAGGAATAACACAAGGAAACCCATTCTAAGAGCAATGGGCCATCCATACTACAAAGCTGTTGCAATACCAAGCTCAATCAGCTGTCAAGCTATATGAAAGGTAACTGGATTTGCTTGAGTTGTGTAATGCCTTATTGAAAGTAGCAAGTGGACCCGAGAGCAGACCACAGCAACCTCCCTGAACACGATCCAGTAACCATCGCAATGGCAGACATCCAAAAAAGGTCGAGTCAGGTCAAGTACGAAGAGCTGGACAGCTCGAGGCCCTGACATGATCCACACTTACTGGCCGAAGAAGCTAACCGCAATCCACGAGCGAGTGACAGCACAAATGAACCAGCTGCTAAGGGACGGGACCCACCAAGTAAACGGCCTGTGCCAGATCATCACCACGTGTGGGTGTGGATACCACCTGCCGAATGGTGAGAGACAGTCAGGAAAAACATGAACCATGGCGGACAACAGAGTAACATGAAGCTGCTATGGATTTTGTGCAGACACAGAGTATGTTATGTGTATCCTCTCCAAATTTGACGCCTTCAGGGATGATGTCATAGTTCAGATTTACTCCAGGTGCTGAACCTTTTTTGGTAGGTTTGTATGTGTGTGTTTCTGCTCATTTTAATGTTGGTGAGCTTTACTCATTAGCACATTACCATGGAACAGACAAACAAAGAGTCAGCTAGTCACTGTGTCATATCAGGAAGCCCAGGAATTTCAGAAAGCAAACTGAGCATGTATTTAGTCCAGAGTTGTCCTCTCCTTGGGATAAAGGTCATAGCTTTGAAGGCTGAGGACTGTGAGGTATGGAACTGAAATCCTAAATACACAATTAGGATTGACAGAAAATCCGAAAGGACATAATAATCCACCTTGTTGCATTTAAGTGTGTATAGGTGCTTCACTCCATGCATATATGCATGCACTGTAAATATACTGATCCTTTTTACAATTTGGTGACGTATTGCCAATTTTGCATGTGAATAACAGTGTCGTCTATTCAAGTGTCTCATACTACATATTATGGCTTACTGATTTATAGATGTAGGGAATGCCCATCTGTCAAATTGTGTCTGTAGAAGCATTTCTATTGATTTTCTCCCACATATATGTGGCTTTGCTGGGTATCATTAACGGTAAGTGGATTACAGTAGGGAAAGGATTTGGCCTGTTAGACTGCAGCCTGCAGGTTTTCCCCATGGTCACTCTGTCCTGTCTAAAGTAATGCGTCTGAGCAGCATGCTGCAGGCGTGTCAGTCTGTATCTGCGCCTGTCCGGTAAAACACCCGTAGTCCATGGGAGGGAATGTGCTTTGGGTCACAGACGGGCCATTTAGGCATTTCAGGCCATCTACCGCCAACACGTCGCTCCCCTCCAGCCTTTCGAGCAGTCAACTGTGTCCACAACCAGTCCCACTGCCAGACCTACATACCGATGTGCACAATCTGAATCTTTACCTACCGTTTTGTCCAGGAAGGATCCCTCAGATTAGATAAATCACCCTCGGAGTGCCATATATTGTTTATTTTTTATAAATTTTCCATTGCTTGCTTTTTGGCAGGAATCCAGCTTGTATTAAATTGCATTTGAGTCTTTCATCCACAAGTTTTTGGTCTCATTTACAACATGAAGGAGTGTTTGCTCAGCTGTTCTCTGTCACCTCGGATTCATCCTAATGGAATTCAGGACCCTACCCAATGTTCATTCACCAATAAAGTTGTCAAATACCAACATTTTGTTCCTGGAATTATCAACTGTCCAAGTTAATTCTATGCATTTGGAAACAATACAATTGTCTATAAGAGTAGAGTAGAGTTGAGTAGTGACCAGTTTTCTCAAAGGGAGCTTGTAAATTGTAATTCAGAATCTGCAAGTAATACAGAGTTTTATCATAGTACAAGCATTGTAAAACTGCAAATAAACTTTTTGTCCCCACACAGATTGTTGCTTTAATAGCTGGAGCAACAATCTGAGCCAGACAAATGTGCGTTTCCTTCAGCACCCCTGATAATGAATAAATAAATAAGCTGCAGGGGCCCAAAATGAAGGCAATGTTCTGTTCGCCATTCTTTTTTATTATTACATGAAAGTACGACTTTAGGTTTCGATAAAAAAGACTTCATAGGTCACACACTGAAAAGGTTATAGCTTCGCTTTAGTCTGACATATCATGACAAGTGAAATCCCAACATTTCTGCCGTCCAAATCACAGCAGCAGCCGCGCAAACGGCGTCTCTCCAGCCCGTCTGCCGACTGGGCCACACGTCCTCCCTCTCCTGAAGGACTCCTCATTAAAGTTGCATTAGTGAGGATTCAGTTCCACCGTGCATCCTGAGTGAAGAGATTTTTCTTTGGACTCTCTGCCCCGTGTACAGCAAATGCGCACACAATGGATACGGAAAGACCAATATGCTTGGCTGGGATTGGCTTGACATTTGAATGGCCAGAGAAGAAAGGGGAAGCAAGGATTTGGTAAGGGGCCACTTCCTTCTTAGCTTTTTGATTTAAAAAAATAATAATAGTAATTAAATAAAAACCTGTTACGCTGTTATGTGGTATCAAAATTCTACTAAATGGGTCTCTTTTAAGTGAAATGTGGTGCATCCAGTTGAATTTGAAAATTGAAATTGAACCCATCTGATCTGGAAATAAAACTTGTGTTAAAGTCATTAGAGCTGTAATCAAGTTCTTGTATCTGTGCCCGGTGTCAGCAAGTACAGCAGGCGCTTATAAATATATATATATATATATATTCCTAACGAAGAGGTTGTTGGCAGTGAGAGTGTTAAGCTGAAAACACACAGACCACTAGCACCAGTAGTAAGCGTTACGCTGCACACATCAACAGGAAGTTCACACACTGCACAGGGCAATAAAATTCAATGCACAAGTTTCCGATTGTAATTGCAGACATTAGCTTAAAAAAACAATAATAATAAAAAATAATCACCCACACCCCTACTTACACTCCCCAGGAAATGTCTCCCATGGGTGTAAAGAGAATTGAGGACCCAAACGCAGAGACAAGAGGAGGGAGGGACAGGAAACTTTAATTAAACTGACTTTCTGTTTAACAAAAGGCGCTGCAATGATAAGCCAGCGTAATTCCAGGAACCAAAGTCCAAGCACAACGGTAATTCAACAGAAGTACCAAGAAAATACCAAAACAAATAAATAAAAAAGCCAAAGAAAACTAAAAATTCCACAAAAAGAACAGAATATGTAGCCAGAAAGCAGAACAGAAAAAATACACAATGATAATGAGCCACAGGTGAAACCTGTGAGGGGAGGTGCGTAGGAGCACAGGTGAAAGTAATCACACGGGAGGAGAAAAGACAGGAAGTACAACTAACTAGTTTAATATAAAAACACACTGCGAGACCAGAACTTTGTATCACAACAATATATATATATATATTACCAATGTCTTTGTAATGACAAGATGGTGGGTGATTGTGTAAAGCGCGGGATATTTCTCGACCTCAACAGCTGGTTTCTCCTCATCCATTAACTCTACATAGAGTGACAGGCAAAGGCTGCCCCAGTGCAGACAAGTAGACCCAGGAGCCAGGATGTACATAAGAAACATTTTTTTTCCTTGGGTTGGTGAGGCTGGAAATAAGACAGTGACGTAAAGAGGCACCCCATTGTTGTTTTAAAGTGCACCATTCAGTAGAAGCTTACTTTGGCCTTGGGGCTGTGTACAAACCATAGACTGTATATAAATATGGACAATGTGTCCCCACTTCCTTGCATTGGCTAAACAGATGCTAGTTTCCCAGGGACGCGGGCGTCAGCATCTTGCGACTTTGGAGCCACAATCTGCGCAGTACGGGCTGAGGTTGGCATGGCAACTTGTAGTCATCGTGATGTCACATCCTGTTTCTATAGCGTCAAATAACGAACCATAACGAAACTCATTGGAAAAACGGACACTTGAGTATGCGTCTGTGCTATATTAACTACCTAAAAGACAGAAACCATCCTTGAGAATAAAATTGAGGTGTAGTTAGTTAGTTTAGTTAGTTTGGCCCAAGTCGCAACCACTAACATGGAAGAGGCGGAGCTTATGACCTATACTGCAGCCAGACACCAGGGGGAGCTCTACTTGCTTTGGCTTCACCTTTAAAGGAGTTGCTCCGCTGTCCATCTCAGTCATTACAGACCAATGTGTCTCAACAGCAAACAATAGGACAGTATTTAGCATCTTTACGCAAGGTTCCAGTTTGCTGCGACACTTTCGCAGGCTGCTATATATCTGCAATGGCTAGCAAAGCTGCACTCGCTGCTGGGTGAATTTTACGTGTGAAATAAGAAGTTGGCTTAAAGGGACAGTGTGAACCTCAGGTGAAAATGTATGCACAAGAAGGGTTTATTGTTTGACCCAAGCATGGAACAGTGGATCTCAATTGGATTCAGGGATGATAACTGCTTGTCTAAATGACGCTGCATGTTTTAAGAATAATAACCATTTTTTTTCAATATTTTTCTCATTTTTCTCAACGTCAACAAAATATGAGGTTATTTGCTATCCAAGTTTATGTCTGAACAGCAAACTATATTATCAAAGTTGAAATAAATTTTCAACACAAGGTAGTATGAACAGTACATTTAAATGGTAAGATTAATAATAATAAAGATTATCAGACTGTATAACATAATATACATAAATTGAACTTGTGAAACATTGACGTCTTGCAGTTTATTACTGCTGATTCTTAAAAAAAAGAAAGGATGATAACACCAGATAAGAAGAGGATTTATGTACGTTTGTTCTTGAAATCTCAGATTTTCGGGGTCAGATGGAAGGCTTTGGGTTCGTGATTGTGCTGCGTGTACCGTACACTACCGGCTGTAATTGTCATACCGAGAAAGTAAAGCTGGTCATGTTTTGCGTTGGTGTTTTGTTTTTCTGTTTCCGCTCTTGTTTTGTTGACTGTTTCTTTCTGTGTTGTAGTTGGCTTGCCCTACCTGGGTGTTCCCGCCTTTGTGATTGTCTTCCCCGTCCTGATTGTTTTCACCTGTGCCTAGTTACCCCAGCATGTATATACTGCCTTTGTCTGCCTTGGTTCTTTGTCAGTTTGTCCTGTCCTTTTCATTGGAACCAGCTCTGTCTCAGCCTTGTTCTGACCAGTTCATAGTTTTCCTTGAGCTTTTGCTGTCCTTCTTTATTTAATATTTTGTCATTTTACCTTGGCTCACGTTTTTTCCTCGAAGAGAGACATTTTGTGTCACCTTAGTCATTGATTTTCTTGTCGCGTTTTTGCCTCATGAAGAGTGACTTTTAGTTTTTTCCTCAGAAATAAAGACCGAGCGAATTTGAGCGTCTTCTCTGAGTCGTGCATTTGGGTTCAAGCCTTGCACGGCCGTGACAGCAATTAATGATAAGCAATCATTGCCTCTGAGCTAAAACTGTAAGCAGCCGTTCTGAGAAGTTCACGGACTCCTGGATGAAAGCAAAACAACCCAGAAAACATAATCACAGTGTGGAAATGTTTGAAACAACAAAACAATATTCTGAGGTCATAGCTCCAACCTGGTCAGCGCAGCCACCCAGTCTGTTTACATTTGGAAAAGGAAGAAATTGCAAAGTGTAGCCACAGTCAAAGAATGTGTGTGTTGATTGCTATCTCACATGTCCCATATACATTCTGAGGGGAGGAATGTCAGTGGGTTTTTTTTTTTTCTCCAACTAAATGGTAACAGCTGTTTCTGAGTGATGTGTTTGATGGAGGTTGGGAGAGCGGTCTGCTTTTATTTACTTTGGCCACAGCTTTGGAAGGGGAATACTTCAAACGGATGCAGACTGCCATCAGACTCCAAGCTCAGCGGTCAAACATTCTTTGGTTTGCTGCAGCAAAACATGGCATGTTACCCCGAGTGTTCAGTTTCAATGGGAAAGACCCAGTTTGTGTTGGGAACAGCAGGGCCCACAGCTGGGATTTTACAGGTCAGCACATTTCAACTGGTGGCTTTACATCCGATTATGGGAGGGAAAAGGAAGCAAAATAGATTTACCTCGGCTTGGGAATGTGTTTACAGGCTGCTGGTTATTCTCACACTTCACACCCAACTTGGTTGTTTTCAGATCTCACTCGGTGCGTTTACATATGCTGAAATAACTGTGATGTCTTTCTGCAGTAAGCGTATTTTCTCGTAAGGTCATGAGGCCTGGTTTCTGAATCAGAGGAGAAGGTCAGAGATTGTTTTTAATATTGATTAATAATGATTTGAATTGATCAATTACATCACAACGGCATACTTTGTTATACTATCCAGAGATACAGTATTCTCACATCTCACAGCCTTATCAGACTCAATAATTATTGTAGGCGAAGACTTAATACAATCATTGACCCTAACTAAGACCAATCACAACTTGGAAACACCCACAGAACATGGCACTCATCAAATATTGTAAAAAAATACATGGAGGATCTCGGACTTGGCGATTTTTGGTGATCTAAAAACCCGTTGCAAAGAGAATATTCATACTATTCACGCCCTCACAGAAGTTACTCACACGTTGATTATTTCCTAGTCAGTCATTCCACTGTATCTTGAATTAATAACCCAGAAATCCATCCCATAGTTATCACAGATCATGGTCCAGTCAGCTTTGAATTAACACTCAAAACCACCCCAACACCTCCAAGTAGGTGGCGGTTCAACACAACGCTCCTGGCGGACCAAAACTTCAATCGTACTCTTTCTAGAGAGTGGACATCCTTCAGAAATTTGTCCCTCATTCCTCTGGGAAACGGCATATCATCCCACATTCCACACATAAGAAAGAGAACAAGAAAAAAAAACAAGAACTGGAACATAAACTTCAACATCTCCATTTCCAACGCTCCCATTCACCCAACGAGCAAGCCCAAAATGAAATCAAGACATCAAGACACAACTAGAAGATATTATACACCAACAAACCCAGTGTCTACATGCAAAGACAACAAGACTAAATTATTTTGAAAACAATGGAAAATTCCTTGCTAATCAACTGAAAAGAAACAGAGAAAAATCAATTATCACGACAATTAAGGACCCACAGGGAAATTTACCTATGACTCAAAAACAACAAATTCTTTTCTGACGACTCTGAGAAACTCTACCATTCAGACAACACATCTAGCACCGAAGAATTCCACCAAGTTTTTAGTAGAAAAAGCCTTGTAAAGTTGTCCAAAGAACAACTAGACCAACCAATAACCTCAGATGAACTCAGGAAAACCATATTCTCCATGTCTAGCAATAAATCCCCCGGCCCAGACGGTTAATTCCATAAACACTTCTTTCAACTCGTATCTCCTCTTTTCATCAGAATGGACAACAAAATTAAATTATCAGGAACCATGCCCGCACACATGAACACAGCCCTCATCTCCTTGAATCTCTTGCAGCTGCCATTCGCCAAGCCACTGACATTACAGGAATACAAACACACCTTTCCCGCCACAAAATCAGTCTATACGCAGATGACATCCTATTATACCTAACGGACCCCTTAACTACCCTTCCTAAAGTTATAAATATCACATCCACATTTTCAAAAATCTCTGATTATTCTATAAATTGGTCTAAATCTATAATCCTAATCTTCTGATAGAATGCTGTGGCTAGAAAGCTCCCCTTGACAATAACCGGTAACAATAACCGGCATCAGTGTTTCCACCAAGCTGTCAGAGCGGTTCTCCTTGAATTTCACACCACTACAAAAAAAGTATAGAAGAAGACCTCAATCGCTGGAACAATCTGCCCATCTTTCTAATTGGAAGAATAGCAGCAGTAAAAATGTCATCTCTAAAATAAACTATCAGAGACATCCCCTTGCCTTTAAATCACCTCCTCTAGCAGTTGATGCAGCTTTGCGTGAACTTTGGAGGAAGATTCCAAAGCAAAACAAGTGTACTGTAAATTATGTTCAGCAACCTCAATTTGTGTCTGTGTGCTATGCTCGGTGAGTATGCCATGCCTCGCCACACACACTGTAATGACCAGCTGTGTGAGATTTCTAACATAGCTGCGGTGCCGGTGGCTCACCCTGCTTGCTATTTGCAGGACTTGTTCACAGCAGCATAGCTGAACAATTACGGGCTGGGTTTGTCTGAAAGCTTATATTCACGGTGTCCAGAACATAACTGCTAATCCTTCTGCTGACATCTAACCTTTCCTCCTACGCAAGATCAAATTTACTTGTATGAATACCACATTTACGTTAGCGATATCTTCCAAATCTTTGTCCAGTTTTCTGCTATAGCTGTAAGTGATCAGGTGCCGTAACATTTCCTGGCTCCAGTCAAGCCTTCCGAGAATTCACCATCCATTGCTGAACATCTGGCAAAACGGCAGTAACTGAGTAGTGACACTTTAAAATTATATACATATATATATATATATATATATTTATCAGGTTTCATTGGTATAAAGCCTCCTTAGCTACAAACACATTTAATGTCCTCGAGAGTTTAAGTTTAAGCTTTCTTGTCTGACTTATTTCTGCAAATTTCATCTGAAAAACTTGAAGTACTTGAAACACTAATCTGTTAATGTTAAGACTGGCATCTCAGTTCTTATCAGCATATGAGTAACCCGCCAAATTGTTTTTTATTATGGAAAAATAAATGATAAAATAGACGAGGTCGCCCGCCCAAAACTGTTTAACTGGCACATCATAATCAGTTCCCAATGGAGTGACTCCAGAGCAGCTATACCACGTGTTAGAATTAGAATTTAAAGAGGTGTTCCTTCATTCAAAGTTCAAACTATGTATGTTGGTATTTAGGCAATTTGGGTCACTGGTGTGATTCATAATTCCTCTGCTTTGGAGTTTGGAGGTTCAATAGGACAGATTTGAATAATTTTCAGCTTAAAGGGGAATTACCATTTTTTACAACCTGGATCTTATTCTGGCATAAAATACTATCGTTCACTCACCCATATAACTTTAGTGTCATTTTTAGTCCTTTGGAAGATATTTAGCTCTAATGGAGCGTATATCCATATAGTGGGAGTGACTGGGGCACCGAAACGCAGCCTCTAAATAATACATCTGCCGTGAAACTCGTTCATTTCACCAATATTTTGTTATGATACGCTAGTGCCATTTCACCGTTGACAAATAAGTTTTATGGGTGAGTAAACAATCGTATTTTATGCCAGAAATAAGGTCCAGGTTGTAAAAAAACGGTAGTTCCCCTTTAATCCTATTGTGACTGAATTTACTTATTACTTTCTGTAGTTTAAATGCCATGCTAGTGGCAGTCAAGGGCCAGAAACTTCTGTTAGTCATGTAATGAACATCAGAGACACGAGGAATTTTAAAGGCATTTTCTTAAATTACTACTTTATCTCATGTGTAGTGTTACAGACTTACTAAGGCTGCATACTCATTTTTTCAAAAACTAGTCAAACATACAATGGGACCGCTGTAATCTCTTACTGCACCGGAAGCTTAAGATGAACTTAGTCAACCCTGTGCAAAACACTGTCTTCACCTCCCTCCCTGCCCACACCCCTCCCACTGAGACTCAGAGAAGACAAGAGAGAGAGCTGAGGAATGCACTTTAGTACTGGCACAATGGAAGCCTTTTGTGGAAGATGAAAAGAATATTAGTCACCACTAATGAGATTTGATGTTGGACTGCCATTGTCAGTTCTAGCCAGATGGGTAGGATACACGGTGTAGCAGTCAGGCGCCACACATCAAAGACGAGGGGATCCCTGCATTGCATACTCTTCTGGCATTCAGTGCAAGGACAGAAATTAAGAGTTTCCTTAAAATGGCTTTCGTCAGCTGCGATTCTCTCGAAGATGTACCTGTTTCACTCAGGACTGGCTGTTAAAGTTTGAGATCAGATAGCCAAATTATCGATGAAGTACCGTACAGGTCCCCAATGACTCTGATCAGAGAGTTCCTTTAAGGAAGAGCTTTGCCTAACCCTCTGAAACTTGGTCAAATTACATCTGCTTGGTATCGCACAGACTGAGCTCACCGCACCAGCTGGAAAACCTGAATTGTGTACATTACTTAAACATTACTTTCCATAGCAAGTCATTTAAACGTCATGCCAGAGATGATGTTTCAAATTAAAAGTAACGAAGGTGTAACAAACTGGACTTGAGCTAAAGTCTCAGTTTTCCATTTTGGCCGTAACACTGACAGATTTAACAGTGTGTTTATAACCTTAAAGGGGAATTACCGTTTTTTACAACCTGGACTTTATTTCTGGCATAAAATACGATTGTTTACTCACCCATATAAATTGTTCGGTATTTAGATCTGCGTATATCCATATAGTGGGAGTGACTGGGGCACCGAAACGCAGCCTCTAAATAACGCATTATCTGCCGTGAAACTCGTTCATTTCACCAATATTTTGTTATGATATTCTAGTGCTATTCCCTGTTGAGTCCGGAGTTACCTGTTATCTATTCGTGGGCATGCAGTGGTTTGTTGATCTTTGACAACTAATTCCCCTTTAACTCACCTTTTAATAAATGAGAGTATATTCTACTTCTGCTTTTCAGAGCGAAATGTTTCTTTATATTAGACATGTTTAAGTGACTCTGTCCATCAGTCATGATCTGTGTTTTACAGGTTTCTCCTGTAGAGCAGGCTGGTGTTTTCATTCATCGTTTTTTGATTTAATTTTATGCAAAGCTTTCGTTTTGTATCTTTTGCGAAATAATTTTTAGAGTGTATACCGTACTTCTTACAAACGCTGTGTGTTTTGCAACTGATTGTGTAAACCATTGTCAGTTGTTTGGATTTATGTTGATTTTATCAGATGATGTTGTGATTCTAAAATATAGATTTTATCACTGCAGTGTAGTGGTGTGGGAAAGACTGCTTGTTAAAATTCTGTTTTGTGGTTGCCACTTCCAAGGTAGAGGCAGACTGGGTGTAACCTTTTCTTCCATGATGTTCAGGTGTTAAAGCAATCAAATGGAAGAAAATTATTTCTCATAGAAAACAGTATTTTACTCCTCAACCCCTATTTTTTTTTCTTTTATTTCTACCTGTATAACATCTTTGTAAAACTCTATAATTAAATGGAGTTTAATTAAATCCGTAAATAACTGCAAACAGATGCATACCTGCTTATGACTGAACGTGCCATGCTCGGGAATCTTCAAAAAATGGTGCCAGTTGGTTGCCAGTTGATAAGGCCTTTCTACCGGCACAGAGAACTCCTCAGAAGGTTAGGCAGCTGAGTTTTGATGTAGTTTTGAGTAGCAGGAGGTTTGCAGAGCACTAAACTTACAGCAGGAAACACAAGTCAAAGCTATACGACGTGATTTGACATGAAATAAACCTTCAACCTCATGGTTCCATGACTGAAACCCACTTACCCAGCAGTACCTTTAGGAGCATGTCACAACAGCAAGTTGCTTCATGCCGCCAAGCAACTTTTCCACTGAAAGCAGAGAATGCCTGGAGGATTGGACTTCAGTGCAGATTCGTGTAAAATTTACAGTTTGTCAGAATAAACCAAAAGCATGTGGTGCGCACCTTAAACAAAGCTTGTTATGCTCTAAAACGGCTCTATATTTATCCAGCTTCTTATTTCCCAGTGGGTCCCAGAAGGGTCAAAGGGATGTCTGACTGACCCTGCAGAGAGATAACCCAATAAGTCCTGTCGTTGGCCTCACAATACGGCCTCTTCCTGTCTGGGCACCACCCGCGCTGATTAAGAGGAGAAGGTTCACTGTGCACAGCGCGTTCTTTACGTCAGTGCAGCGGCCTTACAGTCCAGAGTGAATCTGTGTTTTACAACTATTTACCACCATATGTTGAGTATTTATGCTGGATGGACTGTGACAGTTTAAATATATTAAAACTAAGATGGCACTTGTCTTGTAAAAAGACAGAATCTAAAGGATTACACGGAATTGGTATTTTTAGAAATGTGACTGTGAAGAGCAAACAGGAAGTTCAGAGACAGTTTTTCCTAACGAATGACCTGGGGTGGGTTTGATAGGATGGCCTCTCACTTTTAGTCGCTTCTGACCTGGATGATGTCGTCTCTGAGCGCCGCGCGCACCCGCGAGGGTCGGCTTGTTTACCTGTAATTTGCTACTGCTATGGTTCGTCCACAACCTCAGAATCTGAAAAATATTGAAAAAAACTAGCAGTAGCAAATTACAGGTAAACAAGCCGACCATCCCGGGTGTGCGTGGCGCTCAGAGACAACATCATCCAGGTCAGAAGACATCATCCGTGGTCTGTAGGTCAATCTACAAACCCTGGATGATGATAAAAGCAAACTCCGGACTCAACGGGGAATAGCACTAGCGTACGATAGCAAAATATTGGTGAATAGCAGATAACGCGTTATTTAGAGGCTGCGTTTCGGTGCCCCAGTCACTCCCACTACATGGATATACGCAGATCTAAATATCTCCCGAAGGACTACAAATTACATAAAAGTTATATGGGTGAGTAAACGACCATATTTTATGCCAGAAATAAGGTCCAGGTTGTAAAAAACAGTAGTTCCCCTTTAATATCTGATGGAGTTCGTTTTCGTGCAATTATTAGTTGTTGTTTTTTTTTTTTAAAAAAACAACATGCTTACTCGTCTGTCTGCTCCAACTCTTTGGAAAAAGTTGATTCTCTGAGACTTTTATACTCATTCTCTTTTGCTCTCAAGTGTCTTGTTGATTGGAAGAAGAGGCTGCAAAAGCTCTCCCAAAGACAATGGGAAGTGGAAACACAGCTGAAGTCCAAACAGCAGTGAAGTAATCATGCAAACTTCTTTTTCCTTCTTTACGCTTTGTGTCTTTGCAGTCAACCATTGATTTATTCCATCTGAAAGACTGATGAAAGACTTGACTTTCTGTGTTTATCTTTTCTCCCTGAAGCAGAACCATTGGCGATCCACACATTGTAGTTTTGATGGAAACTATTAATACAGCGGCAGTTGTTGTGTTAGAGCATTTCAAGTCGCAATAACTTGTTTCGAGCGGTCTGGAATGTTTGGTCCCCGCCCTGCCCCTTCTTCCTCCGGCTTCCTCTGCCCATCAAAATAAGCCACTCTCTTCAACTTCCAGGAACAGACGCCGCTCAATCAGTTTCCAGATTGCACACTGCGCAACCAGATTCTGTAACAGAATGTCATTGCGGCGGCAGGAAGCACAGGGGCGTTTATGCCGAATTACAGCTGACGCGAATCCGATGAATTTTGCGGTGGCTAGGAGAAGTGCGTGGCTATAATTTGACTCCTCTTCATGCAAATGAAAGCCGGCTCGTGATTCACGCCGGTGACGAACTTTCTGGAGAGTTTAAAAAGGTGACACTGACGTGACATCAAGATGTTTTTTTGGAAGTCCTGCACTTGGGCAGTATCAGGGTAATTGTTAAAACAAGCTTATATTATGGCCACCCATCCCCGGAGGTATAAAGCCAGTGTTTCAGTCGACTGACACACTTTGAGGATGTAATGAGTTGTAAAAGCCTGCTTTAATGATCACCAGCTGCCTAATTACTGACCATGTGCCTGCATGCCCTCACTTTTATGCAGTCACCAGCTTGTACGCAACCAGAAGCACCTGCTGTTTTGTTTTTCAAAAGGGGTCAGAGCTGATCTATACATCCAGATGCCTCCCAGCACAAAATACTGATGAATGTGGCAAGTGGAAATTATTTGGTGATTTACAAAATTTCAAATTTGGGCTAAAATTGGTTGCAAAGTCTGAGTTGCCATTAGCCATTTCTTTTTATTTTGGTGGCCATTGCTCCTTAGGTGATTCAGCGAAAGGACTCATTTTCTCAGGACCGTAATTATCTGGGCCAAGTTTCATGACAATCCATCTATTTGTTGTGGTACCAGGAAAAAAAAATGCTGACCTAAGAGATGTCTGGGCAATGGTTTCATAGAAATGTAACCGTTAGATTTAGTCTACTTGTGAACTTCTTGACTGCCAGTTTCATCCCAAGAACCGTGAAGGTGTTAGTGACGCTTAGGCTGGCCAAGATTTAGTCTTTATGTACTGTATATGATTACCGTCTGACTTTACCTCCCTGGTTATATAATAATAACTTAGATGTCTGAATAAAACAACACTGCATCCAGTATTTATCTAGATATATAGAAATGTTCTGCTTGCTTAACAAAATGTGATTTTTGTCTTACAAAACTGGGAACAGGAATATTTCCGCTACTGTAGTTCAGTTTATTGTCAACTGACCTGCTTCCAACAATTACCTCAGCCTGTTCAGTGGTGATCCAGGCGGCAGGACAAAGCCTGGCGCATTTGAGGCTTACAGAGAAAGGGGTGTTTTTGTTTAGGCCCTCAAAGGGACCCAAAGGCCGTCTGTCCCTCCCTATCTCCCTTCTGTCTGAGCAGAGGAGGGGGCTTGGGTGACTTTTGACACCAGGCATCTGTTGCTAAACCAAGGAGTTCTTTCTGGGGTCCCTGTGCAAACTAATACTGTACCAACATCCCCCCTCCCCCGGTGGCTTCTGACCCCAGACACATGGCCCACACATCTCAGTTTAACCCTCTGGAGTCGACGGACGCGCCGGCGCGTCCAAATCACATGACCAGTTTAAGACGATGTAGCAGCAAGACGAAGTCTCACTGAGACTCCGTTTCAATTTGTGCAGAAAGTGCTAACTTCAAACTATATACCAGTTTTTAAATTGTGTTGATAGGCCAAGTAAAAGTGGACTTATGAAAACTAATATACGGCATGCTTTTTCCTGAATATTGTCATCATATTTGGTGCGCGTTTAGTGCAGTAAGATACGGCGAAAAGGAAAACGCTAGCAAGCGGAGATCGCTAGCCGGCTTCAGGTGATCGAAAAAAAAAAAAAAAACATGACACCCTCTTTCCTATTGGTGGAAAAATGCATCACATCAGCCAATCAGAAAATTATATGGTAATGGTTGCTAAGGAAGAGGGAAAATTGGTGGGAGTGACGCTATATACAATCTATGGAGTGATGACGGTGAAGAGAGAGAGAAACGAGTTTTGAGATTTGAGACATTTGTGACCTTAGTTATTTACTTACCTTACTTATTAGACATTACTTATTAGACATTACTTATTGTGACGCCTGATAGTTTTGCAGATGGTTCTAAATAGTTGTGCAAAAAACGCCTGATGCATTTCCTGTATTTCAATGTAAATAGTTGTAAATAACTTTGTTGTTTGCTAAATTTTTATATAAGCTTTTGAAATTTACAGTTTAGATTTGCATTCTAAGTTATACAAATGGTTCGTTAAATATGTTTGTGGTTTTCACAGTGAAAAATCTAGGTTTTTCCTACTCGGATTTAATATTTTTAGTGTGGTTTTAGGTCCACTGTGTTAATACAGTATATCAGAATGAAAAAATAACTGTATAATCACACATGTGAGGTTGTGTTGAAGAGAATGACACCCAACAAGGCAAGGTAAACTGTTTTTAAGATGAAATATAAAGGTAAAACCAAAAGTAGAAAAAAACGGCCAATTATACTCTGGACCCCAGAGGGTCACGCAAAACAGCAATGGATTAAATTTCATTTATGCGCTCGTCTGTTTAAGAACCACCAGAACCAAATTGGAGGTGGTTAATGTGCTGCGTAGTGTACATTTACAACTCGTTTCATTGCAGGCAATTGGTTAATGACTCCATGTCCTCTCCAGAGGATAGAAACACCAGCAATGTGCTAATGTGGGCAGTATATACCTTTGTCAAGGGAAGAATACACAATCTGTCTTCCGATTGAACATTAACATTGTTGTGTTTCAAACTGTTGCCCTAAAAATGTCCCGTAAAGCTTCAAAATGAATAGCACAATCTGCTTCCAAGGCAACGCGCTGAGTGGTGCCAATGACTGTCAATCTGTCCTTTTCCTCTTAATTAAATAAGACGTGTTTCTTTCTGCCTCTTCTTTGCTCCTCTGAGTAAGTCCCATTCATTGAAGGCACTGCTGTGATTAATGGCTTTGTTTCAAGCGAGTAGTGTGCTGCATCTGTTGTCCTCTCAGTCAGGACGGGACGCAGAGTCCCTTTTAACTTGTAGGAGCAAGGATCCGACCATGTGTATAGCGGTGGAGACACTGCAATAATAGCCAGGACTTGAAAAATGAGCAGGCAGTTCATTCAGATGTCACAACTAACATGAGTCTGCTACAGTGACACAGGCACAAATAAATTTTAGTCCAAGCCTGGCAAAAAGTGTAAAGAACTTGGTAAATGTTTTTCTTTTTTTTTCACGGACATTTTTAAATCTGTATTGTCACAGAAATCCCCCCCAAAGCTACATTGTAATTATCTGAAACTTTTGTAAGAATGTTTGTTTGAACATTACCAAAATACCACCTTTATGTAAGAGCCGGGGGTATTTCCCAGTCAGTTTGATTCAGTTTTATTTATGGCGACAATACCAATCACTAGAGATGGGATTTTTTTTGGCTGTTTGAATGGTGCTGGATCTTGTGGAACCATTCCTTTCAAAGAGCCATTCAAGAGACTGGCTCATTGTGACATTTATTTATTTTTGAGATGCCTGTCTGGGGGGGGGGGGGGGGGGGGGGGGGGGGTAGTGACTTATTTTATTCTGCAAATAATCACTTGGAGGAATGATAGGGTAAGATTTGGATCGGAATCATTTTAACATCCCATCAATATATATATTCATTTGGTGGGATATCTGAGTTAGTATTATTCTTGACAGTTACTTTATTTATCCAGTGAGAAATTCATTCAAAATGTGTGTTGTTAAGGAATTTAACCCGTGCGAACTGCTTGAAAGGAAGCCATGCTTACCACTGTAGTACCAACGCTTCATCTTTCAGCCAAATCTTCAAATCACATTTTGAGTCACCAACCATTTACTTCAAATGAAGCGTGGCCTTCCCCTTCTTGAGACCTCTGCGTACTGAGGCACCCACATGTGAAACACAGCAAAAAAAAATAAAAGAAAGTCTCGCAACTCGGTTCACATCGCTCTCTTTAAAGAGCTGGTCAATAGATTCAGTTCGTTCACCAGCATCACAAATCTAACAGACACAATTTAACAGATACTTTGCTTCTGAACTGTATGACTCTATTGTGACCTATGTTTAGCGTTGAGAACCCCTTCTAACTTTCTGCAGCCATTAGATAGAGGTGGTATGGTCAGTTATAAGATGCAGTTCATTAACTTCTGTGTTGAAGATTAATTTCAGTCCATCGTGTAGCTTCTGAAAAACCAAGTGAATTCCTACATTTGAGTTCTGATGGCACAGCAGACCTCGCATTTCAGGCCAGCCCTGCCCGTTTTGCTAGTCACTGGTTTATGAAAGCCTTCATCTGGCTGCTCACCTGTGTTGAGCTTGTGTCCAGCCCTCTATTTGTAATTATCAGTAAAGAGTAGCATAGATTGCCAGGTCCATCAAACCCTGACAGGGTAATTCAGTAAGTCACCCTGAAGAAACTAAAGAGTGTTTCTCCAGGAGCTGGCCTGCTCACTGAGGCAGAGAAAGCTGTCAAGTGCACCATTAAGCCAGATGCAACAACCAATAAATCTGCCAGCAGAGATGTGTTACAGATGTCTAATTCCTCACACGAAAAGACAGACCGGTAGAAAACAAATCAAGCATGGAGGGGTTTGAATGGTATGTGTCAAGTTTTCATCTGAGTGGGGAAAAAAAGCTGTGCTTCTCATCCTAGTGTATATGTTAAATTCCCTCCGTGTGAATACAACATTATAGAGCTGACATTGGAATTAAGCCAACACAAGTAAAACATTTAAGCACTAATTAGTAATTGACAGAGAACAAACACTGAATGTTTAATCGTATTGATCATATCTCGGAGTGCTGAGCCCAGAATTAAATGCCTGTGACCAGGAAATTAAATGCCTACTACTATGGTCTGGCAGTGCTCCTGAGTATTGTACATGCCAGCAAATCAGTAAAGAATGCCTCTCAACTAAATCGGCGTATTTCCATGTTAGTACAACCACTAATTTCCACTGTAGATCATCTTCATTTCTCTGTAAGGCCCTATTCATAGCTGGCCTCAACAGGCATCTTATTTAATTGGTTATAGCTATTAAAGGAATGGCTTAAGACCACAAACTGGACTGAGAAAACATTTGGTTCTTTGGAAAGTTCAGAGACGCTTCACATCCTCTGTTTGGGGTTGTACAGTGTTACAGCAAATTATCCATTACAATGTGTGTTTTGAATGTCATATTGTACAGTTAAAAATGTAAATACCTCATTTTGAAATCACAACAAAGCTTAAAGGGGAATTACTGTTTTTTACAACCTGGACCTTATTTCTGGCATAAAATACGATCGTTTACTCACCCATATAACTTGTCATTTGGACATCGTTCGGACGATATTTAGATCCGCATATATCCATATAGTGGGAGTGACTGGGGCACCGAAACACAGCCTTTAAATAATGCATTATCTGCTGCGAAACTCGTTCATTACACCAATATTTTGTTATGATACGCTAGTGCTATTCCCCGTTGAGTCCGGAGTTACCTGTTAATATCATCCGTGGTCTGTAGATTGACCTACTAACCTCTGACCTGGATGATGCCATCTCTGATGTCATCCACCGCACAGCTTGTTTACCTGTAATTTGCTACTGTTAGTTTTTTGCAACATGGCTGAATATTTTTCCGATTCTGAGGTTGTGGACGACAACTTAGTTTATGATGGACGTCTTTACCATTTTGAACCTGAGTATATGGATGAGGAGCTGGTTGAAAGTAGGATTCGGAGGCAGAGAGAGGAACAGCTGGCCAAAGAACAACAAACCACTGAACATCCGCAAATAGATAACATGTAACTCCGGACTCAACGGGGAATAGCACTAGTTTTGCGGCAAATAATGCGTTATTTAGAGGCTGCGTTTCGGTGCCCCAGTCACTCCCACTATATGGATATATGCAGATCTAAATTTCATCCGAACGACTCCAAATGACACCAAGGTTATATGGGTGAGTAAACGATCTTATTTTATGGCAGAAATAAGGTCCAGGTTGTAAAAAATGGTAATTCCCCTTTAACTGTCCAAACAGACAAATTTGAGAAGAAGTGAAGGTTTTCATAAAGGGCAGTTCCTGCTTTTGGGGGTATATAAAGAGGAAACAGTCAAAAATAAATGGAACAGGAGGTGGCCTGTGTCTTCTTTGTGACTGAGCAAATTGTAAGTAAAGCCTAAAAAAAACTTTATCAGGCTGAACCTGGGCTAAATCACTGGTGAGGGAAGGAGAGACTGGAAAAGCTATGTGGATGACATCCTAGAATACATACAGTACATGGATACACTGACAAAGTTATACAGGGTTTTAAATAACATACCAGATTGAAATAGTCTTGCTACTGGTCGTGCTAAGTTGTTAAGTTAATAATGGGCAGACTTCGTCATTTATTAGCCTGTAGTCACAGCGCTAGTCAGCATCCATTTTCATCCATCAGATTATCAGGTTATGATCTTCTCGCCAGTCGGGGCTATGATGTCATACAAGACTAAAGCCAGGAAATACCCAATCTCCTTGTCATTACATTACAGCGAAACAACCAATGAAAACACAGTGCTTCTGCAAATCCAATCAAACTCCTTCACTGGCTTCATGCAACCATGAAGTTAATGTGTTTGCAGTCAAACCTGGCTGGCTGTCTTTCCACTCTCCTGAGCTGTCTACCATCTGCTGCTCTGGTGGACATTTGTCTCCCAGCCCGCTTGGACTTGTGCATGACTAATTTGGAAGATAACCGCTAACAGAGCAGAGAGTAATGACCAAAAAGCTTGAAAGGTGCAGTGTCTCTTGTAATATATTACATTGTTTATATTGCAGAACAGAAGTTGTTCTGTTTTATGTTTCCACTGTATCAATGCGTCTTGTTTCAAGTTGGTGTCAGTGAGAACGATATGCATTTTTGCAGCATTGGCACACAGTCAAATTTGAGGAAGTGCATTGTTGACCTTGTTTTAAAAACGGAACCGTCAGAAAATTAGAAGCCTTCTTCTATGTGTCCAACAGAAAGATAAACCGAGCATCCTCACATAAAGAGCCAGGTTTTTATAACCTATCCTATTGTGCTTTGTTCACACAATCACTCCCATATATGTGGCTTATCCTTGTCAACTATAAAGGTCTTCATCAAAAGGTAAGCAGACAACCTCCAGCGTGAGCACATAAGCACCATAATCCAGCAGATAATGTGGGTGTAATAGCTACCTTTTACATGTGCGAAGCAGTTGGGTTCCTCTTGAGCTTAAAATACACTTTAAGCAAATGGCAGGCTGGTTTGGGTGCCACTGATGTTGAGGTATGGAATGAGCAAATTGGCCAGCCCACCCGGGTTTTAGTATCTAATTCTACCTGGGAGAGAGAATTGAATTTTTTACACAGACTATGTATTAGCCCAGAGGGCCGACACAGAATGTACCCAGCTTTGTCTAAATTTTGTACTAAATGTCAATCAGCAGCTCAACCTCATCTTCAAACGCCAATCGGATCTTGGTCCAAGGACTTGCTTGCTTGGACTCAATGATGAACTCCCTGCTGATATACACAACATCTCCTGCACATTGCATTGTGCCAGGAAATCTATCCTGGTGTTGTAGATCTCTGATAAAGCCCGATCTCTTAATAAGCTGCTAAAAATTGTGTCTAGCGTCTCTCCATTCGAAGCATTGTCTGCGGCATTAACGGACAAAACTTTTCAGTTTTTTCCAAACTCGGGATCTATTTTAGGCTTTAATGCCTCTCAAAGGATGAGACCTGGACTCATCGACCTGGCCTGGGTACAGGTCACAGTCTCATAGCCATAGTGGAAAACATGTGATAGGCCTTGGAGTCTCATCATGCACTCACAAGAAATGATGTGCAATTGTACTGGCATAAGACCAAAGTATGTGCACATATGTAACATGTAACAGACACTTCAAACATTGCACAGGTTTGACATGACAGCGTTTTTGATTGGAGAAGCTAGGTCTTTCGGTTGAATGTATGCTACATGATTAGCTAATTTTCATTTGTTCATGAATCAGCTGCCTTTTCTAAGACACTGAAAATCAGAGATATCATTTAGTATTCCTGTGTGAACTATATTGTTGACTGCTGTCTGAAGAGATTCAATATGCTTGAAATAGGATTGTACCCAGTAATGTACCTGACTGCATTTTGAGTGTCAGGGCTGCAAAGCTAAATCTCATAAATGTATGAATTGCAGCCAAACAACTATATGGCATATTAAGGCAAGCTGGAAAAGATTTGTTACTTAAAAACAGAGGGTAAAATAATTTCACATGAAACATAGCTCCAGGTGAGTCTTGAATCTTGTAGTCCTAAAAGTCTTACAAAAAAAAAAAGGGAAAAGCATCATAGACTCGTGTGACCTGTTTTTGGAAATTAGTTTGTGCAGTTCTGTTGCATAACGTTTCACAAGAAGTCCCACTTAGTTAAAAGCAAGTAGATGACCTCATTCACACACTTCCATGGAATCACATGTGATACTTTGGACCAAAGGAACAAGGAACAAGGAAACGTAAGAGGTTTCCCGTCATTTGTGAGGCGTTCACCTGCTTACTGAAGGGAGAAATTGTGTAAAATATTCAGTGGTTACTAAAAATAACCCTGATCCCAGAGGCTGCTAAAAAATATATTCTCATGCTGTGTATAGTATGTGAGAAATATTCCATCAGTATCTCCACCTTTCTACTGCTTTGAATAGTCTTACTTGACTTGGTTTGTCTCTTTGACTTTTACTCTCAGCCTTTAATACATTTTTCAGCTATTGTTACTTTGCAGAAATTAGAGACGGTTTGGACTTTCTAGAATGTACATCAATGGATCCAAGTTAGATTTGTTAGTAGTAGTGGTATTGTTAAAATACCCAAATTCCTGCTGGAAAGGATGCCACATCATTTTGATGGAAATGAAAACGGTCAGTCTACAGAGGGCTGAAAAGTTAATTTTTGCTGAAATGTCATTGCAGCAACTAAAAATGGTACTTAGTTGTCTGCATGGCTCCCACCTGCATGTGTGTCAAACAGATGTGAGCAGCTTGCAGGCCCTGCTTTGGGAGCTCTGATCTACCGTTCTATTTACAACTGTGTACTGACATAGTCTATCATAGGAGAGCTAATCCCATTCCTAGCCAGAGCCTCCGCTACCGAAAGAAGGTGGACGCTGCGTCATGGTGATGGCTTCCTTCCTCAAGCTTGTGCCCATTGACATACGCCAACAAAGCACCATTTGGTCATTTCATTCAGCAATCAGACTCTGGTTTTATTGAGAGTGGATTGAGTGGTGTTGTTGAATCAATCCTTAGGTCTGCTGCTACTACCACTACAACCTTCACAGACAAAGAAATTGACTCTGGTTCCTGCACAGCATCGTGTTTTCAGAGGGACATTTGGGCTGTCATATATTCTCAACCAAGGAATTGACCGTAGAGTCCAGGCATAGCATGACACCGTTGACTTCTTTTGTCAAGGGCGACTGGTAAAAAGGGGAAGCAAACCCCGGTCTTCTGCATGACAGGCGGAGATACTGTCCACTACACTAACCACCGTCAGGAAACCACAAGGTACTACACCCATGTGTCCATAGTCAATATCCATACCAAGGAGGAACACATTCATGAGCCATATCACTTGGCACTCCACAGTGCGTCCGGTTCATTTGACAAAGAATGTGTGTTTGAGCCTCAGCACACAATAAACCCTTTTCAGCTGTTTCTGGTGAAATTGACCAAAATAAAAGAAAACTCTTGGTCTACTGTATTGCCTTCTTGAAATATAGAGGAAAAAAAATATTTTATATGCAACAACACCCTCTAGGTCTACACAGACTTCCTGGGCACAAGCTTTGAAGCCCTGTGAGTTGGTATTTACTGCCAGCCATCTGTATAGGGAAAGGAGCAGGTTATATTTAGATCTGCCTTGCATTCATGTGTAGACGCCCACCAGGGGAATCATAGCTACTATCAATACACTTCCGTTCTGTGTCATTCACAGGATTGGTTACAGCCTGCTTCTCTGGGGGCTGAAACACAAAGGGGTGAATTTAACAAACATCCAAGGATATTTTAGAGAAATGCATTCTAATTAACTGTGTGGCTTTGCGTTTTCTTCCACTTCCACAAACTGAGTGAATGTATAATTTTTTTGTATATTGTATTGCTGCAAAAGGATCATTTTCTGAAAATAGTCCAAATCTAGGCTCAATGGGTCAGAAGGTGTTTGAGTTAATATAAACCCCACTATCTCCTTGGGATGTGAATTAAAATCCATCTCAACCATAAGCAAACAAAAGCATTTCCAAGAGTAACTAAACACTATGTATAATTAAGTCATGAGGTGTAAGGTGGTAACGAAAGAACTGCTGGTTTTGCATTGAGGCGGGGAGGGCAAGAGTCTGGTTAAAGATCCATATTTACTTAACCCTAACCATCACACACACCTTATAATAGCTGCTATGAACAAAAACCTGTGCGATCATTTTAAAATAGCTGTGTTTCTGAAGAATTTTGAACTTTATTGCTACTGCTGCCTTCACTTTACGTCACCAAACATTATTTTATTGCATGGCTACAACTGCAATAAAGTGTCTTGTGAATTAGGAATCCAGATTGAAAACAAATGCACGAGTGTAGTGAAATGCAAGTCAAGAGAAAGTCTAAACATTGATATTGACTGTTGGTCTACAGATGCACTTTACTATAGGGAAAGTCAAGTATCACTGAAAATGGCAAACATGTCATATGTTAAAGGTTATAAAGAGGACATTGTTACGGTCAACTTCAATAACTATCTGTCCGCAAATGTCAGTGTGGTGAGTGACTGTGAAGTTGCAAAGGTTTTATCACTTCCTCAATCTGCTGGAACCAGACAGACCAGGATCCTATGAAGTGATGAACTGGCTGGGTCTAGACGCACTGGTTGTTCAGAGTTTTATGACTTTTGTTGACGTTTGCAGAAACATAAGTTGGATTTCTGCTTATTATTATTAATATGTTAACAACCCGAGTTTGCATGTTCTCTCTGTGTCTGTGTGGGATCTCTCCAGCTACTCCAGCTTCCTCCCACCGTCCAAAGACATGCTGGTTAGGTTCATTGGTGATTCTAAATTGGCCCTAGGTGAGTGTGAATGGTTGTCTGTCTCTTTGTGTTAGCCCTGTGATAGACTGGAGACCTGTCCAGGGTGTACCCCGCCTTTCGCCCGATGACAGCTGGGATAGATTCCAGCCCACCCGCAACTGCTTATTGGCCACCAATTCAAATAACTGAACATTTTTTCTAATATGTTTGTCACAAATCCTTCGCAACATTACAGACGGCTTCATACGCGATGTCATCTAACTAGTGTTCTACCCTCTACCTGGAAATTAGTGAATTTAAGGATTAAAAGTTAACCTTATTTAACTGATAACCAATAAAAAAAAATGGACCAAAGTGATAAGTAGTCATTTTAGCAAAATATTCCGGTCATTTAATGTGCTTATCCCTTACGAACCAACGGTCTGAAAGTAACTATTAATGTAATAGATGGCTAGCATGATGTTAGTATAATTTTGCGAAAATAGCTGTGTAATTTGTCAGATTATTTGAATTGGCGGCTAATAAGCAAAGTCCTTGTTAAGAACCAGTTACTTTAAATGATAATAATAAGCGGAAAAACAATTTGTGTGTCTTCTCATTTCCACTCACCAGTGGCAATTGTCAACAACTCCAAAAGTCATAAAACTCTGAACAACAAGTGTGTCTAGTGCCAGGCAGTTCATCCCTTCATAATGTCCTCTGAACAATTGCATTGTCGTGGTTGTGCGGTGAGTATTTGCAGTGCACCTGTTGTCAAACGGAAGAAAAAGTTTTCTTATTTCACCTGTGTTTCGTTCCTTTGCACATGTTTTTTTGTTCTTCAAAATGCAATGCGTTGTGCTTTCTTGGCCACCGTACTTTTGACTCTGCAGTCCCGGCTGTTCATTGGGTTTCATGTTTGGAACCTAATATGGGCTTCCCCCCATTCCTCAGCAATCCCACCAAGCCTTGGTCTTAGGCCTCAGTGTCTCTAGCATGCTGCAGTCACTTGCCGGTGCAGCCGCTGTAAATCATGGATCCCAGCTGCACTGTTGGATCAACCGCAGGACAAGCAGGCTTTTGTAAAGTGTCCCTAACTGATTCTCCAGGGTGATGAACACACTGGTTAGCCTCTTCTCTGGTCCATGCTTGGGCTACACCGATTTTCGACTTGTAAGAGGGAGTCACACATTCTGGAAATGTCAGTGCACAGAGTTTAAGATTCTCTTGAACACCTGTTGTTGTTCCTTTCCCATACCTTGCCTCTTTTTTATTTTTTTGAGGCAAGCACTTGGAAGTAGTTTGCTGATTTGTCATTAGTGGAAACTTTTAGACAGAAAGGAAAGCCTCATACTTCCTTCTCAGAGCCCTGACTACGGACTAATTAAACACTGTACACTGCATTACAAACAATCCCTCAGACGGCGTAAAGATTTCAATATGCGTAGGAGGTAAGTCATTCCCAAATAACCAACTCCCTTTCTCCTTTAAACCATTGTACAACCAGAAACTTCAAAGCAACAATTCACACTGTTGCTCTGCCAGGCAAATCTTTCATTGTGCTGCTGCATATAATTCAGTGTTTGTCTTGTAAAACCAAACCAGGAAACCACATGTTTAAATCTCTGATCCCCTGCTGCAGCTCTTCTCGTTCCACATTTATTTGTATAACTTTTTAGCTGGATAAATAGTATTTGGAGCTGCTCGGGTATGTTGTTTGGAATTGTGCGGAACCTACTTGGCAGATAATCAGCATGTGTTCCCAGTTTAGACAGATAGATACTTTACTTATCCCAAGGGACATTCAGTGTCCAGTAGCTTCATCCCATCCCCCCCCAAACAGATATGGAATAATAATAATAATAAAACTATATTTAATCACAGTCCAGTTGGTTCCTCACAGGAAGGCATTATAGTCTTATGACCTGACGGACAATGACCTCCTCAACCTGTCCGTTGAGCAGGACAGAGACAGCAGCCTGTCACTGAACAAGCTTCTCTGCCTGACTATGGTGCCGTATAGAGGGTGGTGGACATGATGGACCGGAGTTTGTTCAAGGTCCTTGCCTTTGCTACCGATGTCAGGTACTCCAGCTCTGCCCCAACCACAAAGACAGCCTTCTGTATCAGCTTGTCCAGCCGAGAGGTGGCCTTCTTCTTATTGCTTCTTAGAAGAGGGCATTGGCAAAGATTGCCCGGAAGCTGCTGGACATGTTCTACCAGACTGATATTAAACGAGACAGCTCTGACCTTTTTTGCACACTGAGTCTTTGGTAGCCAATCAGTCCAGTTTGTAATCCAGTTGTAGACCCAGGTACTTAGAGGTCTGAACCACCTCTACATACTCCCTGTTGATGGTCACAGGTGAGGCCTGGACCTCCGTAAAATCCATTAACATCTCTTTGGTTTTAGCTGTATTGAGCCGAAGGTGGTTCTCCTGGTACGCAAACTGCAGTGGGTCGAGAGCATGGCGGACCTGTTAATAAACAGTCCGATCCCCCCACCTTTCCTTTTCCCACTTGCCTTGGTGTCTCTGTCCACTCTGACTGCAAATCCAAGTTAGCATTGGGGATGCTAGGCGCTCTTCATCTCCATCAGCGTGCCAGAGGAAGGATACCCAGCACCAAGTAAATGTTGCTCCTTCTGAGAAGATGTGTTCACTGGACAAGTACACCAAGAAGATCCACCTCAAACACATGCTGGGGTAACAGAAGACTATGAAGGCCCAACAGCTCACCTCACCTAACCATACAGATAAATGAGATATGTCTACTTAATCATCCTACAGATGCTACCAACTGAAGCTTATGGGCCCAGTTAGTGTGTCATTAAGTGAACACTCAGATTGATTTCTAAATACCTGCATAACACACTCTATACCCATCGGCCACGCTACTCTTTCAGACCAGATCCACATAATTTGTTGTGATAATGCAGCAGGGGTGGCAACACAGATGGATGCTGCAAAAGACTGCAGGGTCGTCCAACAAAAACTAGCACATGGTTAAACATTTTCAAGAGTTGTGTCACAGACATCATATATATTTTCATGTCATGGATTTATTCATTTTTTTTAATGCAATTTACCTGAAACTGTGAACCTTCACCAGTGTACACCAGTGCTGTGCCAGATATTATTATGGGATGTCAATCCAGAGATTAGAAGACCAGCAGACTATTCATTATCTCAATCAGTGAAATGGTTCTTGGAATATCTGTAAAAAGCCCAATGTCTTATGTCTCTAATAACTTAAACATAAAGCCTTGATTACTCTGAACAGCAAAAAAAAAGCACAGCTTCTACTTTTCTGTTACTTGTGGGAAAAAAAAGAGAAGAAAATAGACAGAATGTTTTTCATGGAGTTCCATTATTGATCTGTAAGCCCGAGGGTAATTCTCCGCCTGTCCAGTGGGAGCTGTGTTGGAAGTTGTTCCAAAAGCAGAATAAATTAATCAGAACTCTCGGTGCTGCCTGGCTCCTGAGGAGCAGCCGGTGCTATAATCAAAACAGGGCTCAGAGGGGTTCACTGTGTTTCCGCTAGATCATCAGGAAGAAATCAGCAACCCTACTTATCACACCAGTCATAGAGGAGGAAAAATAATTTTATTTTCATTTAAAAAAAAAAAAAAAGTTACCTTTTACATTCTGGATTATGTCAGTTAACATTAAGTACATGTATATATTAGTGTATATGTGCATGTGTTGTGTATGTATGTTTGCATGTATGTGTATATACACCTATACCTTACCTTTTATTATACTATTACAATATAATGCATTTACTAATACGATTACTTGTGTTACTACTACACCCAGTACCATAATCATGTTATTAATAATTATTATGAAAATGAATATAAATACCAATAATGTTGCTGTAAATTAAACATGTGGTGCCTGCACAGCTGGCACCGACAGAGGCCAACAAAGGAACAATGTGATGGACGAACAATTATTCTTACTAGCGCATTTACGAGGTCAGACACTGATGTTGGCCTGGCTCCCAATCTCCATTCCAGTTCCTCCCAAAGGTGCTCAATGGGACTGAGTTCAGGGCTCTGTGAGGGACAGTCATGTTGGTGTAGAAAATGGTCTTCCCCAAATTGTGGCCACTGTGGGAAGCATAGCATTGTCCAAAGCTGAAGCATTAAGACTGCCCTTCACTGAAGATAAGGGGCCTAGCCCAAACCCTGAAAAATATCCCAATACCATTGGCCCTCCTCACCCAAATTTTACAGTTGACACAATGCAGTCAGCCAGGTAACGTTCTCCCGGAATCGGCCAAACCAAGACTCGCCCATCTGACTGCCAAACAGAGAAGCGTGATTCATCACTCTACAGAACACGTTTCCGTTGCTCCCTGGTCCAGTATCGGTGTTCGTCACACCACTCCATCCGATGCTTGGCATTGGACATTGGATGTGAGGCATGCATGCAGCTGCTTGGCAATGGAAACCCATTTCATGAAGCTCCCACCGCACAGACTTTGTGCTTACATTAATGCCACCTGAAGTTCAGGACCCTCGAGCTATGGAATCCGCAGAACGTTGGTGACTTTTACGCGCAATGCGCCTTGGCATTCGTTTAACCCGCTCACAACTCCTCCAAAAATGGCAACTTTACGGGATCCGTGTATACGCTGTACATTAACTGTCTTGACAACAGCTTGATGGTTGTGTTGTGGTTCATTGAATCTTGACCTCCTGCCATGAGGTTGTCATGTTTGGTATCATCATGCTTGCGCAGAGACCAATATAAATATATCAAAAATATGAAAAACTATATATGCTAACCAACCATACCCGGCAACCAGCGCTACAGCAGGAGACGGTTGCATATGTAGTATGCATATGGACTCAAGTATTCTATCCCTCTAAAGGTTGGGGGCTAGGGAGGTGGAGAGTGCTGTGGCACTGGTATTATCATGGGCATAATCCGTTTTTATAGCCCTACTCAAGTGTCGCTGAGTGGGGCTATAATGTACTGGATGAATGTGATGGACGATATTGGCCGCGCAGCTATCAGTGAACAGATCATTGTGAAGCATATAATAAACAGCTGATGTCCATCAGCCACTGTAAAGGCTATGCTCCCTTAATACAGACTATAGTCCTTAGCTCTGTGCACCATACAATTTACCCTGCCATGGATTTTGTATTATCAAGATGTCTTATGAATGCATTAATACATATTTGTTACATTAATATCATTATGAAGCATGAAACTAATCCATCACATTGACAGGATCGCCACTGCTCTACTTGAAGACGGCGGTTATTAATATGATTTGTGCCATTATTCCATCGTGACTTCATCTCCCCACTCCCATTAGTCAAAACAGATAGTGAAACAGGAATCCCTTTGAGCCGAAGGCCCTTCTCAGTCCAAGAACAAGAAAGCTTTTTTATGGCGCAGGCAAGCTCGTCTGCACTGATGAAGCATGCCCTTTTAATCCCCAATGAAACTCGCATGAGAGTGAGTCTAGTGAACTTCAGTGGCCTCTGGAGTCACTAGATCTAAACTTCTGAATTCAGCTTTAGTATGGTGTACATTCATATCCAAATATATATCCTGCCTCATTACAAAACATATTACATTACATATCAGGTCAGGTTTTATTTGTCTGTGCAGAGCCATAAGCTTAATCAGTGAGACAACACAGCAGCAACTCTCATGGGAGCCACTCCGGTCTATATTGCAGGTGACGCAGGGCCCGTGTCATTTATCTGGACCGGCGCAGGGGCACGTATCCCGCTCGTCTCGCTCTTATCTGAAGCCTTTACAAGAACACTTTAATATACTCCTCCCATCATCGTGATCGCACAGTGTTGCTGGGGAATATCGGTAGTGGGGAAGTGGGAAGGAGGGGGTTACCAAGGCAACTGGTTACTCAGCGACAAGCTCACCATAGAAGTACGCTCGCGTTGCATCTGTCTTATTACTCCATCGCTCCCCTCCCCCGCCGCATCAGACCGAGGGGTTGTTTTAGTTGGCAAAAATAAAATGGCTCATTATGTAAAACCTTTAATGAACCTCGTCACATCTATCAGGCTCACATCAGTACTGGCCATTTAAATCAAACCTTAACTCAAGTGTTAACCCAAAGAATCCAGCTTGTTGTGTTTTGCCCTTTTAATTATTCTGGCAGAGTTATGCATCTGAGATCGATCAATTCTAAGCAGCCCTTAGAACTCTTGAATTGCAATTGTGGTGATATTTTTCGTCTCTTAATTTAATATAATGATTAAAAAAAAATGTGTAAAGACCGCTCACTGCGACGAAGCTGGGTAATGATAAAGTTATTCTGGTACAGATTCTTTGCTTTAAAGGACAGGCACCTAAAAGCTTCGTTTGCAACGGCTGAATAGTATTTGGGTTACCATGGAAACGTGGCGAGCAAAACTGAAATAAATGAGGTGAGTATGGGCCTTTTTTTTTTCTTGGTGACAAGGCACTGATACTCTCTTTATGGTGGAGAGGAATATAAAAGGCAGACACATCTGTATTCTGGTGCATGAATCAACCCAAAGATATCCCGGGCCTAATGGATGTCACCCGAGGCTGCTTCAGAGGTGAAGGGGTTTCTGCTTTCCTCCTGCTCTATTTAAAACTTCAACGCTCCCCTCTCGTGTTATTTTTCCAATAGAGGTCTTCCTGGACAATTAGCAGATAGAGTAACAGCCCTGAGCGTGAACCCGAAACTTGTCACGGAGAGAAAAACTGCTTCTCGAGACGCACCGGATACAAGCCACTGGATAGAATAATGGACTCAGTCTCAGTCCCTCCCTGGAGTCCCTCCCCTGTTTAGCTGACAAAGTGTAGCTACAGCGCTGAATTGGACTCAGCGGTGTCTGGGCAGCTAATTGGAACAATATCATGGACCACTGCCAGTGTTTGCTAGATCTGGGTCCTCTTCATCTGAGCCGGTTAGAAACTCCCAATAAGTGATCTGATGTGATATTTTCACAATACATCTGGCATCATTTGTGTGTATTCATTGTTTCTTAGTTGTTTCTTAAAGGGGACCTTACTGTTTTTTTACAACCTGGACCTTATTTCTGGCATAAAATACGATCTTTTACTCACCCATATAACTTTGGTGTCATTTGGAGTCGTTCGGACAATATTTAGATCCAGTGGAGCACTGCGTATATCCATATAGTGGGGGTGATTGGGGCACCGAAACGCAGACTCTAAATAACGCATTATCTGCTGTGAAACTTGCTCATTTCACCAACATTTTGTTATGATACGCTAGTGCTATTCTCCATTGAGTCTGGAGTTACCTGTTATCATAATCCGGGGTCTGTAGATTGACCTACTGACCTCTGACCTGGATGATGTCATCTCTGAGCTTGTTTACCTGTGATTTGCTACTGCTAGTTTTTTGCAACATGGCTGGATATTTTTCTGATTCTGAGGTTGTGGACGACAACTTTGTTTATGATGGACGTCCTTACCGTTTTGAGCCAGAGTATAGGATGAGGAGCTCATTGAAAGGAGGATGCGGAGGCAGAGAAAGGAACAGCTGGCCAAAGAACAACAAACCGCTATACGTCCGCGAATAGATCAGTTTTAATTAAAGCAATTTGTGATCAGCCATTTTTTGTCAGCATTTTCACTAGCGGTAACTTTTTTGATGGCACCACATACTCATTTTGAGAGGGCATACTTGAACTCACTTTCATAAACTTAACCAAGAGCAACAGTAATTCAGTATTACAGAATTAAAAACATTGGCAGCTAAATCCGAAGCTTTAAGTGGACCCTGAAAATACTTGCAGTTTTGGCATTTTGACATATCAGCTCAAACGCTTAAATCCTGAATGATTTTTCTTTTCACGGCTTTTCACGGCTTGTAGAGGTAGAAACAACATCTGTGTCGACTCCGCACCGTGCACCAGCAGATCTAACACCAACGGGGAGGGGAGGCAGACTATTACCTCATCCCAAATCTCATTATTCAAAATACCCCTCCTTCCTCTGAACTTCAGGCAGCACAGACCACAGTGTCCTCCAATTTACTGTGCACCGCAAGGCTTGAAAGGATATTCCCTTTAACGTTTCATTCCTCCCCTGGTATGAATGTGCTGCAGCTGAACAAAGGCACAGCTGGAGATAAAGGTCCCCCTGCAGATAGGCTAACATGTAATAAACCGAAATGAACGGGCGGGAATTGGAGCTACTTGAAGCCGGCTATCACCCAGGTCTGTGCATGGGACATGGGACCCTTACCTGGAATCTAACCCTAACCCTAACCCTAAGTACTAAAATTTGACAGGTGCACAAAGGTTTAACTTTTCCTTGACTGAATATTGTATACTGTATAAATTTGTGAATTTTGGGTGGACTACAGCTGTGACACACACGCCCTTGGGATGGAGCCAATTCCAGAGAAAGCCCGGGCCCCAACAGGAACATCCATCCCGGTCATAACAGCATACAGATGCCTCGGATTCCTAAATATGACGTCAGAGCACGTACACTTATCTCGTCCTGCACGGATGACTTGAAGTGCCTGCATCAGGATAGAGCCCTTCAAGTCCCGTCCTCTTCCTTGCAATTTTCCTTCCTCTGCTATTTCACTTTCCCCCCTGTCCCAGCTCGTGGTTGACCCACGGGGGGTAAACGGGTGACCCCTCCACTTTCTCTGGACACAATAGCCTTTGATAGCCGACGGTGGGAAAGAGAGCAAAAGAGACTCATTGCACATTCAGCTAAATCTGGGCAGCAGGGGCCGGAGCGCCAGCAGCCCTCGAATGGATGATGCCATTGATGGTTAAATCAATTTGGGATGGTGACAGCGTAGCAAGGCTCCAGACTGTAACAACTGCAGATTACAACAGTACTATGCCCCTCCCCCCAACACACACCCCCGCTCCTCTGCCTTTTTAGATGAAGTGTGGGGACTTGAGAAGGGGCTGGGAGGGTGGGGACGGAGGGCGAAGGGGGACTTAAGAGAGGCGGGGAGGGTTTAGGGTGACAAAAGAGAAAGCTCTCCGGTGAAAGGGAAGACGGCGAGAGGAGAATAGACACATTCGGCGCAGCTAAGCGCACAATGCTGTTTCACTCTTTTCTGAAAGGGAAAAATAAAAAGCAAAACGTTACTCAGTGATGAGAGAGAGCTGCTCCACTCAGCTGCTCTCTGTCCTCCTCCTCCTCCTCCTCCTCCACCTCCTTCGCTTTCCTTCCTCTTCTCGCTGTTGCACACATGCATTCATGCATGAATACCAGCACACACACAGAATACATTTTTTTTTTTTCTGTAGTAGATTTGAGGTGGGGGTGGGGGTCAGTAAGGTTTAAATCCCAGCCAGGGATTTTTAGTGCTGGATGGGTGGTCTTGTGTGGGTTGTGACACAGCAGGTTTGCGTGGATTTTCTTTTTTTTTTGCGTGTGGTGTGAAAGCATCAACAGGGCTGCGCGAGAAAAGGCTCAAGGCTGCCCTCTTCAGACAAAAAAAAAATAAAAAATTTAAAAAAGGAAAAAAAAAGATTGAGAGTTCTTCTTTGCCATCTCAGCATTCTTCTTCTTGCCCCTACTCCGCTATATGGGAAGTTAATGGCGACAAAATGGTGGAGTAAGAATGCACGGGGAAGACTGTAAGACTCACTCAGTCATTTTAAAAAACACACACCTCATGATTCATAAAAAAAATTTTATAAAAGCACATGCAGAAAGAGTCTTCATGCCGATTCATGTTACAGTGAAGCATGGTGGTGTGTTGGGGGGACGCACTCGCCGACAGTTGCATGAGAAGCCAGAGGTGGTCTGCGGTTGCCGTGGCAACGGTGTGGGCTGAAGGAGCTGTGAGCGTATTGAGTATGCAGAAAACTAGTCCCCTGAGATCGCTGAGTGGATTTAAGATGGCTGTCAGAGAGAGAGAGAGAGAGAGAGAGAGAGAGAGAGAGATCTGACTGGGCTTTCATTCGCAGTGATGACAACCAGGGGCAACACATTACAGGAAGATGATAACATCGTTTTATTTTCATTCTTGGTGCACACTTCAGACGGTGGCAAGGGATGAAGCTCGGTTTTCCTTTTCGGTAAAAGATCTGTCGGGGGAATCGAGTTTGGTCGCAGCTTCCTTTGATCCGCGGTCGTCTTCTTTTCCGCTGCCTCTCAGACGTAGAGACGTAAGCCCAACTCTTGCTGCCTTCGCCCAGAACTCGTTGCCATGGTCACAGTAGCTGCATGACAAAGCAAAGGAAGTGGATGGATATCTTTTCCAGATGTTGTGTTTCTCTTGACAGGAAATGAAAAGCAAATATGTCAAACTTGTTGTTTTCAAAATAATAATAAAAAAAAGTTTGTTTAAATAGCAGGGAAAACTCATGGCTCCTTGGTTTTCCGTTTGATTTAGAACAGTGTGATATCTTCCTCATTTTGTGACTCTTTCTTTTTCATTAGATGAAAAGACTATTAAAGCGGAATTACCATTTTTTACAACCTGGACCTTATTTCTGGCATAAAATATGATAGTTTACTCGCCCATATAACTTTGGTGTCATTTGGAGTCGTTCGGAAGATATTTAGCTCCAGCGGAGCGCCACGTATATCCATATAGTGGGAGTGACTGGGGCACTGAAACACAGCTTCTATATAACGCATTATCTGCCACAAAACTTGTTCATTTCACCAATATTTTGTGTTTCTGTTATCATCAGACCCCGGATGATGATAACAGGTAACTCCAGACTCAACAGGGAATAGCACTAGTATATCATAACAAAATATTGGTGAAATGAACGAGTTTCGCGGCAGATAATGCGTTATTTAGAGGCTGCGTTTCGGTGCCCCAATCACTCCCACTATATGGATATGTGCAGATCTAAATATTGTCCGAACTACTCCAAATGACACCAAAGTTATATGGGTGAGTAAAAAATCATATTTTCTGCCAGAAATAAGGTCCAGGTTGCAAAAAAAAAGGTAATTCCCCTTTAACTCAAGGAGTTTTTAAAAAGCTAAAATATAGATGCAAACTGAGGATCCAGCTCATCTGGCTAATGACAAAAAAAAAAAAAAAAAAATAGGAGAATAAAGATGGAGTAAAAGACACCAAAATACAAGGCTGTTCTAAGCTGCGTAATGACTTCAGGACTGACCTGACCTGTTGGATAACAATCATCAGGTGTAAAGTACCTAAAACGTCAGCATAGTGCTCTATGTGTGATTCAATTAAAAAGTATAATTGGAAACATCAGTAGCGTATTTGATCCCTTTCCATCTGAAGGACGCTACAACATTTTACTGATGGCCGCTGATTGAGAGTCAAATTTGTTTCATCCCCCGCAGATCCTCTCCAAAGCTCATAACAACTGTTTGTGGGGTTTTCAGAGATAATTCGACATGAAACCAAATGCATGTGTGACAGCATGAGCAGCTGCCAACAGAAGCTCTGCTGCTGCAAAAACACACAGGGCTGGCCTGTCACCTCTGTGTTAGCAAAGGATGCCTCTTTACAGTCGGCTTCTCTGCGGTGGTCAGATCCAGAGCCGCACATCAAACGGCCTAGCCTCCCGTTCGTCTCACTCCATACTGTTGTACTTATGGTTTCATTAAGCCCCCTTTTTCAAACCTCCACACCACTTCACACGTTCTCCGGGACTGTTTCAATCAGACGCGAGGAATGAATGCATGTGTTGCTGAGCGTGTGTGTTCTTTCAGACCGTGAACAGATGTGGTTAAAATTGAAATTTTGCCAAGTAATATCCAGTAGTCGTAGCATTGGGGCTTTGCCGGAGTCTGAAAATGCAGGAAGAGGGTTGCTTTGGAAATCTGGATGGTTAAAATCAGGGCTGCTAGGCTTTTAGAACGTCGTAAACGAGTTCCCTTGTGGCGAGAGCGAGATAACTCCAGGAGCGCTCCACTTTGAACTTGAGAGAGCTGGAGTGGAGTGTGACAACAGAATGCCTCCTTCCCTGGTTTAGACATGTCTTTTATTTTCTTCAAACGCTTGAAACCACATGCAAGAAAATATTCTCCAGCGAGAAGTGTATTCGTCATGAGGCGAGCAGTCCCCAGAGCTGGTTTTTATTCCGGCCAAACTTCGTACACTTTTAAGTTGCAATTATAAATTTCTACTCTTGGCATCTGAAACGTTTCCACTTACAATAACACAACATTGTGCGCCAACCAAGGCCACCTGAATCTACCTCCCCTGAGTTCCAGTCTGCTACAAGTGGCTATTTTTATTGCTCGTAAGGCTCATGAAAGGAGCCTTTCATCTGCAGGACCTGTCTCGAACATGAAAAAGTTGCATTCACACTTCCGAGAAATGCTAAAACAGCTGTTAAGATATGATTTTGTGTGGCGGAGCCTCTTTTCATCTCAGAATTGCACTTTTACACAAAACCTCTAGTAGAAATAAACTTACTGAACTGAGAATTCCACATGCCTTTCTTTCTTCAGTTTGTCTTCCTTGTTGCCCTATTAAGAGGAGTAACCTTTCCCAACTCATCCGCCACACTTCCCCAAACCAAAATACAGTTCCTTCTTGGATTACGTTCCATTTACCACAGGTATGATCCGCAGGGCATTGCTAACATTGCCTAAGCTCTTCGAGGTGTACGCATTTACCGAGGCATTGTTCACGGATCACGTACCGTGTGAAGTGCCACGGGCCAAAGTCTGTTTGGCTTCTCTGCTCAGATGACACATTATGAGCAATACTACCTCAGCAATTAGAATCATTCGACAGTTTTGAATAAACACAAACCTTAGCTTCTCATGCATGTCATTGGGACTAAGACGCCTTTCAAACCTAAAGTGTATCAGCCTTAGAGCCAGACAAGGGAAAAGATATTAGACAATTGTGAAAAAGTCCTAAATATTTCTCCTTTTATATTCAGTGTCACTTTTGAGCAAACTGTTGATGTGACATCCAAAGTATTGGCCACACAATCGAGTAAAAATTTTATATTGTTTACAGTTTATGTCGCCAATTCATACTGCACAGAATGCCACGACTTTACGTAGTACGATTAAGATCTTGTGACGTTAGATGAGAGAGAAACCAAACAACTCCCCCTAGAGCAGCTTTTGGTGAGGGAACTCTCCAATATAACCAGACTGACAGTGAGCTGCCCTCTGCCTTGGTGGGTGAGAGGAGGGTGAAGAGGGAATTGGTGAACACTGAGAAACAGTAAACACTGAGCAGATTATTGGGCCCAATAGTCCTTCTATCAGAAAGATGCTGATCTGGAGCCAGAGATACCTGAAAGATACAGGGAGAGAGAGGACTGAGAGAGGAAAAAGCACTAATTATGAGACAGAGGGGCACAAAATTATAAATGCATTGGGGATGAAAGAGAAGAGAATAGAGTATAGGTGCTCAGTGCATCATGGGAAGCCCCCCCCCCCCGCAGCCTAGACCTATAGCAGTGTAAGTAAGGGAAGATTCAAGATCACCAGTCCATACTATAAGCTTTATCAAAAAGGAAACGTTTTAGCATCACCTTAAAAGTACAAAGCCCGAACCCAAACTGGGAGCTGCTTCCACAAGGAAGCCTGATAGCTGAAGGCCATACCTTCCAAGCTACTTTAACAACTCTAAGAACCACAAGTAAACCTGCACTTCGAGAGTGAAGCATTCTATTAGGGTAACATGGTACTATGAGGTCATTAAGATAAAATGGAAAAGAAAAGCATTTTAAAATCTTTCCTGGATTTTACAGGGAGCCGATCAAGAGAAGCTAAAATACCATCTTGCTTGCTAATTCCTGTCAGTGACCTCAGTGCGGTATTCTTGAGACTTTTTATAGAGTCATCTGGACATACTGACAATAAGGAGTGCAGTAGTCTAGACTAGAAGTCTTTGAATAGTTTTTCAGTTAGTTTATTCGTTAGGAAAGTTGCCTGTAAGTAGCATGAGTAGTAAATTTCAAGGAGATAAATGTCGGTTTCTTCCGGGCTATAGTAGCTGTACATTAAGTGAGTAATATTCAAAAGAATGCTGAAAGAGAAAACTGAAAGGTGCTGAGGCAAAAAAAAAAAAAAAAGAAGAAAAAGTATAAAGTTGCACTTTCACAACAGACCATCTAATTCTATGTTGACTCTGACAAAGAACTATTTCATTACGTTGTTTTGTACAAGAGTGAGTGGAGCTAGGTTAATATTAACAATTACATGAGGGCTTACATCCCAGATATTAAAACCACAAAATTGTCCAGGATTTAATTACGCGAAGCAACAACTACCTTCTGCATTTGGCACCCCTTGACAGGCCATGAATACGGCGCATTAGCAAAAGAAATCTCCATGACACTGGAGAAAAAATGTGCTTTCATAGGCCCAAGGGCAATGTTCCTTTTGACTGCACTCACACAGTCAGTTCCTCTGTCAACCCCTTTCAGTTCCTCTCTGGTCTCATCTCAGCAGACAGCACTAAGTGGTCATGACAAATATCACATCTGCATATCCAGTTCCATGGTTCCTGCTTTAGCTTTTATTGTGTTCGCTAAAAATGGTTGCCGGACCAAAACATTTGCAGAATGGCTTGTTTCCGGTCATCTAGCCTAAAGTCTCATTCAGGTCTAGGCTTACAATCGGCATTTCATTCAGAAAAACCCTGAAGGTAGTTCATGAAGTCAGTCAAGACAGACAGAAGACTTACAACCCTAATTTGAAAAAATTTGTGAACTATTAACGGTACACAGAACTGAAAATATTATTTATGATACGTGAAAAAGAAGTGCTTCCAAAAAGGCTCCTTGTGGAACACCTCAGCCGAAGAAGTTTTAAAGGATTTAGTTATTTTCTACAATATATTGACTCAACATCTGGTCCTTCCAAGGTGTTTCTACAACGTTAAAGAATCTACTTAACTGTTAAAGGCACAACAGATTTTGCACAACTGAAATTATGCTTTTTTTATTAGACCTACAAAGGACTTTGTGGAACATTCCTAAACATGGTAGAAATATGGAGATAATGAGAAAAGAACCCAGGTCATTGCCTTCTTCCTCCTCCCCCACAACTATAGCTGTGTGAGTCAGTCCCAGGGCCTCCCTGCTTCCTAACCCTGGGAGCCAGGGACCTCCAGTCTGCCTGGTTGGAAAGAAAGCACTCACCCACTGTGAAATATCTGCAAGGTATTAGTATTGCGCAGTCACAATGGCAGAGGCCCGTACACAATGCTGGGAAGTTCTGCACAGCAGCGCAAGATGACACATCCGGCACAGGCCAAAAGAACATCATCCCATTGTGCCATCATTGTGTTGCTGGGGGGTTGCTCTCAGGGGAAGAGAGGCAGTGTGTGCCTTTTGTCTTTATCTCCAACTGTCTTAATCCTTGCTCTTTTCACAGGGGGGCTGTGGATCCGTGGAGCAGTGAAAAATTCTGACAGTAAGCAGGCAAGAAACTGGCTCCCCTCCAGTGCTCAGCCTGTCTCAGGGCCTATTTGTCTTTTACATCTGAGCCAACCTAAATTTCATCTCTTCCTCTCCTCCTGTAATACATTGTACTGCAGACTGTTCTCATCTCTGGTGGAAGATTATAGGCTATAATTAAATATCAACTATCTTGACTCTGAGGCAGTTTGGCCTGAGGTCGGAAGAAGATCCTCCTCTAAGTGGCAGAACCTGTCGCTTGACACTGCTTGAACCGCTAGCAGATATTGCACCGCTGAACTGACATTACAAATGTGGAATTTGTTAATGTGGAAAGTCAGAGCCAAAAAAAATCAAACAGAACAAACTTCCTACTTTACTGTAGATGCGTGAAGAGAATATTTAGCATCATGCTGTCACCGCGAGGCAGTACTCAGGAGTTGTGAACAGTCTGGTTCAACAGGTACAATAAAGTCTAAAATGAGAAGCGTGAGAAAGCTATATTTTAAAACGGTGCCTTTGAAGCATGTCATCACTTGCTACAACTTGCATGTGTATGTGTGCTGGTGTGCAATTTCTTTATAAGCTTCTTGTAATGTGCAGTGAAGTCCTAAGTGGAACTGGGACATTGACAGGAAGCAAATTATAAACACTTCTTTCCCCCAACACACTACCAATTGCCTTACAGAAGACACTCGAACAACAGAGATGTTAAACAAGCTCAGGCAAGACTGTGGGGTACCCTGAATTCCTGGCAAGAAGGAAAATACACAATCTTTCTTAGTGTGACCTTTAGCTAGTGTATAGTAACATAATATTTGTTTGTAATTTGGGAAAGCTGCGACTAAGTAGGTAAAGCGGGCTTCTACTAACCAGAGGGTTAGCGGTTTGATTCCATGTGGACTACAGACCTGTGAAGGGTTATGGGGGGACTGGAGTCTATCCCAGTTGTCATTGGGCGAGAGGTGGGGTACACCCTGGACAGGTCTTCAGTCTATCATAGGGTTAACAAAGAGAGACAGACAACCATTCACACTCACACCTACGGCCAATCTAGAATCACCAATGAACCTAATGAGCATGTCTTTGGACGGTGGGAGGAAGCCGGAGTACCTGGAGAGAACCTTTTAAACATTTTTTGTGGCCAATGTCACGGCTAAGCATCGACTGACAACTCCATCAGAACTGAGACACACTGCTGGGTGAGGCTGTCTGTCCCGAATGCTGGGGGGGTATGCGGTCACAGGGTCAAAGCGCCGCGCTGCTTCAGTAGTTAGTCAGGCCAGACTGAGCGGGAGCCAAGCCAGACCGACCCTGGGAGCCAAGACTCGGGCCAAAACAATGTGGCCAGCTGGATTCAGCAGGAAGCTCATTTCTTGCCTGTTTTGAATCTAATCTAAAACGGGGAAAGTTCTCCTGCTTTTTTTTCTTTTTATCAAGTAGTCCTTGCCAAGTCATTGCAGTGACACAGACGAATGGTGTTGTCGGTCATGCACCTGTATAAGCAATGACACTGTAACCGGAGACTGGACAGAGAGCGAAAACAAGACTGAGAATGTCATCATCAGCACATTTTCACAATTAGACAGCTTTCAAGTGAATCTTTCTCAGTACCATCTTAGCACAGATACTTCATAGAGATGTTTCAGCCGTAGCTTGCAGATGAAGTTTGTCCAGTTGCACTCTCCATTTTATCTGATCGTATGTTAAGCCAGAAATAAGGCCCAGGTTGCAAAAAAGTGTCTAATATTTGAGCTTTATAGTCTTTTTGAATCTCTTTTTGTATCTTTTCTATTTCAAAGACACTTGGCTCCTGGTGGTCTGTGACTGACAGCTACCTGCTGGCCCTGGCTAGACTTCACAACCATCTAAGCCACAGCAGCAATAATAACGGGAGGGATATTGATCCTCTCCCAGGCCATGTTTTTCCTTCCACTGAGAGGATCTTCAAACACAGGCCTTACAGCTGTGACAACACAAAGGATTCAATGGAGGGTTCAGGCTGAGGCAAGACGGTCGGTATGAGCTGATGTCAAGACAACCCTAAGTGAGACTGTCCTCACCAGATTTGTTTAAACGTTTTTAGCAACCCATATTAACATCTTCCCAAAATGTTTGTGCAGTTATTGACTGTCCTCTATTAGAAGCTGAGGCGTGATAAGGACGTCCATCATAAACAAAGTCGTCGTCCACAACCTCAGAATCGGAAAAATATTCAGCCATGTTGCATAAAACTAGCAGTAGCAAATTACAGGTAAACAAGCCGACCATTGCGGGTGTGTGCGGCGCTCAGAGATGACATCATCCAGGTCAGATGGACTCATACCTGTCAAGTTTTGGATTTAGAAATAAGGGAAATTTTCCAGCGCCCGCCGCAAGCAGTCCCACCACCCCAACCAAGCTCCAGTATCCCTTATATCAGGGGTGCCCACATTTTTCTGGCTTGCGAGCTACTTTTACAATGACCAAGTCAAAGTGATCTACCCGTGTATATATATATATATATATATATATATACACATTTTTTTTTAATTGTCATATTAATAGTTGTTACAGTGTTAAAAGCTCTATCCATCTTTGTTTTTATTTTTATCAAGAAAAATTGGTGCACTGCACCTTTACAAAAATAGCGCTGTCTCTTTAAGAAAGACGGTAGTCTGGAGTTGTTGCGTGGCTGTGGATGTGTGCCTCTGAACTGAGGGCATGTTGCAACTATAAAGTAAAAATAAAGATGAAGCTTTGTCTTGCTGTTTGTTTTGGAGTTGCAATGGATGCATGTTTTAGACTAACATCAAAAAAAAAAAAAAAAAAAAAAAATTCAATGGCACGCGATCTACAGTAGGCTACCTGTAGTATGCTACTGCAGGTGGCAGTTATCGCGAGGCTGGTGACAGAGCTCAGATTGGGAATATTTTTATTTTATTTTTTTTACTCCGCCCGGGCCCGGGGTATTATTATTTTTTAATAACGCATGTTAAAATACGGGAGATTTACGGGAAAATACTAATACGGGAGGACGGCGGGAAAGAAGGGTAAAATACGGGACTTTCCCGGCCAAAACGGGATACTTGACAGGTATGGATGGACTCAACGGGGAATAGCACTAGTGTATCATAACAAAATATTGGTGAAATGAACGAGTTTCGTGGCAGAGAATGCGTTATTTAGAGGCTGCGTTTCGGTGCCCCATTCACTCCCACTATATGGATATACACGGATCTAAATATCGTCCAAATGACTACAAATGTCACCAAAGTTATATGGGTGAGTAAACGATCATATTTTATGCCAGAAATAAGGTCCAGGTTGTAAAAAACGGTAATTCCCCTTCAATATAAAGAAGTATGCATTACTAAGTACTAAATTTAAAAGAAATGCAAAAAACAAGTGGGCCTCACTGTATATAACAGTTTACTGAGTAGATAATGTAGGACTCAGTTTACAAACTGTCAGTCAGCTGTTTGTGCGTTGGCACTGGCGGACAGAGAAGTGATAAAAAGTCCTCTCAGCAGCAGTGTCGGCGTTGTCCAAGCAGCTCAGGACGGGCCGCGGAAGTACGCCGTAATTGGTCGTCGGTGATTCTGGTTTCAGAGGTCAGACAGCAGGGAAGTGTCTCTCCTGGGAGCTGATGGCTCATAAAGTCGACTCCAGCTGGAAGATGAAGGAGATCACTTCTCTCTTTTAAACATCAGACTTGGCCAGAAAACTGAGATGTGAAACTGCTCTGCTTCTTGTCAACACTTTTGGCACAGTGCTACATTTACACTACAGACGAGTTTTCTTTCTGTTGAACAGTCTGAACTGGTGGCCAGGCTTTTCGCCTTTATTGTGTTGTGCGTGCTCCTATTTTCTGTGTTTGTCACTTAGCTAAGCGGAAATGCATTTTATATTTGACCATCGTCATCATCAACACCACAACCATCACCATTAACTTCACATTACAACAGTGGGTAACTGATAGAGACCAGGTGCAGTTTTGTTTCATTCATCAATAGACGAGTTAGCTCACATTCCTCAGCAAGTCGGTGATTAATGGACACGTGTCTTATCATCAACACAAAGACACGAACCCAGGGAATTATGAAGAGGAGATAGTGACTGAACATCCTCAGGGATTTCCCCGGTCCAGCCTCGAGGATGTTATATGTAATTACTTACTGTCCAAGAAAGAGAAAAAAAAAAAATTGCATGGAATTTTTCCTCTTTTTTCACCACCTCCAGCATGATGTATCGTAAAACATATATTTTCCCTCCCTTCGCTCTCCAGCTGTGAAAATATTTTCCCTGTCAAACATCTGTTGGAGGAATGTGGGGACAGAGAAAGGGCCTGCTTCCTGTCAGTAAAGCTGCAGAGTAGTGCAGCCCCCTCCCCACACACATATAGAGGCCCTACCTTCTGCCGGCTGCTTCCCACAGTGGGCCCTCCACGCTGCTACATGGATCCCTCAGCATCGTTATATTCATTTAAATTCATTTATTTGTCTATAATGTACTATGGATTAGTTTAAACCAGTTAGACTACAGTGGATATATCAGGAGGAGGCCATCTATTTTGACAAATAAGGGAAGCTGAAAGGTTTTATTGTCTTGTTCCTGTTCTGATATCTGATCGGACAGTTTTACATGCCGGGTTTAATGTGAAAGGTGTTTTCCATTGTGGTGAGGTGACCCAGATTTATCCTTAGTTAAACTGAGCGTTTTAGCCTTTTTAGTTCTTTTCATCGACATTGTTTGCATCCTCAGCAGGCGCAGAATCAAACTACTCAACAACTCCAATTCATCACTTTTTGGCACCCCTTGAAAAGAAAAATACATTTTTAAATATATCTAATATGGCCCTAGGTGTGCATGTGAGTGTGAATGGTTGTCTGTCTCTCTGTGTTAGCCCTGCGATAGACTGGCGACCTGTCCAGGGTGTACCCCGCCTCTCGCCCGATAACAGCTGGGATAGGCTCCAGCCCCCCACGACCCTCCAGAGGACAAGCAGTTACAGAAGATGAATGAACGAATGAATGATTATATCTAATACTGACAACATCAGTAAGCAGGGAAAGCATGACGCCCTCCCTATGATCTTTGTCGTCCCCCATAATCCTCAAGGGAACATGAGTTTCTATGCGTTCTGTGACAAAAATTTGGACAAACTTTGTTCCAGCTTTCAGCGGGATTGAAACAAAAGAATGTCAACAATATGAGAGACATTTTAAAGTTTAGATAAACAGCTTTCTGTCATATACCACATATAGACTTCAGTTAATGGTTGAAGGCTTGTGGATGTGCACTCTGTGTAGGCTGCTGTGATAACCCTAGAGTAATGGAGCAAAGACAGTTCCTGTCAGTCTGAGCCTTTCACACAGTGACAGCTAAACAGAGCAGCTCCTGACACTTTCATCACGCTAGGTGTCATTTAGCTGTCCGTGCATTTCCACACGCGATCAGTCGGCTTATGATGTCGCTACCTTTGCTTCAATATGAACGCTCCACAGTAGACATACTCTATATTCAGTTGTTCATGCAGTGTATATGTTTTGAACAGCTTATGAGAACTAACTTTTTATATCTCTACATTAGTGTTAATTGAGTGTTTCCTGGTTTTACCTCTGCTGGATTACCCTCTTTTGATGGACGTATGTTTAATACCTTACCTCTTAGTTACCACAGCATCTTTTGCTGTAAAAAGGCTTGTGTTGTTGTGTTGTTCACCCAGCCTTCTCTTACTCCGTCTTGCTCCCTTTTCTTGCTACATCGTGCCATGTTTCATGATGGCTGATTAAAAGCTGTCCGCTGTACGTTTTTAACACTTTACAGACCAGCTTTAAGGTACAACCTGTTTGGTTGCTGCTTCACTTTCTCCTTTAACATGTCTTCCCGGATCAAAGTCAGTGCTTTTAGGAGCACAGTGCAATTCTAGCTGTAACTACACCAATCAGGCATAACATTATGACCTAATATTGCGTAGGCCTCCCCTGTGCCTCCAAAACAGTTGTGACTCATCAGAGAATGGACATGGGCCTTCTGAGGGTGTCCTGTGGTGTCCGGCAACAGGATGTGTGGGCCTTTGGGTCCTATGGGTTGAGGGGAGGGGCCTCTGTGGATCATCCCACAGATACTTGATCAATTTGGGATCTAGTGAATTTGGAGGCCAGGTCAACACCTTGTTTTTTGAGTTGTTCCTAAAGCATTTTTGCGTGTGCATCAAGGAGTGTCATTGCTATGGGGTGGGAGTGCCTGGTCTGGTCTGGTCTGGTCTAGGTGGGTGCTACATGTCTAAGTAGCATCCACATGAATGCCAGGTCCAAAAGTTTCCCAGCAGGAAACTGAATTGTCACAAGATGGTCAATGTCATTTACTTCATAATGTTATGCCTGATCGGTGTATACTCATGGCTTCGGCAGAACAGCCCAGGTTATAATACATAAAATGTGTTTCTTATGTTTAGACAGCTAAACATGTGAGACTGAGGCAAAGACTGGACCTTTACATTCTGATTCTGGTGTATTTATTTTGCATGTATTTCATTTATTTGCTTGTAAACCCCATAATTGAGATTAAAACCCTGAAAGAAAAAGGGAAAGTTACATTTTTCCATGCAAGTTGTGCATTTATACTACTTTTCTCCGAATGCAGGTCAAACTAGGCTCAGCAGAGGGCCATCACTCACTCACACACACTGAGGTCATCCACTCAAAGGCACTGGCCTCATCCTTAGCCTTGTGGTCGTTGCCCGAGTGACCTCCAAGGTCAGGCAGGCCAGGAAGCAGATGGGCAGAGGTCTGATATATCGCCACAGGCTGTGGATAGTTGTGATTGGCCACGTTCCTGTGTGGCTGGTTGACAACGGCGTGTTATCGGAGCAGAGTGTGAGGGGCCTGCTGTTTGACTTTGGCTCCGCCGAGGCCCGACGGGAGCAGCTGGGCCGCAGCACAGGGTTCCCATTATTTATGTGGGGTCCTGGCATTAGCGCTCCAGCATACTACTGCGCTGCTGGGGGGTGCTGCACCAACTGCCACTTACTGTACAATCAAGTCTGTGGAAGGACATGGCAAAGGAGAGAGGAGGAGGAGGAGGAGAACGGGAAGGTTGCTTGTTGCCAAGAATCCTGAAAAACAACCACAATGCTCCACTGTGGAAGTAATTATGCTGTATCGCTGAATGCAGGGCATAGCTCTGATCTTACTCAACAGATGTTTATCTTGCTATGTCATTCAGTTTGCAAAGTTGTTACAAATGCCCTGAGATGGATGATGATGTTGTTGACAATGTTGTCAATCACTTGGTGCATATATGTGTCTTAAAACGTTGATCCAGACAAAGCAGATTATCTTAAAATTTTGTATAGATGTTGCCTGTCCTTTGAATTCGAACGATGGCTATTCTTTTCATCCGGTGCCATTGTCATGTTAAAATCTGAACCCAATTTCACCACTAAGAAGATACTGCTTGCATGAAAGTAGGTTCTCCACCACCGCCTTCATCTTTTCTCTACCTCAGTCAAGTCTTTTTAGATTTCCAGACAGATTAACGGCAACGATACTGCCGGTACTGTCTGTCCAAATAAAATCCTGGCAAACTTTAGACACAGCGCAACTACATGTAGAGTCAATAGAAAATGCAGATGGTAGCATGGGAAATCACTCCAGGAACAGTTAGACAAGAGAAATGTAGCTTCGTATTGAATGTTAACACAAAGCCAGTAATGGTGAAACTTCTGTCAGAGTAATGTTTAGTTGGAGCTGTGTTTGTGTTTACTACTTAGGGGTCGAAGCACTGAAAGTGGAATGTAAATATTAACACACGCCAACCACAAGGTGGCGCTATAATAATAATGGTAAACGCATTTTATTAAATTGGTCTTAAAGGATACGTCACACCTTCAAGTGCGTTATATCTCTGCATTTCTCAAATGCAGCCACATCTGATTGCGTGCGCCACTTAAAGGGGAATTACCGTTTTTTTACAACCTGGACCTTATTTCTGGCATAAAATACGATCTTTTACTCACCCATATAACTTTGGTGTTGTTTGGTGTCGTTTGGACGATATTTAAATCCATGTATATCCATATAGTGGGAGTGACTGGGGCACCGAAACGCAACCTCTATAACACATTATCTTCCGTGAAACTCGTTCATTTCACCAATATTTTGTTATGATACGCTAGTGCTATTCCCCGTTGAGTCCGGAGTTACCTGTTATCATCATCCGGGATCTGTTGATTGACCTACTAACCTCTGACCTGGATGATGTCATCTCTGAGCGCGGCACGCACCCACAACAGTCGGCTTGTTTACCTGTAATTTGCTACTGCTAGTTTTTTGCAACATGGCCGAATATTTTCCCAATTCTGAGGTTGTGGACGACGACTTTGTTTATGATGGACGTCCTTACCGTTTTGAGCCAGAGTATACGGATGAAGAGCTCGTTGAAAGGAGGATGTGGATGCAGAGAGAGGAACAGCTGGCCAAAGAACAACAAACCGCTGCACATCCATGAATAGATAACAGGTAACTCTGGACTCAACGAGGAATAGCACTAGCATATCATAACTGAATATTGGTGAAATTAACGAGTTTTGTGACAGATAATGCGTTATTTAGAGGCTGCATTTCGGTGCCCCAGTCACTCCCACAATATGGATATACGCGGATCTAAATATAGTCCAAACGACTCCAAATGACACCAAAGTTATATGGGTGAGTAAACGATCGTATTTTATGGCAGAAATAAGGTCCAGGTTGTAAAAAGCAGTAATTTCCCTTTAAAGTCCTGCAGTCCATGCGCAATACCACAAAATGTGCGATAGCTCCTTGAAAAACAAGTTTTAAACTTATTTGTATTTGTAATTTGTAACTTACACACAACAAGATTGGTGACAAATTACTCCCTGAAAGCTGCCCGTTAATAATTATTAATAATACTTTCGGTTTTGAACTTTGTGTGTTAGCTTTGATACAGCAAAGCTTTTTGTGAAACAGCATCGCTATACCGTGGCCAGTTGAGCAGTGCAGCTTTAAGAATAACTTTTCCGGGTGCATCATGACCACGGATTTCCTAGAACCATTAATTAGGCTTTGCAGCTTTACACATTGTTCCTTTGCGGCTGAGCCGTGTGTAAACTGAGGACGACTTTAAAGACTGTGATTCCAAGAAATTTTTAAAATAGACTGCGCGTCTGTATTGTCTCTGTTACCCAACAGCACAGCTTACAAAGCCCAGGCCCAGCTGCACCATCATCTCTTCCACGGGCTGCTGACTGATTACAGTTGTTTCGTCCTACTCTTCCTGTCTGTGCAGCACCAGCGCTCTTCTGGCTCATGTTGTTGAGGAGCTTGTCCTCCCTGTGCTGTCCTCCTGATGGGGTGATGAACATTCAGATGTGTGGCATTAATTCTGGGTATATCACCGCTGCCCCTTGTCTGCTCACAGTGCCACAGCTCAGGGTAATAACCTGACATTCCCTCGGGGTCCAGTTTAGTTGAGTATACTTCAGAAATAATCCTAATACCGGGTACACTGAGCACAAGAACTGATGTAGCAGTTTCTCATGCCATATAATTTACTTTCTGTATTGGATGGTAGAGTAATGTCATTTCACTCTTGCTAGCCATAAAACTATTTGATTCAGGTGTTATGGCACAGTTACCGTTGGTTATGGAAGCTGCAGCAGCATGTCCACAGTGTGAGATTTGTTGAAGTCAGGAAAGGTAAATACATAGAACACATAGTGTTTGCAGCTTGTCAATCAAAGTCAGTCAGACTGTAACAGAGCTTCTGCAATGTCACAAGATTTATTTCCATCCAGTGTTGGATTAATTTTTCACCAAGATCTTGTATTGATGATGGGAGAGTCTGACCACTGAGCAAAGCCTTCTCCAACACATCCCAAAGATTCTCCACGGGGTTAAGGTCTGGACTCTGTGGTGGCCAATCCATGTGTGAAAATGATGTCTCATGCTCCCTGAACCACTCTTTCATGTTCTTTCATGTTGCTGAACCTAGACCTGAGCAACTGCAGCAACCCCAGATCATAGCACTGCCCCCACAGGCCTGTACAGTAGACACTAGGCATGATGGGTGCATCACTTCATCTGCCTCTCTTCTTACCCTGATGCCCCCATCACTCTGGATCAGGGTAAATCTGGACTCATCAGACCACATGACCTTCTTCCATTGCTCCAGAGTCCAATCTTTATGTTCCCTGGCAAATTGAAGCCTTTTTCCCCCAGTTAGCCTCACTGATTAGTGGTTTTCTTAAGGCTACACAGCTGTTCAGTCCAAACCCTTGAGTTCCCTTCACATTGTACGTGTGGAAATGTTCTTACTTTCACTACTAAACATAGCCCTGAGTTCTACTGTTTGTTTTTCTTCCATTTGATTTCGCCAAACGTTTAAGTGATCGCCAATCACGATCAATCAGGATTTTTTTCTGACCACATTTCTTCCTCAAAGACGATGGTTCCCCACTATCCTTCCAGTTTTTAATAATGCGTTGGACAGTTCTTAACCCAGTTTTAGTAGTTTCATCAATCTCCTTAGATGTTTTCTCTGCTTGATGCATGCCAATGATTTGACCCTTCTCAAACAGACTAACATCTTTTCCACGACCACAGGATGTGTCTTTAGACATGGTTGTTTAAGAAATGAGAAGCTACTCATTGGATCAGATGGGGTTAAATAACTTGTTGCCAGCTGAAAGATAATCACCCATGCAGTAATTATCCAATAGGAGGCTCGTACCTATTTGCTTCGTTAAATCGAGGCTTTTTTGGGGGCCAGGAGGCAGTGTATTTCTGAAATTCAGTTGTGTGTCCTTGATAAATGTAGTCATCTGATAATTTTGTTCAGTCGTTATCACAGAGACACACAAATTGTTAGCAAACTACTCAAGGCATGTGCTACTTCCTTCAAATGGGAGGATGCCTTACTTTGGAAGGAAACTTCCTTTCCATGTTATGAGTTCCACCATAAAGCAGGGTTAATACTTGTTCAGGGACCAATGAGGTATTACCAGAAACATCTGTGGATCATTGCCCAGAGTGGAGAGAACTGCACGGGGCCTCTGGTCCCGGCTACACATAAGCTTGTTGTACTGTTCTGTGTTTTCCAAATCATGCAACGAGAATGAAAGAGGAAAATGAACAAGAACATTTTGGAAGAATCATTAGTAATTAAGAACAAACCCATGTTGTGAGTGGGAGTCTCAAAACTCTGTTGTTCAGGGTAATATGATCAAAGTACTTCACTTTTGAGTTTGGCTCAATATGTGTCTGCTCTGGTGCTGAGGTATTTTCCCAACTCCGTGTTTCAATTTGAGAAAGTGCTCGCGCTGTATGTGTTGAATACATTTAATCATTCAAGTGTCCAGCAGCACTGGAATTTGCGGGGATTATTTACAGCATAGGATTTTCTATTTGGACTAGCAGAGAGTGGAAAAATGTGTCCTACCTCTGGTGAGATAAGAGTCCAGGATATTTTGCTCCCTCTGTGTATAACCAGTATTAAACCAAATGGAGAGCAAGTTGATCTATCACAGGAACCGACGTTGGTTCAAAATTGAATTAACTGATTGACTGATTGTGTGCATGCCGTAATAATGTCAGCACCACACTAACCATATTCTGCAGCCTTCTCTTCTCTGGACATCATCTCATTGGGGCAAAACCAAACTGTCATTTCTCACTTAATTCAGCACTTATGAAATATTCATTCATTATACCGTACATGCTGGACCGACGTTTTACCCGCAGGTATCCATTAATCCCTATATGCAAAAAAATTTGGTTAAATACTAATTAATTTAGGAATATATCTTGTAAATGAAATCTGAAGATATGTAATTATGCAGGACTTGCCTCAGAGCTCTTTCTGAATATTCTCAATCAACGTGTTCTCAAACCAGAAGATATTTACAGTAATTAACTTAAGGCCTTCAGGTTATTGAGAGTTTGGAGAGCTCTTCCTATGAGGAGAATTCACAATATTCCCCTTCGTCGGCCCCCTGACTATGCTGGACAGCCTGTGGAAGTTGGTCATGGTCAACATGGTTTATTGCCCATGACTCCCTAAATAATATTTAGCATTGTTTGCTGAAATTGCATCTATGTGAGCTAATATAAATAATGTACACCAAAGAAGGAGAGCTGGCTGATGGCGTAAGTCAAATGTTAGACTAAAGCTGAAGAACCTGGGGTTTGTGTCCCGTGTCGGAACCTTTTGCTTTCAGTCACTGCTTGATTTGATAGGTTTAACCCTCTGAGGTCAATAGTATACAGTAACTTGTTGTTTCTGACTACTTTCGGTTCATCTGCAATTTCCCCATTGTGGGACAAATAAAGGGTTTCTTATTCTTATTCTTATTCTTGTGTGACTTTTGACATATTGTACTAACACACTGGACCTAAAACCACACAAAAACATAAATGTCACGGTTCTGTGATTTGATTTCCTGTGTTCATGTTGAGCTTCGTTCATGTTTCATGTTTTTGAGTTTCCTGTTTTATTTAGTTAAGTTCTTGGTTTCCTGTCTTGTGTCCCTTCCCGCCTTTGTGATTGTCTTCCCGGTCTTGATTGGTTTCACCTGTTTCTCGTCACTGTCCTGTGATTTCCCACCTGTGTAATTGTCTGCCCCGCCCTGATTGTTTTCACCTGTGTCTCTTCTGCCCTTGTGTATATATAGTCCTGCCTTTCCCTTTGTCCTTGGTCATGTTATACTGTTTTTCACTATTTCTCGTGATTTTAAGCTCTAGTCTTTTCCTGTTATGTTGGTTTTGATTTTTGGATCTCCTGCCTTATGCAGAGCCTTGTGTTACTTTTGACTTAATTAAATTAATTTTTTGCCTACTCCTGCCTCATCCCCTGGTGTCCAGCGTTTGGGTCCTACCTCACCCTGAAAATCCATGACGATAAATTCCGAGTTGGAAAAAGCTGGATTTTTTTCACTGTGAAAACCACAAACATGTTTAATGAACCATTTTTATAACTTAGAATGCAAATCTAAACTGTACATTTCAAAAGCTTATGTAAAAATGCAGGAAACGCATCAGGCATTTCATTTTTTGTACAACCATTTACAAAACTATCAGGGGTCACAGTAAGTAACGTCTAAAGCTCACAAATCTCTCAAACCTCAAAAGTCGCTTCTCTATTTCACCGTCGTCATTCTGTAGATTGTACACAGCATCACTCCCACAACTTTTCCCTCTTCCTTAGCAACCATTGCCATATGATTTTCTGATTAACTGATGTGATGCACTTTTCCACAAATGCTTTCCAGCACTTGAAGCCGGCTAGCCCTCTCTGCTTGCTAGCCCTCTCTGCTTGCTAGCCCTCTCTGCTTGCTAGCGCTCTCTGCTTGCTAGCGCTCTCCGCTTGTTGGTTAAAAAAAAAAAGTTCATAATTTGGGATAAAAGATGTCCTTTCACAACATTAAACACACGTAAAAAGACAAACTTTTCACACTCAGTCGAATATCTGATGTGAAACAGTTAAGACACCACACTTTAGATCTGGGCTCATGTGAGGTGCATACTCTCCCACAAGGGCTGACGTTTGTGTAACACCGTAAAGAATGTCCCACGGCAGAAAGTCATAACTGCAACAGTAGAGGGAACGCCTAACTCCCCGAGAGAAAACACGAACCATTTCTCACTCCTTGAAAAATAAGCTCAGCAGATAGAATAACCTGGAAACTCTCCCGGCCGATTCAAACAAAAACACAGAGCGAGGTTCGGAGCTTGGCAAAAAACGAGCTGCTCGTCGAAGAGCTCTGATTGAATATTATTCCTGCGTCTTTTAAGAGCAACACAGCGCAACGCTGGCAATTATTACAGCAAATACTGAAATATGGTCCTGACGCTGGGGTGGCTTCTAATCGTGCTTCGGCCGTGTTTGCACACCTTTGTACTTTGTTTTTCTCAACCTCTGAAAAATGTGATGGATTCGGAAGGAAAGCTGGATCGTTAGCATCCAGGGACCAAAGAACCATCTAGAGTAAGATGGCGGCATTTGTGTGTCTACGATCAGCGTGGTTGATTTGCACCCATGACCCCAGCAGTCACAGGGGAAGGGTCGCTCCGGGGAAAAGATAAAATCTCCTCTCACATGTCCGACACAGGAAACACAAACATACACAGCGGTTTATTATGGGTGTGAGCAGTGAGCGATTATATCTGCGATGTTTCTTGACGATGTTTGTTGTTCTTTTGCACCCACGGTCCTCAACACATTTGGCATGACCAACGCTTTACAGTAGAATATTTAGCCAATATTTCACAGCACTTGCCTCCAAGTCAGCCGTGTCTTCTTCCCGTTCCCCGTTGCAAATGCAGCAGAATACAGATCAGATGAGAGTGACATTGAGGGATGTATTTGTCACTCCATGTCAGAGATTCACATCAGACACTGCAGAATGTGTCGGACACAGGGATGCCTCGTGACCTCTAATTCGGACAGGAAAACTCAACAATGCTTGTCCACCTCCAGTCACAGTCCTTCACAAACTAGCAGCAGGTGTCTGGGGTTGGTAATTAGCACAAATTTAGGTTTAAAAACTAGTAGTTGTGTAGCCGTGTTTGGTGCTTTGGTGCCACAGTCACATATGATGAAGCAGAGAACAGAAGTCAGAGGATATGGTGTTTTTAAATCTCTTTATTTGATGAATTCTTTTGCATTTTTCACCTCTCCTCTAGACTGCACTTGGACCATCCTCCCCTTTGGACTCAGGAACTGCCAAACCTGGCTACGCCCCTTAGGATTACATTTATGGACCAGTTCCTGGGGGAATGTGCCAAGTGTAGTATGGATACGGGGGAGTTTTGGGAGATGTCAGTATTATAAGTAATGATTTTGAGCAGCTGACGATCATATTTTCTCTTTTGAACTATGTATTAATGTTTTTTTCACTCTTAACTTATAGAAACGTTTTCAGGAGCATGGATTAATCACTGCCAAATGTTAATTGATTTATTAATTGTATTTCCCTTGTGTAGGAGGAGCCACTGTCTATATAAGCAGAGGAGATGGTGCTTCTCCTGGGGGATTTTAGGTGTGACTGGCCAGCAGGCCATGGTTGTTGCCATAACCAGGGGCCCAGACTTGAAGGGGGCATAGCCTAGAGCAGAAGTGGATTCCAGTTATTTTCTTTTTATTTCTTTTTCTTTAGTCTGGTTTTTCTTCAGTTTGGCCCACCTGACTTGTACTGTAAATATTGCACCATGCTCACTGCCCCCCACCCATCTACTAGAGCATAGCATAGCCCAGCCAAACACAGTTTTTCATTTTCAACATTATTCTTCTTGAACAATCTTTATCTATTTTATAGATAAACTCGATGCATTGTACTTGAATCCACATACACAGCATATACATAGTCTAGGGTCCATGATGCATTTTAATACAGAATCCAGTGTGATAACCCTTAGTACCCCTTGGTGGTATGGTAACTATTACCTTCCTCAGTACAGTAAATTCAGTACAGATTGCAGTTCTCATGGCTACAGAATAAACTTGGAGAGATCTATAATGTTGAATAAAACTCCAGGGCATCCGATTTACATCTACTCTCTTTAGGTTTCCTGGTAATTACACATTGGCAGCACATATGCATAGAAAACCGAATTCTTCATTGTATATAATTCAAAACATGTATTGTGTTTATTAACCCAAATTTCACATTTAGAGGGCTCCAAACTCTTAAAGCAAATAATATTTTTTTGACTCTACAGTCCACCAACATCCTGATAATTACACAGTGGAAAAGCATTGGGTCACCTCTGCATGCCTCAACAACATAGTGACCCCTGGGCCAAAATACACATTGGTTTCAAAATCTAGCACCCCCGAGTCTGGTAATCACACCTCCAAGATACTCGTAGAGGGCGATATTACTGGGGACGTGTTCAGATTCAGATTCAGATTCAGAAAACTTTATTTGAATCTGCCTGAATAAGCCGCATGTGAGCAGCATGACGTGCAAGAACAAGACACTTTTAAGGAATACAGAAATACACAGTATGTGCAAAAACCAATGCCATTTGAACTTTCCAAACCAATACACCAATCAGACATAACATTATGACCACCTTCCTAATATTGTCTAGGTCTCCCTTGTGCCTCCAAAACAGTTGTGACTCATCAGAGAATGGACACGGGCCTTTTGAAGGTGTCCTGTGGTGTCTGGCAACAGAATGTTGTTAGTGTGGGGCATATGGGTCCTATGGGTTCAGGGGAGGGGCCTCTGTGGATCATCCCACAGATACTTGATCAGTTTGGGATCTAGTGAATTTGGAGGCCAGGTCAACACCTTGTGCTGCTCTTCATGTTTTTTTTTAGTTGTTCCTAAAGCGTTTTTTTTTGTGTGTGTGTGTGTGTGTGTGTACCTGTGTCAGGCTGCATCCTGCTGGGGATGGCTGCTGCCATCAAGGAGTGTCATTGCTATGGGGTGGGGATGCCTGGTCTGAATGCCAGGTCCAAAAGTTTCCCAGCAGAACTTTGTGTTCTCACAAGATGGTCAATGATGTTTACTTCTCCTCTCAGTGGTCATAATGTTGTGGCTGATCGGTGTACATCTTTAAATGCATTGGGAATCTGGAATTAACCAGGAAAATATTCCAGCTCTGCAGTCCTCCAACTTCCTTATTTTCTTGTAGAATGTGAATGAGCCTCCCAGCCAAAAGATCTTGAGCACTTCATCCACCACTTACATATAGTTGCAGTAAAGCTGAATGTTGCGCTGCAACCTCGTTGTGGAGAGTTACATAGCATACTGAACAGAGATGTATAATACCATGGAAACAAGAAATACATCCCCTCATCTTCTCACAGAGAAGATAGCGGCCAAAGTCCAGAACGGAGCTCCACCATCCTCTGAGCTTCACCAGCAAGTGACACCGCCAGCTGCAAATAAAGTTGCTCATTCTGGTGCGTTAACAAAAAGTCTCCTTGGAGTGAAAGGACATCTAAGAGACTACACAATACCTAATTCAGAATGAGAGTATGCTCACCCAGTTAGATACGTTCAGTGTATTCCTTCTTGTGAAGGAATGAAGCAGGTTTTCTTACTCGTTGCTCGGTTCTATGTATCGTTGCCAGATATGTTCACACATACAAGGAATTCCTCTTCCTATTTAATGCAAATGACATTAGTCTAAATCAGAAAAAAGAAAAATCTAAAAAAAATCGACAAAGAATAACAAATAAAAGAGTAAAATAACAATTAGACTTGTGCATAATGTGCTCTAACCCTGTACAGCACTCTAAGAGGTAATAAAGTGCTTCTCTACTGACTGGTCCAGTTTCTAATTGCTGTATAGTTACAGCCATAACTCTCAATAAGTCAGCCAGACGTTGCTCTGCCACACAGCCCCCCCCCCCCCCCCCCCCCGTAAGTATTTTAGAGGGAGGTTGGCAGGGGTCCCGTCCTGCAGCAACTGGGAAACAAAAGAGGAAGAGAGCCTCCTTCCTCCACGCCGGGAGGGCCCTGGGGGAGACGCTGCAGCTGGTTCCTCAAATTCAATCTGAGAGCAACGCTGCCCTCTAGAGTGTCTGCTAGGGAAGCTGCAGCTTCAGAGATGGGGAGGGTGGCAGACGCTGGTGGTGTAGCTGGTGAGGTGACCGCTGGGACTCAGCCACTGCTGCTGCTGACGATGATGGGAAATCAGGTTGTTTATCCCCGCTGGCTCTGTTTTATTGTTTTATTGCCCCGTGCGGGTGTTGACTAAGGAGCAGGATCATTGTGTCTGCCTCTTTTTTGTTATTTTGTTTTGTTCTCAGCAATGATAAGACTTCATAGATACCCAAGGGGGGAATTCAGGAGAAAAACAAGAGTGTCTGGAGGTAAATTGTTTAAGGATGTGGATGACACGTCTTAGTTTCTGATCCCTTTTAGTGGTTTTGGGACAAATGATAACTCTAAGGGTCCAGGCCATTCACCTGGACAGGTCTCCAGTCTATCGCAGGGCTAACACAGAGAGACAGACAACCATTCACACTTACATGCACACTTATGGCCAATTTAGAATTACCAATTAATCTAACCAGCATGTCTTTGGACGGTGGGAGGAAGCCGGAGTACCTGTGAAACACTTCAGAGTAATTTTGGAAATGAGTGTTAGTCAGAGGTCGACTGGAGTGCGATTATTTAATCTAATTCCTGTCTTTGTTTAAGCGAGCTGAGTTATCCCATCCCGTTTTGTTGGCGGTTGGCTATTTCAGAAAGCGGAGGAGAGCTAAATGATTCTCCGGTGAGCGTATGTGACAGGAGATGCTTCGTTTTTTTTTGTGATAAATGGTAAGAAGACCAAAGGGCAAAGAAAAAGAGCGTCACTGAGAGGCCCCCAGACGGTATACAGTATCCAAACAAATGTCTCCACGTCCTCCAAACACTGTAACCGTGCTGAGTAAACCGTGACACAGTCAAGCAAATATTTGATCATTTTAATTGATGCCCGTCTCTGTTTTCCACGTCTCCTGCTTTCCTCTCTCACTTATCTCTTATGTGGTTCCAGCATTGCCATGATTCCTTTTATGATTTTTATGTCTGCATTTTCTCACTAATTCATATTCGTGACCCTTTCTGAGAAGCAATAAAGCAAGGCCTCGCTCCAAGAAGCAACTGCGTGGTTCTCATAACATGGAACTTCAGCGCAGAATCGAAGGATGGATGATGTCTCAAAAGTGCAAACTACGCAAACTGGCCACTCTTAAAAAAAGGCTTTGAGGACAAGACGGGAGGAAGAGCTGGACGTGGCGGAGCTGGAGATGTTGAGGTTTTATTCTCTGGCCGCGGGCAGGACGGATAGGATCGGGAATGTGCACATTAGAGGGAGATAAAGTTAGAGCGGCCAGGTTGAGATGGTTTGGACATGTTCAGAGGAGGGATCAGAGAGTACATCAGTCGAAGGATGCTGAGGTTAGAGCTGCCGGGCATTAAGGAGGTCTAGAGGAAGACCAAAGAGGTGGTTTGTGGATGTAGTGAAGGAGGATATGAAGGTAGCTGATGTGAGAGGAGAGGATACAGAGGATAGGGTGAGATGGGAGCAGATGATTCGCCGTGGTGACCCCTGAAAGGAACAGCTGAAAGGAAATTATGGTATTTAACTGGTATCATAAAGTGTGTTGTGGTCCAGTAAAACACAGCAGCAATAATGAACAATGATTATGTCTGTGCTGCATGAATGTTCAAATGGATCTGACACTGCCACAATGTATTCTTCAGTCAATTAATGACTGATTTACACAGCAACTCATGACCTTACTCCTAAAAAGATGTCTGATAGGTACACTTTTACAAAATATGGGTCTCTTATGGTATTTAATGCCTTTTTCCTCACATCAGTCCCAAATTGTGTCCCAAATCTGAAAGCTAAGCGCCTCAAGAATGAAGCCAGACCGTGTCAGATGGTAATGAAGACGTCAGAGAGACTCTGGTTTTCACTCGGCAGACAGAGCAGCTCACCACAGACTCACTCTGTGTTTGCTCCTCACGCCGGACTGGACACTGACAGCGTCTGGACAGTGTGAGCAACCAATTAGGTTAAATTGAATTTGTCGCCCCCAGAATTTCTTTGCAGGACAGACTGGAATCATTATATCAGAATGCAGCGCTGGCTGAGGAGAGGAGGAAGGAGTGAATGAATGTGATTTGCGGTGGTGGAACGATGAACGCGGTGATGGACAGTTTAAGCAAGTCTCACGGGGGGACGGGTCTGTCAGCACAATCTCAGAGAGGACCAGCATCACAGACCGTCTGTGTTCTCAGCGTGGACAGTGGGGACCATCAGGCCTGTGGGACTTAACTCAAACTTAACTGAAATACACAAAGAGAATTTCAACATCATACATTTTAAATGAATGGCAACAAGTGTTATTTTTACTCATCACACAAGCAGGTTTACATTTGCAGCCGGAGAAGCGTTCGTATCTTACATCGTGTCCTTGTGGTCTCTTTGTGGAAACGAGTTTACTAAAGTACAAATTTCACAGGAGACGGGCTGCCAGGCTTTACTCCCAAATTCCCACATCCTCTGTTTTAATCCGGTTTTAGCATTTTCATTGCATTAGTTAATGCTGTGCTTGTATAGGTGTCACAATATTCCAAGTTCATGCGTGGAAATCCACTGAGGAAAAGGAAAAAAATAATGCTTGGTTAAGGTTGTAAAATTAGGACTGACAGCAAAGGCCGTACAGGCGGTTGTCTATGGCACCACCTGCTGGAGGGGGGCGCTGCTGCAAGCAATCAAAAAATATATAAATTAAAAATTAAAAATTAAAACAATAAATAAAATAAAATAAAAATAATAGTAATAATTTGCAACTCGGCCTGGCACTGTTTCCTTGTGCTCCGTCTTGAAAATATGAAGAAAGCACCTTTTCATCGTGTCTGGAGGTAAATTGTTTAAGGATGTGGATGACACGTCTTAGTTTCTGATCCCTTTTAGTGGTTTTGGGACAAATGATAACTCTAAGGGTCCAGGCCATTCACCTGGACAGGTCTCCAGTCTATCGCAGGGCTAACACAGTAGTAGCTAGAGGCTGTAATGCTACCATAGATACTGTAGCTGCTGTGTGACTGTGTAACTGTAATGCAACCTCTTTTATTTTAACAATGCATAACCACAACTAGATACTTATTTATGATATGTTGAACACATCTACACGTTTTGCTTGGCACTGAGGCCTCACAGCAAGAAGGTTCCAGGTTCGACTCTATGGGAATCCATGGGATTCGAACCCGGAACCTGTGGCCGGAACCTGGGTCCTTTCTGTGTGGAGTTTGCATGTTCTCCCTGTGGCTGTGTGGGTTCTCTCCAGGTTAGGGTTAGGGTTTAACTTTGTTACTAATTACAGTAGATGGAGGCCATAGTCAAATAAAATAAAGTTTAATGCACTGATGTGGTGTAACAGTATGGAGGTACTGTATGTTGGAATACAGCTACAAGTCACAAGCATGGCAGGTGAGATCTGTAATCGTATGGTCAGTATGGTCAAATCCAGACACATCATGGGTTTAAGTCTCTCAGATATTCACATCTGTTACACATGCAACGCATCCTGGCCTCTTCACATGGAAGGATTTTGTCCGTTTGTCCACACATGGAGGCTACGAAAGTCATTTTATTATGCTAATAAATTGGTCAAACCTAAACTTTCCACGATGTGAATTGTAGCTTGCACACAGAGCGTGTTTGTTTGTGCGATTGTTTGTGTTTTCTAGTAATGTTTGCGGTGGTGTGTGGGTCACCAAATGGCTAGAGCTGGGGTCAGGGTTAGGGTTATTCTAGGGTTAGGGTTAGGGTTAGGGTTATCTAGTCCAGATATGGTTTAACAACTTCAGTGTCATCCTCTATATATCCCTTCATCTTGTTTTCTTGTTCCTACAGTATTACACAGCTCTGTTCAGGATATCACGTAACTGCAGCACAACATTCAGCTTTCCTGCAACTATACGTAAAGCTTTGTCAGTGGTGGAGGAAGTACTCTGATTCCATCTTGTCTTTTTGTGAAATACACCATTTTTTTATGTTTGTGAATCTCTATTGTCTGGTCTAGCTAGACACATGGAGGCTGATTTGTGTTTCATCAACTCTCATAGTTACGAGGACAGGGGAAATGGTCATCGTAACATAACCGGTTAAACTAATGCAAGGCGGTTTTGATCGGTTTTATGGAAAATAATGAGAAAACTGTGTCCATGTCTAAAACAGATGGAATTATCATTAAGTTCTGGGATGTGCTGCACTTGATCTGAGTTGTTAAATGCATATAAGATGGAAAACACGTTGGCGAGTCCTCAGAGTCGTCTATAAGCAACTGCATGCAGATGTTTGGCTGTAGTGTACCGTCATGTACTGTAAATCACAGCTAGGTTCTGGTATTTATTTATTTCATTAGTCACTTCCGAACCACATGTGTTTACTTTGCTCTCATATTTATTTATCAGACAATGTCCATCACTTGAACCGCACACTGAAGCATAGACAGAGAGTACAACAAGGAATACCAGTACATTACCATTGACTTGGCTTCATTGCTATACAGAAAATGTTCAGTTTTATTCATGGAATTTCCAAACCTGTCTCATTTAAATAAATAGTTTTAGCTAGTTTAGTACATTTACAGCAAAACTGAATTTCTCGCCATAAAAGGTTGGACATATATGACAGTGAATTGTGAAACGCTCACTTTTTCTCACCCATTTTCATTGAAATCTTTTTTTACAAGTGAGTGGTAAACTCTAGATTGTTTTTATCGCTAAATTTGGTTCAGCATCCTTCTTGCCAAGGGTTGGCAAGAGATTTTATGTCAGTTTAAGCTCTACAGTATATTCTGGCACCCAGCAAGGAATCCAGGAATTTGCAGCCCCTGGCCAAGAAATAATCTGAAAATGAATGTTAACAGAATTGTGAAATCTTGTACTTGTGCCCTGTTGTTTGTGCAACTTCAACAGACATGAAATTGGGTATTAACTAATTAGCTTCAGAGGTGCTGGTTGGTGGATTTATGTTCTCAAATGCATGCAGCTTCATTACTATGTATATTTAGACATAAACCCACCAGGTATAACATTATCACCAACTTGTCCCCCCTTTTGCTACCAAAACAGCCCTGACCTATCGACGTATGGACTCAACTAGACCCCTGAAGGTGTGCTATGGTATCTGGCACCAAGATGTTAGCAGCAGATGCTTTAAGTCCTGTAAGCTGTGAGGTGGGGCCTCCATAGATCGGACTTGTTTGTCCAGCACACCCTACAGATGCTCAATTGCATTGAGATCTGGGGAATTTGAAGGCCAAGTCAACGCCTCAAACTTATTGTTGTGCTCCTCAAACCCTTCCTGAACCATTTTTACTTTGTGGCAGGGTGCATTATCCTGCTGAAAGAGGCCACAGCCCTCATGAAATACCATTTCCATGAAAGGGTGTAGATGGTCTGCAGCAATGCTTAGGTAGGTGGTACAACAACATGGATGGCAGAATCCAAGGTTTCCCAGGAGAACATCACCCAAAGCATCACCCTGCTTCCGCTGGCTTGCCTTCTTCCCATGGTGCATCCTGGTGCCATGTGTTCCCCAGGTAAGCGACGCACACAGGCATCCACGTGATGTAAAAGAAATCATCAGACCAGGCCACCTTCTCCCATTCCTCTGAGCTACAGTTCTGATGCTCACATGCCCAGTGTTGGCGCTTTCACTGGTGGACAGGGGTCAGTATTGGCACCCTGACTAGTCCGTGGCTATGCAGCTCCATACGCAAAAAACTGTGATGCACTGTGTATTCTGCAACTATCTATCAGAACGAGCATTAACTTCTTCAGCAATGTGAGCTACAGTAGCTCGTCTGTTGGATCGGACCACACAGGCCAGCCACCTGCATCAATGAGTCTTGGCCGCCCATGACCCTGTCGCCTGTTCACCACTGTTTCTGCCTTGGGCCACTTTTGATAGATACTGTGACCACTGCAGACCGGGAACAGTCCACAAGAGCTGGAGTTTTGGAGATGCCCTGACCAAGTCGTCTAGCCCACTCAAAACCTTACACTCGTCCATTTCTTCCTGCTTCTAACACATCAACTTTAAGGACAAAATGTTCACTTACCACCTGTTATATCCTGCCCACTGACAGGTGCCGTGATGACAAGATAATCAGTGTTATTCCCTTCATCTGTCAGTGGTCATAATGTTATGCCGGATCAGTGTATTGGCACACCCTGACTAATTTTTAAAACCGCTTTGTGTGGGTTCGAATAATGCTTAAAGTGTCTGTTTCCGAAGTTTACTTGCTTAGCCTCAGCTGTCTTTGGGGAAAAGCCCGAGAAGAACGAGCTAAAACTTTGATGAAAACCACAGCGAATCACAAAGTCTCTGCCAGCATTTACACGTGTGATTTTCAGCAACCTAATCTGCCTGGTAGTTTCAGTTTTCAGCAAAAAAAAAAAATCTTACATGAGAGGCAATTGAGTCATTCCGTTTTCCCACCGAGTCGGACCTCTGCTCTACATTTTTGAAATCGCTCTCACGTACCCCCTCCTCCTTCCATCTGTTTCTAATCAACGCTCGCTGCCAAGACAGAGATACACTTCCCCTGAGGAGGCAACTCACCCACTGAGATAAATCACAAGACAGTCTATAAACTTTACAGTAAGGCCAGGATCCCACAGGAGAACAGCCAGTCTAAAACATAGACTTAAGTTTCTACATTTCTGAACAGTTGTCTGATTTTATTTTCTTACTGCAGTGTATTAGCACAGCCACGCCTTGAAGGTATAATGTATAGCACCCAACATTGGCATGGACACAGGTTGAACTAATAATAATTCAAACTATGCCAGTGAACCAATGTGCAGAGTACTTCGGACCCTAAGGCTGTAAGTTACAGTACATAAGTTAAAAGTAGCTTAACGTTTGTAATTATTAGACCTGTTGTTCAGTATCTTTATATATTTCTATTGTGAATAAGGTCTACAAAACATACACATTAAAGAAATACACGTTTTGAAGTGGCTAAGGGAGTCAGTATGCTTCAAACAAAGAGTCTGACATCTTGTTGTCTTAACTTCTGAAAGTTGTGAAACTTCATGAGAACAGGACCCCTGAGAAGATCATCGGCTGAGTTATGGCCTCACAGAGCCCTGCTACTCAAAGGATGTTTCCAGCTTATTTCAGCCAATTCAACGCAACCCTTTGAAGTCACTATTGCATCGCCTGGCTGTCTACGGGCGCCCAAGTTTTCATTTTCGCTTTCCAGGTTTGTCAGACAACGGTAAACAGTTGATTTGCGCAACACATATTCAAGTTGTACTGGCTATTGCCTGTATACAAATAGTATTTTTTTGGAAGTCTGACTGAAAGCAAAAACAGAAATTAGCTGCCTGGTATGGATATTTTGCTAACTGCATTTCAGTAGACCATTGCTATGGGGTGGGGGTGCCTGGTCTGGTCTAGGCCTTTGGGTCCTAAGGGTTGAGGGGAGGGGCCTCTGTGGATCATCCCACAGATACTTGACCAGTTTGGGATCTAGTGAATTTGGAGGCCAGGTCAACACCTTGTGCTGTTCTTCACGTTTTTTTGATGCCAGGCTGCATCCTGCTGGGGATGGCTGCTGCCATCAAGGAGTGTCATTGCTAGGGGGGGGGGGGGGGGGGGAGGGGTGGCTGGTCTGGTCTAGGTGGGTGCTACATGTCTAAGTAACATCCACACGAATGAATGGCAGGTCCAAAAGTTTCCCAGCAGAGCAATGAATTGTCACAAGATGGTCAAAGATATTTACTTCTACTGTCAGTGGTCATAATGTTGTGGCTGATCGGTGTATGACAGTCAGTGGGTAAACTAAACAGCCTATTATTATAGTATGGTAAATTCCTAATTATTTCCTTTTTAGTGAAAGAAAATCCTGTAGGCATGTGAGCTAACCCTCTAAAGTACCACTGTCCATACAAAGCGTGCTACCTCCATGCTCAATACTTCCTTTCTCGTGTCAAAGATTTATTTCCTTTCCAAAACTGTGCTTGTGCTTCTGCCTGGGGAGCCTTTAGCGATACAAGTGGGTGTGTAGCATTAAAGAGAGGAGGTGTTTGTTGTGATAGAGGTCATAGTTTTCTCTGGTATGTGTGGAGAGTGTAAGGAGAAACTGCAGGCCGAAGGGGTAGAACTGACCTGAACACTTTGACCTCTCAGTAGAGGGCTGGGAGGGAGGAAGGGAGGGAGGTAGGTCTTTCTTCTCCTTTGGTGACATAGGAGCAATCAGCTTTAAAAGTCAGTTTGAATCTGATCATTGACTTCTTGCTTTTCTTGTTATATGGCACTCAAGAGTTACCTTGCACTCTGTAAACTGCGATAGGCATGTACCATAGACAGTTTAACATTCACCTTTGTGAAAATGGAAATGTCTCACTTGTGTTACTTATATCATACTCATATCATAACATTTTGAGATATTCGCTCTGCAGCACTGAGGATATGTTTCTCCTTGAGCGTTTTCCTTGGCTCAAAGGCCAGCAATGCACTGTGAAATGCGCACTGTATCACAAATACAGTGCTGCTGCTGTGAAAACTTCCCGAATCACTGCCACTGACCCTAGCCTGTGAGCGATCTCTGGTGTTTATACTGTGCCTGTGCTGAGTATACCAGCGTGCAGCAGGCCAAACATGGAGAGGGAACGGTCTACTTGGTCTCGGGAAGCTCGTGGACAAAAAATAGATTGTGATTCAGCAAAGCTTGAAATCGCTCCTGTGGTTGTTAGAGCTTTGTATGATCTGTTTTCACTGTGTCTAAATATTTTTTCTAGTCTGGCATTGTACTCAAAAATCCATATCTGGAGTTTACTGTTGCAACTGACTCTGTAATGGTACGACAGGAGATTTAGACAAAACAAAAGAGAGTGGTAGTTGTATTGCTGTTGTTAAGAATAAATGGACTATGAGTTAACCACATAGAGGTTCATGTTTCTAGACGGTGCTAAATTCCATCTGGGATTTTATCTCTGCCAAATACTATATTGAAAGGATAGCGTTTCAGTCCCATTTTATTTACAAGTCAGTGTGAATGCTTCACGATGATATGGACATAAAATATGTGACTAAAATGTACAGTCTTTGAGGAAGAAGAGTTTGGTGCATTTTGATCCAATAGAGAGCATTCATTATTATCCTTACCAAATATTTACTACGTGTACAATACGGCAGGTGTTCAATGACGCAAATGATGTGTGACAAAGGGTGAACGAGCTTAGTCACCCAACCACAAACTTGTATATTCTTTCAACAAGCCACTCTACAATACTCGACTTCTCTAGCATGCCTAAGCTAATCATTCGCAGTTTTAATGAACATTAAAGGGGAACTACTGTTTTTTTACAACCTGGACCTTATTTCTGGCATAAAATACGATCATTTACTCACCCATATAACTTTTATGCCATTTGGAGTTGTTCGGACGATATTTAGATCCAGCAGAGTGCTGCGTATATCCATATAATGGGAGTGACTGGGGCACCGAAACGCAGCCTCTAAATAAAGCATTATCTGCAGCGAAACTCGTTCATTTCACCAATATTTTGTTATGATACACTAGTGCTATTCCCCGTTGAGCCCGGAGTTACCTGTTATCATCATCCGGGGTCTGTAGATTGACCAACTAACCTCTGACCTGCCGCGTGCACCCGCGACGGTCGGCTTGTTTACCTGTAATTTGCTACTGCTAGTTTTTTGCAACATGGCTGAGTATTTTTCCGATTCTGAGTTTGTAAACAACGACTTTGTTTATGATGGACGTCCTTACCGCTTTGAGCCAGAGTATACGGATGAGGAGCTTGTTGAAAGGAGGATGCAGAGGCAGAGAGAGGAACAGCTGGCCAAAGAACAACAAACTGCTGCACATCCGCAAATAGATAACAGGTAACTCAATAGCACTAGCGTGCCATAACAAAATATTGGTGAAATGAATGAGTTTCGCTGCAGATAATGCGTTATTTAGAGGCTGCGTTTCGGTGCCCCAGTCACTCCCACTATATGGATATATGCGGATCTAAATATTGTCCGAACGACTGCAAATGACACCAAAGTTATTTGGGTGAGTAAACAATCGTATTTTATGCCAGAAATAAGGTCGAGGTTGTAAAAAATGGTAATTCCCCTTTAAGGAAACGTACGTAATATGATATTTTTGGACAGAAGGGTAACCAGCAACACTTCACTTTTACACCAGATTGTCAATAACTGCCTTAGGGATGCTTGTGGCAAACGATGCCAATGACATGTCTGATCTCTACTAAAATCAGCCACTAACTTTGACAAAGAAAAAGGCCTCTTGCTAAAAAAATTTGATGGGAATGGTGTATATATTCTGTATGTGTAGCATATAGCAAATCTCTATATAACCACTTGGCATTGTCAAAAATAAACCCAAGAATGGTTTTAACCCTCTTTCTGTCCATAATGGTAAATATAAAGGTGCCAGGGACCTTGTTTTGCTCTTGTGTGGATGACGTTTCTGCCATACATAACTGGAATGTGACAACCTGTTTATTAGTCACTTGAGACATACATCTTCCACATGGTCCGACAGGCCAGCGCGGCATAACTTGGACGTATTTGGAACTGCCCACAGTCTTTGTGGAGTCATGAATTTCAGCATGTGCAAAGGTAAACTTTAACATTGCCTGTACAGTATCTGGCAGTTGCGCATCCTAGGGAACTACTGTTTTTAGACCCTTACAATACCTCCTTTGTGCTGGAAGTGTCACACACACACAGGCTCTTCCTGTTAAGAGCTTCACACAGTGTCCGTAAATTTAGCTGCTTTTGATGGGCCGACCTTGGAAAACAAACACAGAGCTCATGTCTGGGGCTGCCACGGAAGAGCTGGGCCAGGATATTGGAGCAGCTGTGTCTTTTCTGCCTGTGGAGTGCGGAGTGAGTGTTGAGGCTTTAGACCCCCTGCCCACACTGACCGAATAGAGGGGAAGGGGAAAGGGGGGGGAACAGCAGAGGGAGGGTGGTGCCTGTTGAGCCCAAGGTGAAAAGGGTGCCACGGCCCTGCAAATGGAGACGAGGAACTAACACTCAGTCTGACTCTGCCACTTGGGTTGTGGGGGTGGGGGGTGAGGCAGGGCTAAGCAGTTTGGATGGGTACGCTGTCTGAGTCGAGCCTCAATAGCTCAATAGACAGAAGCCTTCTGTTGCTCATGTGCCTCTCTCTCTCTTTCTCTCTCTGCCGTTCTTTCTCTCTCACTCTTTCCAGCCTTCCCATCTGTATGTGATTTAGGCGCAGGCTCAGGGGAGAGGCAAGTCCGCTAGGGGAGAGCGATCGAGGCAGGGAGGAGGGATAGAGAGAGAGAGAGAGAGAGAGAGAGAAAGGGAGGAAGTCCATACAAGTTTGTTTTACTCAGCCTGGGCCGGGACTAGGCGCTGTGCCGCATCAGGACATTGTGAGCGGTGGAAAAGTGAAGCCAACGGGTGCAGCACGAGCACAAGGAGCTGCCCAGACGCTTCCCAGTGGCCAGGAGACACTGACTGAGACTCAAACAGAGAAGGGGGCTCACTGGGCAAACATAAATATGGCTGCTAAATCTCTGTCCTGCCTCTGCCTTCTCTACATCTTCTCATGGATTGCCTATCCAGCTTCAGCCGCCAGGCTGGGGGAACAGCAACAGTCGGTGCTGGAAGTAAGAGAGATTTAGTTTTGCCTCTTTTTGACTGCAGGCTAACAGCATTTATGCTTGGTCTTTCACTTTCTTTGCTATAATGTACATGTATATAATGATGCTGATAACCATGTACGCACACATATTAAGGTGAGAAACTGTAAGCAACAAGTCCAGAGAGCTCTATGAGGATTTCCATGTGTTTGGGCTTTGAAAGTTCGCTACGGTCCTGCTTTGTGTTCACGCATGTTAGGATAACCCGAACTTAAAGCTCAGATGGGCTGTGAGTTACTGTCTGCGCTGCTGTCATGCCCCTCCTGCCCCTCCCTGACTTCTCCCTAATGGAAACCAGCTGCCAAATATTGGGCAACAGCCCAGAGAGGAAAAAAGATCACAATAGGGAGTAAGAGCAATTAATACTGATACACAAAACACAGTTGTCTTGGCTCAGTGTAGCTCTACTAGGTAGATATCATTTTGTCGTATTGTCTCTAGATTTGATAAAAGACCATTTTTTCCACTAATGTAATTTCCGTTAAGTGTATGCCCATGCAAAATGCAAAGGACAGAAGTTGCTTCATGTGATCTTTTCACGCAATGTAAAAGGAAAAGCAAGACCCTAAGTCATGGGTTTGTTATTATCATATGGGGCAGCATAGTTAACAGTTTCATCCAGTCTTCTTAACTTTGCAGCTATGTTGCATGTGTTGCATGGTGACATATGCCGCCACCATCAAAAGATCCACCAGTTGCACTTCTTTTGATGTACTTCCTCACTATGTTCGTTTGCTACCCTTTGGTTTTTATAAAAACTGTTTAGTATCTCAACCAGCAATCAGAGCCCTTTCCAAACCAACAAGTGCGCCACACTGTAAGATATACAGGGTTGCACCATAGACCAAAGTGGCTCCATGTGTAGAATCAAAGGTTATGCCAAAAACTCAACTACGTACACTTGAGGGATGTGAAGTCTACGCCAATAGACTGTGACAAGTCTGGAATTGCCACATTAATTTTCTTTGTTAGAGACAAAGCTGCAAATTCTGAGAAAGTATAAAGATTAAGTAATGGTAAATCACAAGTAGCCATTTAAGACAACAACAAAACATTCTGAGGAAGATTGCCCTCTCTTATTGTAATGGTGCTACTTGAGTCACTTTGGAAAGTCAGTGCCGTACTATAAATTAGCCCAAGGCATCTGTTGAGACACATCCGCTGTAACATCATGACCATATGTTGGTGGGAACCAAAAACTATGGAATGGTTCCATTTTGGACAATTCACACCTGCATGTTCCAATGCAGTCTGGTAGAAGGAATGGGGCCTGAGGTATGAGATTGTGTAGTACCTCTGACCTTGACACCAGAGTTGACATGTCACACACACAAGCAAGTATTTCGTTGAATATATTGTATATCCAATCTCATCCAAGTGTTGTCTAACCATCTTAAACAATAGAGCAAGCTTTATTAAAGGGTAGTACTGGGTGTAGAAGTTGTCACTGAACATAATCTAGGGTTTTGCTAATGGATTTTGTTAACCCATCTTGATGTTTTTTACAAGCAAGGATGTAGGTTCAATCTGAACTACGCCGTATTGAAGGGTTTACTGTACAGCAACATTGTGATTGCTGGTTTTACTTTATCTGTCCTGATCCACCTTTGAAAAAACGCAACCCAAATATATATATATATATATATATATATATTATGAGACAGGCTGGTTTGTGGTACAGTTTTGATGTTTTACTGCTGCCGCTACGGTGGCCCTGAAGGTCAAAACACAACGACATTTCACAAAACACAATGACATTTCAGATTACGGAAAGGGTAGGGACAACACTTCTTGTTTCTGACTGGACAGAACCCGAGAGTGAAACGTCATTTCCTGTTTCTACCCAGCTGTGTCCGTGTTTTAAACCTTGTTGGAAAGAATGGAGGATGAGACGGCATTGATAGAGGAATGTTTTGAAAGAGGACATACATATAATGTCATTCTTGATATGCTTTCAACCCATCAAGACATTGGCATGTCCCTTGGAACCCTGAACGCACAGTTGAAGGAGTTAGGACTGAGGAGACGGGTCAACGACTCCTACTTCTTTCCACAATGTGGACAGTACATGTTGTCTGCTTTCAAAGCGCATCACAGTGTCCGCGTAGCTGACCATTCACAATGCGTCATTTCTTGACTGGCAGCAGAACAGCCACTCACATCATCTTATATTTTAGCACGAGTTCTGTCCAGTCAGAAACAAGAAGTGTTGTCCCTACCCTTTACGCAATCTGAAATGTAGTCGTGTTTCCTGTAATGCCATTGTGTTTTGATCTTCATTTATAGTACAGCGTCACTTTGACGATGTAGGCACAGTGTAGCTCCGGAACCTACGCCATGACTTGACGTGCAGCGCCCCAGAAATGGGGTTTTATTTTGTTCAGGATCCTACACACCCACTCATTCAGGTGTCTTCTCTAAGTTCCACTCGCTGTTGTGTCAAGTACAGAGTGAAGGTCATCAGCATAATGACACCAGATAAAATGGGCAGTGTGTAAAAGGTAAAAAGGTCAAATACAACGTACGAGCATCCAATCAAGAAACTTGTCAAGGCTAAACTAATCAATTTAAACATTTCTTTCTCCTTTGTTTTTCTTATACTGTATGTGTTTACTTCTCCCTGAGCTTTCTCTGAACTGTTGGTCCCCTGAGAGGAGGCCTGGCTCCTGCCGCCAGACTGTTTGTGCAGAGTTAGGATGAGTTTCTCATGACCCAGGATCCGCTCCATCCTGAGGATGTTTAGAGGAGTTAGCATGACTTAATCCAGTGTCTGGTCTCACATTGGCGTTGGCGAGGCAGAAATGAGATTCGGCCTTCAAGCTTTAACGTTTAATCCATTTAATTTCCTCACTCTGGGAAAACTCTAAAGACACACATACATTTTATCGCCATTAAACAACATCCTACAAATCCAACTGCCATTACTAATTTTCCACCCATACACACACAACACGGAGATGGCTGCGCAGTTTGAAAGCTATATGATCAGAGAGTGTGTTGACTTTGGACAGGGCTCATCAGTGTGGCCAGATCCTGTTTTTGTGCTTCATACCAGCTCAGAGATAGGGCCTAAAAACCCAACTAACACCAAAACAGACAGATACTTAAAAAGCCAGAGGCAAAAAGTGACTGAATCACTGGAAAAGGCTGCTTCACTTGAAAACAGAAAGAGGCCAGATAACGTGTTGAATGTCTGCATTGTTCTCCCGTCAGGATGGGCACAGTGGGAGGACCACAGAATAGTTCACATTGCTCAGTGGGATCACAAGTGACAGAAAACTAAAAATGTCATTTGTTTTTCATTTTCATGTCTGACTCCCAGCTTTTAGATTCACTTCTACAAGATTACTGGAAAAGAAAGAGGTCTTAAAGTGACGAGTCATTAGGGGAAATATTGGCTACTTGCCTGGCTCTGTCCAAACTGCAATTAACTCTAAAGCACACTAAAAGAGAATGTTCTTGGATCTTGTTTGTTTTCACACAGTGGCTATGGAACTGGAAACCTGTCTGTAATGAAGGAAGTGAAAAGTGTTAACCAAACAAACATGTCCATAAAAACAAAATCATCTGTTCCAGAGCAGCCTTGAACATATTTGCATGTTGCATTGTTCGCTATTCAGTCTCCGACAATTCAAATTCTTTAAAGATAAATGACCAGCTCCATGTGTTTATAGCTTATGAGTTATTAAAAGGGAATTACAGGGTTTTTTTTACAGTGTGGACCTTATTTCTGGCATAAAATACGATCGTTTACTCACCCATATAACTTTGGTGTCATTTGGAGTCGTTCGGATGATATTAAGATCCGTGTATATCCATATAGTGGGAGTGAATGGGGCACCGAAATGCAGCCTCTAAATAACGCATTATCTGCCACGAAACTCGTTCATTTCACCAATATCTTGTTGTGATACGCTAGTGCTATCCCTATCGTCTGAACGACTCCAAATGACACCAAAGTTATATGGGTGAGTAAACGATCATATTTTATGCCAGAAATAAGGTCCACGTTGTAATAAACGGTAATTCCCCTTTAATACTTTTGAGGCTTGCGTTTGTATGTTACTGACCTCGTGTTCGGTGAACTCAGGCATGGACATGGAACTCATGTCAGTATTCTCATTTAATTTTTGGAAAAGCAGACAAATAACAGATGTCCCAAAGGGTGGGACAGTACCTTTTTTTCAAGTTCATGACGTCTAAACACAAGAAGCTGTTTAGTCATAGCATCTAATAAAGACACATTCCTCTCATTTTAGAGGGGTCTAAAGACATCCATGTCTTACCTCTACACCATCTGCTCCATCGCCTTGCTCCCACTCTCAACCCCCCTACCCTGTGCTCCCCTGTGTGTACACACTGCAGCTGTTGGACCCATCACAGGCTGTCACACAGCTAAGAGATCTGAGTCATTGCAAAACAGTTTTAAGTGGTGTTACAAATGGTAACTAGGATGGTTTGCAGTGGTTAAACCATAAACTTGAGGTTTACTACTCCTAATGGCTTGGCTCATTAATTTCTATAACCACTTGTCCTGTGAAGGGTCATGGGGGGGAGGGGGGGGGGGCTGAAGCCTATCCAAACTCCTAACAGAAAGGCCCCAGTCGGCCTGGATTCAAACCCGGAACCTTCTTGCTGCGAGGCACTAGTGCTAACCACCATTCCACTGTTCCACCCCATTTGGGTAAATTTTATTGAACCAACTAGCGTCATTAAGTCCAATTCCAGGATATGTTTACATGTAAGGCCGCCGCATTTGGTGTTTATTTCTGTAATGGTGAATGGCTCTGCTGTGCACTGTGGGTCAGGGAAACCCACAGGAAAAGGGCCCGCAGGAAGAATCAGAGCTTCTGTTTGCAGGATGTCACATTAGACGGACATACAATCGTGTCTTTGTCTCAAAGCCCGTCTGTTAATAAATCAAAGGAACGTATGAATCACAAGTGGTCATATTCACTAATGTGTGTCTGTGGAATGCCGTTCCGAATGCACGGCAGCAATGTCCAGCTCACTGAGTGGAACAAGGAGGTCAAACTGTGGCGTTCTTACAGACTACCGCAAACAAAGTGCTATTGTACGCCTCACTGAATGGTGCAGTTTTCAAAAGTCCAAAGATGTTCAAAGGGTGTGTGTGTGTGTGTGTGTGTATGGGTACATCACAGCATCCCGAGTATGCCCTAGTGAACAAACGTCAGACAGGATGCATTGTTTAAAAGGGCTTTCTGTGCAAGGGTGGCAAAATTTGACTTAAAGTTACTTTTATTCAACCAGCAAGTTTTTTCGCTGATGTACAACAGGCATCATTGTTTTATTTACATTTGAACAAGAAGTGGCATGTCCAAAATTATACATACCCTTTGCAAACTGTCACAGTCTATGGGAAAATCCAAAGTTCTATACCGTCCCAAATAGTCCAAGCTGTTCTAAAGCATCTTAATCACCCTGATTCATTGGGAACAGCTGTTTTAATCAACTCAACAGCTGAAAAACAGCAGCTCTCTGCAGTGTGCAATGTCCGTTGGACTGTCTGACTTTGAGATGTTGCCACCAGCAGAGCCCAAATTCACCTTCAGGCCGTGGTGGTGATCCTTGGATTCTTTTTCACCTCTCTCGCTATCCTCCTGGCTTCCAACCACGTCCTCTGAGATATTCCACAATGTGGAACATGTTGTATTCTTTAATAATACTTTGCACTGTAGCCACTGGAACTTGAAAAAATTCACATATGGCCTTATGGCACTTTCCTGACTCGTGAGCAGCCAAAATGCGCAGCCGCAGGTCCTCAGCAAGCTCCTTTGTCTTAGCCATGACTGTCCACAAACCAACTGCAGAGAGCTGCTGTGTCTGCTTTTGTAATGCATCTATACTTCTAATCTTTGTCACTTAGAAGAACAAATTTGTAAGCCTCGCTAGGGTGCTAGAGGGGAGATGGGAATTTGCCCAACCAGTCCACATGCTTTGTGGATTCGGAGAAGGCTTATGACCATGTCCCCAGAGGCATCCTGTGGGAGGTGTTCCGGGAGTATGGGGTGGATGGCCCCTTGCTAAGGGCCATTCAGTCCCTGTATCAAAGGAGTGCAAGTTAGATCCGTGTAGCCGGTAGTAAGTCGGACCTGTTCCCGGTGAGGGTTGGACTCCGCCAGGGCTGCCCTTTGTCACCGCTTCTGTTCATAACTTTTACTGACAGAATTTCTAGGCGCAGCCGGGTGGGGGAGGGTGTCGGGTTCGGTGATCGGAGGATCTCGTCCCTGCTTTTTGCAGATGACGTGGTCCTCCGTGCTTCATCGAACAACGACCTCCAGCTCTTGCCGGGGCGGTTCACAGCCGAGTGTGAAACGGCTGGGATGAAGATTAGCACCTCCAAGTCTGAGGTCATGGTCCTCAGTCGGAAAAGGGTGGATTTCCCACTCCAGGTCGGGGAGTAGGTCTTGCCTCAGGTGGAGGAGTTCAAGTATCTTGGGGTCTGTGTTTTGTTGAGATTTGTGTTCTTAAACCCCTGATTGTTCTGTTCTGTTCTTTTTACTCGTGTTTCACTTTTTTATCATTTACATTTGTGTTCATTGCAGATCTGCCCAAAGAACTTTTTCCTCAGCGAGCAAAAACAGTGTCTACCGTGTAACTGCAAAGGCCATGCTGACTATTGTGAAGACATCACTGGCGTTTGTATAGTAAGTTTCCCTCACTGGTTTTTGCTCAATAAAAATATCCAGGTTAAGAAATGGCGCCGTCAACGTGCAATGTTTTTCCTTCCAGAACTGCAAGGACCACAGTACAGGTGATTTCTGTGAAATGTGTGAAGACGGCTACATACAAACTCAAACCCCTGACGGACGCCACTCCTGCCAACCATGCGCCTGCCCCCTCTCCGTCCCCTCCAATAAGTAAGCTGGCCCGTTCTTGTTTTTGCAGCAGCAAGACTGGGTGTTGGCAAGCAGTAAGTCATCTCTGAAATACTTTCCCCTGTGTGTCCGGGCAGCTTCGCGGTGCGCTGTGACAGAGGAGCTGCCATTCTACGGTGCAAGTGCCAAGAGGGCTACGCCGGACATTTCTGTGAGAGGTCAGCGCTGAGGAGGCTTTGAACGATTAATCAGAAAATGAATAAATGCAATGAAAATAACAACATACTGATTTGCGCAAGAGCTTCATGGGCTTCAGGGCAACTCACGTCCACAATATTCACACCGATGTAGTTAGAGTAGGACGCCCTGCAGCATGCCTGCACCATCAAATTACAGCCTCAGCCAAATTTGAAATAACAGCTGGTGTAGGTAATGGCTTCAGTCGCAAGATATCAATAATCACCCCTAATGTTTTTGTCCTTTTTTTGTTAATGCATTGTTGATCATGATTTTTGGACAATCCCATTGCTAATGATTTATAAATGCAGGCATGATGCAGCTTATTAGAAAGCAGGAGAAAAGATTTGCATTTATTCATGGATCATTAACGTAACCTCATTACTCCTTGACTGGATAAACGCCAGATGAAGGGCTTTTACAAAACTTTGACACAAACCGAAAAAAAGGTTCATGTAAGTGACATAAAAATCATTTTTAAATACTTTAAAAACCGTTAAATACCATTTTTTACAACCTGGACCTTATTTCCGGCATAAAATACAATCGTTTACTCACCTTATAACTTTGGTGTCATTTGGAGTTGTTCGGACAATATTTACATCCGCGTATATCCATATAGTGGGAATAAACTGGGGCACCGAAATGCAGCCTCTAAATAACACATTATCTGCCACGAAACTCGTTAATTTCACCAATATTTTGTTATGATACACTAGTGCTATTCCCCGTTGAGTCCGGAGTTGCCTGTTATCATCATCCGGGGTCTGTAGATTGACCTACAGGCCCCGGATGATGTCTTCTGACCTGGATGATGTCATCTCTGAGCGCCATGTGCACCCCACGTGGCTTGTTTACCTGTAGAGTATACGGATGAGGAGCACGTTGAAAGGATGAGGCAGAGAGAGGAACAGCTGGCCAAAGAACAACAAACCGCTGCACGTCTGCGAATAGACAACAGGTAACTCCGGAGTCAACGGGGAATAGCACTAGTGTATCATACCAAACTATTGGTGAATTAAACGAGTTTTGCAGCAAATAATGCGTTATTTAGAGGCTGCGTTTCAGTGCCCCAGTCACTCCCACTATATGGATATACGCAGATCTAAATATCGTCCGAAGTTACATGGGTGAGTAAACAATCATATTTTATGCCAGAAATAAGGTTCAGGTTGTAAAAAACGGTAATTCCCCTTTAATAAAGTCACTAGTTACGTCTTATAAAACCTTAACATACACATTACACAGCCTTATTAGAAACTGGTACTACTAATTCTCAAGTGCTTTTAGTTGTTTTGTAATTTACGCACCATAAAAAATAGGCACCAATCACCACTGCATGTAATGAACAGCTGAACACACACACGTCCCCTTGTCCATAGTTTATTTAAATAACTTAGTCGAAAAGCAGAGCTGGCATGCACCAAGTTCTAAGTGAGTACCCAATGGCGGATTTTTCCTTCGCTGCTGTTCCTTGTGGCAGGCAGCGACACTATCATTCATCTGCCATTTCCCATATCCAGGTGTGCTCCAGGTTACTACGGCAACCCAATGGCGATTGGTAACTCCTGTAAGCGGTGCGACTGTAACGGCAACTCGGACCCCAACCTGATCGTCAGCGAATGCCACAACGTGACGGGCCACTGCCAGCATTGCTGGGGGAACACAGCCGGCGCGAACTGTGAGAGGTGCGCTCCAGGTTTCTATGGTGACGCCATCAGCGCCAAGAACTGCAGAGGTGGGGGCAGCAAGTAAACTCCCACAGCCATCACTCAAGAGACATTTGATCCATTAAAGTATTGTTGTTGCTTATTGTTCTGTGAAATCCAACTCGATTGATGTTTATTGAAGTTTGTTAACACAGTTGCTGTGGCTTACATTCTTGCCATACAACCAGTTATTGTTCCTCCAGGTCAGCATAGTACCCCCCTACATATATACTCACATCTCGTCTCAGCTGTTTTAAAGATAACACGTTCAACATGTATTTGTCGACAACCTTTTAAGCTACTATGTAAAGAAAATAGACAAAAGGATTACCATATGCTTTTCGGGGGCCCTGTAAGTCCAAAAATATCCCTTCCCATAGTGCTTGTGACGTAATTTGTCCTCCAGCGTTCTCATCACTGCATGTACTACTGTGTGTCTGTCCCAGAGTGCGAGTGCGACAAATGTGGCACCTCTTCATGTGACGACCGGACCGGAGTGTGTCACTGCAAGCCGGGAGTCACCGGACGACTCTGTGATCGGTGTGAGGTGAGACAAGCCGCATACCTCTCCTCAGTGCAGACGATACTTCTTCAGGAAATAACTCATGTAGAGTGGGTTTAAAGGGATAATATGACATGCAACATACTTTTTCTTGCTGTTTCTGTGGTCACATCCTTCCATCTGCTTTAAATATCCTTGAGCTGCACTATAGTTCTGATAACAGTCTAACTGTAACTTGATTTAAAAAATGTGTTATCAGGTGAAGAGGAAGACATGAGAGATGTCAGTTTGGTGTGTACAGACGTGCTCCTCCATTTTCTTGATTACCAGGGTTACGTATTGTTTGACTGGTTGTCAGAAAGGAGAAACACGCGTGACAACAGCGCTTTTCCAAAAAAATTTCCACAGTTGAGGTATTTTCAATTGGAAATGTTTGGACTGGCAGCTGAAAAAATTAGGGATGCACCGAGAATTTTCGGCCAAAAACCGAAAATGCACTTTTGGGCCATTTTCGGACGAAAATTGCTGCGGTTGTTGCTTGCACGCGTTGATTCGGCGATAAAAGTTCCGGCCGACAAACCGAAAATACACTTTCGGGCCATTTTCGGCCAAAAATTTATCGCCAAAACAACACGGCCGAAACAGGATGTTATGATGATGCAAGAAACAACCACAGCGATTTTTTCGGCTGAAATTTTTCGGTACATCCCTAGAAAAAAGGAACAATTCGTGTGCAATTCGGAAAAGTCGCTGCGCTGATAAAACGTAAATACCATACGAACCCTCACTCTTAAGGCTGAGGCAATAATATGAGTGGAAGTGTTTGAGACAGGTGTAGTTTTAAAATATCACACCAACAGAAAGTAGTGAAACTGTTACTTGACCATCGCTATCGTCAAATTGGTAGTTCGTAATATCGCTTCGTTTCCAAATTTCACTGGTGTGCATGATATTACAAACACGACATTTATAATAATAAAAGCAACCTTGAACTGCCTAATTTTCAATGAACAATGTTTTTATTCTTCTAGGACGGCTACTCTCATTTCCACAGCTGTCAGGGCTGTCGGATGTGTGAATGTGCGCCAGCATCCACTCGCTCCACCTGTCATCCTGTCACCCACAGCTGCCCGTGCCGCCCGGGAGCCGGAGGTCGTTACTGTGAGCGCTGCCTCCCAGGGTACTGGGACTACAGCCCTTCCGGCTGCCAGAGTAAGCCGAATGCCTTTACAGAACATGCTAAATATTCTCTTGCCCCCTATGGACAATTTGCTGAAGCACTCGATGTAGATTCCCAGAGAAAAAGGCTCGGCTGAACGCACATGTTCCCACGCCCATTATTGCGGTAGTGCTCATGATGTCAGAGAGGCCTCTGCTGAGAGCCGTGACCTTGTGGTTGGAGGCTCTCTGCAGAGAGTAGGATGAAATCATAGTGCAACCTAAAGCTAACATACACAGCTGCTAAAACAATCAGCCCGACACTAGAGGGACCGCAAGACAGATGAGCTGGCCTTAAGCCAAATGACCATCTGTGTGTCTTGATATACTGTATATGTGATAACTGCACTGAATTGTTTCTGGTCTACCAAGAATTTAATATGAGGAGAACCCTCTGTCTGACATTGCATTTGTTGTTTCGTAGAGTGCGACTGTGAGAGTGGCTACTGCGACATGCACACCGGAGAATGCCTGGCAGAGTCTTCAACAGTCAACCTGTGCAACAGCAGTAAGTGGAACAAACAAGCAGTAAAAGAGATCCCCTGACAGAAGAGCACAAACTAAAAATTGTCTGAAGGGCTTCTCATTTCAAGTTTCTTTCCGGTTTTAGGCTGCGATGACTGCATCTGGAGTCTGATTGGGGACTTGCGGCTGTCCAATAAGACGCTGGACCAGCTGAAAGTTGGAGTGTTGAACATCTCCACAGGTGCTGCTGCCAACGACAGAATCAAATACTACAACTACACTGCTCACCGACTGCAGGTACGTGCACATATAAAACAATGAGCACAGTGTAAATGCTGGACCAAGGAGAAGTCACCAAGCTTTAGCCTTGAATAGCCGGACCCCTTTTCTGACAAGAATTGGGTAACATCAAGTCATACATCTGTACTGAAGCAGATTAATGTTAATTCAAAGAATGCAGTGAACAGCATCCAAACGTCTCTTTTGATCTGATAGAGTTGCTGAATGGCTTTGCTTTCAGACCCAGTTTCAAGACTGGAGAAACAAGTCATCTGTGATGAAGACCCATACTGGTGAGCTGGAGGAGGCAATGGACGCCGTGGTGTTGGACATCAAACAGCTGGGAGAATCGGTCAGAGAAGTCACCATCTTTCATTTGCTCTATTAAGTTTAAGATGAAGCTTCAAAACACCCATGTTGTACTTGAAGGAGATTTGTTGTAGATGATCACATCCTATGAACATTTCCAGACCAACATAACACAACAGTGTGAAACCCCTTATAGTCCCAGGCTGATGTCATGTTCTTGTGGTTTTCCAGGAGAACACTGTGAAGAATCTAGGGAGCAAACTGGACAGCGACACACTGGAGACCTTCACCCTGGCTGAGCAGCTGAGCAGAAACCTCAGTGATCTCAACATACGCGTTGAAGGTACCCAACAGTTTTGCTTGCATGCAACTGACTGTACTTTGACTGACTTTTGATTTTATCTGCAACATGGACATGGCCAGTTCATGGACTTCACAGAGAAGATTAATATACTATACTCCAAGCTGTATTAGTATACTGTATGAATCAATAGAACGGCTGCAGGCAGGGAACTTATGACTTGTTAGACTCATTCATTCATCTTCTGTAACCGCTTGTCCTGTGAAGGGTGGCGGGGCTGGAGCCAATCCTAGCTGTCATTTGGCGAGAGGCAGGGTACACCCTGGACAGTCTATCACAGGGGAGACAGACAACCATTCACATTCGCACCTACCTAATTTAGAATCATCAATGAGCCTAACGAGCATGTCTTTGGACGGAAAGGAAGACAGAAAGGCCCCAGTAGGATTCGAACCCGGAACCTTCTTGCTGTGAGGCATCAGTACTAACCGCTAACTTTAAACTTTGGCAGGCAAATTTACATTATCGTAAATGGACATAGCTACTTAACAAACTTTGTCTAAAACATGTCCATTGCTGCTTCCATCTGTTGCGCATATAAGGGTTTGAACCCTCGGATTGCCGGCGGCCAAGACACCAGATGGTTAAAACAAAGCCTTGTGTGTGGGTGTGTGTACACAGAGATGATCCATGACTGGGAGCTGTACAGTGTCTACCGGGATGTGGATCCGGAGGTGGTCAGGCGGAACACTGGGGTAGCTCAGGAAATGGTCACTTGGATGAGGAAACTGGACCTGTCACCACAAGAGCCCATCGCCACTGATGAGTCAACTGAGGCCCACGAATGTGAGGAGACGCAGACACTGCAACATGCACATACACAGTGATTACTACCTTACACAGTAATGGCGTGATTTATGATTAAAACCTAGTAAGGCACTTGCTGAAAGAGATGCAAACACCAATGCGAAGGAAACTTTAGATATACAATGCAGTAGCCTTATTTGGTTTTGGGAATAACAGCATTAGGTCTGAATGCGTCTTTCAAATGTGCCTACGTGTTTCTGGTTGTGTCTTCAGTACTGAGGCGGGTCCGTCAGCTGGAGAAGAAGTTAATGATGACGGACGGCCGCCTCCCACCTGTCAGAGAGGTCCTGGTCCGCTTTTCCACCAAGCTGTCCGACGCTCAGAGCTTCCTCCAGAAAGCAGTCAGCGCGGTGCAGGAGACCGAGGACAAGAACAGAAATAGCATCCTCAAGGTCCAGAGGAATGAGGTGATTTCTCATGACCCCCCCTCAGTTTATACTTGGGATCTAATCTCGTCACGCATCTCTCTCCTTCCCAGCACTCCTTAGCTGTGCGTGACAGTGTGGGTGCATTAGTGTACAGTTAAGCCCACAGTCCTTCTCCCTGCTGCAAAGGAGTGTGGTCTTCGTACTGGGCCGTCTGCTTTATATCAACTCAACAGTTATAGAGTGATGAGTGTTTTGTCCCACTGGGGATCTCACCCTTTAAAGACACAAGAGCAACCTGCAGACTATTCTTGGTTTGCCTTGCACGGTTGCAAAGCAGCTAGAGAAAGCGAGAGAGAGAGAGTGGGAGAGAGACAGGGGGATCTGGTTGTAGTTTACCAGGCATGTCAGAGAAGCCTATTACTTGTGGAATTTAAGTGGTGAGAACAGAAACGCAAAACCATCTGTGGGAGTTTTGGACTGTTGCATTAGAGGGAGGCTCACACAAGGGGAGAAGCAATGGTGCAATGCAATGCAATGAAAAAAAAAAAAATAATAGTCTGATGATATCCAGATCCTACACATAGAGACAAAACTACCCAGCCAATCATTGAATCATTACTGTACAGAGAAAACTCATCATATCCAAACTTGTTGGGCTGTGTGTATTTATTTTCATTTATCGGCTTCTCACCAAACATGTTGACTAGGTTCGTAATTACCTCCTAGTAAGCCATAAGTATGACTGGCAGCTATATGTGCAGCCCTGCAGTGATACCTGCAGTTGATCAGTGGCCATTGATCACAGCACTCCAGCTTCCCTTAAAGGGGAACTACCGTTTTTTACAACTTGGACCTTATTTCTGGCAGAAAATACGATTGTTTACTCACCCATATAACTTTGGTGTAATTTGGAGTCGTTCGTTAGATATTTTCGATCCATGTGTATCCATATAGTGGGAGTGACTGGGGCACCAATATTTTGTTATGATACATCCCTAGTGCTATTCCCTGTTGAGTCCGGAGTTACCCGTTATCTATTCGCGGATGTGCAGCAGTTTGTTGTTCTTTGGCCAGCTGTTCCTCTCTCTGCCTCCGCATCCTCCTTTCAACAAGCTTCTCATCCATATACTCTGGCTCAAAACGGTAAGGACTTCCATCATAAACAAAGTCGCCGTCCACAACCTCAGAATCGGAAAAATATTCAGCCATGTTGCAAAAAACTAGCAGGAGCAAATTTCAGGTAAATAAGCCGACCGTCGCAGAGATGACATCATCCAGGTCAGAAGACAGATCCCGGACAATGATAACAGGTAACTCCGGACTCAACGGGGAATAGCACTAGCATATCATAACAAAATATTGGTGAAATGAACGAGTTTCGTGGCAGATAATGCGTTATTTAGAGTCTGCATTTTGGTGCCCCAATCACTCCCACTATATGGATATACACGGCTCTCCACTGGATCTGGAACGACTCCAAATGACACCAAAGTTATATGGGTGAGTAAACGATCGTATTTTACACCAGAAATAAGGTCCAGGTTGTAAAAAAATAAATAAAAAATGCTAATTCCCCCTTAATATACAGTTTTAGTTAAATCCGTTTGACCTACTCCACAGTGCACTACGTGTTCAACAGCAGACTTGACAAACCTAGAATCTAGCCAGTGGACATGGTGGAGCCACATCACGCTTTCACAGATATTATTTGGGACCAAAACAAACCTAAAAGAGAGTCAGCGTCGCACACTTCTGTTATTTTTGTGAAATCATTTTAGACATTTGATTATTTTCATCACACAGGTGTACTGCAGAAGGTGTCTCACTCCAATCCTATTAGCTAACTCTTGTGTTCATTCTGTCGCGAAATGTAGAATCTGCTGATTGCATGTCATGAAGGAACTAAAATCAAACCACTAAATACTCAAACATAAGACATGGAAGTAGTTGTCAATAATGTAAATGCATGCTGTTTGCAATAAGTGCAAAAACCCAAATTCATACGGTGAATTTTGATGTCATCTACAATCTGTTGATGTACAGTTGGAATCTGAACCCAGCTATGTGCAAACCTCGGCACACTACACGTGCGTCTGGGTTCATGTATTTGTGTGCACAACATGTGTTATCAGGAGTGGGGATCTCCATGATCAGGGTCTCTGCTGTGAATAGTGCGCTAACTAAACACAGAGCCTCTCCTAATCTGGGGCTCTTCTTAACCTCAGCACAGACCGGTTGACTCCAGCGGCAGCAGCAGCCATAGTGTGCACACTGCTGGGTGACCACAGCCAATAAAATGATCTCATCACTGCGCCATATTCAGTCATGCAGTCAAATTTAAGGGGGGTTGAGGGCATTGCAATAATCTCCAATAACCAGTGGCGATCCTATGTCCTATGTTGGCCCCAGGCAAGTGTGCTATCCCTCCAGTCCAAACTAGTGAAATCTGTAGAACATAATATAATAGGACTCTGAGGTTGGTTGCTAAAAGTTAACGTGAATATTTTTCTGTCTCTCAGGCAAAGATGCAGAGGCTAACAGAGGACCATGTTGCTGTCAACGACACTGTAGAAACGGCCAGAGGCTTCATTTCTCAAGCAGAGAGAACGGTGGCTGAGGTGGATGCTATGGTGCAGGTGAGGTAAACTGGAACCAAATTTCAGAACGCTCCTGCCGTCTGATGGCGCTCAGGTTTTCTTTGTGGCCAGTACGCATCATGATCTAATAGAAAGCAATTTGGGGCTGCAGTGTCCTGGAGCTTGAATTGAATTTATGCATGAAATGGATCCATGAGAGCTGCCCTGCTTCAGATTCCACAGCTGGTCAATTCGATTTGGAAGCAATTTGTGGATTGCTGGAGATTGAATGAGTAGCATTCTCAAGCATTCTCTGTTTGGTTAAGTAGCTCTCTATTGAGTTACTCTGTGGGAAATCTCATTATTCCCAAGGTAACAATGCAAGCCCAGTCTAAGTCTAGTGCGTGACTTGTGATGCAGGCAACGTGCACAGTTTTGATGCCCAAAATAAAGTCGTATGCGTGTGCTTACCCCTGTACATCTTGTGGCTGCATTTCAACAAGCAAATGTCTAATCACCTGAGTAAAAAGCATGCATACATGCAAAAGAAAAATAAGATATATACAGCTACATAAATGACTAATGAGCACAGTGGTGCTCAGTCACCTTGTATGTACCACATCAGTATTTTCATGTCTGAGCTGTGCTAGTCAGACACACAATGCGCATTGAACGGCGTTGAATGACTTTGGATTTTTTAAAGTTGACTAATATGAGGTGAAAGTCGACTAGTTGATGACGTCACACATAAAAACACAGTAGAAAGTAATTCTTTGCAACAATGAAATCTATATTCTTGACCTGAACACATATTGTGAAAAGAAGCTACGGAGGCTTTTCTGCGAGGTGACTGAAGCTTGAACACGGGCTACCGTCGGTTGGAGATACAGTATATATAGCCTATATGAATCGTCAATAGCGTTTTAGAACGTGTTGTAAGATAGGATAGTCTAGCAAAAAGCAGCATATCTCCGAAACCTTTTCCGTGTGTAGCAGATAAAGGTCTAAAATCTTTGCAATGAAACTCACCAACAAATTGCAGATTAGCGGCCTCCTTCTCTCTGTTGCTGCAGGACGTTTGGTGAAGTTGTTAACTGACTGCTGTTGAGAGGATCTGGACCGTTCCTCTGCTAGCGTTAGCATTACTGTCATGGTAGAGTGGGTTTCATCTTTAGTGAAATATTTCCAGACACTTGATGAACCAGTGCTAGCTTCCTGCAATGACCCACTGGGCTCCTCACCTGTCTTCTCGGAGACGTCCATGTTGTTATTGTCACGTGATCAGCGACTAGTCAACTTCCCGCTTAAAGCGTCGTGGCGCAGCAGTAAAGTCGACTGGTCGCTACAACCCCTAGTGCACACGTAAATGGCACCTTTAGTCACGCATGTTTGTCTCAAAGACTATCGAGCATAGCGAGGGTGTCAAATAGTTCCATGTGGAATGCCCTTTCAAATGTTGAATGAAATATTTACGTGCGTGTCTTGTCTTGTTGCGTATGCAGAGTGTGACCGAGCACCATGCAGAGATCGATGGCGCCAGCGAAAAGCTGATAGAGAAGACGGAGCGTCTCTCGATGGCCGACAGAGATTTGGTACAGAGGGCTGATGAGCACGCTGAGGAGCTGGAGACTCAGGCCAACAAGCTGGAGGAGTGAGACGACGTTTGAAATGCATATGATAAAAATACGTATGATACAAGTAATCAAGTAATGTCCAAAAAGACTATACCAACTCTAGCCCATCTCTAAACATGCAAGCAATGTTGACGTTCATTCGGAGTAATGTAAAGTATTGAGAACTGCAACTTTCAGTTAATGTGATTAATGTTACCGTCTAACACCTTGTCTCCTCCAGGGATCTGAAAGACAGTGACGGCAACGGCTTTGTGCACAGGGCCATAAGTGCTGCCAACGTCTACAACAATATAGTGAAATACATTGATGACGCCAATATCACTTCACTCACCACCCTCAACTTATCCCAAAGAGCTGAGGATGTAAGTCAGGTCACAAAAATCCCCTAATTCCACTTTTATAAGTCTATTGCATTTTTGTTTATCCTGCACGTTTGTCTTTTAGGCCATCACTGGGGTCAATATGCAGCTGGGATTCCTGATAACGCAGAGCAGCAACGTCTTCAAGGAATCTGTATCGCTGCGTTCAGAGCAAATCGGTATGACCGACCTGGCCGACATGATCATTGTTTATGTGTACTCTTCGTAACTCTGTTATTTAATGTATGTTTCTGTCACAGACATGGAGACTGAGGTGGCTGACAAACTGGTTTACATCTCAGAGACTCAAGAAACCATGGATAAAAACACCAAAAAGCTTGCAGAGATTGTGCAGGATATAAGTGAAATTCAGAGAGGTAAGGGTGTACTCAGCTTCTTAAAAGGAGCAAATGTAATTTCCTTGTGTCCAGAAGTATTTATCGCTTACTGTAGTTTGGTTTTATTTGCCTAGGTCTTCAGATATGCTAAGATATGCCATAAACCGGAGGTCATGTTTTAGAAAATTATATATATGTAAAAATCCATGTGATGAATCTTGCTTACAGATTAATAAACCATCTGTAGATCGGTAAACCTTTTGCTGGAACTATTGCAAATGTAGCCCTGCCAGAACTGAACTATGAGATAATGAGAGTGTGATTTGTTGAATAAGCAGTGAATAAGTAATTAGCTAACATACTCTAAATGCTCTAAACTCTAAATTTTAAGTAAAATTCTTGATCAAGCAGTTATTTCCCACGGTTTAGTTTCATGGGTCTACAGTTTAGAAAGTTGTTCCCAATGTTCACCAGTACAGGCCCATATCTTAGCAGCTTGCTTCATTGGTTTCACTGAAGTCCCATGATTATGCAATACAGTAGGTACTTATGGTTTTGGTGCATGGACCTGTAGTTTAGCAATCAGTTTCAATCTGAGAGGTCATATAGCCATGGTATGGCATGGTATAGCTGTGGTAATCGCGCACAGTGTCATAGTTTAATCATCCGTATGTATGATTTATGAATCAGAGTTCTCAATTTCAGTTAAATATTTCATCAACTCCCGGACACTCCATACAAATGTCGCTTTGTTACCCTGAATACATTTTTCCGTATGCACTAAAGCACTTTTACCAAAGAAATTGTTCCTTTTCCCCGTCAAGTTTGTGAATTATCAAGAATAACGGGGACATTGTTTCTATTCTCTACATATATTTCTGCATGCCTACAGAAATGAAATAAAACCCAAACTATTTGAATGGTAAGATTCAAATAGTTTCTTCTAACTCTGTGCTTTTTCCACCAGTTGAATACTCTAGTTGTCGACATATTTGAATTTGCGCTTTCTGACAAACCTCTATCTTTTTTGTTGTTTGTTTTCAGACAGAACACCACAGCGCCTTGAGTTTACCTTGGAAGTGGCTGAAAGTACTCTCAACCGCTCAGAAGAAGTCCTTCAGGCTATCACCCCCTTCAGCACGAAAGTGGAAGAGTGGGACAATAACATGAGAAGCAATGAATACTCCTCAGATGCTTATGAGCAGGCTGTTGCCTCGGCAGGAGAAGCAGGTAGAAGTTTCACGGGAACCTTTTCAGTGGGGATTTTTAAAAAAGGGACAACTAACTGTGTACTATGTGTTTTATATGCATCACATCAAATTTGTGTTTTTGTTGGACCTCGTTTTGCAGTGGAGAACCTGAACGTGCTTGTTCCCGAGCTGCTGGATAAGCTGAAGGTGGTTGAGGAGAAGAAGCCTGTCAACAATGTGACCACCAACATTATGAGAATCAGAGAACTCATAGCCCAGGCCAGGAGTGTGGCCAAGAAAGTTAGTTCATTACATGACATGTATTACCTTACATTCCTGCCGAAGACGACACCTCATCTTGACAAAATAATGATAATGTGTCTATACAGGATTTAAAAAGTTTAATTTCTCGGGATTGTGAAAAGCTGATTGTGATTTATTTTACCAAACTTTGTATTTTAACTTCTGATCTCACCAGAAGCGCTGTGTCGTTCCTATTTGTTTTCTACCCCAGGTCCAGGTGTCCATGAAGTTCAACGGACAATCCTCCGTGGAGGTCCAACCTCACAGCAACCTGGAAGATCTGAAGACAGTGACGTCCATCAGCTTGTTCATGCGCGTAGACCCCGACAAGGATCCCATAGAGGACCGTTTCATCTTGTACCTGGGAGACAGAAATGTGAGGAATCCGGGCAGAATCAATTTGATGGCTTTACCGTCTGGGGTCATGCGTTATGATAAAACAAATGTCAACCAAAATTTGCACCCAGAGGCGAAGGGCAAAGATAAAAGGCAGTGGACATGAATGGTTTGTTGTGATCATGGGAGCAGCAGACACAAGCTTTGAAAGAGCACAATTGCCCCATTTGAAGGTTTCCAGGAGACGCATGACACAATAGTGCATGTGTGTGCCTTCGACGTTAGTGTCCAATCACATAAATAGTGCCATGCCTCGCACCCAATGTGGGGCCTCTGTGTTCTCCTTTATAGCACTTCACCTAGGAGATTTCACCAGCACTGTATCTATGCGCCGATGTTTCTTCACAGTTTTCCAGTGTGGAATAATAGCCTCAGCATGGGCACTGTTAGTAGTCACAAATGAATGAGAGTAATTCTTATGAAACCACTATATATCAACGCAACATGACATTTCCCAATTAGGAAACTATTGACCACTGTTTTCTGCTTTTTCTGCCCTCAGGGGAAGAAAGACTACATGGGTCTGGCCATCAAGAATGACAACCTGGTGTTTGTGTACAAGCTTGGGCATGAAGATGTTGAGATCCCGCTGAGTTCAAAGCCTGTCAGCCAATGGCCTGCAGTCTTCAACAACATCAAAGTAGAGAGGTAATAGATATTAATGAGGATTGCTCATTATGCAAGAATCTTTTGCACAAGCAGATCTAACAGATTTGCCCAAGTGGCACATGCAAGTCAATCAACAGAACATTCACAATTCATTTCCAATTAAATGCAATGCAGTCAGTTAAAACAAAACTTCCCTTGTGGAGTTTCTGACTACTTGCAAAACTGCGGCAATGTCTATATGGCTTGGTACCTGAGTGCAAGGTTAGAAACTCTATCATTTGGTAACTACCCCTGACTTGAATTGCTTTGTGTTGCATTGCACACCAAACGGTTCTCAAAGCGTTTTTACGGTCACAATGACACGCCTATCCATTCGTTCACACGAGCTTGCATTCACACAACATTGCCAAGCTCTGGGAGCAACTTGGGATTCAATGTCTTGTCCAAGTACACTTCGGTTTTGGTCCATGTGCCGGGTATTGAACCACTAAGGCTCTGGTTCATGGACAACCCGCTTTACATGCTTACCCACAGCCAACATAACTTTGCACATCAAATGTAAAGATTGTATTCTGTTAACCATACCATCAAGACATGCCAGTTTACTGAGTTGTTGTTGTTTATTTCAAGATTCGAACTTTTTGGCATCTGATTTATTTAGCAAAAGGTGTGCTGATGACTCTCTGGCAGCTTTTAGTATATACGCATGGAGTGAAATAGATACAGTACGTCAATCATGCTAACCATGGCCTTTTACTTGCAGGCTTGGCAGACATGGAAAAGTCTTCCTGACCATTCCCAGTCAGAGCTCCACAGACGAGCAGAAGTTCATCCAGAAAGGCGAATCTCCTGGTTCTGACTCACTGTTTGACATCGACCCCAACGACATAGTGTTCTTTGTTGGCGGTGTCCCACCAGACGTCAACGTAATACATTTTGTAACATTAACTTTAAATTGTAATGTTATTAACGTTATGTGTTTGCCTGTTTTTCTCAAATTATGACACCGACTCTTTCTTTTTTACAAACTAGCTGCCCCCTCCTTTGAGCCTTGCTCCTTTTGTGGGCTGCATCGAGTTGGCCTCGCTGAACAATGATGTGATCAGTCTGTATAACTTCAAAAAGACTCACAAAATAGACGTCGCAGCATCACCTCCATGCCCCAGGTACCCTTTTGCATGGCTGGATTTATCTTTTGTAGGTACCCAAGGACAAACTTTGCAGTTAGCACCTCAGTGACTTCTGCATTAAACTTTTTTAACAGCTCCAACAATTTCAGCCCAATTCACTTGTAGTAAGGAGCTGACCAATTTGGCCAGCCTTCCGAATTTAATACCCATTATTGTGTTGAAGTATTAATTGAATTCATCACGTTGACAGTTTGCCTTTGTCTAAAGTACCACATTGTGTTCCCCATTTACAGATACAAGTTGGCGTTCTCCCAAAGCCGTATCGCCAGCTACCTGTTTGATGGAACGGGCTACGCACTCATTAGTAATATTGAGAGGAGAGGGAAGTTTGGTGTTGTCACAAGATTTGATATCGCAGTGCGAACAGTTGCAAACAATGGCGTCCTTTTGCTCATGGTCAATGGGGTATGTAACCTTTTATAAAATGGTCCAAGATGTCTAAATATAATTTTGCCCAGCAGATGGTTAGCACGAGTTGATGGGTAGCAAACCATTGATAGATGATGGTTTGGTTCTGAATATAATGGGGTTAAAATGTTAAAAAAGTAGAAATTTGACTGTGTTACGTTATATATGTACACCGATCAGGCATAACATTATGACCACCTTCCTAATATTGTGTCTCCTTGTGCCTCCAAAACAGCTGGACAGGGACATGGGGCCTTCTGAGGGTGTCCTGTGGTGTCAACAGAATGTTGTTAGTGGGGGGCCTTAGTGTCCTATGGGTTGTGGGGAGGGGCCTATTCTTCGTGAGTGTCATTGCTATGGGGTGGGGGCGCCTGGTCTGGTCTAGGTGGGTGGTACATGTCTAAGTAACATCCACACGAATACCAGGTCCAAAAGTTTCCCAGCAGAAATACAAGATGGCCAATGTTATTTACTTCTCCTGTCAGTGGTTTTAATGTTGTGGCAGATCGGTGTATGTGTAGTAATTTGTCAGCAATATGTTTTCTGATTTTTTTGATGTTCAACTAATGTACTTTATCGTCTCGTCTTCAGGATAAATTCTTCCTTTTAGAGTTAAAGAACGGCTTCCTGCGCCTAATGTACGACTTTGGCTTCATCAATGGGCCCAAATATTTAGAGGACGAGTTGCCCAAGCTGCAAATAAATGACGCAAGATACCACGAGGTCAGGTTTCCTCCGTGTAGTTACTCGTTTTAAAGATCCAAACTTGAGCTTGTGACTGTGTTGCCATAACTGTCAGTGCTGGGACATTTCCTCAGGTGTCGGTGATCTACCATCAGTCGAAGAAGGTCATACTACTGGTGGACAAGAGCCATGTTAAATCCATGGAGAATCCGAAAACCACACTGCCCTTCTCAGATATATACATAGGCGGGGCTCCATCCAGCGTCCTCAAATCCAGGTAAATTAGATGACTGAACACATATACCTATTGTGTTCTGGATGTGCAAATATATAATAAATGCTAACCTATTAGCTGCAACAACCCAGAATAAGTCAGATCTCTGTAGTTACTGTGCTGATTGTAGTGTTTGATTTTGTTTTGTTTGTTTTTTTTTTATCCCAGGATAGAGCTATCCTCTGTGGTTGGCCTGAAGGGCTGTGTAAAAGGATTTCAGTTCCAGAAAAAAGACTTCAACCTGCTGGAGGAGCCTGGCACCATTGGCATCAGCAGTGGCTGCCCTGAGGAGTCCTTTGTATGTGCCCCCTCCACCTCTTCACACTCTTGTCAATGATAATGTACTGTGTGTGTGTCTCTCTGAAATATCAAATATGGGTAAAGAGTGGATGGCACACGTTATTTCACAGACAATCTTTGTGTCATTGACTTAATACATTCCCCAGCCCCTTATCCTTACCTTAACCATCACAACTAATGGCCAACTCATTTTGTCTGACCACCCTTTTCCAAAGGACTTAAACTGGACCTCACGACATAAGTTAGGGTTAGGGTTAGGGTGCACACACACACACACACACACACACACATGGACACGCCTACATGTTGATTTGTGGGAGGATATTTGATATTTACTGAGATGCAAGAGGGGTAACAGGTGCAGAAATTGAAATGTGTTTATTTTGGCAGATGTCTCGTAAAGCCTACTTCAATGGAATGGCCTACCTGGGATCCACTGCGAAGATTTCCCCCTTTGACAAATTCGAGGGAGGACTCAACTTCAGAACGCTGCAACCCACCGGACTCCTGTTCTACCTCAGTGAAGGGGTAAAGCACACGAGTGTCTTCATACACATACCGTGACCAAGCAATTTTAGAAAGCTGCGTGATGGTCAAATGCAAAATGGATGTTTTTGCAAAGATCCTTTTAACACATTCAGGATCTAGTGTTGATAACTAATGGCCGCAAACTTTCCTGCCCTCAGTCTGACGAGTTCAGCATCTACCTGGAGAACGGAGGGGTGGTGTTGAACAACAGAGGCACAAAGGTTAAGTCCCAGAAGAAACAGTACAATGACGGAAGGTCGCACTTCTTATTGGCCTCAGTGAACAATCAGAAGTAAGTGTCTCAATGAACGCAGCAAATCTGTGTTTTGATTCTAGCTACCTGCATATACTGTTTCCCCTTAAATATATACTGTACATTTAAATAAACAAACTTGTGCCAAGGACATTTGGAAGTGCACTTCAGGTGTGATGTATCTGACCCACTTCTCCCAAAACCCCTCAAATTTGTTGGTCAGTACCCTCATTGTGAAGATTATGAGGTTATTAATGAGAATTTCCTCTTACCGTCTTTCAAAATTCTGAAAAAATACTTTTGCACAATTGTTTTTGGATTGCACAACTCCAAGTCTGCAGTTAAGACAGAAAGACGGACTTGGACAAATACCAGAATATGGAGACCAGAATAAATGGGAGTGGTAGATGGCTGTTACCTGCCTGAGAATCATCCATGAAAACGAACCAAACAGCTCAATTCAGATTGTTCACCTCAGGTATTCACTGTTCTTGGACGACAAAGACAAGCAGGAGAAGAAGCGTCCATCTTCAGCAGCCACAAGTACGTCGTCAGTTTCCAGCGCAAAGAGTTTCTACTATGGAGGATCTCCCAGCAGCAGCTTCAAGAACTTCACAGGCTGCATAAGCTACGCCTACATCAACAGGTAAATCACCACTGGAAAATCCCTGCAGCCTGGAGTGAGAGAGGGTGAGACCCATTTTAAAATAAGGATTTAGATGCAGTTGCTGATTAGTATGGAGGTCTCTCCCTTTTCTCTCCCTCTGCAGTATCTGAGGAAGCAACTCACAAATAAAGCCGTGAACTCGGTGGCTAACCACACAGGTTGCCATGGTTACAAGCTAACGCATTAAGCAGCGTCTGGCACTCTTTCTGTCTGTTTTTTCTTACAGGCAAGACCGGGACATTGAGTCTGAAGATTTTCAGAAGTACCCGGTGAAGGTCCAGACTTCTTTGCAGGACTGCCCTGTGCAGCGGCCCCCTGCTGCGCTGCTGTCGAAGCACAAGAATAAAACTTCCAGCGCCAGACGGAGTCAATCAGAGAAGGTAAAAATGTGAATAGTAGAGTAGAGCTAAACGAATCCTGTCTTTTTGGGGATCTATTCTTTTTCATTTAGTTGGAATCGGTTTGGGCCAACCTGACACGCAATATATACTCTCACAGGTCACCAGGGATGAACAGGCGCTGTCAGAGACAAACACTAAGCCCTGTTACCTCTCTTCAAGTCCCAGAGCAACCCGTCAAGCCTACCGCTATGGTGGTGTCGCCAACTGCAGGCAGCACTATGACCTCCCAGATTCCCTTTCTGAGAGGTAGGTCAGGCCGAGAACCATTCCAAAGCAAGGTCAATGTTAAGCCTGCTCAAAGGCTCACACATGCACTTCATGCACGTCATTCAAAGGTGCATCTGTGTCTGCACGCATGACTAAACGTATCTTACTCCTTCAAGGTCGCACTTCTCCTTATCCCTGAGGACCCACTCATCTTCTGGCCTCATCTTTTATGTATCTGACCACAAAGAGAAAAACTTCATGGCTCTCTTCCTGACCCATGGAAATCTTGTATACACTTTCAACGTAGCAGATAAAAGAGTTCAAATCAGGAGCGGCGAGAGATACAATGACGGCGCATGGCACAATGTAAGTTCACGATGTCATTTCACCTGTCAGTGTACTTGCACGCATGCTAGGATGGATGTACGTTCAGCGAGTCGTGCACCGAAGTGACAACTTCTTCTCACGCCGAAGGTTATTTTTATCCGCGATGGGAGCACGGGCCGGTTAATAATTGATGGGCTCACGGTGTTGGAAGACAGCGCTGAGGGAAGCAGCGCCGGGTGGCATGTCAGCAGCCCCATCTATGTCGGAGGAGTTCCTCCAGGGACAGCCCACAAGAATATTCAGGTAAAGATTGGTATGTGGAAGAGATTTAACAGGAAACCACCACTGTGACCTTTTCTTCAGTGAAACTCAGCAGGAAAGCATCCCGTAACACTTGTGTTAAACATAAATATACCTCTTGTTCCGTGCTAAATATGAATATTTAAGTGTTAATATCCCTTGGACTCATCTTGAACTTACATGATGGTATTTAAATCCTCATTTCATTTCTAAACCCTGCCAACGTATTACACTGACCCCCTTTTTTTGTTCTACCCCATAGAGAAACTCCGCATACAGCTTTACTGGCTGTTTGAAGCACCTTCAGCTTGATGGACAGGACTTGGCCTCCGAAGAGACATACGGGGTCACTCCGTGCTTCGAAGGACCCTCTGAGACAGGAACATACTTCTCAGAAGAAGGAGGATATGTCATCCTGGGTACATTTCTAGTAGTTTCACACGCATGAATGTGTTCCCTCAAGCCTCAAGCGGGAACTGAACGTGATGACCTTAACGTGGTTTTGTGCAGTCTTCCTTCCAAAATGTGACACCGCATACATTTTGTCAAAATCAACTCTTTCCAAGCTGAGCATCTGCTATTTACACGGCTCATTAGCGCCTCGAGCCCCTCGTTCTTTCACATCCCGTGTGCGCGGAGAGAGTGCGGGGAACGCGAACGCTCCAGCAAAACTGGGGGACTGAGTTGCAGCTGTTGGAGTGATTTCACATGTACACCCTCCACAGAGAGACGGATTAATGTAGTGAGAGCCAGAAATGATAAGGTACTCGGCACTCACAACATCTTGTTCCCTCTGCTTTCTCCTCCCTCAGATGAATCATTTAACTTGGGGCTGAGGTTTGAGCTTGTGATGGAGGTGCGCCCCCGTGTGGCATCTGGGGTGCTACTGCACGTCCGCTCGGCAGAGGGCTTTTTCACTATGTACCTTCATCAAGGGGCGGTAAGTCTTTAGCTTGGCAGTAAACCAAGGAAAACATATACATTCAGATCATCTCAAGTGCAATTTCATGGATCGCAGATGCTGTATAATGCTGGTGCACATTTCAGGTGGTGGTTCAAGTAAATGATGGGACTAATGAGTTCTTCACGAAGAGATCACCAGAGCAGGGCCTGTGCTCTGGCACCTGGCACAAAATTACAGGTGAGAATTTCCTTATCAGTGCTCGAAAGCCATTAGACAGAAGAAAAATGTGAACAGGTGATACGGCCAACACGGCAAGCTCTAAATGCACAATGTGGATTTATTTGGTTGTATTGTTGTTATTGGTTGCAATATTGTTATTAAGATAAGGTAAGATAAGATTATTTGTCACATGCACAGTTATACATAGTGCAATGCACGGTGAAATGTACCTAAAATACCCTACAACAGTGTTTTTCAACCACTGTGCCGTGGCACACTAGTGTGCCGTGAGAGATCGTCAGGTGTGCCGTGGGAAATTATCCAATTTCACCTAATTGGTCTAAAAAAAACATTTTTTGAAAACAAATTAATTATTATCTGTAAATAATATCCCATTGTCAAGTGTCTGTGTATATATATCTGTGTACCTATCGGCCAAGAGCTGTGTTCATCCAAACAGGCCCAGGTTTCACACGGAATGAGTAGAAATATGAAAGATCATAAGACTTTTTTCTTTGTGTTTATTTGATTCCTATTCAAGACACTTTGACAAGAATGACTTTATATTGTTAATATAGGCTACAGGGTTTCATTTTTTTTAACATTTTCAGTCGGTGTTGTGCCTTGTGATTTTTTTTCAATGAAAAAAATGTACCTTGGCTCAAAACACAGCCCTACAGTGAGATTTTGGTTTTGATTTCAATGTGAGGTTAAAGTCACTAAGACATTTCTTTAAAACAAACATTAGCTCTGATGTAAGTCCGTTAAGATATATACATTCCGCTTAAACTAATTTAGTTTTCAGATTAAGCGCACGTTAAGTGAGTCCTATACTGACAAAGTCAAAGAACACCCTCCCAACCATAAAGCACGGTGGTGGCAGCATCATGTTGTGGGGCTGCTTTTCTGCAAGAGGAACATGTGCAAGGAAAGTTATGTGGCTATACTCTTAGAGAGCTATATCCCAATGATAATCCAGTTGGTGAATCTAATCACAATCGAGACAAATAGCAAAAATCAGCGCTAATTTGCTAAAAAGAGAAAAAGAGAAAAAAAAAAAAAAAAAAAAAAAAAATCAGCGCTAACTAGCCTAGCTTAGCACGGTTGCAATAACTCCCTTTTGTGCAACCTTCATAAAAAGGCATACGAGGAAAACGGAGAGATAACGTTGAACTAATCCTCACTTAATAGTCTCCACCAGCTAGTGTTTTAGCAAATGGTTAAGTAATTCAGTCAATTAATAACCTGGATTGGAAGTTATCATAGAAGTACATGAACGGTGGTATCGTACTTGTGAAAAACTATTTTATTTCGTGAGTACCGCTGGAGTAAGAAGATAAACATAATAAATACCAGAATGGTGAGTTACAACACTTTGTTTTTGTACTAAAAACTGCTTTTCTGAAGAGTTTATTAGAGTTTATTAACTTATTACCCCCTGCCTGGTCTCAGTGATCCGGAATGCCAACGTTGTCCAGCTCGATGTGGACTCTGAGATCGTCCACGTCGTTGGGCCTCTGAACCCCAGCTCCAGAGATAACAAGATGCCGGCATTCATTGGTGGAGCTCCAGGTGAGCCTACAACAACAAGTGACTTCTCCTTTTTGTAATGAAAACTCATCTGTCTTACAATGCGATGCATGTTTCTCTCTCTCTCTCTCTCTCTCTCTCTCTCTCTCAGATGTGTCCCTCCCAGAGAGCATCACCACCAGGAAGCCCTACGTGGGCTGCATGAGGAACCTGACCGTAGACAAAAGGCAAGCAAACTTCAAGAAAGCCGTTATGGTCAGTGGAGCCGTCAGCGTCGGAGCCTGTCCAGCAGAATAACACTTCTGTCGTCACTGTCCCCCATATAGCACTGACCAAACTCATCTTAGAAGCTACCGTTCTGTTAAGCATACCCAGTACTCTTCGTTAAATGTTTGTGCTTGTGCTTTTTTTGTCCCACACCAAGAATATGACCAAACATCCAAATTAAAATAATCAGAAAGGAAGTATCTGTAATAAGAAAATGCAGACAAATCCCAACAGTGGAACTTACAGTCTATGCTACCCTTAAAGTCCATAGCATCAAACACTCAAACTGATAATAGTGCAATCCATAGTACAGTATGTTCCATTACTACACTTTACTATCACAATGGCACATTTTTTTTGTACAAGCCTGCGATGAAAATTTGTTTTTGTACTATTTTACTTCTGATAATAAAGGATATTGTACATCCAAGTGTGTTTTTTTTACTGATTTATTTTCAAAACATTAGAAGTGTGGCTATTTTTACTTGCAGTACTTTAGAAAATTAAGACAAAAAGAGAAGTTTGATTGTGGGTTTTCATTTTATTTTGGTAAGTGTGAAGACAAAGAGCAAGTGGTTTTATTTTTGGCTGCTCTGTGGGCGATAAATATGGAAACAGCGCCACCTACTGTCTATTTCCCCCAACTAAACTGAAACGAGGAGTTAGTTTAAAATATATATATATATATTTTTATTTTTTATTTTACTGTTTGTTTCAATTTGTATAAATTCACTTATTTTATTCTATTATTGTGGAAGGATATGCATAGTCCCTTTTTGAATATTTATCTGAGGCAGTCATCGTTTCTTACCTGTCCTGTCCTCGTGGCAGTTACGTAAACAGCGTAAAGACCACAACAGACAAAGTTAATGCAGAGCGCGCACTCTTTCTGCAATACTTATAAATATTTATAAAATATTTTCGGGAAGACACTTGAAAACAGAGGACATCTCTGAAAACTGTTTCACTTAAAGAGAAAAATGAATAGGCACGCTAAAGAGTAAAGCTTCCAGCAGGGTATCTTACGCTGTTGTCGCAGCGTTGAGCGCGGTCTCCATGGCAGCCAGGCAGGCAAGCACGTCATCAGCAGTCGACCGGACGCAGCGAAGGCGCGCGTCTTGCGAAGCGTTTAAAAGTTCTGTCTGTCAAAAAAACTAATTTTAATGGACAGCTGTGGACAAACAATAACACCGAGCGTGTCTTAACCGGTGCTACAAACGGGGGTCTGTGCGCCACTGCTGTCATGACACAGTCCGTTGTCGTCCAAGGTGAGTGGACATCTTTACGTGCGGGTTTATGCGCGGAATATTTTCATAGCAGTTTATATATATTAAAAAAATCAACTTTATACTTGTGTTCTTCAGTTGGACAGTGTGGCAACCAAGTTGGCTGCAGGTTTTGGGATCTTGCTTTGCGAGAGCACGCCCACGTCAATAAAGTAAGTGCGAATACACACAACGTAAATACAAGGACACTGTTCCTGCCTTTTTGTTTTTGTTTTCTCGAGTTCACCCGAGTTAGCGTGTTGTAATTTATTTCTTTTCGTATCATGTCTGAGGAAAACGTTTTTTAATTCCGAGCTGACTCATCTTTTTATTGTGCCTGAGAAGTTCCTGTATTGAGTTACCGGGCTGTTCTCTCTTGCTTAGAGACGCCAACGGTTGCCTAGCAGCAGCGTTTTCACAGTTTACGGCTGACGTTGCCGCTTGAACGCCAAGAATTTTGTGTGCACGACTTCCCCTGTCGTAAACACGAGCTCACTGGCTCCAAACGGAACAATTTCAGCATATGTCAGTAATATTAATAAAATATCCTCTTATTCAAAATTAATAATGAAACTATCCTAATTTCCAAACATTTTAATAAGATAAGATGAGACTTTATTGATCCTCGTGGGGAAATTTAGGTCTTACAGTGGCAGGGCAAGACAGTGAAAAAATACAAGTTAGTTAGATACAAAATAGAACAAGGTGGGAGAAGAAAAATAATACAAGAATTAAAGGTGCCAATCAGCCACAATATTAAAAACCACTGACATGAGAAGCGAATAACACTGACAATCTTGTGACAACTCAATATTCTGCTGGGAAACTTTTGGACCTGGCATGCATTCATTCATGTGGATGTTACCTAGACATCCACATGAATGAATGCCAGGAGTTGCTTTGTGCCTAGACCAGACCAGACCAGGCATGCCTGCCACATAGCAATGACACTCCTCGATGGCAGCAGCCACCCCAAGCAGGATGCAGCCTGACACAGGCACACACACAAAAACTCTTTAGGAACAACTAAAAAAACAAAACAAAACAAAAAACACGAAGAACAGCACAAGGTGTTGACCTGGCCTCCAAATTCACTAGATCCCAAACTGATCAAGTATCTGTGGGATGGTGGGATGATCCACAGATGCCCCTCAACTTAACCCTCAGGACCCAAAGACCCCCCCCACTAACAATATTCTGTTCCCAGACACCACAGGACACCCTCAGAAGTCCCATGTCCATTCTCTGATGCATCTGACTTGTTTTGGAGGCACAATGGAGACCTACACAATATTAGGAAGATAGTCATAATGTTATGCCTGATCAGTGTAAAATCAAGGTTTAAGTAGCTAAGTAATTATTACTACTAATATTAACTACAGTTTGGTGAAAACCCAAACTAGTTACGGTTAAATAAAATGTTAAACTTGACCTAAACATCTGAATGTAAAATGTAAAGTAAAATCCTACTCGGTCCTTACCATAGACATGATAAAGTCTATGGTCCTCACCTTATCTTGTGTTTTTCTGCTACTTTTCAGAAAGGATTATATGATGAGGCCCTCAGCAGTTTTTTCCGGAACGTGGATTTAAGGTAATTATCCCTGCTTTCATCCAGTCTGTCATGTAAGTGTTCAGACGCGGTCCTGAGTGTAATCCCTCTGTTGAACTTCTGCTTTCCCAGCAGACGTGATGGGGGAGCCTGTGTTGTCGGCGGGAGAATCCAACAACTGAAGGCCAGGGTAAGTTCGGACCCGCACCAGAAAACTGAGAGAACTTTAAAACCTTCAAAAAAAACAAAAGTATGTATTGCAGAGCATGTTTTGGACAAACGATGATTATAGTTGATCTATTTAATACCATGTCAGTTAAACAAAGTGAACAACAAAGGACATGCAGTGCACATTCAATCTCTCCCTTTTGTTTTGCTAAAACTTTGTTGGAAACTGGCAACGGATGTATTTTTATATCACTCCAATGGATTTTTTCAAATTGTACGTGAAACATAATATCTCTTGACCCAGCCTCTTTATGGTTTACGGGAGTCTTTCCGTTTATGTTAATTATGCTTTCTGGCAATAAGTAAGCAAAAAAACTGCCTCACATCTGCTAAAGTTCAACCCTTGGGGTTTTCTTTGGACCAGTGAAGACAATAAACAATTCAAAACTGGATAACAACACGCTTAAGACCGACTGATGACGTCTATATTCCGTCGCAGATTATTTTAGAGTTTGAGCTGGATTCTGAAAGTGTTCAATGAAAAGTGTTCGCTGGGTTACAAAGAGGAGTTATGAAATGACCGCAGGCATCCGGGGCATGCGGTACAATATCGGCGAAATATATCATTGTCACATATTTGAATCTGCAGGCGGTCCTGGTGGACATGGAGGAGGGCGTTGTCAACGAGATCCTGCAGGGCCCCCTGAGGGAAGTGTTCGACAGCACTCAGCTCCTCACAGACGTGTCAGGTTCAGGCAACAACTGGTGAGAGACAGACTAGCCACGGGACGCCTCGAGCTCACATAGGTTGTAAAGTGTCTCAGTTCTGCGTAGAATAATTTGGGGGGGGAAGGGTAGGTGCAGTTTCTTGTCGGGGCAAGGTTTATCTATAGCCTGACATCCACTGTAAAAAAAAAAAAAAAAAGAAACAAATGTCTTTTTCATCTTAAGCAGAGCTGTTGGTGAGACCTTGAGAAAGGAATGTTCATCATAATAAAGAAAAGTTCACATGAGACAGAATTATGTGTGAGCTGTCATGTTCTCCCAGTTCACAGCGGCCTCGTTCAAAATTCTTGAGGTTTATAAAAAAAGTGCAGGGAAACCGACTGTTCTGTCACATAACATCTGCAGACGCATTATTTTTGTCCCCATGCTGGGTCCAGCTGTGGAGAGAAGTATTATACTGTATTTTTCAGATTGTCTCTCTGTTTATGTCGTTCGATTATCTCACGAATGCATGCATGGATGGTTTCGAATGTCAACCTGGACTTGAGGACGACCCTGTGATCCAACAATCCATAACTCAACGAATCCCGAGGATCGTTCATAAAGTGATAACATTTTAAATCCAACAAGGCCAGAGATCGAATTGTATGTGAAGTCACGAAAGTTATGCAGAAATACTTTTTGAGGTTTTTGAGGCTGGGTGGACGGAGCTGTAAACTTAGCTCGCTGGCGGAGGCACGCGATCACAAGGCCGTAATTCTTCTTTCTGAGCTGCCACTAATTTAGTTTCCAAGCATGAGCCCCAAGAAACTAATATTAAATCAGTTTTACTATTAAATCTTCTCCTTAATCTTGGCAGATGCAGCGCAGCAATCACTGCGAGACTTAGGCGATATTTATTCCTTGCCAAGCGAATGCCTGTGGCAAACCCTGAACGTAGTCTGCTGCGCGTCAACAACTCAACAAGTGTTTTATGCCGTTTTTTTTTTTTTTTTGGTGCTTAATCATGATTCAAGGTTTTGTTTTTCTCCTAAGCAAGCTCTGGTGTCCTCCTCTTCTCCTCTTGTCCAGGGCTGTTGGACACTTGACGTACGGCTCGGCCTACAGGGAGCAGATAGTGGATAAGCTGAGAAGGGCGGCAGAGCACTGTGACTGTCTGCAGTGCTTCTTTCTCATTCACTCCATGGGAGGAGGTAAGGTGCTGCTACACGTCCATGCGTATTCGTTAAAAAGATATTTTACTTAAACCTTTGCTTCCGTTCATTAATATTGCACAGATTCTCACCTGAATCTCAAATCTTGTGCCTCAACAAGCTTGGTACTTCTTGAATAAAGACCTTTTTGATCATGAGAGTATGATTAGTTGAGTATCAGTGATGCAAAGCAGATTCTTTCCACAATTAGTCCACTGCCCGGGTATGGAAACCAACATATTAAGCTTCTCTAAATCCCATCCCAGTTTATTGAAACAAGGTTTTAAGTTCTCTTAACGACGGCTGGTGACTTCAGTGTATATTAACATACTGATTGTGGACTTGAGGCACTGGTTCAGGCCTGGGGACCAGAGTGCTCAGCCTGCTAGAGGAGGAATTCCCCGACGTGTGCCGCATCGTCACTTCCATTTATCCGTCTGAGGAGGACGACGTCGTTACCTCTCCCTACAACAGTGTCCTGGCAATGAGAGAGCTCACGGAGCATGCTGACTGTGTCCTGCCTGTGGAAAACCAGGTTTGCGCTTTTGAAAACATTTCATGCGGATGTCTGTGCAAGCACGTACGTTATGAAATTACGGATTCTAATGACTTCTTCTATTCTGCCCTTCTACCCTGCCAGTCTTTAGTTGACATCGTGAACAAGATTAAACTGATGTCTCACGGTGCAAAGCCGAGTTCAATGATCAAGAAAGACAGCAGCGTCATTTCTGCACAGGGTGGACTCAGCGGGGCGGAGAAGCCCTTTGATGCCATGAATAACATTGTGGCTAACCTGCTGCTCAATATTACCAGGTATAGTCACTGTTTGTTCACGTACAGTTGGTCTCTGTGGTGAGGGGGTAATTGCCTGTCTTGCAACGTACACTTAAGACTAAATTCACGCTGTCCATCATACAACATGACCGCAAGCTCAACATGTAGAGTCAAAGAGCTATCTATAGCCTCAAGTAGCCCAGCAACAGGTGGTATGACACTCACAGGGCCCTGATATTAACGTTATGGAGTCAGCGTGGGATTACACAAACCAACAAAACATTGAGACGGAACTGTCGCAAGTTCTCTATGATAGAAATAACGTACCTTCCAAGTGCACTGGAAGAACTGGGCGCAAGTGTACCTAGGAAAGGCAAAGGGTGATTAAACTGATTTGATGAGCCTTTTTCCGTTTCCTGCATTTAACTTTTGTGTCATTTGGAGTCGTTCGGAAGATAGTTAGATCCACGTATATCCATATAGTGGGAGTGAATGGGGCACCAAGACGTAGCCTCTAAATAACGCATTATCTGCCATGAAACTCGTTCATTTCACCAATATTTTGTTATAATACGCAGATTGACCTATTAACCTCAGACCTGGATGATGGCATCTCTGAGCATCGCGCGCACCTGCGACAGTTGGCTTGTTTACCTGTAATTTGTATGAAAAGTAATTAATCTACAGACCCCGGATGATGATAACAGGTAACTCCAGACTCAACGGGGAATAGCACTAGCGCATCATAACAAAATATTGGTGAAATTAACAAGTTTCGCGGCAGATAATGCGTTATTTAGAGGCTGCGTTTCGGTGCCCCATTCACTCCCATTATATGGATATACACAGATCTAAATATCTCCCGATTGACTCCAAATGACACAACAGTTGTATGGGTGAGTAAACGATCATATTTTATGCCAGAAATAAGGTCCAGGTTGTAAAAACACCTTTAATACAAACTATTCATCGCAATATTGAATAAAGCATCTTCACTTTTTGTGCTTAAAAGCAGTCTGGATGTGTATTTTTTTTAAACTAAGAGCTCTAATTAACTGTCAGTATCACTTAATCGGTTTCTTTCACTGTCCTTTGTTGCAGCTCTGCCCGTTTTGAAGGCTCTCTCAACATGGATCTGAATGAGATTGCCATGAACCTGGTGCCGTTCCCTCGTTTACACTACCTGGTGCCCAGCCTCACCCCTCTCTACACACTGGCGGACGTAAACGTCCCCACCAGAAGGTCTGCTCTCTGTGCATCAGTGCAGCTATTTTAACCTAATCTCTGTTTGGGCCACCACATTCCTCCGGGCGCACGCTTTGACTTGTCCCTGTAGGGAATGCACAGTTCCATGCGTGTATGTAAACCGACACACTCATGTCAATGTAATTAACTTTGATCCTCTGTTCTGTATTACATCAGACAAGCAGAAAAACAAAACAGATGTATGTAATCTAGCACAGCTTTTTTTTTTTTTTTTTTTTGTCTTATCAAACAGTCAGTTTAAACAAGAGGCGTGTGATTCTCAAACAACACAAAGCTGGTTCTTGTTTCATTATGCGAAAAGGTGTTAACTTCAATTTTAGCTCCAGGCATGGGATGGGAAAAAAAAACACCCTCAGTAACATAAAAGCAGTCTTGTGTGAGCAATAGAGATCTTGTCTGTTCCAGTGAGCAGCTCATAGGTCAAAAAGAGTGGTGGTTTTACTGGGTAAATATGTGGCTGTATGAATGCAGAGCAGGGTGTTGCTCAGCAGGACTTCCCTGGTTTCTGCCCCTCGGGCCCCAGTCAAACTGAACGTTATCTGACACGTCTCCGGGCGTTTCTTTCTCAATTCCTAATCGTTTGTTAAGAGAACCTTTCTTTTCCTTTGCTGTCTCTTTTCACCGTGCCACCTAGACTGGACCAGATGTTCAGCGATGCCTTCAGCAAAGACCACCAGCTAATCAGAGCGGACCCAAAGCACAGCCTCTACCTGGCCTGCGCCCTCATGGTCAGAGGCAACGTTCAGGTGTCCGACCTCCGCAGGAACATCGAGAGGTCAGAGCGCCGACCCCCGATACGTTCGTACTCGTTTTAACCAATAGTGCTCCTATTCAGCGCCAGCGGCAGCGGTTCATGACTGGTTCATTCAGACCTTGTTTTTGTTGGACACGTTCTCAAGAGAAACGGTGAAACAGAAGCTGGAGTGAGAGCACGCTCGCTCACCTGCCCAGTTCATTCGGTACCTTACTGAAAACGAAGGCCTTCCACTGTAACAGTCCTACACTAAATCTTAGCTTCATGAAGGTTCTTGGTGTTCAGCATTTGTTTCTTATAACTGAGAGAGCTGTTGATTCAACTGAGCTTTCATTTCGGAGACTGCGGTTTGTAGAACTGTTGAAATGTGTCGTACTGAAACACATTTCTGCTATTTTAGTCAGTGGGCTAGACTAAATAACAGAATCACTTTAGCGTGTCATTCAATCCAGTTTAACAGCACCGCAAACTACATCCTCCAAGATGGTCACGCAATAGGAATTAAATGCAGGACACTGTAAATGTTAGCAGGCCCTGACAGAAAAGCAATTAACTAATTAAAAACACATTTTTGAGTTTTGGACAATTAGAAGATTTTGCTGCTAGCTCTGGGAAGAGATTATTTTCCCCATGTGTGTGTTATTTTCAAAAAAAGTTTTCAAAGTTTTCAGTGACAGAGTAATTTAAATGAGCTTTGGTGCACAGTTTTCCCGTGTTAAATATATAATTGAAGTACAAATCATTGTCTCTCTCTCTCTCTCTCTCTCTCTCTCTCTCTCCCTCCCTGTATTAGATTGAGGCCGTCGCTGCCCTTTGTCTCGTGGAACCAAGAAGGCTGGAAAACCGGTCTCTGTTCCGTGCCTCCTGTGGGTCACTCCCACTCCCTGTTAGCGCTGGCTAACAACACCTGTGTGAAGCCCACATTCCTGGAGCTGAAAGAACGGTTCACCAAGCTCTACAGGAAGAAGGTGCATTTCCAGTAGTTGTGTTTTAGATCTTCAGAAGCTGCAAAAAAAAATCTTCTGAAGGACTTTTGAGATATTTTGTGCTGGTTGGTCTGAATTATCTACTGAGAGTCATGGTCATCTCGTACTGCCTTTGCTGATCTTGCACCGTTTCCTCAAATCCAACCTGCAGATCAGAGTTTGGCTCATTGCATTATTAAATACAGCCAAGCTCAACTTGCCACACTCGGTGACATGGTAATTTCTCTTGCGTCGTGTCTGATGAATGTCTAAACCGCTATAGATTAGATAGCGATGAAATGTATGGTTAACCGTGGTAATCCCTCATTTTTTAATCTAGTGCCATCGTCGAGTCAAATTTTACTTTGCCCAACTCTTTTTTTAACCAAGTATGTCATGCCTCGGCTGATTTGTGTTTATTTTTAATTATCAAATGTTAGCACGCTAATGGACCAAGTTGTGAACAGATATTGTCGTTAGCAAGATGACATTAGCATTAAGCTCAAAGAGTTGCTGTTATTCATGAGGGTTATGATGTTGATTCAACTGTATGGTCATTATGGTTCTCATGGACTGTACAGCATTATACTGACTGGTGTTTCAGTGATTTTGCCTGTGAGCATAGAGTAATGAAAATGAAATGAAAAAAACCGAAACCCTTTCTGTTATCGTTCTGTTATTTTAGGCTCACTTACACCACTACCTGAATGTAGAGGGGATGGAGCAGAGCTTCTTCACAGAGGCCGTCGCTTCCCTCAGCTCACTGATTGAAGAGTACCATCATCTGGACGCCACCAAGGCCAGACTCATACCTGACGCGCCCAGGCTCAGCATCGCCAGATAAAGGTCCGCTCTGCTGTCTTGTTTCAGAAACAACTTCAACACAACCAGTTCTTTTTGTATATACTTTTTATTTATCAATGTTGTTTAATTTATGACCTGATTAAAAGGTTCTTTGTCTGAGAGAAATAAACAGGAACATGTAAAAAACAAGAGTTCAACTCAATGTGTAGTATGACCTGTTTTGCCTTAAGGCTTCCTGACCCCTGAGCATTATGAGGTAATGTTGGTGAGTCAGCGCTGGGTGTTATTACCCTGGCCATATTCCTTGTTGTTATTGCACATACCTGTCCTAAAGACGAGGTTTATATTTCTCCATTTTTTTTTTTTAACCATCCCTACAATTCTTCCCTATCTAATTTCATTTTGAAACAACGGGTTTTGTCTTCTCTGAGATTTCTTGAGGCACATTGTCTCTGCTGAGGAGAACTTAAAGGGGAACTACTGTTTTTTTACAACCTGGACCTTATTTCTGGCATAAAATACGATCGTTTACTCACCATATAACTTTTGTAGTCATTCGGGAGATGTTTAGATCTGCGTATAATTTGCTACTGGTAGTTTTTTGCAACATGGCTGAATATTTTTCAGATTCTGAGGTTGTGGACAAAGACATCATGATGATGATGATAACGGGTAACTCTGGACTCAACGGGGAATAGCACTAGCGTATCATAACAAAATATTGGTGAAATTAACGAGTTTCACAGCCGATAATGCGTTATTTAGAGGCTGCGTTTCGGTGCCCCATTCACTCCCACTATATGGATATACACAGATCTAAATATCTCCCGAATGACTCCAAATCACACAAAAGTTATATGAGTGAGTAAACGATAATATTTTATGCCAGAAATAAGGTCCAGGTTGTAAAAAAAAAAAAAACAGTAGTTCACCTTTAATAACCAAATATGTTTCAGTCCAGTTTTCCACAGCAGTTACATGTGTCTGTGGACATCTTGAGCGGCTCCACTAGAGCAACCGCAGGTCAGAAAACATGTCGCTTGGATCGTTGCACTTCCTCTGGCACACACAGGATATTATCCACTGCATCTTCCACTGTGTGTTGGTGCCCCCTTTGCAGGTGAAGTTGACCTTGATCATGCGTGACTTGTTGGGGACACAGCAGCGCTTATCCGTACAGACGCCGCAGTAGGTGGGCTTGAACTTCTTGGTGCTGGTGCAGCCGGAGAGCGCCAGTTTCTCCGCTTTCTTAGCCAGGAACTTTGGTCTGCACGTCTTTCCTTTTGGCACCTGGAAGGCAAGAAGTGATTCGCACGTTTTTACATTTAAATAGACTACACTTTTTAGCACAGTCAAACAGACTTGAATCTAGTCGTCACCTTAACGCTCCTGATTATGCTTTTCTCACACGGTCGCAGCAGGCACAGACGGCGGTCCTTCCTCATCTCGCATTTGCCGTTGTCGTTGTTGACGCGCGTGGAGATGCCCAGGCCGCAGGTCTTGGAACAGGGACTCCACGGGGTGGTCTGGATCAAACAGTTCTTCTTCCAGGCTAAAGGAGGATCCCTGTAAGCTTTCAGTGTTACAGTTAAAGGGCACTGTGTCAACAACACCCTACACACAAAGTATCAGCCTATGTGTTGCCAGGCAGACATTAAAATCAGGCTAACAAACTCCAGATGCCTGGTTTGACCCACCATAAAGGCAATTACCTACTAAATGTTTCCTCTGAGCTGCACAGGAACCATTTCCTTTACAGTGAAAAAAGACGTTATAGCTGCAGCTTTGTTGTTCGCTTGGTGCATATACTAAATGCCCCTCAGCTCAGCTGGAATGATGGTTTCAATTACCATGTGTGCATGTCAGCTCTTAAATTTTAATCAAAACATTGTGCTCTGGTTTTCCACAGTGATGAAAGAGAGTTCCCATGAATCAGACATATTATACTGTAGATATGGCCCTTCAGAGCTACATTCCCAGCTAAGCCAACGAGCTGTAGTCTACATCAAAGTGCCGTTTGTTTTTTTTTGCGTTTAACAAAAAGCGATTTCTCCCTCCTCTTCCTCTTAATAACGGGAACCATCCATCAGTCTTCTTTCCTCTGTGAGGCAACCTAACCACAGGCAGTCACACTTCATACTGCCAAAATAACGAAGTGCCCCCTCCCCTTCCATTCAGCTAATTAGCATTCCTGGCCAGACGGGCTGGCCCCTCTTTCAGACGTTTACTCTCTAAACACACACCTGACATGTAGGTCGTGTCCTGTTGTTGCTTGTTTGAGCGCTGGCCGCCGCGGAGGCCGGCTGGCGTGTTGCCCATCAGCGGGGCAGGGCCCAAAAGGCCAGCGGGCTTCTGGATGAAAGCAGGGGTGCAGCCGATCGCTCCGGCAATGCATGTGCACTTATAGAGGGGGCTGGGCTGGAAGGCGTCTCCGTTCTCATAGTGGGCCCCATTGAGGTCGCAGCCCACCGCCATCATGTCTGAAAGAATGAGGGGAAACATGTCAGGACTCTCGATGAGCTCTCTGTAGATCTTAGAAGCAGATCTACAGACTGCAGACTGTTAGCTCAGTTGATTCACAGCCTAGCACCCAAGCTTGGCACTTACACCCAATAACCCAGAAACTGTGATTCAGGTCGCTGGCACAACATAAAAGTGCAACTGAAATGTAAATCGTTTGATGGCTAGAGTGGAGAATTTGATTGATTACCGTTAACAGTGTATCAGTTACGTGCATCTGAAACTTTCCACTTAATAAAATGTCTAAAAAAAACACTCTGCAGGCTTCTCCATGCACACACATTGTCACTCAGCTGAGAGCAGTTTGTGAAAACGCAAACTTCAGATTGATTTGTAAAGCGAAGACCATGCAACAATATATTCCTACAACGTCGCAATTGTCTAAAAGCGTTGCTTCTTTGAGCTCGTCATCCCTGTTTGTAACATTTGTGAGCAAGAGGTATGATTTTAAAAGGAAAAGAATATTTTGAGTCCTCCCCAAACAAAAGGCCAGGCGCACTCACATGCGCACACTCCAACCTCGTATCTCGGCTGGTCGGCCGAGAAGTCGCAGTACATGCCCTTGTGGGGGTCGCACACGTCCCTCTCGTTGCACGGCTGTCCGATCTGCCGGGCGCAGCTCTTGCAGCATCCGCACCCGTCCAGGACGGAGCTCACGCCCGGAGCGCAGTGGGGCCTCGCCGGGCACTTGCAGGGCCACTGGCAGAACTGCCGCCTGTCCGCCGCCGCGGCCCGCGCACTCTGAGGAGCCAGCAGCTGCCCATTGTTCTGAGCCCTGCTGAAGCACTGGGTGAAGATAAAGAGAGACTCTGTTTGTGTGTGGACTGTCCAACTAAATTCACCAAATGCAAAATAACTTTTTGCTTCTGTAGAGTTGGCTCAGCAAACCCCCACACCTCACTTCCTCCTTTTTGACTAGAATCTATTTAATATTTGGAAAATGTTTGGGAAACAGGGTGACTGCACAAACCAATCAGACATAACATTATGACCACCTTCCTAATATTGTGTAGGTCTCCCTTGTGCCTCCAAAACAGTTGGGACTTATCAGAGAATGGACATGGGGCCTTCTGAGGGTGTCCTGTGGTGTCTGGCAACAGAATGTTGTTAGTGGGGGGCCTTTGGGTCCTATGGGTTGAGGGGAGGGGCCTCTGTGGATAATTCAACAGATACTTGATCAGTGTGGGATCTAAGGAATGTTGTTTTTTTGAGTTGTTCCTAAAGTGTTTTTGTGTTTGTGTGTCTGTGTCAGGCTGCGTCCTGCTGCCATCAAGGAGCGTCATTGCTATGGGGTGGGGGTGCCTGGTCTGGTCTAGGGGGATGGTACATGTCTGCCTCCACCTCCACCTCCACATGAATGCCAGGTCCAACAGTTTCCCAGCAGAACTTTGTATTGTCACAAGATGGTCAATGTTATTCACCTCTCCTGTCAGTGGTTTAAATGGTATGGCTGATCTGTGTATACTAAACGTATCCTCAGAGACCCCACCCGCCCCAGACATGCACTTTTCTCATCCCTTCCTTCAGGCAAACACGAACAGACTTAAAACCTGCCCCCCAACCCCCAACCCTAACCCTAACCCTAGGATATGCTGCTTTATGTAATGCTATAAAGTAACTATGTGTTCATGTTAGAGACTGTGTAGTAACACACACATCATGTGAAGGCAGGGGGCTGCTGAAAATCAGCATTTAAGGTTGCATGTTGACTTGAAACCACAAAATGAACAGACAGCTTCTGTTCCACCTACAAGTTTAGCCACTCTGGAAAATGTTGGAGCAGAACGGCGCTGCGTACGAGGCAGTTGGTTTGCAGTGCAGCCTGCTTAATGTTAGACTTAAGAGCAAAATGCCCTCACATGCTTAGGTTGGCCTCACCTCAAGTGCCGTTCGCAAGCCAAGGTCAATATTTTGTTTTTTGTTTTTGGCCCGGCTTAAAAGAGTGTATGTGTGAGGACGATGAAAGTGAGGAGCGACTGCTGCTTCCAAAAGATCCTGCGTGATTGTATGATTTGCCCCAATCAATGTAGGAATATCAGTTGTATAAAATAGATTAGTACACATGTCGCATGCCAAAAAAAGCTTCAGTTTGAGTTCAGTTGCTCTCCAAGTGGCAATGACTGTCTGGATTTTTCCGCTAATCAGCAAAACCTTGAATCTTCCCCTACTAACAAAACCCTCACATGTGTTATTCCTCCGTGCCTTATCACTCCAATGTCCAAGGACAAGTGAGACTGAGCAGTCGTAGTAGTGCTTTGAGCTGTGTAATATTAGCATGCTAACATGCTAATACGTATAAGAATAAGAAGGTTTATTCAACAAAGGTTCAAAAAAGGCAACTGGACTTGTAGAGTTTTTTGAGAAGACGTTTCACCACTCATCCGAGTAGCTTCTTCAGTTCTAGGGGACTGGTGGGACAGTCGTTTATGGAAATTAGCTGCACCAGTTTCTGGTTATTAGCATAACAAGCAAGTATTTTTCAGGAGGAGTTCCTATTTAAACCTCAGACTTCCCACCAGTTAATATGTTAATATTAGTGCAAATACGCCTATTGAGTGCAGGTGGACTGGAGAATAAATATAGGGGTTATTGCACAGGAGTCTGTGAAGTAGAGGTTGAAGGTGTGCGGGATTTGACGGCTGTCTTTTAATCTATTGGTTCTGGATTTGATGATGATTTGTTTTTTAGAACTAACATCCAAAAAAGTTTCAAAAAAGGCAACTGGACTTGTAGAGTTTTTTTGAGAAGACGTTTCACCACCTACTTGGATGAGTGGTGAAACGTCTTCTCAAAAAAAACTCTACAAGTCCAGTTGCTGAAGAAGCTACTCGGATATACCATGACCTGGATGACTGAGAACCTTCATAGACATATTAGAACTAACCACTATGGGCAAGGGTTCTTCTAGGAATGCAGTTAGCTTTGCAGGTGTAAGTATTTAACAAATTCAGTGATGATGCTGAATAAAAGGTGTCAACCTCGTGGCCGCACTAAAGGAAATAGTCTAAGCCCTCAATGGCAATCGTTGCTTATAGTTGAGATAGTCAAGTCTGGATCAAACGTTGCAATCCGCAGAGCGTGGTGTTGCCAAGGCTGAAAACGCATACATGTGAACCCCAATGAGAGTTAATCCCTGAATGAAAATGGTTCCCAGTTCCAAGAAAGGTTTTGGCAAATTTGTTCCTTTGAATCTCAAAGTTCATTTCACTCTAGAGTATTAACGTCAACCTTCAACCCCACGTCTACGATGGGCAAGACTCTTCATAGCTCGGAGCAACAACGACAGGCTCATTGTCTTTTCTGTATCAGAGCCACTCTGTTGTAATTCAAACGTGCTTTGCTTTGCCTGCTTTGTTTGCTATAATGAAACCCATACAGGGTATCGCTTGAGCGTAAATTCCCTTAGGGTCACAGAGGGTTATGCCAAAAATCTAGAGCCTGTCTGCCAGGTTTACTGAATGAGCTCATTTCTTGGTGTGAAAGTGGAGCTTAACACACAGAGACTTTGGAGCAGGCTCTTTTGGAAGTAAAGACTACTCCAAATATATTTGTACGATATGATGCAAATGTGCATCTTATAAGACCACATTGATGAGATGAGTCATTTTCCGTTTTCTACTACTGAGAGCTCCCAAGCATCTTAACGGTGCATTTTCTTGCGCTTCATATGAGGCAGGTGCAGAATGGCATCAGGTGTTTTGCCGGACACCTTGTCAGTGTGTGTGTAGTGTAAGAGCAGAAAAAAAGATCATGCTTTTCTTACCTGTTGAGCAAGGATGAGCAGGAGAGAGCGGCAAAGAAGCGGTAGCATCTCTCAAGTGTTAAGATTTGTTTGAGCCCCAGGAGCGAGCGCACACGGGGAGATGACGAGGGCGCAGGAAGGGTGGGATTGAGGGAAGGGGGCTGAGAGAGGAATGGGGTGGGGTGGGGGAGAGATTGGGAGAAGTGACCCGCCGGAGAAGGGGACAAAGCACCCCTCTGTCTCCTCTCCAAACACACCTTTCCGCCCCCTCACTGATCCAGAGGGGAAATATTTGTCTTCATAACTGCCGGGCTGCTCCAAGGCCACTTGTTTATTCTTAGCCTGCGGACCTCGATCATATTTATCTGAGCCAGGACTGCACAGTTAAATCCGTAACCCACGTGTGACCGACCGATACACAGCTCCCAGCAGTCTTTTTAAAAAATTTTATTTTTTAAGAAACTTCTTAAATCGAACAAAACCTCAATTCATAACCTCAATTCTCCTCAAATACATGTTGCTGGTAAACCGTGGTGCTGAGGCTGTCCATCTAATGTAGGCCGATACGAATGTGTGGTCACATTCCGTTCTTATTTACACTGAGTAAAGAGGTCCCATTTAGAGCTAACTTTCCACCTCCATCTTTGTGAAACCAACATCCCCTTGAGAATTCACGCAAATAGACCTGAACAAAGACTTCTTATTAATACAGTAATGCTAGTAGTCGTACCTGCTGTTCTACCATAGTATTATTAATAGGGGTGGGACTCGATTAAAAAGATTAATCTAATTAAAGAGGCTTTGTAATTAATCTCGATTAATCGCATTTTAATCGCATAACAATATTTGCCCCAAAAAAGCAATTTTTTTTTATTTAAATGGATTTTAGTGGACATCTGAGTCAAATAACAGACACAGACATGAACATTGTAAACTCTGAAGCTCTTTTAACGTCTGGAAAAAATGCATTTAATTGCATTTCAATTCAAAACAGTAGAGTTTGGGCTTCCAACTCGTCTTGTCCGTACTCGGACCGGGACTGCTAGCACTAACAGCTCCGGCGGTTTCTGTGCTCACTGCAACATGCTTTGCATTTAGATGGCACCGTAGTGTTGAAGTGCTTCAGTGGTATGCAAACTTTGTTTTTTTTCTGCACAATTTGCACAAGGCTTCCATCGGGTAGTTTTTTTTAAATAAAATTTGCCTTCCACCTAGCAGCGTGCTTTCATCCGATTCCTCCATTTTGGTAGCCGTTAGCCGAGCTCGGACGTGTGCATCAGTGTAATCGGTGTACCAGGAAATCGTGCGCTGACAAAAGTTCTGCATTGTTTGGAATGCAAACCGCGATTAAATGCATTAATTTTTTTTGTAATTAAATAATCGTAATCAACGCGTTAAAATCCCGCCCCCAATTATTAACAATCTGTGCATTGGCAATGCTGGATTTTTGAGTTCTGATGATACAGTTAAGTCCATTGGTCTGGACAGTGACCAAACGTTTTAGCTGTTTACCAAAATGAATAAGTGCAGATTCTCAGCTTCAATGTGTTTATATTCGCATCGGAATTGGAGCAAAGCTTTTGGACAAGTTAACATATTTGAAAAGCAAATTTTTAATACTTTGTGGAAAATTCCCTGCTGGCAGTGACCAGTGCCCGAAGTCTAGCACCCATGGCTATCATGCCTATCACTTCAAGTTTGTCTCCAGCAAGTGAAATGCCCATGAAACTGGTGACGTTCAACTCTGTGTTCTTTCACATCATCAAAAAACAATACTCATGAATCACACTGCCTCCACTGTTGGATGCATGGATGACCAGGACATTTGGTTCAGGTTCTCATGGTCCCCAGATAATGAATCTTATGACGGTGATGATATCTTGACAGCTTTTAGATGGATGGCCAGGAAATGTGTTAAAAGACATGAATGTGCCCATCAGCACTTTAGAGGTGTAGCATTACCTGGATTCAAGAAGCGTACAAGACACCTAGCCTTGCGAAACACGGCATGGGTGCATTTCAACAGATACGGAGAGGTAAACAAAAATACCTCTGCACACTATTGGATAGTCCTGCAACCAATCAGAGCTATCTGGTTGTAAACAAATGCAACTCCACGTCACACAGATGACATGGATGACTATGCCGCTTTTGTACATAGGCAAAAATGTAAAAAATTTTAATACCTTCCCAATGGAGCGGTTTTAGACAAACTTTATGCCCCCAAGAAAATGATGGGTGGGGAGTTTGAAACTTTTATGGTGCTTCGGGAGATCTATAGCACCATAAAAAGACCACATACGATGTGGAAAATAGACGTCAACGGTGAAGATAGAGGTCAAGGGGGGTGAGAAAGGGAAGGATAAGGAAGGACAGTTCATTGGTGGACTATGAGAAGGAATGTTCAGCCCTACGTGATCAGCTACACGGGTGATCAATTAGCTTTTCATTCATAAATGAGAACTATCTACACTATGCCACCGCTTTTCATTCATGTTTACTGAGACAACTAAGTGCTTGATTACCTGGTGAAAGTATCACTGGCCCCGAAAGTACAAGGCAAACATCACAAGCTAAGTGATGTCTGTTAATGATATGAGTAACTGTAGTCTGGTCACTGCAGCCTTATCTCTGCTATTTATTTGCGTCTTTTGTGTCACCAGCTTAGATAGGCACTCCCACCCACATAGCATCAAATAGCGGAAGGATTACTTCCACCATTACTCAATACCAGCTGGAATGTGGAAGCCTTTCAGTTCTGCCCGAAACTAACCAGTTTGACGTATAATACAAGGAAAAATACAAAAGCTAAAGGAAGCCTGTGCATTTTTGCATTCACAACAAAAGCATGTGAATGTGTTTTCGCTCTCCCTCGGCTCCTGCAGTCCATAAAATTCCAGTCTCGTTTTGCATCGACCGAGAGAGTGCCACAAACCCTTGGTATGAACTCAAAACGGGTTACCTAATTTAATCTTATGAAACTTTTTGGGCAGGGGTGGAGAGACAAAGGCAGAGCAGGTCAGTCATCACTACTCAGCGGCTCCTCCCACAGCAAGCGACACCTCCCTCTTGCTTTAGTTTACTCCCATCGCTGTGCAGTTAGATCACCCTCAGAGAGCGACAGTTCACTGCAGACAGACACAGGTTGCTCTCAAAGCGAAACACAATACAGGTGTGACTGCATCTGAATGAGGACGCCTTCTTCTGCCTGTTAATCATCTGCGTTGGGGCAGACAATTCTAGCACACTGACTGACTGACAAAGCGTTGCCTGCCTTTAACTGCTTCTGCATCCATGGCAGCTCCATTTTAAAAGCACTTTTGGACCTTCTGAGTTAAACCTGACCAGTTAAAGTGTGCGTCTGCAAATGGCCAGCGAAATGAGCTTTGATGAAATCCTAAATGCTATTGGAGGCTTTGGGAAGTTCCAGAAGATCTTGTATGTATGGATCTGTCTACCTCAGATCTTTCTGGCGTTTCATATGCTGGTCTCAGTCTTCACCGGGGCTGTTCCTCCTCATGTATGCCGCTCCACTTGGCCCTCAGCGGGTTTGAACTTTAGCCTTGTGACTGCATCCGATGGCCAGCCTAAGCCTGTGTCCTGTGCAGTCCCCTTAAACCACAGTGGGGCTCAGGCTCATGACGATGGACACCCAACTGTGAACTGCCAAGGGGGCTGGGAATACAGCACAAAGACATTCCAAAGCACCACAGTAACTGAGGTGAGTAAAGACTGATGTTTGGATTTTAATTTACTAAATATGTACTTTGTCCCGTTAATGTGTTCAACACGAGGACTCAGTGCAGCTACAGAATATTGGGGGTATGCCAGTAGTTTGATTACAGTGTACTACAGTGATATCTGAGATGGGGCTGAGAGGGGTGAGGGTCGGGAGATGGACTCCTGCCGTGCAGGCATCTTTTAGGCCCCACCATATACACTGCCAAGCGTTGTACCACGTGACATGTGAGGGGTGGGCACTAAGAGCAGTTACATGAGCAAAATGTTGTGATTGAATAAGACAGTGTCCCATGTGGCAGTGTTATGATTACGAAACTAGGAAGTTAACGAGCACTTAATGAAAAGATTATGAAATTATGAAGGAACTTAATAGTACTCATTGTAGGTAGATCAACCTGAGGAACAAACGCTCTAAATCTGATTTTGTCAAAGGGAACTAAGGCCCTAACGTAGCACCAGAAGAAGTTATGAAATATTAGGCGTCATCTGCCGGGGATCATACATACACGTGCTAATTTTGTGGAAGTGGGGGAAAAAACATTGGCCAACACAGTAACTGGAGCGGTTGCTGCTCTCTTCTCTTTTTCATTTTCTCTCTCTAACTGGTTGGCCTCAAGCAGATGGGTCCCCTCCAAATGAGCCGGGTTCTGCTCAACGTTTCTTCCTGTTAAGAGTTTTTCCTTGCCACCTCCGTCTTTGTGCTTGCTCTGAGAACTTCAGAGCGGGTTCTGTAAATTGTTATTGAAGCTGCTGCAAATAAAGTTGAATTGAATCACTGAATGTTTTCACCTAACTTCCTGTCACTTGTCCTTCCAGTGGGACCTGGTTTGTGAAAATGCCAGCCTGAACAATATGGGCTCTTCCATCTACATGTTTGGCCTCCTTGTTGGAGCTGTTGTGTTTGGAAGCTTAGCTGACAAGTAAGTTGAACATCCCCCATGCATTTTCAGAGCACTCTTAAAAGGATTATGCCTTTGTCTTGTTGCTTGCTTTTGTCCCGTGGATTACTTTCTAGAACTGTGCGTCGGTCGGATCCTTTGTGTGGCTTGCTCTGTATCACCAGGAACTCTGTTGTCTCATTCCAGATACGGTCGCAAGATCATCATCCTCATCAGCCTGGCTATCCAGGCTGTTTTTGGCGTTGCGGCCGCCTTCGCCCCTAATTTCTACGTCTACACGGCGCTCCGCTTTATGGTTGGGACCTCCATCTCGGGGGTTATCATGAATGTCTTTGTCGTAGGTCAGTGCCCTGCAAAAACACAGCTCTGTGATGAAACTGTGATTTTGTGTTACTTTTGTAATTTAAAATCAGTGAATAGTGTCCTGTACTTTGAAAGAACCTGTCAAATTTGCTATGGTTTTAAGATACTTAAGCGATGCTTACAGTGGACTTGTAGAGTTTCCTGAAGACGTTTTGTCACTCAGCCAAGTAGCTTCTTCAGTTCTAGAGTTGGAGTGTAAATAAGCGTATCTGTGGGTGTAACCCATCCGAAACTTGCTTGATTAGTGTCTGTTAAAGACTAGATACCTACCTGTCGTTCGACGGGACTGGTTGTCTCTGTCCTCTTTCTCCAATGAATGGTGCATTAGCAACCTATTGTCAGCCACAGGCTCCAGTCTCAAGGTGTGACTCAGGGTGGAAACTTCTTGGTAACAGATGTTAAGACTGTGATGTAGATTGATGGCAGATTATATCTCAGGCCGTCTCCCCTGTTCAGGCTAAAATGCAGATGTTGTTGTCTTCGAGGGAGTGCCCTTTGTCCTTCAGGTGTAGGTTGACCACTGAATCGACTCTCCTGTGTTGGGACATGTGTCTGTGGATGGGTTGTTTTGCTTCCTCAGTGTACAAGTCTGTACATTCCTCACTGCGCTCAACAGCGTGAACTACATTGATCTGTTTTTGCCTGGGTGTTTTCTCTTTGGGTTTCTGCTTCAGTTTGTTACCAGGAAATAAACTGGAATACTGTGTTTTCTGAAAATTTTCCTCTTCTCTGAGTGTTTTTTTTTCACTTCCCCATCCATGTATAGGGATGGCAGTGTTCTTCCTCTTATTGTTCTCCTCCTCTCAGTCCTTTCTGGAATATCTTTTTCAGCTTCTGACAAAGGCCCAATTGTTGATGTGTTTTTGACCTTCTTCAAGAAACTCTACAAGTCCAGTGCTTTTTTTTAGTGTGTATCAATATCTGCACTTGTACCGTAAGAGATTAAAGGGTAAAAGTCAATTTTAAATACTTTTCTTTTTTTCAAATAAAGCCAGACAACAGTCACGACAAACTCTGTTCTTTAAAGGGGAACTACTGTTTTTTTACAACCTGGACCTTATTTCTGGCATAAAATACAATCGTTTACTCACCCATATAACTTTTGTGTCATTTATAATCGTTCAGGAGATATTTAGATCCGCGTATATCCATATAGTGGCAGTGACTGGGGCATCGAAAACGCAGCCTCTAAATAACGCATTTGCTACTGCTGTGGTTCGTCCACAACCTGTCTGTAGGTTGTTATGATATGCTAGTGCTGTAGCACTAGCATATCAAAAGTTATATGGGTGAGTAAACGGTCGTATTTTATGCCAGAAATAAGGTCCAGGTTGTAAAAAACAGTAGTCCCCCTTTAAGTGACAATCCAACCAGGTTTTTACATAAAGGTCCTTTTTTTTCCAAGAGAAGTACTGAAATATTTGAACAGTGACCTTCACGGCTCTGAGAGAGTATCACATCTAAAAATCCCTGAGCTTGGAGGCTCTAATTGTTTTAACAGAAACTTGTGTCAGGATGTGGATTCCTAAAAATGTGACCCTCAACCAATGGGAGACAACATCATGGAGATGGGGCTGTTTTATGTGAAATCTGAAGTTTGCGACACGTGTCTATCGTCTGTCGACCTGAGACATTAAACATACATGTGTTTTTGTTTTTGTGTGTACGTGCCGCTGTGTTGTCATGCCGCCACACAGGCACAGAATGGACAGGATCTAAACAGCGGATGTTGGCTGGCATAATCACTGACTACTTCTTCGGCTTCGGCTACATTCTTCTGGCTGGTGTGGCGTACCTCATAAGAGACTGGCGTAAACTGCAGCTGGCTATATCCGCACCCGGCTTTCTCTTCATCTTCTACATCTGGTGAGACTGACCCAGCGTGCGCACTATAATCAGGAAAACAGACTTCGGGAAGGTTTCCGACAGCATTACAGAAAAAATGTGGCGTTGCGCTTGTGAAACTCTAGATTAAGGAGGTTCATCCCGTTAGATTGAACATTAAAGCTGTGACGAATGCTCAATATCATGCATGACTGGTGTTAAATTCCTCACATACTTTTAGTGTAGTGCTACAGGCAACAGTACCTACCTACTCTGAGGTCTACTCGCCTGTCTCTTGCTATGGATTTTACATATTATACTCAGTTTTAGTTATCAAACATAACTAACAACACAGATAACTGCAGCCTTCCATTTAGTATGCCAGTGGTAGCTGATATATAATCACACTGCAGCACCATTGGCCTAGTAGGCGTTCTTGTGAGATTTCCAACAGAGCAAATGTTCTTTACATTTGTAGGGCTTTGCCAAAGTCGGCCCGCTGGCTAATGGCCAACGGCAGGAAGGAAGAGGCTTGGGAACTGATCCAGAAGGCAGCGCAGATGAATGGGAAGCCCATCGATAAAGACCTGGAGATGTGTCAGGTAGAGTTTTATTTTTAGCACTTAGCAGTTTACAGATATATTAATTCATTTATTAAAATGTGGACGATATTAACAAACACCATACTGAGCCCTGCCCCGACTGGTTGCTTTTGCTCTGTCACCATTATTAGCTTTCGAAAACAACATTATTCGAACTTCTTGCACATTTTTGAACTATGGGTGGACAAAGGGGACCTTTCTTGAGCCCATTTGACTGTAAAGTTAGCCAGCTCTCCGAATATCTCCTTAAATTTGTTGAAATCTGTACCTGGTTGGTGTTTTTGTCCGTAAGTCTATTTTCCTGTGTTCTATATAGATCCAGTGTAGATATAGATAAGTATGGCACTTTTGTATTGGGCTCTCAGTCGTTCCAAATAGCTGACATACAATCAGTGCTGTATCTGAATACCTCCTGCCCATGTTATGAGTGTAGGCATAGCGTTGAATTCAGCTGTAGTGTTGTAGATCTTTAGCTAATAAGCTGAGGAGCTTACGACACAATATCTGAAAACGAAGCAAAACTAGGAAGATATAGTATAGTTGATGATGATGAACACGTTTCAAACACTGCTTTAGTAGCACTGAGAGTACTCACACCGTGACACAGCCTGATGACTGCCAGGAGCACCCATTTTTACTTTGCATACATTTCTTTTGATAACTGTCTCTCATTCAAATATTCAAACTACCTAAAACAGCTCTGTGTTTCATTCCCCTGATAACCGTGACTGGTGACTGTTGGCGTCATAAACTCACTGGTTTACTCTCGTTTCGCCAGGTCTGTAAAACTGACGCGAAGGCTGCGGTGCAGAAAAAGCACTCGTTCCTTGACCTCGTCCGAACCCCAAAAATGAGGAAGCGATCTCTTATTATCTTTTATCTCTGGTGAGTGTTGAGCAGCTGAACGCTCCTTTTCCATCCCTTTCACGTTATAAAATATATGGGTTGAACTTCCTAGTGACTACGCCTGAAAAGGCTTCCTCATTTCCGCATTTGGTTCATGCTAAACTAGTTCTTTGCACAACCAGAAAGTAAGCTTTTCAAACATGTGACTAAAATAAAGAGTTATGGCACAGGCCATCTTGGACGTTCCGTGTAGATCCCTCAAAATCAGTATAGCCAATGTTGTTTTTATGTTTATTGTGTGAAACAAGGTTAAAACCATGGAATAGTATCTTCAGTGGAGGGTCAGTGCACCTTTACCACCTTTGAGTTGTCTCACCTAAAATGCCGTTCTGTACAAGAATGTCTTTGACTAAATGGTCTTGTATATTTATAAAGCTTTTCTACCTATTGCTTTACAATCAAAATTTGACCGCAATAATCAGAACCAAAGCAGAAGTGCCAAAAACTGCAGCTCGTTAAGTGGCCAGTTGAGGGTTGCTCCGAAAAATCAGTCCCCGTAGAAATGGACAAACCCTTGCTGACGTCACCCATAGGTTCCCTGCAGGGTGGTTTTGAAGCTCGGTGTGGTGGCTCCGGCTGTTGCCATCTTGGCAGTTCCTGGCTCTGCCTAAGCACCAGCTAATCCAAAAATGGGAAAATAGGTAAGTCACATAAATATTCACTCCTGTACAGTTGTCATCAATGGGGAAATTAGCTAAACATAGGCCAAATAGCTAGTTTTGTACCAGGCTGTAAACATTTGTATTATTATTTATTTCTGCTGTTAACACGGGGGTCTGTTGGAATTGACGTAACTTCACTACACAAAGCAGTGAGCTCCCTTTCTTTGCCTCCACGCGCGTCGCAGGTTCGTCAACGTCCTTGTCTACTACGGCCTTTCGCTCAATATTTCCGACTTCGGGATGAACATCTATCTGACCCAGATGATCTTTGGTCTGGTAGAGATGCCGGCACGCACCATCACCCTCTTCACCCTCAACCGCTCCCGCAAGTTCTCCCAACTGGCTTTCCTAATGGTGGGCGGCACTGCCTGCCTGCTGACCATCTTCATCCCCAGCGGTATGCACATACATACACACACACACACTCATCTACAGCTAAACTACATGCAATAGGCCTCCTCATAGATTGTACAAACAGTAGACTCTGTGCCCTATCTATTCTATGCTTCAATATTTGTCAGACATTGTTTATTCAAGTTTTTTTTTTTTTTCTACCTTTTAACAGACTTGTCTGTTATCAAAACAGTCCTTGCCATGATTGGGAAGTTTGGCATCACAGCCTCCCTCTCCATCATTTACGTCTATTCAGCTGAGGTGTTCCCTACCGTTATCAGGTGAGTGTTAATCTCCCATAAACCGACGTGTTCCTCCTCCCGAAACAAACAAAGAAAGCTCCCGAGCAAACATGTTCAGACTGATTGACCCCGGAGCAGGTTAGGTAAATTTCAACATTTTATAACACTCTTCTCTTTGAAAGACAGCCAACGGTTATTATGTTGTAATTGAGATGTGAGTCAGCTGTGTTCTGTTGGGTAACGGATAACGTTGTGACAAGTCGTTTCATGAATGACTCTCCATACCAGCTATTCATTGAGCGGCATTCGTAGCCCATATTAAAATTCCGATCATGATTCTGACATATTTCAGGGGTTTTGCAAAGTGCTTTACATGAATAAAAAACAGTAGATCCCACCCATTTCAAATCCCAAATCATTTTGGTCCCTGACGTTGATTTAATTAGTTAAACCTCTGACAAAAACATCTGTTAAGTTTTATTTAAATTTTCACTACTGCTATGGGTCGTCCACAACCTCTGAAAAATATTCAGCCATGTTGCAAAAAACTAGCAGTGGTTACAGGTAAACAAGCCGACCATTGCGGGTGCGTGTGGTGCTCAGAGATGACATCATCCAGGTCAGAAGACATTATCCGGGGATCCGCGTACATCCATATAGTGGGAGTGACTGGGGCACCGAAACACAGCCTCTAAATAACAAGGTCAGAAGTCTGTAGGTCAATCAACAGACCCCGGATGATGATAACAGGTAACTTTGGACTCAACGGAGAATAGCACTAGCTTATCATAACAAAATACTGGTGAAATTAACAAGTTTCGCGGCAGATAATGTGTTTTTTAGAGGCTGCGTTTCGGTGCCCCATTCACTCCCACTATATGGATATACGCGGATCTAAATATCTCCCGAACGACTACAAATTACACAAAAGTTATATGGGTGAGTAAACAATCGTATTTTATGCCAGAAATAAGGTCCAGGTTGTAAAAAACAGTAGTTGCCCTTTAAGTCGTTTAAATACGTTGAACATGTCATTCATATTAAATTATACACAATTAGAAGTTATCCACTAAAACAAGTTTCAGCAGCGGGGTCAGACAAGTGGCAGGTAGAAGTGTGGAAAGTTTTTTATTTTTTTTCCAGAGCAGTAAACAGACTGAGCAGCAGTTTCGCTGTAGGCTATGTCAACACCTACACAAAGTGTCAGTGAGAGTGTTAACAAGAGTATATGTATATATATATGATCCAAGTAATAATACCAACAATCCTCTGTTGGACTAGACACGTTGATTCAATCCCGTAGTATCCCTCCACATGTGGCTTGTACCAGTGATTCCTGAACAGGGGCCAGTTATTTGATTTGTAGACGCACGGGGAATATTACAAAAACAGGATTACAAACTGATGTGTGAAGCTCATCATCGGCAAATGACAATAAAGGGTTACGCAGGACAAGTCTCCCTCCAATTGCAACACGTGTACAGCAGCTGCTGCTATGTTGGGAAGCGAGAGGAGAAGTCTCACTAGATCGCTAAAAGTAAAATACAGCTACTGTAAAGAAAGAAAGTGAGCCTCAATGCTGACAAGAGCAATATGTCTGTGTGAAATGAATGTCTACGGACACTGTCACTAAGCCCCGGCCTCCTTGGGAGTACTCAGATCCTTTACTTAGGTTGAAAATCTACTGCTATACGCTCCACTGCGAGTAAAAGTCCTGCATTAAAAAACCTGTAAATACTTGTAGATATTGTGCAATAAAATGGCCTCTGTTTTGTTATTACACATTATATTTCTGAATGAATACAAGTGCATGTTGCTTTTTATGTTTAAAGCTGAGATCATTTAAACTGCTGTATGCATTGTTGGGTAATTTGATCTACAGCGATGCATACTATTCTATACGCTCTTCATATGTTAGCCGCAATCCAGCGACAAACCCGGAAACCTCGCTTCAAAAAAATATCATACCATATGTTCCCGTTGCCTTTACCAGCTAATCCGAATGAGCTATTATAGTTATAAGAGTTAAAAGTAGGAGATTTTCTCAACCCACAAAGAACGCTCAGAATCAGTAAGTCAAGTTTTCCCTGGACTGGAAGCGTGTGGGGAATTACAGTCTGAAAAAGGAACCAGCAACGAAAGCTGTAGTACAAACGCAGCAGAATAAAAAGTGCAATATTTGCATCTGTGATGTAAGTGGAGTAGAAGTAGGAAGTGGCATGAAATGGAAATGCGCAAGAAAAGTACGTCAAATTTTGCTTGCGGTCAGCACTAGAGAATAATCCGTTAACACGCCCTTTGGATTTCATTATTGGGCGAGTTTCAACTAATGGAGAAATACCTCAACTCACAACTGGTGAGTCCTACAACCAATCTGAGGCATTCTGCGGTCAACAAATTCAACTGTAAGTTACGTCTGGTGCTCAGATGAAGTACATATGTTTTTGTTTTGGGCAAGCTCTGTCCGGCAATGGACCAATTTGATCGGCCCAGGTTCTTACAGGGTCCACTGATCAATCCCTAACCTTTCACTTGCAACCGCTAAAAAAATATCAAGACACATGCCAAGTGCAGGCCAGGTGGTTGAGGCACCCAAAAGGAAAAGAAGCTCAAAAGCTTCCTTTGCATAATGCCAGTGTTTTTTTTTTGTTTTGGTACATCACTTGTTCACCTCGTGTTTGAGCTTGGAAACTAAAAAATGCAAAATGTGACTTTCAGATTCTGTCATACAAAGGCAATTTAGGTCAAAGATTTCTCTGGTAGCCTTTGATAACCTAGAGAAAACATGGTAACACAAGGTGTAAATGAACGGGAATCCGTCCATTATCAAATTACATCATATGAAATGTAAATGCAAAGACTCGTGGATCAAATGAGGATACTTTATCAGATACAGATATCAATACAGGATTTAACTAGAGCTTTTATCTCCCTAATTTACAGACAAAATGGGATCGGTATAGGCTCCATGTGTGCTCGGACGGGGGGCGTCATGGCTCCCATGATGTACCTTCTGAGGCGCATCAGTCCTCAGGCTCCCATGGTCCTTTGTGGCCTCTGCCCCCTGCTGGGCTCCGCCCTCACCCTGATGCTGCCTGAAACGGCCAACAAGCCCCTGCCGGACACCATTGAAGACGTTGAGCAATCCAACTTCAGGTCTGACATAACTGTTTTCAGTGATATTCAGTATTTTCTTCCTGTTGCAGAACTGACATATGCAAACATTTCAAAAAGTATATTCTACAAACGTCTAGTTTAAACATGTGCGTAGCACAGCAAGACCTAACACGGTGGACATCAGGTTAAGTGAGATATTTCATGCTCCGTCTCTGTCGTTGTTGTGTGAAAATAACATTTCCTTCTATTTTCTTTGTTAGTGAGGAGGATGGTGGCGTGAAGCCAAACCATCTTTGACACTTTCCTCTGGAAACCAAATCTTGGCAGCAGCAGGATGGAGTGAAACACAAGCACCAGAGCAGCCACTTGTCAATAGTTTTTAGACACAGACAAAGGTCTGTGCCTCCAATGGAAGTCTTTCTTTTTATGGTCATACACTATATAAGTATTTTTTAACTTTCCATTTTTTTATGTTTGCTTTTTTACTAAATTTCTTTTCTTTTGTTCAACTGTGTTATTCTCAACTATATCATTTTGATTGTGGAATTAAGCAACCCAGTGTTATAACCTACTCCACACACCCATGGCACAGTTTTACATTCTAAAGGTCTATTATTATAACCTCATGGAGCCTGTATACTGAAGGTAGAACCTGATGCCTTGACACGTGGGCACGACATAAAATGCGAATTAGAAGATCCTCTGTTAGCTGTTAGAGCACACATTTTCTGCAGTAATTTACACTTGAGTCACACGTTTCAGGTCATTAATGTTTGTACACACGAATGTGACTCTGTAAAAGCGCAAACTGCCAGGATCTTTTTTCGATTCAAGGCTTGAGGCTTCGATTCTATGCTTGTAGCCTCAAGCTTATAATCGAAGGCTTTTTTTAAAAAAAAAAAGAAAAAAAACAACAACTTATCTCTTCATGAAACAGTGTAGCCTCAAGCCTAGAATCAAAGGATTTTTTTAACTTTTTTTTTTTTTTTTTAAAAAGCCTAGAATCTAGGCTTGAGGCTTCGATTGTAGGCTTGTAGCCTCAAGCCTACAATCGAAGGCTTGAGGCTATAAGGCTTGATGCTTGACGCTACAAGCCTTATAGCGTAGCGTTCAATTCTAGGCTTGTAGCTTCAAGCCTACAATCGAAGGCTTGACGCTATAAGGCTTGAGGCTTCGATTCTAGGCTTGTAGCCTCAAGCTTAGAATCGAAGGATTGACGCTATAAGGCTTGATGCTTGAGGCTACAAGCCTAGAATCGACGGCTTTTTTTTTTTTTTTTTAAACTTATCTCTTCATGAAACAATATATGTTTTTGGGTTGGGAGTGGAAGACTGCCATAGTATCAACTCATAAAGTTGCTTTGGAAAAGTGATATTTTTAATATGAACAGCTGGCATTAGAACAATGTAGAAATAATGGAACAACACAGTAGGTCTATAAAGAGATATTATTGCAGTTTGCTGTGCACGGAGCCCGTACCTCAACCACATCCACAATGTGGATGAACCCAAATTCTGACTGTGAACCAGGACTTATCACTGTACATTATCACTGTTGCATTTGCCTCATTGTAGTTGCACCTGCTTAAATTTCTCACGTAACTTTTAGGAACATACTTGCCGGTTCACAGCAACTGAATGTTGCAGACTACAGGCTGACACGGAGCACATTCAGTATCAAAATGTTTAGACAGTAGGTATAAAAACATATATATATATATTTTGTTGTTAGTCATCCAAGTATTCTGATATTGTGATATTCCGGTGACAGCCCAGTGCTAGTTCATGATCTGTGTTTGTCCAGAGGGGATGTTGAGGTGGGGTAAAAGCTAAAGTGTGATAAACTGCACTCATGTTTACAGTAATAGCCAACGGCAGAGGCTGTCTTTAAGGCAACACTGACACACTCTGGTTTCCAGCGAGTGTTACAAGTTCTCTGACAGCTCAACAAATACTTGAATGCCATATGTAAAACATTTATTTTATATGACTCTAATTTGCATTTGTATACTTTTACATTTACATTTTGTGATTTTTGCAGAACCAAAGTCTGTGACACAGGACGTTAATATGGTGTGTTTTTACTAAATTTATTTGTACAATAAAGGTTTATTAGGTGAACTTATGTGTCTGAGAAGTGGCTCACATTTGATGGGAAACTGTCTTTGGCTCGTATATTTGTTTCAAGATTGCAAAATCAAGAGACTGCTGCTGGAGGACACACTGCCGCAAGGGAAATATCTTGAAAATCATTAAATACATGTCAGGAATGTGATGATAAAGGAAATATTGTAATTAAAGTCACTTTAGAAAGCTGCCAAACACAGGTATGACTAACTTTAGCAGTTTTTGACTTGTGAATAGTGGGTGTAACTAATGATTCACTAATGGAACATGTGCCAAACACAGGTGTGACTAATTTTAGCAGTTTTTTAATTAGCGAAAAGTGGGCGTAACTAACGACTCACTGACAGAATATTCAGTTTGTAGGTCTGTCCTGGAGTGGAGTCGTCTTTCACGCCGTTTCATTCAAAGATGCGTTGTGAAAAAGATTTATGAAGCATGTGGGAATGAGAAATATATTTAGAGAGGAACCTGCATGACATGAGAATGACATGCGCAGATGTCGAAAGAAAAACATGCATGCTTTGGGGATGTAATTATTATTAACAGGAGACGCTGAAATCGGTTATTATATAGTATTACGGAAGTATAAAATTATAAATATGGCACATAGCTGCGTTGATATTAATATTGATTTCACAATATTTAGTGAGAACTTCAGGCTTTAGTCAAGAAAAGAAGCTTAAATATTAATATTACCTCCCATTTTACCACACTGAGTCTGCGCTCAGTTTCGGATGATGCCAGGGCTTCTTGCATGCGAGTGATGGTCACCGCGTTCCTCCGTCCCACCAGAGGGGAACAGCTGCGGGTTATGAGCTGTGGGAACATGTCAGAGGGCAGAGTGGCTGTCATCACTGACCGACCGGCCTGCAGACATCAGACAGCAACTGGCACTTGAATCAGCGGACATTTTGCTAAAGTGGCAAAAGCTGTTTAACAGCGCTGTTACAGGAGGACCTGTGAAATACTCAACTCATTCAAGGAACACCTGGATAAATGAGTTCAGTAGTAGTAACAGCAACAGAAGGAAATGGATAAATACTGTACGTCATACACTGCCTGGACAAAACAAAAGTCGCCACATGGATTTCACTGAGCAAATAGGTAGGAGCCTCCTATTGGATAATTACTGCATGGGTGATTATCTTTCAGCTGGCAACAAGTTATTTAACCCCAACTGATGCAATGAGTAGCTTCTCATTTCTTAAACAACCATGTCTAAAGACACATCCTGTGGTTGTGGAAAAGATGTTTGAGAAGGGTCAAATCATTGGCATGAATCAAGCAGAGAAAACATCTAAGGAGATTGAAGAAACTACTAAAACTGGGTTATGACCTGTCCAACGGATTATTAAAAACTGGAAGGATAGTGGGGAACCATCGACCACCAGCAACAGTAGAACTCAGGGCTATGTTTAATAGTGAAAGTAAGAACACTTCCACACAATGTGAAGGGAACTCAATGGATTGGGACTGAACAGCTGTGTAGCCTTAAGAAAACCACTAATCAGTGAGGCTAACTGGGGGAAAAAGGCTTCAGTTTGCTAGGGAGCATAAAGATTGGACTCTGGAGCAATGGAAGAAGGTCATGTGGTCTGATGAGTCCAGATTTAACCTGTTCCAGAGTGATGGGGGCATCAGGGTAAGAAGAGAGGCAGATGAAGTGATGCACCCATCATGCCTAGTGTCTACTGTACAAGCCTGTGGGGGCAGTGCTATGATCTGGGGTTGCTGCAGTTGCTCAGGTCTAGGTTCAGCAACATTATGTTGCCCAAAGAATGAGGTCAGCTGACTACCTGAATATACTGAAAGACCAGGTTATTCCATCAATGGATTTTCTTTTCTTGGCAACAGCACGATGGAGTCTTTTCTTCCCAAGATGACAATGCCAGGATTCATCTGGGCTCAGATTGTGAAAGAGTGGTTTAGAGAACACGAGACATCATTGTCCACCACAGAGTCCAGACCTTAACCCCATTGAGAATCTTTGGGATGTGCTGGAGAAGGCTTTGCTCAGTGGTCAGACTCTCCCATCATCAATACAAGATCTTGGTGAAAAATGAATGCAGCACTGGATGGAAATAAATCTGGTGACATTGGCTGTCGAGCTTCCTGCCATTTGGCATCAAGGTGCTGTTCCACGTGTTGACAAAAGATGGCGCCCTAACGTCAGGTAGAAAAGCGCGTAGCCTACGCTGCAGCTCAACCAGCTGTGATTAGAAGTCAAACAGCTGATTGATATATTGCAAAACATCGACGACCTCCACGTGACAGAGAAAACTTTACATAATTTAAAAATGTAAACGGTCTCAGCAAACTCTTTACTGGCATTATATTTATACTGAACCATTAGCATGTTTTATTGTTATAAAGTGCCTCATATTGCACTCTTAAAAGCGAATAAAAGACTAAGACGTACACATTTTGCTGAGATATTCATCTAAAAATCACCCTGAACTTTGTTTTCGCTCAACCGCCGCCACCGCCGCCCCGCCTTACCCTCTACTCTCCTCTGATTGGACAAGAGACCTGTCAGTCAAAGAACCGGGTCCGCTGCGTGCTCGGAATTCGGAGTTGCCGGTACGTTCAGGTGTGGAAATGAATGAAAAGCGTCAGACAAAAGTCTTAAAGTTATGAAGTTGGCTCGGGAGTTGTTTTCACTTTTCTGGAGCCGACGTCAAATGTGATATTTAACGAGGCAAATGCGAGCCGTAAAGGATGCTAATGATGTGGGCCGCCTTTAAGTGAACGACAGAACAAATAAACATAGTAGCTTTTTGCGAATCCCGCGGTTAAAACGTAACATTGAACGCATCTGCTAGTGATTTTATTTTAATTTTCCTTCTTTTTTAAAAAACAAAAATAAAAAAAAAAATACACTCGTCTCCTGTGTAAAGCCTTTGTTGGGTCTCGTTTCTCGCGCCTCGCTGCCCGAATTTCCCACGGCTCGTGAAGGCAGCGGCAGTTCCATTGTGGCCCTGCAGAGCTAACGCCATCATCATCATCATCACACGCCGCGGTTACGACGAGCAGCACGGCGACATCAGGGCCACGGCAGCAGCAGCAGCAGCGGCGGCAGCAGCAGCGGCGGCAGCAGCCTCAATTAACGCCACATTATTTTTATTTTAACGGGCTATGGAATATAGGGCTGCGAATTAATAGTAGGCGCGTTTGAACTGGTAAGTGAGCCGCTGCTTTTCCATTATTATTATTATTTTTATTTGTTGTTGTCATTCAGCTTGCTCCCGTCTCCAGCAGCCCGAATGAATCACTTTGATTTTTTTTAATTTTTTTTTATTTTTATTTTTTGCATTTTTACTGTTATTGACGCTTCTTGCGCGTAAACGTGCTTTAGCCTGGTTTGGCTGGCTGGCCACACACACACACACACTCCGGGCTGCCTCCTCTGCACGGGAAAAGGGCTGTCTTGGTGAGGCGTCGGCTGTTTTTTTGAATTTTTATTTTTTTTATAATGTGGCGTATTCAGTGAAACAACACAGCGGCATACGTGCAGTGTGCGTAACTGGGACCCACACTCCACAGTCGCTTGCTAAGAAGCCAGGGTCTTTTTTAGCTTTCCAAGCATCCTGACGCATTCGCTTCTGACCCTCTCTGCTCGGTTGTTTACCATGCATCCCCCCCCCCTTCCTCCTCCTCCTCCTCCTCCTTCCCTCCCCTCTCTCTCTCTCTTTTTTTTTTTTTTCCTCCCGGCATCATCAGCATCTCATCTATTGATGCTCGGTCGAGTCAGTTGAAGGACACAGCCTCACATGATCCACTGGCTCTGTGTTTTTTCTGGCGTAGTATTTAGTTAGTCATGGATGCTCTTGTTAACTTTGAGGACCAGGAGGAGAGTGGTGCAGGTGTACTGCGTTGGCATCATGTCAGTCCATCTATCTTCACTTATCCAGATGTGTAGCTGTGGTTTCGGCACCGCAGCACGAGGCACTAAACTCCCCCCCAACTTTGTGTTCTTCTCCACTAGTTGGGTTTGGATATTTCAACCTTCTCCTCCTCGTGCAAGGGAAGTGTCTCCCTCCTTCCCCATTCTGGTAATTGGGGTTAAATACTCTCCTCACCTCGATTTCCCTGTTAAACAATGATGGGCATCCCTCCATCCACTCCACTCCCTCGGCCCATAAAGCCTGGTCAGGCCTGGACCGCAGCCGTTTGTTGCGCGTGTTGTGTTTGCGAAATTAGTGCAATTGATTATGTCGCCCGCCGCTTCCATTAGCTCACCAAACTCTCTCCCTCTCTCTCTCTCTCCCGTACTCCTTTAAGAAGTGTTCCCTAATGAATCAGCGTCTGTTTACACAGCACGAGACAGACAGCGAGGTTTCGCCACTTCGCGACGGATTTATTTTAGGTGGCTCTCGAGGGAAAGCTGCTGAGTCCGGAAGCGGCGCAGTGCGATGTGGAGTTGTAATTCCCCCCCCCAGCTTTGTTTTGCCGGTGAAGTGCTATTATTTTCAGAAAACCCGCCTTCCACTGGCTTTAAAACGGTTCTCTGTTCAGAGGTAGGAGGTATGGAAACCAAGTAGGGATGCACCGAAACAACACGGCCGAAACAAGATGTTGTGATGGTGCAAGCAACAACCGCAACCAACGCATTTTTGTTATTTCGGCCGAAATTTTTCGGTGCATCCCTAAAACCAGCCTCAGGACCCACTGTGCTTTACGAAAATATAGTTTTCTTAGAAGCTCTGTACACTTTCATTATCTCATGTTTGGCTGAAGTCTTCATTAATCCTAGAGAATCCTCATCTGACCCCCGGCTCCTTGCAGAGAAAAAGAAAAGCCCTCTCTTGTCAGAATAAGTTATGAGTAAAGAGCTACTCCTTTTTTTTAATTCTCGGTGCCGTCCAGTAGTCCCTCGCGTTCAGCCTGCCGGCCCGTTCAGACAGACAGCTTTAAACAGCTTGTCTTCCTTTTTTGCACTGTAATGAAACGCTGCCAAAGCACCGTGTTCCTAATCGCAGTTCACCCCCGTCACGAGCTGACAGGCGGATACTTTGTGCTGGCAGGACACCTGATCCGGCATGTTATCACACAGAGGCGAGCAAGGCGGTAACACAGGGAATCTGATGCAGTAGAAGAGAAGGATTTCTGATGAGCAGTCCCGGTGATTAACTTGGGGAACTTTAGTTGCATTTAGATGTACTGTTTTTTTGCTTTCATTAGTGGGTTACTTCTCTGTGGTCAGAATATTTTGATAACTTGGCCTAAAGTTAGCCATGTGGACTTTTGATTTAAGCACCCAAACGTAACTGGAATGATAAAAATCGTGTACCCTCTTATCGTAACTCTTCCACACAGGGCCTCAGGAGTATGAAATCCCCTTGAGGGGAATAAGCTCAGTTGATAATGTACTTTAATGGTGCACTTCTTAAACACTTTGACGGCTAAATGAGCACAGATGCCAAACAAACAATCAGGTTTGAACTTTGTGGAGCTGTGGAGCCCAAGCTCGGTCGCCCCTTTAGGCCTGTGCCACTTGGTAGCGTTCAATTTAACCGTATAATTCGTCCTCTTGTTATGAATTTGTCATCCGTTGGTGCTGACGATACACCGTTAGGGCCTGATCTGTAACCTGGAAGTATCTCACGTGCATGTAATGGGCACGGTAGAAGAGTCTGAGGAGGAGCTTCCTCCGTCATTTGGAAAGGGTTCGGCAGCACCGGGTCAAGACACAAGGCAAGCGTGGCATCTAAACGAGGAGAGACGGGTATCCATGACAACGGAGGATGAGGCTGAACGGTCACCGATACGGGCGACCTCGCTCACTGCCGTGCTTTGCCTGCTCCGTCTCCGCTTTGACCACGAAAGCACTCACTTGATGCCTTCAATAACAGATGTGGGCAGTGATTGGCTTTAAAGGGGAAATACTGTTTATTTACAACCAGGACCTTCTTTCTGGCATAAAATACAATCGTTTACTCACCCATATAACTTTGGTGTCATTTGGAGTCGTTCGGTCCATATTTAGATCCAGTGGAGCGTCGCGTATATCCATATAATGGAAGTGAATGGGGCACCGAAACGCAGCCTCTATAACACATTATCTGCCACAAAACTCGTTCATTTCACCAATATTTTGTTATGATACGCATCCGGGGTCTGTAGATTGACCTACTAACCACGGACCTGGATGATGTCATCTCTGAGCGCTGTGCTTATTGTTTACCTGTTATTTGCTACTGCTAGTTTTTTGCAACACAGCTGAATATTTTTTCCGATTCTGACGTTGTGGACGAACCATAGAAATAAGGTCCAGGTTGTAAAAAACAGTAGTTCCCCTCTAAGCTGCTCTGTAGGAAACGTTCAGTCACTACGTTACATTATTTTCAAAAATTCTAAAAGCTCAAAAGCTGCTTTATTGGGAGTCGAGCAGCGTGTAGAATTCTGAAACACAAGTGTTGCTACGAGAGGAAATGATGTGTGAAGACGGCTATCAGAAGTTTACCGAGGCTTTGGCCTGATAACATGTTGTGACAGTCATCTTTTACACAAACTCGCTTTTTTTCTTTTGATTTCTTAAACTTCTTGTGAAAAAAAAAAAAGTTTTCTAATCGTTTAAGCCCTTAATTACTATTTTTGTGTCAGTCCAGCTCTTCCACAGAATGGGGTGGTTGCATCTAACCTGCCATACCTTTATAAGTTAGACTTCTACCACAAATACACGAAAGTGAAGCTGCTGTGCCCGGTAGTGACAAGTTAAAACGTATACCGCTCTGTGAATGTGCACAGGTTTGCGTTAAAGATCTTTATTAGAGTTAATGTAAGAACTTCATCCATATGTCTCGTGTTCAGCGGTGCATTTTGTAGGGTGGTGTTGACAGAAAGTCTAGTCCAGATCCTTCTGATAGACAGTTTCATTCAGGAACTGCTTTTTTTTTTTCAGACCCTTTGCTCTGATCAGCTGCAGCCTGCTTCCTTTAATTATGCTTTTAGACGTGTGAAGGACCTGGCTGGACTCCCACCTGTGGTGGACTGAATTGATTCGACACACACCTGTGAATGTAGGGTCCCGCAATTCCCGCTGGATGTCAGGATGAGATTTTCGCCTCTCAGACTGATTTTGGAGCATTCATTTTAATAACACAGGTTAACTCTATTTTCTTTTCTCAGTTTCATCCTATTAACCATGTTATGGCCATTTGTGGGTTCAGACCCCTGGGTTGGAAACCACAGGCTGATCAGGATTGGGTGTTTATGAATGGTTTCCATATTTTGGAGATGTTTAATGAAAGCAACGTGGCACACGTGCACTTTCTGCACATGTCTACAGATTTTACTCAACCTGGATAGCACCTGCTCTCAGAATTTACTCTATCCTCCTCATTTATGTGGCTTTGATTCATGCTCAGGAGCGTGCTGTACTCTGCTGATGTAGTGTGGTCCCATTGTTCTCAGTGTCCCCAGAGAAAACAGCAAGCAGCTTCTTCTGGGAAGTGCAGGTGTGGTGTGTACTCACATGGTGACTCCCTACGTCCCTTTTGGTCCCTGACTGTCTCTAACCGCTCTCTGGCTAGAGTCATTTGGAGCAGACTTGTGTAGTGGCCAGTGCAGAGAGCTGCCGGAAAATCTAATCCTTTTGCAACTTTATGTAACCGCTAATGTTCCACTGAAGAGTTACATACTTTCCTGACGGTAAACAAACATTTTGGGAGCAGTTTACCTTTAATAGTTGACCAGAGAAACATAGACAAACATCATTAAAACAGCTAAATGTTGTGTTCAGCTGTTTTGGTTCGCAGCCATTCACGTTTGCCTTATAAATGTCTTGCATGATTAATTGTTGGTTGCTGGCGAACTTTAAAACTGAAAGGTTAACCCGACCTTTCAGCCTTTCAGTGTCTAATTCTTAAACTGTAAACAGTTAAACTGTACTTGTATTTCTCTGTTCTGGCTCCCCAACATGGATTAAATGAGTCCTCTGTGACAGTTATTTGAATATATTTTGGGTTTTGAACTGTTGAACAGATGAATTTAGGAATTTAATCTTTTATAGACTCTTTTAAATAGTCTGTAGATTATCCCATAATGGGAGCAACTGCAAACCTATCATCAACTGGTCCTTTTATTACTATTCAGGACTTTGTGGTTAAGGTTTTTTTTTTTTTTGCCAACTTGAAGACAGAAACAGAAGCTGAATGGACAAGTACAGTAAGATGCAAAGATTCCCATTTAACAAAAAAAAAGAAACACATTTGAAACGTTTCCCCACTTCTTTCAGTCTGTGTTAAATATGGCATGATTCAGTTTTAGGCCCTTGGCAACCCTGTATTTTAATTTTAGCCAGATTTTATCCATCCTATCTATCCATTTTTTTCCCACCTTTCCGAGGTTGTGCTGGGTGGCAACAGGCTGAGCAGGAAATTACGGATTTTAGTATTTTCTAAGCACTTTGGGGCCACACGTGTCGCAATCTCAGCCTGAGATGTTCTGTTCTATCAGTGGAAACCCTGATTCTAACCCTAGCCTCTAACTCTATCCATACATATACACAGGTAACTGCCTTACTCCAGCCCTAGCCTAAACCTAATTCTTGCATGTTAGCTAGATAGATGGATGGGTGGATTGGTGGTAGAGAGGGAGAGAGAGAAAGAAAGAGAGAGACCCATTGACCCCAAACCTTTCAAACGGCCCTTTGTCCACAGATAGATGATCTAAAAGTCAAACTAGTCCTCACAGCGATAGCTGGACACAGTCCACAGACAAATGAGGACTGAATAGATGAATAGATGAATAGATGATTGGATGTACTCTGACTGTTGTTCAGCTAACATCCGTCTGATTACACAATAGCCCTGCAAATCAGTTTGTGTCTGTTTTACGTGCATGCCTACAGTTATTGTATATTGGGCTCAGAGCACTATCAAAACACATGCCTGGACATCTGATATGTAGACTAGGGATGTCCCAATCAAGAATATTAGAAGATCCGATACTGATCTTCTAATATTCTTGATCCTGATCCACTTTTAAATAATCCAAATTTCCTTCGTTATTCTCCAGGACACGTGTATTAACTGTATTGAATCCAATAAATAGGACTGTCAAAGCCAATGCAGCGAGGAGACGGCAGCTCGTACCTCGGCTCCGTAGTCCTCTCTAGAATATGTTTCTCTTCAACGCTGTCTCCAGGAAACTTTTCTTTTCTTTTAAATGCAGCGTTCAGTGTTTGTGGTTTTTTTTTTTTCAGGCCAGCCTTTGCCTGCGTCTACCTAGTGACAGCTCATGAGGAGATATTTCAGCTTTCTTAAAACTAAAACCAGTGTTGTCATTGGTTCCTAAGATTGAGATAGACGCACTGATCGTGTTGATTTTGTACAGCTCTTCTCTTCTCTTCATACTACAATCCAATCAGCTTTTAGGCCTGACGGGACTTTTTTCGTTTTTTTGTCTGGTGAGACCGCAGCAAGGTTTCTCACAAGAGGATGCAGGAAATGATGAGTATTGAAAAAAAATATCAACGTGAGAACTTTATGAATTGTTACTGGATCTTTCAAACCAAGATCAACTTCCGTTTCCCACAAAATTTCATGAGATCCTGGCATCGATTCTTCTAGCCCCTAATTATGATGCTATCCCAACTGTTAATAACTATATATATACAGTATATGGCTTTAGCGACATATGGGGCGCTGTTTGTAAAGTTGCGTACGTTAAAATGAACACGCATTTTTTCCCACATTTAGCTTAGCTTTTAAAGTACGCAACCTTACAAACGGCGAAAGCCATTAAAAATGACACCTCATTTTTTTATGTTTTTGGAGCTAAATGTGGGAAAAATTGCGTGCGTTTTTTTTAATGCATGCGTTTTTTTTTTATACTTGCGCAACTTTACAAACGGCACCCCCATAGCGACTCAATAGTGCAGTTCATATACAGCAACACTAAACATAGGCTGTTGAGACGTGGCATTCTATGGGCAACTGTATGTAAGATTAAATAAAGTATATATTATAATAAATTCAATTTATAGTAAACGGTTGACATTCAATTTAACTTTGCTAGCTAGCTCTTGAAAAGTTAAGCTAGTTCGCGTTACATCTAAAGCCGTTTTCTCCGGGTTTTGACCAACTCTCTTTGAATTGCTGTAAATCTCCATGGTCTAAAAGTCAAGAGCACAAACATCAGGTTTTAGAAAAAGTTGCGTAAAATTTTATTAGTGAACACCAATAGCTTCTCATGCTACGTGAGTTGTCCGTGCCGTTTTCTCCGCCAGGTTAAATTACAGACCAGGTGAGTGGCCGGCCCTTTGGGGAGAGATGATTTCGGGGTCGAGACCACGGCTTCTAATATTCGTGATCCTGATCCCATATGGGACGCCGTTTGTAAAGTTGCGTACGTTAAAATCATCATGCAATTTTTCCCTCATTTAGCTCAAAAAACACCTAATTTTTTAATGTTTTTCATCCTGCCATTGTTTTCTTGGGGGGGGGGGGGGTTCTACTATCTTAATAAAAGCCCCTAATTATGATGCTATTCCAACTATATATACAGTATATGACACATGAAACGTTATTTGAGACGTGCAAAAATATTTCAGGTTCGTCATGAGACCACGGCGGAGCAAATCGCCATAGTATTAACATTGTATGGGAAACCCTGTGTGAAATCCAACTGCTTTCAAGCTTGAAACACTCTGCTTAGGGAGTTTAAACCTGCCTGTCAGTTGTCTGTAGCCACCTTCACCCTGTCATTACGGACGGCTGCAGAAAGCCTCCCTCTTCTCTTCAGGAGTTAATGTCGCACATGGAGCTTGTGGTGGGTCAGATGGCCTTGGCTCATGCGTTCGGTACTGGGTGTACAGTCAGCCACTTCTCCGCCCCTCAGCGTCACGCCAGAACCTTAGAGGTCAGAAAGACACCACAACAGTGCTGTCCTTTGTGTCACTCCTCCAGCAGCGGAGATAGATGAAACGTTTCTCTTTTCACTCTCTCGCTCGCTCCCCCCCCTCCTTCTGCTTTGGGGGCTGAGCCGTGACATACTTGGAAGTCTCAAATGAAGTTATTGTTACAGATGAGTAAATGTTGAGCCACGGATGAATGAAGGCTATGACAGAGGCGTCAGGGGCGCACTTTGACATGTGAGAGCAGGGCTACAGATCATATGATCTCCTTGGAGCGCCTGCAATTCTGCAACTGCTAGTTTTCTTTCCTGTCGATTAAAAAAAAAAAAAAAAGAAGGTCTCTTTTTCTTCGCTTTTTTTTTATCCGGTGACTTCATTAAATAAAAAAACAACCCACTGGGTCATTGTTGTGGTGATATCAAGTGAGAAAATGATGTGTGAAAACCGATGAAACCATGAAAGCTTGTCAGAACAGGGCCTGTCATATCAGGGCTCATATCAGCCCTCCGCTTCCACCTGCTAGAGCCGCTCTTTATGTTTGCTCACGGGGTGCTCGAAGTGCGCAAAGTCAGCCGGTGGCCGTCGAGTGTGGCTTCATTTCCCCTGAAAAGAATCACAGTTGCTCATTTACATCTGGAGCACAGGCAGAGGCGAGAGAGCTCCGGCGAGCAAGGCTTTCGCTCATATCCCGCTCAACATTTTCTATTTTTAATCTCCCTCGCTCTTTTTTTTTTTTTTCTTTCTTTCTTAATCTCTCCAATTCCATTTAGCTTTCAAGTCCGTTTAGCCTTGATTCGGGAGTTCAGCAGTGCACCTCGGTCTATATTTAAAGCCTCACCGCTGAATAAATCGAGCAGAAATCTTTTAATTTAGCCAGCCACCACCCAACCCTGAAGTTTATACTGCTGCCGAGGCAGAGGGATGGCGGTGGTAAGTTCTTCTAACAGGTTTCAGCCATATGTGGACGTTAAGCAGCTAGCCAGAGATCCCTGGCAGCTGAGAGAAGCTGAGAGAAGCTGAGAGCAGCAGAGAGCGATAACTGACTCTATGCATTATGCTTTCTTAGACTCTGTCCCAGATTTCAGATCATTACCAGTAAAGTATGCTTGGGCTTTTTAATTTTGGGTGACCCTCCTTCCAGGCTGCCTCTGCTTTGCTTTCACACCTCTGCAGAATTATGTGTGCATTTATCTGCTTTGCATTGATTTTGAAGGAAAAAGCTTAAAAAACGTCCCCCTAAAATTGTAACATCTGTTTTGCAAGGAATTAAGACAAATGAATTGTCAGATCAATCAATAGATGGGTGTCTTGAGGATGAGAAAACAACCTGAACACACTACAGCAAGACTTCTACAATACTGGGCTGTGCTGTGAAGCAGACACGACATGTGGTGTGTGTGTTTTCTTTCCAGCGACAGTAGCGTGAATAGACCAGAGTGCAATGTGACCACAATGTGCAGGTTTTCACATGTGTTTACTGACAGCACTTGAGAAGCCAAGCCTTCCTCGGTAGCTTATTTTAAAAGAATTTAGCAAAAAAAAAAAAAAAAAATGTAGAAGCAGATAGGATACTTCACTGGAAAAACACTTGTTGCACTTACGCAACATTGTGGAAAAAGGGTCACTGTCTTACTGGTGTTATAATATTACAGAAAGACATTTTGTAATGCTGAGCTTTACTGTATTTTAGAAAGATTTAAGCGTTTCCTCTGACCTTTGTGGAGGGACTCTTTATTTTAGGCACCTCTTCTTTATAGAGACTGCTTTGCACTGCACACGGATGCCAGTATTTCTATTATTAGCTTATAAAACCAACCGATGTATCGGCAAGGGCAGTTAATTGGTTGGGACTGCAATATATAAAGAAATATTCGAGGTAAGGAACGTCCTCCAGACTAGCACTATCACCATTTATCTTCTGTAACTGCTTGTCCTGTGATGGGTCATCGGTTGAGAGGCGGGGGGTACACCCTGGGCAGGTCTCCAGTCTATCACAGGGCTAACACAGAGAGACAGACAACCATTCACACTCACATTCACACCTACGGCCAATTTAAAATCATCAATTTTAATGTGAAACATTAGATAGTAGGGATGCACCGAAAATTTTCGTCCGAAAACTGAAAATGCACTTTCGGGCCATTTTCGGCGGGAAATTTATCGCCGAAACAACACGGCCAAAACAGGATGTTGTGATGATGCAAGCAACAACCGCAGCAATTGTACAAGAGTTGAAAAATTATCATCATCTAATAGGGATGCATCAAAAATTTTCAAAAATTTTTCAACTCCTGTTCAGCCGGGAAATGAATGCATTAAATCATTAACTAAAGACCAAACAGCGTGGGGTGGAATGAAAAGTCTGCATTCAGGTGTTTGTTCAAAAAGTAAATCAAACTAGTCAGACCAATTATGTGTAGTGAATGGTGAAGTCCTTCTCTTGTTGCACGGTATGAATTGTTCTAATTCTTCAAGTGGTGTTCTGTCAAGTGGTGCTCAACATTTCACTAGTGAAGCAGGTGATATGTTGGAGGGGGTTCCTTCCATGACCCATGTAGCCTTCAAATGAGGCCCTTCACCAGTCGCAAGTCGTGAGGGCGCCTTTCTTCCCTGCCGTAACAGCGGGTGAGCCGGGGCGACAAATTTCACCGCGCCTTATTATTTATTAATGAAATGTTTACCGTGCTGGCGGGCGGACCGATGACAAGTGTTTGCGAAGAAAGTGCTCTCTGTAAATATGTTAATGTCCCGGAGAGCTCTCATACATAATTAACTCGCTGTGAATTTTCCAGTAGTTTCTGATGTCACGTGTGTGGGAGTGGCTAGATTTGGTCACAACAAAGCCAGGCTGTGCTGCATGGGGAAATGTCATGAATTGATTGTGACAGTGTGATTTATACAAATAGGAATACAAAGACTAATGTGTCTGAAAACAAAATCATCACAACTTTATGGGCAACAGTGTATTTTATGGTGTCTGCAGATGTATTCGCAATTTAAATGTAGATATTCTGATTTTGCGTCATGCTCACATTTCTGCTCAGACCACAGTTGACTAGTGTTTAATCTAATCTCAGATAATAACTGCGTTTCAGGCTTCTCACAGTCACAGAGATGTTCTGTTAAGGCCAGTTTCCTCTGCAGCATATAGTCACTGACCCGTCTGCTCTCTGTGTTGCGCTCTGCTCCCCTTCGACTGTGCAGCGTCATTTCTCTGCATTGCTGATGCAGCTGCAAGATGCTGACAAAGGAAATGATTGCTCAGCCTGGCAGCGGCAACGTGCTGGCAAGCCCGACCCCGGCGGCCTCCACCAGGCTCCATCATAGTCGGCGATGTCTCCGAGGGATAGATTTATGTTGGCAGAGTCACAGGGCTTTATCTTCTCGATGCTTTGGCACATGTTTAATAGCCGCTAGCTATCAACATATACAATAACAACGATGGCCCGATGCTTATAATGCAGCCATCCCTGTCTGCCCCAGACGGTGATTTACTGTATATGTGGCAGTCCCGCTATGACATCAACACTGATTGCTACGTGGACCCTTGGTCAGATCACGAAAAATCTCCAGTAGCCAAATTTGTGTGGTCAGAACTGTCAGCCAGCACCCAAGATCCAATCGTACTTTCATACTCTTGTATGTAAATAAAGATCATTTGAGGCTCAGCTGCTGTGTCTGATGGGTTGCTACCACCGTATCTGGACCACAAACAGCACTGTTTGTTGTTATATGCGTCCCAATTTGGGAAAGTGCATCTTTTAAGAGGGAACTGCGTGCAGACTACTCATATTCAATAATTTAATTTGTTAAATTTTGATTGGATTTATTCATTATTTAGTTGGTTGACAGCGACAAGGACAAAGGACAAATCAGAAGGCTTTCATTACTAATGAATCCCTCATTACTACACTTGCTTAGAGGGCTTTTAACTCTAGTTGTGGAATGAGTTAATCACTCAAGATGACATCAGTTGAGGACAAATTGCAGGTTCACGTTAGGAAAGGATAAGGTCACAAGTGACCGAGACCACCTCCAGACAGGGTCTCAAATAAGTCCCAATGAGTCATGGATGTGTCACTTAGGACGCATCATGATATCAGGTCCGAACAGGGCAGTAGACTTTGTTTTTGTCTGGAGGCAAATCAGATTTGTTTCTGTAGTCAGTCGTTAAATCAATTTTTAGGTCAGACTGTCCAGACTTATTTGCGAGCGTGCAGAAGGCGTGATTATATAACAACAAAGGTACTTCCAGCTTTGCCTTTACACTAGCCTGTTGGTAGCCTGGAATAGCCAGAATTCTTCTCAGGTGGAAGTCTGGTAACATTTGGTTTTCATTGTGGGGTCCAGTTACAACCGGTACAGAGAAAAAAGTGTCTACACGCAAATGGATAGTCCTACAACCAATTACAGCCACTTTGTCGTGATCCAATCAAGCTGTGCTCAGACGATATGTATGACTACCTCGCTCCTCCAAGTTGCTTCTTCAGTACTGATGTAGTACTTGAACGAGTGGCGCAACATCTTCAAGACTGTCTATCCAAGGTATATCCAATAAGCATGGTGAAACAAGGGCTTCTTCAGTTCTGAAGTAACGTTATCAGTACTGAAGACTGGAGAAACATCTTTAAGAAACCCTACGAGTCCATTTGTCCTTGTTTCAGCTTGCAGCAGGGTCGCCTCTGGCTGGACCAGGGCCCCCAAACAATACTACTGGCAATGTTCTTCAAAGAGCCAGTGAAGGAGTATCCTTTTTGCTGAGGCAGCATCTTCTGATTACCTGCTCAGTGAGGCTTCCTGCTTTCCTGTCCTCCTGCACTACTATCAGGAAGTGACGAAGAGGAAGCTAGGAAATGGCGACAAGAACGTGAAGAAAAGCAGGAGGCAACTGTTTGCTCTAATTAAGCATATATATTTGCCTTTACACTAGCCTGTTGGTAGACTGGTATAGCCAGAAGTCTTCTCAGGATGTAAGTCTGGTAACACTCCATTTGGTTTTCATTATGGGGCATGTTACAACCAGTACAGAGAGAAAAGTGTCTCTACACGCAAATGGATAGTCCTACAACCGATTGACTACCTTGCTCTTCCAAGTTGTAGTAGTAGTAGTACTTGAATGAGTGGCGCAAAGTCTTCAAGACTGTATATCTAAATGGTATATCCAAGGTATATCCAATAAGCATGGTGAACCAAGGGCTTCTTCAGTTCTGAAAACTGGAGAAACATCTTTCAGAAACCCTAGAAGTCCATTTGTAATAGTTTCAGCTTGCTTGCTCGATTTTGGTTTTCTTTTTTTTTGGCAGATTTAAAAGTGCAAAAATCTACCATTGCATATACTGTACATGCAAGTTTAGATCTTTATTATTACTTTCTTAATGATTTTTGCATCAGTGTGTTGACTTCATGGACTCACTTTATTCATAAATGTTGGTTCGTTAAATGTATGCGATGATACATCATTCACTCCTAGGGCCAATCCTTGAGAGGTTTCCCTCGCTCTGTGTTCACGGTGCGCCTGTGGGAATAAGAGTTAATTATGTCTTCCTATGAAGACACAAAAGCTATTCGGTGCTTCTGAAGTGTTCGGTCTTGATCTGAAAAAATAAATAAATAAAAAAACGCCATCATTTTTGCTCCCTCCATAATGCTTTAATCACCTGGTAAATCCCTCCCTCATGCAGCGTAGATGCAGACTGCTGGGGCCGACTGAGTACAGGAGGCCTAATGTGCTCTGAGGATAATTGTCCATTTTAATCCACTCCTCAGCCTCTCAACCAGAGCTGGCAGTTGTGAACTGTCAGTCAAAGCACATCTGACGGAGCTCATGGGAATGACGAAACATTCAGGATATTCTTGCGTGTCATATCTTAGCAATGAACTGCGGGACAGCGATTGAGGAAAAACCATCAGCAACTAAATATATCATCACTCCTGAACCGCTGCATAAACCGTCTGCAAGGTTGCTCCAAATCCATGTAAGACTGCACCTTGCAGCTGTAAGCCTTGCAAGTGCAGCTCTCGTTGAAATGGCAAGGTGCCTTAGGGACTTACCCTGAAATGAACCAGAAGTGGGTGGTTCTCGGTGAGATTTATGTTAAACTGTAAAATGCAGAGAAAGGAGTCACCCACCTACCACCACCACAGAGACATGGGTTCATTTTCCAGCAGGGGCGCCTCTGGCTGGACCAAAGCCCTCCAAACAATACTACTGTTCTTCAGAGAGCCGGTGAAGAAGTATCCTTGTTGCTGAGGCAGCATCTTCTGATTACCTGCTCAGTGAGGCTTCCTGCTTTCGTTTCCTCCTGAACTACTACCAGGAAGTGACCACAGGAACGTGAAGAAAAGCAGGAGGCAACTGTTTGCTCTAATTAGGCATATATATACAGTAAAGTACAATATAAACATGTGATATTTGAGAATTTGTGGCCCTTTCAGTAGCCACAGTTTCACAGAAGTGACTCAGTCGAGTGTAGAAACAAGTGTTTAATGTGTTCATACGAGCTTTTTGAACTGGCGATTGACGCCGGCATGTTCCGTTACTGTGAACTTGGCCCGCTTTGTAGCTTGAGAAACAATGAAGTGGTAAAAAGCACCAGTTGCGTCTGAAGCGTAGTCGTAGTAAATAGTTTGGCTCTGTTGAGGGCAGTGATACACCCTGTAACATCAAAATGCCAAAACCACGGAAAGAAAAAACAAGAAAGCAAGCAGAAATGGATAAAGACGTGGGTCTTTTCAGAACAACTTCAGCTTTAAAGCCCTTTCTGAGCAGCTCAGACGTTGATGAGAGTAATGAAAACTTTAAAACCGCCCCTTCCGTGTACATTTAAACTGCGATTAACTCATATTACCTGTGCGTTAGTTATTCCGTAGTCGTGGAGGAACTTTTAAATTATTATTTTATTAGAAAATTTATTAGAAACTGTTCCTACCATAACTCACGTGAAGTGGAAACCCAATTGTCAGCAGCCAGGAAGGTGATGATGTATGTGTAGCTATACTGAGCTATGCTATAAAATAAAAATGAGAACAAAACCTGATTTTTTTTGGATGCACAGTACGGTACACTGAATCTTATGCCTTGTCTCTGGATCCTGCTGTGTGTCCGGAAACTTCAGTGCTCATCTCATCTGTCTTACTAGCAGCAGCAGCAGCAGCAGCAGAATGACTGCGCCTGTTGTGCCTCTGCCTGTCATGTGAACGCTCTGGGTAGCTGAAGGATTTTACCCCCACAGCCCATCAGCCATTATTTCTTTTTTTCTTTTTTTATTGGAGAGGGGGGGCTGCTGTTGAAAGGGGAGACTCTCTTTCCTCAGGGACTCGCACACTCAACGGCGAAGCCTGTCACCATGACGGCCCGTTGCCAGGACGGCCTTGGCCGAGGTGGAGAGAGTGGGAGGACCGGAAGGAACCCGCAAAGCGAGCGCCCGACATGTGGGGCGGCCAAAATGACAATTTTCTGCTGGTGAAGGAGACTCAAATCACATGTTTCACTCACAAACTGAGGTCGGCTGGACTATTTTGGGACACTGTTCTTATGTACAGATATCCAAAATAGATACCCTGTAACTTACAGCTGAAAGATCGGTTTGGTTTCTGGTTGAGTGCTGCTGGTACTTTACTATACGTTGCTAAAAGTCAGTGCTGGTTTTGTTGTTTACTCTTTTGAGGAGAGCTGACAGGTGTATGATGTGATTCGTAATACCGCGAACTTCACTGGAAAGGAATCAAACCGGTCCTCTTCTCATCCTGTTGTCCTCATTACCTTCGCCTCACGCTCGTCGTTTAGTACGTGACAGAGGCCGAAGCGGTTTCACACTGTCCTCTGTATACGTCCACATTGCTGCCATTCCGCCGGGAGGGTTAAATTAGAAAGCAGAGTTTTTAAAAATAGCAGGTTGTTTGTGTCTGTGCGGTCAGGCTGGGGCTGCTTGCAGCATAACAGTGGCCGATCGCTTCAGCTCGCTCTCTGATTGTCACATTCAGCAAAAACCAACAACCGTCTGTGTATTTTATATTTTACTATTAGCGTAATAGCTTGTTATTTTTCAGGTTGGTTTGCAGATTTTGTGCAGCTCACTTCCATCAAGTAAACTGAACCATTCGGCCTGTGGATGTCTAATTCAGCCAATAACAGGAAACGTTCTGTTAAGAAACCCCCACAAACACAAACCAGCAGCAGCAGCAGCGGTGGCGGCAGCGGCTTTCCACGTGGGCGTCTGCTCTTGCAGAACAAATAGTTGCATCACATCAGCGAGGCCGCTCCGCTCCGGCAATCAGCAAAGCCACGGAGACAGATTAAATTCGATTAGCCGGGCTGAGCTTTAAAGTCAAATCAGCAGCTAATGGGTTCTAACATATTTGGCAGCGGTGACAGTGTGTCTTTTGTAAATAAAGGGCAGCAAGGAGGCGCTCCGTGAAGTTAACCCCGGCCCTCCTGCCACACAATGGCTCCACTGTGTAATTCTGCTGTCAGTCAAAGAGCTGGCAGCCGCTGTAAAGTTTATCCATGCCCGGTGGAGGTTTGTCTTGTAAATAAAAGTTACCATGTAGAACAACAGATATGTCCTTTTATACTTTAGCTCTGCACTTTTTTTCATAACAGATTTGCAATAAAGCTTGCATTCTGGGATAATCGAAGCAATGACGGCATCAGCTGAAACAGAGCGGTGCCTCCCTTTTATTATGAAATGGGTTGGTTTGGCTGAAATGTGGGCCACTAACATAATATACGATTACAGATTAACTCACTGCCTTGAAGGGGAACTACCATTTTTTTACAACCTGGACCTTATTTCTGGCATAAAATATGATCGTTTACTCACCCATATAACTTTGGTGTCATTTGGAGTCGTTCGGACGATTTAGATCCAGTGGAACGCAGCGAATATCCATACAATGGGAGTGAATGGGGCACCGAAACACAGCCTCTAAATAATGCATTATCTGCCACGAAACTCGTTCATTTCACCACTATTTTGTTATGATGTGCTAGTCCGAATGACTCCATATGACACCAAAGTTATATGGGTGAGTAAACGATCGTATTTTATGCCAGAAATAAGGTCCAGGTTGTTAAAAATGGTAGTTCCCCTTTAATACTACCGTATTTACATATTTTGATTTGCATCCGCCCATTCTGAACTAAAATCGTTGAACCCAAAGCCTCGTGATTCAAGTGGTTTAAAACATGTTAAGATAATAATGCCAGTATTGACAGTAAAGAGTACATACACAGCAAATAGTTTTCTCCTATTTTTTTTTTTTGGTGGTGAACAGTTGCTCATATTGGCGCTGTTTTTACCAAAAAGAGTGTAGTGGACAAAATGTGTCAGAGCTTTTAGTCATGCTTTGAAAAAAGGACTGAATGTTTGGGGGAAGTGGTGGGTTTTAATTTGTTCCATCATGTTTTCCACATAGTTTTAAGTTGTCATCTCGCTGCAGTGGTTTTTTAGTGGTTTAACGACACAGACTGGAGAGTTAGTGCCGTTATCTCGATGAGTCTAGCTCTTCATATTTACACAACTGTAACCCTTTTTGGACAGTTTTCTGGAAATGTGGTTCAAATTTACACCGCAGCTGGATACAAATCCAACAGTCACCTAATTTAACTCCGCCTTAGCGAAGTTTTGCCTCATTCATTCGGAAAAAAAACACACAACCACTATTATAAATGATGGTCTGCAGAAGAAAAAGCCTTGTGAGTGATGTTTGTCGACTAGTAATGAGAGCCTTTTAACATATCCTATCCTCGTAGCTGTTAATCTAAACAAGAATCAACAAATGGAAGTATTTACCGGTGTGATTCTCTCATTAAATAATGTGTCATCATGTGATTAATTATGGATGCCGTCATGTTGTTGAATGAGGAGCCGTGCATGATTCAGTATTTCCTCAATCACTGATGTCTTTATTTGCCTTTATTACCAGAGATTACGGTGCATGTGGAAACTTCCAGGGTTGGAATTATAATCTGAGTATTGTGCAGATCAAAAATCATGACACACACATAAAACAGTGTTGTTTGTGGTTCTGAAATAACAGTAGATAGAGATTCATTAAAAACGGCCGTTGTTAGAGTACTCTGCTGCTCCCCAAAGGATTTTGGTGTTTATTATGACAAGGGAAGGCTTTACTGCTGAACAGGTACTTTAATATTTGACACTTTTCTGAAAATATACAGGACTTGGAACTGCTTGATAGTGAAATTGGAAAGTATTTGGGCGGTGTTGTATTGGTACCATTATTTGTGTCTATCCCGCAATAGACTGGCCAACACAGAGAGACAGACAACCATTCACACCAATTTAGAATCACCAATTAATCTAATGATCATGTCTTTGGACAGTGCCAGGAAGCCGGAGTACCTGGGGCATCAGGGCTAACCACTACACCACTGTGCCGCCCCATATAACTGAATATTGGACGCAAATTGGTCCAAAACAACTGCATGCTTGTGATATAAATGGCAAGCAAAAAGGTTCCGGGTTCGAATCCATGGGCCGACTGGGTCCTTTCTGTGTGGAGTTTGCATGTTCTCCCTGTGTCTGCGTGGTTCTCTCCGGGTTCTCTCCAGCTTCCACCCACCGTCCAAAGACATGCTGGTTAGGTTCATTGGTGATTCTTAATTAGTGTGAATGGTTGTCTGTCTCTCTGTGTTAGCCCTGCGATAGACTGGAGACCTGTCCGTGACCCACATGCTTTTGCATTGGGTCCACTGCCAAATGACAGTGAGTAGTATTTTTGTCAAACCTGCCTGCAGTGGCCTGCATTAAATAGCATTGTTTTATTCACATCAATGAATAAAAGGATTTCTAAAATCCACCTGTTCTAGTGGCTGGGTGAGCGGTGAAATGGGGCCGTCAAAGAGGCCTCTGATTAATGCCGGCAGCTCATGCGCTTCTTGCCACAACCTGTTTTTTTTTACTAGTAGAAATATTACGGTCACACTTCCAATATGTTTCTGTGCCAGTCAGGATTTGGATCATTTATTCCAGCTGGACAAATCAGCATTCATCATCTTCTCCTTTGTCACCATGTTCCAGATTTTATCACAGTGATAATAGGTTAAATCAGCCGAACTAATAGAAGCCGAGGCCGACGGTGCCTTGGTGCCGTCCCAAAGCGATGTGGCGGGGGGGGGGGAGAGATTTTGCAAGACCCATTTTCTCAAAGCGTGAATGACAGCAAGTGGCACGTGCAGTTGATATTCATCTTTTATTGAACGCTGCGATGAATAATTGAGCGTCTCCGTGTCCCTGCAGGGCCTCTGTTTTGGCGGCGCACAAAGCAATGTGGAGGAAATAAAGGTCCTGACACGCTGAAAACCAGAGGTATGACTCTTCACACTCCACTGGACACTTACACACTTGTAACCTCACGCGAAACACACTTGTGGATGAACCAAGACCAGCATATGAGAATAACCTCCTACCAGCAGCAGATGGCCGGACTGCAAAACATGCTCATTATGGAGGATTACTCTAGTCTTTAAATGGATGTGGGTTTTAGGCACAGATGCACCAACACACACACACAGATATGCATCACTAACTGAGATCGCTTACCAGAGGCTAACCTGCTGTCACAGGTGCGTGCACATACCTGTGGTTCGTTAGCATGTGCTGGATGTTCTGCACTCCACAGCGCGCGTGCAGTTCTCGTAAATGAACGGGAAGCTGTAATAAGTGTCAAGAGAAGTGCATTGTTGTTATTACAAGTTTGACCCACGGAAGGAACAGATGCAACCAGCTAAAAGTGTTCCTTCATGACCCAAGTGTCCATTTCTGCTGCGGCCATCTTTAATCCTCAGTGCAGCTGTAAGGTCAATCCGTTGCATTCCATCAGGAGTTAATGTGAGGGCAGCCAGCATACACAGCAACCCCCCCCCCCCCCCCCATGCCCCATGTGTGTCTTTTTTCCTTATCCCATGCAACATATTTCCTGGTCAAACTTGCAGCAGATGAAAGATGTTCCAGTCTTTTCCTAATCCGAGCGTTAGCACGCAGGGTCCCTGCTAGAGTGGATGCTATTACCCATGAGCAGCAAGCATCGGTGAGCGTGCTGCCTCCTAGAGCAACAGCTGGACCGCTACGTAATAAGCATGCGTCATGTGTTCCACTGTTAGAAAGGAACTCAGATTTACTTTTGACTCTCCATTTGCTACGGGCTTGAGTTTTAAGAGCCTTTCTGGTTTAAATACGAGTATAATAATGAGATGTTTTACTGTAGCTGCTCGAGGCTGAACCAGACTGTAATACCTGCTTTAACCCACGTTTCAGTGTGTTTTTGGCTCAACAGACGAGACAACAGGAAAGCACAAGATAATATTTTTGTGTTTGCTTTTTATATGTATGAACCTGTGGCTGACTAAATAAAGCAGCGGTGCTGAGAAGTTGGTCGGCGTCGTCTCAAGGAGCGAGAGAAAAGAAACCAAATCTCTGTTTAAGAAAAGTGCAGAACGTTCGTGGTGAGCTTAAACAGACGTTTAGAGCTGGTGGTGCACATGAAACTTAAACCCTTAATATTAGAAAAAGTCATTTTCATTGTCATATAGTCGTGTCTGTAGCTCCAGAGGTGTTGTTGCTGGGTCATGCTAACTTTGCGCTCTCCTCTTTGAAGAAACAAGGAGTCTTCCTGCAGCTTTGCAGTAAAGTTGAATGGTTGGTTTTCAAGTCTGACTAAAAGTAAAATCTGAAATTAGCTGCGTGGAAAAAACAGTTTTGGGATTACGAATCATCCGGCATATTTATCTGCGCACTAGTCACTAGTTTCAGAAACTCACCAGCTAAAAGCAGTGGCGTATTATAATACAAGACGCGGATTGTTGAGGTCACCAGGCAAGAGGAGAGTACAAAGTTAGCATAACCCTTAGTGCTATGATAACCGTAATAATAAATGGGAAATAAATCTGGTTAAAATAAACTGGAAATATCCTCTGGATTCTCCCTAATGCCAAAACTGGCTTTTCCTCGCAGCTAATTTCAGATTTTACTTTGGTCAGACTCAAAAACCAACCATTCAAGTTTGTTGCAAAGCTGCAGGAAGTGCAAAGTTAGCATGACCTAGCAACAAAACCTTTAACTGTTGAACTGTTTGGTCTGCTCTTTGTTTAGTGTAATTGAAAACATAATGCTTTTCAACATGTGATCGGAGGCTCTTCCATCTGTGGTTTCCTCATTTGCGTTTTTCTATAAGTAGAGGTCCCGACCTTACCAGTGAGGTTTAGCTAACACAGAACAAGTGTCCCATTTTCAAAGCTGTGTGGGTGGATGCGTCTCACACGTGCTCTGTGCATGTGCAAAAAAAAAAAAAATGCAGCACAAATTAGACAGTTCATTCATTTGTTCACATTCCTGTGAAGGGTTGTGGAGGGGGTGGAGCCTATCCCAGGTGTCATCGGGCCAGAGGCGGGGCACACCCTGGACAGGTCTCCAGTCTATCTCAGGGCTAACACGTCACCACTTAACCTAATGAGCATGTGCCTAATGAGGCATCAGTGCTAACCGCCACGCTGCCTCAAATTAGAGTATGACGCTAAAATATTGTGTCACAGATTAAAGATAAGAGTACAGACTAAAAGTTTCCGTGACAATTTCTGAATCACACTCCCAACTGAGCGTTTCCTCTCTTCTACACTGCAGCTCTTTGATAGCTTCACTTGTCCTGCTAGCTATTTTAAATCCATAGAGATGGCCGTGTCTGGACCGGTCGGGACATTTCACTATGGTGCTTCCTCCTCTTGAGCGTTACCAGGGGTTCCAACGATCTGAAGCCAGCCCGCTGACAAAGATCCATTATTAAAAGAAGAAAAAAACAACTATAAATGGAGGACAGGGGTTTTTTTTGTGGTAGATTTCATCAATGGGTTAGTGGAAGAAAAAAAAAAAAAGCTGCACAAGGGAATTCTTCCAGGAATCAGCTGAGTATCCACCATTCATAGCGAGCGTATTCTGCACACTAATAGCTCCTTTATTATGTGTGCTCCAGTTCCCTGTGGTGCTTCTTGCGTGTCTCGATGCACAGCGACGGAGCCTGCGGCGTGGGCTCGTCGCAGTTACTGTAGCTCGGCACGTGACTCGGCCCCTTTTCGGAAGAGCTCCTCCGCGTCTAGACGGAAGACGTGCCGGCGTACGAAGCGTGGCAGGTGTCAGAAGAAGCTCGGCGGAGCAGCGGCGGTATCACACGAGGAGCGCCCTCGCTGTGGGAATGTGAAGCTGATGCATGCATGTGTGCAAGAGTGACTGAGTGTGTGTGCTCCGGCGCTCTCTCGGTGGGTGGGTGGTATTGTAGGCTGGTGAGAAAAAGAAAATGAGTCACAAATTCCAGTCGTGTTTTCATGCCTCCACTCTCCTTGCTCTCTCTGAGAACTTGCACAAAGCGAAGAGCTAAACAGCACAATTACCGTCACATTATACCAGATATGGATAGTCGCCGCTAGAATCACTGGCAGTCATGACACAAACGCCTACTTGTGTTTTCCGCTTTTACAACTCCCATGCTCTGGAGCTGCCTCTTCGTTCGTCCTCTCCTCCTCCTCCTCATCCTCCTCCTCCCAGCTTGTTAGCTCCACAATAATGACTGTGCCAGTGTGGGCTGTGTAGCTATTCACTGAAATGTCAGCGTTGCCCTCAAACTGTGGCCCCATTGTGGTTCCCAGTCTGCCTGATGGCGAGGAGATGCAGCCAGTGGGAAGAAGTGGTGCCGCTAATGAACCTTGTTAAGCTTCGCTCCATTATATTGACACATCTGGTGGCATTTTTCTCCTCCTAATTAAGCGATCTGTTCGGGATCTGGGCTGCGAAAGGGTTTGCAAATCCACCGTGGAACAGGCAGGAAGTGCTCTACTATATGTACTTGCCGGGGTTGTTACCCAGTCTTAGAGTAGCCTTTGAAGCCTCAGCGTGACACATTATCTGAAGATTCTCCACAAATAACGTCCCGTGCTTTGTTCCTTTGGTGTCATTTGGAGCTGTTCAGAAGATATTTAGATCTGCGTTTATCCATATAGTGGGAGTGACTGGGGCACCGAAACACAGCCTCTAAATAACGCATTATCTGCCACGAAACCCATTAATTTCACCAATATTTTGTTATGATACGCTAGTGCTATTCCCCGTTGAGTCTGGAGTTACCCGTTATCTATTCGCGGACGTGCAGCGGTTTGTTGTTCTTTGGCCAGCTGTTCCTCTCTTTGCCTTTCTAATCGCAGGTCAGAGGTTAGTAGGTCAATCTACAGACCCCGGATGATGATAACGGGTAACTACAGACTCAACGGGGAATAGCACTAGCATATTATAACAAAATATTGGTGAAATGAACATTTCACAGCAGATAATGCGTTATTTAGAGGCTGCGTTTCGGTGCCCCATTCACTCCCACTATATGGATATTCATAGCGTTCTGCTGAAGCTAACTATCTTCTGAAGGACTAAAAATGACGCCAAAGTTATATGGGTGAGTAAACGATCGTATTTTATGCCAGAAATAAGGTCCAGATTGTAAAAAACAGTAGTTCCACTTTAAGTATGCTACTTATAAAAAGAGCACTCTGACCATCAGATCCACTCATGTCAGAAGACGTTTCTCTCATCCTCGCCGTCAAATACACTGCTGAGGTGCTGCTGCGTATGAGAAAGTGGAGACGTCAGTAAATTATCCTCAGCAGCGGTGCTCGGCCCTGCTGAGAGACGTCACCTCTGGGAAGCATCAAAGTGCCGCGGCGGTGCAGCGTTCCCCAGAATCTGCAGCATTTAGGCAGAATCGGCGCGTCGTCGTTTCTTTCTCTTAATGTTGGTATCATTATTATTCCAGGGCTGCTCATGTAGGCACAGTGGAGGAGGAAAAAACTCCTTCAGATGATTTATCGACACACGGTCTTGAGTGAGGTGGTGGTCCATAATCAACCTCATAGAACAGCCTTAATGCTGCTTTTTATTCAGTCTTCAAATCTGTGTTCTGGAGCTGAACGGTTTGTCATTTGATTAGTAAATAGCAGTTATTTCCCATTTCCCAAAATGCTTCATCTGGAAAAAACCAATCTGCCGCTTTCCACTGGTCATATATTGCTACCTTCCAATGCTTCAGCTTGAGGTTATGACATGGAAATGTGCTCTTTATAGGTTGTGAATGAAGTTTAACTCCTGCACGCGGTAAAAACACAACGCCATTTGAAGGAAGAACAACGTAGTTGCTGATTTTTACTGTTGTCGTTTGTCAGTGAAACCTGGTATGTTGGTTGCTTTTACTACAGATCATTCCTTGCATGATTGTGGAACAACATGCTTGGTATAACTAAGGGTAAAATAAACGCAAACACAGCAAAATGTGCAAAGAAAATGCAGGTTTGCCTTCCTAGTAGCTGCTTTGCCTGTGTTTACCTATAAATACACTGCAAAAAAAAGTCTCCACCTGGATTTAACTAAGCAAATAGGTAGGAGCCTCCTATTGGATAATTACTGCATGGGTGATTATCTTTCAGCTGACAACAAGTTATTTAACCTCAACTGATGCAATGAGTAGCTTCTCATTTCTTAAACAACCATGTCAAAAGACACATCCCGTGGTCGTGGGAAAGATGTTAGTCTGTTTGAGAAGGGTCAAATCATTGGCATGCATCAAGCAGAGAAAACATCTAAGGAGATTGAAGAAACTACTAAAACTGGGTTAAGAACTGTCCAACACATTATTAAAAACTGGAAGGATAGTGGAGAACCATCAGGGTAAGAAGAGAGGCAGATGAAGTGATGCACCCATCATGCCTAGTGCCTACTGTACAAGCCTGTGGGGGCAGTGCTATGATCTGGGGTTGCTGCAGTTGCTCAGGTCTAGGTTCAGTAACATTATGTTGCCCAAAGAATGAGGTCAGCTGACTACCTGAATATACTGAATGACCAGGTTATTCCATCAATGGATTTTTTTCTTCCCTGATGTTCATGGGCATATTCCAAGATGACAATGTCAGGATTCATGGGGCTCAGATTGTGAAAGAGTGGTTCAGGGAGCATGAGACATCATTTTCACACATGGATTGGCCACCACAGAGGCCAGACCTTAACCCCATTGAGAATCTTTGGGATGTGCTGGAGAAGGCTTTGTGCAGTGGTCAGACTCTCCCATCATCAATACAAGATCTTGGAGAAAAATGAATCCAACACTGGACGGAAATAAATCTGGTGAAGCTTACTGAAACAATGCCACAGTGAATGCGTGCCGTATTTCTTTCAAACAAAGCAGACGTATACAGTGGAATTGGAGATGTAAAAAGCAGTAGAAGAGGTGGGATGATCGATCCCCCCGCTCTGAGTTTCAACAGAAACTTCTTTTGAAGTTTTTCGCATTTCGTATGACTACAACTCGATGGGCGTAGGAAACTCATTTTAATGATCTCCCCCTTAACCCCCTCATCTATCCACTTGCGGTTGTCTGGCTGGGTGCATGCATGCAGCTCAGACTTGGACTGGGACATTTATGAAGCGCGTCTTTCGTTTAAACTGATTCGCCTTCGCCCGTTTGACCGGGGGAAGTTTAAAGCTCATGAACTGTCTCCGTTCAGTATGTCGACAGGTGGCTGCTCTCAGTATGCATCAGCTGCAGTGGGTTGTTGTGTCGCTTACAAGGTGCAACTGTGTGAGTGTATGTGAGTGTGTAATGTATGTGGTTGTCTGTGTGTGAGTGCAAGTTCTTATTGTGCAGATGGTACAGTATCATGACCCCATCCGGTTTTACTAAATAAATAGCCCACCTTCAGTGCTGATTGCTTTAAATGACTCGTGTCCTGCCCCTGTTTTCTGCACCTCTTTTTGAGGTTGGAGGTGTGAGGGTGTTTTATCTTATGCCTCATCACCCTCTTTTCTTTCCTTTTTGTTTCCACTACACGTTGTTAACACAGCAGACAAGCATCTTGAGTCAAAGTGTGTCATATCGATCTATATGCAAACAGGTAAAGCGGCTCGACCATCATCTGGCACAGATTTTTAACCTGAACAACAGCAGCTGTGGCTCCTCGCCGACAAGCTTTAGACTTACTGCACATCCCACTAAGAGCTGTGACAGGTATATTGTTACCGGAGCTGTGAGATGCTCTGGGTGTCCCGGGCCTTCCTTCACACTCGGATGAACTTATTATGGACACGGCTGCACAGAGGGCAACAAAGGAGCCTTTCACTCAGCCGTGGAAAAAAACTCAAACGGAACATTTCTGGTTTGCAAATTAGCCTAATCGTAACCCACTGAGGCAAGAAGACCCATTGATCCCACAAAGAAAACGTCTGTGGCGTATGGAGATCGCTTCAGAGCGTCAGTCGTATACATTTTTTATTAACTTTGTCATTATGTGTTCTCTGTCTGTTTACTGACTCAAGGATGTCCGGTGGTTCTAACACCAGGGAGGCTTGTTAATAGTCAGCCACAGTTAAATCAGTGCTCCATATATTGGAGGTTGAGCAGCGGCGTGGTTTTAACTCTAATGGGGCGGGGATAAAGGCGGCTGTTGGGCTACAGCCATGTGCCGTCCTAGGGTCCCCAGGGGCTAAGCCAGCAGCTTAATGAGCAACCCCGCAGGAATTAGTGCTACTTTAACCTCAGCGCTTTGATTGCTGGAAGAGGCCCGGTGCTCAGCTGATTTAAAGCTGCTGATGGGTGGAGAAGGAGAGGATGAGGGGACGTCATTCTGTCTGTTAATATACATGTGCACTTCCGCTGTTGAAGAAATGTTGACATTAGAGACCATAGCGCTTAAAGGGGAAGTACCGTTTTTCACAACCTGAACCTTATTTCTGGCATAAAATACGATCGTTTACTCACCCATATAACTTTTTGGAGTCCTTCAGAAGATATTTAGCTCCAGTGGAGCGCCGCGTATATCCATATAGTGGGAGTGAATGGGGCACCGAAACGCAGCCTCTAAATAACGCATTATTCGACGGGGAATAGCACTAGCGTATCATAAAAAAATATTGATGAAATGAACGCGTTTCACGGCAGATAATGCGTTATTTAGAGGCTATGTTTCGGTGCCCCATTCACTCCCATTATATGGATCCACTCCACTGGATCTAAATATCGTCCAAACGACTCCAAATGACACCAAAGTTATATGGGTGAGTAAAAGATCGTGTTTTATGCCAGAAATAAGGTCCAGGTTGTAAAAAACGTTAATTCCCCTTTAAATTAACATGATTTTTTTATATATATAAACTCTAATCTTCCAGTAAAATTTGAATATGACATTAATGCAATACAATGCTTCCACAAGAATTTTTTCTTTTTGCCTTTTTTGCCATTCTGAATCAAATTATTCCAGATAAATAAAGTATTTAAAGACACAAACACTCGTGATTCAAAGAGTGTAATCCCTCATATGATGCCATAGAGGCTTACTTTGTCATCAAAGTGTGTACACTTTTGCTGTTGCCTATAGAGACGATAGAAAATAAGTTGAATCCGTGGTTCCCGGTATGAATGTGACGCTTCAATTCAGAGAAGTAAATAAGTCGCCATCGCAGCTGCTTTTTTTTCTGCCACAATCCTGAAATGAACTAGCTCCAGTGTTTAGTTGCATAGAGGAAATATCGCCGTGTTGAATGAGGATGATTCTTTAGACTTCACAAATAGGAGACTTTACACAGCATGGCACAAAATAGTGACACAGCATAAATGTACAGAATATATCTACAAACGTGACAGAAAAGAGAGCAGGATGTGAGGCGGAGACTCTCCAACGCTGAGCATCCAGAGAACCGAGTCAACGAGGACATCACTCTCTCCTATTTCCTGTTATACCGCGTGTCTTAACAGCTTTATTGTCTGAAACTGAAGTGTCTGTTTTCAGAGTGCTTACAGTCTCTCATCGTGCCACTACTGCCGCATCAGCATCAGCACCTCTTTAAACATTAGCCGCTGATTGATCTAAATGGAGCCCACCCACTGCGTTGCACTGTTGCCTCAGTGCGAACCAAGAAAAGACAACGGGGGGCAAATTAGATCTGGCCTGCCTCTCCTCTCTGGCATGACATTACCATGCTGACCTAGAATCTGCTTCGTCGTAATCAGGTCTTGCAAGGTGCAAAATATAGGTTTGGAGAGGCGGCGCTCCCACCAGAGAGGGTGCATCGATTCCGACGAGAAACTTCGACGGCCAGGCGACAGTTCTAAATTGGCACTGTGATCTACGATGCTTCATTTATACACACTATTTATAGATGTGTTGATCGATGCTGCTCCACCTGAGCACAGAGAAGGCCTCTCTAGAGAGCGAGGCCTGCTGTAACAACGTAGACGGGCTGTTTCCATGTGGCTTCACACGTTTGAACCACGACTGACGGTCAGTCAGTCAAGCAGGAAGCCCCTCGGCCTGTCGTTCTGCCTGGCCTCAAACTCCGGAGAACAGACTGCCTGCCACTGCCTGACCACTTCCTCAGCTGTCAGTCATTCGTCTCGACAGATAGATACACATTACACTTCTACCAAGATGTCGCTGGTAGCCAGTCGGTCTGTTGAGCCACTCATCTGTCTGGTGCCTCATTGATTCATGATTGGCAGAGGATACTTACTACTGTTTTGTTTAAGTGATGAAGACATTAATGTAGCTGTTAGCATATAATACCTCAAAGGTTCCTGCAAGGTGCACGGGTTTCTCGTGCACGGCCGTGTTTGCGTGTTTACCCGTGCACGCGGACTGAGCGGAGAGAAAGAATGATGAGCCTTTAAGATTATCTGCAGCCGGAACACAATCCTCTTTGGATGCGGCGGGGGCGTGTCTGAGTCTGGGCGCTGTCTAGACGCTGCTCTGTGCGGGGGAACGTGCTGTACCGAGCCGGGCATGCTGCACACGCCGGCTCGAGAATTCACAGCCGGATCACGGCATCTCCTCGGTCTGAAGCCACCCGGTCACGGGGGATGAACGTACACACTGGCAGAGAGGCATGTTTGTGCTTCTGTCTAGTTCTTATGTGCACGATTTCCCAAAATGTGTCCCCAACCTCTTGAATTGTCATGGCTGCTGCTTCGTTTCCACTCTGCCACCCTGGCTCTGGCGGCAGAGCAAGGATCCACGGTACGCACTGTGCTCTGGAGTGTGGTAACCTAGCAATGGGGTGATAGGCGACGGTGCTTCCACTGCTTAGAGGTAAATCCTGCTTCTGCGGGGCACGTGTGAAGTCACCCTTGGCCGTCCTTCATTCACTTGATTGTGCATGTTTTAGATTTTTTTTTACGCTGCTCCTCCTCAGTTGTTGACTTTGCGGCGGCAGATTGAAAAGCACCAAGCCATCGCAGAGAAGTGCGACAATTTACTAAATTAATCTTGTTGCAGTAGGGCAAAAACATTCAATAGACAAACAAGGCATCACGGTGGACGAGTGGACAAGTGACGAAGATCCAGCCCATGACATTACAATATTTGATTTTCTCTACCTTCATATAAATCTCTACCTTCATATATATCTATATCTATATATATCTATCTCTCTCTTTCTATATATAAAAAAAGAGATATATGTATATATATATATAGATATAGATATAGATATAGATCTATATATACACATATATATAGATATAGATCTATATCTATATATATGTGTATATATAGAAAGAGAGATAGATATATATAGATATAGATATATCTGTGTATATATATATAGATATATATCTACTGTATATATATATCTATATATATAGAGAGAGAGAGATATACATTATAGATAGCTAGATAGATATCTAGAGATAGATATAGATAGATATAGATATATGTATATCTATATCTATATCTTTCTATATATATATAGAGATATATATCTATATCTACAGAGAGCGATATATACATTATAGATAGATAGATAGATAAATATATATATATAGAGAGAAAGAGAGAGATAGATATACACTATATTACCAAAAGTATTCGCTCACCTGCCTTTACTCATTCTATGAACTGAAGTGCCATCCCATTCCTAACTCATAGAATTCAATATGATGTCGGTCCACCTTTTGCAGCTATTACAGCTTCAACTCTTCTGGGAAGACTGTCCACAAGGTTGAGGAGAGTGTTTATAGGAATTTTTGACCATTCTTCCAAAAGCGCATTGGTGAGGTCACACACTGATGTTGGTCGAGAAGGCCTGGCTCTCAGTCTCCGCTCTAATTCATCCCAAAGGTGTTCTATCGGGTTCAGGTCAGGACTCTGTGCAGGCCAGTCAAGTTCATCCACACCAGACTCTGTCATCCACGTCTTTATGGACCTTGCTTTGTGCACTGGTGCACAGTCATGTTGGAAGAGGAAGGGGCCCGCTCCAAACTGTTCCCACAAGGTTGGGAGCATGGAATTGTCCAAAATGTTTTGGTATCCTGAAGCATTCAATGTTCCTTTCACTGGAACTAAGGGGCCAAGCCCAGCTCCTGAAAAACAACCCCATACCATAATTCCTCCTCCACCAAATTTCACAGTTGGCACAATGCAATCTGAAATGTACCGTTCTCCTGGCAACCTCCAAACCCAGACTCGTCCATCAGATTGCCAGATGGTAAAGCGTGATTCATCACTCCAGAGAACGCGTCTCCACTGCTCTAGAGGCCAGTGGCGGCGTGCTTTACACCATTGCATCCGATGCCTTGCATTGCACTTGGTGATGTGTGGCTTGGCTGCAGCTGCTCGGCCATGGAAACCCATTCCATGAAGCTCTCTGCGTACTGTACTTGGGCTAATCTGAAGGTCACATGAAGTTTGTAGCTCTGTAGCAATTAACTGTGCAGAAAGTCGGCGACCTCTTTGCACTATGCGCTTCAGCATCCGCTGACCCCTCTCCGTCACTTTACGTGGCCTACCACTTCGTGGCTGAGTTGCTGTTTTTCCCAAACGCTTCCATTTTGTTATAATAGAGCTGACAGTTGACTGTGGAATATTTAGGAGCGAGGAAATTTCACGACTGGATTTGTTGCACAAGTGGCATCCTATGACAGTTCCACGCTGGAATTCACTGAGCTCCTGAGAGCGGCCCATTCTTTCACAAATGTCTTGTTTCACAGTCTGCATGCCTGAGTGCTTGAATTTATACACCTGGGGCCAGGCCAAGTGATTAGAACACCTGATTCTGATCATTTGAATGGGTGAGCGAATACTTTTGGTAATATAGTGTAGATAGATATATCTAAAGGCAAAATGCTAACCTAATGAGAAATACAATATAAAACAAAAACTTGCAGTTGCAGCTAACTCCTTGTTTCGTAATCCATCTACCTCTAATTCTCACTAGATCACAACACGTAGATTAATCAGCTGCTGAATATAGTCCATATTTCCTCCTGTTAGAGTAACATTTACTGACTAACTATTGCACCCAGCTTTCTTTAATTATTTAGCAGTTTTTTTGTGCTTTTTGATGGAATTTGTCAACAATAACAAGATTACAGATCGTTGCCAAAATCCTGCATTAATATTTATGTGTACAGCTGGTATTGTGAATTATTGAGCAATGCATCTCAACGGATTTATTGAATTTATAAAACCCTTGCGCCCATTGATGAAATAGTTTCATCTTCATTCATTCATCTTCTGTAACCGCTAACCGTCCTGTGAAGGGTCGCGGAGGGGGGCTGGAGCCTATCGAGCATGTCTTTGGACGGCGGGAGGAACCCATGCAGACACAGGGAGAAAATGCGAACTCCACACAAGAAAGGCCCAGCTGGCCCATGGATTCGAACCCGAAACCTTGAAATAGTTTCAATTAAGACGAAAAATTTGATACAAAAAGTGCGATTCCAAATTTTAAGCGACAGAACTTAAACAATGCGACGCCATTTGCATCTTTTTTTCTAACCTGCCTATGAGGCCGTTACTTGGTCTTACAAACCCTTATTGGGCAAAACCTGATTGCATTGTTTGGTCCTGGTAGTGACAGTAAACGCTGCAGCCTTGGAAATGATCCTCGTGTGAAGCAGAGGTGGTGTTGGACTTGATTTAAATGTCAAAATGAATGATTATTTATGAAGAAACCTAAGACACTCGGCTGCCATGGCATTTTGTGATAGCTGTGCTCACACCCTTGCAACGCAATGGCTGAAGATAGATAAACTAACCACGGTTTAAAAGATTCTGTCAGTTTATAAAATGATTTGGTTGATGCAACCACTGGTTTGAAGCTTTCCTTCGAGTTGCAACGTAGAGAAGAACAACATGGCAGTGGTTTATCTTCTAAATAGGCCATGAAGGGCATGTGGTAATAAACTATGCATCTGCAGCGAAGGCATTGCTCGCTTAACGTGTGGATGGGAGTTAGTTCAAAGTGCTGTCTGTGTTCGTCTTGCTGTTGCGAGCTGTATCAAGAAAGTGGGGAAGGGAAGGCGACAAGGAACATGAGCCAGAGTCGGAGCCGTGTATTCCTGTTTGACTCCAGGTCGGCTCAGTCGCTGAAACGAAGCAGCGAGGATGAAACACAGAGAGCCAGAGCAGGACACACTGAGGCCTCCTTGGCTTGGCCTATTTATAGAATAAATAGTCGACTTGCCGCAAGACACTTCATCAGCAAAACTGCCTTCCTCGGAATGGAAGAACTGAGTGTTTATTTTCGGCATTTCGGGGCCGAGCCGCATCATCACGCCGCTCCTCTCCTGCAGCATTGTTCTGAGTGAGGTGAATGGAAACGTAACACACTTCAGGGTATATTTGAAGCTCTTAACCACATCCTGTAGGCAGTCATATAGTGAAGACGCTGAGGCAGCTGTCAGAGGCAGCAGCGCTCCGCCGGAGGGGTTCAGCAATGTGTTGCACCTTCTTCACGTTTGCACATTTACAGGAAGGTGCATCACCCACAAGTTGAAATGCACGGCGTTGTTTTTGTTTTTTTGGCAGTTTTGACCTATTGTTAGTTTCTTTTATGCCAGAGTACATCCTGTTGCCATTGTTTAAGCAGAGCTGACCGTATTCAAATATGCTGTTTTGTGGGTTTTCCTTATGAACATATGTAGCCAAACCCATTATGACCAATCACAGTATATTAAATTGATTATCTAATGTTGTTTTTTGTCTCCATCCGTCTCCTCTTATACTATAGGTCTGCTGCGAATGTCTTTGTGCCACATACTAACTTAGAGATACTGCTTCGGTGGGTGAGAGCTGCAACAGCATACCGTATACGTAACAATCTGGGATGTCCAAGTGAAAGTATGTACCTGGATATGCTCATCGTCTGCAGAGGCTCTTTTCTAATAACGGCATTCGAAAATTGAGTTTGCGACCCTGACACCACTGGCACTTGTCTTCCTGCCCTGAAAGATGAGGACCCAGGGAAACAGGATGGCACTGTAACAATGCATTATTTCCTCCCTTTCCTGTGGAGCATGCAATCAGCAGCCTAAGGAGACGCCAAGTAATGTGAGGATGTCTTTTCCGATTCATCATAATGAATTGATGGACACAGTTAGTTTTTAAGTGCAAGCTCAGGGCAGTCGTTTCTCTTTCATAAGATCAGGGGTCGTGTTAACCGAGTACTTTCCGTCGTTTCCGTTTTTTTTTTTTAAACTGTGACGGAAAAATCTGAAGGCCATCCGTGATTTTGACAGATTGCAATTCACACCCCTGACCACTTGGTGGCGAATCGCAGTTTGCATTCCAAACATCGCGGAACTTTTGCCAGTGCACGATTTCCTGGTACACCGATTACACTGACGCACACGTCAGAGCTCGGCTAACGGCTACCAAAATGGAGGAAACGGATGAAAGCACATTGCTAGGATTGATGGAAGGCAAATTTTATTTTAAAAAACTACCTGATGGAAGCCTTGATAAGAGTTTTGTGCAAATTGTGCAAAAAAAAAAAAAAAAAGTTTGCATACCACCGAAGCACTTTAAACCTACGTTGCCATCCAAGAGTTGTTAGCGCTAGCAGTCCCAGTCTGAGTACGGACAAGACGTGTAGGCAGCCCAAACTTTTATTTGTTCATTTATTTATTTATTTTACCATTTAAAGTCAAGTCTGTTCTGAAAAAGTACTTAAAGTTAATGAAATTAAATTAAATTCTGTCTTTTTAAAAAATTAAAGTTATGGGTAAAAATAGATTACGACATGATTTTTATGACCCTGTCAGTCAAAATGACAGACCACAAAAAGTCTAGCGCAGCCTCTGCATGGGGCACCACCACTTGGGACGACAAATTATTTTTAACGTGAATGTGTTACTTGGTGAAAACTCTTGAATTTAGTTATGTACCGTCTCAAGGGTGTCACGTCAGCCGCAATTCCAAATGCGTCCGCCACCACGAAACTGACACAGGCCCTTGTCATTTGCTGTTTATCACGGGTCGGGTCGTGATCGGAGGAAACAGATCTTCTTTAACAAAAATGGCTCAGAATCTAATTAGTTTTATCGCACTGCCGTCCAAAAATAAAATGGACACCCTGCGGTCGGTCGTAGGAAGACTCTGTCATGGTGGTTTTTTAATGATCATTTTTTTAAATATCCGTTCTGATAATGTCACTTCTTTGGAAACCACTTTTGCAGTAGAAATAGCTGTCGCAGATCTGTCATGGGACTGAGCATACAATAACATCTTATTTGTACTTTCAGTTAACTTAAGAGTAAGTTACTCTCTTTTAACTTAAACAAATATACAATTGCAAACCCTGTGGCACATTAAAAAAAGCTGACTGTCACTTCTAATTGAACAAAAGTGGAAAAATAAAGCAAGCATAGTACAGTATTCTGTTCATATTTTCCATCATTGCAGACTGGTGTCTCCCTCAGGGGCTTTCTGTCGCTTCAAAAGCCAATCAAAGGTTTAATTTGCTGAGAGGTACCCCCTTACGTTTGCTTTCTGTAAACTGTAAATGGAAAGAAAACTATCATGTTCAGTACAGAATGCAATCATACCAACTTAGATAAACTGAAATATACGCTTAGTGTTTTTCAGTGTTCAAAGCCGGCCAGTCTGCTTTCAAAAAAACCCTTCCCCCCCCCACTGAAAAGCAAGTGTGTGGTGCAGACACATACGCACCTGAAAATGTCAAGCTATCGCTCTAAGGGTGTTTGTGAGGAGACTCTGAAGGTGTCTCCTCTGTCCTGCGCTCTTGGGCTACTTTGTTCCTCAGCTGAACCCCACTGATGCCGCCTGCCTGCTCAGTGCCTGACAACCAGACACAACTCAGTGGCTGAACTGAATGACAAATTTTATGTAACATATTTATTTACCCAGCGGACTAAAGCACGGATAAACGATCATTTTACCAGCGCTGCCGTAGGTAGCACTCACTGCAAGGGACGCAGTGGTACGCTTTGCGACTCAAGCTGAGGTTAGGTTTCCTGTCTTGTTTCACAGAATCAAAGCACTCGCCGGAGATTGAAAGATAACTGATGGTTGCCTCCGAGCGGCCGATGAATATTTCAATGACGAGAGCGGAGGCAGCATCTTGTGTTGGTGTTAATTCATCCAGAGCCCCACGGGGGAAGGAAAGACTGCGGCGGCTGCCAGGTCAAGTCCTGGACACAGCTGCATTATTAACAGAAGGTCAACTGTCAGCATACGTCTGCAGGGCTCGCATCAGGCAGCTCACCCAATTTATTTATTTTATTTTTTTTGTGCCTCTGGCTGCCATGTTTGTAACCTTGTAGGCGGTTTAATGAAGGTTCATAAGCCTTCTCTTCAAGCTTTCTGCTCTTTTTTTCTTGCTCCAATAAAACGGCGCCAGGCCACAACGCTTAACACGCAGAGCATCTGGAACAAGTTTTATTACCTCACCATAAAAACACACAGAAGATAGAGTATATAGGGCCAAAGCCTGTACATGTTGACCTGAATAAGTTACAGGCCTGCATAGGATGTACACATGTTTATGTTTACAATTAAATACATGACACAAATACATTCACAGTATGTTCAGTTTTAAAAGGTTTAAAGGACCAATGTATGGGATTTAGGTGGTTCTGTTAGCATAAATAGCATAAAAGAGTATTCATACTGTGGTTTTTGTTGGTGTGCAGTCAGCTACGACTATTTCTAAGCTTAGAGTGAACCAACCTGTCAAGTGTCAACCTGTAAAGCAAGTGTATTTTGTCATTTTTCCGGTGCAGAACAGCCGGGGACGCCTAAACAACAATCTCCTGCAGTGGTGACTGCACATATCACAGTTGAATGTTGACCGACTGCTAACACGAAGCAAAAACAAAGCTGTAAAAAGTCTTGGCAACACTTCTCATGGAATTAGTTTATCTCAGAAATGTGCAGATGGCAAAATTTATCTATTTTTTTTGGATATATTCGGTGTCCAACTTTGTGATAGACTGGCAGCCGGCCCAGGGTGTACCTCACCTTTCGCCCGGGGATAGCTGGGATAGGCTCCACAGCCACCTCCCGACCTCTAAGGATAAGCCGTAGTAGATAATGGATGGGTGGATTAGTTGTCCCAGCAGTCATTTAATAATAATAATCCACTGAATCTTTTTTTTCTCACCAACATTAAATGTTAAATGTGAGCCACCTAGCATGGTTTTCTCAATACTTGTGGACTTTGTGAATGAAATGAGTTCCACATAACCTACTAGATACCACATATAAAGTAAAATAGACCCGTGAGGCGTGGACTCTATTAGACGTGCTCTGCGGTGTCAAGTATAAAAGGCGTCAGCAGCTGATCTTTTAAGTCTGATAAGTTGTCCCTGGTGAAAGTTCTTTACACATGTTCACTTTGAGTGGTCAGAATGCTGTTTTTCATGTGGTTGACTTTGTTGTCTTCTGAAGTTCCCTTGAAGTTTCCTTAAAGGGGAACTACTATACTACTAATCATCACTATACGATTGTTTACTCACCCATATAACTTTTGTGTCATTTGTAGTAATTCGGGAGATATTTAAATATGCGTATGTCCATATAGTGGGAGTGACTGGGGCACCAAAACGCATCCTCTAAATAATGCATTATCTACCGCTTGTTTACCTGTAATTTGCTAATGCTGTGGTTCGTCCACAACCTCAGAATCGGAAAAATATTCAGCCATGTTGCAAAAAACTAGCAGTAGTAAATTACAGGTAAACAACCTGATCATCACGGGTGCGGGCGGCGCGCAGAGATGACATCATCCAGGTCAGAAGTTAGTAGGTCAATCTACAGACCACGGATGATGATAACGGGTAACTCCGGACTCAACAGGGAATAGCACTAGCGTACGATAACAAAATATTGGTGAAATGAACCAGTTTCATGGCAGATAATGCGTTATTTGGAGGCTGCGTTTCGGTGCCCCATTCACTCCCACTATATACGCAAATCTAAATATCGTCCGAATGACTCCAAATGACATCAAAGTTATATGGGTGAGTAAACAATCGTATTTTATGCCATAAATAATGTCCAGGTTGTAAAAAACAGTAGTTCCCCTTTAATGGAAATGACTAATATGACCTCTTATATCACGAAAAAACGAAAGGGCAACTCCACTGTGTTACATTATGACACTTTATGTCTAGAAGAAAATAATCTTCTGTGTCTCCACCTTGGAGGATCATGGAGGTGCCCGCTATCATCCTCCCAGCTCTTCCTACTGGTATTGCTGCCGCCGCCGCTGCTGCTGACACTGAGCCGCCCTGACACAATGGTGCCATAACTAGGCACCGCCCAGCTTGATTTTGACTGACAAGAGCAGCGAGAATAGAAGCTAGTGCCCCTCTCTGCGAGCTGCGAGGAAGGGGAGAGAGGATCACAGAGGCGGACATGATTGAGGCCTGTGTTGTTGTGATCCACGCTCATCCGGCGAGAAGAGATGTAGACAAGCGTGTGGCCTCTCCGCTTCCCCCGGCAGAACCACAGACGAGCCAGGCGGCAGGCGGAGAGGTTATCCCGGTTTTGACAGCTCGCGGCTCATAATACCAACTGGAGAGGGGATTCTGCTGACTAAAATGAAAAGAAAAAAAAACAGTCAGGAAAGACATTATTACCCAAACTGTCTGCCGTCCTCTGGTGCTTTCATACTGTCTGCAGGCTGAGGTTACTATCGTCTCCACCCTGGGAGGCGACCTAGACAAGCTGAGGGGCACGTACTGGAAGGCATAAAAGCAGGATGGAGCCTGTGATTTTTAATGAAGGGGGTTGGAGCATCCTCAGGCAGGCCTCCTGCGGTGCCACGTGCTGTAAAAAAAAACTCTGAAAACAAGATTATCAAGCCCAGATCCTTTGTTGCCCCGCCCAGCCTCTTCAAAATACACCGAAACCAGTTTGCTTTGAATTGCAGGGGTCCTTACTCACGGCGACAGTTAAGGACAGCTTTCATTGGTTAGGTTTGTAGCAGCTACTCCTCTCCTGCTGTTTTTGTTTCCTCCTTTACTAACTTAGTCTCAAGGTCGTAAATCATTTCCTACAGTTGTAACACAGCTGTCGCCAGTTTTCAGGCCAACTGGAAATAGCTTTGCCCAAGTTTTCCTTTTTCGGTCCCTGTCGGCTGATATGTTGCTGCTGGTTAGCTGCGCGTGCGTTTTTCCCTTTGTTAGCCTGGTTAATTTCGGAAAAGGGAGGCTGCTCCGTCCCTCTGTGGTCAAGCCCAGCCAGGAACACCAGAGGCAACGGGAGTGTTTTTTAGGGAGGCATGGATCACAGCTGCTGCAGCAGTGCTGTCGTATCCTCTGTGATGTGCCAGGTGACCTCAGTGACCCGACGGCATGCAGCCAGGCCTGCCTGAATGAGGGATGCCCTCTGAAGGTCTAAGCCAGACAGCAGTCTAGCAGTCTGCGTCGAAGGATTGCATGGGTTGTGAAATGCACAAAACTATGTTTTAAGCAAACATCTGTGATTAGAACGCCAGCTCATTTACACACAAACACGTTTGACTCGTGTAGATGTTATTCTTTTTCTGTCTGTACAAGGTTGATGCAAATTATGACCCAAAAGGCATACCACTTACTAATTTACAACTCTACTAAAGTGGCATTTATGGGCGGCACAGTGAGAATGGCTCAGTTTGATGCAGTAACAGCCCAGGAAAGTAATTTAGCTAAAAAGTATTAGGGCAAACGCTGATCAAAGTGCCAACCACAGTGCTTTTAGAAGATATTCAGCTGGAGAATAGAAGATAGGGTTTATTTTACTAATAATTTCAACCATAGTAAAGCTGAAAAGTAAATAATGCTTGAGGCTGAGCTTTAAATTATGCACGTTTTGGGTAGCACATGTCTTTATGTGTCTGTAGTTATGTTAGTAATGAGAGCCTTTTAAAAAATTCTGTCCTTGCAACTGTTGAAGAAATGAATCAAAGTAAGAATTTACAAATGAAAGTATTGTGAGTACACGAGTGTGATTCAGTGTCAATTATTGATGTGGTCATGTTGATGTATGATGAGCCGTGTGTGGTTAAGTGTTTCCTCATTTACCGTTGTCTTAATTTCATTACCAGAGATGACGTAGATTGCGTATAGAAACTTCCAGGCTTGGAGTTATAATCTGAGTTTTGTGCGGGTTTTACTGACGTCAGGACGGAGATCAATAAATAATAACTTAACGCGTGAAGCCAAAGTCACGACGCACGCACATAAAACAGCTCTGGTCTCGGTTCTGGAGCTGTGGTAGAGATCCATTAGAGACGACGTCTGTTGCAATATTCTACTGCGCCCCAGGTGATGTCGGGGGTTTATTTGCATACAGAGGGTGAAACTGAGATCGGACACGGAGAGCTGGCTGGAGACGCGTGTTAACACAGGTACCTAAATCTGTACACTTGCGATCGGATAGCCCAGATTAGATCTTTATGCACGGTCTGAACAGGCCCTGAGATTCTTAATGTATCCTCATCTGTATCTTTCAGTACTAAACAGTGATTAATGATGTTGCTTCACGGTGGGCTTTTGGTGGAGTCACTAGGTTTGCTTGAACCGACGGGTCAGTTGTAGTGACCTAGCTCTCTGTCTAAGAGGCTGCTGACATGTTAATGTGTGACATGATGCATCCAGTAGCTCTCAGCTGTGGTTGTAATGCAGTAGGTTGCCGCTACATGCGTGCACTCTTGAGGCTCGTGTCAGTGTGAATAATAAAACGGGAAGTGATGGAGATAGAAAGAGAATGCGTGCATTCTTCAGTTTCTACCTTTCACTAGAGCAGGCCTTCTCCCTCCACGGGACGCTTCGTGACGCCGGCAGAGTGACGCTCTGGGAGTGCGGAGAGGCGGGGCAGCCTGCTGGGGAGGCAGAGCCGAGGCTTTCCCTCGGCAGAGAGGCGGATGCAGCATGTAACACTCGGAGCCCCTGATTAACCTGCCATCTTTGTCAGGCGTCTGGATGCTCTCACCTCCCTAGGACCTGCCCCTCTTTTCTTCCCTCCCTATCTATCCATTTCATCATGCGCCACCATCCGTCCCATCCCTCATCGACTCTCGCTTCATTCCTGTCTCAAACTCCCCATCTTCTTCCCATTCTGCTCTGTGCCCTCTTGTCTTCCCTCCTGTAATCGTTTTCTTCCTCACTATTACTCCATCTCTCTCACACACTCTCTGTGTGTGTGTGTGTCTATTTCGGTGTTTGCCCTTTTCCTCCTGATGAAGGGCACAGCACGAGAACAGCGCAGACTGAATAATTCTTTCATTACGTGTTGCCCTGCAGTACAACAGGGTGAGAAACTGTAGGTTTGTTTGCTTTATCGGCAGTCGTATTGGGTGAGCAAGAGAACAAGAGTCAGAACAATAGGTGATGCTGGGGGCTTTGTTGTGTTGCTGACTTTGTGAGTAGTTGTGGGTGGTGGTGGCACTCAGCTGCCATGATAGGTTTCTCTACTCTGGACTCTCTGTTCCCTCAAAGGTCATCATTGTCAAGACAATGCAATAATTTCTCCATGGCATGACTCTAGGCTACAGTTATATTGTGCACCACCCATGTTTTACTATTTGCATTAAAGGGGAACTACTGTTTTTTACAACCTGGACCTTATTTCTGGCATAAAATACGATCGTTTACTCAATCTACAGACCGTGGATGATGATAACAGGTAACTCTGGACTCAACAGGGAATAGCACTAGTGTATCATAACAAAATATTGGTGAAATGAATGAGTTTCGTGGCAGATAATGCGTTATTTAGAGGCTGCGTTTCGGTGCCCCAGTCACTCCCACTATATGGGTACACGCAGATCACAATATTGTCCGAATGACTCCAAATAACACCAAATAAGTTATGTTGGTGAACGATTGTATTTTATGCCAGAAATAAGGTCCAGGTTGTAAAAAACGGTAGATCCCCTTTAATATGAAAGCGTACGGACAAAATTTGATATGAGCTTTCAAATTGACACGTGACAAATTTGAACATCAGGAAAACTGTGGCTCAAATGACTGTACGGAGCATGAAAGAGGTAGAAATCATCACCAACCCGTGCAGTTCCTCTTTAGTCTCCAGGGCATTTTGCACCTTTACTGTTTTGGTTTCCATCTCATTACTTTCATCCAGCCACAGCTGGTAGCTGTTGTCAGATGAACCCACTGTGCTCGCTAAACAACAGAAGGACTGAATTGTCAACGAGCTGGTGAGCAAAAGCTGTGCGGGCCGCCCTCCTTTTCTGCCCGTCCGTTGAATTTCCAAATTCATTATCCTCCGTCGCACACATCTAAAGGAAAGAAGTGTGATTAGTTGGACTTGATAAAGGAATAGTTCCGCATTTTAGTCAGCTTTAGAGGACCTTATTTCTGGCATAAAATACGATCGTTTACTCACCCATATAGCTTTTGTGTAATTTGCAGTCGTTCAGGAGATATTTAGATCATGCATCGATCCATATAGTGGGAGTGATTGGGGCACCGAAACACATTTAAATATCTAAATATCTCCCGACTGACTACAAATTACACTAAAGTTATATGGGTGAGTAAACGACCGTATTTTATACCAGAAATAAGGTCCAGGTTGTAAAAAACAGTAGTTCCCCTTTAAGCTGCTGCTATGCTAAGCTACCATCTGTCTCGAGCTTATTTAACACGAGTTAGTGTGTGCAGTAACATATTTCTCTTTTCTGTACATTGATCGCCAGTAAGGGCATCTATTTCCAAAATAGTGAAGTGTTTTAGTCAACTAAACGCCTCCTTGTCAGGGCAAGAAATTAGTCTAGCTTAGCTGATGTTGAACAGACAGTCCAGCTCCCGCAATTTGACTTCGGTCCCCTAATGACCAAAGGATTGGAATTAGCCTGAGGGTTGGTACCCTCCACCTCCTGCTCCTTTAACTCCCTCCCTCCCTCCCGCCTCTCTTGCTTTTGAAGCACCCCACCTCCTTATCTAATATATATGAAGCCAGGGATTTATATTTGTGAGTCTCCCTTGACAGCTGCCCCCGAAAAAAAGCCGTGACATACTGTACCCTTCAGGTCTGCACAACCACCCTATGAATTAATCACCCAGGCACGGACTCCCCCCACACCCCTTTTTCATGGCCCTGTCTTTTCTTCAACATGAAACCAACGTGGACAGCATCTTATTTCACCTTGAGTTCATCTATTTTCTTCCCATTAACTCCTTTCTTTATTGGCGATCTTTACATCCTTGCATGTTTCGGGCCTTTGGCTCCAGTTAAAGAATCTAATGAATGTTGTCCGTCATGTTTTATGTGAATAGCTTTTTTTGGCGTCAAGTAATTATAGATCCGACTCCGCTACTGGTCATGTCCTGCTCTGTAATTGGATTTTCGCCAAGGGGTCATTGATTTCACGTTGGTGGTTGGTGTGTTTTGATTCATGAGAGGACATGCCTTCTTAAGCTTCTTTTGATAAAAGAAAAATAAATAAGAAAAGAAGAATTCTCTTTGCAGCCCGTGACGAGCGTTAGTTTTAAGCTACGGTTTAGTCGCCTTCCTGCAGCCCTCTGGGATGAGCACAGCGAGACCGGGCGAAGTAAACAGCAAAAACAGCCCCTACGGCAAGCAGGTGGAGGCTTTTTCTGCGAAGGAGGAATAATTAATCAGCAGAGAGGCTGCGTGAAAAGGAGGGAAGGAAGTGAGAAATAAAGAGATGAAAGAACCCTCAGTTCAAAGAGAGCAGTCAGCGATGAGCCTGGCCCTCGCTGGGCCCGCAGGAGTCTGACAAACGGGACTTATAACTGACACCGCCGTCTTTGGAGACGAGCAGATTGCATTCAGCATGGATCCAGTAATCTAATTGCCTCAACGATTGTTCTAATTGATTGGACTGGGTAAGAAAAACAGAATAATTGAATTGAAGAATGTGGTGTTTTGTGGATTATTGTGGCAGGAAAACAATGGATTTTGACACAAACATGGTTTTGATGCTTTTTAAATGACTGACAGACAGTTGTCTTCGTTGTCATCGTTAAATCAGAAGGTCTATCTCGCAATGGTGTTCAAAAGGCTTGGCTAATGTACGACGAGAACCACTGAAGCTGCTCTGAAAGCTTGTTTTGTACCAATGCCTTTCTTAGCCTCTTGATTTGCTTTTTTTGCACAAAAAACTGTAGTACGAGTATAAAACACTGGTTACCATCTATTAAAATTACCAACTTGAGTTGTCTTAATCACCAGTGCTTTGTATTATGTCACATGGAGGACATACAGAAACCAAACCTTCAGACTAACATTGTTTCACTTACACAAAACCACAGACCGCAGTGACGTAACATATTTTCCTCTACAAAACGTCAGTTCATTAGTTTCCAAGTCAAGTCAGTTTTCTGTCTGTGATTCAGTATTACAAGTTATTGTTTCAACAACACCTGTACTCGGTTAAAAGGAAATCTCTTAGTGTAGACAGCAGTGCCGTTTCATGTATTCACTCAGTGTAAGCAAACAATTGTTTAGATTATTGCAATTCTGGAAATCTGAATCTTATTGTGTTATTTTTTTGTAATAAGCTGAGACAGACACCTCTCCTGGTCATACACAGAGTTTGTTTCAAACTACACCGATCAGCCATAACATTAAAACCCCTGACAGGAGAAGTAAATAACATTGACCATCTTGTGACAATACAGTGTTCTGCTGGAAAACTTCTGGACCTGGCAGTCATGTAGCACCCACCTAGACCAGACCAGGCACCCCCACCCCATAGCAATGACACTCCTTGACGGCAGCAGCCATCCCCAGCAGGATGCAGCCTGATACACGCAAAAACACTTTAGGAACCACTAAAAAAACATGAAGAACAGCACAAGGTGTTGACCTGGCCTCCAAATTCACTAGATCCTAAAACTGATCAAGTATCTGTGGGATGATCCACAGAGGCCCCTCCCCTCAAAGGCGCCCACTAACAATATTCTGTTAGTGGGGGTCTGTGCCAGACACCTCAGGACACCCTCAGAAGGCCCATGTCCATTCTCTGATGAGTCACAACTGTTTTGGAGGCAACAAGGGAGACCTACACAATATTATGAAGGTGGTCATAATGTTATGCCTGATCGGTGTATAAACATTAAATAATTTTAAATAACTGCCACCTATTGTTTAAGGATTGTCTTAAATCTCGGTGGAAAAAGACTTGATCCTTGATCATCCTTGCTCCAAAGATTACCATTTAACACCAGCCCAGGAAAAGCTTTCCATCCGGCTTTGGGGGATCAATACATTTTATACCCCCCCCCCCCCCCCCCCCCCCATGAAAGCCGATTCAGTCGTCCTCTGCCAGTAGCGAGTTATGTAAAGAGTCAGAATGCAGAGCGGTTTGTGGTCTCAGTCAGTGCTGCCGTCTGCTTGTGAGTGTATGCGATTCGAAACGCTCTGCAGTCATGCACCGAGTGTGGAATCGCCGCAGTTGTTGCCAGGACCCCCTGCCTTCCCCCGTCCTGTCACAGAAGATTACAGTGTCTGTTGACAGAGGCGCTGTGTCGTGTGCTGCTGCTGCACCATTACTGCATGTGGGAGGCCTCCATTTCACTGCGCCTGCAGGTTTCTGACATGGGTCAAACCAAATTGGTTACAAAGAGCAGGAAGGTCTCGTTGCTCTACTCGTGATTGACTCAGTTTCTACCTTTGGCGGATGACGCCTTCGTGGGTGTTTAGTGCCGTGTTTCCTAATATAATCACTGTTGCAGGGCTGCTCTGCTACTGAATGACCAGCACTAACGTTTCAGAGTTTGTAGAATTTGTAGTTGTAAAAAAGATTCAAGCAATCTGCGACAACCTCTGATTGTGCTGATGGGCGTTTTGGCCTCTGCCTGCACCAGGGTGCTATCCGAGGGATCAGTCTACAATTATGTTGAAAGAGAGCGTTCACGCCGTGTCAGTCAGTACAGGGGCTGCTGTTCTAATTGGTAGACAAGGGGGTTTCTCTCAGCGGCTGCACTGGAATCAAGAAAGAGCCGAGCCTCGACGAGCGTTGCACTTGATCACTTGTCAGTGCTGTGAAAACAAACACAAAACGTCAGCTGAGCTACAAACTCAAAGACGTACTACTTCCCCTAAAGCAACAGCCTGCAATGTTAAAAAAAAAAATTTAATCATACATATAGAACATTTAAACGTCTATTATTTATATAGCGTCAATAACGATATAGATTTTCTCAAGGTGATTTGTAGAACCTAGAGCCGGAAACGCCTAGAGCAATCACTAAGAACCTTGAGCTTTGTCTGTATGGGGGGAATGTGAATGAATAAATAAAAACGACATGCTTTTCAATGGTAGCATTGAAATACACGGATAGCGAGAAAGTAATAAAACAAAGGATAAGTGCTCAGAACAAGAGAGAAGAAAGTAGAGCGTAGGTGCTCAGTGCAATCACGGAAAGTCCCCCAGCAGCCTAGGCCTATAGCAGCCTAACTAAGGGATGGTTCACGGCTACCTGAGCCAGTTCTAACTATAAGCTTTATCAAAAAAAAAAAAAAAACCTTAGCGTAACCTTAGAAGAAGAGACGTTGTCTGCCTCCTGAACTCAAACTACACAGGGGCCTGGTAGCTGAAGGCTCTACCTCCCATCCTGCTTTGTGAACTTTGATCTTTCAGGGTGATATGGCACTACGAGATGGAGCCTTGTATGTGAGGAGGAGGACTTTAAATCCTATTCTGGGTTTTACAGGAGGCCAAAGAAGAGAAGCTAAAATCTGAGTAATGATGATGCAGGTGGCATATTAGCATGTAGCATAGTAGTTTCATCCCCAACCACATTCTTTCAGTCACCACAGAAGAACAGAACTTTAGACCGTGCATGAAGATGAGAACAGAGATCGCTGGGAAACTGAAAGTTTTTATACCGAAGCTCAGCTCTTTCTTCGACGCGACTGATCAGTTCTGGTTGTAGGTTTAACATTCAAATGGTGTATCCCCCGATACAATTTTGATATGATTGTCATGCTCGAAAATGTGGAGATCACTGCTCGTAGTCAAATTAAACCAGTAGACTCTGATGTGAGGTGAAAAGGGGAAACACAACCCTTGGCAATGAGGATCTTGAAGTCAGCGACTCTTTATTCAAGCAGAGTTCACAGGAGCTCCCAGAACAGAAAAATGAAACGGTATTTATACACAATGGCAGGTTATCTTCAGTACCCATCATGCTGCCAGTCAACAAGCATGTCATCTCTTCTCTGGAAGGAGGTAGTATCTTCCTTGAGAAAACAAGGCACTTTATCGTGCATGAATACAACCCGTTTACTAAACCTAGTAACTAAACCCAATATTTTTCTATCAGCTGATATGGTGATGTTTTGTTTCGTAGGTTTCAGCCTCGTCTTACACAGCTTGTAGTTAGATCGTCGTGTTATCACGTCAGTTGAGAGTGGGTATTGCTTATCAGCGACACTGTCAATCGTCAGCAGACTGCGGCTCTTTCCCATGATCCTTCGCTTGTTTATTACCGTTGCTACTAGTGGGAAGCCTCAGGAATAAATTTCCTGCTCCTCGCTGCAGTCCGATGAGGCAGAGGACAAAAGGAAGCCAGAGGAGAGAAAGGAAATATATTTCCGAATGACAGACTGAAGCTGAAGGCCAGACTGGCGCTTTGTCTTCCAAGGAGATCCTTGATTTATCGTCGGCCGTTTCCTGATGTGCCACTCTAACGCATTTGTTTTCATTTCGGGGAGCTGTGGATTAGTGGTTAGAGAGGCAGACCCAAGGGTCACAGCTTCCTCACTTGACCATTGCCGAGATAACTCGAGCAAGCACCTAACCAAGAAATTGTTCCCCGGGAACAGCATAAAAGATGGAGCAGCCCATCATTTGAAGTGTACAACACTGCAGTACAGTATAAATTACTATTATTTTATAGTTGTTTTGCAGGGAAACACTTAAAGGGGAACTACTTTTTTTTACAACCTGGACCTTATTCCTGCCATAAAATACGATTGTTTACTCACCCATATAACTTTGGTGTCATTTGTAGTCGTTCGGGAGATATTTAGATCTGTGTATATCCATATAGAGGGAGTGATTGGGGCACCGAAACGCAGCCCCTAAATAACACATTATCTGCCGCAAAACTCATTCATTTCACCAATATTTTGTTACTGTACACTAGTTCTGTTCCCCAATGAGTCCCTAGTTATATGGGTGAGTAAACGATCGTATTTTATGCCAGAAATAAGGTCCAGGTTGTAAAAAACGGTAGTTCCCCTTCAAATGGCAGTAATTCCTCTGAATCTACTGTACATAACATGTAAGCTCCTTCTTAAATATTGACTCTTCTGTATTTAATCTGGCTCTTGAAAGTCCCCAATCTTTATAGAAGTAAGTCTGGTGGTTGTATCACCTGTTTGCTTTCTGTATCTGAGGCTTGTTTGTCAGAAAGTTCCTGTTTCTGACATTTCAGGAATTTAACTCTCCTGCTGATTTACGTTTACATCTACTTGTCTCTTCTTTAAAACTGATGTGGCGATGGTGAAATGTAGGGAGAGTGCAGCATAAAGAAGAGAGTGGAAATACTTTGAACATGTGGAAGGCAGGTGAAGATTCCTACATCTGGCTGCTCGGTCTGACTCAGATTGTTAGGCTCCGTGATAAAGTTATTGTCCGGTTAGCAGGCACTGCTCTCCGTTAAGATCAACAGGGCAGCATTTACAGTCCTGTGCCTCCGTGCCTCCCCTTCTCACCAGCTAGCCTCCCTGACGTCACTGTGATAGGAGCTGACCGTGAAAGAGACACATTGTTTGTGTGAGTCATCCAGAATCTAAGTTGTTAAAAGAAAAAAAAGGTCCTTGCTTCCCAGACCAGAGTGCTAACAGGCTTTGAATGATGTCAACTGTAGAGAAAGCAATGTGAAGTGAAAACCTTGAACAGAGGGATGATTTCAGTCCTGTTTGTTTTACTGTGAGACCGAGCTCATTTCTCAGCACGTTACATCCCATCGATCTGCCAGTTGAGGTGAAATTAACACAGTGTTAAGAGTTGTAATCTAACCCTCAATCTGTAATTCTGCTATTATCTAATGTGTTATGATATTTTAAATCACTGCCTTTCTAGGACTTAATCACTCAAGTGCATCACTACCATTCAGACCAACTTAATATCTATTCTTTTTCTTGTTGTTAACAGATTATAGATAATGGGCTGTGTGCAATGCAAGGATAAGGAGGCAACCAAACTCACAGACGACCGAGACACCAGCATTTCCCAGGGAGCGGGGTACCGCTATGGGGCCGACCCCACGCCGCAGCACTATCCCAACTTCGGGGTGACCGCCATCCCCAACTACAACAACTTCCACACCCCCGTTGGGCAGGGGATGACCGTCTTTGGAGGGGTCAGCACGTCGTCGCATACAGGAACCCTAAGGACTCGTGGCGGGACAGGTTAGTCGCTGCCTCTAAAGTTCACTCCTTGTGTCCTGATTGAAAGGCCCAACGGTCAACGGCAAAGCAAAGTCAAGGTTTAAACTAGTTGTAAACACTCAGAGCAGATATATGAAATGCAAGCAGAGTGCCACCCAGTGTAATGCTGCCTCAAAGTTTAGGGTCTTCACTCAACTGGAAAACAGTGAGTCACTAGACCTGTGGTAAGACCTCGGTAGAGACCTGTGGCAAACTTACCCAAAGCCTACACACGCTAAAGTTTATTTTAATTTGCCATCGGTTTGGGGGTGTTGTCAGACTGCTCAGTAAGCACTTCAAAGCATCCTTAAGCTCTGATAGTTGGCCGGTTTAATCACTGGACATACCAACATAGAGTTGGGGGAAAAAAACGGCGCTTACCCCGCTCTTCCTGCCGCAATGCTGGTTGCACTGGTTAGCTTCCAGATTTGACTACAAATGACTGAAAAAGAAAGCATTACTGTCACTGGAACTTAAAACAGTTTTCAATAGAGCATTGATCAATTCTTGGGTCACCAAATATCCGTACCTGAGACAGATGGTATCTTGCAAGGGCTACAGAGCAAGGGTACTTCTTAGAGAAATGAGTATTTATTGTTCGACAGAAGAGGAAAAGTGTCTACGAGACAGCCTGAAGTGAGAGGGTCATTGCTCTTTGTTTCATCCCCGCGCTAACAGTGCTCTCTACGCCCAGTAATAGCACAGACTATAAGGGATCCTTTGTGCGGTGAAAGACTTCCCATAGCATCCCAAAATCCTCACCCCTCAGCCAAGGCTGCATACAAGCTCCACTCCCGACCTCATTCCAGCCCTGTCAGGAACGTCCGGCTGGTATTAGCACAGGGCTTTGTGCGCCAGGCTCATTGTTTAGGTAGGGAATATTCCTACTCAGGATATCCTTTATGTTTGACTGAGCCTAGGCCGCTGTGCAGAGGAACTCAGCGTTTCCACTCAACTTAGCAGAGGCCTCTCCCTCAAAGTGTGGATTATTTTCTGCTTTGTATAATCCAAATCCACGCAGTGGCAGAGGAGCAGAGAGGGGGTTTAGTTTTTTAATTTTCTCCTGGTGGGGAAATTTTGGACGTAAGCCGTCCTTCCCTTTCACCCTCTGATATAATGTCGCTGCCTAACAGCCCCAATCATCCCCTTCTACCACAATGAAGTAGCAGTTGGCATCAGACAGGTTATTGATTATCAGTTGATCTTTTGCTTATGTAATTCCCCCAAATGGAAATTCACAGCTAGTCCAATGACCTTATGTAACTAATTGAGTGTCATCCCAGCAGACAGCGCTGAGAGGAATCGATAAACAAGTTTATATCTAGCACCTACATCTGCTGACTGTTCGAACGCCGCAAACCACAGCTCTTATGCATTCAAGTTTTTTTTTGTTAAGGTGTTTCAATTAGACATTCTTTTAACATGTGAATAGCAGCAAGTACTCATTATCTGCACTGCTATAGAGCTCCACGTTGCCTCTTCATATCAGTGCTGCTTCCCTAGAAAGCCTCAGTCTGGCGAGAGTCTGCGAAATGTGAAATGACTTGAATTAATGCGATCAAGGGAGTTAAACTGCACTTTGAAGTAGTGCGGGTTCGAATTCTATTTGTCAGACGCTCCCACTAGCATAAAACAGCTGAAAGAAGATGAGACGAGTTTGAGAAACGTTAAATAGTTCATCTTAGCAAGTCGAGTGATAAATGCAGTTTATTATCCAGATGACCAGACAGGTTGGAAACCGACAAAGAGCTGCAGTAATATCTTCACCAAACTGCTACTGGTACCCATCCATCCCAGTTTACAGACCAACTGTTTAGTTCAACTTTGACCTACTGTGCTTAGTGTGTATAATTATATTGCATTTCCCAAACCATCCATAAAAATAATGGTTGGCTAATATGCTTCACTGCATCTCCCAGTCTTAATGTGGTCTGAATCTAGCGAAGTAATAAACTGGAACTATGCTTCAGTACCCCAGTTTTTCCATACTGTAGATTGCTTTAACCAGTGTTAAACACATTTGCTGTTGGACATACTTCAGTCTTCACTTACAATCACTGGAACTGTAATTAAAGGGGAATTAACGTTTTTTACAACCTGGACCTTATTTCTGGCATAAAATACGATCGTTTATTCACCCATATAACTATGGTGTCATTTGTAGTCGTTTGGACGATATTTAGGTCTGCGTATATCCATATAGTGGGAGTGACTGGGGCACCGAAATGCAGCCTCTAAATAACGCATTATCTGCTGTGAAACTCGTTCATTTCACCAATATTTTGTTATGATACTATGCTAGTTTTTTGCAACATGGCTGAATATTTTTCCGATTCTGATGTTGTGGACGACAACTTTGTTTATGGACGTCCTTACCGTTTTGAGTGAGAGTATACAGATAAGGAGCTCGTTGAAAGGAGAATACGGAGGCAGAGAGAGGAACAGCTGGCCAAAGAACAACAAATCGCTGCACGTCCGCGAATACACAACATAAAGCTCTGGACTCAACGGGTATTAGCACTAGCGTATCATAACAAAATATTGGTGAAATTAACGAGTTTCGCAGAAGATAATGCGTTATTTAGAGGCTGCGTTTTGGTGCCCCAGTCACTCCCACTATATGGATATACGCAGATCTAAATATCTGACAAACGACTCCAAATGACACCAAAGTTATATGGGTGAGTAAATTATCGTATTTTATGCCAGAAATAAGGTCCAGGTTGTAAAAAATGGTAGTTCCCCTTTAATTACATAACTGTAGTACTGTTTCACATGTTTTGCACTTGGGTTGGGGTCTGCCACCTGCTTTTGTTAAAAAGGCTACCAACATGCAAAAATCAGTGAATATCAGCTTTATGGATTTTTGGGTTACGGTACATAAGTTATTTGTCCATGCCATAACACTTCCTAATGCATTTTTGAAAAAAAGCAGCCCTGCGCTGATTCCGGTGATGAGATCATGCTGGAATGGCTGATTTTCAGGCCACTGGTCTTTATCTGGAGTTTTATTCTGTCTAATGGAAGTCAGACTGGATTGAAGCATCCCAAATCCCAGCCTCCGCCTCTAGGCAGTTCAGTAAAGAACCTCTGGCGCCCCTTCTAGGCTAGATTCTCATTACTATCAGTTCACTCAGTTAAGGTGGTGGATTTGCTCCAAGCGATCTGAAACACTGACCTGAAAGGCCAATTTTGCAACTTAGCAAAGCCTCTAAAACTGTCTCGGGACTTTAAGAGTTGCTCTTGTTAACAAAAAGCACAACAAACCCACCGGTAAAAAGATACGTGTCTTAAATCCTGACAGTGGTTAAAATGATTCATCAAGGGAATACAATACCAAATGGAATTTTCAAATCACTATACAGTATAAGTCTGCCGTCCCAGGACGAATACATTTAAGTTCTGGACATCACATCCATTGTAGGTTAGTTTAACAGTCTGCATTTTTCCTCCTCCTCACAGTCTCATTTGTATTGTTGTCGTGCACTAAACCTAAACTACTTCATCACATTTCCTGGAAGTAATGAGTAAGCAGGAGTATAATAGTGAGGAAATACTCCCATGAGATGAGCGTAAAATGCGTAGGATTAGTGGCAAGAGATGTAGGGAGGGGATAAGGGAAAGTGACTAAACGGTCTTCATTGAAAAAAGAAAAAAAAACTCAACTCTGCAAAGGTTAGTCTGCCACTGTAAAGACACAAGAGAGCTGTGACAGTGATGTATTACAGTAAGTAAAGGTTAACAATACAACAAAACAACGCTATGGTGCTCCGTGAGCCTGAAGCTAGCTTGGTTGTGCAGTGTGCCATTTGACCATGTCTGAGGGCCTCTTCAGGCCTTGCATTAAGATCCGATCTGGGCTAACCAATATCAAGTGACCAGCTTTAGGTGCGTGTGTTCAGACCTAGCATTAACATGTGTCTCCAAATGCATCTGCAGATCCGAACTCAGATTATAACTCCAACCCTGGGAAGTTTCTATACACACCGTAATCTCTGGTAGTAAAGGTATAATAGGAGGTCTTTAATGCAACTCACACTACCAAATGCGGACACATGCGACCCAGGCAACCTCCACATGTGGTCAGAGATTGGAATTCTCAAACGCAGTTCGTCCTGTGTGCGTTCACACCAGTCTTTTACGTGATGGGATCGCCCAGATCGGATCTTAAAGGGGAACTACTGTTTTTTTACAACCTGGACCTTATTTCCGGCATAAAATACGACCGTTTACTCACCCATATAACTTCGGTGTCATTTTGGAGTCGTTCGGACGATATTTAGATATATCCATATAGTGGGAGTGAATGGGGCATCGGCAGCCTCTAAATAACGCATTATCTGCCGTGAAACTTGTTAATTTCACCAATATTTATATATGGATATACGTGAAAAAGAACACCGAAGTTATATGGGTGAGTAAACAACCGTATTTTATGCCAGAAATAAGGTCCAGGTTGTAAAAAACAGTAATTTCCTTTTAATGCAAGGTCTAAACTGGCCCTAAAAGGAAAGGTATTCATAGTCGCATGTGAGGGGAGAATGAAAAGCCTGCTTTATTAAGAGTCTTCATCTGTCCGAGCTGCAAGTGTGACGGTTGAATAATGAAGAACACACAAGATGCGTGGGATAATTATCGATCTGCAGTCATGTCTCTTCAGTCCTCGTTGGTCATCTACGCAAGACGGGATGGTTTCCCCAAAAAGGGGGTGTGATGATGAGATGCCTACTCGGGATGATGTTTTACTGCTCTGATGTATCCCTAAAGCTTAATACAATAACTTTATTTCATAGTAACAATAGTAAGTTTTATTATAGGGGAATTTCTATTCTTCCTTATAACTGGTTTACGCTAAATTTGTTTTCACCTGTAAAAATTTGACGATGTCTCATTAAATTCACCACAGCCAACTTGTTGTACATTTAAACCAGAGATTGCTCAGTGTGCTTCCAGAGCTGCAGTGTGATCTGCAAGGCGCTGACATTCTGTTTGTGTCCCTCCTACAGGAGTCACCCTCTTTGTGGCACTTTATGACTATGATGCACGGACAGAGGATGACCTCAGCTTCAAGAAAGGAGAAAGGTTCCAGATCATCAACAGCACGTAAGTCGCTGCAGCCGCTTATCAGACCGCCTGTGCTCAGGAGGAATACCCATTTTATCACCGTCTCAGATGGGGTGGCGTTAGCTGCTGGGAGTGGAGCAGATGGGGCTTTGCATTTTTTTCAGCTGAGGTGTAAGTGACGGCTTGTGTTTTGCTTTCATAACCGAACCTCGAAATAAGTCTGCTTCTCAGCTTCAATTTGTAGAGATTTAAGACACTAAAAGTCACGTTAGCTTTAACAACTAACCTGGCAGCGCAGACGCTTGAAAACTAAATGATTTTATACGTGAAAGCAGACTTAAACACAAAGTTAATGCTTAAGAATTTACACAGAGCACATTATTAAAGGGTGCAAAGCACTTCAAATGAGGTGAAAGTGGTGGCTCGAACATGCAACATGACAATCACACGGTTTATTTAAGGTTTACACAGGGTGGAGCTGGGTCTCCAGCCAGCAGTGATGAGTGTGGCGTTCCTTCAAGACTTCCCTCTGAACTTGGACAGGAAGTGCCTGGTTACACCCACATTGATGTTGGCTAGCCTTTCTTCCAGTCAGCAGAATTGCAGACGACCCGTGTGTGTGTGTGTGTGTGTGTGTGTGTGTGTGTGTGTGTGTGTGGACGAGAGCCAGCTCTTTAACCATCCCGTCCTCAGCATGCGGATGGTTTTTATTTTCTTTTGCGTCTGCGTTAAGCCGTGTCTCAGCCTGCCGGAGTGACCTTAAGCTGCCTCTCTCTGTTTGTTTGGGTTCCTGCAGCAGCGCAGTGACATTCGAGGAGACGGGGTCCTGCCAGGACTGCGCTCTGACTCTGTCCTCCGTTAAATTTCGCTCTAATGACGACGCTTCTTAGTGTCGCGACGCAAAACGGACCCAAAAGCCGAACGCAGATTCAGTGATGTTCCTTTTAATCTTGGCAAGTGATGCTTGTGAGGCTGAGACTGTTGGCAGTGGTTGGTCGTGACAGGTAGGAAGCAAGCTGAATTGGCCGGCCGTGAGTTGGTGCTGCTGAGCTGGCTCGCAGATATGATGAGTAACGGTCCTGCAACACGGGTTAGTTAGCACGCAGGAGGACGCAACAAGCTCACAAGGAGTGCAGGAAAGACCAGGTTGGGTGTAGTGCAGGGGTTGGTAGATGGATTCAGGTATAACGGTTCTAATTTTCATAGCAGGAAGTGATTGGGTAGCCACACTCGGAGGCAAAATAGGGACAAGAAACCAGAAACACAAGGAATTAGGGAGAGAACACAGCAGAGCCAGGACGCTGTGCAAAACGGGACAACTGTGTACCTGTGTAACGTCCTGTGAAGGGTTAGGGTTAGGGTTAGGGTTAGCGGGGTCTGCTGGAGCCTATCCCAGCTGTCATCAGGCGAGAGGCTGGTTACACCCTGGACGTGTGATTGAAGCAAATGCAAACTGTGCTTCTGAAGTGTTGTACTTGAACACGCTGAGCGGTCTTGGGATTTTGAAAACGAACACTTGTTCTGTCCGAGCCATATCATTCACAGCATAATTCACATAAATCATATATACTTAAAATTAAGGGTGCATGATAATTATCGGCCCGATATCTGGAAATGATGACGTCATTCCGATAAGTCCGATATCACAACGAATGGCCCCGATAATATATAATATACATTTTTGTCAGTACTGCGGTGTGAGTGGTTGTTTTAATCAATCGCAATAGCTGCCATTACCCAGGATGTTACACATAAACCACAGAAACATAAAAGGTCGGAAAAACGACTCTCAAACCGGGAACAGGGAACTTCCGTCACCACTTGAATGCAGCACAAAGTGCATACATTTGTAAACAAACAACATGGCGGCGGCGGTGGTGTGGGACTTTTTCAAAGTTTCCGAGGATGACATTTCTCTGGCTGTTTGTGATAAATGTTTAAAGAAAGTGCCACGAGGTGGAAAAACCAGCACCAGCTTTAATACCTCGAACATATAATATAACCATCGATTCGATGGGGTTTTGAAGGCGTATGAGGACGCCAGCGCGGCTAAAGAAGGTAGCAAGCTAGCCGGAAAGAAGACACCTGGACTTTCGAAAAATCCAAGAAATTTGCCAGAGATGACACAAGGGCTAAAGCTATTGGAGATTTAATCACAGAAATGATGGCGCTGGATGATCAGCCCTTCACCCTCGTTGAAGACAGGGGCTTAGGGTCTCGTCTCATTAATCACAATGTTATCGGTTATCGGTATCGGCCTTTGGAAGCGGAAGGTTATCGGATATCGGTATCGTTTTTTTAAAAAGGTTATCGTGCGTCGTTGTCTTATTTCTCAGTCATGTCATAGCTTTCAAGAGGTTTCATGAAGAGAAGGTCTGTTGGGAAAGCACACATGCATTTAGATTATTTTTTGTTTCCTTTTAAATTCTACGTAGGTATGTTTTATTTATTTATTTATTTATTTATTTAATAGGGACAGTGCACATTAATGAACATTTGTTCAGACAGCAATAGACGTAAATATGCCGGATTATAGCAACAATGCTAGCTTGCAGCTGCAGTCCCTAGGCAGGTAACACAAAAACATGATAAGACATAGGACAGGACAATAGATGACAATGAGAGCACATCACAAGACGTCAGTGGTTACAAGACTGGTTTAAAATCTTTGTATGAATTAGGAAATCCTGGCTACATCCCAGGTTATTTTAGACTACTATGTATGTAGTCTGAGAGACAGAATTCAGGGCAAAGCAGGCGCACTAAGTACCTATATTACTACATTACTTCTACACTATTTACAGGTGAAAATGTGGTTGTAGCCTAATAATGGAGGCATTAGCTGTCTTCCTGATTGTTTCCTCACAACAATCCCCGTGATAGCAGTGATTATCTTGCTCGTTAAGTGTTAAAACAGACGCCGTGTGAGGCGTTTCCTACTGTACGTGATTGCTTTATCACCTCAGCCTTCGGCCCCGGCAAGGTCAGTCTTCCTCCTCGCCGCGCCCGCTTAGCATCCTGTCTCAGCAGGCGTCTTGCACATTCCACCACACACACCACGCGGTCCCTGCTGGGACCTAGCCAGAGAGCAAGGGAAGACACCGTCTGTCATCAGAGCCCTTCTCCTGCTCCTCCTCCTCCTCAGCGGGAGCCAGACAGAGCTGCATCTTCACCCCTTCTCTTCTCCTCCTCCCCACCCTCTCCTCCGTCTGCCCACGACTCACTGCTTTCAGCCGGGCCGGGCTTCTTCCAGCCGCCCACACTGACTCCTGCTGGAGAAAGATGGTATAAAAAAAAAAAAAAGCCTGATGTAGCCCCTGACATAGCTGGCAAGAAGTGACTGACAGATGCTCGAGCAGGCGGGCTCACGTGAAACTGGCCCCAGTAGAGATCCCAACGCCACCGCCCCCAACGAACAGAAGGCACTGTTGTCCCTTTGTGGTGTTTTTTTAATTTTTTTTTTAATGCCATCCTCCAGGAAATGGGCCTGAATCGCCAAATGCATCCAGCTCAGGCTGTTTAGAAGCCAACGTGAGCGTGTTGTCGTGAAGCTGCATCGGCTATAATCAGGAAACGGCTCCTGTGTTTTTTTAAGTCTGCGCTGTTAGTAAACTCAATTACAATTGTTCTATGAATAAACACTCTGCGGCGTTGTGAATGGCTGCCTGTACGGCCGCTCTCAGTCAACACGCTCAGTCCCGTTGTTTAATTATACTCTCATCGGCAGTCACCGCAGGGAAAGAGGATTTGAGTCCGTTGTGGACACGGGAGGGAGGTTCTTTGTTTACTCGTGTTGTTGTTGTTTTCTGTCTTTTTGTGGTGGTGGTGCAGGGTTGGTTTTAAGGAGACAAAAGAGGCCGCGGGACAGACTGGGGCCCACCCCACCCCGTCCCGTCTGTTTGTGTCTCTCCGGCTCCGTGCAAGCTCACATACCGACACATCTGACACCACGCAGACACTTCCTCTTACTCCTGCATACTTTTTTTCACCCTCAGAAGGCAGATGCCGGAGAATCCATCTGCCTCTCCTTCTCCGCCTCCTCCCGCGCTCCCCTCCCGAGGGATCCTCTGCGAACAAAGGGAGGCATGTCTGTTTCTGCCTGGGATGTCGTCTCCAGGCGATCCCCATCATCGTGGCTTTATTCAGCAATAAATGAAGGACTAACAACGCCTCTTCGCTCCTCCTCCGCCCCCCTTCCTCTCTCTCCGTCTCTTAGCATCCCCGACATACACGAATAGAACACAAGCCGTTCCCTTCTGGTGTGTGAGGGACGCGATAAACACGAGCGCCGGGTGGTACAGCGTGTCCGAGAGACACGACGAGAGGAGAAGGAAGTGTGTGTGTGCGATTGTTCGTCTATATGTAAGCGCTGGCAGTAGTGGTTAACCACTCTCTCCCTTAAGGCGTCAGGATATGCCGCTCACTTATTTAAAAGCTTACAGGGACATCCGAAAAAAACTTTGCTCGGGACAGGAGGAAAGAGTGTTGGGGGACTATTTACAGCGCTCTATGCTCTGTATTGTTGATTTTAAGAAGTAGAACTGCTAATAAGTGTTCCTTCTTGTAACTTTTAAAAATAAAACCCGTGCGGGAGGTGCATCCTTCACCAATGAGGGATGGAAACCGAAGGCGCTTGTCGCAGGGGGATGCTGGAGCCTATCCCAGCTGTCATCGGGCGAGAGGCGGGGTACACCCTGGACAGGTCGCCAGTCTATCACAGAGAGACAGACAACCATTCACACTCACACCTACGGCCAATTTAGAATCACCAATGAATCTAACGAACATGTCTTTGGGCGGTGGGAGGAAGCTGGAGGAAGCCGGAGAGAACCCACGCAGACACAGGGAGAACATGCAAACTCAACACAGAAAGGCCCAGTCGGCCCATTTATTCGAACCTGGAACCTTCTTGCTGTGAGGCATCAGTGCTAACCACCACTCCATTGTGCCGCCCATGTTCGAGTTGTTCAGTGTGATTATGGCTCTTGCATAGAAGCCAAACCTCAGTCTGTTAGTACTGGCCTTCAGTGTCCTGCTACCAGATGGTAGCAGGTCAGAATGTGAGTGTCCGGGGTGAGTTGCGTCTTTAAGCATCGCTTGGTCCAGATGTCCTCAGGCAGGGGGAGGTGTACAGTTCCTGTAATGAGGGGATGGGGCAGCCGATGATCCTCTGGGCTGTGGTGACGACCCTCTGGAGCGCCTTCCTGTCTGCTGCAGATGCAGCTGGAGAACCACATGCAGATGCAGTAAGTGAGGATGCTTTCTATGGAGCATCGGTAAAAGGACACCAGCAGTCTCTGGGAGAAGTGGTTAGAGTTCCTTAGAGTCCTCAGGCTCTGGTGTCGGCGCTCCAGGTCAGGTCGTCTCATCACATCCAGTTTCGATACTTTCAGTGGGTCTACAAATTGATATCTGAGCCTCTCTTTAAATGGATTGCTTCTTGAATGATTGTCAAGAATTAACTCAGCATTTCGCCGCACAAATCCTTTTATTTATCTCCCAACCGTATGTTGAAGTTGTGCTGGAAATCTCTCTAGGTGGCACCATAGCCTTTAAATTTGATCAGTTACTGTGTGATTGATTTCCCCTCTAAGATGGACAGGCAGTCAGATTTTGCCTTTTTACCAACCACCCGAGGTAGGATTTCACTAAAAGTCAGCAAGAAAACTTTATCATGTGGGGATTCAGAGTGCCACAGTGCATTATTTCACCATTTTCGTGTCAAATATCAGTATGGCAGCAGGTAATGAATACATTTCTTTGCATTTTGATAAAGGTCTGCGTCACATGCTTAAGTTTTGATTACTTCAACAGTACGTAGCTGCAGCACATACTTGTTACGGCTTTCAAAATGAAAAGAGATGAAGAAGGAGGTTGTATTATGGACTTTTTTTATGGCTCAAGAGAGAATATGAAAGGAGCAAAAAAAAATGAAGAAATGGGAAGAAGATAGAAGGAAAACAGTGGAGTGGGTGGCCACATGAAAGAGTCTGAGGAGCAGAGGAAGCACGGATGGGCCCGAAGAGAGACGGTGGTTAGTGAGGAAGAGGCGCACAGAGCACATCAGAGAAAGAGACTAATGGCTGAGTGGGTGTCCAGTCTGAGAGGGTCTTTATTGAGCATCTCCTCCTTCCTGTTCTGGCCCTTTTTTATCCACTTTATAGACATATAGCAGGCATTCAAAGTGGTTAAACTCTGATTCATGTGTCGCCAGCGTCACCCACAAGCAACAGAGTGCAGAGGTCCAAAAGAACAGTTGAGAGTTAGGAAATTACCGTTTTTTACAACCTGGACCTTATTTCTGACATAAAATATGATCATTTACTCACCCACATAACTTTGGTGTTATTTAGAGTCATTCGGAAGATATTTAGATCATATAATGGGAGTGAATGGGGCACCGAAACGCAGCTTCTAAATAACGCATTATCTCCCGCGAAACTCGTTCATTTCACCAATATTTTCTTATAATACGCTAGTGCTATTACCACAATATGTCAAATGTGATATATTTCATCCTTGGTTCAGACCAAGACCTGGTTATGGCTTAGCATAACGCTGAGAGTTGGGGGAAAAACATCTAACCTGGCTCCAACAACGCAGGAAATCACCATTAAAACTGAATAATAATCGAATAACATTTAAGTAGTTTCCAGCAGAATTCCACAATTTGATTATGTGTTAGTTTAGTGAATGTGAGAGGAGAAGATACGGAGTCTGAACGTGGTTTAGGTCAGGTCAGCCATTCATACTCACACCTACGGCCAATTTAGAATCACCAATGAACCTAACGAGCATGTCTTTGGACAGTGGGAGGAAGCTGGAGTACCTGGAGAGAACCCATGAACGTAGACAGGACCGTTTTTGTTTTTGTCTTCTCATTATATTTCAGCAATGAGTCAAATTCATTCATTCATTCATTCATTCATCTTCTGTACCCGCTTATTCCTGTTAAGGGTCGCGGGGGTCTGCTGGAGCCTATCCCAGCTGTCCAATGAGTCAAATTGTACAATTATTATATTGCTCATATGGTGTCACAGAGTCTTATATGTTTTCCACATGGACAGTGTTCCGACAAGAGCTGTACTTTGATGTGTTCAGTGGAACGGAGTAGATCGGCTTGGATGAAATCAAGTGTATTAATGTGCTTCTTTTTTCTCTTTTCCCTCTCCCCCAATCCCCTCTCCCTCTCCATCTCTCTCTCTCTTTCAGTGAAGGGGACTGGTGGGACGCTCGCTCCCTCACCACTGGTGGCAGCGGCTACATTCCCAGTAATTACGTGGCTCCGGTGGACTCTATCCAGGCTGAAGAGTAAGTAGCGTGTGTGCGCGCTTACACACTACGAGCGACTCCCATCGAGAATGTGCTCTGAAGCAGCTCGAGAACAGTGGACGCGAGGCTGCAGACGGACAGCCGCACATGTGTGGAGTTAACTGTCTCTGATGAATGAGTTCAGGAGGAAAAGTCGCAGTCGTCCCGCAGGTTCTTGTTTTCCCTCGGGACGGCCATTTCTGCCGGCCTGATAGAATGACATTTACTACAAAGAGGTGGATCTAGAATTTAAAATGTCAGCCAGACTCTGGTGGTAGATGCATCCAGCTTGGTGAAGACTTAGATTTTTATTTTACAGTTCATTAAAGGGGAATTACCGTTTTTTACAATCTGGACCTTATTTCTGGCATTAAATACGATCGTTTGATCGTGTCATTTGGAGTCGTTCGGACGATATTTAGATCCGCGTATATCCATATAGTGGGAGTGAATGGGGCACCGAAACGCAGCCTCTAAATAATGCATTATCTGCCGTGAAACTCATTAATTTCAACAATATTTTGTTATGATACGCTAGTGCTTTTCCCCGTTGAGTCCAGAGTTACCTGTTATCATCATCCGGGGTCTATAGATTAACCCACTTACCTCGCACTAGCGTATCATTACAAAATATTGGTGAAATAACGAGTTTCGCGGCGGTATTTAGAGGCTGCATTTTGGTGCCCCAGTCACTCCCACTATATAGATATATGAGGATCTAAATATCGTCCGAACGACTCCAAATGACACCAAAGTTATGTGGGTGAGTAAATGATCGTTCCCCTTTAAGTGCATGAATTTTTACATGTGTGGCACCAATAAGTTACACTTCATCCTTGAATGAATTGAATATAATCTTCCTCATCCTGTGAGTGTGGTTTAGTCTGTAGTCTCAATAATCTTTTTGAGTAAAGAGTCACTCGGTTAACTGCGGGGTAGAATCTCATCATGAGCTCACTGGTGGAGCACGCTGGGTTTTTCTATTTTTTTATTTATTTTTTAAGGATGTGGGTTCAGCTCCTCTCATCGGCACAGATCTGACTTTGTGAAAGACGCTCTCGTGTCGCATCGCTAGCGTTTCCTGCCTCTCCTTTCCTGCTCTCGGCGCAGTTTGAGTCCCTGCGTGAACCCCTTTGAAGCCAGGAAGTGCTAAAAAAAAAGAAAAAGTTTTATCTCAAGTTGTTGCACAAAAACGTCATTATTTTAGGTTTGTATTGCCCTGGTCCCCAGAAGCCTCAGCTGGTCATAGTCTGTGTAACAGATGAGCTGCTGGTTTGTAGCTCACCTGGTTGAGCAGGTGCTCCTTAATCTGAGGCTACAGTCCTCTATACAGTAGCGTAGGCCTCTCACCTAACTTCTTTATATCTTCAGTCATAGGGTTAAACTAATCCATTTCACCCTGACAGTTACACTGGGGATGAATGTGCTTAGTTTTTCCAATATTACTTGTGCATACTGTATTTCTAGTCAAGTGGGAGTTGCATGGCTGCACCGCAAAGTTATCAAAGAAGTAGAAAAAGTAGTAGTAGAATACATGCGTACTATACAGCAGTTTATCATCTCTTCTGAGACTGACCTTCAGCAACCCCCCCAGGAGATGGAAGTACAGTGAAGTAGAATCACGCGTGACTTGAGAGAAAGTAAAAGGGGGAGTGGGAAGTGGTTGTATAGGATCTGCTCCTTGTGCTGCTTGAGTTGACACATTTTCTCCCGTAATTGCAGCTGGTACTTTGGCAAACTGGGTCGTAAGGATGCAGAGAGGCAGCTCCTATCCACCGGCAACCCTCGGGGCACCTATCTCATCCGTGAGAGTGAAACCACAAAGGGTAAAAGAAAAACACAGACACACACAGCACACGTCAACCTGCAAGACTCTTGGATGAGTTGGGTGATCAGTGACTCTAATCTCTAAGCCCCCAATCCCTGATCTGTGTCCTCCAGGTGCCTTCTCCTTGTCCATACGGGACTGGGACGATGTGAAGGGCGACCATGTCAAGCATTATAAGATCCGCAAGCTGGACAGTGGTGGCTACTACATCACAACCAGGGCTCAGTTTGACACACTGCAGCAGCTGGTTCAGCACTACTCAGGTAAAAACTTTGCACACTTTTCGTATGTGGAGCTTCGTGCATTTTGGTTCCTACTGGTCATGATATGTTCCTTTGAAGTAATTTCATTCAGGATAAAATTTAGGACGTAGTTTTGCAAGTTATTCTGGTAAACTGTAGGTCCTTAAAGTGTTAGGATGTAATTTTGGTTATTATATGATATATTCTAGTTAAAGAGAAATTACTGTTTTTTTACAACCTGGACCTTATTTCTGGCATAAAATACGATCGTTTACTCACCCATATAACTTTGGTGTCATTTGGAGTCGTTCGGGCGATATTTAGTTCTGCGTATATCCATATAGTGGGAGTGACTGGGGCACCGAAACGCAGCCTCTAAATAACACATTATCTGCCGCAAAACTCGTTCATTTCACCAATATTTTGTTATGATACGCTAGTGCGAGGTTAGTAGGTCAATCTACAGACTCCTGATGATGATAACAGGTAACTCTGGACTCAACGGGGAATAGCACTAGCGCATCATAACAAAATATTGGTGAATTGAACAAGTTTCACTGCAGATAATGCGTTATTTAGAGGCGTTTCGGTGCCCCAGTCACTCCCTCTATATGGATATACACGGATCTAAATATCTTCCAAACGACTCCAAATAACACAAAAGTTTTTTATGCCAGAAATAAGGTCCAGGTTGTAAAAAAACGATAATTCCCCTTTAATTTTAAGATGTACCTTTATACATTTTAGGATTTTAGTATTATGTATGGGAGTGCAGTTTGGTTAATTGAGGAAATCTAGGAAATCTACATAGTATGGTGGAGATTTCTATATCATAACGTGGTTAGTTGTGCTGTTTATTTTGGTGAATCTTAGCGCCTGATCTGATTAATTGCTGCAGATATTCAGATTTGATTGGTAGTCGTTATTGCTGCCTTGAAATTGTATCATTTGTCTAGCATAAATTAATGTGATGCAGCTTGGAACACAATGACGAATGAAAATGTTGCGTAAGTTAGCATTAAGTGTTACCAAAGCTTCCCCTCAGTGTTCTGGACCAGGGCGTAAAAATATACTAAGGATTTTACTGCTCACTCTCTGGTACAGAGATTTGTTAAGATGGGGAAGTAGCGTCGACGCCGTGGGCCAATTTGCACATGCCCGGACGGCAAAGTCCTCTCTTCTGCGCGGTGTCCATTTCCTTGAATTGATTCCGAGTGCATTAAGCAGACGCCGTTACACCGTATAATCTCATTTTGCCCCTCGCAATTTCACATACAGGAATGAAGGGTGGCTCTTACCCACGAGACACAAATAGAAAGACACGGAAAGCCGCTGTACTGTATGTCAAAATAGCTGCATCTGCTGCAGCACGTGTCCACATTCATTTTTAATGCGAGGCCAGCTAGAAACGCGGTGTGATAGCGAGAGCGGGAAGGCACTCTGTTCACACCCTTCGGTTTAGCCTCGCTGCGAGCTCATCCAGATGTGCTTATTGAGCTCGTCGGAGATGGCCGTCGCATCTGTGCACTGACACACATATCTGACAATGAGATTTAGAGAATACTGGTTATTATTACTCATTCTGGATTGTGTTCTTACTATGTACCCATGTACTATGTTCTCATTTGTTCTGTTTTGTCTCTCTCTCACTGAGAAAAGGATGTTTCTCCTGTCATGCTCCAGTTAGCTCATTGACATATCGATCTTTATGCTCTAAAATCAACTCCCTGGCTTTTCTGTACGTTGTTTGCGTCATGACACATTAACCGTCCTTCTGCATTTCACCACCGCCAATCTAGGTGACACATGGAGCCGACCACACGCACCTTCGCTTATGATTCACTCTTTTGTAAGGGCTTGCGCTCATGTGGCTTTCTGCTTGTCTGCTGATACGGCATCGTGCACTGGCGCTTCTTCTTCGGACACGTCTCCTCGAGAATCAACGAGGCTGCACGTTTAAAGAGACGCAGCAAAACCTGGCCTCGTGTCATCTGGTGCGAGCCACAGCTAATAGTGCCTGATGAATCAATGTTGTTATGCGGACTTGACACATAATCCATTATATTTTAATGTGTAACTTGCCTAAAAACAATGTCCTTAAAACAAACTGTCTTTGTTAAGGAAAGGAGCCTCTACTCTTTAATTTTCCAGTAAAAGTTGAAAAGTCGTGCATCAAATCCACGTGCAGCCTGTTGAATCTGTACTCACGTTGTCATAAATTATTCTGAAAGTGGTCCGTGTATTGACATGTTTGATGGGTTTTATGATAGCGGAGTGAACACAGCGCTGTATTGACGTTCGAGTGAAGCCTCCGAGGCAGCGGGTAGGCGGCCCAGATGGGCTATGGTGGCCGAGTCGCAGGTCGAACGCTCCCATGGGTGCGGGACTTTATCTCGACTTTACTGCCCCGTGCAAACACCCTGGGACATTATCACTCGCAGAGGGAGGAAGGGGAGCGCTTTGTCATTGCAGCGTTAGACGAAGGGGAAGGGGGGGGCTGTCTTGATATCGGCAAGAAGGTACCAGCGGAAACTCTGCGCTGTTCCACTGGTTTAATCAATACTGGGCAAACACGAGAGCTTCCTCCAGAGTAAAAGCAAGAGACGCCGCGGTGTCATCAGCTAAAGTGACTGGGTTGGATCGAAATGGAAACAGCTGGAGCACCACTCAGTTGCCTAAACAAGCGCGGCCATTAATGACGGTGCAGAAAGTCCCGGCGCTCCATCTGCATGTTTAACCTAGCTCTAGATGAACGCATCCCCGGCGAGTGACCGACGGCCACAGCTGTCTTCTACACATGCATTACCGCCATTATCGTAAAGAGAGCGTGCAAGGCGTGGATGCCATTAGCCAAAGTGAGCCATAACGTTGTTGGCGACCTATGATCACACATGTTATTGTGTCTTCCTTCGCCAGGATGAGGCCTCAACGTAAATGTTGCACAGTGCAGCGGATACAACGGCGTGAAACAACGATATATGCAGTTGAACCTTGATGCACAACTGCAGACCTACGACTTGCAGCAAATGATTATATAAATTGTGTACATTATATTATGTACACATTGCAAAAAGCTCAAGAAGACTGCAGTACAATCACTTTTCTTAACAAAAGTCTAATTATGAATGGTACAGATTACAAAATGTTTGCTGAACCAAAAATCCAACAGACTAAATGTTTGATTCCAAACCCTGACAGCATCGTGATGGTGTTTTTCTCAGACTTGACTGAGAAAGCCCTTTCATAGTAGCACAAAGTGTACAACTGTTGCTACACGCTGGGCTTGTGACTAGGAGACAGGTGTTGAGGTGCGAGACTGAGTCGGCAGAGTCTCCTTTTCGCGTTGTTGGAACTGCGACAGCGCCTCCGTTTCATTGTCTGCCACCGTACAGCTCCGAGTAGCGTTTTATTTTAGACCCGTCTGACCCGGCAGCACTCCGGTTGATTTGATTATCAGGAAAGATCAGAGAGAGACCGCATCAGACTGATTACCGCTTGATCCTCTGACCTGGAATCAGCCCAGAAAGTGGAAAGAACCGCATCGATTTTCAGCTGTGATGTTTAGTCTGCTCTTTATTTATGGTTCTTTGTTGCTTTAAGGGCTTTTCTCTGTCTGCTGCAGGGTGCTATGCTAACTCTCTGTACGTCTCTCCCTCTCTCTCTCTCTTTGTGCTCTTACTTGCGTGCCGCTGTGCGCTACGTGCAGAACGAGCTGCGGGGCTCTGTTGTCGCTTGGTGGTTCCCTGCCACAAAGGGATGCCCCGCCTCGCCGACCTCTCCGTCAAAACCAAAGACGTGTGGGAGATCCCACGGGAGTCGCTGCACCTGATCAAGCGCCTTGGCAATGGGCAGTTTGGGGAGGTCTGGATGGGTACGGATCCAGTCGCCTCCGGAAGACGAGGCCACGTGGGAGGAGTCGCGCGGAGACAGCGGAGACACCAGACACACGCCAAAACAAAAAGACAGATAATCTGGCCCGGGAATGGGGATGGGATCAAATCAGTTTGATATTTCTTAATCAAGTGTGTCCGGAGACACTGCTGTCTCAGCGTGAAGAAGGCCTCCTTCCACGTGTCCCTCGCTGCATGTTATCTCCCCAGTAGTTAACCCTGTGTGCCTTCCCTTCCTTCCCTCCCCCTGTAGAGAGTGCGGATGGTTTGTGCTTTAATTTAACCTGCGTGTGTGTGAACTACATCCCTGACACTGTGGGCTTGAGTCATGATGCCTGGGAGATCAGCAGAGACGCACTTGAGTTGGAAGTAAAGCTGGGGACGGGATGTTTTGCTGATGTGTTTTACGGTAAGGAAATCCAAGAAAAAGCACAGTTTCTTTTAAACTGTTACCTGGGGCCACCCTGGAAACACACGCGGAGGTTTTCATTTATCCTCACCAGTGCCTTCTTAAATGCGCCAAGGAACAATTTGTTCACCAATTTCAGATGAAAGCAAATGCTCTCTTATCCCCCTCCAGCATTCGCGCTGTGTTTTGTGCTGGTATTTTAGCACAAAACCCATTAAATGTCTATAAAAAAAATCAACTCCTATTTACGGAGACAGTTTTCTACCTCGCTGTTATTTTGAGTAACATGCGTGCTCTGCAGTGTGGGACTCATAAATGGTCACTAATTGAATTCAGTCAAATAAACTCACTAGAATAAAAATGTTAAACTCAGAACAAACAGTAAGTGAAGTGAATCCCTTTGCATTCGACTGTGTGATCATTTTGGATTTTGTGCAATAGTTCTGCAAACCACAGCCTCCAAAATCTAAACATAGTGAATCAATAGCTCTCTCACTTATTAGAAACCCTTTGAGTACCTTAACTGTTATAAGTTACTGTTATATTGGGATGTTTTCACTAGTGTACTTAAAGGGGAATTGCTGTTTTTTTACAACCTGGACCTTATTTCTGGCATAAAATAGGATTGTTTACTCACCCATATAACTTTGGTGTTATTTGGACGATATTTAGATCTGCGTATATCCATATAGTGGGAGTGACTGGGGCACCGAAATGCAGCCTCTAAATAACACATTATCTGCCGCGAAACTCGTTCATTGCACCCTGCGGCGCTCAGAGATGACATCATCCAGGTCAGAGGTGAGTAGGTCAATCTACAGACCCCAGATGATGATAACAGGTAACTCTGGACTCAACAGGGAATAGCACTAGCGTATCATAACAAAATATTGGTGAAATGAACAAGTTTCGTGCCAGATAATGCGTTATTTAGAGGCTGTGTTTCGGTGCCCCATTCACTCCCACTATATGGATATACACAGATCTAAATATCGTCCGAACGACTCCAAATGACACCGAAGTTATATGGGTGAGTAAACGATTGTATGTTATGCCAGAAATAACGGTCATTCCCCTTTAAGATGACAGTGTCCCCTGTGGTTAATCTTGTGCATTAACAACTCTATGTAGACCAAGAACTTCCTTTCGTGTGATCAGACAAATGACACATTTTTAACTCGTGTATAAAGAGGTCCGATGATTCACTCTTATATAATTGGATTGCAGTGACGCTGACCGACAGCCACACACAAGAGGCAATGGCTTTTTAAATGTGACCCTCATTGGCCTCGGAGCTGCTGTCTTCTCTTTCATAAGTATAGTCACGTGCCTTATCCCTGTAGCTTGGCTCAACAAATGAGCTTGAAGACAAGATATTCCTCAAGAAGACAACTGCTTTACAAGTTGAAGTGTTAGCCACTCAGCTAAGTAGCTATTGCAATTTATTTGCAGTCAGTTTACTATTTTCCCAGTTCATTCTTTGGATTAATATTTCCTGTTTAGTTAATTTTGGACCCGACCATTTTGGATTTCCATACTGCAGATCATGAGGGTCTGCCTTCTTATCGTATTTCAGCTGGACAGATTAGTGCAGTTAGGGCACCTCACAGATGACACCCAGCCTCTGAGATCCTATTGCTGGACCACCCACCAGGTGACCATCACCCATCCCGCCCAAAGAAGCCTACTCTAATTTACAGTACGAGCTTACTCTTAAATTAAGCCGCTGACAAAAGGAGGCCCGGATGTCAGCTGCTAGGGTCTGTCTTCCCTTTGGGTCACTACTGATATCCTTGCATGTATTTCTATCGCAGAGTGAGATACAAGGAGTACTATGGTATTGGAGCGATTGCAGCGATGCATAACTAAATAAGAGGGCAGTAGCTAAAGACCGTGCAACATTGGTCACATCATCACGTTGTGTTATAGTAACTGACATGTAACCAGTGAGGAGATTACAGGCTTGCTTTTGTTAATCATCCTACAAAGGATTATTTGCTCCCGTGTTGGCGTATTGTGGCTCTCAAAGCCCTGCTGAATCTCCCCTCCAGCTTTTATAAGCCATTTCAAATCAGGGTCCACTCCAAATCTCGTACCCATTTAATTATCCTCCAGCCCAACCTCTGCATGTTGAGAACTAAAACTGAACTGATTCCTTACCCCGTCTCCTTGTCTCATTCTGTGCTGCATGTGTACCTCATTGTCATTTCAAAGCAAAGGTTTTTGACAACAGTCCCCTCTCAGCCGCCAACCGTCTCGGGGGTGTCAAGCCCGCCTTTGAAATGACGTGATTTGAATATGAATCGATGCTCCTGCTGTACACTGACGCCACAATCCGTGTGCGTTGCACCAGGAACGTGGAACGGCACCACCAAGGTGGCGGTGAAAACTCTGAAGCCTGGCACCATGTCCCCCGAGTCCTTCCTGGAGGAGGCTCAGATCATGAAGAAGCTCCGCCACGACAAGCTGGTGCAGCTCTACGCCGTGGTGTCGGAGGAGCCTATTTACATCGTCACGGAGTACATGGGCCAAGGTAGACGAACGCACTAACATGCACACACGTGGTCGCTAACTGCTTTTTGCAAAGTCACTTGCAACCCGTAGGTCTTAATCTGCACTAGCAGCTCATTTATGCTGCGTGGTTCATTTTGATCCAAAATCATAGAAATCTTCTGTTAGATTAGATTACAATAAACAGGATTACTTTTCAGTCATTCCCCTTGTTTGACCCAAGCGTCCTCAATAGTAAAAAATGTAGCACACTAGCCCAAAATGGCCTAGCTCAGCTCTTCATGCTTACGTCTGCGGCTAGTGTGTATTTACGTTTATAGCGCTGTGTGAATGTATTTAATTTAAAGTGAAACTCTTTGTTCCTTTCCAGACAGAGCAGTGGCAGTGGCTGCTCTGTCGTGGTAACCCCCCGATTCAAAGGGACCGAAGATGATTAAGGCCTTCGAAACGCTGGAATTCCCACAAAAATAGCTGTGGGTGCGCATTAATCACCACAAAAACGCAATAGTGGAAGCTTTAATGTGCGTCGCATGAGCCTGCCACATCTAGGTCACGCCAATAAGAGTAACCAGAGAGCAGGATGTGTTTTCAACAGGCAGATCCGGCGTGAGATGTTGTGAACGTCGAAGCTTTTGCGGTGATTTTGCGGAATTACTGAATTTCAAACAATCCCTTGTAGGGCGGAGAGGGTGGGGACGCTGGGATACCACTTGATTGGCTGGCGTTGTGTTTTTTGTGCGTGCACGGGCTAACATCAGACGTCTCTTTGTGTCCACTGTAGGAAGCCTGCTGGACTTCTTGAAGGACGGAGAAGGACGAGGGTTGAAGCTGCCTAACCTGGTGGACATGGCAGCACAGGTAGGCTATGTGTACATTCTGTTCTGTATAAACAGGTATCTGTATGTGGTTATGCAGACTCTTGTTGGATAGGGACAAGGCGGTATTGACCAATAGCGTTTTAGCAGGATCGGGTTGCGATCAGGTAAACGGTCCACGTGGAAAGCAAAGGAGGGAGGACCTCGTTGGCATGCAACCAAACATATTTGTCAAGCAGATACCTGGAACTATAATTAGATATTAGTGGAACGACCACGCCTCAAACATCATCTGTCAAGTCTACGCTCATCTTTAGTTGTTGGCTAAGCCGTTTGATCGGTAGTAGACTCATTGGTTTCCTGGAAACGGCAGGATTTTTAGAGGGAATTAAACTTCCCTGAACAAGATATTCTGTTCTCTGTAGGTGAAACTGAGCAGATACACCGATCACGCATAACATTATGACTACCTTCCTAATATTTTGTAGGTCTCCCTTGTTGCCTTCAAAACAGTTGTGACTCATCAGAGAATGGACATGGGTCTTCTGAGGGTGTCCTGTGGTGTCTGGCAACATGATGTTGTTAGTGGGGGACCTTTGAGGGGAGGGGCCTCTGTGGATCATCCCACAGATGTTTGATCAGTTTGGGATCTACTGAATTTGGAGGCCAGGTCAACACCTTGTGCTGTTCTTCATGTTTTTTTTTTAGTTGTTCCTCAATGGTTTTTGTGCGTCCTGCTGGGGATGGCTGCTGCCATCAAGGAGTGTCATTGCTATGGGGTGGGGGTGCCTGGTCTGGTCTAGGTGGGTGCTACATGTCTAAGTAACATCCACATGAATGAATGAATGCCAGGTCCAAAAGTTTCCCAGCAGAACGTTGTATTGTCACAAGATGGTCGATGTTGTTTACTCCTCCTGTCAGTGGTTTTAATGTTGTGGCTGATCGCTAGATTTTCTTTACCGGACGATATTTTCATAACAGTATGTTAAGGTAAGTCAGTGGAAACCTGCAGGACTTGATTCAGTGGGTGTTTCTCTTTGTGCTGTGCTCCAGGTGGCAGCAGGAATGGCTTACATCGAGAGGATGAACTACATCCACAGAGACCTGCGCTCTGCAAACATCCTGGTAGGGGACAACCTGGTGTGCAAGATCGCCGACTTCGGCCTGGCCAGGCTCATCGAGGACAACGAATACACGGCTCGGCAAGGTGGGCTCCCCACCACCACCCCTTCCTCCTCTCTCAAGAGCACTGATGATGTTAAATGCACATTCCTCCAGCTCCCACTCACTCACACTCACAGGCTGATCTGACTGTATTAGTTCATGTTGGAAAATCTCGCTCTCGGAGGAATGCAAAATTTGAAACACGCCCACGTCAGAATGTCTGGCTCGTGAAACCGCAATCGTCTCAAAGCATTTGCTCACTAATGCAGAGAAACAGGGAGAAGACACTCCCTGGCCCAGAAGAGACGCAGAGTAATGAGTGTCTACCCTGAACTGAATTGGCCGTTTTCTGATTGGGAGTAGGATATTCTGTCAGTGATGACTGACGTATCTATCTTGGCATTTTAACACTGGAATCGTGCTTCTCTGAGGGTAAATGTGTGAGTAAATGTTTCCACTCCCACTCCGGGTCACAAAAGGTCGTTGCTGACTGTGTTTTAGACTAAACGTCACTTACTGCATTTCTTCCAGAGCCCTTAGCCCACATCTCGTGGAGTTGTTTAATTATCATGACAACAACTGAGATGCTCCAGAAGACATGTTAGTAAGTTGCCCTTGCGGCGTTTCGCCCCCAAACATTCAAGCCCCCAATTATGATATAACTATAAACTTTACAGTATACGGCGCATAAAATAAGATGATGCGTTTTGTATCCGTCCGTCTTTAAATTACCGCAATATTAATAATAGACGAAATTGGATTTAGCGACAAATAGCAGCAGCCTGTGCGGTTTCAGAATCAGAATCAGAATCAGAATACTTTATTAATCCTTCAAGGAAATTGTTTTGTTGCTGTTGCTCCCATAAAGTGACAGTTGCTAGTTACAGGAAAACTAAACACGAGCTGTTCAGTCGTGGTATTCTATGAACAAATGTATGTTTGATTAAATAAAGTATCCGTGAAAATAAATATAATTTACAGCAAACTGTTGACTTTCAATCTAACTTTGCTAGCTAGCGCTTATAAAGTTTAGCTAGTTCTGGAGTCGTTTCCTCCGGGTTTTGATCAGTTCTTTAAATAATTGTAAATCTCCATGGTCTAAAAAAAAAAAAAAATCAAGAGCACAAACATCCGGTTTTAAAAATTGGCGGTAATGTAAGTTTTTATTAATGATCAGCACAAATAGCTTCACATGCTACGTGTGTCGTCCAGGCTGTTTTTCTTATGAGGCCATGGCGGAGCAGATTTGACCCTGGCAGGCCGCCAGTACTAGTATTAGCATAGTATGGGAAACCCTGCGCTTGTGAAATATGCTAAAGCACCCAAGCTGCTGCATCGTCATCACTTCAGTCACCACTTTAAAGGAAACTGAGATTAGAGGAAGATTAGAGATTAGATTTACAAAAGACGAGTTTCCCGTCGCACATTTAATTCTGCATAAATACGGTCTTAAAGGTATGCCCTCGTGGACCGGGGGTTAAGTAGCTTCAAGCAGCACGGCGCTTTTGTTGCATCTTGTTTCCTGTCTCATAATAAACACTACTAAAATGAAAGTGCTAGCTGCTTCATCTCACTGTGAAAACTCAGACCTCTTGGAGTGGGCAATGAGCACGTTGTAGCAGCGTTTGTAAATGTGATTGAGTTTAGAGAGACAGTTCTGAGACATACCAGTGCATCAAAGAGAACTACTACTACTAGTACTATTGGCCTCCCTTCGTTCTTTCACTGCGGTGGTTTTCATGGTATATACATACATATATTAGTACCACTCTGTTTAGTAGGAGGTGAAAGAGCACATCTTTTAAAAGCTGATGCTCTGTTTATTAATATTAATGTCACCTCGCTGCTCTCCTTCAGGTGCCAAGTTCCCCATCAAGTGGACCGCCCCGGAGGCTGCGCTGTACGGGAAGTTCACCATCAAGTCGGACGTGTGGTCGTTCGGCATTTTGCTGACGGAGCTGGTCACCAAGGGTCGGGTGCCTTACCCAGGTGAGGAGGGGGGAAAGGGGCTCAGAGCAGTGGTCTGGTAGGTCTCCGTGACAACAGAGTCCTCCTGCTGTCTATGGGAGTAAAAGGTTCCTGTAACACTTCGCTAACCTTTGCCTCCCTGCCAGAGTGGGAGATAACCCCTAATTGCCAGCTCTTACCTGTGGGACAGGTTACACTTCAGGTGGAGACTGTCCTGAGGTGTACTCTGGACAGTCTGAAGTGCAGCTCCATGCGGGGGAGGGAGCAGCAGAAAACTCTCAGAAAAGTCACATTAATCATACTAAATACTGCATACATGACCACTTCTTGTTTATAGTGACGCTAAATAGCAGTTTAAGACGCTCATCAAAGCAACGTTAATTTGCGATTAGCCTAAATAGCTGTTTCTGTTTTAATGTTGTTTTTTTCCTAATCGTGGCTGAATTTAATTACTGCCTCTTATTTGCTGGTGAATAAATGAAACGACAGTCTCTCCTCTCCCGTCTAACTGGATGTAGCTTCGTGGCAGAGCGCTGACATTCTGGTTTGCTATTGTAGTTAAACGTTTACACAATGTTATCACAAGGAGCTACGTATGTCCTCCTGACTACCAGTAGTAGTAATTTAGATCTGTGTATATCCATATAGTGGGAGTGAATGGGGCACCGAAACGCAGCCTCTAAATAACGTATCATATAATATCATACAATATTTTGTTATCGTACATTTTTCCAATTCTGAGGTTGTGGACGAACCATAGCAGTTAGCAAATTACAGGTAAACAAGCCGACCGTCGTGGGTGCGCGCGGTGCTCAGAGATGACATCATCCAGGTCAGAGGTTAGTAGGTCAATCTGCAGACCCTGGATGATGATAACAGGTAACTCCAGACTCAACTAGCGTATCATAACAAAATATTGGTGAAATGAACGAGTTTCGCGGCAGATAATGCGTTATTTAGAGGCTGCGTTTCGGTGCCCCAGTCACTCCCACTATATGGATATACGCGGATCTAAATGTCTCCAAACTGACTACAAATTACACAAAAGTTATATGGGTGAGTAAACAGTAGTTCCCCTTTAAGGAAAGACGGTGCCTCTCGAGCTCTCACTGTTTGTGCAGAAGGCCATCAAGGCTAAATCAAAGTCTCTCTCTCTGTTTAAGTGCCCCCCCATAGCCCGAGCTCACTTTTACGCGTACGCTTGGTTTTTCAGGCATGAACAACCGCGAGGTGCTGGAGCAGGTGGAGCGGGGCTACAGGATGCCGTGCCCTCAGGACTGCCCCATCTCGATGCACGAGCTGATGCTGCAGTGCTGGAAGAAAGACGCGGAGGAGCGGCCGACCTTCGAGTACCTGCAGGCCTTCTTGGAGGACTACTTCACAGCCACCGAGCCTCAGTACCAGCCTGGGGACAACCTCTAAACCCCCTCCGCCGCCAAACCTCTTTTCTCTCTCTCTCTCTCTCTCTCCCTCTCTCTGTCTCGCTCTGTCTCTCTCTCTGTCTCTCTCTCCGGGACTCAGCCCGACCTGTGGCAGGACTGGCCCAAAAAACTCTGGAGCCCTTCTAAGCCAGGCCTTTTTATTTTAGGGATCTGTACAGCTTCCTCAGCTCAACCCGAGCTCCTCAATTTCCAACCCTTAAAGTCGCAAGCCTCAGTCTCCGACGCGCCCCCACTCCTAGTGTCTGAACTCAAATGTGACGATCGGGACGGAGGATGGACGAGACAACTGGGGGCTGTGCTAATGCAATGAAGTACCTGTATTCAGTGTAAATAAGAAAAGCTTGTCTGAGTTTGTCTGCTTTGGTTAAAGATTTTATTTTCTCCTGCACAAAAATAATAATGATAAAAGAAAAGAAAAAAAAGATCGATGCAGAGGAAGACGAGCACCTGAGCAGGTACAGTTAATCTGTATTATACTGTAGCTCCTGAATTATTTTCTAGAGATGAAATTGGAAGCCTCAGTATAAATATATATATATTTTATTTTGTCCTCATTTTCCTTAAGAATATTCACCCCCAGATCATTGCCTTTTTGTTTCCCTCATCCATATAACTTCAGTTGTATGTAGTTGTTTGTAGAGGCTTCTTCAGACGAGCATGATGCAGTCCTTCATTAGCTTTTTTTTTTATTATTATTATTTTCATGCCTCCTACCCTAAAATCTTCCTCGGAGCACCAGTCGGTTCTTTTACAAATGCAATGTCACAATTTTGGAAATCACAGCCAAGCGTGCAAGGATTTTGAGCATATCCCTCCTCGCTTATTTGAGACAATTTCCGTCTTTCTACCAAAAGTGTTTAGCTGGACGAAAAGAAAGAAAGGGGCTAATATGAGAAGAGTATGTGTTTTTCATTCGAGCTGTCATTCCGCGGCCTCTCCTCATCGCCAAGAATCCTAATGTTGCGGGAAGCCGACGCAGACCCTTCGCCTCATCTCGTGCGCATCCTCCTCCGCCGCCCGAGCCCGCGGCTGGACCTGGACCACCTTACCTCCTGAGATTCTGCTTCTTTTTATGTTGTACTGACACGGTTACGCTCTCGGCATTTGAGTCCTTGTTTGTTTTTACTGTGATCCTTTTAAAGAGTCTGTTGTGCTGTACGTTCAGGAGAGCTCTGGGGCCAATTCAGGTAACGACCGAAGAGGTTCAAGTATGAATGTGGAATGAAATGAAAATTTATTTAACCCTGATCTGATCTGGTCTTAATTCTGATGGTTTTCGTGGCCAATGGAAACCCCTTACTGTTCAGTTGTACAGCTCAGTGGTTTTTAAGTGTGGCTAACTTCCCTCCTTTGTACCTTTTCATTTCCATTTTTTAACATTACTTGTTTTGTTAATTCAGTGATATGGCGTTTGGAATTCAGAAAAAGACCAATAAACATTTTACACTCTTTCAAAGACACTTATTTTAACCGATCCAGTGTTTGCATGCTTCAACAATGACCCGCTTGTGGATGTGGATGTGGATGTGAATGTTGAGAAAGATGCTCTAAAGCTGTTTTAGTGTCTCTCTCAGAGAGACGTGTGCAGATTTAGGATCTGTACATGTCTAGGAACACGTCATCTCATAACGTTAATGGTGGTGTGTGCTCCCAGTGAGAACGAGCATTCATGACTCTTGAATGTGCTCATCCAAATGGAGTGCAGCCCAGATTTTTCTTTTTACGGTGACACCTCACACATTCTTCCAGTGGCTTATCGCTGTGTCCTGCAGAGCTAAATGCTGTATGCTGTAATGGGCATGTTTTATTTTTCTCTACCCAGTCGGAATTTAAAAGGGGACTCACCGTTTTTTACAACCTGGACCTTATTTCTGGCATAAAATACAATCGTTTACTCACCCATATAACTTTGTTGTCATTTGGAGTTGTTATATTTAGATCCGCGTATATCCATATAGTGGGAGTGAATGGGGCACCGAAACGCAGCCTCTAAATAACACATTATCTGCCGCTAAACTCGTTCATTTCACTAATATTTTGTTATCGTATGCTAGTGCTATTCCCTGTTGAGTCTGGAGTTACCTGTTATCCAGAGTCTGTAGATTGACCTACAGACCTCTGACCTGGATGATTTCATCTCTCAGCGCACCCCACGCGGCTTGTTTACGTGTAATTTGCTACTGCTAGTTTTTGCTAGTTTTTTGCAACATGGCTTAATATTTCTCAGATTCTGAGGTTGTGGACGACAACTTTGTTTATGATGGACATCCTTACCGTTTTGAGCCAGAGTATACAGATGAGGAGCTCGTTGAAAGGAGGATGCAGAGGCAGAGAGAGGAACAGCTGGCCAAAGAACAAACTGCTGCACATCCGCGAATAGATAACAGGTAACTCCGGACTCAATGGGGAATAGCACTAGCGTATCATAACAAAATATTGGTGAAATGAACGAGTTTTGCAGCAGATAATGTGTTATTTAGAGACTGCGTTTCGGTGCCCCAGTCACTCCCACTATATGGATATACACGGATCTAAATATCGTCCGAATGGCTCCAAATGACACCAAAGTTATATGGGTGAGTAAATGATCGTATTTTATGCCAGAAAAAAGGTCCAAACGGTAATTCCCCTTTAACCATGCTTGCTTAAAGGGCCAACGTGTTGGAGGGGAATTTAGTTTTTGTTAAACCCTGCAAAGTTAACGGAGTGTTGAGCCACCATGTTTCCACATTAGCCTGGACTGTGCAAATTAAACACTGGCTCTGGAGAGTTACTTGCATGTGACTTTCTTCAAACGTTCTCCTGTGTGTTTGCAAGGTGAGGAAAAGGGTTGCAATCAGTTGGTTGCAATCTTCAAACTGACCATTAGATGCCACTGAATCCCATACCTGGGTCCTTTAAGCCATGCTTTGCTAATGAATTACAATAAATTACACATGTAGTAGTAGTATTCTTAAGGATATCTCACAAGCAGCTCCAAGGGTACCAGCTCTGTTATGCCACATCACTGGTCTACTGAATACTACCACGCGATCAGAGCTGAGTTGGTTTCACCAGACGTTCTCACTGAAGTAATTTTAATATGAGGTGGAACAAATGCAAACATTAATAATGGCTAAGGTTACACTTAGGTGACAGAGATCTCTCACACTTACCCAGATCACTGTCATCATTTGTCGTATTATTACATCTGTGTTTGACAGATCAATATGTTGTGGATACAGCGTCTCTCTTTTCATTACTGAACTCGCCAATTGCGCAACTACAGCTATGAAAACCACACCGACCAACACATAAACACATCTTCTGTGTAGAAGGTCACTCATATCCCAGGATGTGAATGTTTTTTTTTCTCTGCCACTCATCCAGGTTCAAGCACTGTGTTTATCCTCTGTCCCACTGTTTGATTTCTGGATCCAGAAGTGGTAGAAGGCACAAAGAGAGGGTCAATAGTCCACTGAACAAAGGTTTCAACAAGGTTTACTTAAGTCAAAGATTCCCTTTAACTCGTGCTGAAAACTCATCGACTCAAGAGGGGAATGTCACACCCTTACCACCTTTTATCATCACTTAAGTCTGGTTAACAGTGACAAGTAACAAGTGATTATTATTTTAAGTGGAATATAGGTCTCCTGGGTTCATGTGTTGTTGACCCAACTATCTACCCTTACGTTCTCATCTTCGCTCTCAAAAGTAGTGGTACCTCTAGAGGGAAAAGTCTCTTGGTATTACAGATAGCCTATTGTGGTTTGATTTGATTTTGATTTGACTTAATCTTTGACTTGAAAATGCATACCTGAAATTAGCATTAAGCAGTGTTTTTGCATCACTACAAAGATCCCAAATAGGGTGAAAGTCTGTCAGTCAACTTAACTTTGGTTCATACTAAAACAATAATTGGTTGGATGGACACGAGTGGAAAATGAAGTTGACTGTGATGTCCAGTGACGCGTCCTTGCAACTGTTTGCTTGCAGTACTGTTTAGTGCTGATTTGTTGATTTAACCAAACTGCGACTGAAAGTTTCAACATATATTTATACATTATTTACACGTCCGTCTAAGAATAGCACGTTGGTACAGATTTTTGGTTACACGCAGGACACGGAGCACCGTGGAGGCTGACTCTTGTTTGGTCCATTCATCCACCACAACAACCTCCTCCAGACTTTCACAGACTTTCATGTCACTCTTTATACTTGCTTCCTCGTGGCTCTCTGTGGTTTTATGAATTAAACTATGAGGGTATCAATATTTTAAAGTATCAGAGTGTAAATTTTTCACTGTTTACTCTTTACCCAGGCACCTGCCTTTAGCTAAGTCTGACACAGGGTGTACATAATGGGTTGATAATGCACTTTAATGGTGCTACTTGCCTAATGAGCTGGTACTTGAGCTGGTTAGTGTATTCTCATTTGCCTGGAAGATTTAGATTAAATGGACAGAAGATGATAGACTTTAACAGCTTTTGAACTCAGTGATGTCCATTCACGGTTCATTGTGTTTATTACATTTACGTAACTTTGTGTAACTTTTTTGTTGCAGTCATCCACTGGAAAAAAGAAGCGTGAACCCGTGACGTGAGAATTGATTCTCAGATCGATAAAGTGGCGATTGCCTTGCCAGGAACTCTACCTCTAGCTGATGGGTTCTCTTCCAAAGCAACATGGCAAACAATCTGGGACAAAATCATTACCGTGGCTCCATTTGCCCACTGCACAAACTCCATTTATTCTATCGGAAACTGGCATCAACTGCCGAGAAACATGCCCTGCGCATTAGATGCATGTCAGGTGGTGTGACTCCCTCCTCCTCAAGGTTTATAGGAGCAGCAGCTGGTCCTGTCTCACCCACCCCTCCTTCACGTTATCAATCGCTTTGTCCTCGTGGAGCCATAACCACCTGGGATGCACGTCTGGGGAAGAACTCTCCTCTGCGTGGCCCTTTTGCAGCTCTAAGGAGACACCAGGTACGTCTGAGTTTATCCATTTCAGGGCGGCTATATTCATCCAGAGATCTAGAGCATCTGTCCTTTTTAATAATACACTGTGGACGTCAACATGGATGAGTGAAACAAAAAGCTATCGGGAGTATGAGATCAAGATAACAGTGGATCTGCATGTGCTGTCCTTATGTAACACAGGACAACAATTTCCCAGAGCTCTCTACAGAAGCCTCCACCGATTCCTGCTCTTCAGCTTGCGGCCAGGTGAGACCCACCCAAAGCAGACAGATCAGGTTTCACCCGGCATTTGCTGTGAGTCATCGGGCAACATCGGAGCCAAATCGAGCTCTTTTGTTACATCACACACAAGAGGGCGTCTTGTTTTTTGACCACAAGTTCAAACATAGTTGAGAAATAATTCTGAATGTTCTCAGGGTGCCTTAAAGTCAACGGCAAAGGAAACCCAGAGTGTCACAGGTACCATTTGTAACCATGGGGGTTAGTCAAATCATGTATCATGAAAGCTCCACTCTGCAGTCCACCACTTACCACTATTTGTCTACTTTACTTCCAATGGCTTTATTGCAGGTATTAGTATGTGAGCGGTGAATGAATAATGGAAGAAGCAAGCGTTACCATCTTTGTCACTATACAGAAGATCTACTACCCTTTGCTTTGCGTCGTGGGTATTCCAGGTTTGTATTTTTTGTAGCATTTGGCTTTAATTGATTAAAATAAGTACCAAAGCACAACAAGGTATAAGATCGCAGGTCAAAAAAAGTTTTTCTTTGTCCAGGCAAATAGCAACCACAAAGGCAACCTGACCCACTGGCCTCATTCAGGCCAATAACTATTTAATATAACTGATTTACTATGGTATTATAAGATTAGAAGAGACTGAAGGAATAGTCTCTCCATTTAAAGGGGAACTACTGTTTTTTACAACCTGGACCTTATTTCTGGCATAAAATATGATCGTTTATTTACCCATATAACTTTGGTGTCATTTGGAGTCGTTCGGACGATATTTACATCCGCGTATATCCATATAGTGGGAGTGACTGGGGCACCGAAATGCAGCCTCTAAATAACGCATTATCAGCCACGAAACTCTTTCATTTCACCAATATTTTGATATGATATGCTTACTCACCCATATAACTTTTGTGTAATTTATAGTCCTTTGCTACTGCTAGTTTTTTGCAACATGACTGAATATTTTTCTGATTCTGAGGTTGTTGACGAACCATAGCAGTAGCAAATTACACGTAAACAAGCCGACCGTCGACGGGTGTGCACAGTGCTCAGAGATGACATCATCCAGGTCAGAAGACATTATCCGGGGTCTGTAGGTCAATCTACAGACCTGGATGATGATAACAGCTAACTCCAGACTCGAAGGGGAATAGCGCTAGTGTTTCATAACAAAATATTGGTGAAATGAACGAGTTTCGCAGCAGATAATGCGTTATTTAGAGGCTGCGTTTCGTTGCCCCAGTCACTCCCACTATATGGATATACGCAGATCTAAATATCATCCAAAGGACTACAAATTACACAAAAGTTATATGGGTGAGTAAATGATCGTATTTTATGCCAGAAATAAGGTCCAGGTTGTAAAAAACAATGCTTTATTTGACTTTAATCCCACATTAGATAAAATATTATCTCTAAATTTCTCTTATAGGTGTGTGTTTAGATTATCTGAGTGCTCGAAGACTCAGACTGTTAGTTTAGCTGTGAATTAAGTGACAGGTGTAGGGTGCAGTGACATTAGACGGCTAAATGTACTAGCAAGCTAAACATTTAAACATGTCTCGTTTTGGACACAGCGAGGCCAGAGGGTTTCTGCATGTTCCCGCGTCTTTGGCAAGCTAGATTAAGTGGCAATCATGAGATTAATAAAAACAGACCTAAACATTAAAAGGGGTTGTTCAAAGTAGCCAACCCAGCAATCACCAGCGTTATCATCATCACCAGCCAGCCGTTACATATATGGGCTGATAGCAAACATCGGGCAAAGTTTACAACCTGCGGAGTTGGTGGAGACCCAGAGGGAACGCAATACGTTAGACGAATGCTAATGTAGCTTGCAAACAAATGGTTAAATCATCATCACAAACAAACACATTCATTTTGTTCTTTCTGTCTTTCCTCCCAGCAAACCTTTTCACTTTCTACATGATCTGTTTCCGTAAATGTGGAATGTCCAACACGGCCATCATTTACCTGAGCTGCCTGGCCATTATGGACACCTGCTACCTGGTGTGGGTAATTCTCATTGACCTGACTCTCACCTTCTGGATGTTGCAGCCTTTCTGGCACTCCCACCCCTGGTGCGGCATTCTGGGATTCCTGCAGTATGGCTCTCTCTACAGCTCCTCCTGGATTGTCGTGGTTTTCACCATCGAGCGCTACCTTGTCCTCCGCAGCACGGCCTCAAAAGAGCATTTCTCCCAGGCCTGGGTCACCAGATTGACCTGCGTGGCTATAGTGCTTGTGTCCCACCTGGTGTCTGTGCCAGTGGGTTGGATAAATGTTGTCACGCCTAAGAACTTAACCGTGAATGGGGTGAATGTGACACTGCCGAGGTGTCGGTACCGCGACCAGATCTACTCTACCGTTACAGTGTGGATAACTACTTCCCTCTCTTTGGGAATCCCAATCATATTGGTTATAATCTTCAACTACCTTATTGGATACCATCTTAGCAACGCCAGAAACCTTTTCACCAAGGAGGAGCGTCGCGTTATGCATGGGAAGACCACCAGGGGCATGCTGAGGAGGACCATTCTGCTTCTGGGCACCGTCTCCGTGGCGTTCGTGGTGCTCAGCCTGCCTCGCTTTGTCACATATTGTATCCTGAGGACCAAGTACAACACTGAGAACTTCAACAGGAATGACTACAGGATTCCCATCAATGTAGCTGGAGACTTGGCCAACATGCTGCAGAACCTCAACTCTACCACCAACTTCATCCTTTACTGCTTGGTCAGCCGCCGTTTCCGGCAGGAGCTGCTCCGGGTGGTGACTTGTAAGGCCAAGGTACTGGAGTTGGGCTCCGTCCTCAACTATACCACCATGAAGGTCTTCTCGGTGGTGAATCATAAGGCTTCGCCGTCCAGCGACCCTGTGACCGTGGTGCTCACCAATCTAAAGCAGATACCAGATCATGCCTATGACAACAGACCAAATTCAACCGTCTCATCAAACCTGAGATGGAACCGGAAACCATGAAAACACAAATATATGGACCTTGAACTAAAATAACCTCACCCAGTTATCCTTCAAGATGTTTATTTGTTTGCTTTTAGGTAGGCTAGCATTGTGGTTCTGTTTCATTGATTGTCATAGTGGAAATACTGGAAATTCGTGGTCCCCGAGGATGAATCCCTCTGAATTCAGTGTTCCCCTGACTTGTTATCTAGCACCATGTATCCCAGAAGCCACTTGGTCAACTGGCACAATATTTTCAGTCTTGATCATTTAGATCCGCTATGAGAGTGAAACCGTGAGAATTTACGATTACCATAATTAGCATGCCAGCCCACTAAAACAAGATGGTGCTGACACAATATACACCCAAACATCTTCATTCATTCATCTTCTGTAACTGCTAGTCCTGTGAAGGGTCACGGGTGGGCTGGAGCCTATCCCAGCTATCATTGGGCGAGAGGCGGCGTACACCCTGGACAGATCTCCAGCCTATCACAGGGCTAACACAAAGAGACAGACAACCATTCACACTCACACCTACGGCCAATTTAGAATCACCAGTGAACCTAACCAGCATGTCTTTGGATAATGGGAGTAAGCCGGAGTCATCTTTGAACATCTTTGTGTTTTAATGCTTGTGTTAGCATACCGGAGTTAGCCTTTTGCTCAAAGCACTGCTACGTGCAGCCTCTAGCATGAATCCTGTCAACAAGCTTTATAAAAGTCAGCCTCTATTGCACACCTGGTTGAAGCAGGTGCCCCATAAACTGAGGCTGCAGCCCTCACTGCAGTGGCTTTTTCACTGCATGCCTTCCCCTTTCTCTCACCCATTACCTCCTAACTCTCTTCCCTGAAAAACTATCCAACGAAAGCACAAGAGGATAAAAAAAAAAAAACCTGCTCAACTGCTCATCCAAAACTCACTCTTGTTGATAATACATTTCACACAAGCCGCATATTATACCCTTGTACTTTTTCTCTCCTGCGCTTTTTGATTTTTTTTTTGCTTCCTCGAGCGTCATGGCAATGAGATCCGAAGCCTTCCCAATCAAAGGAATTGTTAAACATAACTGGCTGCAGTTTACCTGCCTGGCTGAGGAAGCAACCTCATTGGCAGTCCCGGACTTACTGCCAGACACCATTTGCATAAACAGGTCACGAGACTTCCAAGCTTTGCATGAGACAGAAAGGGACAAGCCGTGAAAAGGTTTCCTGTTTTCCTCAGAACAGGTTTGTGCTGTGGCGGAGCAATAAGTAAAGGTAGGTGTGGGACGTTTGGCTTGTTTGTTTTTATATATATATATATATATATGTAAAACTTGCCAGGAGAGTACATTGGAAACTTTTGAGATAGTTTGTATTTGTTGTTTAAGAATACATGCCTATCATAGCTGTAGATCAGTGATTCTGACCTTTGTTCTAGTTTGCCGTGCTCACGTTACATTCCAACCCACCTGTAGAGTTACGGCTACTGTTGCACACGGTGCAACGAAGAAAAATGTGTAAATAGTACCCCTGAGAAGAGTTTACAGTGTAATACTTTTACATCTGCTGTTTTCTTTGTGTGATTTGTGAAGTGTTTCTTTCTCGTGTTTGGCTTTGAAACTTCCGTTCTTTTCATGCCACTTGTTTCTCTGGCATGAACCTCCTTAAGGTGTCGTGCTCTGTTAAATTCTTTCAGCACTGTTTTCATTTTCACCAGACCAAAGGTCACAGACGCTTTCCTTGGTGAGAAAATGGAAACTTTCCAAGGTAAGAAACCAAAGCCTTGTCAGCCTGATCATTCAAAATGTCGTTCCCAGTGACATACAAACCTGTTTTTATTCCGGCTCTCGCTGTCAGGACCTTGCCCACATCAGAGTATTCCCGTTGAGATAGACGAGAGGATGCCATCTGACAGTCTGGACTTGAACTGGCTGCCCCCTTGCAAAGAGTGTAGCGGACACACAGAGACCAATAACAGGCCAGAGGATCATGGACGTCAGCCTCCTCAGGGGTCGGTGCACAATGTAGACAGGTATAGACTCCCTGAGAGCCAGTACAAGTTTGAGCCCAGAGCAGCCTGTTATCCTGCTCAAGAACGTCACATCTTTACACCATCAGCCCTACCCTCGGGGCATATGAAGCCCCCCCACCCTGCAGATGTTTGTCCTCCTGGTCTCAGAGAACAGATGCCGCTGTACGACCAGAACCCCATGTTTGAGAACAGCAGAGGCTTCGCGAGCCCTTCAGGCTGGGCCTGGGGCCGCTCTATAGAGGAGGTAGAATCCTTGGAGCCTCCTCTGCCCCTCATGTCGAACGTTAACTGCGGCCCCTTCGTTCCACGACGATACCCGGTAACACGGATGCCCGGTCAGTAAGAGATGCGACATGTTCGTTAAAGGGGAACTACTGGTTTTTACAACCTGGACCTTATTTCTAGCATAAAATACGATCGTTTACTCACCCATATAACTTTGGTGTTATTTGGAGTCAGTCAGGAGATATTTAGATTTGCGTATATCCATATAGTGGGAGTGACTGGGGCACCGAAATGCAGCCTCTAAATAACACATTATCTGCCGCGAAACTCGTTCATTTCACCATTATTTTGTTATGATACACTAGTGCTATTCCGGAATAACCTATTATCATCATCCAGGTTCTGTAGATTGACCTACAGCCCCCGGATGATGTCTTCTGACCTGGATGATGTCCTCTCTGAGTGCTGCGTGCACTCGCGACGGTCGGCTTGTTTACCTGTAATGTGCTATTGGTTGTGCTATGGCTTGTCCACAACCTCAGAATCGGAAATATATTCAGCCATGTTGCAAAAATCTAGCAGTAGCAAATTACAGGTAAACAAGCCAACCATCACGAGTGCAATGCGGCGCTCAGAGATGACATCATCCAGGTCAGAAGAATAGCACTAGCGTATCATAACAAGATATTGGTGAAATGAAGGAGTTTTGCGGCAGATAATGCGTTATTTAGAGGCTGTGTTTCGGTGCCCCAGTCACTCCCACTATATGGATATACATGGATCTAATTATCTCCTGAACGAGTGCAAATGACACAAAAGTTATATTTGTGATTAAACAATTGTATTTTATGCTAGAAATAAGGTCCAGGTTGTAAAAAACAGTAGTTCCCCTTTAACCTCAATAGCACTGAACGAGAAACCGTCCAAATGAGGAATTTATGTGTGCTCCTTCGTATCTCTCTGCAGGCCCCATGCCGGGGAGCGGTCTGAGACAGTGTGCCTGTTGCGTTCCTGCAAATCAGTTCGGTCACAATAACAATTATGGCCATTACAATCACGATCACCCTGCCAGTCCACACCAGGAGCCACAACACCACCACCAACACATGTACGTCGTTATGATCTAATCTTTTCAGTATTCGACTTTCCACGTATGACGCGATTCACTGTCTGACTGATTATTTCCCTCCACAGGAATCCCCCTCAAAATAGGCTGCAGCCTAAAAATGCTCCGAATGACTCCTATGGATCGGCGCCTCAGTGCGTGGCACCTCTTAGAGATGTCATGCACGAGGTCAGCGTGGATCGCTCGTTCCTGGCAGGACCAGGACCAGGACCAGTCACAAGGGAGGTCAGGAAGACCATTAGCCTGCCTGAGGAGTGCAGTAGGTCACATCAGTGTCTCTGAGTAAATATGTAATGATTTTTTTTCACCCTATGGTGTGGATGTTTGACTGACTGTTCGTTGACAGGGAATGTTTTCATCACATACTCAGTGGACACGGCTAAAGAAATAATCCCTTTCATCAAGTTTCTGACTGATCAGGGCTTCAAACCGTCAGTAAGTCGTATCCAGTCTCCATCAACCTTTCATTCAAACCGACATTTCATACAGACATTCACAATCTGGCCATCCTTCCTTCCTTCCACCCAGATTGACATCTTTGATAATCCAATCCGAAGAATGGGCATCACAAAGTGGATGGACAGCTTTCTGAACGATGTAAGTCTGACCGCTCAGTCTTCTGAGCACAGAATTCATCAGTTTGCTAAGTAAGTCTTCAAAAAAAAAAGGGTGACAGCAGTGTGTCGTTTGGTAGAAATCAGTGCTCATCATTGTGGTCATCAGCCCCAAGTACAAGGAGGACGTGGAGGGGGATGGAGACGATGAGCACGGCCTGCACACCAAGTACATCCACAACCAGGTAAGTCAGCAGTCATATTTAGTTGCAACATCGCCCTCTTGTGACTCGTTGATATCATGGTACTCCTCCCATATGTGAGTAATGACAGGAATATGAGGAAACGGCTCTGGGGGGAATGCCAGGACAATTCATTTGCTAGCACACTGAAGTAGCTTGCTTACTTGATTAGTGATGCACAAGAGAAATCATATCCTTCTGTCTGCTGATAAAGAATGCATCACGATGAATGATTGCTTTATTGTTAGCCAAAGTATGCAGAACGCTTTTCAGACTGCAATGAATGCATATCACCATATTATATTTTCCTGCTGGCGCAGATTCAGAATGAGTTCATCCAACAAGGCTGCCTGAACTTCAGACTGGTTCCTGTTTTGTTTCCCAATGCGACCAAGGTGAGAAGAAGCAGCACACGCAACAGATCAAGACGTTTCGGTCACATCTACTGAACTTAATCTTTTACTGAGCAGTTCCTTACAATACAAACAAACCCCTCGCTTCGGACCGTTCACCACGAACCAGTGCAGCAGGAAAGCGAGGGTGTTTCAGTACCTGCACAGGCATGAATCACAGCTATCGATGATTGGCAAATTCCATTTCACTGCTTCACCTTCAGGATCTTGTTATTGTTTGAGCTGACTCACTGTCCCAACTGTAATGGGACACTTGAATAGCACAGAGGTGCTGTTCACATTCTTACTGAGAACTTTATCTTGATGTTCATATCAGTATGATTAAAACTTATGGGAGATGTAGCTGTGTGCGTAACATGACATGAACTTCCATGATGTTGCTCAGTAGCATATGCTCTTTTGACCAAAATATATAATGTTGAACTAGTGATACTTACAACTACAAACAGAGAAGTTTGGACAAATTGCATTAAAAATGATCAAAAAATGTCTTTTTGGAAAAAAAGGAAAAGAAAAGAAGAACATAAAGCACCAACTAATGATGGTAATAGCCTCAGTAGTTACCATGCGTATAATGAAATCTTTGAAAGCTTTGTCATTTAGGGCATAAAAGCTTTTAAATAAATCAGTACTATAACAAACTGTGACTGTGGTAACACAGTTCAGCAGGTCAGTCTCAGTGAGAGCTCTGAAATGAACCGCAGTTAACTCCAGCCGCAGCATTTAAATGTTCATTATAAACTCTAATGGCAGCAGGCAGTTGTTTTTAAACGCAGACCAATAAGGTCTATTGACCATGCAATGGGACTGAATGTAGGCAGGATGAAGAATGTGATTGTCTGTGAAACTGTTCCAGTTTGTACTTTTCATCAGCACTATAATTAGAATTTTCCATTGTGAAGTTCAAAAACAACAACTTCTTGATTTTAGAATAGGGACAAAGAGTCTTCGGTTACTGTCAATGTTCAGAAAATGTACGGTGGAGATTTGGCAATTGGGAAATACAGATCAGCTAGATATATCCAAAAAGCATTTTAAAAATGGCAACTGGACTTGTAGAGTTTTTTTGAGAAGACGTTTCAGCACTCATCGGAGTAGCTTCTTCAGTTCTATGGGACTGGTGGGAAGGTAGAGGTTTAAATAGGAAACTCTCTGGGGAACCCATCAGAAACTTGCTTGTTTGTGTAAACAACCAGAAACTGGTGCAGCTAATTTCCATTAATGGTTAGATACTCACCTGTCGCTGAGGGGGGGACTGTTTGTCCCTGTCCTCTTTCCCTATGAATGGTGCTCTAACGACCCTTTGCCAGTCAGAGTCTCCAGTTTCGAGGTGTGAATGGGGTTGAAACTTCATTGGGGACAGACGTTAAAACTGTATTGTATCGCCATCTGATTGTGGTTACCATGTTAAAGGGTGGTTTGTTTGGTTAAAGAGAGCTAAAAGGTACCTCCTTCGAGCCGGATTTGAACCAGCGACCTAAGGATGTCGACGGGTGCTCACTACAGTCCTCCGCTCTACCAACTGAGCTATCGAAGGGGATGTGCCCATTGCAGTCACATGATGTCGGTTAGCCAGGCTTACTATATACATCAACCAGGAATACATTGATTAACAACTTGAAAAATAATTTGCGTGAAAGTGATATAATCTGTCTTAAACACCTGCACTCTTAACATCTGCAAAAAGTTTCACCCCCATTCACACCTTGAGACTGGAGTCTCTGGCCGACCATCTGCCAGTCAGAGTCTCCAGTCTCAAGGTGTGAATGGGGTTGAAACTTCATTGGGGACAGAAGCTAAAACTGTATTGTACTGCCATCTATGTCAGATTGGAAAAGCTGTAAATTTTTCCAACCTGGCACGGATGGCTTCCTTTATTCTTCTTTCAAACCATCGGTCTTCTCTGGCTAAGATTCGGACGTTGCTATCTTCAAGGGAGTCTCCTTTATCCTTCAGGTTTAGATCAGCTAGAATAATTGCATGCTATAAGAGGCATGCACTCACTTACATGAGACATTAATTGTGGCGACGTGAGGGGAATAAGGTTTGAGGTAAAATGTCTATAACTCAGAGTCTCCCTCACATCCAGAGTTTTAGTATAGTCACTCACTGGCCACTGATTCACCGTGCAGCCTCTCTTTATTCTTTACAGAAACACGTCCCGGCCTGGCTGCAGAGCACCAGAATCTACCGCTGGCCCCTGGACACCCAGGACATAGTGTTGCGTCTGCTCAGGGAGGAGCGCTACATCATCCCACATCCCACGGCTGACCTCACCCTCACTGTTCGTCCTCTCTGAAAAACCTTAAAGGAAGCAGTTTGTCTTCATCAGTAACACAGTAATGAGTGAGGACTGCACTGTTCACTCTTAAAGCGTTTTTAAAGTGGTTTTCAGACACAGATATGCTGTTTGTTCTGTTGATTCATATTTCACTTTGACAGTGTTTCTGATCACGCCACGCGCTGTCCTTCCTTTAGAAAATTAAATTGTCATTAATACCTATTAGTCAGAGGTGTAGCGCGTGTTTCTAGGCGTGTTACAGTGTTTCGTTATAATTAGTCATTGGATACACATATTAAAAAAGCTCTTACTAAATTAAATTATATATATTGTATTTCTGGTAGGTCAGGTGTTGGGGATTGGCCAATCAGAGCTCCTTACTATTATTACAATTAATAGGATCTAACCTAGCAGCGACATTCACGTTCATTTTCTGTCCACTGCACAGCTCTTGTTTGGTCTCCTCCAATTTTAAAGGGAAATATTTGATTATTCTACTGTATTCGTGAGCTAGTTAACTAAACGTATCTTATTTTTGAGTCACAAAACCAAAATGAGCTTTAGAAAAAGACAAAAAATGAACAAACTAAATTAATTTTTTTTTTAAAAACACACGAACATAACATAAGAGCTATCTTTGAATCACACGGCAGCCGTGAAATGTAAATTTAAATGTAAATGTTATACGTTAAAGCAGGAACACGTGTATTTTTGAGACGGATTTCATTAGTAAATAAGAAAAGGAAACATTTAAAAGCCTGTAATGAATTCTGGAATACCTCTCTAAAATATATATATTTTTTTGTAATTATCATAGCAGGGCAGGATGAGGGGAAAAAATAATATCACATTTAACTTTTTATGTTTTTATTTGAGGTCATTAATAGATTGTTTTTCACTTTTTATTGATGAATTTGTAATAGCCTTTTTATGATATTTCCACATTATTACTGAATGTGCGTGTGCCCTGTAAACATACAGTTAACCAGAAGGTGGCAGCACATCCCAAATAATAATACCACCACTCATAACCTCCTCCTCCTCCTCCTCCTACCAAGGCTCTACATTTTATTTTGATAATTCTTTACATTAAATGCTCTGTTCAACAGATGTCATGATGAAGATTTCTGATGTTCTGTTATTTTCATTCTTACTAAGATGATATGAAAGGAGTTTTTTTGGGGGGGGTCGCAAAGCATTTGTGTGACATAAGATCCGTAGAAAGGGCCCAGGAAGTCTGACAACAGAAACATCCTGTCCATATGCTGCACACCAAGTCCCTGATAAGCCAGCAGCAACGTGTGGGGCACCTCCAACTGCCAGCTTCCACCCTGAACTTGCTCGATTTGCCCCCCTGTCCGTGTTCAGCGTTGGTACAGCTGACAGCTAAAGATGATTTGCGTGTGAAGGGAACTGCGCTCGTGTCCAGGCTTTTATCAGCTCCCGCACACAGGGGGCTTTCTGTAAACATACGTGCAGCCGGTGCCGATAAATCCTCTATTTGTTATTGTTCCACCATGTGTGTGCCACTCAACTCGGCCTTATCTGGTCGGCCCATTGCAACCACATGCAGATATTCACCCCCACCTCCAAAAAAACAATCCATGATCCTTTTTCTAACTACCCTTCTGCTACTCACTGAGTGGTGTTTGGTTATCCTTTACTACATCTACAGTTCATCCATGGCGCAGTCCTGCTGAAGGGCCCTCTGGGGATGCAAACATACCTGATTCATGTCTAGTGGAAGATGTTTCTACTCCTTTTATTTTATGTTTGTTTGTTTGCACATTGCATTTCTTCAACAGTTGCTCTGCCTCAAAAGTATTGTGTTTACCTCCTCCAAAAAAAGCAAATGCCCCCTAAATCCTTTATGAATTAACCCCTTTTACTCTCAGTTCATCAAACACAATCCTATGTGGTTGCTTAAGATGTTCTGTCCTTCCTTAATCCACCTCCATCACCATCGCTGAGAGGAACATAATAAAAAAGAGATGGATCATCTGAGCAGAAAATGGCACTTCCACCATCACTTTTTGATCACTCTGCTCCCTCTTGGGCCGTCAAGACTAAAATATATGCACTCGGTGTACTGTAAAGCAATTTAGGTAAAAGCTCCCAGCAAACACTGCATTAAATATGGCATATATAACAAGTTTTTGGATTAATTTGATGTTAAAAATGTCCCTCACATGCACTCATACAACTCAGGAGTGAAGGCTGGCGAACCCGAGCAGAAGCCTGCCGATTGGTTCATTAAGAGAGGGCCTCGGTCAAGGTCAACACACACTCCGGCAGACAGCGGCGGCGGCGGGCCTCGCCATTGAGATGAAAATGCTAATGAAACATTTTTCATCACCGGGGGAGTCGTTGACTTGCGATGTCCCCGGCGTGAACCGGACCGAACCAGCTGTTTGGGGAGGGTTATGGCTCTTTCAGCGGAGAGAGGGGAAAGCAGTAAGCTCAGCACATCCAGCGCTGCTACTTGCCACGTATTAGGCTATTAGAGGAATCTGAGTGGCATGCTGAACAGTGTGGAGATGTGCAGGAGGCATGAAGGGCTCAGGCACACCGCCGGTGGAGCACAAACCCTCTGCGTCTTTTGTGCAACATAAAATGGAAAAAAGTACTTTTAAAGTCAGATTTGTTTTAAGTTGGCAGTGTTGAATGTTATATTGCAAAAGCTGAAATGCAAAATGACAAACTGTTCCTTCAATAAATATAGGAAGTGGATCTCTTCATATTATGTTTCTATTATGATTTTATGTTTCCTTATTCTTTTTGTTCAGGTTTATTCATGGTATTTTAGACTAGCTCCTACTGTTTTTCCTCCAATCACATCACAGGAAATGTTTAAGCCAATCAGAAACGCGCTCCCAACTAACCACCAATGAGAAAAGTGATGTTTTCCAGCTCCTCGATCCAGATCCTTGTTTTGACGCTGCAGCGGCAAATGACCGCATCGTGCTGTTTCCGGTTTCTAAGCCGACTCGCACTTAGTTACAAAATAAGAGTCAACCCATACGAGACCGTTTGAAATATCACGCGTAGCGCTAAGATTCGGGTCAGATTCACTAAGGTTAGCATTGTGTGTGACGTCCTCGTTGTTTTTAATGTGGCCTCTACAAGTTTCTCAGCTGTGTTGTAAAGTATTGAACCGAATACCCGCTCTTCGCGTATTGGTGCCATTATTCTGAAAATACCAAACAGGATATGAATGTGGATGTTGCCGGTGACTTCCTTCGCGTTTTTATTTAAGCAGTTTGTGACAGAGAAGTGTACGCGAGGACAGCCAAACACCAAATTTGATCCAAACCAGATTTCTAAGAGACTGATAAACGTTTAAATGATGTGAACTTTCAACTTTGCTGCAGGTTTATGGACTAATTCAGTTAGTCAACCGCTCTTTAAAAACATCCTTGGTTCTGGTTATCTGCTGCCTTTCAAAATAAAACAAATTTTCTCGCGTTAGGGCTTTGTGTTATGCCGTTTGAGTCGTCGAGGTTGCTTTTATTTTGAAATTCTTAGTAGGAAGTGCAACTCTTCTGCATTCTGACGAGCTTACTTCCTCCCCATAGGTTAGCTAACGTGGGCTAGCCTGATATGGAAGAAGAGGGAGCGCAACCGAGGGGCTGTCTGATAAATCGGGACTGGTTGGGACTAGTTCTGAGGCGTGATTTGGAAAGATAGCGCTACATACCGGAAGCCCGGGGGAACATCTTCCTGGCTGAAAACAAAAACACCACAGGGAGGGCTAAAAATCACGGGACAGCCACAATTACAAGTACAGCATGAACCCGACAGCTGTGGAGTGGCGGATAATTGCCCGCCACCGTCGAGTTTAGCTCCTAGGCGACCGCAACTGGACCTCAGCGGCGGCGGCGGCAGCGGCAGAAGCGGCAGCGGCGGCACTACTTCAGGGCTCGCTGGGAATCTTTGTTCGCGTTTTTTTTTTATAAATGGGGGGAAAACCCGGACTCCGCTTTCTCTCTGCAGCCAGTTCGCCGCCGTGACAGCTTTGAATTCTCCGCTACTGACTGCCCACCCATGTCCCCGCATCATATGCACTCGCAGCAGTAGAGTTTTTTTTTTTTTGGCGTTTCCTGAGGGGTCGGTCGCTCTCTTGACGGACGCGGCAGTCATGTTCGCCGTGCGCATCGTCACCGCAGACTACTACCTGGCAAGTCCCATCAAAGACCTGGACGTCTGCTATTCTGAATTCAGGGAGAGCGACGTGAAGAAAGTGCCGGTGGTGCGGATATTTGGAGCGACACCCGCAGGTTAGTCAACTCTTTGGTGTTTTTCCACGTCTAACGGTTGCTCTGCGCGGCGGCAAGCGGCAAGCGGCGGCGGCGGCAAGCGGCCGCGTCGCGCGACCTAAAGCGGCTCCGCGCTGCATTGTTTACAGGAAATCCAGAGGGGGGGAAAGATGGTGTTTTAGGGTGTTGACACGTTGCTCCAACGCGGCGTTACATTGCACACAGGGTTGCCTGCAGTGGTGGGAGTCCTCAGCTCCCTTCTCACTCGGCTCTGCTTTGTTTTCGCTCCCCCCCACCACCACCACCACCTCTGCTCCATCAGGGACAAGCGCGGTGGTGGTGGTGGCGGACACCTCTCCTCCTTCTTAGGGCTCCACTTATCCCTATTAACGCCACATGTGGCATTCAGGGACACCTTACATGCTTGCATTTTTTTGTAGTGTTTATTGTGTGTTTAAAGCAACCTGTGGCGCGTGGACGACATCGTTCATCCCAGAAGTGCAATTTGTTGACTGCAGCAACATCAGCAGGCAAATAATGTATGTGGCAACCCTATAAATAAGCGTTCTGGTGTAATTCATGCGTTTTTTCAGAAAGACTGAAAGGGCAGGACCATCATGACAGTGCATACATTAATATGCGGGATATAACAATGGCTGTCATGATCTGCAAAATAAATAAATAAATTAATTCAATGTGCAGATTGCTGCTGTGCTACGCAGGTCAAAAAAAAAACCAAAAACACATTTATTCTGTTTTTTCCTCTGAGCTTTCTTTGGCACATGCCCCGCTCTCGACTGAAAGGCATTACAGCCGAGCACCGTGGGCACCTTAATCTCCAGCTGCAAAACAAAAGAATCATTTCCCTGCACAATAGCACGGCATTAGCACCCCCCCCCCCCCGGACAAATCCCCAAGCGAGGAGTGCCGTGCCCTCTGTTCAGTCTGTTTATGTGACAGGTGAAAACACTATTGCAGTTACAGTGACTGGGTGTATTTTTAGCAGGGTTAGGTCCTCAGTCTGCCTCAGTCTGCCCCCCCCTCCGTCCCTCCACCCCTCCACCCCAGAGGCTGGCAGTACTCCTCCTTTGCAGGACGACCCAAAGCGGCGTCCGCCAGGATGCACCTCCAGTGAGGATTAAAGGCTTTAGAGCGGAGAAATATAAAGGATAGTGGGTCAGGGTTAGGGCGTCTGGGCTGATTTGGTCCTGTCGCAAAGCCTCCACGTTCGCATGCGGTTGTGCTGGTACAAGGGGGCTACACACACACACACACACACACACAAAACACAAAAACACACACACAAAACACAAAAACACACACACAAAACACAAAAACACACACACACTGCAGCAACGGCAACCTGCGTAGCTTGTCAGTTGAAAGTATGCTGATGAGCAGTTCATCAGCACTGATTGAACCACCAATCAAGACGCCATGCAATCCCTAGAACAGCCAGACGCACCAAGGCTGGATTGATATTATAATATATATATCGCTGCTTAATTGTTTTCTGCCTTTTTCTGGTCGTGCAGTCGGCATTGTAGGGAATGTAGCCGACATCTTAACTGGATTAATAGTTTAGTGAGTCTATAGAATATTGTTGGGAAATGATTAACTGATTAAACTGCAGTTATTTGATAGCTTCAGGCAGTGGAGATTGAGGGATGAGGGTGCAGGAAGTGTGGCTTTCATTCAACAGAAAGGTTTGTTTGTTAAACAGGCATAATTCAGAACATTAACATAACACTGATTATTGAAGCCTGGTTCTATTCGGTCGTCTTAACCGAACCAAACACGCGTGAGGCGAGCACTGTGGAAGTGACTCACCTACTCACCTGTGTTCTTTTTTTTACTGAGACACTCACACAGTTGTAGGAAAAAGGTTCGGAACAAGTCAATTGTCATAACATAACAAGATTAGGGATGCACCTAAAATTTTCAGCCGAAAAACGAAAATACACTTTCGGGCCATTTTCGTCCGAAAATTGCTGCGGTTGTTGCTTGCACGTGTTGTTTCCGCGATAAAAGTCAGAAAATTTTTGGCTGAAAACGCACTTTTGGACAAAAATGTATCGCAGAAACAACACGGACGGAACAACACGGTCAAAACAGGATGTTGTGATGATGCAAGCAACAACTGCAGCAAATTTTTGGCTGAAAATGGCCCGAAAGTGCGTTTTCGGCCAAAAATTTTCTGACTTTTATCGCTGAAACAGCATGTGCAAGCAACAACTGCAGCAAATTTTCGGCTGAAAATTGAAAATACACTTTTGGGCCCTTTTCGACCGAAAATTGCTGTGGTTGTTGCTTGCACATGTTGTTTCGGCGATAAAAGTCAGAAATTTTTTGGCCGAAAACACACTTTGGGGCCATTTTTGGCTGAAAATTTATCGCCGAAACAACACGGCCGAAACAACACGGCCAAAACAGGATGTTGTGATGATGGAAGCAACAACTGCAGCAAATTTTTGGCTGAAAATGGCCCAAAGGTGCGTTTTTGGCCAAATTTTTTTGGACTTTTATCGCCGAAACAACACGTGCAAGCAACAACCACAGCAATTTTCGGTCGAAAATGGCCTGTAAGTGCATTTTCGGTTTTCAGCCGAAAATTTGCTGCGGTTGTTGCTTGCACGTGTTGTTTCGGCGATAAAAGTCAGAAAATTTTTGGCCGAAAACGCACTTTCGGGCCATTTTTTGCTGAAAATTTATTATCGCCGAAACAACACGGCCAAAACAGGATGTTGTGATGATGGAAGCAACAACCGCAGCAAATTTTCAGCTCCGGAGCATTTCGGTTTTCGGCCAAAAATTTTCGGTTTGCCTCCCTAAACAAGATCCTGCTTTTCCCTCCATTTTGCGGTGACCCCTGCATGTTGACATACACTCTTGTTTGAAGCCCGTGTAAATGCCTCCGCCTCCGGCCCCGTCTGATTCAACATTCCTTCTCCAACAGAAGCCAGGGGGGCATTTAGAGCTTTCACCTGATTTCGGTTCGCACACACTACACCACCGCAGTGTTTGATACTGTTTTTCCGTTGTTTGTGCGTTTTAAATTGGATTTAAGTGGCGGTAATGACAAAGTAGCCCGAGTGTATGCGTGTTTGTTTGCCGTGGCAGGGCGCCCTGCGGATCTGCACACTTTGATTCTTCCCTTGCTCAGCTTATGTAGCACTCGCGCGGCTATGTTTCCAGAAATAAAATTGCATCACCATCTGGAACGCATTGAAGCAGAGAGGGATCTCTTTCTTTCTCTGTAGCTGAGAAACGGGCCCCGCCTATTGCAAATAATTCACTTTTTTTTTCTTCAAAATATTTCTCTTTGCCTCCATGTTGTTTTGTTGGCTGGTGTGAAGGGAAAGCACGAGCAGTTTTGCTTAACGTGTGTCAGCTTTTATCTCATCGGTGTGTTTACCCCGGTGTAAGTGGTCAACAGTGCATCTGCACCATGTGGCTCTGGCTACAACCCCCAGGCCTCCTGTCCCCTGTCCTTCCCTGACCCAGGCCGTGCACACTCCCACCCATCAGCCTTGTGTAATTCAATACCACGCTTCCTGCTTTTCTTCTCCCCTCTCCTTGTAAGCGTTGACCGGTTGCCCTTCCCGTATTGCGCCCACAGGGTACACGCGTGCCCACTTTTCCGGAATAGCGCGAGGATTTGAGGAAAATAGTCGCCCCCTTTTGTTGCGGATCCTATCACTTTATGCTCATTCGCAACCAGCGCCGTCCCCGGCATTCACCGAAAAGTCTCCCAGTCTCCACTCCACACATCATGCACCGCTCAGAGATGTTGTTGAGGCGGCCGCAAACCTTTTGAGGTTTGACAGCATTGATCTCCCGCCCCTCGACGCCGACGGGCTCGGGCCCAGATGCGCTGACGGGCTGGCTCCGCGCCTCGTGACAGCAGGAGGAGGAGCGGCGCTGTTTTGGTTCATCACTCGGGACATGTGCGCCGGGGTGTTTGTTGAGTGTGCGCGTTAAGAACGTAGAAGGAGAAAGCGCGTGACCAATCGTCCTGAATGAGCCGGGGGGGGGGGATAAAACCGAGGGCCTCTTCCTCCCCTCTGCCCCCTCTCCCCCTCCCAGGTTTAGCTCTCTCCGGGGGAACCCTTAATACCATCTGAAGGAATTCCTCCGGATCCATTAATAAGATAATGGGCAGACTAAAAAGGACTCCGTGGCTCATTAGGCAGAAGGTCATTGTCCCCTTAACTGTTTACTCTCCTCTCATCCTGTTGGTTACTCGGTTTCAATTACCGTCCTCTTAACTGCCAGTCCGGTAGCCGCTAATTACGTTACAACTGGGAAGCCTGTTTTGTCGATTGTGGTGTCTATGGATCTGATTTTCTGGTTTTGCTCGAGCTCGTTAAGTTACATGTAATAGCCGCATGTTTTCCAGAGTGCTGGTAATAGTGATGCCTCGCAGAAGAATGCCGCTCCGCTCTAATCCCCCCCCCCCCCCCCTGTGATGTTTTCTCCTGCAGATTGAGGCCCAGCTTCAGGTCAGGGCTTTTTTTTTTTTTTCTTTTTTTTTGAATGTTGAATGGAGGAAGGAATGTTTTACAGGATTTTGTGGGTTTCGGGGACACGGAGATTGCGTGCACGTGAGAATGATTCATTTTTGTCACAGGCGTACAAAACAGAAACAATCTCTGACTGGTTTATGTCGTTCTTCATGTATGAATATGTAGACATTTGCTGTTCTTTCTGCATTGTTGTCACATCTTGGATTAGTCTCTCCTGTGTGAGTTTGTCAGTAGACTCCAGAGGCGTCTCTGTGCCGCTCGCTCACACCTTTTTCTGTCTTATCTCCTTTTGTAGTGGCCTTCCAGCTTCCAAAGCCTTTCTGCCGTGCACTATCTGGTTTCAGGGAGGCTTGTCCAGACGCAGTCAGCCACAGCGAAGAGTTTCAATAAGCAAACAGGCAGAGTCCTCTCTCTCTCTCTCTCTCTCTCTCTCTCTCTCTCTCTCTCTCTCTCTCTCTCTCTCTCTCTCTGCCGTTCACACACAAGTCCGTGTGAACGGGAGTAAATATGGGAGGAGGTGTTGCCAACTCTGATTTCCATGATACCACAGGTGGCCTTTGTGGTGGATTACAGACAGAGAGGCTGAAAAGCTTCTGGCTAATGAGCAACATCCAGTCGGAGGTGGTGTACTGGGCGCAGGTCTGATTTAAAGTCTTTTAACCACATTTATTTTTTTTTTTAAATCACATTTGGCCTATTGCGGAAGGTTTTTAAACTGCCGTGCAGTGCGACTGGAAGTATATTTTCTGCAACCCAAGGCATTTTATTTAATGACAACCACTCCAGATGGAGTCAATAAAGTGAGGCTGCAGATGCAAATTGCAACCACATTCAATTTTTGGGCTACATCTAAACGGTAAACTGAAAATGCTGCTTCCACGTTGGTTTTGTTATAGAGAGTCATACAGAGAAACACCTGAACAAGATGAAAACCGACCAAATTAGTATTCCTTTCGTTCTGCAAACAGGCAGCGGCCCGCGTCAGAGCCAACATGTGGAAAGTGGCGAGACGATCCGAATTATTATTTCATAGTAGGGAGTGACTGCAGAATGTTGTTTTCTTCTCTAACACAGTCCCCACTTATGGCTGTTGCACGCACTGCCTGCTGCTCTGCTGTGCTTGTTACACATTTTATTTCACCTGCTCAGGTGTTTTACTGCATCCTGATAAACAATTAGAGATGCACCGAAAACTGCGATAAAGGTCAGACATTTTTGGCCGAAAAGCGCAAAAAAAAACGCACATTCGGGCCATTTTCGGACGAAAATTGCTGCGGTTGTTGCTTGCATGTGTTGTTTCGGCGATAAAGGTCTGAAATTTTCGGCCGAAATTTTTTGGTGCATCCCTACAAACAATAGACTCGTCCTCAAAAATTTCGGACATTTATCGCCAAAACAACACATACAAGCAACAACCGCAGCAATTTTTCAGCCGAAAAAGGCCTTGAAGTGCATTTTCGGGCCATTTTCGGACAAAAATTACTGCGGTTGTTGCTTGCACGTCTTGTTTCGGCGATAAAGGTCCGATATTTTCGTCCGCAAAACCGAAAATGCACTTTCGGGCAATTATCAGCTGAAAATTGCTGTGGTTGTTGCTTGCATGTGTTGTTTCGGCGATTAAGGTCCAAAATTTTCGGTCGAAAAACCGGAAATGCACTTTAGGGCCATTTTCGTCAGAAAATTGCTGCGTTTGTTGCTTGCATGTGTTGTTTCGGCGATAAAGGTCCGAAATTTTTGAGGACGAGTCTATTGTTTGTAGGGATGCACCAAAAAATTTCATCCGAAAAAACGAAAATGCACTTTCGGGCCATTTTCGGCCGAAAATTGCTGCGGTTGTTGCTTGCATGTGTTGTTTCGGTGATAAAGGTCCGAAATGTTCTGCCGAAAAACCGAAAATGCATTTTCGGCCGAAAATTGCTGCGTTTGTTGCTTGCATGTGCGATAAAGGTCCGAAAATTTCGGCCGAAAAAACGAAAATGCACTTTCGGCCCATTCTCAGCTGAAAGTTTATCGCCGAAACAGGATGTTGTGATGATGCAAGCAACAACTGCAGCAATTTTTCAGCATTTTTCATTTTTTCGGCCGAAAATTTTTGGTGCATCCCTACAAACAATGGACTCATTAACATATGTATGTCAGCTGTCAGCATTCACCAAGATTTTCAGAGAAGTTGTGAGCTTCCTGACTACCTGGTAGCTGCCAGTGATTTCTTTTTGTCTTGAAGGAGCTGTGAGTGTGCAGCGGCTGCCTCGGTGTCCTTGCTGCGGCTGTGGCCCAGTCAGTCTGATTGATGGCTGTGACGGCTTGCTACAGCTCCTTGCTGGCTTTCCGAAGGCGTCGCTGTCGAGGGCTGCAAGCCTGGCGCTGCAGCAGTCGTTGCTCCCGACGCATTCCCATCCATGTCACCTCGTTTCATACTGAGTCGGGTGGGACTTAAAGTTAACATCTGGAGCTGCTGGATGTCTTTCCATTACTCATGTCCATCTAAATCATCTTTTTTTGGCAATACTGCATTTCAATTTCTCCTCAAGCTGCACCCATTAGTTGTTGCTGTAGTTCAGCGTCTTGTTTAATGACACTACGACAGCAGTGTGCAATAAGGTCGCTGAAAGCAGTGACGCTGATGTTGACGTGTAGTAACAAGTTTGCCTTTAAATCTTTAAATGCACTTCTTACCCTGAGTGTTTGAAAGCCACAAGACGGTGCAGGTTGTTGTTGTTGTTTTTCTGTAGCTGCATGCCAGATGGCTTTGCCAATGAGGTAATGTGATTTAGTTCATCTCCATGGTGAGATAGATGCTCATTGGAGAGGTAGGAGAGATGGACATAACAGGATGTTAGGGTTTTTATTTGCGTCCATAAAGTTAAGCTAGTTACGTTACGTCTGGAGTAGTTTCCCCCGGGTTTTGACCGACTCTCTTTTAAATAATTGTAAGGTGAGTGATCTGTAGTTTCCCATTTGTCATGAGACCATACCATTTGTAAATTAGACCCTGGCGGGCTGCCGTAGTATCAACATTGTATGGGAAACCCTGCGTAGTGTTTGTCTTTTTGATTCAGTCGGAAAAAAAAGCCACCTTTTGATGTGAAGGGCCTGCTGAGAGCCGCTGTTTTACTTTAACGCGACTGTAAAGCTGTCTGTTTCGACTGCACGTCTTCTCTCTGAAGCCGGTTTCTGTAATGTGGTTCTGTGTGGTCTAATGGAAGAGGCCCATGTTGGCACGTGGTGTTATTTCTGGTCCTCTGCTCAGTGTTTGTACTATTGTGTCCTCAGAGAGGGGGAAAAAGAGAGAGAGAGAGAGAAAGGGGGGTTGGGGGGCGTGCTTTGTTCACCCAACCCATGACCATAGGAGACTTTCCACTTTATGCTCCCTCAGGGCCACTGGCACTGCTGCAGGAGAACGCCGCAGTGTTTCAAACGCAGATTAAAACCTCGTTGAAAAAGAATGAAAGAATTTGTCTGGCAGAGGAAAGCTCGAGTCGCTGCTGGGGGGGCAGAATGTTTTAACTTGCCATGGTGTGCCATTCAGCATGGGTATTAATGTGAGCCTGTGTGCACATACTGTATACGCACGGCCAAAGAAGGCTTTCATCTGTGGCGTTGGGTGTATCTGCCAGTGCTGCAGATGCCATGTTCAGCATGTAGACTTTCTGGTTGATGCGGTGTTGCATAATTGCGTTCACAGGATTTTTGGCCACTAATCTACCGACGTACGTAAACAAGTTGAAGAACATTTTCAGCCGTAGTGACTTCCATCAGTCTGCCTTCACTTCCGTTCTTCCACTGACTTTATATTTGTCCTCTCCTTAAAGGGGAACTACTGTTTTTTACAACCTGGACCTTATTTCTGGCATAACATACGATCATTTACTCACCCATATAATTTTTGTGTCATTTGTAGTCCTTCGGGAGATATTTAGATCTGCGTATATCAATATAGTGGGAGTGAATGGGGCACCGAAACGCAGCCTCTAAATAACGCATTATCTGCCGTGAAACTCGTTCATTTCACCAATATTTTGTTATCGTACGCTAGTGCTATTCCCTGTTGAGTCCAGAGTTACCTGTTATCATCATCCGGGGTCTGTAGATTGACCTACAGACCCCGGATGATGTCATCTCTGAGCGCCACGTGCACCTACGACGGTCGGCTTGTTTACCTGTAATTTGCTACTGCTACTTTTTTTTTTTGCAACATGGCTGAATATTTTTCTGATTCTGAGGTTGTGGACGAAACATAGCAGTAGCAGATAACAGGTTAAAAACAAGCCGACCATCGAGAGTGCCCGCGGCGCTCAGAGACGACATCATCCGGGGGTCTGTAGGTCAATCTACAGACCCCGGATGATGATAACGGGTAACTCTGGACTCAACAGGGAATAGCACTAGCGTATCATAACAAAATATTGGTGAAATGAACGAGTTTCGCAGCAGATAATGCGTTATTTAGAGGCTGTGTTTCGGTGCCCCATTCACTCCCACTATATGGATATACGCTGATCTAAATATTGCCCGAAGAACTACAAATTACACAAAAGTTATATGGGTGAGTGAACGACCGTATTTTATGCCAGAAATAAGGTCCACGTTTTAAAAAACAGTAGTTCCCCTTTAAATCTGCAGTGTGTTCAGATTAAATCTTATGTACAATCTTATGTTACATAAGTATAACTTTCTTTGTGATGTTGGGCAGAATGATACTTCAGCTCATTTGACTCCTCTCCCTAAGGGCCTGTTCAGACGTTTCATTAAGATACGATCTGAATGATAAATACAGATGTGAACACCCCTAGAGCGCATTTGAGAGATCCGATTCTTGACCACGTGTGCATCCGCATTCCTTTGGTAGTGTGAACACATTCATTTGGATCATCAACATCAAAAAGCACCATAAGTTAAGTTTGTTGAGAGCCTTTTAAACTATTCTGTCCTTATAGAATAAATCAATCTAAGTAAGACTTCTGCAGCATCATCATGAGTCATAAAATTTTATCTTCAGTTTAAAGTCAAGCGTTCTGCTTTTTTTATTTCGGTCAAAATCAGAAGAAAAAAAACAAACAAGCACTGTATCTCTATATCTCTAAGGCCCTAACTGACTCACTATAGTCACTTCTTTTATATAATTTTTTATTGTGGAGGACCTTTTGGGCATTAGATTCAACAAATATGGCTTTGTTCTTTTATCAGCTCTAAAAAAAAATTTGTTTCTTTTAGATATTTCTAAATTGAATAAACTACAGAGCATGTTTGCTTAAAGCCACTGCACTCCTTAACCTGTGCAAAGTCCACCGTTCTCCAACAAACCAAGGACCGACACTTTTTCATGCACGACTGCAGCAGCAACCGAAGGGTCTTTTTTTTTTTTTTTTTGATCAATTTTTAATTCCACAGCAGTTTGAGGGCAGGCTTATTAAAAAGGGGGAGGCGGGAGGGAGACTCTGGAAGCCTGGCTCTAAAAATAGCACAGCTTGTATGTACATATGTGTGTGTGTGTGTGTGTGACTGTGTGTTTTAATGCGACTGAGCTTGTGTCTGTGCAGATAGACGGCTGGCATGTTGCTGCTGCTGCTTCTCCTTAACAGGCTGATAACTCTTTAAAACTGTTTGACAAGCGTCTTCAGTTTGTGAGTCGTTATTGCTTTTTCTGGAGACTCTGTGATGTTGGAACTAAAACCTTTTATTCCTCGAGGAGTTTTGTCTAGACCCCGCTCCGTCCTTTTTGGTACCTGCTCCCTGCTCCCTCACCGTAATCTGCCCCCGTCACAGCAATATCTCAGCTTCAATTTAGTGTGTGTGTGTGTGTGTGTGTGTTTGTGGCTTTCTCTATACTGAGTGAGTGGGGGTAGAGGAAAAAGAGAGGGGTGGGTGTTGTGAAAGACAGAGAGCGAGAGAGAGAGGGAGGGAGCAGGCATGTGTGCAGGTCTCGCTCGCCCAATGCACCAGCTGAGCCGCTGTCCCTACTTCTCGTGATGTGCGGCGGGGAGAGCGAGACACGCCATGAATATCAAATTTCACTGGAGCTGAGAAAAGGAGGGCAGGCAGTGCTTGGAAATTTCTTCCCGGTGCGTGGTTGGAGATCGGCGCCCTCTGATCAGGGGAGCTGGTCTAGATCCATGCACAAACACACGGTGTCTCCGAGCACCGTGGTATCCACTCAGCTTTTTTTCTTCCCCCCCCCACATTCATTATGAAATCTGTAGCATCTCTGTACAGTTCTCGCCGCAACGCCAAGTTTTTCTTCCATTTCTCTAAAATGCAAATGTCTTTCTCTGCGTCATGTTGGAATTTTATTCAATTTTTTTTTTTCCCTTTTCAAGGTGCTCCTTATTAGGACTCCCATTCCTACTGTTGTGACTCTCCAGACGCACGATATTATGCTAAATTCAGTTTTTTCCCATATTGAGGGGAGAAGAGTTTTACATAATGCGTTACATAAAACGGCACAACTTCTCCAGCGTGCCACTTCGTTATCGGACTGGCTTTATGCATTCAGTGTTCTTAAAGAATATACTGTTTTAAGAGTTTAAATTAATTGAAAAATCAGTGGTGCGAGAGCCGTTCACCAGTCGTCCTGCCAGATTTAAATCTGAACTTGATGGCCGTTCCTGTGGCGTTGGGTTTCTGATTGAAGCACACTTATGAGGGGTGTAACGAATAACAGATTTGACTCGGAAAATCGGTTTTGATTTAAAAGATGCGAGTGCATCGGTACACGGACTCCTGAATCAGTCTTAGCGTAGCTTGAAATGGCCAATGGCCTGAGAACAAACGTATGAATCGATTCAAAGGGGAATTACTGTTTTTTACAACCTGGACCTTATTTCTGGCATAAAATACGATCGTTTACTCACCCATATAACTTTGGTATCATTTGGAGTCGTTCGGAAGATATTTAGATCCGCGTATATCCATATAGTGGGAGTGAATGGGGCACCGAAACGCAGTTCCGGATCCTCCTTTCAACGAGCTCCTCATCCGTACACTCTGGCTCAAAACGGTAAGGACGTCCATCATAAACAAAGTAGTCGTCCACAATCTCAGAATCGGAAAAATATTCAGCCATGTTGCAAAAAAACTAGCAGTAGCAAATTACAGGTAAACAAGCCGACCGTCGCGGGGTGCACACGGCGCTCAGAGATGACATCATCCAGGTCAGAGGTTAGTAGGTCAATCTACAGACCCCAGATGATGATAACAGGTAACTCTGGACTCAATGGGGAATAGCACTAGTGTATCATAACAAAATATTGGTGAAATGAAGGAGTTTTGCGGCAGATAATGCGTTATTTAGAGGCTGCATTTCGGTGCCCCATTCACTTTCACTAGATGGATATACGCTGATCTAAATATCTCCTACAAATTACACAAAAGTGAGTAAATGATCGTATTTTATACCAGAAATCAGGTCCAGGTTGTAAAAAGGGGAACAGTAGCTCCTCTTTAAATATTTAGTTATAAACTTGCCGTCCTCAATCTCAGTGCTTTAGCACAACCTCCTATTTTTTTTTTACCTGTGGCTTTCCACCACATGGTTTATAAAGTTGTTTGTTTTGAACATAAATTTAGACTTTTCTAGTTGATGCTCTTAAATGGCAGCTTTCATGGCTGCAGCCCGTCTGTCTGCAGGATCAGCTTTTACAGCAGAAACGTTGTGGACATTGCTCTTTGAGTGTACTATTGTAAGTGTGTTTGAACAAGAATATCCCTGCTTGTGTGCCTCAGTAGCTGCAGGCACCCAAAGGATTTCCCCTCCGCTGGTCACAGTCCACGCCTCTCTCTCTTCCTCTGCTGTACTCTGTCTCCGCTCGCCCTGCCCTCCTGTCTCCCCTATACCATCTCCTGTCTTCTACACTCTTTTGTTTTCCCACACATGCCATCCCAGATTCCCTAAATCACATCAGCGCTTCCTTTCATCTCTCTCTCTCTCTCTTTGCAGTCCTTTTCCCCTCCTCCCCCTTGCTCTCCCCTAACCCTCAGATTGTCCCGGTCTGCCGTCACGGGAGATCTGCGGCACAGCGAGACCCGAGTGTTTACAACTGGAGCTAGTTTGGCCTTTGCCCTCACCCTGTCAGTTCCCCCGAGCCTCCTCCTCTCTGAACTCAAACCTCCACACCGAACTTTAAAATCCCTCTGCGGCCTCCTCTTTTTTTAATCTGGCACCGTGACCGTCATTAGTGAGGACAAATTGAAAGGGGTGCAGGTGAACTGGACAAGCCACCTACAAATATTCAGTCTGTGTGTAAACAGTCCCTACTCTTGGTTTATTTGTCTGCCGTTTTATACACGTCCATGAGGTTAAACACTTGAGTATTAGCTTACAATGCCAGCATTAACTAAACATATTGAGTTTTATTTCAGCTTTGAGAACTATCCATTGCAATATAATGAGATACCTTTGCTTCCTTTCATCAGATTCGACGGCGACAAATCCATTTTCCACGAGCGGGCAGCCTGTTTTTATGCGATGCACCCAGATGCACATGCACAGGCTTGCATGTGTGCGGCGCCTTGTGATCCACAGTCGTCCCAATGTAATCACGCTCACTCTTTGGCGTGCACCAACGCATGAACATCTGCTGCAGTGCGTCAGCGTGGTCGTAAACAACGCTGAAGTTGTATTAGCGCTAATAAACAAAAAACGGGGCCTCGCAAATATTATTACGCGGAAGGAATACGACGCACGTGTCGGTCCTCGAGTTTATTTGCGAATAATAAGATTAAAAGATAGATCGCGAACAAACATCTAGTGGACGACTCGTTGACTAACTGGAAGAGTGTTTTCGTTGCTGTCATCGGCGTTATTTCTGCAAACGTGGGATTCAAAGTTAAAGCATTTACGCCTAAAACGCCTGCTAAAAAAGGCCTTTTTAGGCGTAAATACTCTTCTGTAAACCCCATCTCAAAACCTGAGGTTTTTCAAAATATGTCAGCGCTTACTAAAACCTTAATTTCTCAGGCTCTGTAGCAGATAAAAAAATATGAGATAAAAAGCATTTGACAGCTTACTTCTTTGGCTTTCAACTTGACTGACTTGCTAGGGCATAATCTTCAAATGCATTTTTTTTTTAAAAATCAATAAACACCAAACATTTTTAAAATTTTGAAAATCAGTAAAGATCGTTTTTTTTCAATTACTTCGTCAATATCACTTCCTTCACTTGAGTCAGCCGTGACGGATCGCTAGCACGGTGTTTAAATCAATCACAAAGCGTTTTATTAGTCACATGAGTTTAAAAAAAAATCCCTAAGCATCTCTGTCACTCACCCCAAGAATATTTCAGCCAATCACAGTGCATATAATTGGCCATGTGCCTCGAAAAAGACGACAACGCTCAAAATGACGCGTTTGCCGGCCTTAATGGTAACTACGCATAGATGCGTGATCCGGTCTGAATGGGTTAAAGCATGCAACAAAAAGACCTTTTCCATAATATTTCATGCCTCATCACTTTGTTTATGGTTATTGTGATCTGTTAGGGTCCAGGTCCAGGTCCAGGTGGCATAGAAATGTAAGACCGTGACCATGTAATCGTGTGCTTTGAGTCCACTTGGGCGTTTGCCATCCCTCTTCTCTCTACTTTTGAAATGGCGTTTAAAGAGATGTTTTTCCTTTGCTCCTTTCAGGGTTCTCTTCATCCTCCGTGACCAGATACTGTCTTTTGATATTATTTACAGTGGCTGGTTTGCCTGGCAGTATGAGAAAAGAAAGAAACCAGCTCCTCTGTGGGTTATAATGTGTGCAGCAAACCCATAGTTTTAATGTTCTTCGTTGGGTTGGAGCTATATTTGATTTTGCTCCTGCTCCGTTGCATAAAAATGTGTTTTTTTCTTTCTTATTGCCTGTTGGCACAGCTTAATTGAATTAAGCTCCTACCCCGCCTCCTTCCAGCCCCATATATTCTGCTCCGTCTTCACTACTATGTCCCCCCCCACCATGTTTTGCTGCAGGAATCCAGCCCCTGCCTAGTGTCCTGTCCTGGCCTGGCCTGGCCCTACTGCTGCCCTCGGGCTGTTCTCGGCCTACATGGCCTACGCCGATGCTCCCCATATTTATGCACAGTGCCCTGGCCAAACAAACCTGCACTCCCCCCCCCCCCGCCCTTCCCTCCTTCTATGTCTCTGTTCTGAGGAGAAGTCAGCTGAGGTTATGTGGGAATAAAGTGTCCTAGTTCACAGGGTTCTTCCTGTAAACTCTCAGCCTGCTAATTATGCTCCCGCTGGATGGACTGCTCTTTTCCCTCAGCACCTCTCTCTCTCTCTTGCTCTCTCTCTCTCTATTTCTCTTCCTATTGCCCAGGCTCTTTTCCTTTCTTCCTCCTCTAAGTTTATCCCTCCTTGCGTCTCTCTCTCTCTCGTGTGTTTGTGTCCGTCTACAGTGCAGTAAAAGACAATTTATTTGTCTCTGCGGACCCTCTCTCTCTCTTCTTCTGGGTCTCCAGCTGTTTCTCTCCAAATGTTACACAACTTTTAAGTGGATATTCATAATGTAAAGATTACGTAACTAGCAATTGACCAGATCAGTGTCAGCCTGCATTATAAATTGAGTATTTCCACTGCAGATGCCGACCCTTCTCTTCTCGCGTGTGCATCATACATACTGAGCAGTATAGCCGGTCTTTTCCACCACACTAGGACGTGTTGACAATGACATTCACAGCTAATGAAACCAAAGTGGTTACCATGTGTTTTTGCGTGAGACAAGTTAAGTCTGAAACAGTACGTGGTGGAAACATGAAAGCCGACACCCACTCAGGTTCTTGTCAATGACGTGCTTTTGGCAACTGGAGTTACTTTCAAATGATAGATTCTCAACCGGGGGCTCGTGGACCCCTAGTGGTCCGTGGTGTAATTGCAAGGGGTCCGTGAAAATAAAATATCTTTTCAAAAAGATCCTATGACATTTATGGAAATAGTGCAGTTTCTGCTGTTTCTTTCAAATTGCAACCGCCATCCCCCAGATCGGGTGGGGGTTCCTCAAGGTCGATCAAAAATATGCAGGGGGTCCAGGACCCCAATAAAAGGTTGAGAACCACTGCTGTAAATGATATTAACTTGGTCTGAGAGAAAAAAGGATGGAGCCATGTAGATGAACACGTCCTGACCAGCCTGCGTCAGTGCTAGAAATTTATACTTGTGCGCTCGTCAGTCTGGCTTGCTCTGTAAAAATGCTAGCCGGCGCTGTGTCTTTTTTGCCAGTCGGGTTCATTTTTGTTCCCACTTCCTGTTTCGCTTTCAACAGTGGCGACTGAAACTTTCGCCGAAATTTCGCAGAAGACGAGTCATACAAACGTTTGTATCTCCGAACCTCCTCAGTCAGTCTTTCCTCCTTGTGTTCCATCTTTATCAATCCAAGCCAATCAATCAGACGAAGTAGCAGCCGGAAATACTAAAGCGGAAACACGCTAATACCAAGCGGACCAGTCGAAACTCTTGTGCTCTTCGTCGCATAGTTACATTTCTGGGGAGGTGCACATCAGTTACAGCGCTAGGGTCTGCATTGACGCCGTAGCCTCTGCGCCAACGCAACGCAAAAGTCTAAACCACCTATAAGGTTACTCACGTGCTAGCTCAGCTATCAGGGTTAACCATAGATAAATGCCAGCTCTCTTAAGCGTAGCATAACCAGTTTCCTACAAAATCGGTGGCTTGGAAGCTGTTTTTCCAAGACTCTTTGCTTGCAAACTCTAAAAATACAATCTTTTTTGTATTAGAAACATTTTTCCCAGTGTAATACGTAACCACACACAGATTAACCACACATGACCCGTATGGCCAAAGTGTTTACAGTGTATCACCAGCCCTCACAGACCAAATCCAATCCCGCGAAGGCTGTGTGCAGTCTGCCACTGCAGGATTCCTGGAGTACAATCAGGATTTAGAAAGCCAACAGGATCCCACTCGGAATCCAATGTCTGCCTAGAAAAACTACGCGTTTCGAAATAGAAAATATGTAGATGCAGCACAGCTCTTTATTTCCCTTTGCCCAAACACAATGACTGGATCGAAAGCAAAGGGTTTGCAGGTCGTACATGTCACCAATAAACACAAAGCCACAATTTAATTTCAAAAACAGTACACGCAATAGATAAAACATATCTTAGAGTGCCATTATATCCCCAGTATTTTTAAATTTGCCTTTATTTAATATTTGATGTGAGTGAAAAGGATGTATAGAGGGAAGGAGGACAGCTTTCAGGAGACGATGGTTAAATTGGTCTGTCTTTCATTTGTTTGTGTTATCGATAGAGCGGGTAAGGAGTGGATGGGGAACAATATAGAGAAAAGAGACATCCTGTTACACAATTCAGTGTTGTTGAGGAAAAGACCGACATAAATGGAAGTTGGAGCTGATAACTTTAGGATTATCTTAATTAATTACCAGCAGAGAAGTCCAATCATGTCTCCTGTCTTTCGCGTTGTTCTGTGCACATCCCTAGCGTTGCCCTCCTTGCTTTTGATTCATCTGCGACCAAGTCCAGATCTGTGGGTTCTGCTGCCTCCATCTGCACTCTGTTCTTGTTAAGATTTCACGCGAGCCTGCGTGGCTGGTGAGAACAAACGGCAGGAACGCCGGCCCCTCGCAATCGCAGCGTAGGCTGGCCCGGCTTCACGCTGTAGCCAACCCTTAATTTTCTTGTTCATATTTATAAAGATTGATGTATCCTCGCTTTGTCTGCTTAACGCAGGTCTGGCATGAATCACCTTCCAAGTCACCATCTGGTCAGCCTCAGCCTGTCTGCTCAGATGACTGGCTCTGCTGTACCGTCTGTCTTCTCAGCCAGGAAGATGTCTGGGGATAGCTGGCATGGAGGTGTCCACGCCAGTCCTCTAGCAGGCTCAGCTTGAGCGACTGGGCCGTGCTGGCTACAAAGCGGTCTTTACGGGGAAAATAGAGAACTGATCCTGTTCCCTGTCATGAAACTGGGACAGGGGACAGTGGATCTGTTGGCATTTATCCTCTTGTCTATCATAGGCGGGACAGGTGATTGGATGTGGAATCAGAATGCATGCACAGTTTAGGCTTTACTTTTTAAAAATTGCAGTTACTTGGGCACTTTCTGGTCCAAACCAAAGACGTGATTGTCCAAATCGGAACCAAATCATTACAGGTGGATGTCTTTACTAGTGACAAAATGTAGGTTTATTCATATTATCAGCACGTCGACTGTGTAGCTATGGCGTAGCACCGGACCCTGGGCCGTAACCTGACGTGCACATCCCCAGAAATGTAACTACGCTTCGCGGCAACATGGACCACAACGGCTGGGATTGGTCCAAAATGCATTTTTGGACCAGGACAAGCACAGAAAGTTCTCCTTCGTTCACTTAGATGTCTTCTCTATGTTCTGTGCTGCAGTGATTTCAATGAAACTGTTTATCCTTACTTCAACTCCAACATGAGCCACTTGCCATTGACATAACAATGCCGACACACCAGCGCACAGGTACAAATGCTTTTGAGGATGCAACACCCTACGCCGTAGATACGCTGTCAACATGCCGCGGTACTGTAAATAAAGCTTCAGCAGGCCTTACGATGATGTATTATGAAGCTCCTGGACTACTACCAAGCTGACTGTGTTGTGAAATAGTTTTGTCAGCATGGAGGGCAGAATATCTTGGGAGAACTGGGCAAACGGACAGTCTGCCCATCGCCAACGCGGGCGGCACGAGGCTGCTCACTTTGTAGTTTCCTGATCAAAGCGTTCTGATGTCAGGATTTGTTTTGTGAGATCGTAGTGACCGTGACCGCTGACCACTAAACTGAAATCGGTTTGTCTTTCAATCCAAGGGGACAGTTGTGCCAAATCTGAAGAAATTCCACCACAGAATGGGACAGATGAACAGCTCAAATACACAATGCCTGTCGCCAGCGCGGACATATAGGCCACGATACAAATCATCATCCCCAACTGGAAGCACCCTAAGAAGCAGCAATATTCAACAATGTTTACACGACTACAGGAGTTGACGGATTCCCGTTTGCCGCACCAGCTAAACAGATTCCCATCGTTAAAGTGCACCATTTCATCTCTCTTTCTCTAGCACAATTTGTCGCTGAGCTACACGACACTCTTCATCTCACGTTGGCAATGCCACAACTGTTATTACCAGGCAAATTAGAGTGGCATCCACTTCTTTGCGACCACTTGAATTAAAATGCTTTAATGGCCACACACTGGACATCACAATTGGCCTTTTGGGGAGGCAGTCCTAAATTTAGTAAATCCCGAGTTTGATCCATTAACGGTTACTCTGTCATCTGTAGTTTGTTTTTTCATGATCTAAAAGTCTCGCCGAGTTACGTCGAAGGTCGCACCATTGTCAGCAATCAACATCAAGCTCCTCTTGATACATGAATCATGTGGAAAATTGTTAACCTTACTGTCTCATAAATATTGACGCTATCACAGTTGCCACAGTTGCTGAAAATTGACTCTGGGCCATGATCGCAGACTGCACTGTGTATAAAGTATGGTCCGAGAGTGGAGACAGGTGGAGCTGCGGTATCAGTGACCCGACCACAGTCAGTTCCCGCCAGACTCATTCATGTTTTTTGCTACGGGGCTGGTTGGCATGGCAACGAGTAGTCGTCATGAGGTCGCATCGTGTTTCTAAAACAAAGTCTCTTGCAAAAATTTCCACTTGCCACTGCCTAAAATGAGAGTAACTATCCTTGAAAAAAAATAAAATTATTTGACGTGTACTTTAGTGTTTTAGTTCGGCCCAAGTCCCGCCCACTAACATGGAGTGGGTGGAGCTTATGGCCTATACTGCAGCCAGAGCTCTACTTGCTTTGGCTTCACTTTTTAGGAGCAGTTCCACCGTCCATCTTTGTCCACAGGCTATGACCAGGATGGACGGCTGTTTGCTCCAACTTTTCCAAGCTAAGCCAGAGGTCTTCAACACAGGGTCCGTGACCCCTAGGTGGTCCGCGGAGGTACTGCAGAGGGGTCGCAAATTTTTTTTCTCCATAAATCTAAATGGTTTTAAATACACATATAAATATATAAGTAGGGGGTCCCTGCTCCATCTCTCCATCAGTTTGGGGGTCATTGGCCTGGAAAACGTTGAAGACCCCTGAGCTAAGCTATTATGCTAGCTACTGGTCCTTGTTTTTATCCGGTCAAACAATACAGTTGCCTACTACTCAATGCATTCAGGTAACTTTTGAGCCACCAAACTAAGCCAGTTTCAAATGGCGTATTTGACACATTGGCACTGCTCTGCTTGCTCTAGGTCCTCGTATTTCCACATTTTAACAATTTAACAGTTTTGATAGCCTAAACTTCCCAGAACATAACCAAGAACAAAACGACATGAGCAACATTTAATATCCAAAATAGGTGACTGAATACGGCTCATTTATATTTTACTCGTTGTGTATTTGTCCACTTATTTTGAGCTGTTTCTAATTGATAAGGATTGTAGTGAGAGGCTGGAGCGTTAGGTGAGAGTGTGACATGGCTCGTGGGTCACGTAGGTGTGCCACTTGAGGCCAAGTCAGAACATTATAATTGTTTGCCCGTCTTGAAGAACTAGGCTGAGTTTATGTTAGCTCTCCCGCCACAGCCAGTAAGAGTCTCACTAACCATACCAAAGATCATATAATGCAGTCCTGTGTACCTCATCAAGCAGGGAGCACGCTCTCATTCATTTGCAGACTGCTCATGTGTATATTCCATCCCCTCTGTTCTCTCCAGCAGTTAATTCAAGGAGCAGGTGATAGGAGTGAATCCATTAGAAAGACTGTGATTTAGAGGGTTGTCACACTCCTCTGTTCGTTCGTCTTCCTCTTATTGCTTTCCTTCTCAGACACACACACACACTGCGACCTACTCATTGTGTGGCTTTGTGTATCTCCGCACGTCTGACTGGCATTTCACTGTTCGTCCGCGGATTTATAACAAAGGTTTCCTATAAGCGTATTAATATGGACGCTGTACTCCACCAACATTTACTGGAATCAATTTGGAATGACCCCAACATCATACAGGGACGTAACTGCACACAACGCCCGCAATTAACTCATTAGAACAGTGGCGGCGAACATGAAGGTCAGTGCCAGCGCTGCTACCATGGCAAAGGAACTATTGATCGGCTGCTCTCGTCAAAGCAGAGCAGTTGTTTTTGTGTGGAATTGACCGTATTTGTACGTTTGCTGGGTTACGCACCAAAAACACACGAGCCCCGTCCAGTTTCACAGACAGGCTCAAAGAACTTTGTGTGGGTGGTGGCTGTTTGTGTTTTTCTGCGTGGGCATGTGTTTTATAGACTGACGCAGATATTTGAGAAAGAATTGTTCTTTGAAGAGCGTAATTGGTTACGGAGAGTCTGCTGTCTTTAAATGAAGCTGTGCATGAGTAGTCACTACAGTGGACAGAGACAGAGTCCTCATCTGTACCGTCTATATCAACTTCATTTATTTCATTAAATGCAAAATGTTCCAGGAATAATCTGAAAAATGAAAGATTTGCCTTTTTTGGATTTCTGTAAATCTTATTTTTAGCGTTCGCTGAAGTGGAAGCTGCTTTTAATTGGAGTTGAACATAAACACTATCTATCCATATAGTGGGAGTGAATGGGGCACCGATAACGCATTATCTGCCGCGAAACTTGTTAATTTCACCAATATTTTGTTATGATATGCTATATGCTATTGCCCGTTGAGTCTGGAGTTACCTGTTCGATAAGATAAGATAAGATAGGACTTTATTCATCCCCGTGGGGAAATTGTCATCATCTGGGGTCTGTAGATTGACCTACTAACCTCTGACCTGGATGATGTCATCTCTGAGCGCCGCACGCACAGAGCGCGGCTTGTTTACCCGTAATTACTGCTAGTTTTTTGAAACATGGCTGAATATTTTTCAAATTCTGAAGTTGTGGACGACGACTTTGTTTATGATGGACGTCCTTACCGTTTTGAGCCAGAGTATACGGATGAGGAGCTCATTGAAAGGAGGATGGAGAGGCAGAGAGAGGAACAGCTGGCCAAAGAACAACATACCGCTGCATGTCAGCGAATAGATAACAGGTAACTCTGGACTCAACGGGGAATAGCACTAGCGTATCGTAACAAAATATTGGTGAAATTAACGAGTTTCGCGGCAGATAATGCGTTATTTAGAGGCTGTGTTTCGGTGCCCCATTCACTCCCACTGTATGGATGCGCGCAGATCTAAATATCGTCCGAACGACTCAAAATTACACCAAAGTTATATGGGTGAGTAAACAATCGTATTTTATGCCAGAAATAAGGTCCAGGTTGTAAAAAAACAGTAGTTCCCCTTTAAGTGACCTCAAACCTAGTTTGGCGTTTCCGTCCTGGTGATCCAGGCCGACGTATACAAGAAGATATCGCTGACCAGTTTATACCAGCTCTAGTTGGAAGCTGTCTATTTGAACAGGCACTGTTTTAAACTACGGTTCAGACAGTGGTATTTTTTTTTTTCCTTCCAGCATTTTCAGCAAGTAAAACCAAGTTGTGTGAAATTGGAGTTTTGACATGGCTGAATGCATATAATAAATCACATATGCATTTAATCTGGATGCCAGACACTTTTAATTGTCGTAAAAAAAAAATCAGTCTAACGATCAGCAGACTCTCCTTTAGACGGCAAACTCTCCTGCTCAAAAATGCCACAACAAAAAATTGCTTTGTACTAGACTTGATTTGCCATCCCTGTCAGGATCCCACACCTACTGCTTGGTGAGGTACAGACAGCATGCTCCTGTGAGTGTGAGAGAGTGAATGTGAGTGTGTATATGTGATTAACCGGCCTTTTATTCTACCACCTTCCTAAAACGACTGTGTATATTTTCCATTTTTCACAGTTTAGCCCCTCATACCCTCATTCTGTAATATTAACACACTAGCACTGAGCCGAAGGGCATCATAGATAACAGCTTAAAATATTTTCTCAAGTATAACTTGATTAAAGTTCTTCAGGTTGAGGCAGAGTTTTTCCTCTTCCACCACCACCGCCACCATCATGCATGTGTGCAGTAGCCCATTGTCTGCCATTTTCTCTGCAGGCAGTGGGAGTGCTCATTCCTATATTTCACACAGCTCTCCATGCGGCTTTTTTAATTAATACCAGTTCTGGTTTTTATTAACATCTTCTTCCATTCTTCCCTGTGGCATCCGTCCGACTACACTGGGAGTTTGACTGCAGCTACAAACGGGCGAGCAAAGAAGAAAATGCTAGCACAGAGCTCAGATAAAGCTGTAGTCATGTTGGAAAGCATTCAGGTATAAAATATGTGTGTCTGCTTCGTACAACATCAGGATCCTTATTAGTGTCTCCAAGGCAAAAGAGTTGCGTGCATTTACACAAGTTATTGAAATAGGAGCAAGCATTTGATTTATTCATTTCATAGAGGTGAGCTGCTGCAGTCCTTACTTTAACGTTACACACGTCTGCAGGTTAAATCCCTATCTCCATCGCACTGGGATTTAATGTGTTTGTTCGAGTCTGATGCAGTCTCACATCGGGATATTTGTGTGTTTTGACGTTGCTGTCTCCGTACAGGGTGGGGGAATGAGATCCAGTCTGAATGGGCGCTCGAGGTGTGACCAGGTTTTCTACCGATCCGTCTCCTTAGATGAGCAAGGGATGCACCGCAGCAGATGTGAATGTTCTGTTTGTTTGCTGTGCTGTACCAGACAGATAGCAAATAACTTCTTCTTATTTGGAGCCGACAGACCTTGTGGTAGGGAGTTTTAGTAAATTTGGTTCTTTTGCTCCCTCCACGTTACAGTGGCGAGGTGGTTAGCACTGTTGCCTCACAGCGAGAAGGTCCCGGGTTCGAATCCATGGGCCGACTGGGTTTGTTTGTTCTCCCTGTGTGTGCGTGGGTTCTCTCCAGGTACTCCGGCTTCCTCCCACTGTCCAAAGACATGCTGGTTAGGTTCATTGGTGATTCTAAGCTGGCCGTAGTGTGAAAGGTCGTCTGTCTTTCTGTGTTAGCCCTGCGATAGACTGGAGACATGTCCAGGGTAGAGGTTGACTGACAGGGTCATAAAAATCCTGTCATAATCTATTTTTACCTGTCACTTTAAAAATGATAATAAAGACATATTCAATAGCATTTAATTGTCATTCATTTTTAATTAATACTCAGTAGCAGTGGGAAAAAAGATTCAGATCCGGCTCATATAACCAACCATCAAAGACGACTCAAGAATCATGAATCTAGAGTCTATTTAACCGGCTCAGTTGAGTCCTAACACGTTTGATTGATATATAATCAATAAACTGCACCATTCAAACATCTTACATCTCACTCGGCAGAGAAACAAAACGTACCGCCCGACTTGACCACTAGCAAACTAAGACACTCACACACTCTCTCACTTACGCACAATACGCAGAGAAACAAAACTTAACTGACTCATAACCGCCGCTTGTGGATCCCTGCTTGACCAAGAGCCAAATATGCTCACTCGCCACCAAGTGGTCAGGGGCGTGAATTGCAATCTGGCATTTTGAGAGATTGCCTTCAGATTTTTCCGTCGCCGTTTTAAAGTAAAGAAACGGTCAGTGACGGAAAATATTCGGTTCCAGCAGATCCCTGCGACCCTTAACAGGAATAAGCGGTTACAGAAGATGAATGAATGAATGAATGAATGAATGAATGCTCGCTCCCTCCATATTGTCCAGTGTGTCAGTGTGGTGGGTGCATGAGTGTTCCTGGAAAACATCACCTGTACTCAGTGAGTCCACCTTGGATAAAACGGAGCTCTCGTCTTTGTGCCTCTGTGCTCCAGTAGGCACCTATGTATTGTGAGCTGTTTTGAGAGGAAAGGCTTGTAACAGGGGAGAGGGATTCGCTGTAAAGTGGTTCTGTATATTTACCTATTTCTAAAAAGAAGATATACAGAATCTACAAGTGGTTGTGTACACTGCTATGGATATATACAACTGTACAACTACACAGGATCTTGTATCAGGTTAATTGTAGGGACACGATTCAAACAGAAACTGAATATTTAACTTGTGGCTGATTACTGGGCAAAGGCTGAGGATCAGTGGATAAGCGGAGCGGGTTGCTTGGCGCTGGCGTATTAATGTGTGTACTTTTGCGAACGAGTGGGTAAATGTGTTCATTGTGACCGTAAAGCTCTTTGAGTACCAATAGGTGGAAAAGAGCGCTATATAAATACGAGGCCATTTAGCAAAGTGAACACAGTAAACAGTGAAGTCTCAGCCATGGAAAAACGTACGCAGCTGATTGATGGACGGTGGAAATGTGGCTTTTTCAGCAATGCGTGTTGTGTTTACGTGACTAAAGTGTACCGCTGGATCACAGACCCTTTAAGCAGGACTTTTGCCGTCTGTTAAAAAGCCATGGCTAAGCGCTGATTGTTTTAAGCTGTGTAGGACATACTGTGCACCACATCAGTGAGTAAAAGCCCCAAAACTGTATTTACACAGCGACTGGGGAAGATGCACGTGCACTGCGCGCAAGTTATCTTCAAAGAGGACCTTTACTCCAAATTCACAACAATCAATCTCCAACGCTGAAGCAACACATGGAGGAGTTTGTTCAGTTAGTGTCAGTTTCGGTTGTCAGCTTTTTTCCATCAGTCTCAAAAATACAGTGAGAAATACCAGAAAGCTCATGGTACGAAAACAAAAACATGCGTAACACGTGGTTGTGTGATTTGCCTTAAATAGTACGGCGTGCCAGAGGAAGCTACAACCTAGATGTGAAGTCGATAACATAAAACCCAGCATGTCTAACAATAGATGAACAAGTGGCCGATATGTCGTCTAGTTTACCGGCCGGTTCTATAACTAGCACGCTGGCTGACTGCCTCACTGACCCGGTGGTGGTGTAGGGCTGCTGCGCCGGGTGCTGAGTCACGGAGTTGCAGTGCTGATTACCACAAGGGAATGGGGGCCAGGATGAGAAGAAGTGGGGGCAGGGGGAGCCCCTTGGCACAGTGAACCCACTGTGTGCCAGCGCTCCTCCCCTAGAGGTTAAGCCCCAACGCGGTCACAGCCCCCTCCCTCCCTCCCTACAGCCTTCATTCAACAATACTTCAGTGGACGGTAGACAGGAAGTGGCATGTGGTTGTGAATCAACCGAGGTGTAAAACACACAATTTTCCGCATACATGTGACTGAAAGCCCCCCTGACAAAAACAATTAGACGATTAACTGAAAGACTATCTATCTATCTATAGATCTATCTTCGTTGGACCTCCTTTAGCTTTGATTACAGCACACATTCACTGTAGCATTGTTTCCATAAGCTTCTTCAGTGTCACCAGATTTATTTCCAGCCAGTGTTGCATTCATTTCTCACCAAGATCTTGTATTGATGATGGGAGAGTCTGAACCACTGCACAAAGCCTTCTCATTGGGGTTAAGGTCTGGACTCTGTGGTGGACAATCCATGTGTAGACATAGACCTGAGTTCTACTGTAGTTTTTCTTCCATTTGATTTCACCAAACGTTTGAGTGATCGCCAATCACGATCAACCACATTTCTTCCTCAAAGACGATGGTTCCCCACTATCCTTCCAGTTTTTAATAATGCGTTGGACAGTTCTTAACCCAGTTTTAGTAGTTTCTTCAATCTCCTTAGATGTTTTCTCTGCTTGATGCATGCCAATGATTTGACCCTTCTCAAACAGACTAACATCTTCTCCACGACCACAGGATGTGTCTTTAGACATGGTTGTTTAAGAAATGAGAAGCTACTCATTGCATCAGTTGGGGTTAAATAACTTGTTGCCAGCTGAAAGATAATCACCCATGATGCAGTAATTATCCAATAGGAGGCTCGTACATATTTGTGAAATCCAGGTGGAGACTTCTTTTTTTTTGACCAGGCAGTGTAGATATGACTAGTTGGAATGGTTGCCGTCATAAAATGTGCAGTTTGTTGTCTGGAATATGAAAATACTTAAAACTACAAACTGTCGGGTTAAAGCTAATCCAACAGCGATGGTTTGGGGAGCTGCCGCTTTATTCACACAGACCAGATCGTGCCCTAGGTTCAGGTTCACCTTTAAGTAGAAAGCTGAGTGCATCCTTACTCCAGACTCAACGGGCAATAGCTCTAGTGTATCGTAACAAAATATTGGCGAAATGAAGTTTCCTAGGCAGATAATGCGTTATTTAGAGGCTGCGTTTCGGTGCCCCATTCACTCCCACTATATGGATATACGCAGATCTAAATATCGTCCGAATGACTTCAAATAGCAAAAAAGTTATATGGGTGAGTAAACAATCGTATTTTATGCCAGAAATAAGGTCCAGGTTGTAAAAAAACAGTAATTCCCCTTTAAGGGACACTTTTATAAGGGACAGTATGTCTGGAGGTATTGTGTCATGACTCAGGTCGTCACTCGTTCTTGCTTAACTGTTCAGACCCGAGTCTTGACTAGAGCACAACAACAAGAAGCAGCAGATGTTAATTGTCTCGGAAATTTGCAATGCGGATCAGTCCACCCTCCTCTCCGCTTCCTTGTCTTATTTTACGCCCACCCCAACATCTGGAACTCCCTGAAACATACACACACTATTCATTTCATTCTTCTCTCTCTTTCCCTCTGCTCCACGTTTCCCTGCTCTCTCATGCAGACACATACCTCTCGCCATCATTCGGCCTCTCTGTCTCTGTCCGCTCTTCCTTTTTCTTCTTTATTTCATTCCGCCCTGCTTTCTCAGGCACACACTTATTCCCCCCCCCCCCCCCCACTTTCTCTTTCTGTGGCCTGACCAGCTGGGTGGAAAGAATCACTTGTTTATCTCTCCCGCTGTCCGTCAGGGGCTTTTGCTTTGCCGGTGCTGTTGCCTGGCAACTGCAGCACAAGCCAGCATTGGCTGCTTGTAGTGTGTGTGTGTGTGTGTGTGTGTGAGAGAGAGAGAGAGAGAGAAAAAAAGAGAGAGAGATGGAAAGAAAGAAAGAGACTCCATGTTGACTCGACAGGCTGAGGACAGACGGACGCATGCCGGCTTCTCTGCTCCCTCACCGCCAGAGTAGTTGCCAGCCTTTGTGCGACTCGCGGAGGAGCGACTCACACCTTGGCCAAGTTCGAGCGCCGACACACAAACACACACACACACTGCAGTCTAGACCGAGACTTGACTGAATCGACTTGAATGCCTTCATTGGCGCGGCTGCAGGCACTGATCTCACCTTCTGTGTGCGTTTCACTAGCTTTTGTTCCGAGTTTTCATCGCTGGTTAATCTGGAGTTTTTCCCTTTTTTTTTTTTTATTAACGCTTCCAAAAAGAGCATTACGCCCCATTAAGATATTTTAAAAGTGAGGAAATACTTGGATGAAGGCTTTGATCAAGTTAGACCTCTTAATTTGTGAACTGTAGCGGCACATTACAGCGTAGTAGTCTGTGAAATCTGTGAGATGTTCGGTAAAAACGGACTTCTGCGTGACTTCTTGAAGTGTGATCACACGTCCACAGAAGTCTGGTACGCGAGTATTTGCTCTAATCGCCTCTATCGAACTTACCAGCAAGTCTTTGCAGATTTGCAGGGCAGAGTTCACCGTTGTTTACCTCTGACAAAGGTGGAACTACATGGCAAGCTGTTAGACAAATGTTTAATTTATTATTCCAACTTCATCTCACCGATAAACTACAGTTTATAGTTTTTTTGTTTGTGATTCTCAGTGACACCACTTGATCTTTAAGCTTGAATGGAAACCTTAATGTTAAAAGACATGTCCCAGTCTTTGTTTTTTCCTTAGTTTAGTAACCTTAGTAACCTTAGTTTCTAAAATAAAAAAAAAAAAGAAGTAATGACTGCTTCTAGCCCCATTGAGGAGAATAGCACTCAATCAAACTTTAAATGCTCCCATGTGGTTGGTCGGCAAGAATAAACTGTTTTGTTGAATGTTGCAGCTGTAATCACCAGAACAGCAAACAGTGAGGGCTTGTAGGTATGACGGTAAACACATCAATAACTCGGGCCCTTTAAAACTAAAAATGACATTGTGATACATCGATCAAGGTAAAAGCGAAGCAGCAGCGTGCCTGTCCTGCTAAGACTCACAGATAACAAGGTCAGAAGACAGTGATTGCAGTTTTCCACGTCTAAGACAAGCGCAATACCCACAGTCAATGCAGTTTACAATGATTAAGAGCAGCAAACCCAAACCAGTACACGGTTTGCTTTCAGTCTGCTCTTAATATATAACATAATCTCATTTTAAGGACTTCAGAGGCAGCGATAATCCCTTTGTTAGAGTTTTTCATAGACATAAAGTGGAATTACTGTTTTTTACAACCTGGACCTTATTTCTGCCATAAAATACGTTCGTTTACTCGCCCATATAACTTTTTGGATCCAGTGGAGCGCCGCGTATATCCATATAGTGGTAGTGACTGGGGCACCGAAACGCAGCCTCTAAATAACGCATTATCTGCCACGAAACTCGTTCATTTCACCAATATTTTGTTATGATACGCTAGTGCTATTCCCCGTTGAGTCCGTAGTTACCTGTTATCATCATCCGAGGTCTGTAGATTGACCTACTAACTTCTGACCTGGATGATGTCATCTCTGAGCGCCGCGCACAAGCGACGGTCGGCTTGAATATTTTTCCGATTCTGAGGTTGTGGACGACGACTTTGTTTATGATGGACGTTCTTACCGTTTTAAGGCCAGAGTATACGGAGGCAGAGAGAGGAACAGCTGGCCAAAGAACAACAAACTGCTGCACATCTGCGAGTAGATAACAGGTAACTCATCATAACAAAATATTGGTGAAATGAAAGAGTTTCGCGGCAGATAATGCGTTATTTAGAGGCTGCATTTCGGTGCCCCATTCACTCCCACTATATGGATATATGCAGTTATATGGGTCTAAATATCGTCCGAATGACTCCAAATGACACCAAAGTTATATGGGTGAGTAAATGATTGTATTTTCTGCCAGAAACAAGGTCCAGGTTGTAAAAAAATGGTAATTCCCCTTTAACATTTCCCTCTTTTAGCTGAGCATAATGTTCAAATTAACAAGACAAATGTAAACGCCCTTTTTTGTTTTTAATCTCACAGTGATGTTCTCATGTGGCTGATTTTTTTTTCCCCCTCACATAAACCTGCTGCCTTCCACCGGGGGAGCTCTGCCCTCTGCAGCACAGAGTGTTCCCTAAATCTCACTAATATCCTGCAGTGGATGTCAGATTCAGGCACGTTCTGAGGATCCCGTTGTCTCTCAGCACCACATCTTGCATTACCCCTTTTCAAAACTTTGAAGCAGTCACGTGTAGTTGCTGTGCCAAAAGATCCTGAGAATGCATCTTCCTCTTTTGAAGGCTCCACTTTGGTTCCAATAATCTCAAGGATGGTACTCGGGGGGGGGGACTGCAGCATTGCATTGCACACAGCATTTGTCACCCCATAGCATAAGGACGTACCCTTGGCAAGCTAAATGTGTGTTGTGTACGGGGGTGGGAGGGAGACGGTGCCAGACCCCTCCTCTGCCGTTAATGATGACGGTTGGGAAGGAAGGCACGTCATGTCACGTCAAGCTCCTACATAACACTTTCCCCTCCTGACGAAACTGTCGGACTGTCGCTTGTGCAAAATACGCTAACAGACAGGCTCTGATTTGTGTGAGCTTTGGCACCTTCTGCGTACGATGTCCTCATTTTTACATTGTTGTTATTATCTTTTATGTAACCAGATTAAACATAGTTTACCCCCCCCCCCCCCCCCGCCAGTCAGCAGTGTGCAGATAAAAGCTCTGGCCCGAGCCGATACTGGCAGATGGAGAATGAATCTGAGCGTAGTGTCTGCAGCACAGTTCACCTCAGATGACTCTTCAGCGCTAGAGTGTGTGTCTGTCTGGGAGTGCTGTGATGTCACCCCCCCCTCCCGTTATGAATACTGTATTTCCCCCGTCTCCGTAGCGGCTGACCTCACTTCACATTGCTCAAGACCTCAATCCTCTCCGCTTGGCTCCACCCACCACGGCCGTCGCCTCCGCGCTCTTCCTCTCCGTCGTTGTTTAGTTACTTAGCTAATGGCCTGTGTTCACACTGCGTACATGTCCGTCATGAATCAAGTCATTACAGGCTTTTTTTTTTTTTTGTTGCACTCATCCATCTCTGTTGCCTTGCAGTGACTGGATAGAAAGTGTACAGGGGCGAAAACTGTTTACTGGACCCTCCGCATACTCCATTTATCTCAATTGCAGCAAGACCAGATTTAATGGTCTCAGTAAAAAGAAGTCTAATCAAAGACTACATCCGTGTAGCTTGTGTTTATATTGAAAGACTTAGTCTGTGAATGTTGGGAAATATGTCTGAGTAGGTTGTTTCATACTGCCTTACCAAATGAATGAATGAGTGCCTTCGAACTAAATGTTTCCGCCCTTAAAAGCTTTTAAACCTTAAATCCAAACGGGCGTAAAACTTTAAGCTAACAGATTTGCCGTTGCTGTGTCGCAGGCCAGAAGACGTGTCTCCACCTCCACGGCGTGTTCCCCTACATCTACGTGCCGTACGATGGCTACGGGCAGCAGCCGGAGCGCTACCTGCGGCAGGTGGCCTTCAGCATTGACAGAGCCCTCAACGTCGCCATGGGAAACCCCTCCTCCACCAACCAGCATGTGTTCAAGGTGGTGTTGGTCTCTGGCATGTAAGTGACACACGACTGTGTTGAGATTTGTCACAAATAGCAATATGAATCGTGCGCTATTCTGCTTTTATTCTATTTCTGTTATATGTATTTTATTTTGGATATATTTTATTCTGTTATTTATTCTGTTTTAAACTTGACATATATCCATATAGTGGGAGTGAATGGGGCACCGAAACACAGCCTCTAAATAACGCATTTTCTGCCGCGAAACTCGTTAATTTCACCAATATTTTGTTATGATACACTAGTGCTATTCCCCGTTGAGTCCAGAGTTACCTGTTATCTATTTGCGGACGTGCAGCGGTTTCTTGTTCTTTGTCCAGCTGTTCCTCTCTCTGCCTCCGCATCTTCCTTTCAACGAGCTCCTCATCCGTATACTCTGGCTTAAAACGGTAAGGACTTCCATCATATACAAAGTCGTCGTCCACAACCTCAGAATCGGAAAAATATTCAGCCATGTTGCAAAAAACTAGCAGTAGCAAATTACAGGTAAACAAGCTGACCGTCACGGGTGCGTGCGACGCTCAGAGATGACATCATCCAGGTCAGAGGTTAGTAGGTCAATCTACAGACCCTGGATGATGATAACAGGTAACTCTGGACTCAACTGGGAATAGCACTAGCGTATCATAACAAAATATTGGTGAAATGAACAAGCTTCGTGGCAGATAATGTGTTATTTAGAGGCTGTGTTGGGTGCCCCAGTCACTCCCACTATATGGATATACGCGGATCTAAATATCTGACAAACGACTCCAAATGACACCAAAGTTATATGGGTGATTAAACGATTGTATTTTATGCCAGAAATAAGGTCCAGGTTGTAAAAACCAGTAGTTCGCCCTTAAGTTGGCACTTAGTACCAAGAATTTAATAACTGGTAATGATGGTGCATTGAGACAATAAAGAATCTTGAATGCAAACCCTGTTTAAAACTCATAAATCTGTGTGAGGAAATGTCAGGGTTTAGATATTGATTTTGTTGTGTGTGTGGTCTTTTTCTTGTCTTGCAGGCCCTTCTACGGTTATCACGCCAAGGAGAAGCTCTTTATGAAGATCTATCTGTACAATCCACAGATGGTCAAAAGGTAAGATTATTGCGGATCAATAAAGTTTAATGTGAACAGGGATCATCACAGGCCCCCTTTTTGTTTGATGTTTCCGAATGCCAGACTGTGTGTGTGTGTGTGTGCGCGCGCGACTCTGCCAGCTAAACTGAAATCGATTGCTGCGTATTCAGTTGTACGCATTGATCGGCCGGGTCCGTGTGTGTGGAAGGAGACCGGAAGGCTGAATTATTTTTCAGAGTGATCTGCATTAGTGGTGACAATGTGAATGAAGAATTGATGCAACCGTAAGAGTATAGTGAAAGACGTGTGGAAAGGTGTGTAGCAAAAAATAAATAAATAACATCTGAGAATGGCAGAAGAGAATAATAAGAAAGGAATATTTGATGAAGAAAAAAAGTAAAAAAAAAAAATGGGTGAATGGCAGGTTTGGCTCTTGTATTTGATCAGTCAGTGTGTCAACACAGGTTTCTGACCTTTAAAGAGGAAACATGACTCCAGGGACGACCTCAAACATTCACACAGTGAACTGCTCCCCATTTCTCTATCCAGCAAGTAGATCAAGGACAACGGGTCCTTTTTCTATTTGTTGGACACACACACAAAAAAAAATTAAGTGAAAGGATTATATTTATAGATTTAAATTTGGTTTTACAGGGTTTTTTTTTAATTAATTGTGAAAAAAAGCATAATTAACAGTGTGGCGATATGTTCTGTGGTTCAAGCTTAATTCTTTAGGCCTTTAATAAATGTACAAAAAAAAAAATCATATTTAGCAAGTCTGAAAATTAATTAAAGTGACAGTTGATCGTCTTTGCTCAAACGCTGATCATTACAAACTGTTCACCAAGCAGAGAGGAGCCTGGGTACGTTTTTTTTACGGCTGTTTTCAACCAAACTGTGCAGGAAAATATTGTGCTACCTTCATTAATGTGAATGAGGCCAGTTCAGTGCCTACACAGAGGCCTTTTGCAAAAGATTTTACCTGATTCAGTTTTCAACAGATAGCAGAAAACAGTGTTATCTGGTTACATTCCTGGTGCATTACTTTGCTGTACGAACACTAACCTGTCAGCCACTCCAGATTTGCTCACTGAGTATTTTAATTCTCTGACCAACGTGGATCTTTTCAATCCAAAGGGTCACTAACGCCTATCTAGGTTCATATACCTGTACCGTGGAAGACTTGAAGGATGTGCGTGGATCGTCACATTCATATAGTTGTGATTGCCCATTTGTATGAGAGAACTAAGCCGTACATTTGCTAATAAACATGTTTACAAGCACTGTTTTTCTTATTGAAGCTATATTAGGAAGATGATCATTGCTATTTCAAAGGATGACTGTATTCATGCCTAATCGTTGAAATAACATCAGTGTTATCTTTTTTTATTCACGGCGCAAAACCTTTTTGTTGTTGTAGAGTGTGTGAGCTGTTACAAAGCGGAGCAGTGATGAACAAGAATTACCAACCCCACGAGGGCCATATCCCCTTCCTGCTGCAGCTCTTCATAGACTACAACCTGTACGGCATGAACCTGGTTAATTTGGCAGCTGTCAGGTTCCGCCGGAGCCAGAACCAAGGTAAGGAGCAGTTGTTTTTTTTGCAGAACTAAATCCTGTTGGCTGTGGCTCTTCAGTTGCAGCACCTTGGCTACTGTCACCCTCCTCCTCCTCCTCCTCCTCCTTCTCTCTCCTCATTAGCTACGGCTATTTGTTCTGGACCCTCCCTTGTTTCCTCAGCTGCCAGGAGCACTGGTTGAAGCCTGGAAATATTCAAAACTAATGAGTTGGTCAGATATTGACATTAGTTAGACTGGTAAGCTTTCCCACATGTATTTTCTTTGGTACCTGTGTGCACCGCTTTGCTAATATTTCTGGCCCAGTTCCTCCTCAGGTCAAACATTTTTATTTGGTTTTGAGGAAGCAAACACTCCGTGTCAGAGAATCAAAATTAATGTTATCCTTCCATGCACAGTCCATATCGACTAGCAGTTATGTGCTAAACTTCGACAACCTGGCTACATCCTAACGCTGACTTCTAACTGTCATTTCTATAATAGGCTCCTTCCGTGCATTTTAGTAAATTATTTGGAATTGACAGTGTTGCGTTACGAACATGGACTACATTATCAGAATTAACTTGGAAGTTTTGGATAAATTCATTAAAGGGGAACTACTGTTTTTTACAACCTGGACCTTATTTCTGGCATAAAATACAATCGTTTACTCACCCATATAACTTTTATGTAATTTGTAGTCCTTCAATTAGATCTGTGTATATCCATATAGTGGGAGTGACTGGGGCACCGAACCACAGCCTCTTATCTGTCGCGAAACTCGTTAATTTCACCAAAATAACAATAATAACAGGTAACTCCGGACTCAACGGGGAATAGCACTAGCGTACGATAGCAAAATATTGGTGAAATTACCAAGTTTCGCGGCAAAAAAACGCCTAAATGCGTTATTTAGAGGCTGCGTTTCGGTGCCCCATTCACTCCCACTGTATGGATATATGTTAATCTAAATATCTCCCGAAGGAACACAAATTACACAAAAGTTATATGGGTGAGTGAACAACTGTATTTTATGCCAGAAATAAGGTCCAGGTTGTAAAAAACAGTAGCTCCCCTTTAAGAGTTGTTCAATTAGACTGATTCTATGAGGTCACAGTAACTTCTACTACTACTACTACTTTCTACTTTCTGCTTCACTTCGCCAAAAATTCTCCGAACCGCTACAGTCAATCTTTCCTCCATGTGTTCCGTCTTTATTGGTCCAAAACAATCAATTCAAAAATTGCGGATAAATACTAAAAGCAGAAACACGCTACCACCAAGCGGACCAATCACAACTCTTGCTGTGTTTCATTTCTGGGGAGGTGCACGTCAGTCTACAACGTTAGGGTCTACGCTATCGCTGTCGCCATAGCTACGTCTTCAAATTGAGGCAGAAGCCTAAACCTCCTATCAGTCCTCATTTCACCTTTGCCTCAGGATGCCTATGTAGCCCCTTGAAAGCTCTCCGCCTTCTCACTTCTCTTCCCGTGTTTTGTCTTGCGGGTCTTGGCTCTCTCTGCACTAGCGTTCTCTAACCTCTTTTCAGTTCGCTTTGTGTCTCTTGTTCGCTTTACTGCTGTTCACACAAGGAGTCCAAAGCATGATCTAATGGAAGAACACCCATTGAGACATTAGTATTCGTTTGGAGCCCTGTTTCAGGCAACTTGATAAATTTAAAACCCATATTCCCTCTTTTTTTAGCACTCTGACAATTCCCAGGGGAAATGCTGCTAAATGCTCCACTGTGTTCACATTTGTTTTTTTTTTCTGTTTACCATTAACCGCCCAGCAGGTTGAGAACAGTGGCAGCCAGATGTGACTGGGATGTAGTTTACTCATAACAGTGAGAGTTCACCAAAATATTGGACTTGCATACCGTGAAACCGACACTGTAATGTTCGCTGAGTAATGTGCTTAGGAGTTTAGTGGATTAGGATTTATGCAACAGTGCCTGAAAAAGACGTACGCCATTTCACATGCATATATAAAAACAAACTTGAAGGGGAACTGCAGCGGCAGTCAGAAGTGTCTTCCTCAGATTATGGTGAACCTGACATCCAAAAACCTAACGCCACTCCTCCTCCGGATGGAGACTAAACCCCTAATTGCCAACTCGGTTTGATCACAGCTTAGTCCTAATCTCAGACCCTCATCATTTCCAGTCCGACCTTTCTCCACACTCCCATAGCGCATCCCGCCCCGCAGGACTGCATTCACGTGCGAGGGCATTAATGATTCACGACAGGAAATTCCACACTTGAATTCAATAAAGTTCTTTTATAAAAATCCTCACGCCTGATTCCCCTCCAACAAAAGCAGGGTTCCCATGTTTGATCCACCTCTGCACTGATGCAATCGGTGGAAAGAAGGCTCCGGTTCCTCGTACAACAAAGAAACCAAAATGCCTCCAACAATAGGTACACCTGTTTACATTTTCTTCTCCCCCTCAGGCTCTGACTTGAAAGCAAGTTCTTAATCTGGGATCAAGTGGCAGAAGGTTATAAGTGGCTTGGCTGATAAAACGGGCCAAATGTGAGTCCGTAATGTGTTTTGAAGCCCACAAGTACCGACCTTCAAAATACAGAGGTGGAAAAGTACCCAACTTACCAGATTCTTTGTTTCCTCTTCACCTTGGAAAAAAAACAACCTACCTAAAAAAAGCATCTGATGGCCCGCCTGAAGAGATGGTGGTAACTCTGTTGTCATTTTGCGACTTGAGTGTGGAACTTCATTGTTTCCAGAAACACTCTAAAGACAGGATGCCACCTAGACGGCTGTGTGACTTCACCATGTCACCACCCACACTGTGGGGGTGTTTGCCACTATCTGTTCTTGTCCCGTACTGTGCTCTTGTGAAACATCTTCCCAAGTACTGTTCCAGTTCAAAGTGCGCACGTGACCGTGTGCGGTCCAAATACCCCACCTGTTTATCGAGGACGCATCGAGGGAGGTAACTTGTGTGGTCTTGGTACAACCGTGCATCCCAGAATGCATTTCACGGGCGTCCTTGACTACATTGCAGTTCCATAAAAATCATAAAAAAATCCCGTCATAATCTATTTTTACCTGTCACTTTAATTTTTTAAAATGATAATAATGCAATTCAATAGCTTTCAATTTTCATTCAAATTTCATTAACTTTAAGTACTTTTTAAGTATTGACAGTATTGACTTTAAATGGTAGGGTTAAAAAAAAAAGTTTGGGCTGCCGACACGTCTTGTCCGTACTCGGACCGGGACTGCTAGTGCTAACGGCTCTTAGGTGGCACCGTAGGGTTGAAGTGCTTCAGTGGTATGCAAACTCTTTTATTTTGCACAATTTGCACAAAAACTCATCAGTCCTAGCAACGTGCTTTCATCCGATTCCTCCATTTTGGTAGCCGTGAGCTGCATAGACATGTGTATATATATATATATATATATATATATATATGTGTGTGTGTGTGTGTGTGTGTGTGTGTATATATATATATATATATGTCTATGGTTAGCTGAGCTCTGACGTGTGCATCAGTGTAATCAGTGTACGAGGAAATTGTGCACTGACAAAAGTTCCGCGATGTTTGGATCGCAAACTGCGATTAGAGACGAGAGCCAATTAATAAGGTCACTCGCCACCAAGTGGTCAGGGGTGTGAGTTGCAATCTGTCAAAATGACGGATGGCCTTCAGATTTTTCTGTCACAGTTTTAAACAAACGACGGAATGACGGAAAATATTCGGTTAACGCGACCCCTGATACAGTATAAGTGACATAATACTGTAGCTGTACTGTAACTTAATATTTACTCCAGTGAAAACCAAATGATGAATTTATTTTTCAACATCTGTACCACCGTTTCATCTCCAGAGAATTAAGAGAATAGAGATGCCTATTAGACAGGCAATTCTCCTTAGAGAAGCACCACGCTGCCATTACCTTCATGTGCGTTATGTCTGCGTGTTTGTGTTTTCCAGAAGAAGCAGCAGCAGCCTCGGACAAGCCAGCCTCTAACAGCCATCCCAGCATTAGCCCCTGGAAGATCCCCTGCACCTCCAAGCTCAACGACAGCAGCCTGGGCGGCACGTTTGTCCGCTGGGAGGAGAACGCCATACCCTGGTGAGCCCCGCATGCACGCACCCTGCTGCGTCAGATCTTAGCATGTAGTAGTTTCTTTCTACCAATTTTGTCGTTTTTGTTTTAATACTTAAACACTTTTTTTTGTATTAATTGTCTGCAGCTCCTTAGTTCTGGATCAGGTGGAGAAGCAGAGTACCTGTGAGCTGGAGGTTGACGCTGCGGCTGTGGACATACTCAACCGTCTCGATATTGAAAGTAAGTTTACTTCCGGCAATATTGCATCCAACGGGGGCAAGGAAATAAAGGTGAAATCGAGATGCAGAACGTTTAGCTCACACGACGGATTGGTTACTATTGTTCAGACTGCCTCCCTCTGTCTGCCCCCCCTACATCAAAATCCATTAGAAGTGTCAAACATAAACACTGTGGAGAGGACCTAACACCTCATGTCAATGGGGAGCACAGAGAGGAAGAGATTAGCAGAGATTAAAGAATCCACGATGGAGGGATGAAACTGAGCAAGGCCAGTAAAGCAGATGGTGTTGTCTGAATAAGCCATGGACTCCTATTTGAACAAACACAAGTTTTGTCCCTTTACCTGAAGCCAGTCACAGAAGCTACATGTGCAGGGTTTGTTGGTGGAGCTTTTAAAGAGCATGTTTCGGTAAACGTGTCCTTGTCAGGGTGAAGGCTTCAGGTCATCCCAGAAGTGCCAGTTTTGCTGAATGGTGCGTTTGTGCGTTAATGACAGTACTTGAAGTATCCAGTGAGTCCTTGTGATTTAGATCAGACTGTACTAAGAAGCGTAAACCATTCCAAGAATCTGTCTCAAAGTGAAGAAAGGAAAGGAGAGGCCACTCCAGGGCAGGCGGAACATGTGTTCTGACTCACACTTTTCCATCTGCTGCTAAAACTGGCCTTTTGAAAATACAACTACAGCATTTATGTATGTATGGGTTGAGTTCTGGTGTCAGTTTGACTGGTCAGCGCCGTCACGCCTTAACGGTGCAATGGTAGGTGAGCTGACACTCATGGTCGTGTGCTGTGATTCTCGCTTGTGTCCAGATCAGATTGGCAGGAACCCAGGCCTACAGGGCATCTGGGAGGATGAGAAGCAGAGGAGGAGAGAGAAGAACCAGGCCTCCCAGATCGAAACCCCCGAGTCACAAGGTGAGGAGATTCACAAGAGGAACTGTCATTTCTGTTATTTTTTTTTTTCACTACTTTGATCGTACATAAATTACTCACAAAGCTTTTACTTTAAGTTTTGTGTCCATTTTGTAAAGTGTGCTGGCAGAAATATTGTTATTAGACTGTAAAGGTAAAGGCTCAAATACACACTCGTACTTCTTAATAGGAAACATAGAGACAATAAGAAATAAGTAGAATATCACCACTCCGTATCACTAGGTTAATAAATATATTCATATAACACTTCACATTTTTAAATACAGGACTGTAGTCTTTGTGCATCTTTCACATATTGTACTCTGTAATAGTAATGTCCCACAGTTGTCATACAATCAGGGATTGACAATTTGTGGGCGAACTGTTGATTTGTTTAAAACCAACAATCTACAGTGTATCCGGAAAGTTTTCACAGCGCGTCACTTTTTCCACATTTTGTTTTGTTGCAGCCTTATTACAAAGTGGAAATTCTTTTTTTTGAAGTATACTTAAAGTATACCACAACTACACTCTTCTATATACTACTAGTGTACTAGTTATACTTCTAGTCCACATTTTTAAGTTTATAAAAGTATACTTTAAGTCAGAGGTTGCACTAGACGTTTTCGTTGTCGGTCATTTTGACTGACAGGGTCATAAAAATCCCGTCATAATCTATTTTTACCCGTCACTTTAATTTTTTTAAAATGATAATAAAGACACATTCAATAGCATTTAATTTTCATTAAAGTTTCATTAACTTTAAGTACTTTTTTCAGAACAGTATTGACTTTAAATGGTAACAAAAAAAACAAAAAAGTTTCGGATGCCGACACGTCTTGTTCGTACTCGAAACGGGACTGCTGTTAGCCGAGCTCTGATGTGTGCATCAGTATAATCGGTGTACCAGGAAATCGTGCACCGACAAAAGTTCTGTGATGTTTGGAACGCAAACTGCGATGAGAGACAAGAGCCAATTAATAAGGTCACTCGCCACCAAGTGGTCAGGGGTGTGAATTGCAATTACTTATACTCAAGTATACTTAATAAAATGAACTTTAAGTATACTACTTTTTGCTAAGGGCAGCCTTTGCTCAATACTTTGTTGATGCTCCTTTGGCAGCAATTACAGCCTCAGGTCTTTTTGAATACGATGCCACAAGCTTGGTACACCTGTCTTTGGGCTGCCCATTCGTCTTTGCAGGACCTCTCAAGCTCCTTCAGGTCGGATGGGAAGCGCTGGTGACTCCTTTTGAATCATTCTGCCACAGCCTCATTGTTTTCAGATCTCATTCTTAGAGTCCAGTGTAATCCAAACTGAGATTACACTGGATGGTCCAAAGTATGACTCAAATGACCTCTGACCTTAAGTTGTAAGATGATGTTATTATACATTAAGTTGAACGTCAGAAGTGAATGATTGTTTCAGACGGGCTTAATGTAGGTCTAGAATTTCAAAAACCATGTGTACAAAGATTTCAGTTCAGTGGCGCCAGCCTTTCTGTTTGTTATGACAGAGTTGTGTTTTCAGGCAATCCAAACTCTTTTGTGGCTAACTGTATTGTTCCATCATGTTTAGCTCCTTATTGTTGTACAGCTGTGGCATCTGTCTTAATTTTGTTTCTGGATCCTCTTTAAGTGTAAGACGGCATTTGAGTTTTCCATTCCCTCCCACAGGTCACGGTCATCATTCTCAGAGCTGTCCGGATGATTTGGGGACGCAATTTCGTCTACTAACCATAAACACGAACCTTAATCTCGCCAAAGTTATCTCCGTACGCACTGTCATTGCTGTCATAGCAACAGGTTGATAAGTAATCACACATGAATCTGCTGTTTTCAGGCCTTCATCCAAGCACGCAGGTTTCCTTGATCTGAAAAAGCGAGAATCCTGTTATGCAAAAGGAAATTTAAATTTATTTCTATAAGTTTGACTGACAGCAAAATTACCCAGCCATTACCAGCATACTTAACTGCTATTACCGACCAAAATGTTTTAATTGTAGCTCAGAATTCAGTGTCGTTTGTCTGATCTGTTCCAGATCGTGGTTTTGTCGCTTCGACGGAGAGCGAAAAAATCTTCATGAAGAGGTTAAAGGAGATTCTGAAGGAGAACGAGTTCGACGTGTAAGTTCATCATCCTTCCTCTGACTTAACGGTAAATAGGCTCAGCACATTTCAAGATAAATTATGCCTGAGAGTTATTGCTGGACGTTTGTCCCAACCCCTGAGGAAACCCAGAGTAGTTGGAACAAAGCTGGGATTTGTGGAAGAGAGAAACGATGTACGGGAATAATTACAAGATGCTTCCAGCCTTAGTGGAAAAAATGTCCCCCGACGTTTTCTCAGACCACATGAATATGTGTTTTTTTGCATCTTTAATTCTTTGTATTGAACTGTAATGAAGGTGTTGCCTCTCAGCTGCAACATCTGTGTCCGCCTCCACTTTCTTCTCAAGGCGGAGAGGGAGGGAGTGAAAGCAGAGCTCGGGTGGAACGGGAAAGGATGGATGGGAAAGTGAAGTTAGAACAGATGTAGTGGAGAAAGAGGTGGTGAAATGATGTTGCTGAGGTTACACACCCCCTCCCTCCCTCCCTCCCTCCCTCCCTCACGCTCCCACCATGTACAGCAAGAAAGTATTTCCTGTTATGAATAAAAGTACAGTTGGCCCGGCAGCCGTGAGCGCCGCGGCATCTGATCCAGATGGCTTCTATTCACTAACCTCCGATATCAAACAGGAACAGAGGGAAAGGGGAGAGCAGTGCAGTGTGGGAGCCGTGTGGGCTTTCGGTGTAGAGCAAGTCCCGTCTTGAGTGATGGGGCACACACACAAACGCACAAACACACACCCGGACACACACACGGACACACACACAGTTTGCTGGCTGCTCTCCCACTGCCTGGCTGTCCCAGTCACTCGCTCTGTTAATACTCACACACAGTCTGTCACTTCCTTTCCTTTGGCTTTCCCTTGCTCTATTATGCACTGCCACTGTTGCTACTGCATTCTCGGTGTCTCACTTGGCACTGCGGGCGTTGTTGGAAATTTCTCATTTCCTTCTACTTTCATGCTTTTCTTTATTCCATGCTATCACAGGTTTCCACTCGTTCCCTCTGAGATTTTGCTGCAACCTTAAATCAATCAGTCATTCAGTTGTAATTCGTCAAAAAAATCCATCTCCCCCTGTTTTATTACATGTATATAACTATTCAGTACTATTTGAAATGTACTATTAAATTCTCTGTCCTCTTTTCTTGTCCTATTTATTGTTTCCGATTCCATACTTCCACCCTGTTTTACCCAAACTTCACTCTATGCTGTGGAAAATTGGGATCTTTCCCACTTGAGAAACATCTACAAGGCCAAAAACTCTTGTTTTTTTTTTTATTGGTTCTGACGAACGGCAGTCGTGCCTCTCAAACCTGATTGGTGGATCCATTCTCCCTCCCTGCCACTGCCCTGAAGCTCACTGTCCTTTCTGCCAAAGGAAAAATACCCAAAGCAAAGGATGAGTCTCCTTTTTTTAGATCAGTGCTTCTCAGCTTTATTGTTTTGTGACTGGAGCAAGTCTGGGAAATTAAAGGAGAACTACTGTTTTTTTTACAAGCTGGACCTTATTTCTGGCATAAAATACGATCGTTTACTCACCCATATAACTTTTGTGTAATTTGTAGGCATTCAGGAGATATTTAGATCAGCGTATATCCATATAGTGGGAGTGACTGGGGCACCGAAACGCAGCCTCTAAATAACACATTATCTGCCGCCAGACTAGTTCGTTTCACCAATATTTTGTTATGATACTCTAGTGCTATTCCCCTTTGACTCCGGAGTTACCTGTTATCATCATCCGGGGTCTGTAGGTCAATCTACAGATGATGTCTTCTGACCTGGATGATGTCATCTCTGAGCGCCGCGCAAAACATTCAGCCATGTTTTGCACAGAAAATTACATCATCCGGGGTCTGTAGGTCAGTATACAGATGATAACAGGTAACTCAATGGGGAATAGCACTAGCGTATCATAACAAAATATCGGTGAAATTAACGAGTTTCATGTCTGATAATGCGTTATTTAGAGGCTGCGTTTCGGTGCCCCAGTCACTCCCACTATATGGATATACGCAGATCTAAATATCTCCCGACTGACTCCAAATGACACCAAAGTTATATGGGTGAGTAAACGATCGTATTTTATGCCAGAAATAAGGTCCAGCTTGTAAAAAACAGTAGTTCCCCTTTAAGCAAATTGATTTATGAGCAGAATTTGATTTATTGCAGATTTAATCCTATACAACGACCAAGTAGAAACAGACTTACAAAACAGCTATGGGGCCATTTGGAAACAGTCCATTACGTAGCTCGGCCTTCAAAGGGCACAGGCACGTTGATTTTGACGCTGTAAATGGTCCCGGCTGCTTGCCAGATCATGTTACAGTTGCCATTAGCTATATTATATTATAATGTAAGTTGGGCCGTGCCTGTCACCCAAGAAAATAAATCAATATTTACTTGCGATGTCTTATTTTAGTTAGTTTTTGTCTGCTATTTGTGTCCAATTTAACCCCAAAAAACATATTTTTATTGCTAAAGGCCTTAAGAGCCCTAAAATAAAAACCTTCGAAGAAATTATTTTTCTTCTTCCTATCCTTTAATTGGTTCACAGTCATCATGTGAGCCTGTCAGATTTACCTCGTGACCAACTCTATTGATCACGGTATTGTCCTAACAGGTCAGAAACACTAGACACGGGTAATATTCTCCTTATCTTTCTCCTTGTTCCACGCTCTCCCCATTTTTCCTTCTTCAGCTTCATCATTAAAACTCTCTTACCATAGCAGACCCAGTGAAAGAAGAAAGAAGGGGGCGTGGCTTTGGTGGTGAAATGTGTTAATTGCTGCGGTAATCTCTTGACGCCTGCTCGGCTCCCTCCCTCGATGCCTGCAAAGTTGCTTGCTAGCAGACTAATTAAGAGACAGCCAGACAGTGGCACGTGTGCACCGAATCTCCGGAGCCCTTTCCTCATGCGGCCCGGCAGAACTGAAGTCTCTGAATGACAGTGAGACTACAATAAAATCTCACTCACCGTTAGCCTAAACTCTGACTTTAGAGTTGCACCAAAACGTCAGTTGCTGTTTTTATAATCGCCCGTGAAAACCCTTCATCATTTATCAGCCACGTGCTGCTCATTCATCTTTTAAAGTAAGTGGAAGGCTGCCCAAGAGGCTGTGACTTTATTAGCATTTTGTCTTCTCCTCCACCAGTTCAGCGCCTCTCTCTGGCCTGACTCCAGTGGAGTGTTCCTCTAGGCAGACGTGGTGTTATGTTGCGTTACCTGTCCGTCCTCACAGGAACCCCCTCACCCCCCCAACACCCCCAGTGTTTTCAGCGTATTACGTCAGAATGTGTTTGACCCATGCACGCCTGCAGTCACAGGAGCAACAGGGGCTCAAATCAGTAGCTTGATGGCATGTTGTATTAAATTAAACCTCCCCGGTGCTACGTGGGATTTAAACCTACAGCCTCTTGGGCGTAAGCTCGGGCTCTAATCTTCAAACTTTCTGAAAAGCCTGCCTACAGATGTTGCTTGGGTCAGCTCAGAAATGCATAAAATGAAATTCATTTTTTTCTCTTTATTACCAATTCTGCGAAATTTGTTCCACTTCCAAGCAGCGGCCGCTTGGCTGGTCTACATTTCAATATTTCAGAGTCGCTAAGTGGGGAGTTGCTAGGCGATGCGGCGGGGCAGCATGGCTAAGGGAGCATGATAGGCAGCTTGTAGCTGAGAGCGATCTGGAGGGATACAAAGCCCAGTTGGCCGCCTGCCCATTTTCCATTTATATTCCCTCGCCAACACACACACACACCACTTAGTTGCTCACACACACACACACTCACCAGACAAGAGACACTCTCTACACTTGTGCAGCCCCCACACAGACAACCCTCACATAGTAAAAGGAGCACTTCCCCTGATTACGACCCACGGTAAAGAGATGCTAATTAAACATGACTGCGTGAGGGCAGATACCAGAAGGTTCCTCTGTTCTGCCGTTCAGGTGACACAGCCAAAGAGACGGTGCTGCTGAAGCTTGTATTTTTAAAATATTGTTTTTTAAAGATTTGGCCATCCTTCACTTTCAAATATAATGATATTCAGCATGAACATTTGAGAATATGTTAAATTTCACCTGATGGTTTTAAAGGGGAATTACCGTTTTTTTACAACCTGGACCTTATTTCTGGCATAAAATACGATCGTTTACTCACCCATATAACTTTGGTGTTATTTGGAGTCGTTCGGAAGATATTTAGATCAGCGTATATCCATATAGTGGGAGTGAATGGGGCACCGAAAGGCAGCCTCTAAATAACACATTATCTGCAGTGAAACTCATTCATTGTAAAAAAAAAAAAAAAAAAAAAAAAAAAGTAATTCCCTTTTAACTCACTCACTGCTAGGTCTAATAAAATGTGACGTCATTAATTAGTCATTGAATCAAATGTGTTTTATTTGTGTCTGTACATGTTGTGCTTGGACAAAGAAATTATCTTAATTCTGCCTTTCTCCACTCAGGACACAAGATACATCTGTGGGCGATGGGGACGACCAAGAGGATTTCATTGGGGAACTAACTCTGCATTTGGACCCCCTGACCCCAGGTGGACTGCAGTGCACCCCTGCTAATGCAGTGGGGACGCACAGGGACTCACAACCAGGTGCGGGCCAATGTTTAGAGTATTTACTATTGGAGAGGTAAAGTGTCATAATGATTATAGGACTGTGTCCTCTACTGGGATTTGGCGTACATTGCGATGATGATGATAATGACATAGTTTTACAGCAGAGTAAGGGTTGCCTTTGTGTTCAGATTTTTATTTTTCGGGGGGAACACTGCAAAAACGTCAAGCACAAGGCTCGAGATTATAAAATTCATCTCACTTAGAGGCAGTTAAATTTATTATATACTTGTATACATTCACCATAAAGGTTTTCAAAGAGTGTCTGTTTAATAATGATTTGTCCAGCTTTTTCTGAACACGTGCACTATGCAGTCCCACCTTCATTGTTACTCTTACCTCTTTATTTCTGTGTAATACTTTATATGTTAAAATATTGAGGGAGAACTACTGTTTTTTACAACCTGGACGTTATTTCTGGCATAAAATACGATTGTTTACTCACCCAGATAACTTATTAAAATATTGGTGAAATGAACGAGTTTCCCGGCAGATAATGCGTTATTTAGAGGCTACCTTTTGGTGCCCCATTCACTCCCACTATATGGATATACGCTGATCTAATTATCTCCTGACTGACTGCAAATTACACAAAAGTTATATGGGTGAGTAAACGATCGTATTTTATGCCAGAAATGAGGTCCAGGTTGTAAAAAACAGTAGTTCCCCTTTATTGTTATAATCTAATTAAAGATGCTTTTAGTGATAGTTGGAGAGGTCGTAGTGTTTTTTTCTGGGCAGGTTGACCGTCTATCACTTCCACCAAGTCAGGGGTTGAAAGCATGACACTGTGTGATTAGCATTAGACTAATCTGCAGGCTCTGTCTCTGCCAAGTCTCCTGCAGGAGCAAAGAAACTGCCAGAGACAGCAGTGGCACACACACACACATTGACCTAATGTTGAACTGTGCTGTGTTGGTGAACCACTTCATTTTAGAACCTCTCTCTGCTCTTGTTTACAGACTTTGTAAGGGGCAGTGGTAAAGTTCCAGACGAGGCTGTTGTTGATGAGGAGGCCATCCTGAGTGTCCTGGAGAACAGTCAGACTTTTCTCCCACCCTCGCAGACGTCCAACCACTCCCCCCTGTTAGGTATGAGTCCCACTTTCTCCTCTCTTTCTCATTTTTCCATTCTGTCCTCCTTAAAAAAATAAATAAATCTCCTGTCGTGCAATTCCTGTTTATTCTTTAATGGTCCACGGTGGAACGCTGTGCTTCCGCTCCCGTGTTATAAGATAAGATAAGACTTTATTTATCCCCATGGGGAAATTAGGGTGTTACATCGGCAGGGAACAACAGTACAGGATACAAAAAACAGAATAAGGTAGACGAGAGAAACTATATAAAAGTAAATACATTATGGTACAAAAACTTATGGTACAAAAACTACTTGCATATTGCATCAGGTTTTCAGTAGCTAACTGAAAGTTAAAAGAACCAACTAGTGTAAATAGAGGCTTCAGGTGGTAAGGAGATGTGGTAAGGAGGCTTAATATACATATTGACATTCATGAATATCTTGAATAAGACAAACTCTAATAGGAGTTGCACCAAAAATTGCACTAAAAAGACATGAGGTAATGACAGGGATGAGTTGGTATATATTGTGCTCTTGTAATGCTGATGTTAAAGAGTCTGACTGCTGAGGGGACAAAAGACCTCTGGAAGCGTTCCTTCTTGCACTGTGGGTGCGGCAGTCTTTGGCTGAAAGAACTTCCTAAAGTCCCAACTGTCTCATACAGGGGGTGAGAGGGGTTGTTCCTGATGTTGGACAGTTTAGCCAACATCCTCCTCTCCCCCACCTGCTCCACTGAGTCTAGAGGACAGTCCAGGATGGAGCTGGCCCTCTTGATCAGTTTCTCTTTTCGTCCCCTCTCCGTGACTCCGCCACACCAGCAGACCACGGCGTAGAAGGTTGCCAATGCAACCACAGTGTCATAAAAGGTCCTGAGTAGTGTCCTACACGCCCCAAAGGATCTCAGTCTCCTCAGAAGGTGGAGACGACTTTGTCCCTTCCTTTATAGGACATTGGCGTTGTCCGACCTGGCCTCTCTTCCCAGCAGACTTCAAGTTTTATCTGGTTTTCTTGGACCTCTGGAAGAATGCCTTACAGTCATAGACAGTTTGCTCCAGGGATTGCTTCTTTCTCCTTATAATATAATATAATATATATATATATAATAATACTACTGTACAATGAAAATTACACCTGAACACAGATGTCATACTTTTGCAGCATTACTATAACCAGCATAGTTTAATCTTCCTAGTGCAAGCTCTATCTCTGCCTGTTGAGAAATTAAAGCTACGTGGTTTTCCTGGTCTAGAGTCACAAAAATGCTCTGAAGAGAAAAAAGGACTCCATGACAAGATTGTGTTTCCAGTTTGCATCAGTGAAAAGCAGTAAATCATCATAAAAAGAAAGAAACACTGACTCTCTTTTCTATGTGCTCTAGTAACTATATGCTCATTCATGTGATGTGTTGACAACCTGTTTCTATTCTATTTATGACGTGGCTAAGTTATGTTGTGGTCAAAAGCTAAAATAAGAAAGTTGTTTTCAAGCTAAATAAAGTCTAAGGTTTAAAGACGAAGCCAGTTTCTAGCTGTGATTAATTGGCAGATTTTTAAAATGCTTCAAGTTGTTGTTTTCAGATTGATTTAACAATTTATGTTTTTTTTTGTTTTGTTTTGTTTTGTTTTGTTTTCATCGTCTGTGTAGACAGCAGCCAAGACCAAGCCATCATTGATTTGTTGGTTGGCCTAGAGGACAGTTGTTTCTCCAGGACCCCAGTCAGGCAGAGTTCTCACTCCTCATTTGCCGGTGCTGGAGCCTACCACTGTAACAGCGACGAGGAGGAAGCAGGGCCCGAGCTGGACAAAGAAGAGGCAGAGCTCAGTGTCTTAATGTCTCAGCGGTGGGACAACGAGCCTCCTGAGGCCTCATCCTCATCGAGGCAAGTTTATATCTCTGTCGTCTCTATTATTACTCGTCTTTCAGAAACACCCACCCATTTGTTCTTGTTCTGCTTTTTCTCACAGAAACATTTCCATCAGTGACTTAATTTAAAAACAAGTGACAACAACTGCTTTTTTTTTTTGGTACCAGCTTTATTGCAGATTGTCAAAACTGAAAGTTGAATTTCTGGTCAGATTTGTAAACTTCTGCTGTTCTTGTACGGTTTGTGCAACGTGGATTTCGTTATTCAATTGAATGCTAGAGAACAGCCCAAATTGTTTAATAAATTGCATTAAAAAAACAAGATTTGTTTTGGTATCTGTAGGGAAATGGGCTTAGGTATTGTCATGGCAGGAGTATTTAAAAATGGAGCCAATAACCAACGTTAGATTAGGTTAAAATTTGGTGTTCAAGTCAATCTTGGAATAGTGTTTGCCCAGAATAATTCAGTCCAAAGATCAGGATAAACTAGAATTAATTTTAAGCTTCAATATTTGTTTTCAATCTTAAGCACATACCCAAACCTTTACACAGTGATCAATCAGGAGATGGTCATCCACAGTGAGCTGTGGGTTTTTTAATCAGTGTCACTGTCTGTGTGTGCATAGGCCCGCTGTGAAGGAGACAGAGGACGGCTTCAGTGACGAGCAACAGGAGTCCTGTGATGAGGACATGGAATGGAGCGGGAATAACTCTCTGTTTGCCAACTTGTCTATCCCCCAACTCGATGGAGCAGCAGATGAGAGCAGCGGTGAGTCATCTTAGGCTGAGATACAGTGAAATGTCAGTTTCCTTTTACACCCATCTTACTGGCCCTGATGATTGATGTTCTATTAAAGGAGAACTTACTGTTTTTTAACAACATGGACCTTATTTCTGGCATAAAATACGGTCGTTCACTCACCCATATAACTTTTGTGTAATTTGTAGTTGTTTGGGAGATATTTAGGTCTGCGTATATCCATATAGTGGGAGTGACTGGGGCACCGAAACGCGGCCTCTAAATAACGCATTATCTGCCACAAAACTCATTCATTTCACCAATATTTTCTTATTGTACGCTAGTGCTATTCCCTATTGAGTCTGGAGTTACCTGTTATCATCATCTGGGGTCTGTAGATTGACCTACAGACGCCGGATGATGTCTTCTGACCTGGATGATGTCATCGCTGAACGCGGCATGCACCCGCGACGGTCGGTTTGTTTACCTGTAATTTGCTACTGCTATGGTTCGTCCACAACAGTAGCAGTAACAAAATATTGGTGAAATGAACGAGTTTCGCGGCAGATAATGCGTTATTTAGAGGCTGCATTTCGGTGCCCCATTCACTCCCACTATATGGATATACGCTGATCTAAATATCTCGGAAACAACTACAAATTACACCAAAGTTATATGGGTAAGTAAACGATCGTATTTTATGCCAGAAATTAGGTCCAGGTTGTAAAAAAAACAGCAGTTCCCCTTTAAGAACATCAGAAGACAGATGTGACAGCTGCTGCAGAATGAAAAGTTGGGTTAACGACAAGTTGGGTGTATGATCTTATGTCGTTATGAGGGACATGAGATTTAATATAAAGCTAGGTATTGTAATTGATTCCCTGGAGTTTGAGTTGTTGTCCACTTTGAATATTTGTTAGAGTAGACGTGAAAACGTTGAATGAATGTGTGCATTGTTCTACCTTTTTCCTCAACTTATTTACTATGGTTTTTACTACTTTATGATTTTATATATGTTTTTTTATGTTTCATCTGTTGTGTTGACAGATTCCTCCTTAACGGACAGTGGCTCCATGTCCCAGTCTTCACTAATAGTCACAGAAAAGATGCTGGGGAACAGAAATCCCTTCCCCGGGGAGACGATCCACCCCGAGCCACCTTCCTCAGCTAAGATCCTTCTGGAGTGCAAGCACGCTGAGCACAGACCACTTCACGTACTGGACACGGAGCAACCACTTGATAAGCACTTTCAGTTAAAAGGCAGCCAGGACAGCAGCAGTGAATGTTCAACAGGGTTCAAGGTTAATAAAGAAATGCCCTATATCCTTCCCGTTAAGCATCCCATTCCTTGCAAAATACCCAATCCCCCTGAGGGGTCGCCCGTCTGCATGGACAAAGAGGATATACGGCCAATATACACCTACGACAAGAAAACCTCTATAGCTTTGGATAAGACAGACCTAGAAAGTTTCCCATTTGGTAACGGAAAGGTTACTAAGAACAGGAATAAATATGGCAGCATAAAGAATGTAGAAACAAACTGTCTGTCCATCCTTCAGAACCACAGGACTTTCTCTCTCTGTTACTCTGAGCTGAGAAACTGCTCGGCTAAGACGGAGCTGGAGCTGAGCACGATGGACAGTAAAAGCCCCATTCTGAGGAACATCAACGCGGCCCCGTCGCTCATGAAAGAGGAGGAGTTTCTTGATCCCCAGGAGGATGAAATGGGTCAGGACAGCGAGGAGGGGGATGTCGGCGAGCTCAAAATCAGGTACGAGGACTATCAAGAAAACAAGACCGAGAGGACTATCGTGGCGCAGCAGGAGGCGCACTACAAGTTCTTTCCCAGCGTCATCCTCTCCAACTGCCTTAGCAGGAAGAAAGCCGGAAACAAAAAGCTGCCCGATACCTCCACCAAACTAGATCAGACCCAGCCTCGCAGGTCTAAGCTAAAACTGAATAAGAAAAGGTTAGGAATGGTCGGGCATACGAACAAATTGAGGCTGGTTCAAAGTTCTACCTCTGACGGCCAGTTTAGCACGGGTCCCGCTTCAGTCACGCCCATTTGTCCGGTCATTTTGGACACAGAGATGTTAGTTTCGGAGCATCAACCGGAAAAGCCAACGACAATTGATGCGCCGCCAATCGTGGAGGAAAAGCCCGTTTTGAACGAAGAGTCAGAAAGTGAGGAGAGGTCTGAAAGTGAACAGACGCAGCTGGTTTCAGGTCACGTCGACACCGACTCCACCGCTGTTTCTTGTTTCTCTGAGGAAGCAAGAGACTCGGGCGAGGACAGGCTAAGCCCGGTGCAGGATTTGTCTGCTAAAGTCACTTGCACTAAACCGTCAGCACTGCCCGGTAGTAAATACACCTTGAGAGCCAAACGAAAGATGACCTACGACGGCGAGGATGGAGAACACTCATGTGCCTCTGGTTCTAAAAACCCGGTCTCCGTCAAAGATCGGCCCAAGGACGGCAGTAATGTCCTCAGTGGGCAAGATCTGAAATATCAGAAAAGACGTAAGAAGGAACCTCCTATCATCATCAAGTACATTATTATCAACAGGTTCAAGGGACAGAAAAACATGCTGGTGAAGATGTCCAAAGTAAATTCGGAGGAGCAGTTGGTGTTGTTGACGTCAGACAAGTTAGAGCAGTATAACAAACTAGCTCCTTTAAAGGACTTTTGGCCCAAGGTGCCAGAATCCACAGCTGTCAGGTTCCCCGTCGCCGAGCCAAAGGCCAAAAAACAGCCCAAAAGAAAAGCAAGGGTCAGCGCTGCAAGCAAGAAAATAACAAGTAGCAACTCATCCAAACCCCAGATCAAGCGGGGCGAAAGGGTGAGAAGTAGTAAAGGCTGTCAGAAAGCCCCAGTTCTGCCCTCGTTGCCTCCACCTCGACCGTGTTACGGCGACGTAGCGGATGATCATGACACTAAGTATACGGATGTGATGGTGGAGTTGGGCTACCTCTCCGACAGATCCTCGAGCCCCACGGACTCAACGCCTCCACGTTGCTGGTCCCCAAGCGACCCTCTCATGGACTCCAGGAATTCAGAACAGCTGATAAATCCGCTCAGCGACCCGTGTCTTAGTTCTGCTTTTCAAAAGCCACGCGCAACGTCGTCAACCAAAGGGGCTCAAAGTAAATGTCAAACCGCCAAACCTAAGAAGTCTGCAGATGCTAAAAGGAAAGTAAGCAAACCTCCTGCTAAGACTTCAGAGGCAGAAGAGCCTAAAAATGAGAAATCAAGACAAAGCGGAAGAAAGGCAGCAGAAGAACGGCAGAGGAAGAAAGCAGAATGTACCGCTGAAGGTGCCGTCGTCAGTCCGACGGCAACCAGACCTAGGAGGTCTCGGAAAAAGAAAACCGAACAACCTAAAAGCCAAGACACAAGTCAAGACAGCTCCAAGCTCCTTTTCCCAGAGGACGACTTACCTCTTTCTGAGAATTCCTCTCAAGAAGTACCTCCGTATCAGCAGCTAGTAGGCGTGGACAGCAACAGCCAGGGCGGCTCCCAGGCTCCATCTACGTCAGACTCTAACTCAGCAGCTCGGTTTATCGAACCAAAGGCCGAGGACTGTGAGACTTCCATCATGGAGGTCAACCAAAGCTTTTCACCGCCAGCTCAGACGAAGCAGCAAGGATGCCAGACCACTGTGATAAAGGCAGAGGCTTCGCAGGAGGAGTCTTCAAGACCGGCGGTTAGTCAAACATCAATGGGGCATAGTAAAGACGCCCAACTGGCGGCAGCCTCCCCACACTCAGGCCCTAAAAACGGGGAGATCCCTACGCTTTCCGAGACGCCGTCCGGCTTAGCCGTGCTCAAGCAGCTTCTTCAGAGGAGGCAGCAAGGACAGGCTCTTCCCATACAGGTGGTTGGTGCAGACAGCCACTCGACTGCCATAGCTCAGGCAGCAGCACTCCTAAGTTCCACAACTAAAGCTACCAAATCCAGAAGAGCCCCCTCCAACGCTCCCCGGAAACCCAGGGCCCCAAAGTCTGCTCCCAAGGATAAAAAGCCCAGAAACAGGAAAGACAAGACGAGCACTAGTCAGCCGAATCTGTCCGTGAAGCTGGAGGGCAGCGTGTCGGGTGACTGCCCCCTCTTCCTGTCGGACGCTGGACTGGACAGCTGCAACTTCATAGAAGACAGCTTGTCCCCAGAGGTCCCGCACAACTACAGCTTTGATATAAATGCTATTGATCAGACAGAGTTCTCCAGTCCATACAGTGGCAGTCCGTTTGTCCTGACTGATAAAAGTTTACCAGCGAAGTTCCTCAGCGATATTAGCCAGGACGCCGTATCTGCTCAGGCGCCGGGTTTTGAGAAGAAACTCGACAGGCTCTGTAGTTCAGGAGAGGATCTTCAAAAGGGGTCCGATTGGCACAAAGCAGGGCCCATCAGTCCTGACATGTTTGACCGGCCTGAGAACAGGGAGTCTGTATCAAATCAATCATTGCTTGACTCCGAGAAAATCAAGAGCAGAGAGTGGGACTTCTCTTTAGGTAAAGCCCATACGCTGAGCCCCTTCCAAGACTTTCACTGTGAGAGAAAAGAGCTGCTCTTTTCAGCATTTGATCCTGTCCTACCGCTGCCTTTAAGCTCGGCATCGTTCCTCGACCACGAGGGCTCACCGACAGGTGAGCTCCTGGAGGGCATCGATGGACTAACATCCACTACACCCAGCAGCTCTCCAAGCTCCGTCAGCTCCTTATCGCAGGTGAGAGCAAGCCAGCTGCAGCGAGGGGCGGGAGGCGGAGGCCACATTCTCAAGCCCCTCATGTCCCCTCCAAGTCGGGAGGAGATCCTCAGCACTCTGCTGGAGCTGGAGATGTCGGAGGCCACTTTCCAGGAGCCCTTCTGCAGCGACCCCTCGGACGCCCCGGGGAAACCAATGTAAGATGATATGCAGCAATAATGCATATACAACATGTTCATGGACTAAATGTACAGAGATAGAAATGTACCAGTAAAATTGTGGCTGATTTATCCTCATAAAGGCGTAGTCCTATGGTTATTCAGGACAGAACACACAATCACAATGCAACAAGCAATGTCCCTTGTGGATAAATAAAGTTTATCTAAGTCTAAAGCACCAACAACAACTTCACAGATATTCCCATATCTTCATAAATCCAGCATTTGTTTGGCTCAGCTGAGTATAATCTTCAGGGCTTATTGTTATAAACATAATGCATGTGATTTATTCAACAATTTGCATTCACCATTTTTGATTGAAAGGTGAAGTAATCGCATCCCTTTATCTTTTCTCCAGGGAGGTTGGCGGCCGCAGACTAACAGTGGCTACCAGATTAGCTAAGGAGCTTGCAGAGTTCAGCGGAGACCTGTCTTTGGAGGGCCTCCATTTCTGGAAGACGGCCTTCTCGGCCATGGGTCACCCTGCTGCTGCTACTACTACCACTATTACCTCAACTTCCCAAGGAGCTGACGCCTCGGAGACGAGTAGAGACCGGGCGGAGCTTGGCGCGTCCTCAGGCGGCGACAAGAAGGTAGTCATTCTGCCCTGCAAAAACCCGCCGAGCCAAGAGCGCGTGCAGCTGTGGCTGGAAGCCAAGAAACAGTATGAGAGTTTACAGAAAGGGAGGAGAGAGACGGTGCTGCTGAAGAAGGAGAAGGTCGGGTTAGACGTGGAGGAGGGGAACCCAGACAGAACTGAGCATCCATCTGCATCCAGCTGCCCAGCAGTGCAGGTTGAACTATGTGGGAACCTTTCCAGTGCTAGGGCTCAAAGGAGAAAGAAACGTAATCTGTCTTTAATCATATCTCCCTTGGTGAACACGAACTCACAATCTAAATCTACAGAGACAAGTCCAGTTTCTGATGAAGGCAGCTTAGGGCTTGAGCAGGAGGACAAAGAAAAATATGATGATGATACTAAAACCTCCTCTCCAGAGTCCCCGGCGTTGCCTCCATGGCAGCAGTCCTGTCAGCCTTCCCCCTCAGGGCTCGACCGTGTCAGCCAGAGCAGCCCGAGTCAAAACTCTCCAGAACCACTATCACCCAGACTCTCTAATACCCCGGAGAGACTAGGGGGGGGCCACAGTCCTTCACCTCTCCATGTCGGAAGCAGGGAAGAGGGGAGGACTAGTCCCCAGCTTCTTCACAGTACCCCCCTCTTAAGGAGGCGGCGAAGAAACAAGGACGCTCTGGGCCCAGTGTGCAGCACGCCCATATCTGAGGGTAAGAAAACAGCAGTTCCACTCTGCCTGTAATCTGAATTCATCACAACTAATTCTTTGAATCATTTTTAACAAAAATTCTGCACACAGTCCCATTATTAAAGGGGAACTACTGTTTTTTTTACTACCTAGACCTTAATTCTGACATTTGTTGTCATTTGGATTCGTTCGGATATTTAGATCTGCGTATATCCATATAGTGGGAGTGAATGGGGCACCGGAACGCAGCCTCTAAATAACGCATTATCTGCCTTGAAACTCTTTCATTTCACCAATATTTTGTTATGATATGCTCAGTGGGGAATAGCACTAGTGTATCATAACAAAATATTGGTGAAATGAACGAGTTTCAAGGCAGATAATGCGTTATTTAGAGGCTGCGTTTCGGTGCCCCATTCACTCCCACTATATGGATATACGCGGATCTAAATATCGTCCGAACGACTCCAAATTACACCAAAGTTATATGGGTGAGTAAACGACCGTATTGTATGCCAGAAATAAGGTCCAGGTTGTAAAAAAATAAATAAAAATAAAACGGTAATTCCCCTTTAACATTCACTGTTGCTTCGCTCTAAGCTCTGCTCTTCATGTTCTTGTTTTTGCAGCAGAGGATCCCGTTTCTCAGAGACACCAGCAGAGGAGGAGCCAAGCGGATCCGCTGAGGAGAGTGTTACTTAACACACAGATAAAGGTCAGACTGCAGGTGTTTGATGTGTTCAGTGGTGTAAGAAAAACACATCATAATCAAAGTCTACAGTTTCCCAGTGGACCAAATCATTTTAAATACCACTAGAGAGTTATGGAGTGTTCTTCCCTCCATATGCTCTCCTTACGTTTCACATGTGTATCCTCTGTCATCCACAGAACCAGTTTGCTGCTTTGAATGTGCCAAAGAAAGATAACTCTCAGATTGAAGGGCCCAGCATAGCCAACACCTACGGCTTCAAAGTCAGCATGCAGAACCTGCGGGATGCTCAAGCTCTGCACGAGGTGAGCTGCACTTCTACTCTGGTCAGACGAGCCGTTTCAAGTTGTTGCGCTTTCTTCTCGGTTTGCCTCCTCTTCGCACAGAAAGGGCGAACTTATTAAAAACGTATGAACCTCCTGGATTTATTCAGATTCGTTCTTATGGATCGAAAGTCAGGTCGATAATTTTCTTCAGCACGCGTTATACCGCGTCCATGTGAGGTCCTCATGTGGAAAAAGGTGTTTTGGAGAGTAAGGGAAAACACTTGGGAGAAAGTTTGGCGAGATACAGCACCGCTCAAGAATCGCTTGGATGCTGTTTGTGTTGATGTTTCTGTAGCGTAAACCCAACCTTCCCCCATTTCTGGGTCCAGGATTGTTTTGGCGTTGGTCTGTTAGTCCCCTTCCCTAACCTCTAGTCCTCCAGGTAACGGATTACAGTCTCGTACCACGTGAGACCAGACAGGTTTCGGGTTGAGCACAAGCTGCCTCTGTGTAATCAAGGCTTCCCCAAGAGAAAACATTTCATACCAGCAGCGCGAGACCGGTACCATGACCTGGCAGTAACTAAAAACAGGATCAAATAAGGGAACTGATTTAAAGCATCGTCTTGGAATATTGTAGGCAGGGGTCGTACCGACTAGTCGACTTTACTGCTGCGCCACGACGCATTAAGTAGGGGGTGACGTGGGAATCAATTGTTGCTCCCATCCCATCCCAAGCCCACAAAAATACTCCCGTCATATCTCGATCATGTGACTGCCCCCCCCAAAACAAATCCTGTCCTGCAAAATCCTGAGAGAAAGACTCCCCAAATCCCGTCCTGCTCCCTGTGTTGTTGTCTAAAGTTATCAGACTCTGTTGCCCAACTTGCCCCCCTGTAGCATGTTTGCTTAATCGCGGTCAAATCACTGAGGTTTCCTCGGAAATTTAGGCTACACCTAGGCTATACATGCGTCATTTTATAATTTAATCTCCGGCTCCGTCCTGGTCCCGCGACTGCTCCCATTGATTATTTGCTCTATCCCGTACCTATCACGTTACCAACAGTGAAATTGACTCCCGTACAGTCCCAAAAAGTTGTCACCCTCTAGCTTTAAGCAGGAAGTCGACTAGTCGCCGATCACGTGACGGTGACAACACAGACGCCTTCTAGAAGACGAAGGTGAGGAAGGCCACTGGGTCATTGCGGCAAACAAGCTGCGGTTCATCCCGGCTACGTTATCCTGTATAGGCTACGTACATATCTGCAGCTCACATGTTTATGTTCAGTTCTGTTGTTTTCTATTTGTTGACATCGTTGCTGTGGTGTTTTATTTTCCCAAGTGAGAGACGCATATTAAGAGTCAGACTGACGGCGCATGTGTTCAGGTCAAGAATATATATTTCATTGTTTCTTTCTACTGCGTTTTTACGTGTAACGTCATCAACTAGTCGACGTCAACCACATATTAGTCGAAAAAAGTCGTTCAGCCCCTAACTGCAGGAGATCTGGACTACTCCTTTAGTGCGTCCTCTAAAGATGAGTAACTTAGCTTGGCATAAGCTCAACGTTTATCAGAATATGAGTAACACACCAATGGGATTTCATTATGAGCTTTGTTTCAACCGATAGAGAGAAAAGAAGAATACTGTAATTGTAAACAAATTCAACTCCACACCCCTCAGATGACACGTATGACTACATCTCCTGTTACTCCTCTGTCCATCACCACATATAAAAGCACCACCCAAACAGTTCGATTCGCTCAGTTCCCAACAAAGTGACCTCAGACCAACTTTATCCCGCAAAACGTTTGTGGGCGGAGATGATTTCAGGCTGACTTCCAAGGTAGTAACACAACAGACCAATGCTTCAGATTGATTCTAGGTTGGTTTTTTTGTCTTTCCTCTTCAGGTCCAGTACCTGACACTGATGAGCATGGAGCTCCACGCAAGATCCCGCCGTGACCTTGAGCCTGATCCTGAGTTTGATCCGATATGTGCCTTATTCTACTGCCTCAGTTCCGACGCTCCCTTGACGGGTGTGGACGGCACCCAGTTGACGGGCGCCATTGTGGTGGACAAAGACCATGAGAGTTGTGGACAAGGTGAAGTCTTACTGATCTATCACGTTTGTGCCATAAATGATCAATTTCCTGTCTCGACTCAGTCAGGCTGATGAATCTGTTAAAACTCGGCAGGTCGAAGAGGAACAGCGCCGCTGCTGGTGAGATCAGGCGTGTCCGGGCTGCAGGTGACGTACGCCTCTGAGGAGAAGACGCTGTTTCAGGAGCTGATCACCATCATGAGAAGGTGTGTGTGTGTTATAGTGCTGTAAATGAATGGAACTGACTGAGGTGGTCTTCTCACTGTGTGTCTTCAAATTGCTTGCATTGGAGGCAATGTACTGCTTTTAAAAAAAAGTCTTAAAGTACTAAAGTGGCCGTGTTCTCTCAGGTTTGACCCGGACATTTTGGTCGGATATGAGGTGCAGATGCATTCCTGGGGCTACCTCCTTCAACGGGCCTCAGCTCTCGGGGTGGACCTGTGCCAGCAGCTGTCACGAGTACCAGGTACGGCCGGGGAGTCACCACAGCAGGGGGCTAAGGCTAATCTGAAACAAGAAGTTCTGTTTCAGAGCAGATCCATCGGCCGACTGTGCGGAGTTTGCATGTTCTCTGTCTGTGTCTGTGTGGTTAACTGGTGATTCTAAATTAGCCGTAGGTGTGAGTGTGAATGGTTGTCTGTCTCTCTGTGTTAGCTCTGAGATAGACTGGAGACCTGTCCAGGGTGTACCCATCCTCTCGCAACCCAACCATCTGGGTAAATTCACAAATGAAAGCGTAAACACTTAAGTGCATATGTGCATAGACACATATTGCACGTGTGCAGGGTTTTGTAGAATCTGACATTGGGATTATGGCTAAAGAAACTGAGTACGTCCTGTCAGACTTGCGGCTGTGTGTGGCTGTGCTTTTTATTTTTGGTTTGTGCGATCCCCTTCGCGCAGTCTGAGGGAAATCATTAAATCCAGGTCAATAGAAAGTGTGTGTGAGTGCCGGTGCGCGCACATTGTGGGTACTGTAAGTGCAAACATGTGTGGCCTTGTTTGTTTGTGTGTGTGTGTGTGTGTACCAGTGAATGAGTGGGAGCAGCACTGTGTGAATGTCAGTGTGTTTGGGTGTTTCCCTGTGTGTGTGTTAGAGCTGAATGGAGAGCCTCCAGCGAGCGGCTGCCCTCCTCTGTAATTGGCTGACTGTCTGGCTCTCTGTGTGTGTGTGTCCTCAGCCGACTCCAAAGAGAACCGCTTCGCTGCAGAGAGGGATGAGTACGGAGCAGGCACCATGTCTGAGATCAACATCATTGGCCGCATCACGCTCAACCTGTGGAGGGTGATGAAGACGGAGGTTGGTCTTCCGGCGTGACCCACAAACTTTGTTATTTCACTTTGAATTAAAGGGGAACTACTGTTTTTTTACAACCTGGACCTTATTTCTGGCATAAAATACGGTCTTTTACTCACCCATATAACTTTTGTGTAATTTGTATTCCTTCGGGAGATATTTAGATCTGTGTATATCCATATAGTGGGAGTGAATGGGGCACCGAAACGCAGCCTCTAAATAACGCATTATCTGCCGCTTGTTTACCTGTAATTTGCTACTGCTAGTTTTTTGGCAACATGGCTGAATATTTGTCCGACTCTAAGGTTGTGGACGAACCATAGCAGTAGCAAATTACAGGTAAACAAGCCGACCGGGTGCGCGCGGTGCTCAGAGACGACATCATGACATCATCCAGGTCAGAAGACATGATCCAGGGTCTGTAGATTGACCTACAGACCCTGGATGATGATAACGGGTAACGCCGAACTCAACAGGGAATAGCACTAGCGTACGATAACAAAATATTGGTGAAATGAACGAGTTTAGGGGCAGATAATGCGTTATTTAGAGGCTGCTTTTGGGTGCCCCAGTCACTCACACTATATGGATATACACAAAAGTTATATGGGTGAGTAAACAACCGTATTTTATGCAAGAAATAAGACCCAGGTTGTAAAAAACAGTAGTTCCCCTTTAATAAAATCTTTACAGTCTGTTCCTATCAGTTTTAATACCATTTACTTAATCCAATAATATATCTTTTACATTTTTGTTTTTGTGACTGCAACATTTTCTTGTAAAATCCTGGAAATCCTTTCTAAAAATTCCTCAAATAAAAGCCTCTAAAAATGGTCTTTGGTGTAAGCGCTAGTAACTCCGGCCAAAAAGCCCAGAAGCTGTGATTAGTGGTCAAGTGGTGAAGCACGTCAAGCGCGAGACGGTTTGAGACAAAGCTGCTGTCGTGTAGATCCAGCTGTGTGCTTTAGACACGGTCTGTAAGAGAATACCGCGTAACCTTTCCCCACTGGCTTTTTCAAATATTATAATATTAAACTGCCATTTTCAGTCCGTTCACCCCCGTTGAAAGGTTACACCGAGGTTTTGTAAATGTCACCAAGGAGCTACTTTGAAGGAAAAGGGGTTTACGTTCTTTTCTTGCTCCAGGTGACGTTGAACAACTACAGTTTTGAGAACGTGGCCTTCCACGTGCTCCACCAGCGCTTCCCCCTGTACAGCCCCCGCACGCTGTCCGACTGGTTCGACCACAACACGGACCTGTACAGGTTTGAGCATTGATCTGTCTTCTTAGGAGTCTACTGTTTCGTGTAATCCTGCTCCGTATCAAGCCTCCCATTATACTACTATGTCAGCTGACGTGCGTGCGTGTTACTGCAGGTGGAAGATGGTGGACCACTACATGAGCCGCGTGCACGCCACCGTCCGGCTTCTGCAACAGCATGACATCATCGGCAGAACCAGCGAGCTGGCCAGAGTGTTTGGGATTCAGTTCTACCACGTTCTGACCCGAGGATCGCAGGTATACATGACATGTCACCTTCCTCCGAGCCCTTAGTAGTCAATTTCGGTTCTCAGACACGTGCGGGTGTTTACAGATACGTACACTGATGTGATAAGACTATGTTGAGGATAGTTACAGCTGCACTAATCGTAATTTGAAAGGTGACGGCCTCACATTTCCTCCGACTCCACGGAGCTTAGTGGGATCTTTTGTTACTTAGTTGTCACTTAGTTTTGGTTTTACAGCCCCCAGCTAAATGTTCTGGTTCAGTCTTACCTCTCTCGTCCATCTTCACCTGTTCCCAGTGAAAAGCACTCAACAAAAATATGAAAACAAGAAAAAGAAATAATATAATAACTTAAATAATAGCAAACGTCTTTCTGTTTCATCACGTTCTTCCTCAGTATCGCGTCGAGTCCATGATGCTCCGCGTCGCCAAACCTCTCAACTACGTCCCGGTGACGCCCAGCATACAGCAGCGAGCCCAGCAGAGGGCGCCGCAGTGCATCCCCCTGGTGATGGAGCCCGAGTCGCGCTTCTACAGCAACTCCGTGGTGGTGCTGGACTTCCAGTCGCTCTACCCGTCCATCGTCATCGCGTACAACTACTGCTACTCCACCTGCCTCGGCCACGTGGACAACCTGGGGACGTAAGGACACGACATGACGGGCCCGTGCAGGCTCACACCCCTGTAATGAACTTGCTTAGGTGTTGCACATCTGCCAGGAAAGTCTCCCCCTCCAGCGGCGCCCTCCTTCCCTCATTATTTTTAATGGAGGCAGACACGCAGAGGGCTCCGCCGCTACGAGTTATTTCAGTTTTTCAGCGGGATTGGTGTAGTTGCATAGCAACAGCAGGAGCCGTGAACACTTCTGTCCAACATACATATGTCTGCTGCTGCAAGGTAACAAAAAATAGTAGCGGCTGGTTGACAGGCTTCTTCTTGCTCCTCATCCTCAGCACAGTAGTAAGAAATGAGCTCCGGCAATTGGTGGAAATTTCAGCTGGATCTTTGTGGCCTTAAATGCAGCCTGCAGATATTTCCTCTAAACTTAGAATAAGTGTCAGGTAAAGTTTTTGAATGACACAGGAGTAAGTACACACTGTCTCCGTTTTCAGGCCTGACGAGTTCAAGTTTGGCTGCACCTCTCTACGGGTCCCTCCCGAGCTCCTCTATCAGCTCCGCAGTGACATCACCGTGTCGCCCGGCGGCATCGCCTTCGTCAAGGTAAAAACACCCTCCGACTCTTTGCCCTGATAAGATTCCTTCAAGCGCTCTGCCGTGGCCCCGTTACGGATCATCTCGTCATCCTCCAGCAGCGCCGCTTTATTAAGGTTCATTAGCTGCTGTGAAGGCTGAGCGCACCCATAGGAGGCTCAATTTATTTAGTGTTTTCCTTGATTCACTCGCTGCACCTAGTCTCAATGTTTAACAAACACACACTCAACCAACTACTCAAGCCCTTTTCTCTCAAGTATCACCACTTTTTTTTGTGTCCTTTGACACTGATTGTCTCTTTCTTTGCCGAGGACACACACTTTCCACATTTGTTGTCTTCTAATAGATCTGAATTAAAGGGGAACTACTGTTTTTTTACAACCTGGACCTTATTTCTGGCATAAAATACGGTCGTTTACTCACCCATATAACTTTGGTGTCATTTGTAGTTGTTCGGGAGATAATTAGATCCATGTATATCCACATAGTGGGAGTGAATGGGGCACCGAAACGCAGCCTCTAAATAACGCATTATCTGCAAAGTCGTCGTCCACAACCTCAGAATCGGAAAAATATTCAGCCATGTTGCAAAAAACTAGCAGTAGCAAATTACAGGTAAACAATTAGACGACCGTCGCAGGTGTGCGCGGTGCTCAGAGATGACATCATCCAGGTCAGAGGTTAATAGGTCAATCTACAGACCCCAGATGATGATAACAGGTAACTCTGGACTCAATGGGGAATAGCACTAGCGCATCATAACAAAATATTGGTGAAATGAACGGGTTTCGCGGCAGATAATGCGTTATTTAGAGGCTGCGTTTCGGTGCCCCATTCACTCCCACTATATGGATATACGCAGATCTAAATATCTCCTGAACGAATCCAGATGACATCAAAGTTATATGAGTGAGTAAACGATCGTATTTTATGCCAGAAATAAGGTCCAGGTTGTAAAAAACGTAGTTCCCCTTTAAGTTTCTAGCAGTTTTTCGTATGTGCACCTACATGTCCAGAACCGTCAGCTGTTTTACTGTCGGCAGCAGTACAAACGTCAGCCTTTAAAATGAGCGGACAGGTGAATCAACACCTGTATTGAACAGAGTCTACCAGTTATATTATTTAGTTATGTTGACATTTTTTAACATTGTCAGAAAGACACGGTCTGAGCAGAGAAATGCACAAACCCTGCGACAGACTGGCGACCCTGCACAGGACAAATGGTTACAGAAGATGAATGAATGAGAAATTAATATATTCATAGAAGTCTCAGTCTGTAAACGAGCACCAGCCTTGAGCCGCTTGTTGTTTGTGTCCTCAGTCCTCGGTGCGTAAAGGCGTCCTGCCCAGCATGCTGGAGGAAATCCTCAACACGAGGATTATGGTGAAGCAGTCCATGAAGACCTACAAGCAGGACAAAGCGCTGATGAGGCTGCTGGACGCCCGGCAGCTCGGACTCAAGCTCATCGCCAACGTCACCTTCGGCTACACCGCCGCCAACTACTCTGGACGCATGCCCAGCGTGGACGTACGCTCATTAGCCATGAGTCCCACATCTACAAATAAATGTTTAAAACCTGTTGTGTACTTTTTTTTTTTAACGTGTGATCTGTCCAGGTGGGAGACAGCATCGTCCATAAGGCCAGAGAGACCCTGGAGAGAGCAATCAAGATGGTCAATGACACTAAAAAATGGGGAGCCAGGGTTGTGTACGGAGACACTGACAGGTGAGCTACGTTAGTTTCTTTACACTCACAACTCAGCCTGAAGCAACAACTGACACACATTCTTGATTCACTTAGCCGTCTGTCTGTCTCACTCCACACAGCCAGCAGCTTTGTTGATGTGTCACTTGCTTTCTGGTGATGTGCGAGTATCTTGTGTGATTATTGCACCTGAGCTGTGTTCTCATGAACATTTACAAACCCCCTGATTAGATTCTTTAACGCCTCAGAGCCAGCTGGCACAACATTAATTACTCGGTGTCAGACCAGACGCATCTACTCAACTTGGCAGGTGATGATTTGGAGAGTTTCTTGTTTCCGCAGTGGATCAGTTATAAGAGCAGTGACGTTGTAAGCTGCATGGATTGATTTAACTATAAGAAAACAGGTAGGAGCCTCCTATTGGATAATTACTGCATGGGTGATTATCTTTCAGCTGGCAACAAGTTATTTAACCCCAACTGATGCAATGAGTAGCTTCTCATTTCTTAAACAACCATGTCTAAAGACACATCCTGTGGTGGTGGAAAAGATGTTAGTCTGTTTGAGAAGGGTCAAATCATTCACTGTGCGATTGTCGGCTCATTTTGAGACGATTTGCCACTCGTGCGACTATTTTTTGAATCGTCGTTGAATCTTTGTGCGGTATACGTGGGGTAACGAGGAGAGATTAACACCTCACGACGACCTCCCGATCACAAATCGTGTGCTCGCAAGAAAGTCAAACTTGTTTGAAATCCCGGTCGCTCCTCGTGAAGGTATCGCACAGTAGAAGCAGCGCCACGAGCCGATTTGCGCGATCGCTGAAGTTACATCAAAACAACTTCGATGTGCGTCTCCCACTACCGGGTTCCTCTTCTTCTTCTTCTACTTCTTTTCGACGTTGCAGTTCCGGATACAAAAGTCCGACTTGTGGCGTATGGACGTACAGTGTGAGAACGTGATTCGTAGGCTGTGAACTTTTGAACTCAGCGAACTAGTCGTGTAGTTTGAGATGGAGCTGAGTCAAAGGATTTTAAATATCTTGCAGTGTATGCCCGGCCTAAGGAGATTGAAGAAACTAGTAAAACTGGGTTAAGAACTGTCCAACGCATTATTAAAAACTGGAAGGATAGTGGGGAACCATCGTCTTCCAGGAAGAAATGTCCTGATTGATCGTGATTGGCGATCACTTAAACTCATATTGAAGAAGACCAACAGTAGAACTCAGGGCTATGTTTAATAGTGAAAGTAAGAACATTTCCGTACAATGTGAAGGGAACTCAAGGGATTGGGACTGAACAGCTGTGTAGCCTTAAGAAAACCACTAATCAGTGAGGATAACTGGACTCTGGGACTCTGGAGCAACGGAAGAAGGTCGTGTGGTCTGATGAGTCCATTGGGCCTAGAGCTCCACCACGACTCAGACACCAGCAAGGTGGAGGTGGGGTACTGGTAATAGCTGGAATTATTAAAGATCAAGTTGTTGGACCTTTTTGGGTTGAAGATGGACTTAGACTCAACTCCCAAACCTGCTGCCAGTTTCTAGAAGACACTGTCTTCACATAGTGGTTCAGGAAAAAGTCTCCACTGCGTAACTCGCCAGTAGAAGCCTTAAAGATGAAAGAATAATGACATGGTCCTCTTCTTCACTTCTTCTCTGAACAATGTCTGGGAGGTTGTGGTTGCTGCTGCACAAAAAGTTGATGGTGAAGTGATCAAGAAACTGACTTTTGCCTATAACGCGGTCGTCCGTCCATGGACGTTAGCAGTCTTTCCGTATCTGGCAGACTTAGCGGCGTATCAGCCTCAGCCTCCGGTTGTTCGGCTTGTTTTGTATCTCCCGAGTCGTTGTTCTGCCGTCTGGCCCTTCTTCTTCTTACCCATCTGTTTCACGTTGTTCGCTAAGATCAGCGTTAACATCGACAATTGCGAGACTTTGAAAGGATTTAAAAAGGAATTTGGACAAATGTCAACAGAGTAGTCCCCCGGTTTTGCAACCTGGATGGAAGACTTTTGAGTGTTGTTGAAAACAAGGGCGGCTATATCGGTCACTGATTGATGTTTTGAAATGTGTATTTATAAAATTTGAGTTGTTTTATTATTATTATTCTGACTTTGAAGATGAAAATAAGGAAGTGAGATTGAGAGTGACTAATAGTTGCCTACCACTTGTGCACACACTGATATTCTCGTACAAAAACCAAAACCTCACTTTCACTTCCTTAAATATTCAGGTTTGAGGTTTATTAACACGTTGGATTGACCGAGAGCCCTGCTGCTGCTGTTAAATAATAAAACTAATTTCTCAAAAGTGCAACTTGACTAATAATTGTGCACGTGTAGCGTATAGATTGTGGATCGGGATTGTGACGTCTGTGTCTTTGTCAGCTTGTTCGTCTTACTGAAGGGAGCCACCAAAGAGCAGGCCTTCAAGATCGGCAACGAGATCGCAGAGGCAGTGACCGCAACCAACCCCAAACCAGTCAAGCTCAAGTTTGAGAAGGTAGAAGACCAGACACACACACACACACACACACACACACACACACACACACACACACAGACAGAGAGAAACAAGCAACAGGCTTCATGTAACGTGTCTGTATTGTAATGATTTGTGTCATTCAGAGCCAGTGTTCTTGATCCATCTACACACACTGACTCATCTAGAGGTAGTTATTGATCTGTGTGTGTGTGTGTGTGTGTGTGTGTGTGTGTGTTCTCCAGGTGTACCTGCCATGCGTCCTGCAGACAAAGAAGCGCTACGTGGGCTACATGTACGAGAGCCTGGACCAAAAGGAGCCTGTGTTCGACGCCAAAGGGATCGAGACGGTGCGCCGCGACGGCTGCCCCGCTGTTTCCAAGGTAACAGGCAAACCACCGTCCTCCCCTCCTCCTCCTCCTCTTCCGTCCCTGCGTGTCTCTGTGCACCAATCGCCACACTTGTTCCTGCTCTCGTTTACTCTTAGGGCTAACATTTAGGCTGAGTCACACCTGCCCCCCTCTCCTAATTACAGTTAAATATCACTCGCTCACTCACTCACTCACTCGTGTCCTCTCCAGGTCCTGGAGCGTTCCATTAAGCTGCTGTTTGAGACGCGGGACATCAGCCAGGTGAAGCAGTTCGTGCAGCGTCAGTGTGCGAAGGTGCTGGACGGCCGGGCCAGCATGCAGGACCTCACCTTCGCTAAGGAGTACCGGGGCGGCGGCTCGTATCGGCCCGGAGCCTGCGTCCCCGCCCTGGAGCTCACCAGGTCAGTGGGTGTACGCGGGAAAAAGAAACAACAACAACAACAACAACAACAACAACATGCAGAGAGTCATTCAGAACACAACAGAAGTGTGTAGTTTTGTGTCGGCCTGTGTGTAGCTGGCTGTCAACTACAGTTACAGTACTCGGTGTGAATCCAATTACTCCTTCCCCTCAGTGTTTATTGTCTGGCTGCTCTAGCCTGATGTACAGTACCTGAGGCTGTTGCTAGGCAACCCAGCTCTTAATGGGGGGTGAAAAAAAAAAAATCAGATTTCAGAGGCGACGGGTAAGAGGAAATATTCCTCGCCGTTCATCTCGTGTGTTTATGAACAGACACACAAAGAGGTGTCTCAACCCCGTCCACTCAGGTTTCTGTGTCTGTCCCGGTTTTTCGTCCCAGGCGCATGATGGCGTACGACCGCCGTCTGGAGCCGCGGGTCGGCGAGCGGGTGCCCTACGTGATCGTGTACGGGGTGCCGGGCATGCCCCTCATCCAGCTGGTGCGCCGGCCCATGGAGGTGCTGCAGGACCCCGGCCTGCGCCTCAACGCCGCCTACTACATCACCAAGCAGATCCTGCCGCCGCTGGCGCGCATGTTCCAGCTGATCGGCGTGGACGTGTTCGGCTGGTACCAGGAGCTGCCCAGGGTGAGATGTAAAAAAATGACCGTAGGGGCCAAAACGAGAAGAAGAAAGTGGAGACGACGTGATAAAGACACCAACAGATTAATTACTGACCGAGCAGCAGATGTAAACGTCACCTTTTGCTTCCGTTCTTGTCAAAATGAAACCCCCTCGCTGTGTGTCTTTAGTTTATCACTCAGTGTTTTAGTAGAGAGAGGGAACAAAGGAAGGAGAGAGATCTTTCTGCTTGAGGATGAAATGAGACTCACCAAACTGCAGCGCTGCTCCCTCAGTCTTTCTTGAATTCAGCTTCTGTCTGACGGAGCACACACGCCCCCTGCTGGCAGAGCTGCTCAGCTGCATCAGTGAAGTTTAGGGCTTTAAAGATATTTAAATAACATCCATTGTAGTTCATTCTAGATTTATAAACCTGGATCTAGTCTGGGTTTCCAGTCCCAGTTCTCCTACAAGAATTTAGAAACATATATTTGATTGTTGCCGTGATCCGTGTTGCATCCGTGCATCTTCTTCCCTGGAGGTTTAAAATCTTCTTCTCCCTCCAGATCCAGAAGGCGTCCTGCTCCTCGGCGGCGGCGGCGGCGGCAGGCGGCGGCGAGGACGCGGGGAGGAAAGGGACCATTTCCCAGTACTTCACCACGCTCCACTGCCCCGTGTGCGACGAGCTGACCCAGCTGGGCGTGTGCTCGCGGTGCCGCGCCGAGCCCCAGCGGGTCGCCGTGACGCTCTACCAGGACATGAGGCAGTGGGAGAGTCAGCAGGAGCAGATGCTGAAGGTGAGAGGACGCTGGGACGGTGGGACGGTTGAAAATATGTGGAACGTGAACCAAACCGATGTTTAATCTTGAGGTTTGCACTGATCACCTGTAACAGCCCCAACCAGCAGGCAGGTAGAGTCTGGCTGGTTGGGGCTGTTGCTCCAGTCTGACAGGGGCCCACGCGGTCTGTCCTGTCCCACAAAGCGTCCCTGACATTTCCTCAATTCCTGCGACGATAACATTTGCCTGTGTCTCTGTCCTCGTTGGCCCTTTGCTCGGTCTTCACAGATATTTGACTCCCAGCGGAGACGTGTGGGAAGTTTAAGAGATAAATCACAATCAGATCTCGTATCTTGACTTTCTCAGATCGCTGTTAACTGTTAACTGTTAACGCGCCCTCATGAGTGATAATCTGCGTTCTGTGTTCAGATCTGTAGGAACTGCAGCGGCTGCGCTGAGCGGCAGGTGCCCTGCGTCTCCCTGGACTGCCCCGTCCTCTACAAGCTGTCCCGGGTCAACAGACAGCTCTCCAAGGCTCCCTACCTCAGACAGCTGCTGGAGCAGTTCTGATTTGCTCCTGAATCCTGGAGCTCTCCTAACTCCAACTCCTCCTCCTCCTCCTCCTCTGATTTGGTGCTAATTGCTGCCCCTTCACTACCCCCACCCTCCTCCTCCTCCTCCCCCTCGTCCCATCTCAGTGTTTGATTGTCCACTCAGTCGTAATAGTTTCAATGGTGCTTTGACTGAACCCTGTGGGGGGGGGGGTTTCCCTCATCCTTGTCTTGTAACTGTTATTCGTTCAACAAGTATTTCCGTCTGCTTTGAGCCTCCCGTGAGGAGGCGGTGCTCGTCGTCACGTTTGCTGCCTTCATCTTCATCTTCATCTTCATTAGCTGCCGCGGGCCGAGGGAAGCTCACACGCTGGACGACACACCTACGTCTACAGGACGCCCCAATCAGGGACGGCTTGTCTCGTGCTTCGCTGTCGCAGTTTGAAGTTTTTTTTTTAGAGAGAGCTTCTCACAAACCCCAGGACGGACGGACGGCGTTCAGACCACTAATCCTTCATTTTCTATCGTCTATAGACTTTTGTAAATACTTTATGTACAACGTCATCTATAATCTCACTGTGCATTAGCATTAAAAAAACATATATATATATATATATAAGCTGCGGCCGTGGATGCAGTGAGATCTATTCATGGAGTCTGTTTTAAAAAGAAAAAGTGCCATCTCTCATGTTTCATGTCTCATTTAACCTGATTGTATCGATGTCCATTTGGCAGATTTGACACTTCGTACCCGACAGAGACTGAGAACTGGAATCTCTTCAGTTTTATAAAAAACTAAACAAACAAAAAATAATAATCTGGGACTGTTGCAATACTGTATTTTGATAATTTATGTCATGAAGTGTCTAATATTTCCTTGTGCATATATGGGTTTCGTGTACGTTTCCACTTTAACTGGGACGACCCGTCGTCAGAACTACATTCAGACCCCCGCCCCGCCCCCCCGCCCCCCCCCCCATACAGCCGTGAACAGGATCTGTGTATAAATGTAAAAAAACAAAACAACAAAAAAAAAAAAACAACAATGCTAATAATGAAGGAGGTGTTTTGTTTGTTTTTAATGGACATTGCTGTGGGTTGAGGTTTGAGATTGATATAATAAAAAGTCAATGTATTAAAAAAAAAAAAGCTTCTTTCCCTTAAATCAGTTGGGATTTAAAAAATAAAATAACAAAACATGGATGAATCACAGTGACGACACGACAACTTCAAAAACGACTTCACACACGTCTACCGTTCGATCACTGCAGCAGCGCGACGTTAAGCGACGTCTAGACGCCTCTAGGAGCAGGGCAGCGAGATGACGGAGAAGGCTGGCGTCCCCTGTTTCGACTCGCCCGTCCTGCAGAGCAAGGCACTGGAGTTCAACTAGCCCCCTGGGACCAAGTGTTCTCTGGCCTATCCCGACCTCTGACCTTTGACCGCAGAGGGAAGGAAGCAGGGCGACACAAGAATCAACGCGGCGGTACCTTAGAGCAGTCTGTGGTGAAACGACAGTGTTCTAACTCTGACCATCGTCCGGACCGTTATACTCTGAGATGGCGTGAGGTCTGCGTGGTCAGGGCTCCGTTCACCGGACGGTCGATCATAAGAGCTGTACATAAATGTTCTTTATGTCCCAGAGGACGACATGATCGCACACTGAGGCGTTGGACGTCAGTCTTTTTTCTCCCGCTCCATAGACAGCAGCAGTTTGCGTCTCGGCGAGTCTCCTACCAGAGAGACGGCGTCTGAGGAGAAGGAGGCTCCACCTGCGGGCTGCGTCACCTGGGCGTTGGCGGCGGCGGCGGCAGCGGCGCTCCCTGTCAGGCCGATGACGTCCGGGGGAGAGGACGCCGCCGCCTTACTGGGCGAACTGACGAGACTCGACGTGTCGTCCATTTCAATCACCTCAAAGTCTGCGTCGTTCCACTGGTCGGCCTCGTTGTCCTGCTCTTCCTCGTCCTCCTCCTCCTCCTCCTCGTTGGCTCCCGAGTCCAGCAGAGCCTGCCGGTACTCGCTGTCGTCGGAGTCCAGCCGGCCTCTGGCGCGGGGTTTCCTGCTCTGGACGCCGGGGGCGGAGGCTATCTTGTACATGACCGGGAAGAGGATGGAGGTGACGGTGGCGGTGACGAGACACAGGTACATCAGGACCGGGTGATCCGGGAGCTGCCCCATCAGGAAGCCCACCAGCGCGGGCAGCACCATCTCGCCCAGCGCGGCGCCCACCACGAAGACGGACGCCGTGTGGCCCGACACCGTTATGTACTGCTCCGCCCAGGAGATGCCGCTGGGGAAGGTGGTGGCCATGGACGCGCCGTAGAGGCCGCTGCAAAACCACAGCGCCGCCTTGTGCTTGCTGAAGAGGCAGAGGAGGAGGGAGGAGACGGTGGAGCCCACCAGGCTGAGCAGGATCATGGCGCCCGGGTGCATGCAGGCGGCGAAGAAGATGGCCAAACCCCGACACGCGGCGAACGCCCCCCAGAACAGCGAGTTCAGCCCCGCCGCCTGGGACTGGGGCATCTGCGCGTAGTCTTTGGCGAAGGTGAAGATGAACGAGCCGTACGCGACTTCGGCGCCGACGTAGGCGAAGAAGAAGAAGAAGAGGAGGGCGACGAGAGCCACGTGGTGTCTGGCCACCAGGGGCTTTCCCGACGCCGCGCGGGCTTTGTCGCGCGGCGCGCTGCCGCGGGAGTAGAGGACGAGGAAGAGGAAGGAGGTGACGAAGACGAAGGCGCCGATCACGATGTAGGCCCACATGGATTTTAGGGTGCCGCTCTTGCTGTGGATGTAGTGGATGAGTGTGTGGGCGTCGGGCGTCGCGGCGGCCGGGGGAGCGGAGGCGGTGGGCTCCGTGATTGCCGCGCTGGCGTTCCCGTCGGCGCCAAACAGCAGCTTGGCTATGATGGGAGACGCGAACGCCCCCGCCGCGAAGCTGAAGTGGAGAGCCTGCATGTGAGGGCCCGCCTGGTCGCCCCACGTGTTCAAGATGAGAACGTTACCACCTGACGGACGAGAGAACGACACAGATTAAAGGCTGGATTAAATCAGATTAAATCAAATAGATTAAATCAGATAGATTAAATCAGACAACATTCAGCTCTTCACTAAACTGATTCAGACAGAAGTGTTTCTAATAAAGACGACTTTCACAGGTTCACTAACAGAACAGATACCAGTGGTTCCTACTTTTTATCACCACACACTGACGTGAGTTTCAGCACGAATAAAACTCAAGACCTCAGCAGGTGTCACTTATTTTTAAAGCATGCGCTAAAATCAAGAAAAGAGACCCTCAGGCATTAGTGGACGTCCCAAAACCTGAATTACAGCTCAGTCCAGAACCGTAATTTATACAGAACCTCACGACCAAGGTTATAACAGTTTTGGATTTTTCATTTTAGTTTAGTTTTTATGTAGTTTTTACTTTTTTTTCCTCCAATTCACTTAGTTTTTATTAGTTTTTAAATTTCCAAAAATGCTTAGTTTTAGTTTAGTTCTTATTAGTTTTAGTTTTTTCATACTTTAGGTTATTTGTCAGGTGCAGGATTCAAAAAGGTCAGAGTGAGTATTGTATAATAAAATTCAACAAAACATACGTTTAAAAAAAAATGAGTGCGAGTTAATTATCACTGACTTTTTATTTTTTAGCGAACTATTCCTTTAATCCTTCTCTTTCGGGAGGCGGCGGCGGCGGTGGCGGCGGCGGCCTCACAGAAGCTAGCTTGTTTTGGTACTCGACATTAGCCGCCTTAATTGTGCGAGCTTCTTAAACGGACTTTGAGATTCGCGGACTTTCTCCCCTTGAGAATGAAGCCACATATTATGTCACAGTCTGTTTCCACTACAAGACACAAAAAACAGTCCCGTACAGGACTTTGCCGCTTCCTCCCGGCTATTGCTGCAACCGCTAAGGTGACGTCACAGACCGTGAGGTGCTGCCAGCTGGTGTAAAACTGCCAGAGCGGAATAAATTGATCATATGAATCCAACCAGTTGAGGCTAATAATTAAATTGACAGAGAAGAAAACTAAGTGAATTATATCTATAATTTCAGTTTGTTTTCTAAACACGCAATACAGTTTCAGTTAGTTATCGTTTTTTTCTTTTAATTTTCAGTTAACGAATTTGTTTTTTCAATTTTAGTTTTCATTATTTCGTTCGTTTTCGTTAACGATAATAACCTTGCTCACTACGTTTTATATTTATTTGTTTAATCTGCCTAAGATGACGAGGAAAAGGAGGTCTTTCTTTTCACATACAGTTTAATTTAGTTAATTTTATTTATACGGCGTCAGCACCAATACAAATTATCTCAAGACGCTTTACAGAACCCAGCATCCATTCCCTACGTAACATATAACATGTACTGCACGGACAGACCAAGTGGTTAAAGATCTAGCTCAAATACGGATTCACTTCCTGTAATCATTTCAAATTACAAGCACTAACATAACAACAGAGCGGAGCCTTTCAGGGCTTTTATGGTAAAACAACAATGGCTTGAAGAGACAATAACACTTTAAAGAGAGTCATTTAAAACAACGTGTTGAAAAACATCATGACTATATGGTTGAATTACTCCAATAAAGCAGCAGAAATGTACATTCTGCTTGTGTTTGCATGCACGTGATACAGTATCACCGGCGTATCCACACTTAACCTGTGCGGGAACCGGTTTTTGTGCACTTGAACCGCACGTAATTGGAAAAACTAACTGAGGGAGCGGTTTTAATTTGAGTAAATAAGAGAAAGTAGAAACAGTTCTCCTTCTTGTCACGAGCAGGATGCAAAACTACTTGAGAGTCTTCACCAGGCGAACAGCTGTCTTCAGCCTCGAGTAGATGGGTTCGTCCATATGAAGTAGGTTCTGCTCAAGGTTTCTTCCAGTTAAAAGGGAGTTTTTCTCGCCACCATCTCAAGTCGCTTTTCAAAACCCGGCCTAGAAATCCTCTGGGGATTTCTAGGCCGGGTTTTGAAAAGCGCCTTGAGACACTTTGTATTGGTTCTGACGCTATACGAATAAAACTGAAGGGAAGCCCGACTTCGTTGCCCTGACTCGTTCAACCGTTTATGAATCAGCCGTTAATATACTATCTTACCTGTATCCAGGACACCCATAGACATCCCAATGCTGGACATGAACGCGGTGAGGAGCAGAGCCTGCTTGCAGAAGGGAATAGCACACATTCCAAACGCTGTGATCAGCATAGAGAAACCTAGAGGGGATCATCAGAGGAAACTAAATAAATAAAACATTTCTAGAACGAGTGCAAAGAGTCAAAATAATGTCGACGCAGAAACCTGCCGCCGCGCACACGCAGCCGAGGACGTTGACACATCTCTGCAACCAGCAGCCAAGTACAACTTCTACAACGGCAACATGTGGGTGAAGGGGGGGTTTTTACCTAGCAGGAGGTGGGGGTTCATGCAGTCAAAGAGCATGCCTCCTAGCAGGGACCCGCCGATGTAGCCTCCGGAGCGGCCGACGAAGATGTAGGAGATGTTGCTGATGTTCTTCTTCACGTTCACGGCCAGGTCCTCGAACGTGGGGCCGAGGACGGAGATGCTCATCCCCTTAGAAAACACAGAGAACATGATTACAGAAGAAAGTTATCACCAAAGACAGAAGGCAGAGTCTCTGGCTTTTATTAATATCCACCAGAAGTTTATATTTGGCTAAGATGTCTGTTGTATTTGAGTCCACTCCTTTGCCTCCATAGTCTTTCTTGTTGCCTCACCTCTCAGCTCCGATACCGAGCGGCCTATGAAATCCAACAGCTGAACAGAACCACCCCTTTCCCCTTATATATGATCATCATCAGGGACCCTCACCGTCCATCCCTGGACCCGTTGTCCCTCCTGTCATCGGGTAAGAGGAACACAAGCTTCTGCTCCAGATCCAGCCGGATGTTGAGGAGCTTCTCCCCAGCTTCTTCCCATTTGTCAAACCGAATCAAACTACCAAATCTTTCACAGTTGATTGTGATTTTATCTAGCCTAGAATCTAGACGCGCCCCTAGGGTCAGTCTACTCTCCGTTGACTTGAGATTTTGAAAAATCCAAGGTGGACCGGGCCAATCACGAGTCGGTGGGCGGGCTTAACACGATGACGACTGACCTGCGACCATAAGTTCCGTGAATTACGCGTGAACACCCCATCCTGCTAGAACTACCAGAGCGACGGCTGCTGCTAGCGAACAACTTTCTTTCGAATCGCGCTTTGGCCGCCACTCTGAAAGACTTGAAGTTAAGCTTTTCTCTGAGAAAGAAACAAGAAACTGCACGGAGGTCGTTCTTACAGAAGAAGGATGTATTTGGGGTTTTGCCAACCGGATACGGCAAAAGTTTGATCCACAGCTTCAAAATGATTAATGCAGCAGAAACTCAACCTGTAGGCGAACTCATAAAAAAAACAAAAAAAAAACAGGATGCAACAAGAACTATTTAATATCTATTAGTTTTTTCCACAACACATGCAAGGAACTCTCTTTTCCGTCGCTCTGACTACGTCACCTTCTTCGTTGCTCTGATTGGCTGTAGCGCTATCCTATTGCGTGGAGAGGGAGTTTGAAAGACGACCGTTTATCCCAGCCATCCGGTTGAGCCCCGTCTATGGAGAGTGCCCCAGACCCTTACATTTTAATGTGGGTCTGGCTCGTCAGGCTAGATTTTATCTGTTTTTTATCCGTTTATTTAGGTGTGAATGAATGCCCGTGAAGTGAGGAACATCATTTTGCACATCACATCACCAAGCACGTTGAAAATATTAAAAAAGGACTACGATGCGCCAACGACGCCAATGAAAAATGTACAGTTTACTGTCAATTAGCAGGAGGCAGCGTTCTCATCCAAAATGGGGGCAAAAATGTATGGATTACAACTCTTTAACATCCTCCTTAGGCTTCAAAAACAAATCCATAAGACAGCAGGGTCATTTAGTATGACCAGACCAACATTTAGCTACCATTTGAGAAAAAAAAAATCCAATCTAAAAAGACTCAGCAACGTAAAAACCCCGTTCACGACATCGGTGGTGGAAGAATCCTTTCCAGCGCCGTCACAACATCCAGCCAGGTGAAGAGCACTCTCCAGCGCGGCCGTTTTCCCAAGTCTACCTTAAAGACTTGAAGACTTCGCGAGGATCAAATACAGAGGGTTCAAATAGAAAGGCCCCGAAACTAGAAAGACGGGATCAGACTAAACACCGCCAGGGCAGATCTGGAACGACATTCTTCAAACAGATGAAACTGAGATCAACCTGTACCCGAAAGACAGGAAGTAACAAGTGCAGAGAAAGGCCTTGAATTATTACTATTTTAATCTAAAGCAGACAATGTAATCTGCAAAGCACGGTGGAGGCAGTGTCCATGACATGACCGTGTAGGAGTTTCAATGGCGCTGGGTGTCACTGGTGTTTATTGATAAGAAGTGAAAGAAGAAGAAGAAGTGTTTAGAAGTGTACGGTCAGGCGAATAAAGCAAAGACGATTGTTTTGTGATGTCCACAGGCTGCCATTGTCTGCAAAGGAGTCCTGACAAAGGATTTAAATAAATATCCGAATTATAATTGCGTTCTTTTGGGTCTTACATTTTAAAAACCGTGTAAATGATCTTATTATAGCTGTCCTAAAACGATGTGAGCCTTACTGTAGGTTTAAAGGTGTATAAAAGGATTATTTTGCACCTGTAACACCAAAGGCCTGTGTGTATTTTAACCCCCCCACCCCCCTCCTCCAGAGTGAGTGTATGAAGGAGCGCCTAACATTGCAGAAGTAGACTCTGTGGTGTCCCTATGCAAATGATTGTCAGGAATCTGATGAGGATAAGTGCGGCGGAAAAGCAAGTTTTACAACTATGGAAATCCTGTCCGTGCAGGATGCCACGGCGTTCGCTTGAGCAAACTGGAAACTGGAAACCAGACGCTGGTAGCAACCGGGTCTGGACTTAGTGAGTGCAAATCAAACGGTGGACTATGCTCCTCCACACAGGGTGGTTGTAATTCTCCACCAACATGGACTATAAAACCATAAAACTAACTGAAGTTCCCGCTGATATTGAAACTAATTTTAACGAGTGTGCTTTTTAGCAAGTAAAATTTTTACCTGTTTTGCTTTTATTTTGCTCATGAAGGCAGCTTTAATGCTAAATAAACTGGTGTTTGCTATGCTAACTGATTAAACATAAACTAGCCAGCTAACAACCTAGACAAGCTAGCTTACTTAAACTAACGGTTAAAATTACAATAATATTAATTCATACGCATATTGTCACATATTTCAGATGATTTTTTTTTTTTTTTACTTAAAATATTCGCCTCTATAATAAAAGCCGGCCGTTTTTTTAAAGCTAACGTCCCAGAGACATTTACCAAGCCCAGGAAGGATGCACACAGCGCCAGGGTGACCATCCAACGGCCGCACGTTCCATGTCCGCCCCTTCCTCCGCCGACCACCTCCACCCGGTCGTCGCATCCCGGCTTGCTCGTCCTCTTCCCCGCCTTGAGTGCGCTCTTCAGCCCCCGCCTGGTGTCCTTCCTCTTGTCAAACAGCGTGTCCTCCTCCTGGTCGTCGTTGTTGTCGTCGTCGTCGTCCTCCATGCTGGCGAAACGGACGTGCTTCTTCTTAACGGCTGCGTCTCGCGACATACCTGTCAGTTGCTTTTTTACTACGACCGTTGGCGGTGGAAGAAGGCGGAGCTGTCAGAATATATTTGGGAGCTTTTCTAGCCGACGTCTTATCTACCCTACCTCCTCCTCCCCCTCAGCAGCTTTTCCTCCCCGGTCGGTGCCTCAGGTTTCAAGTTTCCTCCCGGTTATACGGTAAACGTTGCGTCAGTCATCTTCACGCCACCTGCGTGGATGACAGTGGTAGCGCCACTTCTATATGTCAACACCGCCGCTTAATGTATGGCTGCTGGAGGCTTGCAAAGATCGTCTACTAAACATTGATGCGCACTTCATCAAAATCACCTGATCTAGGAATACGCGGAAGAACACTAGTGGGTAGCTGTCACATGATTGGCTGACCAAGTGTATTTTTGTTTTTCGGGATTAATGGTGCAAAAATAGATCATACATTAATAGAGCTCGCGTGCGTGCCAGCTCTGGTTCATGTTGTTGCTGCTGCTGCACACCAGAGGATGGCCGCCTAAAATATAACTGCCTCTGTGAAAGGGTTCGGTCTTTTGCTCAGTTTTATTAAACCAACGACGGCTGGCCGATGCCTGCGACGCGGAAGTCACCTTTGTGTGTATACATCTCAAAGGCCACGTGCCTCAAGGAAGTCAGTTCAGTCAGATTAGTATTCTGTGATCAGAATACTGATCCGAGTAAGACCTCTCGCTTTTTCTTGAGCATCTCTGAATCAGTTGCTGACGCGTTAAAAACGATCGAGGTTCTTACAGGAAGTAATAGTAGCCGGAGCGCTGGAGGGAAAATGGCGGCCTCTAGTGTTAAAACAAAAACGTTGAAATATCTGATAATGTTATTATTTCGAGATATCACTTATCTTATCCTTATCTTATTATTGAAAGACGTAAAACTAGAAGAAAAAAATCCATTGATGGAATAACCTGATCATTCAGTATATTCAGGTAGTCAGCTGACCTCATTCTTTGGGCGACGTAATGTTGCTGAACCTAGACCTGAGCAACTGCAGCAACCCCAGATCATAGCACTGCCCCCACAGGCTTGTACAGTAGACACTAGGCATGATGGGAGCATCACTTCATCTGCCTCTCTTCTTACCCTGATGCCCCCATCACTCTGGAACAGGGTAAATATGGACTCATCAGACCACATGACCTTCTTCCATTGCTCCAGAGTCCAGTCTTTATGCTCCCTAGCAAACTGAAGCCTTTTTTTTTCCCTTTAGAAATTACATAGAAGACTACTAGTATTTATATAGGAAGGTTCATTGAGTATATGGGATGTCCTATGTTCAACGAGGTTCCTGAACGCACCATAGTCTTATGTTGTAAATTATATGGACAGGTGTCAACAATTGTGGACCAAAAAACTAAATAAAATGAATACTTCACATTGTTGTGTTGTTTAACTTCCGAACCTGAATGTTCAGAAAGTGGAGACATTTATTTTTGAGATGGACCTTAATCGTTTGCATCTTAGCCCTAATTTACGTCAAACGCCTCCAAGGAAGTACCACCATATACGCTGCTGCCCTCACGATGACAAAAACCTTTTAAGAAAAATGTCGTCCGAGAGATGATTTGTGTAATATTTTGCATGAGTTCTCCTTGTTCCCACTGCAACATGACACTGCTGTTTCCTTTACACTCTGCAGAGCCTTCTCAGCTCCCATTACCGTGGATGAACACGCAGAGAACCGAGGATGCACTTTCACATTTATTCACATTAGTGTCCCACATTAGCCTCCGGGACAGAACGACAACAGGAAGGAATCGGGCCGTGAGGTGCTGAAATCTCCCTGGAGACCGATTTGTTGGCAACATGCGGCCCATGGGCCAAAACCGGCCTCCCAGAGGGTCCAATCTGAATGATGAATTTGCAAGTGCACCTTAACTGAAAATTTTATACTTATTTGCACTAAAACGATGGAAGAATCTGGTGTTTTTGTCGTAGCTTATTATGCTACTCAGTTACTTGGGCTGTATGTGGCCCCTGAACTATTGGAGATCCACATATAGGACACTTATTACCTCCTGGGTCGCCCCATACATTGAGAATATTTGCTCCCTAGGTCGAGCCCTCGGGCGGGACTTTACCTTCAGACTGAAAAGAAATCCTGCTTTCTTCAATAAGATGAGTTTACTCTAGTGAAACCTGATGAAAGCATGTGAATTGTAGGGAGGACATGGGAAGAATCCCTAAAGGAGAGTAAATTTAGGGTAACACAAGACCTTTAATCGCACAAATATGGATTAGAGGTCATTTAAAAAAGCAGGATTTTAAGTGGCAAGACTGCAAGGAAGTGATTAAGTCCATGTCCTACACACAGAAGAAGCCAAAGGTCAGCCGTGTCACACCGTATGAGACCACACGCAGATAAATTACGATAAAGTCAGTGAAATTCTTTCACATATTTTCTTTTTACTGTCTTGAAATTGATGAAATCTGATTGTGTTTACATACATTGCATATACCGCCGTTCCCCACATATCCTACAACTGAGAGGAAAAGGGGAAAATTCATTTTTAAGTAGGGCTACTCATAAAACACTATAAATTTTCAGTCACATGCAACACAAAGAAAACAATAAACATCAATACTGAGAATTAAGGAAAGAGAAATTAAGACCAAAAAAAAAAAAAAAAAAAAGTAGCAAAGTTTCATCCGTCCGTCCACACAAACACAGATATTCTCAATAAAGCAAGTGGTTGGATGGGATGCCAAAAATAATACCAGCAAATAAAGAATACACTGAACAGAATACACTAAACATTGGGACAGATTAGCTTTCCGAAACTCCTCTTTGCCACTTGAAGCCTCTGTAGACGATATAAAGACAAGAAAACACTCTGCGTGTAAACTTAAAGCAGCTTTTCCCAAACATTTTGGTCTAAAATCATCACTGAATAATAGTAATAATAATATTTTTTGCCATCTTTGGATGATGCTGATCATTTCGAGAAAGCACTTGTAAAGCGATCGCTACAAAAAATTAGGGATGCACCAAAAATTTTCGGCCGAAAGCAGAAAATGCAATGTTGGGCCATCAAATTGTTGCGGTTGTTGCTTGCACGTGTTGTTTCGGCGATAAAAGTCCGAAATTTTTTTAGCCGAAAACCGAAAATTAACTTTCAGGCCATTTTCGGCCAAAAATTAACTTTCGGGCCATTTTCGGCCGAAAAACATTTTCAGCCAAAAACAGAAAATGCACTTTTGGGCCATTTTTGTACGAAAATTGCTGCGGTTGTTACTTGCACGTGTTGTTTCCGCGATAAAAGTCCAAAAAGTTTTGGCCAAAAACCGAAGATGAACTTTCGGGTCATTTTGAAAATTCAGGCCGAAAAAAATTTTTGGCCAAAAATTTTCAGTGCATCTCTACAAAAAATGTAATTAATAACTGTAGTAAAACGTTAAAATGTGGTTTACAATCAAAATCCAGATGTCTCTCGATTAAGTGTTCATTCGAGGGTCTCGCTGGTGGATCGCACTATAATGGCACAGAAATAAAGGCTGCTATAGAGTCACGAGCATCATGACACAAAGCCGTGTGCTTTTATCGTAACTATTCGGAGAGTAGAAAAGATTTAAACGCTGTAAAGTTACACATAACTGAGCTGTGGACTAATAAGTTAAGACTTTCCAGTTTATCTGCGTTCGTCCGGTCACACGACTCAAACTGCTGGCCTGCCTCTGATGTAGGGACGGGGATGGCAGGGGACGGGGAGGGAGGGGGGGGGGGGGGTACAGTTCAAATATCATCTGAGGTAGAGTGTGTCACAGGTCTGCAGAGGAAAAAAACACATCGACCCACGGCAATTCTACGACTTTACGAAAGGTCTCTGACTTGGGCCGATGAGTAATTCACCAACTTTGGGGGAAACGCGTGGTGGCAAGCAAACAAGACTGACACTCTTTCAGCACATGTTGGTCTTCAAGGTAGTGAAGTTGAGCCTTTACGTCAATCACACGTTGACTAAAGGTGTAGGCGTTGAAGGACGCAACGTAAGAAAACGCAAAGGAACGCGACGTGCCGACAGAGCAGCACACGCCATCCTCCTCGAGAATAAATACGACACGAAAACATAAAACAAAAACAGCTTCCTACGGAGGTTAGTGAACTGGGAGGAAAGTTAATGATCAGCTCGAAGAGTCAATTATTAATCCAACTCACGTCCACAGTCTCATTTGAAATGCAGAGGGGACACGATAGATAAGATAAGATACTGTAGGTAAATGTAGAATAGTATTTTCATAGAGTGGTGAGGAACTACTACTTTATATATTTGGTCCATTTCATTTATCATATGATGTGTTGTTGACATAGGGACATGTTTTTATATAATCCGGACTTCGTCAGTTGATGTATATACTAGATAGCTTAACATTTAAAAACAACTCTCACTGCTTTTTGAAAAGAAAAACTGCTCAATAGTATAATCGGTTAATACAAACGATGAATCAATATTACGTCCTTAAGGATGAAAGTGGATTTAGTTTAATTCCTATAACAAATTCTTGCACATTTTTTTTTTGTAATGAAGAAAGAAATAAGATTAAATGTGATAATAACTGAGCTTTAGAGGTTCGTCACCAGGCTAGCAGCTTCTCCCCGTGTTTCCAGTCTCGCCGTGTGTTTAATGACGCAAGACGACTAATGTGCATATTTTTCCAACTATTGCTTTAAAGATACGATCGTAAAAAAAAAACAAAAAACACTGAAGAGGTTTTTCAGACACACAGTTTGATTTACAAGCAGCCTTATCTGCACGAATCAGTCACGTAGATTAACCCACGACGGGCCCCCTGTGGTAAACAGACGATGGGACGTCCAGAGCGATAATCACGCGTGTGTTCCCTTTCATCGTTTCGGCCGATGCTGTACTTTGGCAGCACACACACACACACAAATTAAGACACGCCAACTTGCGGCACAGCGAAACTTGGAGTCTTTGGGTGCCCCACTCTGACCGCTTGGTAAACCAGCCACAAGGACAATTCAAGTCAAGTCGATTATTTTCCTGGATCCAGCCTCTGGGACGGAGCTGCTTGTCATGACATATTGTGTCAGCATTTCAGATGTTAGAGATGTCGTTCGGCGAGCTGCGTCCCCCCCTCTTTACAGATCAGACCCGGTAGCTACTGTAAGTCCCTTTGACACGCTATGGAAGCCGTAGCACGCCAGTTTGCTTTGGGGCTGACACAAAACAAATCTAAATCACATTTCTGCAACTAAAACTACAGGTTAGTGTTGACATCTGATTGTGAATAATAACAATAAGTCCTCTAAGAATGCCGTCTGACGTCTGATGTGTGGGGTTTTTGGTAGAGGGTAGAGACACTGGCTATCTTATTCCCCTAAAATGTGCAGTTTTCCCTATTTTCATTTGAAATGTCAAGTCTGTCTGCTGCAGGATCGGTTCAGTCTAATGCATAGTTCTTCAGGATTACATTCATGCTCTACTTCGTCATCTGTCTGATATGTTTCATCGCTTTGGCATTTTTCTCCTGCCGTAGGCAGTCATTACAATCGTGGCTAAACACAAATGCTCTCTCTCTCTCTCTCACAAACACACACACATACACACACAGTATCTTAATACTGCCGGTCAGCAGCTGCCTCAGTCTGACCCCATGTGTCTCTCTTTCAGTCTGTGCGTGGGGGGGGGGGGTCACTTAAAGGACAGATTCCCCAGCTTTGTACTGCGCGTCTCCCTGAGCCTTCTCGTGCTCCATCATCTTCTCGGTGACGCCCGCGTCCTTGCTCTGCGCCTCCTTCGACCTCCGCTGCCTGGCCACGGCCCACGGTATCGTACACAGCAAGGCGCCTCCGATGAGGGGGGGGACGCCTGCCAGGTAGAAGGCCGTGTCGTAGTTGCCAATTTTATCCCTCAGGAAACCTGCAAGAAGAAAAACAACCGGGATCAGGAAGGAAAAAGACGATAACGGTCGAAACTTCTGCGGGTGCGACATCTGAACGGCAGGAGGAGCAGATTGAGCGTGACACGTTCATGTCATGTCACACGTCTAGTTTATCTCATGATCTGACCTTAGTGGAGCCTGCGAGGGTCCACAGCCAACAGGACCATCAGAGGAGACCCGTGTGTGTCTAGTGTGTCTATTCACAGCTAATAACGACGTCTGCTGAGACTCACCATGTGGGTTTGATAGAAGCAGACATCAGACCTTAAATCAAAGCATCTACACTCCCCTGACTAAGATTAAATAGGTACAGCTCCACAGTCAAAGCAGTGTAGCACCAGAAAATATCTTTATTTCTAAAACTCGACTGTCTATCTCAGTATCACCGACTCTACGTCATGCTTCATCCTACAGTTTAACCCGTATGTTCTACTCCTGCTCGCTACTTTCTCACCGAATTATTTTGACACCATGTCAAAAACACTTTCAATGATCCTAACAGTCTCTCCCCCCCAGCGTCGCCATATTTGTACTTCCAGAAGACCGTAACTGGTTTACCACTAAGCAATTAGATATTTTAGCTTTTACTTCCTTACTGGTGAGATGGATGTTGAATAAAGCTCCCTGTGGCCCTCAGTGGCTCAAGGACACCACGTCTTTTCTAAAGCTGGAGAAGATTCTTTCGCTCTCTTTCTGTCTTTTGGCTTCCCTTGTATTTTTATTTATACTGAGTAGCTTTAACACAACTATTACACGCAAGAATCCTCAGGTATTTATTTGTTTATTATTATTTTTTTGAATTGTGTATTGATTATGTTCCTGTGGGCCTCAAAATTAAAAAAGAAAAACATCCTAGGAGGCAGACAGTAAGCCTGCGTTTATATTTTTTATTGTGATACTCGATGTAAATTTGACACTAGTCCCTGCTCTAATGTGCCTTCAACAAAAGAAAAAAGAAAGAAAACATGCAGAGAGGTGTGTTTGTTTGTCCACGGGGAGGTTGACGCTCTCTGTCTGTAAACATTTACTTCCTTGTGCAACACTCTGCTGAGACCTGCTAACGACACTTAAGCTTGAGTCGTGACCTCTGAACTTCCTGAAGCAGGAAAAACCCAACAACCACAAACACTTCTTTCTTTCTAAGTAAAATGAACTTGTCTCTCAGGCGTCCTGCACATGAAGCTCACATGAGCCGATGCACATGAACTGATACTGATAAAGGGGAAACATAGACTGCGATTCCGCACACTGCACGTTTGGTCACATGCATGCCTCATGGAGGTAACGATGAGTACATACCGTATGTGTTTCTGATTTACTGCCAACCCAGGAACAAAACAAAACAAAAAAAAAAGTGCATAATTAACACTAGATGGGGCAAAAGACTTTGGGAAATCTGCAAGAAAACAATCGCTCTCGTTTTTTATCTCTGGATAGGTACGAAGAGATTTATCAGAACGCCGCAGGAATGCTTTTTGTCTGACAGCGAGGGCTACTCTGTTTACGGAAACGAAGAGCAGGACTTCAGAACCAGAATAACACCTTTCTATAAACAGAGGATATATGTTTATAAAGATGGTTTTAGATGATAACAGTTTAAAATACGACGAACAGATACGCGGCCTGGCTGTAAACTATTAGGTAAGCTCACACTGATTGTAGCGCAGAGACTTGGGGGGGACGTTAGTGACTTTATCAGCCAGAAGGTTAAGAAACAACATCTATGTCAGAGGTCAGGTTTTAGTATCTCTGGAGCTGGAGCTTCACAAAAAGGTCCCAAACTGTTTTACAAGATTTTGAACACGTGTCACACATGCCAGCGTCTACAGCAGCTGAGCGTGAACGCGATCTCTGGGTTTTTTACCTGCAATCGGGGGCCCCGCAGTCATGGGCACGGACATCAGACCCAGCAGGAAGCCGATGGCCTGGGACACGTCGTCGGAGCCGACCAGCTCGAAGGCGATGGGCGCCATGATGCAGATGAAGCAGCCGTCGAAGAGACCCATCAGCAGGCACACGGCGATCAGCCCGCCGAACACGTTGCACAGCGGGATCATCATGGACATAAGGCCGATGACGAAGAAGGAAGTCACCTAGAAGGGGGAAGGGAGAGTTAGTTTGAGGTCGTTTCTTGCTCGTGGGGGGGCGCCTAGTTTGTCAAACTAGAGAAAACATAACAGCTGAAAGGTTCAGTTGAAGCTTTTGACTGCTTATAATGTAAAGGCACGTTAAGGATAACCACAACATCCTCACATGATCGTTGAAATGCTGTTTCGGAGGGTTTCAGCGGTCGGAGCTTCCCCGTGCAGCCTGCACACTCACCTGCAGGTAGACTTTGTTGACGCCGCTGACGTAGTCCGCCACCCTGCCGAAGATGAGTCGGCCCACGCCGGACGTGATGCCAATGCACATGAGCAGAACCTCTTTGTTGGCCTCAGCGCCGAAGCGCTCCTCCACGTGATTCATCTGCAGAACGACAAACGAAGCAGATGAACGCAGCCGTCTCGTTGTGCAGTTTGTTCAGGTCATAAGGTTAACCACAAATCAGTCACACGCCAGAGACATTATGTACTGTAAGTGAAGTGAAACGAGCTGTTAACACTAAATATTCTCATTTAACTTACACTGATTAGTGTAAAAGATTCCTGGGTGTAACCGTGGTAAATGATCCATTATCCGTTGTAGACAGTGCAGTGAATTGTGTTACATTTTTACATTAGAGGAGTTTTATATTTGGTTATTTAGTTTTATACTGGACCTTATTTCTGGCATAAAATACGACCGTTTACTCACCCATATAACTTTTATGTCATTTGTAGTCATTCGGGAGATATTTATATCGGTATGTATCCATATAATGGGAGTGAATGGGGCACCGAAACGCAGTCTCTAAATAGCGCATTATCTGCCGCGAAACTCGCTCATGTCACCAATATTTTGTTATGATACGCCAGTGCTGTTCCCCGTTGAGTCCGGAGTTACCTGCCATCATCATCCGGGGTCTGTAGATTGACCTACAGACGCCGGATGATGTCTTCTGACCTGGACGATGCTGTGGTTCGTCCACAACATCAGAATCGGAAAAATATTCAGCCATGTCGGAAAAAAAATAGCAAATAATGCGTTATTTAGAGGCTGCGTTTCGGTGCCCCATTCACTCCCCATTATAAGGATATACGCAGATCTAAATACGTCCCGAACGACTACAAATTACACACAAGTTATATGGGTGAGTAAACGGTCGTATTTTATGCCAGAAATAAGGTCCAGGTTGTAGAAAAAACCGTAGTTCCCCTTTAACAACGTCTAGACCCGTCATGAGATTTAAACAAGTTATCAAATAAGTCACAACAGCAGTTTTTCAGCAGGCTATGTGTCTCCTTGAAAGTCATATGGTTGTGTTACTTAACTTTCTGAATTGAGGATGTGATACCTCAAGCGCACAGAAAAAGGTCAGCATTCTGCATAGTTAGGCAGAAACCTCTGTGTCATAAGTGAGGGTGTTGGCACCACTGGAGCCAAATGAGTGATTTCACATGATGTCAAGTTTTCCCAAACAGAGCAGCAGCTCCTATTGCTCTGTACTGTAGTAGCCATTGTTCTGTTGCTGCAGATTATTTCCAGAATTATTCACGTGTTTGTTGCTATAGCCATGTTCCTCCAACTCCAGAGCACTAATGTATGAAGGCCTGAGTGTGAGAGCCAGAGAGACAAAGGTCTGCTGTGTGGAGCCGTGCCAGCTTTTCTCCAGGAAGGGTTAACGCAGACCTGACTCAAAGGGTCCGTCTGTCTGTCTGTTTCCACTACAATCCCCATCACCACCCCTGATCCCCTTCTCCTAGTCACACCCCATCAATCTGCACAGACCTCTGGATGACTCCGTGCCTTTGTCAGTATCCCACAACCACATGTTCGGCGTTCAGGAGTGTCCTGCTCGGAGGGGGTTCTCGCACCCAAACAGCGATGCTGCAGGCAGCGGGAAGGTTCAAGCGTGTGGACATGCATCAGCAGAGTAACTGATGATACACACACACACACTCAATCAAGGCCGATCCCCGGGGGGAGGGAGGCTTGCATAAAGAAGCCAGATGTGTCTGGCGTTCCCCCAGCTGGAGTTCGAAAGGTTTGAAAGGCTCACATGATAAACATAGAACTCCTTCTTGGCTGAACTGACGTAAAGAAATAAATAGTTGGTAATCGCAGACAATTTATGGCTCGAGCTCATACTCGAATAAAGAATGATGTTTTGATCAACTGTAAAATGTGTTTTTTTTATATTTTAGGTGGCTTTATAGTAGGGATGGGCGATATGGACTAAAAATTTTATCCTGATAATTTCTGGTATTTATCACGCTAACGATAAAAATGACAATAAATAAACACCAATTCAGTCTAATCTTTTTGACTATAATGCATCGGCAAATTTTGTTGTTTTTTGTTTTTTTGTACCGGACTCTTTGGATGAAGTCGACGCTGCTTCTGCATCCTTGCACATTTTCTGTCTTTCTTCATATTCTGGTTTGTGCTTGTGTTTGAGGTGGCGGAGGAACACATTAGTGGTGTTTCTGTCCTTTTTATGCACTATTTGTTAGCAAACCTTGCATTTTGTAAGTTGCTGCTCCGCGTCAAGACTTTTTAAAACCAAACCAGTTCCAGATAATGGAGGTGGAGCCTCGTTTAGGAACGAGCTCCTCGCTACCTGGCGTATCCATAGACATGTAGACATAGAGCCCCTCATTGAGCGCTGGACCGTACGTCAGCGTCGCCGCCATGTTGGATCTGTCCCGCGAACTAATACGAGTCAACGGAATGAACTTTATTAAGCATCTTCTACAAAGTACCATAAGCATTTGCACATTCACACACGAACGTAAGGAACCAAAAACAACGTCTGTAACATTAACTACTCAGAATGTAATCAGACGTTGTTTATGGTTCGAATCAGTTTCCTGAATATATACGTTCGTGCGTGAATATGCAAATAAGAGGCATTAACTTACAGCACTTTGTAGAAGACGCTTAATGGGAATGGCTAGTGTGACGTCATCATGTCCAAAAAAGCCACTTCCGTGTCCATTCGCTAACATTAATAACAAAAATAATAATAATAACCGGCTAGCGATTACTAGCGAGCTAACGTTAAGTGGAAGTCGAAGTGCTGACGAAACAAACAGCTAGCAGTAGCTAGTAGTACCTAGCTAGTAACGTTAGCTCGCTAGTAATCGCTAGCCGGTTATTATTATTATTTTTGTTATTAATGTTCATCATTTGAGATCCAACTTACCGTATCAACTTCAGCCATCTCTTCTTCTCTTTTACGTCGAGGGGAAATCGGTCACGTCGTTTCTGTTATTGCAACACGGGACACAGCACTGCACCGTTTTAATGCCGTTGTAGTCCAGTTTGACAGAGCACCGTAACCGTTAGAATATTAGCGAATGGACACGGAAGTGGCTTTTTTGGACATGATGACGTAGCGCCTAGCCATTCCCATAAAGTTCACTCCATTCACTCATATTGGTTCTTGGGACAGAGCTGCCTCCTCCAATATGGACGTATCGCAGCGATGTTGACGTATCGCAACAACGGGCCGACCCGCTCAATGAGGCGTCTATGTGTATATGTCTATCTGCTCCGCCTTCCGCCACCGTCAGTTTGTCAATGTATTCCACAAGTGTTGGGCTGCGAGTGCGTCGTGCACATATACCGTATTTCCTCTAATACAGGCCCAGGCCTTTATTTTACTCAAGCGCATCGCGGTCCAGGCCTTTATTGGAAGGAGGCCAGAATTAGAGGCAGGCCTCAATTTCTATTTGAGCAAAACGAACTACCAGTAGAATGAATAAAAACAAGATTTTGTGTCTATTTGAACCTATAAAATACTAGGTTAATTTATTGAAAACGTACAGTTACCATAACATGGTATGCATACAGAACATTAACGACAAATGAGCGGCGCAACGCGGTCAGGGCGCACTGAGGACAGTCCGCAACCAGTGGGCAGTCGCGCCGGGAGCGAGGGGGCCCCGTCCCTCCCCGCAGTGTTCTTGGGCGCAGTGAGCACTGATTCCACGACCACAGGGAAGCGGCGAGGTGAGATGCGGGGGGTCGCTGTAAAGCTCGCGGCCGGAGCCACCTTCGCCCCGAGCACTTCCAGGCCGACCCAGAGCCGGTCGCGGCGCACCGCCACGGAGGAAATGCCGCTGAGGGGATCCTCCCACACCGTGCCGCCGAAACCCTGACCCGCCGATATGGTTCTAATAATAGCCCCGGCCGCTATTATAGACCGGCCTTTATTTACCTCCGCTGACAGCGAGACCGGCCAATGTTGGAGACCCGGCCGCTAATGGAATACAGGCCAATATTAGATGATTTACGGTATATACGTCATCCATGGGAATTTATCGTTTTTATCGCGGGATGACATATTCTTACCGTGGGGGAATGCTTTTGACGATATATCGTAAACGATGAAATGTCGCACATCCCTACTTTATAGTAATGTTCTTTTCTTGCACCGTTATATATTTTTTATAATTAAAAAAAAAGGAGCTGGATTCTTCATCGGGCACAAAATAACATGGCACTCAATCAATGTCAATGACGTAAGGAAGGAAGGAAGGAAGGAAGGAACGCATTCAGAGATGCAAAACAACAACATTTACCTAAAACCACATGAGGAGATTTGTAACGTCAATGAGATCTACCAGTCAGTCAGACGGGGCCTCTGCTCCGACGTCACACTGTTGTTGGATTACCGGCCACATATCAGGACAAAATCAATCAAAGACGACCCCCTCGTACGCAGCGATCTCTCAGGCAGACACGAGAAGACGTCCCCCTGTCTCTGACTCGTTCACACGCTGCATCAATTATGTCTGTTATGTATTTCGAGGCTTCCTGCTAGGTGGCAGGACGGTGCTGTGTCACGTGGAGTTTTTTTTTCTCACGACAAATAAAATGAGAGAGAGAGAGACAAAGTGCGGCCTCGCTCTCTGTCTTTAACGGGATTAGACGGGTAAACACACACGGTGCTCTGGTCTGAACCATTCTGCTCTTTATCGCTGAGCGTTGGCATTCGTACACTACGTCACTTCACTGTGGCAACACATGAAGTCGTTTTTCCACTAAAAAAAGTCTGGCAAAGGAATCCTAAACAAATATTAATTTAATTTAAACCGAACTGACTTGACTTGACTTGACTGAACACTGTGGCTTATCAGAGAGTATCAGAGCAGCAACCAGAGTACCAGAGATTGCAGCAGGATGTTTGCCTTTTATTTTTTTTTGACGAGCGTGTGTTTGATCACGTTTTTCAGGAACTTGAAAGGCACATGTGATTCAAACCCTCAGTCTGGCAGGTAACCTTGTAACTCTGCAGAATAAACAAAAACACTTTTAACAACAAGCCAACAAGCGAACTACATTTCCCACAATGCATTTGATTTACAACCTTAATCTTCCACAACTTTTTCCACGCTGAGGAGGGAGGACCGACGCTCCTGAAGTCTGATCTAGGGACGGTTTTCCCCTTTTTCGAGCCCCAGCGCGCACCGACCGACCCACCTTCTTCCCTCTGCTCTCTCTGCTCTTGGCTTCTTAATGGTCATTAAACATCCAGCCCTCTCTCTCTCTCTCTCTCTCTCCCCCAGCCCACACACTGCAGCCCAGCAGGTGCTCCTCATTAAACACACTGAAACAAACGTGTTTTAAAAGCAGAGACAGCTTTCTACGGAAAAAAGTGTCTTCTTTACAGGGAATCCACTGCGACTCACGCCGCGCTGATTCAGGAAAAAGGGAGGGATGACGATAAGAAACAACTTTCTAATTTGCTGGTCTTTCACATTTCACATTCGGCTCCCTGCGCTTGGCAACGCACACCTTTTATCAACTCATTTACAGAGCAAATACGGTCCAACTGCAGAATCGGCAATATGTGAAAAGGCGTGCGTCTGACACTGGACTTTACTCCTTAACAGTCTTGAGATATGTGCAGCTACGTCAAGAGGAAAAACAGGCACGGAGCAGGAGCAGGGGCAGCGCTTCTATAAAAAAAAAAAAAAAAAAAAAAAAAGGGCTGCGCTCGGCATTTTGTTCTGGGAAACGCGCACTTACGCTCAAGACCCTAGACACAAAAGGTACGGGGAGGTTTTGAGGGCCTGATAGCCCTTTTGCTTCCTGAGAGTCCAAACAATGTGCCGTTTGACTTGTTTTTTCCTTCTTCTTCTGTTTTTTCCCATGCAGTTTCACAAAGCCTGGACTTGACTTTAAGTACAGGGGAGGGGAGGGGCGCTACGTCTAGGGAAGAACGGGGACAGGGGTCTGTAAGGCCAGGGGTGGTGCTGAGGCTGCAGCCGGGGGCCCCTGTGGTGTTCCAGTCTGAGTAGAGACACAGGAGAAGTGTTGGGGGGAAAACAGAGGCAGGGATCCCTGGGACAGACTGATCTCCCTCCAATAACAGAGTCGCCGTGTCCAAATAAACAGTCACCGCCTGAGTCCGTCCCAACACATCCAGACTCTCTCCTCTGCAGCCCCTCACAAGAAGAAGTTAGCTTTTATGTGTTGGTATCTGATTGACCCTTTGCCCAGAGGGTGAGCCAGGACATAGCCACACAATATGTGTTAAAGTGACTGTAATCAAATTTTGATGAAATAAAAATAACTCACCAGGTGAACGTAAGGCACAAAGTAACCATAAAGTGCTGCCGGGATGCCGAACGCCCAGATGCGGTACCCCCAAGACTTCCAGATGTTGACGTTGAAGATCTGGCGCATGCGCGAGCCCGTCTGGGAGTTCTTGGGTTTGACGGGCAGCAGGGGCCTGTAGGTGAAGCCGGCCAGCATCAGCACGAACATGAGGATGCAGAGGACGCGCATGGTGTTGTGGAGGCCCAGGTTTTCCAGCAGGCGCGACAGCACGAAGGGCATGGCGACGGTGAAGATGCTGCTGCCGGCCGTCACGATGCCGTTCACCAGGCCCAGACGGTTCTTGAAGTAGTGGCCCAGGATGACCAAGCTGGGCTGGTAGGCGAAGGAGCAGCCGCAGGCGAACACGATGCCATAGGTGAAGTACAAGGGACCCAGGGATCTACGGGGAAACAAAACAAGAAGATGCATCGATGTAAAAAGGCGTTGTTGTATTTTCAAGGCAAGAGGACAGTTCCTGAGTTTGTGTGAAACTTTATGCAGTTTAAAGCTCATATATATATAAAACCTTGTACTATGTGCTGCAGAACCCAGTGTGCCTTGAGTTTGTGAAGTAATTCAGTAGTAATTCAACTGTTTTATCACTTATTTTGTGTTAAAACAAAGTCAGGGCGGCAACACTCGCTGCTTCCCACGACTGCTGCGGGCCAGTGTGAGCGAGCGTTCCCCTCACGTGTGGGCAAGTGTGAGATTCTAGGAAATTATTAACAACAGAGTGCTACTCCAGAGCCTCCCGCCCACAGCGTGATGATAAAATGTAGCAGGAGCGTCCTTTGTTTTTTTTTTGGGGGGGAGATCAATTCAACTTCAACAGTTAAGTGCTAGAATTTAATTTTGTCCGTGAACATGTTACGTTACACTTGGACGTAACATTGTGATGGCGGGTTGAGATTACGCTGGAGAAATAAGCTGATCTCACTTCCTTTTAAACATTTTTACTGAATTGCAAGTGTGCGTCCTTGAACGACATTTAAAATGAACAACCAGACTAGATTTCTTCCACCTGCGCTCTACTTTTTTGTGACTGTAGATGTTTTCAGTTATCTGCCTTTTGACTGATGACATGGATCTAACTTCCAGTGGTGCAATAAAGTTTAGAGCAGACAAGACATGATAGAGTTGAACTGATTAGAAGTCATTTCAGGTCACTTTCCCTATAGAACACGTCTGGACCATGTTCTTTTAATAAATAACGATGTTACTGATCTAATTTAAGCGAAGATATTTCATTTTCTTCATCATCTTCTCTCTGTTTTAGGATTTGTGGAGCTTCGCCAGACGTTAGCTCTGCTACTACTAGTAGATACAGAATAAAAATAATAATAATATGAATAATAATATGAATATGAATAAACGGGTCTGGAGTCAGTCAGTCAGTCCATTCACATATTGACAAACTCATTTTATATCAGCCAACGGTCATGAAGCAACGTTTATCCAGCTAGTTAGCTAGCTAGCTAGCTAGGGGTTGTCATTACCATTCGCTAACGATAATGACGGTTAGCTAGCTAGTTAGCTAGTTAGCTAGTTAGCAGGACAATTAAACAAACTTGCTAAACAACGTTTCACCTCCACCTATCCAGCCCACATCACCAACAAATGCCTGACTTTTATCCTTTTCTTCCCTCTGTTTTCTTTTTCTTCCGTTTTCCCGCCACTGAGATAACTTCTTTTTGACGCCATTACTGCGGTTGCTTTGTTTTAATATTCTCGTCGCTAACGGTAATGACGGTTAGCTGTCAATCATTCCCCATCAGACCTGTCGGCGCGGAGTGCTACGTCACTCACTGTGTGTGACAGCCAGCGCGGTCCAACGAATATGACGTAATGATGCGACCAAAACACCGGCCACAGCTTATCGTTGCGGTTTATTTATATTAACATTACTTAGAGAGTTGTTTTTGTCACTTTTGACTGGTCTATGGTTGAAAAAAATAAAATATAGTTTATAAAATGTAGATATTCTTTGTGGCGTCGGCGTTTTCATCAGTAACTCCTCATAATTACAGTGAATGCACACTTCATCATAATATATTATAGTGCAATTTTCTTTACAGGTCTGAACACACATAAATGTTTTTTTAATTTATGCATAAGCAATAAATAAATGCATGATTTGTGCTACGTTCTGCTGTGTTATTGAGCACTCATCAACTTTTATACACCAGTCAGCAGATGGAGCTTGACCACGTATTTCCATGATTGTCAGCACTTTAAGGACGTTGGTTTAAATGTAACACGTGTCCATGTCCACTAAAGAAGATCATGTGGCACGGTTTAAAAGGACTTTGTGGTTGGGCAGTTTTGTTAACTGCTGCTTCCAAAGGCGAGACTGGATGTTCAATCTCAACTTTAAGGTCAACATTGACATCGAAGACGCTAAGACAAATAGCCATAGCCGTTCCATAAAAACAGCAAACTCTTATCTACTGAGGAAGATTATCTGATATGTTGAAATGATGAATGATTATCAAACCAGGTGTTACCAATGGCGTGCAACCGTATCAGAGCCTGATATGTTAAAGGAGAACTCCGGCGCAAAATGAACCTGGGGTTAATAACACATGTGTACCGAGTCCGACCGTTCTCTGGTATTTGTTTTCATGTATTTGTTTTGTTAGTCAAATGTGACCAGTTTTGCAAACCGCTATTTAGCGTATAACGCTAGCCTTCGGGGCACACCGACACATAAAAAGAAATCGCTATTTCTATACCACTAACAAGGCTCACAATATCACCACACTTACACGGTAGCATAACTAGGGTCTCTACATGTAAACCGAAGCATTGAGAACTTTGCAAGTATACAGGCAGTTTATTAAAAAAGGAATACAGTACCGTTGGCGTCTGGCTCGCATATCCAGGCGGGCGCCATCTTGGGGAAACTGAACTGTCTGTTGCCGGAAGAAAGCACTGAGAGCACTGAACGAAGAGAGTTCAGTTTCCCCAAGATGGCGCCCGCCTGGATATGCAAGCCAGACATGAACGGTACTGTGTTCCTTTTTTAATAAACTACCTGTATACTTGCAAAGTTCTCAATGCTTCGGTTTACATGTAGAGACCCTAGTTATGCTACCGTGTAAGTGTGGTGATATTGTGAGCCTTGTTAGTGGTATAGAAATAGCGATTTCTTTTTATGTGTAGGTGTGCCCCGAAGGCTAGCGTTATACGTTAATTAGCGGTTTGCAAGAAAACTGGTCACATTTGACTAACAAAACAAATGCATGAAAACAAATACCAGAGAACGGTCGAACTCGGTACACATGTGTTATTAACCCCAGGTTCATTTTGCGCCGGAGTTCTCCTTTAACTAAAGTCATGAAGGGTTAGTGTATAGATCATGCACAGTGTGTAATCAATGCAGTGATGGTGTGATGTCACTTTCACGAACTTTATTGTTTCCTTACTTAACAAAGGAGCTGGCCATTAGGCCGACCAGGCCGACGGCAGCGCCAGTGACTGCGGTGAGTCTGCAGCCGTACATGTCGGTGAAGACGCTGACGATGGGGGAACAGAAGAAGATCATCCCCATGGACAGGGAACCCACCAATGCTGCAGGAGACACAGAGAGAAAGCGGGAAAAAAAAGGATGAGTGAATCTGAAAAAAAAAAAACAAGCAGTGGTTATCGTTACGCTTTCAAAACGGAACACGGTGCCCACGCCACAGACCGTGCAAACTAGAAAACAGATGGAAATGTCACAATGATAGAAGACCGCTGCTCACATCCGTGCATTCACTCGGAGAGATAAGACGCCTCAAACATGTCATCAGTTTCCTTTTTTTTTTACTTCTTGGCTATAAAGCTGGAAGAGGGGCAGCAGGAATGCAGACTGCAGTGGACAGGAAGGAACTATCAGAAAAACACTCGGGGATGATGCACAACACAAAGCGCACATTCATCCTAGAGACACAGCATCTAACGGTAGCATCACATTTACTTCCTCAGACAAAAAAACGACCGTGGCAACAAACCAAACAAATAATGACTCTGCGAACATTTAAAAACTCACTTCCCGAAAAAGGTTCAGTTTGGGGAGAGGTAGTTTTATATTCAAATTAACAATAACAATATATGTGAGAAGCCAAAAGTGAGAAGCCAATACAACCTTAAAGAATCGGATAGTCCTACAACCAACTAGAGCCCAACAGAGCAGTTCCAGACCAAAAAATTAAATCTGTTGGTAGGGAAGCTTGTATGGCTTACTATATACTGTTATACTGTAAGTATCCAACAAAGGTTAAAAAAAAAGCAACTGGACTTGTAGAGTTTTTTGAGAAGACGTTTCACCACTCATCCGAGTAGCTTCTTCAGTTTCAAAAAACCCTACAACTCCAATTGGTTTTTTTTGACCCTTTGTTGGATATACCATGAACTGGATGACTGAGAACCTTCACAGACATATGTACTGTAAGATCAAACCCTATGGTAACCCATTTACCATTCACACACTGCATAGGCTGAGCAGTAATAATGTCAGATGACTTACAACGTATGCAGCTGGTGTGTAAGTATTCTGGGCTGCAAGTCAACGGCAATGAACATTTAAAAACTCACTTCCCGAAAAAGGTTCAGTTTGGGGCGAGGGGGGTATTTTTATATTCAAATGCAACCTTAAAGAAGCCCTGCTCAGATCTGTATACAATCTCATGTATAGTCCAAAGCTTGTCTGCTGCCTACAGGAATTTCACGTGTTCAGCTTCGTATTAACTTTAATTTTTTTTACTGTCCACGTTAATCAAAAGGGTAAAGCAGTAGTTTCAGCAGAGCTAAGACAGTGACTAGATCACAGGAAACATCTGCAGCGTTCAGTGCTTGGTCAGCAGTCCTCTGTGAATCCAAGGTTCAACGCCGCTGTGACGGGCGGTGCAGCAGATCTGAACTACACCTCGAGGTGCATAAGCATGCGGTGCATTCGAGGCAAAACTGCTGGTCAATCTGAAATAGTAACAACGGGAGATTTAAGGAGATTCGATGCTTTGGGAAGCAGCAAAGAATTTTGTAGCGCCCTTTGAGCATAAAGAAGAAGATGAGGAAAACCAGGAGCAAGTGACGTGGTTTCGCCAGGAATACTTGCGTGGGAATATAAGCGTTTCTGCGCTAGATAACAGCACAGCCAGCACATATGACACACTAGTAGGAATTCAGACAAATCTGTTTTTCTCGTGTCTGAAGGAAGGTCAGATGAAACTTGTGGGAAAAAGTGGAGCAGCTGGACTTTGAATGTTTTTGTTGTCTGCTTGCTTTTTTGCGTGGGTAACGAGAGACCACTGTGTCGGGTTTCAGGGTTGTTGCTGGTCTTACTGCTTGTGTCTTCATTCGCTCTGAATCCTCATCTCACCCCACGCTATCAGAGTGCTGCTACACACACTCGGGTTTCCCCCATAACTTGTGAGGAACAGAAGAAAAACACCCCACTATACTAACAGTGATAATCATGGCCGTACCAGATTCTCCCCCTGGTCAAAGACAGACTACAGAGGACGTCTGTTTTAGCGTGAGTCTACAACCGGGCCAGCAGCTTTAAGACACATGTTACTATTGTTAAAACGAAACAGAAGTATAAAATAGATATGAGTTGAGGCAAGTTCACCGTCCGCGACAAAGCCACAGCACGCCTACCGTCCCAGTTTAGTTCTTTGTTATGCTACTGCTAGCATCAAAATGCAAATTAGCACTAAACACAAAGCAACCAACTTTAAGAGGACATTTCTGCAAGAAAAGGTCTGAATGCGCAGCTTGAGTTCTTGCGTGCTTGGACAAGACACTCAGCCTGGAGTTGGTATCCTGATGGCAGACTCTGACTACACTATAAAAGTGGCCTGATGTTACCAGACTCTTCTTATCACAATACGATAAAACTAAATTGGTATTTCATTACAGGGCGTGTTTCAACTAATACAGAGAGAGAAGAATACGTCTGCACACAATCGGATAGTCCTACAACCAACTAGAGCCCAACAGATCAGTTCCAGATCAACTTTACGCCACAAAAAAAAAAAAAATCTGTGGGTAGGGAAGCTTGTATGGCTTTCAGGCTACTATATACTGTAAGTATCCAACAAAGGTTAAAAAAAAAAAGCAACTGGACTTGTAGAGTTTTTTGAGAAGACGTTTCACCACTCATCCGAGTAGCTTCTTCAGTTTCAAAGAACTCTACAAGTCTAATTGTTTTTGGTTTTTTTTACCCTTTGTTGGATATACCATGACCTGGATGACTGAGAACCTTCACAGACATATGTACTGTAAGAGCAAACCCTATGGTAACCCATTTACCATTCACACACCTGCATAGGCTGAGTAGTAATAATGTCAAATGACTTACAACGTATGCAGCTGGTGTGTAAAGTATTCTGGGCTGCAAGTCAACGGCAGTGAAGGCTAGAAAAGCAGAAATACTACATTAAAACGAGCTAATTCTGAAAAATTCAAATTAGTTACAGGTCCAATTCTGCGAGGACAGACACAGAATCAGACAACAGTTCTCCTATTGGTCACTAAGGCCCCGTTTACACGAAGGGAAGACGCAGATATTTCCCTGCGGTTTGGCCTCTCATTTACACGAAAACCCCGTTTTTATCAAAGAAAACGATTATTTCTAAAAACTCCGGCCAAAGTGGAGATTTCTGATAACGCCGGTTACGTGTTGCCGTGTCAACTGGGAGGAACGGGGTTTTAGGTTCTCAAACGTCACATTATGCGCCAGAAAATGCTTAACGTCGTGTGAGCGCCCTGTCAACTTTGCTGTCTGTATACACAAACGAACCTCGCGCCATGTTTGCTGTTTTGAAAGGAACAGGAAGTCGCTCGTGTTATTCGTTGGTGTCGATTCTGAGGATTTTGATTGGCTTGCATGGCTTTATTCTTTTGCCTATACTGCCGCCCATAGGTTTGGCATAGTTATTATGGCGCTCGACGGCGTATTTATGCGGGTTGATGTAAATGACAAGTTTTTTGAAAACGATGTTGTGTGCACAATGTTATTATTGAAAACGGAGGGGAGGAAATATTTGTTTCTCTAAATACCCGGCTATGTGTAAATGTGGCCTAAAAGTCAGTAGGATTCATTTTCTGGGGACCTTCAATGTCTGTGCAAAACACAAATGGAAAGCTTTCCAAGTGTTAGTTTGACGTTTCACCAAAAACCAAAAACATCAACCTCCCATGGCATTATAGGAAATAAACATCTTCTGGAAACCATGAACCATGAGTCTATACAAAAAGATGTGCTAACCCTTAAAAAATACGTGGATTCTCAGCGCATTAACATGGACGTAACAATCTATCCTCTGGAGAACTTGAACAGCTAAGCCACATTTCATTAGCCTGGCTCCGCCTGCCTACGTACTTCCGCTCATTTGCATTCCCTACAGTACTCCGTCTGGAATAGCTTGATCCGCTAACGTTTACTCCGGCCAACTAGTTGGCGAACCAATCAGCGAACAGAGGGCGGGTCTGAGAGCGATTACGTTTCAGTTGCGCGCCGAGTTTGAAATGTTTACACGAACGGAGACGGATATACTCGAAGCCATTCGCTCCGTTGTGGATATGCTTCCTGGCATTACAGCACTTTTATTCCAATTTCGCGTCCTTAATTGCAATGGGGGATGGTAGAGTAGCGATTTGTTTACTTGTTGCGTTCTTGAAAGCGGAAGTACGAGGCAGCAGAGCCTGAAGGCTCCGGCGCATAACATACGTCATTACCAAACGTTAGTGATTGGTTAAAGGAACTCCGATGATTTTAAACCTCAAACTGTGCCCTCCCACCAGGAAATAAACGTTTGCCAATGGAGCTAGGCCAGACTCTCTGCGAAGTCAGAGAGTCTGGTATCCAGGCTAACATTTCATGGCAATGCACACAATACATTTTAGATGACAACCATGCAGTTACTGAACGTACCCTGACTGGGGACCTTAAGTAAAACTGCCCTTCCAAGAACCACGATTTGGCTAATCTTCTAGGGTATCACAGGGCAGTGATTCAGTCAAAGGCCCATGTAAAAGCATGAATGCATAATCTATATTTAGTTACCTTCCCCCCCTCTTGCTTAATACACTGCTCTGGTTTCCCTGTGTGAACCAATAAACTGTCAAACCCTCTGCAGAGATATTCCAGACAACACTCATAAATCAGAAAAATACCCCAAATTCAATGGAGGCCTGTCTATCTGGCTCAGAGATGGCAGGCCCGCTTTAAGCTACATAATGTAATAAATGGGCAGCGAACAAGAGGGGGTAAAGAACCCCTCAAAGACAACAGGAAATTGCTGTTGTGGTCTGCCGGCTGTCTCGATTTAAAAAAGCATTTGCGCTTCAGACAAAGACAAATTCCAGATTTAAAAAAATGCAATATCAGGATTCTGTCCGTCCCAGTGACATCCAACACTTGCCTCGGGGGTCCTGCTTGGACACTGACAGACAAGGTAGAGTTGGCCCTAAATTGTCTGTCTGCTTTGTTAAAGAGTCTTTGCCCGGAAAAAAAACCGTCTGCTCTGAACCTGGTCACCCCACAGTGACTGCAGAACACTTGTGAACTCTGATGTATGACAAAAGCCCTTCTCAAGAAGACCTGAATACCATTTTATCGACAACACGCGTCTTATTCTAAATGTTCTCATGAATAGATTGTAAACTAGACTTTTAAATAAACTAGACAATTACATAATATTTAAAAATACATATATTTCAGCTCGTTCTTACTTATTTGACCCAGTTCTTTGAGGTGATTACCCGTTTACCCCTCTTAGTTAACAGCTGTGCCCTTGCTTGTTTGGTCGGGTAGTTTTCTGTCACCAAAATGATTTCACTCCAATTTGCGAATGAATTCAGTGGACTTGCATCAAAGCAATCGTGTCAAGGAGTTATCTATTAACCAACGTTAATGGAACCAACCAATGGACAGGCTCATATTGCGGGTGGCAGAACATTTTCCCAGCTTGGTCAAATAAACAGCTTGTCCCTAGCACATTCTCACAATCTGGACGCTAAAGATACTCGGGCTACAATCGAGCTTCCAAAATGGAGAATGACCGCAGGCTTCATTTAACACCGGAGGCCACTTACAATTCTGCCCCGTTACACTGGAACGAGCACAAAGTGAGGAGGAGTGAGGTTTTAACAAATTAACCGCACTCGCTGCCAACAAACCAGAAACAGGACCAGATGTCCGCCCCCCTTTATCACACCATCAACATGGAACCATGGCGCAGGGTTTATCTTTTCTGTCTGTGTGTCTTTGTTAATGGAACATTTTTTAGATATGGCACGGCACATTGAAGACGTGCTTCAGTCTGACCAATGCTACCTTGAACAACCACAGCTCAAATGAGCAGGCTTTATTATTAAGGTCTGAGACTACACATTCATTCACATATCTTTGATTTTACACAAATACTCTATGGACAGCCTGGTAGATACTACATATATGCTTTATTAATACATTAATACATTTTATATAGCTATAGTGTTGATTGATCATTCAGTTGTGGTAAAATATGTTCAGTATGTTGTTCTTTACTACTGCAGTGCATTTGGAAATAAAATGTTCACCCCTCTCCTCTTGATCACCTGTCAGTTAAACGGGACAGCTGGCAGTGAACGGTCTGTTTCTGTGGATTTCATTAGCGAAATCTGAGTTTCTGTAGGCGGTGCGTATCCTTGTTAGTGTTTCCCACAAAATTTCATGAGCATTTTTTTTGTTTCTTTTGTTGTTGAATTTCAATCTAACTTTGCTAGCTAGCGCTTAGAAAGTTAAGCTAGCTCAGGTCACGTCTGGAGTCGTTTCATTCGGTTTTGACCAACTCTCTTTAAATAATTGTAAATCTCCACGGTCTAAAAAATCAAGAGCACGCACGTCAAGTTTTAAAAATATGAGTGGCCGGTGTGTTTGGAGAGTCTGGGGGGAGGCGGCATTGGGAACGGGAGGGAGGGAGGGACAACATTGTTTGAAACATGCAAAAATATTTCCTATTGGTTATGAGACCAAGGAGGAGAAATTTAGACCCTGGCGGGCCTCCATGGTATTAACGTGGTATGGGAAACCCTGCTTGTTTGTCCTGCTGTGGTGGTTATTTCCAATGATGATAACCGTCCAATTTTTCAGCACATTTCCAGTGAACGGGTTTACAAACTGAAGATAGAATAAAAGTGGAAAGTGGAAAGTTGATTATTTCATTAAAGAGGAACTACTGTTTTTTACAACCTGGACCTTATTTCTGGCATAAAATACGGTCTTTTACACACCCATATAACTTTTGTGTAATTTGTATTGGTTCGGAAGATATTTAGATCTGCGTATATCCATATAGTGGAAGTGACTGGGGCACGGAGACGCAGCCTCTAAATAACGCATTATCTGCCGCAAAACTCGTTCATTTCACCAAATATTTTGTTATGATACGCTAGTGCTATTCCCCGATGAGTCCAGAGTTACCTGTTATCATCATCCAGGGTCAGTAGATTGACCTACTGACCCCGGATGATGTCTTCTGACCAGGATGATGTCATCTATGAGTGCCGCGCACACCTGCGATGATCGGCCTGTTTACCTGTAATTTTATTATTATTTCCCGAACCAATACAAATTACACAAAAGTTATATGGGTGAGTAAACGACCGTATCTTACGCCAGAAATAAGGTCCAGGTTGTAAAAAAACGGTAGTTCCCCTTTAAATTGCGTCTCTTGGGCGTGTTTTACTGTAGCTCATTGTTGCTTTTAAAATTAGATTTTCATGGTTCAACAGCAAATGTCAATAGTTAGTTTCAAGTTGCAGTTTTGATTATTGATGATAGTGATTCCAGCCGCTGCTGGGGGTCCAGGGTTACCTGCAACGCAACGCACACCTAGCCTGTCACATTGTGAATGGGAACACATTTGATCCATGCACAAGGATCTCCACAGGCAGAGAGAAATGCCAGTGCACTAGCCTCAACTTCTCCTGCAGTCAAACCTCCCAGCAGCCTCACAGCCAGCTCACATTACAGTCTAAGTTTTAGACCGACTGACCTGGGGTCAGGAAGTGGACCGTACTGTGCTGAACTCAACGCTGGCTCCCACATGGCAGAGCAAATTTTTCTCTAGCGAAGAAAAAAAAAAAGTAAGAGGAGGAAGAAGAAAGAGATTAAGACACATCCCGTGTTTCCCCACTGGACTGGCCTCGGATTACATCCAGAGCATGTGTCCTAATGCTCGTCTCATTACCACAAATGGGTAACCCATTCTCATTTTGAAACAACAAAAACACAAAACAGGGCAAGCGGCAGGGTTAATGGGTTTACAAGCCGTGGCTGAACATGTTTGTCACATAGCTGAAACTCATTAGTACCATCTCTCCTGAGGAAAGCTGTAGTGTTAGCCACAAGCACGGGAACCTCTCTACAACCGACTGTGGTCTGCTCTAACATTTGAATAAGCTGCAAAATAAACAAGATAAAATGAATGAAAGATATCCTCATTTGACAAAAAGTCATGTGCTGTAGTGTTCTGTCCATGCACCTTGGTGTGATAATGATCCAGTCAGGCATTAATTAGAAAAGTCCCAGTTTTTGTTCTCCTATAGGTCCTGACCAATTACAAATCATAATTAATCCCTGTTCAACAGGATTAGCTTCACGGGAGGAGGTACACTGAAAAAAAACAAAAAAATCCACCTGGACTCAGTTAATCCAGATTTGAGTTTTCAAATTTGATTATACTGGAAAAATAACATGAAACTAATAATTTAAGTAATGTCTCTGGCTTCCACTGTAATGTTAAATTAAATGTAATTTTGTCTGCCAAATATGCAAATATGACATTTTTATGCAACCTCTGGCACAAGAATTACCTTTGGGATTAATACAGCTCTTTCTTACCTTCCTTAATATATCTTATCTTGAAAATAAGACAAAGATCGTATTTGAATTACAATGTACTCACTATAGGATAGAATCGAAGTAGAAAGTTGATTATTTCATTAAAGGGGAATTACTGTTTTTTTTACAACTTGGACCTTATTTCTGGCATAAAATACGGTCGTTTACTCACCCATATAACTTCTGTGTAATTTGTATTGGTTCGGGAGATATTCAGATCAGCGTATATCCATATAGTGGGAGTGAATGGGGCACCGAAACGCAAGCCTCTAAATAACGCATTATCTGCCGCTATGTTATTTTAAACTGGACAGTATTGCAGTGCTGGCACAGAGCCATGGCTTCAGTCCCTTCTACTGTACATCTGTCAAGTCTGAGAGGACTGTACAGTTATAATTTCCTCTTAAAAAAAAACACTAGAAAACAGACAATCCTACAGGAAAGGTGGAGAAATCTCAGCTCAGACTTCAGCACCATGACAAACGTATAAGTGTAACTTCATAGCTGGCTCTGTTCAGTTACAAAGACCCCAGTCATAACCCTAATCAGGGCCTCTTGGTGGAGCAGTTACACATCTGGGCCTGAACGGACCATATAGCGTCGCAACCATTACTCCATCTACAACTCACAGCAGATGGAAGTCATTTGTACCGGGCTGCTCCACTGGAGGCGGTGGAGGGGGGGGAGAGGCAGTAAAAATGCCATTTTTTTTTTTGGTGTGTGTGTGTGTGTGTGTGTGTGTGTGCTTGTATCCCAACTTCAAACTCATGTCCTCTGTGTGTTTTCTGGCTACACCACAGGAAATCTTTTCCCCACGACACAGCACAAAAAAAAAAAAGGCACATTGCAGCCGAAGACTAATTTATGGCCGTGCACGAAATAGAGAGAAAACACCCCATATGCATACGTGGAATTTCTTCTCTCTGTAGTGAATTTGAGGTCCATATGAAAAACGTTAAATTGGAGTTGTGTTTCGTGTCAGTGGGAAAAAAAAAAAAAAAAAGAGAGAGAGAGAGAGAGAGAGAGGGGTGGTGTGTAAAGCTACTTGGTGATTGGGAGAGATTTTTACCCACCCACTTTTTAAGCAGCCATATAGTGAAAACACCCCCTCGCTGAGTCTTAACTCCTTATCACCGGAACTGCTTGTGTGTGTGACTGGTATCTGGACTGATAGCCAGAGAGTGTGATAGCCTCTTAACGTGTCTTGATCAACTTCAATCGGCGCGCGTTTCTTTCTATCTCCTTATCTACGCAATGTCAAAGCAGAGGATTGCTGTCCTAAAATAAGAACTACAGTATAGAGTATAAAATCAAAGCTACTGATTGATAAAATTGATAAAAAATGCTGATGAATGATGGACACGATGTCTTTCACGGTTGCTATGGCTGCTTATAGACACACACAGACCAGACGATGATCAGACGCCTTTTGATCTTGTTATCTTATCAGTTGCCTGTGATGTACTATGATGTGCATAACGAGATCTGTCCTTTACAAACTGAATTTCCCTTCGGTCGATACGTGCATTGAGTGCATGGACGCAGACAAGAGCAAAGAAGTCGTGTAGTACGCCCCTCCCCCAGATTGGCAAACCTTTTAATGGGGTAGATGTGAACTGTCGTTTAAACGTAGACAGAAAAAGCGAGATTATCTTTATAGTTTACAGTTACACACACTATAAAATAAAAACTGCCAAAACACTACACATCGTAGCGCCCCCACGCTGCTACAAGGCGGCTAAAAGAAACCTAAATGACTGTATTGATCGACTAATACCCCCGGTGTGTATCGGCACAGTGCCTCTGTGCTTTGACGCCTCCCCTGTCACTCAGTTGCTAGAGAGCCATTCGCTCATGCGTCCTCCGGCCCCTCAGGCTTGTGGGCAGATGATGCGTGCCATGTGCGGGAAGCCAAACAACTGGTCCTCCTGCCGCCGCCGCCGCCGCCGTCGCCGAAGTGGTGGTGCTCTGCTTCCAATAATGTTTACCTTTCCTACACTTTATCACTTTATCTCGGCAACCTTCGTCTAACTCAACCCCGAGATCAAACGGCCTGACAAATATTAACCTGGGTACGCTTTAAGCTCGTCAAGGTCTTTCTGGGCCCGTTGGAGCCGCGGATCAGTCTAATACATGCTGTTTGCTGCAAAGGCTTACCGTCATTTCTGTCTCTCTCTCTCTCTCTCTCTGTCGTAATATAACACACTTTGCTGCACTCACATGGACTGATTCTTGGTGGACAACGGTACCAAGGGAACCAGCAGAGACTCCTGGAAGTCCCTGCGCAATTCCATAACCTAATTGAGCATATTTCGCAAAAGAACTATTCCTTAAAAAAAAAAAATCAGACCGTCTTTGACTTTTTGGGCGTCTGTGAAAACGTCAGAAAACATGTCACAATGCAAGCCCGCAACCAAGCTTCATAAAGGTCACGTGAAACCTCAGCAGCTGAGCAGAGAAGTGCTGAGGTAGCAGTATAGTGAATGGCAAGGGGTGAAGTCTAAGCACTGACAAACATAAACTCCAAACTCCAGTGATAATTACAGTTTGCACTCAGGGACAAAGACAGAAGAAAGCAAAGTGGAAAACGTAGAGAGAGGAAGGTTTAAAACAGAGTCCTTCTTCAGGGATGTGGTCTAGATCCAGTGGGTTCTGCCTTTAGGGTACAAGTTTACGACAAAGACGTGGACAAAGACTACGTACTTCCATGTAGTATGTAGAAGGTTAACCCTAACCCTAGTGCACACGGCGTAAACACACCACCAGAGTCATTACAGTTAACGTATTATCTAAGTAACTATCTAATTACTGGCATATACCTGCACTCCTTGACGACACTCTCTCACATGAAGTGATACTAACACAATATTTTCCATTTAACTGTGCAGTGCAATGTGTCAGTTTCACATCCAGGATCAAAACATCGGCTTCACGTGTCTCTCTTTCCAGTCTCCTTACGCGCTCGGTGAAAGTGATATTCGGTCAAAATATGGTCAGATGATTTCCTACTGGTGTGAGCGCCAGGTCAGAGGTTTCGGGCTGGTTTTTCAAAACAGCACAGCTGAGGACTCTAAACTTTTGCGTTTGGTGCAAAGGTCTCTGGCAGGTTTGACATTAAACAACAGGCGAGTGGTTTTTATGGCGCAAAGTCCAAGAATAAACCCCCATGTGGCGTTCCCACAGGGAGGGAAGCAGCCCGAAACAGATGTGAAGGCCACCGGTCTGACACAGGCCAATCAATACGACCGTACGTTCCTGCCCCAGCATTAAGCATCGGGATTGGTCGTTTGTGACTTAAATGTACTTGTGGCGTACTTGACGTACTTCTTTCTTTAAAACTACGTGATAACAGAGAGAGAAGGTCTGGCCGGCCGGTAAAAAAAAATACTGCAAAAAGCTGTGGACGTCCAGCTGGGACAAAAATGTGCCAACAAGACGAGCTTGCAGTTTGTTGTACAGTATGTTTAATCTCCTTACGGTTAATCATACAGACGTGCACAGCAGCGTCGACCAGCTCGGGGTTAATTACAGCGAGCTTGTGCGGGTCTGGAAATAATTAACTCTCTGCCCTATCAGAAAATCACATTAAATCATAAAAATTACAGATACAAATTGAGATATATCAAAGTCTGCACGGTAAAATACAAGCCTCAGCATTTAAAAAACCACTGGCAGGAGAAGTAAACAACATTGTGTTATCTTGTGACAACACAATGTTCTGCTGCTTTTGGACCAGACGTTCTTGTAGATGTTAAGATGTTAGGCATGTAGCACCCATCTAGACCAGACCAGGCACCCCCCACCCCCCCACCCCATGCTGTCCCCAGCAGGATGCAGCCTGACAAGGTGTACACTTATCTGCATGTTCAAATCTACAGCCTCGCAGTGACCCAGAAGTGTGACATCCTGTGACACACTGTAGGCCTTCTACTTGCAAAACAGAGATAAGAAAGCCTACGAGACATTTCACTGACGCGTAGAAAACGTAGGCTCGGTGCACGACTGTGCGATCAGGTGAGGTATAGCTTCTCAGCATATGCAGCTTCAGCAGCGCGTGAACAGAAAGAAGCGTGTCGCAACATGTGCAGTGGTATGTTGGTGCATTTCCATGTCACAACACTGCACGCACAGATGGGGCTTCAGAGTGTATCAAGCTAACAGTTCTGCACCCTAGACAGTCAAGCCCCAGAATTATCCAGCCATTGTTTTACACACAAAGAACCCACGTAGAAAAACTTTGTGCTTTAAGAACGTTAAAAGAACAGCTACTGACTTGGTTGTCTCCGTGTTACGTAATATGTTTTTTTCTGGGTTTTTTCATAATTGGACCCCTTTTAATTATAGTCATTCAAATAGCACATAAAGTAGAATTGACCTTTGGCTAAGCCCCGCCCCCCTTAGTTACTGTTGCTACATCCGACATTCTCTTCTGGGCTGTGGTTTTCTGGTTATCTATAAGGCTCTGGTATCAACATGGCTTATAAGCTGTGACAGCTCTTCCTGCTGAACTTTTGTCAAACTTTTATAAAGCAGCAAATAAAGTGTCCGATAGAAGTATTGGCAAAAGGGGCTGCAATATGCGTTCGAAGGCTATATTCAGGAGTGAAACGCAACGAACAACAAGGCATCCAAATAGAGGCAAAAGCATACCGGTCATAGTCAAAAAAATGAACCGCCGCATATCCTATTAATCGAGACGGAGGCTGGGACTGACGATATCAAGGAGCAACACTGTTCATGCAAAGCTGGGTACGTCTCTATTCACTTCTATAATCGTTATTACGAAGCAAACGGACTAACGTTACGCACGTATAACGTTGTATTTCTTCAGCGTGTGCTATAGCGTATCAACAACTACGCAACTTAAGCTGTAACGGTGATGTTGTGGTTAGCTCCACAGGGTTTTGCGCGCACATCATTGGGCTTATCCATACCCTGGATATACACCGACAGTAGCTGTAGCCTGCCGAGACCGAAAATATGAGACGCCTGCGTTAAAGTCAATGGAGCGCTGTGGAAAAGTGTCGGACCCCTGTGGGAGCTGTGATTGGTCAATCTACATTCTAGGGTGTGGCTTAGCCAAAGGTGAATTAAACCGAATGGAGCTGTCCCCGAAGCAAACCGACTCGCAATAACGCGAGAAGACGACGAAAGAAACGAATGGCAGCACGGTGGCAAAACAAACCGATTCCTGTTCACGTCTCGAGGGTGTAAACATCTAAGCAACTCGGCTTTTTTAGAAAGATTAAACGAAAGGAGGCTGGTATCTACGGCGCAGCAGGGCCGGTTTTTCTTACACGTATGAGATAAAGTATTGGCACTTTACCAAAAACCCTACTGCTCAAGTGGCACATGTTCAGGGGATCACACTAACGGAGTATTACATCCCTAAATATCGACGTTTTAATAAGAAATATGCCATATGGGAAGACAGATGGAGCAACTATATTATAACTATATTTTCTAATAATTGCACATGAGCAAAATGTTGTTTAGGTGTAATGTGGTTTAGCCATTATGCTAAACTCTGCTTGACTAAGTGTCCAGGCAGCTTATTCCCAACCCATGTCTTTCAAACCCCAATGCATCTCATTGTTAGGCGGGATTTTTTTTGCTCTACATACGATACTGTCACTAACGTCACCGATACGACCAACAAAGTAGGTCTAAATTAAACCCAGTTCCTCAATCATGACACAAGGAGCACGCAGAGGTCTGTGCTGACTCACAGCAGGTATGAAAAGAAGTCCCTGCTATTCTCGTTTACCCGTGCCGATTAAAATTCTCCGTTATTTTTTTTTTCCACGTCACTGAGACAAAAATACCCGTACGTGGGAAGGAAGCGCCCCTATCATAATGACGAATGATGTTTATCGAATCTTTTCTGGGCTTCCATCCTGCCTCTAAGAAGCGAGGGGCGCCTCCAGAGCTGCCACTTGCCACCCTCTCGACGCTTCCTCTACCGCCAGTGCCCCCCCCCCCTCTTCTCTTTCCTCTCACGACAGGAAGACCTGCTTGTGGAGGGGTGGACGTCTCGGGTTGAAGCGGCACTTCGTGTTCTCTCTGGGAACAGGCTTTGAGAACATGTGCTCACGTCAGGGGAGTTGGGGGTGGGGGGGGGGGACTAGAGCAGGAAAGACTAGGTATGGACCGTCTGAATAAAGACTTATCGTCGTGAGTGAAAGTCACGCTGTGCTTGGTATGGGTCTTTGTTGCTGTTGCACCCTCGGTGATTGCGTCATTGATTGCTAAGGCTTATATCAAGGTGTTACTATACTACAGAAGCTTCATGCAAACAATGAGACGAGCGTACAGCTTGTAGAGCAGCCAGGAAGCTGCGACGTTACGCCGCCACCGGCCCGAAACTAAAAAAGAAGCATTTAGCGCCGGAGAGTGGTCTGAAAGAGGTTTGGATGAGTGGTGACAGCTGGGTGGCAGCTGGAAATGATGCAGCTCTCACACAGACCCAGAAGAAAAACACACGTCGCACAAAAAAAAAAGAATAACGCCATGTGCAGAAAGCCATGGGTCCTCTTCTACAGTCGCCTTGTTCCTGCAGGAGCCCCCAACAGACACCGGCTCTCACCGAGTGGAACTTTTTGTTTTTGTTTTACATTGAACCGAAAGCCACCATTGGTTCTCCCGCCCGCATGGCTGGAAAGGGAGGGGGAGTGAGGAGGATTATTCATTTTGATGCCATCTACAACCTCACTGCTGGAAAGCCCCTTAAAGAAAAGCTTTAGTTCCGTTTCACACGAGTACACGTGCCAACTTATTAGTTAACCAATTAAGCTTTTTGCAAAAATACGGCAAATTTCCCCCCGAGCAATGGCGAACGTCGGCCGAACTGCGAAAGCGAAAAACATCTGGGGGATGAGGAGCTACAAGGAAGTGAGCTCCGCAACCCCACTGCTCTAGGCTGCAGTCTACAGAAACCACCGCTAGCACAACACACCTAGATATTCAACTTGACTATCAGCAGCCTTCTTGCGAGACAAAAGCCTCCTGGCTCTGCTGCGTTGGCTTTTTATCAGTGAAGTACTGTTTAAAGGTCAGGGAAAGGTTGTGGGAACGGTAATTAATTGCAGGTCTGTAAAGTTTACGAACTCTGACTCTCAAGCCATGAGGACGCATTTGCTGCAAAGGCGTCATCGACTGTTGGTCCGTCGCGTTAGCACTTTCGCTCGCGCGCCTCGTGTCTGCATCACACCTGCCTCCTAGTGCTTGCCCAGCTTGCTGAGAGATGTGCCGTTGCCGTCCGAGTCACCTGAGGGCACGGGATGCCGAGACGTCCAATGGGACGAGAATAACTGTGAGCTCCAATCCGAGCACTCGGGGCATATAGACATAACCAGAATCAGCAGACCTCTGTCAAATGTGACACGGAAAAGTGAAACGTACGATAACGCTTCAGCTGTGGGAAAGCAGAACACGTGCGGCTCTACCCGGTGTACTGTACGTCCTAAGGAACGACTCTAGGTCCTGAAGAACTGATCTGAAGACGGCACGGTGTAATATTTCATGGCAGAGACACAACTTTTCTTCGTTTGGGGACTGATTTACACGTACCTGCTTCATAATCACATCAAATATATACTTGGGTTTTCTCTAATTTCTGTTGCTTTAACCATTAATCTCTATGATCATTCTAGGTCCCAGTATTAAAGGATAGGAGGCCAAACAAACAGCCAGATGCATGAGATGTATCGGCGTTCCTTATTAGACAGTAGTTCCGATACCGAACCAAATGCAAGTGAAATTCGCGCTGGAAGTTGCACAAGCGAGCCTTGAGGAGCCCGGGAGCCGTCCCCTCCTCCCCGCATTCCCGTCGTCCAGTTGTCTCAGCTTCACTTGAGGCAAAACGTCACTTGTCAAGTCACTGCGCCAGTGTACTTTGGTCAGTGTGGGAGCTGTGGGTGGTGTGTGTGTGTGTGTACACTGGGTCGAGTTGCAGGGTAGAGTACATATACATCCATATCAGATATTGATAAAATTCTTGCGTTTGTTGAAAGGCAGGCAGAAAATTTCTTGCGTCGTAACGGAGTTATATGAAATCTTTTAGTTAGTTGTTGAAAAAAAAACAATTGACCAACTTTTACCAACTCACAGTACAAGGCACCCACAAGAAGAAGCATTTTCACAGACGGTTTAATGGAAGCTGGCACCTCACCTAGTGTTGTCTGTCTTGAAAACTAAAGTTCTTACCCACAGAAATGCGAAAATCCGCTAAATCTTCACACATTTGTTCTGATGAAGAATAAAAACTACTCGGCACAATGACAACAACGTTGAATCCAATCTCGACCTGCTATGACTGTAGTAGCTTGGTTTATTATGTCTTTACTACACATTTCTATAAAAGCCTGATTTTATTTCTTGTGCCAGTTGCAGGTCACTGTAGCTCTGCAACTTTAGCTATTGCCAATAAGATGCTGGCACAGCGTTGCTCTAGAGCACACGTGTCAAACATACAGCCCAGATGGTCCAATCTGGCCCCCCGGGAAAAAAAAAGTACATTGAAGATATTAACTGCAATTTTTCAATAATTTTTCAATAAAAGTAACTGTTATTCCTAGGGTTTACATCGTTTTAGTGAGAGTTATGGACATAACACAATACTAAGACCTATAATTGCACTTCTTATTCTCAAGAAGTGCAATTTCTGTTGCTCATTACATGTTATGTAATAGTACAGTTCATTAAATGTGAACGTTTTCAAAACGTACCTGTTCTTCTTGGCACCAAAACAAAGGGAAACGTTTGGAGTTGTCATTATTTATAGGTTAATACGCTGTTGTGTTACTGGTCCGGCCCCATTGAGATCAAATCTTCACGTATGTGGCCCCTGAACTACAATGAGTTTGACACCCCTGCTCTAGGGGGAACATCGGACCAATTCCTGCCTTTAAAAGCAGATGTTTACAGGAGAAACCTCAAAGGTAGTGATCGGGTCTGAGTATCTCCCGCTTTAGGACATAGGACACCACAAGCAGCAGGCTTTTCCACGCAGCTCAGTACTCTTACATGTTCATCTGTCACACGCCGGCACCAACAACAGGTGGTTACGATCACGGCTCAGCAACATAGGGCCATTATTCATGGGGCAAGGCCATAATCTGTGCAACACACAGTCAATCGGATAGGGCTTTTCTCTATGTGACCTTTTTCCTTGACTCGGACTGCTCCTCCTCCTCCTCCTCCTCTGCAATTGGCACATGTTCACATTATAACTTAAACAAGCTTTTTCTTTTTTCTTTTTTTCCTGAAGTGAACAGAGGGAAAGATGAAAGTTTTCCACCGTTTATCTAAACCGTCCTTGTATCATCAACAAATCAAGAGCAGACCTCTAAACATCCCAGCACACCACTTTACTAGCTACACAGCTACTCACTGGATTGCAACTGCAGCAAGAAGCCTGTTGCTAAATAACTGATAAATAAGAAAGAGTGAAGAGAAATAATGGTGCTGGCTAGAAAACACTAGATCTTTTTAGTTTTAGTTTTATAGTTTTTTGTTTTTTTGCTGTGGCTTACTCAGTGATAACACGGTGGAAATGTGAATCACTTTTTTTTATTTTTTATGAAAAGCAACTGTCAGTTCATTCAAGAAAGTAACCGCCGCAGCGCGAGCACGCCGAACTGCTAACAGTTTTCAAACCGCTAGTCTCGAGACACAGAACCAGCGACAACAAGACCGCAGTTTTCTTTCTGCTGCCACCACAGTCATCACCAGGTCACTGCCTCTCTAACATTATATATCATACCCACAGAGGTGCTGTTTAACCGCAGCTCCCTTTTTTTGTTTTTTTTGTTTTGTTTTGTTTTGTTTGAACAGTGTCTCCTCTCTCTTGTCTCACCAGGAAACGACATATCGGATTGCTGCTAACTGCCGTTAGCTAACTTACAGTATGCACAGCTGGCTAAATACGGTTCACTCACTGTGTTGTGGGGGGAAAAAAACAACATAACAAAACATAAAATTATAAAAAATTGATTGAGTTCACGCTTGGAAGTGGATTGTATGTGCAAGAGGAGAGGTCAGCAGCCGCGGTGGAGAAGGAAGGTCGCTGGTTCAATTCCCCCCCTCCGCCACAAACCGTTTAATGTGTCCCCGTGCAGAAACCTTAAGGAGTTAGCTTACAGTTGGGACTTAAATAGACAGAGCTTTCTCCTAAAGCAATGCATGTCTACATTCTCAGTATCTACAACACTCAAGCATCCAGGTAAAGCCTCTCACCTGCCCTGAGGCGGAGGTCGGCATCATTCTCGGAGTCGAACTCCTGCAGCAGGGAGAGGAACATCAGCCCGAAGGCGTTCTGGATCCCGAACACGGAGCCGTTGCACCACATCGCCGCCAGCATGACCACCCAACCCCAGCCGCCCTCCGGGTGCACGAACTCGACCTCGCCCGCTGCGGGAGTCGCCGCGGTTTTGTCCGTGATGTCCACTTTGCCGTCCCCGTTCTCCTTCTTCTCGTCCTCCACAGCCTTGTCCTCCTCCAGCGGCCGCTTCTCCTCTGCGGGTGCGTCGTCGGCTTGCACCTCATCCGTAACGGCCGCATCACCTTCGGGCAAACTGTTCCCTTCTGTCATTGTGGCTTTGTTTTTTTTAAATGAGATTTTATGTAAAATTTTGTGTATTTTTTCTTTTTTTTAAATGTGGACGCTGCTGACAGAGGTTAGAGCATCTGAAATACAATCACAAACTGTGTGAAGCAATGCTGGCTGTAAGGTGAAAGCTGTAGATTTTACCGGTGCTGGTAACGCAGCATGTGTAACTGCCAGAAAAAACGGCTGTTGCAGTAACATAAATAGACTGCACGAAGGGGCGGGGCTTAGAGGGGTCCCCGCAGCCCATTGGACGCTGCGATGTTACACGTTACGACGAAGTAACAAGGGTCGCTGCAGCACATATTACAGGACTTGGATTAAAAAAAATAAAAAATCAGTTCATATGTGTTCAAAACAACTACCGCTGTCGTGGAAAGAGTTTCCTAAGAAAAAAAAATAAATAAAAAATGCTAAAAATAGATGCCAGGCAAGAATGAGGGCGGACAGAGCTCGAGAGGGGATAAACGCAGCGAGCAGAAAATTAAAGAAGCGGGCACATCACGTGTTTAGGGATCAAAAAATAGCTCGCAAAAAAATAAAAAAGGAAAAAGAAAAAGCCTACCATCATCATCTGTCTGCTGTGACGTAATGTTTGGTGTTTTTCTGGTTGGTTTACCAGCAGAGAAGTTAAAGGTCACTACTGGATGAGGACAGCTGTCACACAGCAAGCTCTTGTAGTGTTAAAGAAGTTCTGCAAAAACAATTTTTATGTTTTCAGCACATTAATCATTCAATTCGGGTCAGGATGCTTGAAGACTTAAAAAAAAAAGACACATAAAATGAAGAAGTCTATACTCTTTCCAAGCAGTTTTGAGCGTGTAGATAGTGATAAGCGGCATTGTGATTATTGGAATCACGAACAAAGTGAAAGTGGTTTAATTTAGCGTCACTGGATGTATATAAGACACTCCAAACGTCTGCACCTCAAAGGTCGGAAGAACTACTCGAAGACCAAAGACCACAAAGGAGTGCTGACTGTCATAAAATTTCCTCTACGGCCACCTGACGTCCATCCCACCCCACCCTATACTGGCACCTAAAGACTAGAGACAGTGAAACATTCTTGTGATCACAAGAAGTTCCTTTGGGGCATTGTGAGGCCCTGCTGGGATAACACAGACTATCTTCTAGTTCTTGTGGAGGCCATGCAACTCAAGTGACGCCGTCATAAAACATCTGGCCGTTGTAGTTTGGCAAATTCACCCAGCTTTACTTCAAGTCTAGTCTTTAAATAGCAACAGAGCATGCACCCGTGTTTACTGATTCCCAATATGCTTTTACAAAGTTATGATAGAGATACAGATTTTGAAAAAATAACACTTAGCCTTTCTGCTAGCCACAGCAATTTAATGAATTACATGTCCAGTAGGCCAGTATTGGAAGGCGCTTTAGATCTCCACTTTGGCCACTTTGGCTGCCTGTGTGTTTTGCTGTTGCGGCAAACTTGACAATTGTATTTGTATGCCAGTACACACCATAACACTATATGTATTCTGTAGTTGTTAGTCCACAAAGTTCCAGACTGCTTTTCTGAATGGCAACAGTCTGTGCTGGGGTTAATTGATAATTATTTCAACACTCAGCTCAGCTCAGACTGGTTGATGTTATCAGTGTACTCACTGAAACTGTACAGTGAATGAATGGGTGTTTAAATTTAGACAGCCATTTTTCATCATCTGGCGCCACCTTCAGGACAAACATTGCATTTTTTCCTGTCCTGCCCACTAGATGGGGGCAGCAGAACGCACTGTGTCCACGTCCCCAGAGAAAGAACCACTGTCTGGCTCCTTGCATGCTATGTATGCTGGTGTCAGCAGCCAGGATTAATCACAGATGAACATCTACCCATTGGCAATCAGTTAATATATATAAAAAATATATTTTAATCCATAGGAAAGCAGGGCTACATTTGTCATAATTCTATGTGTAACAATAGTTGCTTTATATCAGCTATCCAGGCCCAGTGTTTCTGCACAAATGACATAGAAAATCACATTTCACCCCTTATTGGAACCACACTGAGTCAAAATTAGTATTTTTTTAAGTGGTTTCAAGCAGGCTCTGTGATTGCATTGGTCAGTAGAGGTTCCTGCAATCGGCCATCAGCTGCAAAATTACTGAACTAAGCCCCTCTAGAGTTTTACTTGCAGGATATCCACTTGATATCACTGACTCAGACTGCTTTAGTCTGATAAGTCAGCTTAAAATACAAAGTTTGGATACTGTCTTTCAGTTCTTCTATTTGTTATTTTCAGGCAGACTTGAACTGTGAAGCTTCCCTTTTAATGTAATATCCCCTCAAAGGAATGATGAGGGAGTCAATGTGGATGTCCAGGGATTCAGTTTCTACTGCATGGATGCTGCAGACATTATCAGATTGGATGGAGGGTACAAAGCAAAATCAGGAAGCAAAATCATATTTATGGAGAAAGTGGACTGAGCTTGGCAGAACGAAAACCACGTGAGTGAGAATAAGTCACTCAATGTACCAGAGGGGGAAAAAAAGACAGAATAACAATATCACAATATACATGACCTTTGTATAAAATAAAAAAAAACATAATAATAATAATAACTTCTGACTCATTCTCCTGTTAGATCTGCTGCACCTGTGAGAGTGGGACAACCTACAGACATGGCAATGATGTAAAATGAAACTGAAACAGAGAACTGACTGAAAATGAAGGTCACTCAGTCCTGAACATTTCCAGAAAGCCCCAGACTGCAGTCTTCTCCATCACCACCAGAGGTCTCCAAACAGCAGCTCCAAACAAAGCATTGCTCACCCGAACCCGTTGTCACCTGTCCCACACAGACATCCAGATCCAAACCCCTATAGTTAAAGCTGAGAGTTGTGCTCACAAACACATGATGCAGTGAGTCTGATCCTCACAGATAAAGGGGAGGAGCTCACCTGAGCAGGTGATCGGGTTTGATGAGAACAGGAAGAGAACTCTGAAATCAGCTAAGAGTTTAGTTTGAGTGGGCAGAAGAAGGTTGAACAATGAAACAGGGTGAGTGTTAACACACCATTAATATCATTGTAGTCAGTTTTCTCTTTATGGATTGTGGAGGAAAAAGATTCTACTACAGGTGTTTTACCAGTCTGTGGTGGCCAGCATCCTGTTCTACGCTGTGGTGTCCTGGGCGGGGGGCAACAAGAAGAGGGACAGCCGGAGACTGGCGACAACACCTGCACTGACTTTTTATCTCAATAGACTCTTTGTACCCACTTTAAGATACTTCTACCATTTTACAATACCCTTTTTATTCTTATATTTAATCTTTGACCTTATATTTTAAGTATTATTTTACTTGAATGTGTGTGGAATGGAGGAGATGCAAACTTCTGATGGTTCAAAGACACAGACAGAACAGTGTGTGCTGTGTTACCTTGGTGTGTCTCTTGAAAAACTTGTTGGTCCTAATTCTTTTGCCCTGAGCTCGCAGTAAGTGTCGCTGGTTTATCTCTCAGACTTTCTCCATTAGAGGAGAACAAGAAGAACAAAGCAGAGTCTCCAGGATCCCGATGTCTGACAACGAAGAGTCCAGACTTCACCCTCCAGACTTCGGTGATGAATCTGGACCTACATCCACAAAGTAAGAGAACTGCCACAAATGAGTGGATCAGTGTTTGGTGTTGACGACCTGCAGCTTCCAGTTTCCTCTGTCACTTCCGATTAATAATACTGAGCTCATCTGTTTAATGTGAAATGATCTTAAAGAACATTTGGACTTTTCTGTTCTTACACGTTTTTATTGAAAACCTGAAAGGGATTTATAGATACCACTGAATAAATGTTCACGGAGGAAAAGTAAAGCAGGCACAAAGAAGAAGCAGCAAGTGTTTTTCTGCCAAGCTACAGGTTACAGTAGGTCTCACAGTTTTTTAAGATTAAGTCTATTCTAAAAGTTCAGATAAGTTTGAACTCCTTCTAGTTTTAGTAAAGATGAAAGTACAGTACATTATGTTAGCATTCAATAATGACAGCGCCAATGAATCTTTGACTCAAAGGAATGTAGTTGAGCTTGACTTCACTGCTGCAGTCACAGGAACAGAGGAGTTTGGATCAGCTTTGGGTGCAGCATGGTGACAAGACTCAGTTCAGAGTGTGAGCAGCGTTACACAACAGACGTCAACATAACAGATCAGAATAATAATTCACAGTTTTCTGTGTTAGTAGCTTCCTCAGATCTAAGGGGCCGGTGGGAAGTTTGAGGTTTAAATAGGAAACTCTGTGGGTATAGCCAGTCAGAAACTGCCTGGCTTGTTTCCATTAACGACTAGAAACTGGTGCAGCTAATTTCCATTAACGGTCACATACTCACCTGTCTTTGAGGGGGACTGTTTGTCCCTGTCCTCTTTCCCTATGAATGGTGCTCTAGCGACCCTTTATCAGTCAGAGTCTCCAGTCTCAAGATGTGAACAGGGTTGAAACTTCTTGGGGACAGAAGCTAAAACTGTATTGTAAATGGATGGCAGATTAAATCTCTTTTCTGAATGGTTACCCACAGAGTTTCCTATTTAAATCTCAAACTACCCACCAGTCCATTAGACCTGGAGAAGCTACTTGGATGAGTGGGGAAACATCTTCTCAAAAAACTTTACAAATCCAGTTGCCTTTTTTTAAAACGCTTTTTGGATTCTGCAGCTTATGTAGGCAAGTCTGGATGAATCTGAGTCCTCTGATTCTAGGCACAGATTGGGCAAGTATTAAGATTCAAGACTTAGTGGAACCATACTTTAAACGGCAAATACTAAATTACTAGAGATTAAAGAAAAGTGTAAATGTTGTAGATGATTCTGTCCATTATGTCATCATTTCATAGGAATATTTTGCAGTTTATGTAGGCAACAAAGACATGCTGCCACAGGGACAGAGTCTGAGTTCTCTGATTCCTCCTTGTATTCTGATAACCAGGTTTCTGGTTGAATGAAGAAATCAGCTGACTGGAGAAGACTGATAATAACTGAAGTTCATGTAAACTCACTGAGTGTTACTGGTTTGCCTCTCAGACTGACTGAAGTCCAGAAGATGGAGGAAGAGGAGGATACAGCAGAGTCTACAGTATCCAGCAGTCTGTCTATGAAGAGTGACAGCTCCAGATATGAACCTCCAGAATTTAGCGAAGAACCTGGACCCTCAGACAAAACGTACGAGAACTGCTACTAACTCCTGTATCACTCATTTTGAATAACGTCTGTCAGTTCCCATATATTTTCTTTCCCTGATTGTTGATTTGTTTTTACTGAAATATATTTGCTGATATATTTTAATTTTTTGTGAGGCAAATAGAAATAATGAGTCCTCTCTTCCTCTTTAGCTTTTCTGACAGCTGTCCACTGTAATCCAATCTCAGAGGACGGTTTCAAACTTGAAACCATCGCATTGTTTGCAGTAGCTGTAGTTTGTGTGTTTACTGCTGCTGAAATTACTTCTATCAAAGAGTTTATCAGTGATTGATGAGAATCAAACCTATTTGATTTTTGTAGCGGTCAGTACCGCAGACGGCGAACAAGCTCCAGATATGAACCTCCAGAATTTAGTGAAGAACCTGGACCCTCAGACACAACGTAAGAGACTGAATCTACTGTAAACTGACCTGATGGAAGATGATGATTTTAGGATGAAGCTGAAATGTTCTGCTAAAAAGATTTATAGTCACGATGCAGATGTTTTAGTGCAGGTAGGTAAGATCCTAGTCTGGGTTTTAGAACCAGGAAGTACTGATCGTATTTCTGTAGTAAAACACCTGAGAACCTCCATTTCAGAATGTCTACTCATCAATATTCAGATGTATTTGTCCTAAGGTTGAAGTCTGTAAAGATTTTCAATCTGCAAATGATTTAAGTGACAAAGAGAAGCAGCTGCCCTTCTGTGCTTTGTGTCGGGACGTCCTGAAGGATCCAGTCTTTACCAGCTGTGGACACTGGTTCTGCAGACAGTGCATCGTCTCATACTGGGACCAGTCTGCTTCATCAGAAGACTCCTCCTGTCCCCAGTGTGGACAAATATGCACAAGTAAGGCTCTGAACAACAGCCCAGATTAGCTTCTTTCTTCTCTAACCTACAAATATCTTGTCCTGCAGATCGACTTGTTGAATAAGAACCAACATCCACTGAGGAAACCTGCTCTCACCATTTTATTGGTAGCTCAGTCTTAAATATTACAACAAGGAAGGAACAACAGTGAGCTGTTAGATGAAGAGCTGCAGGCGAGCTGCTGAAGCTTGACCTGCTGCTTCTGTTGTCAGTCAAACACTGCCACAAGAAAATGTGTTTCCTCCAAAAACGTTTCATTGTTAGAAGAAAAAAGTCTTTACAACACATTTAAAAAACATTCAGTTTTCTGTTCTTTGCGACTTCAAACAGGGATGAGTGTTTCGTTTTTGTCTCACGTTTGTTCTTGTTTTTCCAGCAGATGTAGGTCTGCAGAAGGTTTTAGATGAACACAAGATCAGTCTGAGGAGGAGATATGAACGTGTGACTGAAGGAAAAGGAAGTGGAAAGCTCTTCCACGAAATCTTTACTGAGCTCTACATCACAGAGGGACAGAGTGAAGAGGTTAATACCCAACATGAGGTGAAGCAGCTCGAGACAAATTCAAAGATGAAGGCCCTCCCCGACTCTCCAATCAAGTGCCATGACATCTTTAAACCTGACCAACCTGACCAACAGAGAAAGATCAGAGTGGTTCTGACCAACGGTGTTGCTGGCGTTGGAAAAACCTTCTCAGTGCAGAAGTTCACTCTGGGCTGGGCAGAGGGTTCAGAAAACCAAGATATCAGTGTGGTGATTGTGCTTTCGTTCAGGGAGCTGAACTTGGTCAAAGATAAGCAGTACAGTCTTCTCAGGCTGCTCCATCATTTCCACCCAACATTACAGAAGATCACAGCAGAGGAGCTTGCTGTCTGTAAACTTCTGTTCATCTTTGACGGCCTGGATGAAAGCAGACTTTCACTGGACTTCAGCAACAGTGAGGTTGTGTCTGATGTCACACAGACGGCATCAGTCAACGTGCTGCTGACAAACCTCATCCGGGGGAAACTGCTGCCCTCGGCTCTGGTCTGGATCACTTCTCGACCTGCAGCAGCCAGTCAGATCCCTCCTACATGGGTTGGCAGGGTAACAGAAGTACGAGGCTTCACTGACGACCAGAAGGAGGAGTACTTCAGGAGGAGGTTCAGTGATGAAGAGCTGTTCAGCAGAATCATCTCCCACATCAAGACATCCAGGAGCCTCCACATCATGTGTGGAATCCCAGTCTTCTGCTGGATGACTGCTACAGTTCTGGAGTACATGTTGACTACAGAGCAGCAGGGAGAGCTGCCCAAGACCATGACTGACATGTACTCACACTTTGTGATGGTTCAGACAAAGACGAAGAACAACAAGTACCATGAAGGAAATGAGACAAGTCCACAGGAGCTGATGGAGGCTGACGGGGAAGTTCTTCTGAAGCTGGGGAGGCTGGCGTTTGAACATCTGGAGAAAGGAAACATCATGTTCTACCAAGAAGACCTGGAGCACTGTGGTCTTGATGTGACAGAGGCCGTAGTGAACGCAGGAATCTGTACAGAGATCTTTAAAAGAGAGAGTGTGATCTTCGAGCAATCGGTCTACTGCTTTGTTCATCTGAGCGTTCAGGAGTTTCTGGCTGCAGTCTACATGTTCCATTGTTACACCAACAAGAACACAAAGGTGGTGGATGACTTCCTGGATATACAACGCCAAGAGAAGAAATCAAGCTGGACAAGTTCTAATTCTTTTGAAAGGCCCAGCCGTGGCTCATCTCTGGATGGCTTCCTGTATGGAGCCATGGAGAAATCCCTGCGCAGTGAAAATGGTCACCTGGACCTGTTTGTTCGCTTCCTTCATGGCCTCTCTCTGAAGTCCAACCAGAGGCTCTTAGGAGGCCTTCTGGGTCAGACAGAGAATAGTCCAGAAATCATCCAGAGAGCCATCCACAGGCTGAAGGAGATTAACACTTATGGAATCTCTCCCGACAGAAGCATCAACATCTTTCACTGTCTGATGGAGATGAACGACCTCTCAGTTCATCAGGACATCCAGGAGTTCTTGAAGTCAGAGAACAGACCAGAGAAGGAACTCTCTGAGATCCACTGCTCAGCTCTGGCCTACATGCTGCAGATGTCAGAGGAGGTTCTGGATGAGTTTGACCTGGAGAAGTACAAGAACAACACATCATTTGAGGGACGACGGAGACTGATGCCAGCTGTGAGGAACTGCAGAAAGGCTCAGTGAGTTATTATTATATCACATTATTGTCATTCTTCTTAGTTTTACCTCAAATCTCTAAAATTTCTTTTATTATTTACTATATATTTGTAATAATAGTTTGATTCTATATTCTTTTTAATAAGTTCTTAATCTTCCTTTGTGTGATGGAGGCTTCGTGGAAAGCTGATAAAACTAATGAAGGAGGTTGCGCTGGAGGTTTTTGAGACACACAACATTTTATAGCTTGTTTTTTTTCAGTAGGTTTATCAGTTTCCAAAGAGTACTGAAGTCATTGTGACCATGGAGGATGCTGGGGGAGATGAACCGGTTTAGTTCTGTTTGTAATCAGTCTTCATATTCTTTTAGATCTCCTCCAAGCTGTAAGCTCATCATACAAAAACACAAATATTTACATTCTGTTGCAGTGCATCACCATGTAAAGAGAAACTTAGTTTTAATTCAAGCTACAATCAGATACTCTGGGTTCAGTTTGTATAAAAAGTGGATTCATTCTTGTCGAGTGTTTAGTTAGCGTCATTGTCAGCAGTCATCAGGATTAGGAGAGATCATCTCTCCAGCTGCAACTGTTCAACTCAGAATGTATCTAGAATGCAAATTATCTGATTTTATATGTTTTCTACTCACAGACTTGTAGGATGTGTAGTCTCAGAGTCTCACTTTGAAGTTGTGGGCTCAGCTCTGAAGTCCAACCCTTCCCACCTGACAGAGCTGGACATGAGTAAGAATGACCTGAAGGATTCATTAGTGAAGCATCTGTCTGCTGGACTGGAGAGTCCAAACTGTAAACTGGAGACTCTGAGGTCAGTCCACTCACTGGAGCGTTTTTCTTTATTTATTCAATTCAAATCATTGACTGATGTGTCAGACATTCTTTAGTTGATAAATGTTCAGTATTTCCATGAGCACAACTCTGAAGAAGTTTCTTCTTTTTCTGAAATGTTCTGTTTGTTTTTTTTGTTTTGTTTTTTTCTTCAAATAGCTGAACAAATGTTTTTTTGCTTGTGGCTTCAAATAGAAGCGATAGACTTGAGCAGGTTTCATTTAAAGGTGACAGAAGTGAAATCATGGAGCGTATGATGAGATCTCTGATCAGTAAAGTTTTAACTGAAGCACAAACTCCCAGATCTTCGAGGGTCAAAGGTCTCTGACTACAAAGACTCCAGAGGAGGGTTAACATGTCAGAGGCTCCGCTGGTGTCCTCTTCCTTATTAAGTCACTGACTACCTTCTTGGTCTTGTCCACATTCAGCACTGTAGTCTGGGAAGACCGCGTGCAGCCAGGTCTCCGTAAAACACATAATACTGCTCACAGCGTACCGTCTCTGGGTCAGTCGCGTACAATTTGTCCATGGTTTGTTGGGCTAAATAAGTAAGGTTTAGTTAGAAAAAAAAGAACACACTAAGAATAACCTAAAAAGTTAAAAATCAGAGAGCTACTGGTGACCTGCTGCCACTCTTTCAGGGGCTCAGGTCAGGAACTGAGCAGACAGTCCTTGTTCTTGTCTGATTCGATTTTATCTGCATCTTTTATTCTTCATTCAGATTGAATAACTGCAGTTTGTCAAAGATCGGCTGTGATTCTCTGGTCTCAGCTCTGAAGTCCAACCCCTCCCATCTGAAACATCTGGACCTGAGTAACAACAAACTGCAGGATTCAGGAGTGGAGCAGCTGTGTGGTTTTCTGGAGAGTCCAGACTGTATATTGGAGACCCTGAGGTCAGTTCACTGTCTTTTACTGTTGTACATCTGATATGTTTAATCACCAACTGACTCTAATATTCATGTTCATGCAGAACTTTCCCCCATAAATCTGTAAATGTCCCTTTCCTAATTATTTCATCTACATCTTTTATTCTTTATTCAGACTGAGTCACTGCGGTTTGTCAGAGAGCAGCTGTGATTCTCTGGCCTCAGCTCTGAAGTCCAACCCCTCCCATTTGGAAGATCTGGACCTGAGTAACAACAATCTGAAAGATTCAGAAGTGAAGCAGCTCCTCGAACTTGTGAAGAGTCCAGACTATAAACTGAAGACTCTGATGTGAGTAGAGGGTTCCAGTCAGCCCGTGCTGCTTTCATCACTATTGTCCTAAACACAGTTAGTATCAAATAGTATCCTGTAAACCTGCAGCTTCTCAGTGAAGCTGTGAGAGGAGGAGAATGGAGACAGGCTTCAGGATTGGACAGAAAGACAGGGAGAGAGACAACAGTCAGCCAATCAGATGAGCCAGAAGCCTGTTGTGATCATGTGTTTGAGGTGCTGTGGTGGTCATGCATCAAACCTGCTTCCAGACATTAAACAACTGATCACAGCTCTGAGATCAGTCTGACCAAAGCATGCACATCACAGAACCAGCATTACATTTAGTAACCATGTGCTCTCTCTACAGAACAGAAACACCCATTTATCTCCTTTGTTCTTTCTTCTTCTTTCTATAGATGGAGAGGACGACATGTGAGCTGACAGAGGAGGAGCTGCGTCCTGATGATCCAGAGAGGTTGAAGCAGCAGCAGCAGCATCCTGTGTGTAGGGAGACTCTGACTGCAGAAAAATGCTGCAGAATAAACCACATGTTCAGCAGAAACATGAGCTAGAACACACACACATTATACTCACAGTGATGCAGCCAGTGTTCAGTTTCAATCACTCAGCATATAAATGTGTTTCTGGTTCTGCTGTTCACTTTGTGAATGCTGGAATCTAAAACTTCTTTTACTTTCTCTGATATTTACGGACTCTGTTGGAGCTTTTGTTCAGTACCAGTCGAAGTGTGTACGGGTTATGGACATCCTGTTTTACAAAGTGAAGGCTGATTGTGTGTTCTTCTACATGTATATGTGATATGATGATGATGGTTTATTCATGGTGATAAAAGATTAAACTACAACTAGTGTCTGTCCAACCAGTCGTCTTTTCCATCATGGAAGAAGTTCTTTCAAAAATTTTCAAGACACAAACCCTCCCAGATCCTCTTTGGATTATACTGGATGCATCTGATTAGTCAGATAACCTTAAAGGGAAACTATTATTTCTTACAACCTGGACCTTATTTCTATCATAAAATATGGTCATTTACTCACCGAAATAACTTTTGTGTCATTTGGAGTCGTTTAGGAAATAATTAGATAATTTCATCATAATTTCACAACAGCAGCTGATACCAGAACCCCGTCCTAGTCCTCTAGGCTAGTGAAAACTTAAAGGAGATTGAGAGATGTACAGTCATGACAATCAATACCAGCAGTGACTGATAACATGTATTGGAGACCCGTCACATCCGGCGTGTCCATCCTTGAACAGTCAGCAGTTACTGATACAAAATGTAACCTTAAAATGGAATTACCTTTTTTTTTTTTTACAACCTGCATCTTATTTCTGGCATAAAATACGATCGTTTACTTACCCATATAACTTTGGTGTCATTTGGAGTCGTTCGGACGATATTTAGATCCAGTGGAGAGCCGCGTATATCGATATAGCGGGAGTGACTGGGGCACCAGGACGCAGCCTCTAATACATTATCTGCCACGAAACTCGTTCATTTCACCAATATTTTGTTATGATAGTGCTATTCCCTATTGAGTTACCTGTTATCATCATCTGCTATGGTTCGCTCACAACTTCAGAAACTAGCAGTACCAAATTACAGGTAAACAAGCCGACCGTCGCAGGTGCGTGCGCTGCTCAGAGATGACATCGATGACATCGTTGGGGTCTGTAGGTCAATCTACAGACCCTGGATGATGATAACTGGTAACTCTGGACTCAACGGGGAATAGCACTAGTGTACGATAACAAAATATTGGTGAAATGAACGAGTTTCGCGGCAGATAATGCGTTATTTAGAGGCTACATTTCGGTGACCCAGTCACTCCCACTATATGGATATACGCAGATCTAAATGTCTCCCGAGCGACTACAAATGACACAAAAGTTATATGGGTAAGTAAACGACCGTGTTAAAGAATATCGTATTTTATGCCAGAAATAAGGTCCAGCTTGTAAAAAAAAAAAAAAAGTAGTTTCCCTTTAACACAGGATAACCTTCAAGTGCTGTTGTGTCTTGACAGCCCTGTGACTGGCACGAAATGAACGAGTTTCGTGGCAGATAATGCGTTATTTAGAGGCTGCGTCTCGGTGCCCCAGTCACTCCCACTATATGGATATACATTATTTCCAAAACGAGTGCAAATGACAAAAAAGTTATATGGGTGAGTAAACGATCGTATTTTATGTCTGAAATAAGGTCCAGGTTGTGAAAAACAGTAGTTCCCCTTTAATGACGCACAGCTTTATGTCTTGTCCCGTGGTTTGTTCTGTGCAAAGAAACGTATTCTTTTAAAGCGGAAAGCCAAAGAATGCCGGACTTTTAAAGGACAGATGCACTGACTGACACCCTTTTTCCCACATGGAAAACAGAAAGTCGCAAGATGTGCTTTAGTGAACACAATCATTTATTTTTAAATGACACCTCAAAATGTAAAACAAACCTTTATCTCTTGTGAGTGTAAGTGAGGGCTTCAAGCTTTTTACATATTTACTGTAGAAAAAGAGAGACTGACCGTCTGACTGAAATTTGACTAAATAAATGATTTATTGATTCTGTGGTGAGTCATGCTGACGTTCATGACAGTCAGGACAAAAAAAAACACCTGAATGTTACAACAGGGAAATGAATAATAGATTACATTGGGCTCACATGCCAAGTCCTTGACAGTAAGAGCCATCAATGACGAGCTGACAGTCTTTTAAAGTGACGGACATGGGCCGGTGTCGGAAGCAGCTTCAACTCTCCACTTTGGCCACTTTGGGTGCCTGTGTGTCTTGCTCTTCAGCCACTATCGCTCCCCTCCTCTTTCTCAGGCCCTTCATCTTCCGTGTCTGTAGCTTGGAGAGGTCCTGCTTCTGCATGTGCACGCGGCCAAACTTGGTACCAAAAGTGTCATGAGAAATGTTCTTCTTCTTCTTGGGCTGTAGCAGAGGAAACAAAAGCAGAGGTTTAGGTTTAATAAAGGTTCCAGACCGACATCGTTGGTATATTTGGACACTTTGGGATGAGGTCTGGGAAAATAACGTTTTCGGGGTTAATTAATAATTATTTCAGCACTAAGCTCAGCTCAGACTGGCTGCTGTTATCAGTGTATTCACTGTAGCTGTACAGTGAATGGGTGTTTAAATTTAGACAGCATCCTCTGGCGCCACCTTCAGGACAAACAGTACATCATTCAATCATCCAGCTTCCAGTATTCATGAGCAAATGATACAGAAAAATCACATTTTACCCCTTATTGGAACCAAACTGAGTCAAAATTAGTATTTTTTAAGTGGCTTCAGACAGAACTTGTGAACACATTGGCCAATAGAGCTCCCTGCTATCGGTCATCGGCTGCAAAATTGCCGAACTAAGCCCCTCTAGAGTTTTACTTGCAGGATATCTACTTATATCTAAGTCAGCTTAAATTTTATTTGTTATTTTCAGGCAGACTTGAGCTGTTAACCTTTCCCTTTCAATGTGATATCCCATCAAAGGAAGGCTGAGGGAGTCAGGGTGGATGTTCTGCTTGCATGACATTTACCTTCAAGGCTTTGGGCTGTTTATGTGCCAACTTGTACAAGTCATCAGAAGGCAGATGCGTTCTCCTCAGGACGAAATCAAACGAAGGCCCGATCTCCTCCAGCTCGATCCGCGGCGTCCGACACCCGGACTTCTTCAACAGACACCTGCAGTTACACATCAAACCTTAAAAATACACGAGTGGCTGGTGTACAAACAAAACTCAACAACAGCCTAAATTTCTCTACATGAGAAGCAGATTTTAATTTCAGTACCTGTAGCTGCGCAAATAAATTTTCCCTTCCAGGGCAGTGAAGTGCAGAACATGTTCTAAACCTGCCAGGCGCACCGCAGGCACGGTGGGACCTCTGAAGAAGTCTGAGACACGGGGGAGAGTAAAAGGACCAGGACATAATGGATTACTGATATCATAAACATATAATAGTAACATCTTTAATGAGTATGATGGCTGCTTACCTATGAGCAGACTCTTGAGACGTTTGTGCTCGTTCTCTGTATCAAAAGCCTCTCCTGCAAACACCAGCATCGGTTTGGTCCCTTCAGGACATTTACTGGCCTGGAACAGAAAACAAAAACTATACTTTAGGAGCTATTAGTAGTGGTGTTCAATTAGTACCTTAAAGGGGAATTACTGGTTTTCACAACCTGGACCTTATTTCTGGCATAAAATACTATCGTTTACTCACCCATATAACTTTTGTGTAATTTGGAGTCGTTCAGAAGATATTTATATCAGCGTATATCCATATAGTGGGAGTGACTGGGGCACCGAAACACAGCCTCTAAATAACACATTATCTGCCACAAAACTCGTTCATTTCACCAATATTTTGTTATGATACGCTAGTGCTATTCCCCGTTGAGTCCGGAGTTTTTTGCAACATGATTCTGAGGTTGTGGACGAACCGTAGCAGCAGCAAATTACAGATAAACAAGCTGACCGGTGCAGGTGCGAGTGGCGCTCAGAGATGACATCATCCAGGTCAGAAGACATCATCCGGACTCAATGGTGATTAGCAGTAGCGTACGATAACAAAATATTGGTGAAATTAAGTTTCACGGCAGATAATGTGTTATTTAGAGGATGTGTTTCGGTGCCCCAGTCACTCCCACTATATGGATATACGCGGTGCTCCGCGGGATCTAAATATGGCTCCAAATGACACCAAAGTTATATGGGCGAGTAAATGATCATATTTTATGCCAGAAATAAGGTCCAGGTTGTAAAAAACGGTAGTTCCCCTTTAAAGAAAGGAGAGAACTGCACTGAAACCAACTTTCAACTGGAAACTAGGGAGGTAGTGCGCAACATGAAGAAATAAACGAGACCCCTACATAAAATGTCTAATCAAATTCCCCGTAACAGATGACGGATAGAATAACAGTGTTTATTACCTTAATCTCGCTCAGGGAGACGTACTTCTCAATTCCAAGTTCAATCATATCCAGCACGTGGAAGTCAAACAGACGTCCTGTGATTAGAACAAAGGGAAACTATAACATACAAAATCAAAAGCAGGTTTCTGCCTCTACATCACTCACTGTGTTGCAGGCCAACATTTTACTCAGTGTGTTTATTATCATTAGGCTGGATGTAACTTGTTCCAGCTCCTCTGGTAGGCGCTACAGATCACAGTACGCCAAAACAATCAGACAGAAGCGGCGCCATCATTCTGTCAAAAACTTTGCAGCTTCCGTCTGAAACCGACTGACTCTGCATACAAAAAAAGGTCAGAGCCGTCTCGTTTAATGTCTGCCGGAAGCTGCTGGACATGTTCTACCAGACTATAGTTGCCAGTGCCCCCTTCTAAGGAGCACTAAAAAGAAGTACACCTCACGGTTGACAGAGCTGGAGTCCCTGACATCAGTGGAAGAGGCAAAGACCTTGAACAAACTCTGGTCCACCATGAACAATGTCCACCATGAACAAAGTCCACCACCCTCTACACGACACCATAGCCAGGCAGAGAAGCCCCCCCCCCCCCCCCCATGAGCAAGCATCTAACCCCCAATGTTTTGTCATTTTTTCCCCTCTGAATCGTGTCACATAGAAATCTTTTAAAGTAAAAGTACAAAAGTTTTGATATGATGCACTTTTGTTTCATTTCTTGTTTCATCATTTAACGCCTGCTGATGTAATACGGATGTAATCATACAGCTGAGAGAGTGAGTTAGTGAGTGAGTGAGAGTTGGACTTTACCAAATATGAGATTATTGGGCCGTTTCTTGTTGTGGGAGCCAAACAGAAACAGAGAGCAGTCGGTCTTCTTGGAGAAAAACTCCTAATAAAGAAAATATTAGTGAGAAACCGGTGCAACAGCAAGGAAGCCTTTTGGATACGGGATCTTATAAACTCACCAGCGACGTGGAGTCTTCAAACGGTCGAGTTATGTTCTTTCTGAAATGCATATACAGACTTTATCAAGAAAGAAACTAGACGTCACATTAAATCCAGTAATAATGCAGCTTTCTTGGTCATTACAATGTTAGCAGTAGAGTGAAAATAGCTTCTGCTGCTATTTTACTTACATGCACATTCATTTAGTCATTTCACACAAAAAAAAAGAGCCATTTTAGCTCGACTTTTAAGATGTGCAAAAGCAAGAAGATAAAACTCTTAAGTGGTAGTGGGTCTGGGCTAGTATATATATTTTTACACAGCATCATACACTGCCTGGCCAAAATAATAAAGTCGCCCCCTGGATACCACAGAGAATGTGTGCTGTAATCAAAGCCAAAGGTTGTCAAAGGAAATATTAGAGTGTCGGAGCTTTTTTTTGGCCAGGCAGTGTATACTCCTATTATTATATAACTATACCTTGTTCTTTTATTAAAGAAACCAATGAGACTTACTTCTTGTACAGCACAGCATTGGGTTTCTTCAGGGAATACTGTGGGGAAACAAAAGAAGTAAGTCACACCTCACATCTTGCTACTAAACAAACCAACAGATCATACTCAAGTCAATTTGTAGACTGAAGTAGGAAAGCATGGTAGTCTACTCAAACTCTCAAACCAATCCGCCACTTTCTTAATCGGACTGATTTTCAGAGTTAAAACACACTCAAGTGTGATGTGTAGAATCTGCATCACTGGGTCACATACTATGTCCTTGAGGGCCTGGGTGATGGTCTGATTGGTGTTGCCGCCTTTCATGATCATGGCAGTCTTCACATCCTCGGTCAGCTTGGGCGCCCGGCTCTCCAAGAAGCGCTTGGAGCGCTTCGTCTTGGGTTTTCTGGCGATGAAACACAAAGGTGACAAAGCTGACAGTGCTGTTCAATTCCACAGAAATAAAACCGTGCCAACCACAGGGCTGTCAAGAAACAAAAGCACTTGAAGGTTATCCTGTGTTAAAGGGGAATTACTGTTTTTTTACAACCTGGACCTTATTTCTGGCATAAAATACGATCGTTTACTCACCCATTTAACTTTTGTCTAATTTGTAGTCGTTCGGGAGATATTTAGATCTGCATATATCCATATAGTGGGAGTGAATGGGGCACCGAAACACAGTCTCTAAATAACGCATTATCTTGCCGCAACTCTCGTTCATTTCACCAATATTTTGTTATGATACGCTAGTGCTATTCCCCGTTGAGTCCGGAGTTAGCTGTTATCATTATCCGGGGTCTGTAGATTGACCTACAGGCCCTAGATGATGTCCTCAGACCTGGATGATGTCATCTCCGTTTGTTTACCTGTAATTTGCAACTGGTATGGTTCGTCCACAACCTCAGAATCGGAAAAATATTCAGCCATGTTGCAAAAAACTAGCAGTAGCAAATTACAGGTAAACAAGCCGACCGTCACGGGTGCACGCGGCGCTTGGAGATGACATCATCCAGGTCATAAGACATCATCCGGGCTCTGTAGGTCAATCTACAGACCCCGAATGATGATAACAAGTAACTCCGGACTCAAAGGGGAATAGCACTAGCGTATCATAACAAAATATTGTTGAAATGAACGAGTTTTGCGGCAGATAATGCGTTATTTAGAGGCTGCGTTTCGGTGCCCCAGTCACTCCCACTATATGGATATACGCAGATCTAAATATATCCCGAACGACTACAAATTACACAAAAGTTATATGGGTGAGTAAACGATCGTATTTTATGCCAGAAATAAGGTCCAGGTTGTAAAAACAAAAAAACAGTAGTTCCCCTTTAAAGGTGACACTGATGAGCTTTTAATTAGTAGTAGCTGTTTTCCACTATTCCCAGTTATTGTACAGTATAAATTGAGAATCACTAATGCCACTAGTATTCACCTGTATCTCAGTTTCTAAGAGGGAAGGTAACTAGACCTCTCAAGGTTTTACAGTACTATAACTAGCTGCCAGACCACGAGCTAAGCTAACGTTAGCTTGTCTTATCTCTTTTACGAGCACCGAGCGAGCTTATCCTGGAGAAGACAAACACTTAAACGCTTTTAAACACTTAGACGAGGTGTGTAACTTACAATACGCCTCCTAACTGCGCCATCCTGTCTTTATTCGTGCTCCTTTTCCAGACACGGGGACCACCTCTCTCACACGCTGTTTGTCCCGTCCACGTGAATTACTGAGGCGGAAGACAACACGAGTTTCTTCTTCTTCGTTGGTCCTTGAAGGCGGTTGATATCCGGCCACGAACGCACTACTGCCATCTAGTGGCGGAAGCTGCAGTTCACAGCTCAAACCGTCCACCAGAGGAGCTACAGGGCTAAATACAATCAAAGAGCCCAGTGTGCATGATGAATATTTAAATAAATGAAACAACAACTATATTTTCAAAGAGTTTATTTAATGTAAAGTGCCTTAATCAATGACTTTGCGGTGTCACCTGCAAACATTATATCTGAGACGTCTGAAAAACCCTTAACATGAATGGGAAATAGTGACGGACCCACAACGGAGCCCTGCAGAACCCCACAGAACCCCACAGAGTGACCTGCAGCTTTTAAATACTGTATTTGACTGAAGTTGAACTGATATAACATCATTCTGTTTTATATCATTCGTGTACACTGGTCAAGCATAACATTATGACTACCTCGGCTGCCCCCTTTTTGTCGCCAAAACAGCCCCGAACCCGTTGAGACATGCACTCCACGCCCTTTATGTCCTGTAACCTTGCAATTTGGGGCCTTTCCACCAACATGCCACTCTGACTGATGCTCATTTGCATTGACATCTGGGGAATTTTGAGGCCAAGTCAACACCTCAAAGCATTCCTGAAGCATTTTTGCTTCGGGGCAGGGTGCATTATCCTGCTGAAAGAGGCCACAGCCCTCATGAAACACCATTTCCCGTGAAAAGGTGTACACGGTCTGCGGCAATGCTTAGGTAGGTGGTACGTGTCAAAGTGACACAAGCTTGGCGTCTTCCTGTGGTGCATCCTGGTGCCACGTGTTCCCCAGGTAAGCAACGCACACGCACCCAGGCGTCCACGTGACGTAAAAGAAAACATGATTCATCAGACCAGGCCACCTTCTTCCATTGCTCCGAGCTCCAGTTCTGATGCTCACGTGCCCAGTGTTGGCGCTTTCGCTGGTGGACAGGGGTCAGTGTTGGCACCCTGACGAGTCTGTGGCTATGCAGCCGCATACGCAACAAACTGTGATGTACTGCGTATTCCAACACCTTTCTATCAGAATCAGCGTTTAACGTCTTCAGCAATTTACACCTCGGCCACTGCAGACTGGGAATAGTCCAGAAGATCTGCAGTTTTGGAGATGCTTCACAGTTTGGCCTTTGTCAAACTCACTCAAATCCTTACTCTCGTCCATTTTTCCTGCTTCTAACACGTCAACTTTAAGGACAAAATGTTCACTTACTACCTCTTATATCCCGCGATGAGGAGATGACCTAGTCTGCTGTCAGATAAATGTGCTGGAGTAAAACGTATTTACTTTAGTCAAAGTGGAAAGGGTTAAACAAAATGAAAATACCTAAGTAAACCTCAGAACTGCATCTAAATACAGCACTTGAGTGAATTTACTTTACTCCACTGCCAGTTTGGAGAAAACTCAACATATTACAGATTATTCACTTAATATTCCTTTAAACTACCCAGCAGCATAGAAGTATACATCACACAAATTTATTTCTGGAGATTTGATAATCTGCTTTGGTGCCATTTGAAAGCACGACTTCACTTGTAGTGGTCCATTGACGTTTTTCCTTTTTGCCGTCGTGCAGAGCGACGTCGGAGACTCTGCCTCCAGGTAATTATGGACAGACTAGAGCTTACCTGAACAGCTTCTTCTAACGGTCCAACTAGCACGTCGGATGCTTTTGGTAGTTTAATCTGCTCAGTGATAGGTTTGAGGCAAAACAAGCTCATAACCAAGAGGCGGTGAACATGTTTGAGGTTGCTTCCCAGGCAGCTTGCAGCCATCGATTCAATTTAGAATTCAGCTTTGCATCAAAGGGTGCTTGAAGATGAGGCTATGATTTTTATTATTCGATTATTTAATACCACAAGCAGACTCTTTGCGACTGTTTTTATAGTGGTCATGAGGTTTTACTGGTTTGGAGAGATTGCTAAATGTTGCTAGACCGTGACAGCATGAAAGAGAGGCACGACATGGACACGAAACACCAAAAATACTCCACAAAGACACGGCGACTGAACAGATAAGTATCTTTTTTTTTTTTTTTTATTATTGAAGCATCAAGCTCGTAACACAGATATATTTAGCACATCTTGACCATCCAAAGAACGGCAAAAGAAAGAATTAGAACAGCAAAGTTTCTCCTTCAGTACATCCTGCAACTGCACCTTCTCTCTCTCTCTCATACATGGGGGAGGGAGGAGGAGGAGGAGGGGGGAGGAAGGGGAGGGAAGGGGAGGGGAGGCTTTTCTGACTTTCCTTTCCTCTGAATATTTGGAAACGAAAGCGCTAAAAAAAGGAACATATTTAGGCGATGACCTGGCCAGCTTTGAGAAAGTCATCCTGTAACTTCAGGACAAAACTGTTTGGAACGATGGCGTCACAGCGAAAGAAAACATTTGGACACGAAGGGGAAGAATGGAAAAAAAAAAAAGAAAAAGAAAGAAAAAGGAAAAAGATTGGTCCGCAGCAGAAATACAAAATATCTTTTGTATAAAAATTCTACAACCGTTCAAACTGCAAAAATGTATCTTGAGTTCACCGTATAAAAATAAAAACAAAAAAAAAAAAAATCGCAATGATCCACACCGACAAGGCAGAAACTAAATGTTCCTCGGAGCGCTCCGAGTGTTTGTGGACAGTGCCATTTTAACTCTTTAAATAAAAAAATAAAGAAAAATAAAACAAGGAGGTTAACAGTCGTGGCAGATTACAGTCATTTATTATTTTTTTTCTTACAGCAGGTGGAGCGTGGTTCATGTAAGACCAGAGATTGGTCCTCGTGGGTAAAAAAAAAGAAAAAAGAACGAAGCCACTCCAAAAAGCCGTGCAACTATTCCAAGTTCCGGCTCTCACATGAACAACTTCGTCAACCGGTCTAACGAGCCTCTGGGCGGGCGCAGGCTGCGCACATCTCAGACGTCGTACATTAATAACAACAGCTCTAAAAGCAGCAAGTCTTTGTCGCGTCATGATCGGATTCTGTTCGAGTTGCGTTCTCTGGCGGGAGAAGACGAGCCAGTGGACGCTTTGGAGGAATAAGAGGACGTGACCTGCTCTCGGCACTCGTCTGCAGCTTGAACGGGTTGCGAGGAGTTGCCTCAAGAATTGCCCGAAACGCATCAGGATGGGGGGCAACTCCAACAACGTCATCAGCTGGCGACGCTACACTGTCGAGCAGCACGGCTACACTAGTAGTCACATGCACCAAAGTGTCACAGATTTTGTTTTCCCCTAATTCAAAAAAATTCTCAAAAATTCCAAAAAATTCTCAAAAAAATTCTCAAAAAAATTCTCAAAAATAATAATGCTGGTTGGGTCACATTATTGACTGACTTATTGCTCAAAAAAAAAAAAAGAAAAATAATAGTATATAAAACATTCTGGGCACAATAAATGTAATAAAATGGCAGTTTTTTATGCAGCAGGTACATGTGGAATGATCCAGGATCACCCTGGCATGCTCAGACTGGCGGGCCTTCATTGTGCGCTTACAGATTTCTGTATGGGGCGGAAAGAGACAGAGAGAGGACGGGATATTATGCGGGAAAAAGAAAAATGCTTTGCTGGGCAACTGAGCAAAAAAGTGTCCGATTCATTATTTCCCATTCAGAGCGGGGGGGACTTTTTGCGCAGCCAGCCGGGCGGGCGGCCGGGCGGGCGGGCTCTCTCGACGGTGTCACGGCTCTGGGGGTGGGAGGGGGGGGGGGGACGGGACAATGTGGCCGGTCAGCAGAGGGCATTGTGAGCGCCGGGAGGGAAGAGGAGGGGCGGCGCGCTCTCCTGAAGTCATACATTCAGCTCAAACCTGGTCCAGGCTTTTCTCTAGAGACGTGTACATTCGGAGAAAAAAAAAAAAAAGAAAAAGACGCGTGGACAGGCCACTTTGCATGGCTACATTCAGTTCTCCATTTAACCGATTCACGTGGATGTGGAAACTCTGAGTGCTGAGTACGACTGCGGCGAGGTGGGGAGGGGGGGGGGGGGGTTACAAGATCCAGAAGCTTCCTATAGATTCAGCAAAAATAAAAAGCAGCGTGGGTCCGACAAAGTGCGCACGTTGAATGTCTTCAGTGATTCATATGCATACAACGATAAAAGCCTGTCTATTCGGGGGGGGGAGACACATGATGGGACTGTGTGATTGTCGAGGTGAAGGAGAGGAGCTGGGAAGAAACAAGAGCTTCAAGAAGCCCAGCAAAGCAGAGATCTTCTGTTTAAGTGCAGCGTACGGCGGCGACCGGCGGCCGCGCGCCGACCGATAAGACGCTAACCTTTGCTCCAACAGTGCAACAGCGAGCGCGGCGGGTCAGAGAAACTCAAATACACCCCGACGACGCCGAAAGCTTTATACATTCAATTCGACTTGAGACAAGAAGGTTGGCCTTCTTTACGTACCGTTTATTTATTTATTTTTTAATAAAGTGCACTGACTCGTAGTCGTTTGGGAGCGCTTTGATCGAATCTTTAAATTTCAAACAAGTGGCTGAGCTGAGGTTGTAAGAGGCGCACTGATCTGAGCATGTCAGGGCCCCGGGCCTAGTGCGGGCGGAAGCCTTGTCTGTGGGGGATGAGGGGGGAGACCTGCAGGAAGGAACCATTGTACTGGGCACGGGTGGACGTTCTCAAACGGCGCGTGTTCAATTCCTCTACATGCACTTCAAGATCACAGCAAGAGTGAGCTAGAATATCGAAACAGAGAAAAGAGCTTTCATGCAAGAGATCTAGGTCACAGGTACAACAATGCAAACAACTCAAACTGGAGGTTAAACTAGAGGCGGCATCGGCGCCGCCGCCGGGGCACCGCGAACGACGCCGGTGGCGGCGGCGGCGGCGGCAGCAGAGGGGCAGGGGGGAGGGGGCGGACGAAGAGCTCTCCACTGGCGGGTGAAGCCGGCGGCAAGGGTGGAGCCCGGCGGGCCCACCTTTCTTTTTGCGCCTCTTCTTCATCCTCAACCCTCAGCTCTGCTGGTTCTGCTGGCGGTTCTTGGTGTAGCTTGTGAAGACGAAATTGTAGTCGTTGAATTGGGCGAGCTGGCGGTCGAGGCGCTTGTAGCCCTCGAGTTTCTGGGGAGAAGAAAAGACGCTGCGACATTTGGAGCTCTGCAGGAGGAAACACAGGGGAAAAGAAAGGATTAGTGACACGTTTAAGAAAAAATAAATCACACCACTGCAAAGAAGTCTGCATTTTAAAACGAACCTGATTGACAAAAAGCGTAGTCACAAATTTGCCCGGCTTGAACACCTCCACAACCTTCCTGATCAGATCATCGTAAGACGTCTGGGAGAGGTTGGTTTCGAAGCTGACGTAGGAGAACTCTGGCTCCGGGGTGATGTGGATGGTCCAGTAGGTTCCCTGGAGGAGCAACGCAAAAAAAGGTAAAACAAAAATGCTAAAAGACGACACCAGACGAAGAGGAAACGGGCATCACTCACGTCAGTCTTCATTCCATTCATTGAGTATCCACAAGGGTTGAACATTGTGGCGTCGATCACAGAACCTGGTATCAGGTCACGAATTCCACTCATCTGAAACGGGAAGAAAAGAAAACCGTCAAAAAATTCTGTCTTTTCACATCCAACCACAAGCCCCTCCCCCCTCCCCCCGACTACTAAACGCTGACGGCCGAGAGACTCACACGAGTGACATCACTTGCAGAAACACCATCTTTCATGTAGAACTGGTCCATGATGGCTGGATCGAGGTCGCTCATCAGAACTTCCAGCGTCTGATCCGCATGCTTGTTCTCCCAGTACTCTGGTAGGTCTAGAGTAAACAGGTACCTGTGGGCGACAGGTGGGGGAGGCTTTGTTGAGATTTCACCACCGCCTCGTGTTTCGGCTGTGGTAATTTTCATGCACCCGAATCGAAACGTCACGTATCAACATCACGCTGCGACGGAAAAATCTGAGAGTCTACAAACTGCAACCGCTTCATTTACCAGATGTTTTGTTTTTTCTTTTAATTTATTTGTTGCTACACAGAATTAACTTATGACTCAACCAGTGTGGATTACATGGCGCTTACCAGCAGTCAGAGTTCAAACGTCCCATGCAGTAGGCTGCACCATCTGGGGAAATACATAAAAACAAAAAAAATTTTTAAAAAAAGGGGCAACAGAAATATTATGGTCAACTTTTGCATTCAAACAGTGTTTCAAAGCTATTGCCTACATCGTCTAGTGAATATCTAGAGCCTAGGGCCACTTGCTCCCCGTCAAATAAACAGCCTTTACTAAGGATGCACCAAAAATTTTTGGTCGAAAACCTAAAATGCACTTTCGGGCAATTTTCGGCCAAAAAAATTCTGCGGTTGTTGCTCGCACATGTTGATTCGGCAATAAAAGTACAGAAAATTCTTTGGATCAAAATCGAAAATGTGCCGAAAACAGGATGTTGTGATGACGCAAGCAACAACACGCAGCAATCTTTTCCAAAAATTTTCGGCCGAAAATGACCCGAAAGTGCATTTTTCGGCCAAAAATTTTTGGTGCATCCCTAGCCCTTCCCACAAGAAAATTTTTAATAAAATATATTCATTATTACACACAAACTGGACCCGAATAAGAAGCAGAAAATTACTTAAAATACCTCAAATCAATTGAAGAACAACTTATTTTCAAGAAGAAGGGATGACAGAACTGCTAGGTTACATACTTGGGAAAATCTGGCTGAGGAAGTCCACTTCCTCCTGGAAGTTTCGATGAGGGAACTCTTGATGGGTCGGCTTCATAAAGTTCTTGCGGGAGTAGAAGAAATTCTGCAAAAAAAAATGACACAAAAACCAGATGAAAGCCTCGCTCGTCAATTAAAACCTCCCGCGTGACGTTACGCCTCGCCAAACGTGACTAACCTCGATGGAATCGAAGCCGCAGTACTCCCTGGCGAGTTCCAGCAGAGGCACCAGTGCTTGCAGTAAGAGGGTGGTTCCACATGTCTTCAAAATGAAACGTCTCTTGGAGACAAACATGCTACTCTCACTGTGGACGGGGGGGGAAAAAAAACACAATGTGTTAAACATGTTGACGGCGATCACACTTCTGCATAACTGTTCAGAAAGACAAACATCATCTCAACGTCTTAAAGAAGCCAGACAGCTTTGATCAGTTCAGGACACCTGAGTGTTTCACGTGAAGCGGCAGAGCGGTGATTATAGGGAACACAAACGGTCGCTTTAAGTCACTGGACACAAAAACCATTCGACACTAGAGCAGGTATGAAGAATAAAACATTTACTGACAGTGCATCAAACTACAAGCAGCACAAGAAATTATTCACGGGTGAATCATTCGAGTGTTTATGATATTACGGGACGTGGCCAAAAGAAATAAACCCCGTTACATAACCCGTAACACGTTTCCTGGTTGCCGGGATAAGATCTGCGTAAACCTGGCAGACTCGTCTGTGTCGCTGCTTTTTCCATTCACTTGTCCGTGCTCGCCTGCGCTCAGATACGATTTAACCGGCGGCGGCTCTGCCAACACGTACAGGTACGCGTCCCCGCCGTGGCTTGACACGGAGACTGTTGCTATCGGTGGCAAGCCGCTTACGGGTGACCGCTGTCTAATCCGACCTGCCTTCTAATCGGCAAACAAAAAAAAAAAACTAACGGGAGGGGGAGAGGTACAGACGCCGGCACTCACCTGAGTATATAAGCTTCCTGCTTGTCAGTCTTTGTCACACTTATGATCAAACAATGCACATTCTCCAGAAGTTTGTCCCACTCAAACCTAGAAGAGAAGAAAGAGGGAAAGCAGGATTTAGCATTTTGCCATTTAACAACTGTTACTGACTCGTTTAAACCGTCACCAGGAGGAAGGGGACTCATTTAGTTGTTTATATTCACGAGAAACACACTCTCTCTAGGGGGGGATGTTAAAGTTGTTTGGACAACGTCTTAATAGGGGAAAGCACACGCCGTTCTCCAGTGACACCCTGCAGGGAGAGATTCAGTTCCTTGAATACGCGGCCGGCGCTAGTGGAGACGTCTGTAAACAAAAGAGCAATGATCCCAAATGGATCTGGCTGCAGGGTTGTCTCGGAGACACAGACGAGTCAAGCATTCGAAATCTGGCTACTGACAGTCAAACAAAACTGAAAATCACCAGCTTGGGCAGCCTCTCCCCCCTACCCAGGTGTCGGACGGGACCGGCCGCATTTGTCGGCAGCGTCTTCCCCGTGGGACCGAGGAATGCGCCCGAGTGGCTAACCAGACTGCTCCTCTAACTGGCAACAACAGGTGTGAACTGTAAATCTTTATTTTATTTTTTATGCCAACTAGTTCAACTACACGTGACTAAAACCAAAAAGATTGTTTACCACACGTGTGTCTTCGAGTCCGGAAGCGAAGCCTTGCTGCAAGTTTATTTCGTGCACACAGTCGAGGAAAACCGCCGCTCAAACAAAGACCACTTTATAACGCCAGTGGTCTCGGGCCTAGTGCAACTAAAACGCCCCCGCTGTGCCCACACCTGCTCGAGCCCCCATAAAAGAAAAGAAGAAAAAAAACTCTGCAAGGGACAAATTAGAAAAAGCTAAAGGACTGTGAGTAGAAAAACAAGAAAAACGCACACCGGCATGAAGCCCCTTCACTTAAAACTTGACTTGCAAGTTGTGTGGGACTCAAACTACTGGTTCTAACTTCTAAACAGTCCGTTGAGCCAGAGCAGATAGTTTTGGTTCGTCGCAGAACGAACGCCGAACTTGAGAAATGTCTTGGCTCCGCTCAGAGGACAGGTCCAGAACCCCCAGCTCTGCTCCGGCTCACCGTCGCAGTTTACCGGGATCCTACCTGGAGCCGAGCCCCACGCTTGAGTCGTTTCAGGTTTTTTTGTTTCTTGTTTCTGTCCGACGAGTCCAGACAGAGTGACGTAACGCGACACTATGTTAAGCAGCAGACGGCGAGCTACTGAGCCAGCTTATCTCGACGGCGGCTGCCAAGAAAGTGAGACAAGAAAGAAAAAGAAAGTGAGTTCGGCGTGCCAAGCGCTGTTTGTTCTGCAAGCGCCGCTAACAAAGAAAAAAAGAAAAATCGGATGAGAATAATAGACGGCGAGGGTTTTATGTTACATGGCGGCGTTTGCGCTTTTATGGAGCATCTATTAAGAAACATTAAGCATTTGGCGCGAGCTTGACGCGGTCCAGATTTACGGCCGCGTCCTAGGGTTTTATGGTTCACTATTTTACGCACGGTGACATCAGAGCCGGTGCAAAATTGCGCGGCGCCTCACAACGGAGGCGCAGCGTTACTCAAGACCTGGGTCAGCTCCCGTTTCAGTGTGAAACGTACACCAGGGGGCTATTTCTGGTTGCTCAGCAGGATCGGGTTTTCCCTCAAAGAAAGAGGTGGTCTCCAGGAAAGGACCAGATTAGACCGCCGAGGAGTCTTCATCCAGACCAAGGCGATGTGGGTGCACGACGAGCTACCTGACAGTCACTAGAGGCAGCTATAAGCCTCCGCCGCCGCCGAGCCTTGAGGAATGGCAGTCGAGGTAATGTGAGCGAGCTCGGCGTTTGTGAATCGGATGCCCTTGCGGACTTATTTGGACATTGGCTGACGCCCAGCGAGCCTGATCCACTGACAGTGTCCCTCTGAGCCCTTAATCTGCCCTCTGGCTGTAAAATTAATTCCAGTCCCCCATTCACCCCCCGTTACCGGTTCGCTTGTTTTTTTTTTTTTTTCTTCCTTAAAACCCCGACCTTTGTGATCCCGGTTCAACAACCCAGAAAAGTCGCTCGTAAGCGGGGCGGCAGGTTTTCGGCCTTGAACTAACAGCGGGCTTTTTGTGCAGCAGTTATCTAATGCGGGATTACGACAACGGGCGAGAGAGAGAGCGAGGTGCCAAGGTCTGTAAGAGATAAACCCCAGGTGGAGGAAGAGAAAGTGAAGGTGAAATGTTTTTCCCGGACACGTGAGGAGAGGGCTGCAGGGGGGAGCATTTCCAACCAGCTGCTGTTCTGTGGACACTACAACAGTGTTTATTACATATATACACACACACACACACACAACAGTGTCTGTCAGTAACTACAACAATAGTTAAGAAGAATGACTTCCAGTTCCACCTATTTAACTTGTTCTACTGGACTCAAGCTCTTTAAACGCAGAGGAACAAGCAACAAGTGAATGTGGTGGCGCCGAACGAGGGCAAAGGTCAAAAGCCTTTCAAGCCATCCACGTGGATTTCCCTGAATCTGAATGTCACATCACTTTCTTCTTCTTCTTCCTTTTTCTTTTTTTTTATTTTAATGCAGCCAAGTGCCTCCGAGCAAATCACAGCAAAGGGAGACCTTCTTCTAACCAATCAGGGAAAAACTGGGAGGGGACTTCCAACATGGCTGGAAACGTGACCAGAACCAGGACTAGTAAAAAACTTAACACACTAGATCCCGGGTGCTGCCTATGCTGTGAAGGGGGGACTCAGGAGTGGCAGCGCACAGGGGGAAGGAAGGAAGGAAGGGGAAGGGTCATGGGATCTCATCCTGAAATGACTCGTGGATGACTCAGTGTCTCTGCCATTTCAGTCATTTTTTTTGTTTGTTTGTTTTATCCGAGAGCCACTCCTATCTATCGGTTTAACTGCAAACACAAAGCCGCTGTAGGTGTTGAGAAACTGGGATTAAACTGTGGCGCTGGTGGTGGTGGTGGACAGTGTCGCTGCCACCGAGACAACACGAGGTGAAGACGGGGCGACCGCATGCTTGACATCTTCACAGAGCCCCCCCCCCTCCGCGAATGACGCAGAAAGAAATAAACTCTACTAAACATCTATTTATTTATTTTTTAAAAAGAGAAGGTTGTAGTTTAGTTTAGCGCGGTAGTGGTGTAGTATTTCTGCCATTTCCCAACAACAGTTTCGGGTCAATAAAACGCGTGCGCACTGATATGTGTTTTTTTAAAAAAAAATATATATATATAAATAAATAATAAATAATAAATAAATAAAAAGCAGGATGAAGCAAGCCTTATGTAGACAGTGAATACATATAACGACGAAGACGGGCATTTAAATTACGAGTCGCACTGTTGGTGAGAAAGCAGCAGGAGGCAGGTGAATGTTTCAATAACTGCTAACTGGGCACGAGCTACAGTTAGCTAGCCGTTAACGGTCGTCAACTTGCTATCAAATCCCCCTTTTTAAAACATTATACAAGTTATATGAGGCCTCGCCACAACAAGTGAGTGATTACATGAGGTTAATAAAACTGTTAAATGGTAATAAATTCGTCGGGGTGAAGAATGAATGACTCAGCTCAGAAGTGGTGCCGATCAAGGGGGAGGTGGCCATTTTCCAATGACGATGTTAGCTAGCTAGCTAGCTAGGTAGTGGGCACAGTTTGGTTCCTGGTTAGCTTTAACTAAACACGTACCAGTGCTAAGAAGGGGAGTTAAACCGCCGCATGAAACTGAGATTTAACGGCTTTTAGCACGAGTACATGACGTGAGGGCGTGCAGCCAAGCATGTGCCCGGCCGTTTCCGCCAACGTTTCCACATGCTACAGACTCGGGCTCGCGACTACACCTGATCCGACCGAAATGGCACGAACCTCGGGATGGTACGGAGGTCCCCGGTTCCTTTGGCTTCGTCCTGCCGAGAGAACCACACTTCCAACAGCTTCTCGGTCCCCTCGAAGAAATGTGCACCGTTATCTTCCATCATGAGACAACAGACACCCAGCAACGCAAAAAAAAAAAAAAAATTAATAACCGTCGGTTATAACGTTTTACAGCTTAATTAATCCTTCCTCGATCAGTTATAATTTATTGAGGTACAGTCCTTTTTTAAGCAATCCAGGTGTTGATTCTCTTGAGTTACCGTCTTCCCTTTTGCAGAGAATACCGTTAGCGTGTGCTAGCTAATATCGCCGGCCATACTGTGTAAAGCGCTGAATGGAGGGGTGCGCGGTGGTTTTATTTGGCGCAGTGTCACGTCAGCGGCGCGTCAGGCCAATCGAATCAGAGCATCCGGGTTTGTGATTTGTGATTGGTCCAAAAAGCTGCCAATCACAGCGTAAAGAGGGGTTTCCTCACGTGATTTCAGATAGAGATACACATTTTAGCTTTATCTACTGTACACCTACGTAAAAATAAAAAGTGAAATGTAGTTTATTGTCGCCCAAACAACAATTTATAAGGTTGATTTAATAATATAACCGTAAATGATGCTGGTTTAAGTCGGACTATTTTACATAGTTATAGAAAAATAAATATTTTACAGCTACAATATATGGTTTATGTACATTTTAACAGCTTAACGGCTTCTATATTTATCCCTACTGCACGGCCTTCGCGCATTAATTTACTTACACGAATATACAATTTTAAATCTGAATTATAACGTTGATGATGTCACACTATAGAGTTTAAACACTGGCGTCTTAAAAAATTAGTAGTTTCAAGAAAACAAACAGAATAATTGGTAATCTGGTGCAACCCAACCCTTAAATCCTGTTTTTTTAATTTTTTTGTATGATGTTTATACGTGTTCTGTAGCTGTTATGTTTACGAACGAGGTACTTAACATTTGGTCCACCTCTTTAACACACACACACACACAAGATAAACATTATGAACGCTTTTAAATATAATGCAGTCCAGTACAACAAACCACAACGACTTAATACCATCATCTAAAATAGAAAATCAATGAGGTTGTCTAAAGAACTATTGATGGCCGAGCTGCATTAGATAGACTGCACTGCTATTTCTAATAAAATGCATACAGCAATTCCTTATACTACTATTACTATTATTACACTCCTCTGGCAAATGCTACTACCACTACTACTAAAAATAATAATAATAATTATTAAAAATAATAAAAAATATTATTATTACAGTTCGGCTGGGTAAATTTACACCTCATTTATTTTACATTAAAACTCCACGGTAACCTCAAACCACCGACGGCTGCATTTTTGAAGAGCGTTCATGAGTACGCAAAGTGCAACAAACCGCAGAGAGAAACGCGGGTTGTAGTTCCTTACATCTTGCGCCCGCCAGCCGTTGAACAGCGGCGCCTGCCCACGAGAACTACGTTACCCAGGGAGCCTCGCGCGCCAATTAGAAACGTCAACGAGCCAGTGAACATTAAGCGGAGCAGACCAAAATCCCAAACAAGGAAATGGTGGGGGAATAAAACGACCAGATTATTTAATTAATGCATGTAATAATTAATATTTTATTTTATTGTAAATTAAGACGTATTTATGGGTTAAAATGGATTACGACTTCAAAACAAAGCTGGCGGCCGAGAGAGAGAGAGTAGAAGATCTGTTCGAATATGAAGGTTGCAAAGTGGGTCGAGGCACCTACGGGCACGTTTATAAAGCTAAGCGCAAAGACGGGTAAGATAACCGTGAACGTTATTGTTTGTACTGACATAAAACTGACTGCGGGATGCATTTTGTGGACGCACACCTCGGTTTTGTGTTGAACGGGGCGTTAGATTTGAGCCTGCCCGAAGCGATAGCCCGTGTCTCTGTGTTTTTGTTTTCATGTAACGCACTCAGTCACTCACCAACGGTTCCCCCCCACCCCCCTTACCCACACACACACACACACACACACACACGTACACATTCACACGCGCGCACACCTCCTCCCTTTCCTCCTCCCCCTCCTTCTCTTTCCCCAAACACCCCCCCTCCCCAAAACAACACGCCAAAGCCGCGGTGCTATTTACGATTTGACATGTCTCTTCTCCGCGGTGGCGACCGAGGTAGCTAACCGTTAACGTTTTTAAACGCACCAAGAGGGGGGCAGTTGGTATCGCGATAGTGACGTTTCAACGTGGTTTCGCGGGCACAGTTTTTTTTTTTTAGCTCTGTGCGATGTCAAACTTTTATATATATATATATACTCTAGCTTGATTGTTATACTTTTCCCCATTTGCTCTTGACAGTCACTTGTCAAGCACAGTGTGTGAATGAAATGTATACAACCGCCACAAGAAGATGGACTCACATTTCTGCTACACTGTGCCAACACTCTCACTATTCCTTACGCAAACTGGCAAATTCCCAACCCGCAATTATACCTGCCAGTGCAGCTTTTATTTAAATTGTACAAGAGTTTTCACATTGTACAAAGTTGAGTCATTCTGACGTAAGAAGAAATGTAAGCTATTTACCCTTATGTGACAAAAAAAACCCCCAAAAAACTATGTAATATTCTTTAATCCTGGATGTATTTTTGACTGTGTTCCACGGTTCAGATTCACGTAACACTCTTACTCTTAGCCAAGGCTCTTGCGATGTTTTATAACGCAATTACTCACGTGTTACGTGTCGAACTCGTAGTCGTAAAGTTTTGCTGTCCTTCGAAAAGGAGTGTTGCGGGAAATGTGCACAAGCCTGAGACACTTTACGATACCGCTGTTAAACCTCAAAAAGCCAGGGTTGCTATCGTGGTGATAATGCAGTCTTGTTTATTATTCCTTGATAGTGTAATTAGAATTTAGTCGGGCCGTAAATCTGCGCACCCAGATTAAATGATATCCTAGTATTAAAGGGGAATTACCATTTTTTTTTTTTTTTACAACCTGGACCTTATTTCTGGCATAAAATACGATCGTTTACTCACCCATGTAACTTTGGTGTCATTTGGAGTCGTTCGGACGATGTTTAGATCTGCGTATATCCATATAGTGGGAGTGACTGGGGCACCGAAAAGCAGCCTCTAAGTAACGCAATATCTGCCGCGAAACTTGTTCATTTCACCAATATTTTGTCACGATCCGCTAGTGCTATTCCCCGTTGAGTCCGGAGTTACCTGTTGTCTATTCGCGGACGTGCAGCGGGTTTGTTGTTCTTTGGCCAGCTGTTCCTCTCTCTGCCTCCGCATCCTGCTTTTAACGAGCTCCTCATCCGTATACTCTGGCCATAAACAAAGTAGTCATCCGCAACCTCAGAATTGGAAAAATATTCAGCCAAACTAGCAATAGCAAATTTCCGGATAAACAAGCCGACCGCCGCGGGTGCGTGCGGTGTTCAGAGATGACATCATCCAGCTCAGAGGTCAGTAGGTCAATCTACAGACCCCGGATGATGGTAACAGGTAACTCTGGACTCAACGGGGAATAGCACTAGTGTATCATAACAAAATATTGGTGAAATGAACGAGTTTCGCGGCAGATAATGCGTTATTTAGAGGCTGCGTTTCGGTGCCCCAGTCACTCCCACTATATGGATATACGCGGCACTCCACTGGATTTAAATATCTTCCGAACGACTCCAAATTACACCAAAGTTATATGGGTGAGTAAACGATCGTATTTTATGCCAGAAATAAGGTCCAGGTTGTAAAAAAACAGTAGTTCCCTTTTAAGGTCACATTTTGTATCAGTAACTGCTGAGATAATAGACTGTTCAAGGATGGATAGGGTCTCCAATACATGTTATCAGTCACTGCTGGTATTGATTGTCATTATTTTACATCTCTCAATCTCCTTTAAGTTTTCGCTAGCCTAGAAGACTATGACGTGGTTCTGGTATCAGCTGCTGTTGTGAAATTATGATGTTGCAACTGTAAGTGTACGTTGATTGGTCAGCACACACCAATCCTGCGTCAGCAACCGGTGAACAATGTAAGCATTGGTAAATCATCTGAAGGCCAGGCTTTTTTAAATCTACAACATATGCAGCCTTTTTGCATGTTACCAGATGTCGTGCAGAATTACGAGATGCTGCTACACCAACTTCCAGCAAAGAGACACGTCAGTTCAAGATTCCTGTTGGGAATGCAAACAGAAATAAAGCCCCTGACAGTAGTACTTCTTGGATAAGCTCTAGGTATTCACCCTTAGGGAGTCTCCAGACTGCTCACGCCAAAAGCGGCTAATGAAGTCATTTCGGTTCATCATTGACTCACTGAGCTGTAAAAGCTGAGTCAAGGCCGCAGGGAGTGTCTTATCTCATTCGCCTCTTCGACCTGGGGAAAATAGAAATGTGATGCGAGGTTAGAAGGTGAGCGCAGTTACATTACAGGTGGTCCTTTCTGCGGCAGTAACACCTGAGCTCTTGTTTGTAGGCTGCAAGATAACAGCCTCCATTGCTCCGTCATGCTTTGCCCGTGGGATGGTGCAATCACGGGAACAGCCAAGAGCAATGATGGTCGCACGGCATGCGTTATGACGGTGCACTGAACGGCGGCTCACGTATTACTTGTGGTACAGGTGTAATTGATGTTAGTCATTGCACCTGAGTGTTCTTTGCCACGACAAGTCAAAGTTTCTTCTGTGGAAAAAGCCAAGTAAGCCAACCGGTATAGCCTTACCAGGAGGGCTTTTTCATTTCATCTCCGCTAGGTATCAAGAGGTCAACTCATTCAACACTTTAGAAAGGAATCACAGGACTTAAAGCTATGACCTAGCTAGCCAAGTACGGATGCAGCACTACAGCTGCTATCATGTGTTCTGTTGTGTCTTTTTAATCTGCCTCTGGCAAAACCAAAGTATACAATGAAAAGTGGAATCTGGAGAGATGCTGCTGTCAGATGCCAGCACTTTAGTCTGGATGGGATTCTCAAAGGCAAGGCCCTTGGGAAGGAGGGCATCACACATTCACAGTGAATTTAGCTTATAAAGTTTATTAATGAACCAGTGAATGACATGTTAGAACAAAAATTTTCCCAGTTTCCTAGCTGAACATAAGGGCCACATGTTTTCTGATGGCTTCTGGCTGGCTTCACACCTCAAGCTCAGTGTATACGCAACTTTACTCACTCATCTCCCTATATATTTATATATATATATATATGTGTAAATATACATCACACACACTAGGGAGCTTTTCGATGGGTCTTGACAGCACTTTCAAATAACTGAGGATGATTATTTTGCAGATGTGTTGATTTACACCTTCAGAAGGCAAATTAAATACATTCAGACGCACACGTCGCAAGATCTAATGACTCGTAGCGGTCATAGTAACAATGACGGCAGCAAAGAAATAGGTCAGGTGATGTAGTTAAGGAGTCACAGAGGCACCGTAGGGAGGAGGTTTTGGTGGATGATTGTGTGGACAACTGCAACTTGACTATTTGGCACATGCAAACACCTGCTTCGCACTAATGCTGCGGCTTTGGGCTTAAACCTAACCAAACAATTATCATAGCGCCGTTAACGTCATTTGGTGGTGACACAGGTACACTTCTACGTTTCGTATCACAGAGGAGGCGCGAACCTCCAGATGCGTTCATTTGCGATGGAGGGACTTGTCCGTGAGATCGGCCGTGGGCGTACGATAACAACGTTACAGGTTTTCTACAAGAGCTCGGGTCCAAAGTAAACTCTGTTCAGACATTTCCAGGGCTGCTTGTCTCTGGTGGTTTTTTTTTAAACGTGGGGTTTATATGGTCCTGGCATCGCAGAGTACACGCCAAGATCCAGTCACCAGCGCGTCCGCAAACCACAGGGTTCCAAGTTTCGAAACAGACATGAGGACAGAAAGCGCTGCGACACGATTGCAGAAGCTCCCACCGTCGGGGCTGGCTCTGAAGCCAGGGAGCAACCCAAATAGACCTGAACACGCAAGCCGACACTTGCCCGGTGGGTGTTGTCAGGCATTCTGTAGCTATGCATCAACTTTAGGTATTTGGCTTGTGCTTTGTGGGTTTACATAATGGGTCTCAGCATAAACAGCTATAGTTTATAGTATAAACTAGAAAGTTTAGTGCAGTTTCTTTTTTATAGCACAATACAACAAACATATGACATGCAAATTGGATCTGACACGACAATGAATTCTTTAGTGTCCCGATTTTGAGGCTTATAAGGTGTATACATGCTCCAGTATCCCGGCTTCTATCGGAGTACTCCAGGTGGCAAAACCGGGTTTCTTGAAATCGGGAAATGGGCATATCCCGATTTCTGAATTCGGAATATATGGTGTTTACATGGACAAACACAAAAACGGGACACTTCAAAAACCCGATCAAAACCGGGATACTAAAGACCATGTAAACATGGTCAGTGATTCCTTCTGTTAATAAAATATTAACTAATATTTGCAATAATTTACCAGCATTTCTTCTGAATATGAAGTCTCTTTTTTTCGTTGTTGTTCTAGGGCCTCTACGTGACCTTAATGCACACAAGCTCGCCTTTGTCGCCTCAATGTTGGTTGCATTACCTCAAGAAGCGCAAAAAAAAAAAGACAAAACTACTAAGATTGAGGAACAAGCGAGAGATAATATCAACATTAAAACTCTATTTCTGCTGTAACGCTCCACTAAAAAGTAGTTCTTTGTCAGTTCTTTGTCCGTGGCAGGAGTAAAGCTAAAAAGCCAACAACAACACAAAGTGTACTCTACATTTCCAGTGATTAAATAATGTTTTTATGCTTCCATTGACATCTGTAAAGCGCTGCGTAGCATCAACGCAGTACGATACTGGATATTCTGAATTGTAGGGGTAGTAGAAGTGCGAATTAGTACACGAAAGTAATGTAAGGTCCAAGTAAATCTACTTGTATGAGTTGCGATCAACTTGGGTAAATGTACTTTAAAGTCCATCACTGGTTTGTGGGGTGACTCTGTAACCTAAGTCCAGGAATTGCAGACGAAAAATAATCCTTTGGCCAACGCACTAAATAAACTACCTCAACAATTTAGTGGATTGTCTGCTGACAGAAAAATAACAGTTGGCTTTTTTTTTTTAACTTTTTTTCTAACTGGGTTTTTCCAAGCAAAAGTAAACATCCTCCAAAATGTGAAGACATGTGTCTTTATGTTAGAAGACGCCTCTCGCTTCAGCAAATCACAAGGGATGTAATCACAGTGACGTTTTAAAGAGCAAACTATGTTACAAAGATATTCAAGGAGGAATTCATTTAAATTACACGCCGCTGTTTAAAAAAAGACGGCCTCGGCTGAACAATAACATTTATTCTGTTCTATTAAATGCACCTTCTAACGGGAGACTCGAGGTGATTCGGCGGTCGAGTCTTTTTCAGTGCTGGTTAACTCGTTCCAAGTTTGCAAACTGAAGAATTACACAGAGGAGCGGTCCAAACTACGAGGACAGATTCATCTTTACATGTCAAGGTCTAAGGGTTTCTGCTGCCTTACTTTGTATTTCGTATAAACATTGTTTTGAGCTGTACGGCTCAATTAGTAACAAGATGTGTGCTGAATCCATCCCCAATGCAAATTAGGGTTTGATCTTAGCTACACGAGGAGCTGTTTGATACGTGTGGACTGCTCCCTGAATGAAGCTGTTATTGCGTGCCGTCCACGGGCCCATGTTTACTTTTCAGTGCTTTTAACTAGAGCGTGTTTCCTTTTAGCGCTTATTTTCTGCACTGCTCTCTGCTCGGCCTGGGTTTCCTGCACCAGAGCACTTGCTTATCTCAAGTAATCAATATTAGTCTGCTGAATGCGCTCTGCCCTGCAGGCGTCACATTTCACTTTTCGTGCACATTTCATGCACAAACGTGATGCACAAGGGCAAACGACGAATCCTGCAAAATCTGAGATTGCAGCCGCGTCATTATGTAGTTTGAGTGCATCAAGGGTGATGCAGGGCAATGATCCAAGGCCCGGGGAAGGGTGGGGAAGGTGGGCAACATCAGAGCACTCCTGCAAGGAACTAATGGCTCTTTGCTGCCAAAAGCTATCTCCCGTGTTCAGGGATCCCTCGGTGGAAGTTGAAAACATTTTCATGCCCGTCTGCTGCGTTTCTCCTCCTCTCAAAACACATCCTTTGCTTTAACAAGAACGTAAAGGGCAAAGCAAAAGTCAAGAGTTGTTGAATTATGTTTATTGCATGCCGGAAGAGGAAATGTGCACGATCCAGTAACGCTGCTCCCCCCTTTTTCACTTTTTTATTTCCGCAGGAAAGATGAGAAGGAGTATGCACTGAAACAAATAGAAGGCACTGGAATATCAATGTCCGCCTGCAGGGAAATTGCTGTGAGTTACAGTTTTCATTACTGATGCTTGGTGGGTCAATGCAGACATGAATGAAGTGCAGACGTGAATGAAAACAGACTCTCCAAACTGCACGTTTCACATGGTGTGCTGTACAGAATGTTGTGTGTGCAACTGTTTGATGATGAAGAGGCAAAAAACTGATGATCATCTGTTGTTGATAAGAAGAAAATACATGTGTGTTTGAGCTGTTAATTAATGAGAAGGAGATGTTTAGGAGTGTTTTTGTTCAGTTTTTGCTAATTCACCTGATTTATGTCAAGATACTTTATCCAGTTTAGATGTGGTTCGCTTGAAAATGAAATGATATTAGGAAACACATACTCGTTGTAAAGGTGGGAGAGTTACTTTAAGTTTCTAAGCCTAATAGTCTAACCCTTTTTCATTGTCTCATGCTATTAATGCAGTCAGTACGATAATATTGCCATGTACTTAAGTTATTTGTATAATGTTACAAGATGCATGCAAAAACACACAAAACACAAGAGAACTGACGACACGCACCCTGCAAAAATTCACAACACAACTGAAACAACAACAGAAATGTATTCATGGACCCCAAAAAGTGATGAACCTGGCTTTGGGGGGCCCTTGTTATTCAAAGCTTCATGACTTTTGCAGAGCTGCTGACGCTTGCCACCCATCAGTGGTGTTGGATATGAACTGAATTGTTAAATAATCTGGCAAAATATACGATTCATTTTGCGGACCCCTCTACATTTCCCTAGCAATACGTTTCTGCATACGTTTGTGTCGTATGTCCAGCACATTAGACATTTTATAAAATGTAAAAGCTTCTTTGGGTGTTCACTGGGTCTGACCTTTGACTATACTGTATATGTAAGAGCTGGACGCGGCGGTGTTTTCATAAAACCTCCGACACAAATGCTGTGCGATTATCATAAAGGCCTCAGCAGCTTAAACAAACAAAGGACATGTTTGCCAGAGCCTCAAGGATATAAACAATGCAAACAAGTCAACACTGACTCCGACTTGAACCTTGCCACCACTAAGCGTTTTTCGTGTCCTTTCATTCTGCCGTCAGTCTCCGAAGAATAGATGCAAGATTGTGTGTGTGTGCGTGTGTGTGTGTGTGTGGTGTGTGTGTCGCGGCTGCTTGTGTTGTTACTGTTGACTGCTGAATGGACAAACAAACAGGCCGTTGTACTTCCTGTTGCTTTGGAGCACCAGCACAACCCCTGTTCTCAGGCAGCGTTTAGTCCTCTACGCCTCCCTCATGAGGAGTTTTAATGCGAGGAGAGGACAAACATTCATCCAGCTGATAAAAATAATAAAGACTTGGGTTTCTTGAAGACCTTTCTCCACTCATCTGAGTCACTAATTCAGATCTGACAGACTAGTTTATTATTATTAAATGTGTTGCCCACCATTACTAGGGCCTCTTAGCAACCAGACAGTCTTCAGTCCACTTTACAAGTCCAGTTGCCCTTGTTTCAGATTGTTTTTTTGAACATACCATGGACCTACGTAACATACCATGGGCCTACGTAACATACCATGGACCTACGTAACATACCATGGACCTACATACCATACTATGGACCTACGTAACATACCATGGACCTACGTAACATACCATGGGCCTACATACCATACTATGGACCTACGTAACATACCTACGTAACATACCTACGTAACATACCATGGACCTACGTAACATACCATGGTCCTACATACCATACTATGGACCTACGTAACATACCTACGTAACATACCATGGGCCTACATACCATACTATGGACCTATGTAACATGCCATGGACCTACGTAACATACCTACGTAACATACCATGGACCTACGTACCATACCATGGACCTACGTATCATACTATGGACCTAACTAACATACCATGGACCTACGTACCATACCATGGACCTAGATGACCGAGATGATGAACAGGGCTGTCCATCACGGCGTAAAAGAATGTTTTTTCCGACACTGAAACCTTGTGTTGTTGACGTTACGGTTCGTGACAACTTTTCCTGATATCAAATGTCACGCCCTCAAGAATTTAAAAACGCCCAACCACACAGTCATCCAAGGGCAATGCTTGGTTTTGTTACGAGGACTCGTTGGCTGGATTTACCCTTTCACATAGATATTATCTTGCTTTCAAGGCCGGCTGTTTCTGTATCGCTGGAGGGCAAGTCAGTTAGCCACTCAGCCAGTCCCGCAGATAGAGAAGGAACGTGGCCCCCGGGCAGATGGGCTGTTACGTAAGGTTCTCTGGTTTCCAGTGTAGTGTGTTCACCTGGAGGGAGGGAGGGAGGCTAAACGCCATATGGTGCAAACTATGTTGCCAGTGTGCTGAGTTGCTCAGTCACCTGCGGAGCAACATTTACATCTTGTTGAGCGACGCGCTCAACAAGATGCTGCATGCTCACAGTTCCTCTTTATGGCGGCAGCAAGCTTAAACTCATCACAGACGAGTTAACCACTGCGTATGTGGACGTTGTGGTTGGTGGTTTTTGCTTCCTTTGAAAATGACATGCAAATTATAAAGAAAAGAAAAAGACTTGTAATGTTGTATATTAGAAACATGCACCAATGTGTCAACATTACAATAATTCTCCAATAACCAGCATTAAAGCCAACCAGCAGATAAGAGGACTGGGGTCAGAGACAGCTAACTGAACCCTCATACCAGGCTGTAGATCAGTGATAGAAGGTAATCTAGGACACATCTCATTTCTTTTCTCTTTTTTTTTTCTTGTGGGGTTAAAAAAGTAGGTTGAGAGCGCTAACAATAGAGTGCAAGAGTTCGGAGATGGGTTTACATACACCAGCTTGCAAAGAGAGTACCTTAATTTGGTAATTTGCCCTCTAAGTGTGGTCCTAGAGGGCTTGACGCTCTTTGGAAAGAGCCGGCAAGAATGTACGCTCATTAAACATAAAGGTAACTTAGAAAATGTAACATAAGGATCAAAAGACATTGTCACTTTTACAGGTTTATTTCTCTACCGCTTTGTTTCCCAGAAATGGCTCTACCAAGTTGGTTAGAGTGGTTTTAATGCTTACACGGTGTTTCTTGTAACTGCTATGATTTACACGTTTCTCACTGGCTGGGTCAGCAGACGAATTAATGCTTAAAGGTTGTCTGATCGGCTGTGGGGGGGTTTACACCACTTAGGCAATCTTTAAGCTATAGCTGACTAGATAAGAACGCCCAAAGCAGTGAAGTTTGAGCAGTTAATTTGGACGTCCAGGCTTCCAGAAGTAATTGTTTTGTTTAGTTGGTCCTTTGATAAGAAGTCTACATATAGGTGAGTCTGTCTAGCACAAAACTATAACGATAAAGTCATGGATTCGAACCCGGAACCCGGGAAAAAAACGGCAAACAGGAAATGTTTCTCATCTTTCGAATTCTCAGCTTCTCGTTTGACATATTAATTAAAAGCGTTCCTCATTGTTCCACCCTGATGTTTTCGCCGGCAGCTATTTCTGTCTCATCAGTGGAAACTTGCGTGACTTAATAGTCAAATCAGGTTTGCATCGTGTTTGCCAAAACCCATCTGCCCGCCTGTTTTGACTGCTTTCATAACGCAGTTTGGTTTTATTAACCGCCAGCAACGTTTCCCAACTCGGCCAGGCTTGAATGCGTTTTATCCAAACTTTTTTTTTTAAATCTTGTCATTTTAAATCAGGATTTCATTTTGTTCCCCAATAAACCTACAACATTTCTGCCTGCAGCTGTGTCGTTACAATTCTTTGTTATGGTATACGGGATCATTTGCAGCTCGTAAAAATACTTTCATTCACAACTGCACATGGTGAAAGGGTCCAAGGTCAGTCCTGCTGAGTATCAGACGCAGCTTTCTCAATATGCCTTTGTGCATTCACATAACAACAAAGCCATTTCTTTTATCAGACTGACAATCATGCTTTGTAACAGACAATCGAGCATTTACTTCCTTACAGTCTTTGCCTTTTGTTAGCTATTTTGATCGGTGATATTTCCGGACGCCAAAGCCAAAAACAGACTCAAAAAAAAGGAGATAAGTTTACACAGATTCATTGTAAGGCTCGGTAAATGTAGAGATGATTGGAGAGGATGGTGAGGTTGGCAGGTGAAAGCAGACGGCTGAAGGCAGGCAGGAAGCCGAGCAGGGGATGGTGTGGACAGGTGACAGTGAGTGAGAATGAGGAGGTGTGGAGTTGCACCCAGAGACGGACGTACATAGAAACAAACAGCGAAAGAAACAGTGATGTAGATAAGAAACAAAAAGACAGGGAGAACAGGAGAACGCGAGATCATATTTAATATTTCAAGAATGCCCAGGCGGGCAAATGGGTTTTGGCAAACACGATGCAAACTTGATTTGACTATTAAGTCACGCAAGTTTCCACTGATGAGACAGAAATAGCTGCAGGCGAAAACATCAGGGTGGAACAATGAGGAACGGTAATTAGGGCTGAAAGATTTGGGAAAATAATCTAATTGCGATTTTTTTCCCCCAATATTGCGATTGCGATTTAATATGCGATTTTTTTTATGTATTATTTATTTTATCCTCTTTTTTTTCCCAGCAAAACATAATGAATGATTTAAATATGAACAACACAATATTAGATACATTTAGTGTAAAATGTTCTTTCCCATAGGCTGGGCCTATTTGTTAGAATTAAATTAAAAGATTTTTATTTAACTGCTCATTACAGAAACATTTATGGCTTTGCCACTGTGCATTTAAAGGGAGACTACTGTTTTTTACAACCTGGACCTTATTTCTAGCATAAAATACCATCGTTTACTCACCAATATCACTTTTGTTTCATTTGCACTTGTTCAGGAGATATTTAGATCTGCGTATATCCATATAGTGGGAGTGAATGGGGCACCGAGACGCAGCCTCTAAATAACGCATTATCTGCTGTGAAACTCGTTCATTCTGCCAATACTTTGTTAGGATACACTAGTGCTATTCCCCGTTGAGTCCGGAGTTATGTGTTAACATCATCCGGGGTCTGTAGATTGACCGACAGAGGATGATGTCTTCTGACTTCTGAGCGGCGCGCGCACCCGCTACGGTCGGCTTGTTTACCAGTAATTTGCTACTGCTATGGTTTGTCCACAACCTCAGAGTCTGACAAATATTCAGCCGTGTTGCAAAAAAAACTAGCAGTAGCAAATTACAGGTAAAGAAGCAGACCGTCGCGGGTGAGTGCGCCGCTCAGAACCATCGTCCAGGTCAGAAGCGCAAGTTGCGGTTAGAAAATCGCGTTTTATCATATCGCGATATTATCGCGAATGCAATTAATCGTTCAGCTCTAACGCTAATTAATATGTCAAACAAGAAGCTGAGAATTAGAAAGATGAGAAACATTTGCTGTTTAGCGTTTTTTTTAATTATGTAAAATAATCCGCTATATGGGGCGGCACAGTGACAAGGTGGTTAGCACTGATGCCTCACAGCGAGAAGGTCCCAGGTTCGAATCCATGGGCCGACTGGGGCCTTTCTGTGTGGAGTTTGCATGTTCTTCTTGTGTCTGAGTGGGTTCTCTCCGGGTACTCCGGCTTCCTCCCACTGACCAAAGACATGCTGGGTTCTAAATTGGCCGTGAGTGTGAATAGTTGTCTGTCTCTCTGTGTTAGCCCTGCCATAGACTGGCGACCTGTCCAGGGTGTACCCCACCTCCCACCCGATGACCGCTGGGATACGCTTCAGCAGACCCTGCAACCCTTAACAGAAACAAGTGATTACAGAAGAACAAAGGCAGCAAAATTTTTTTATAAAACCTTTGTAATGAAAGTAGACGACAAGAGACGAAAGACTAAGGGCACCATGACCATGACGGACGTAGATATATCTGTTCATCCTGTTTGACCGTCTACCATCTATTGCAGGTGTTTGCCTTAGCAAGGGACATTCTTTGGCCTCTAAATTCTCCAAATGAAGCAAGAAGGCTAGCCTCGTACAGAAACTTTGTGGTGCTGACTATTGCAAAAATCACTTTTCATGAACATGTTCTTATAAACGAGATGTTCACCAAGTTGATGACATTGACTTATGACATGTTTGAACAGTTTCTCGACATGCTTGTAGAAGCAGGCCTCCCCAAAGGTAATTTTAATTAACTTGATGCTTCAGTCTCATATTGCTTTAGGCTGGAGTTGAGACGCCGCTGTTCAATTAACTATGCATTTCCTTGTTTTCTTTGGACCTGAACAAAAAAAAGCCTGTTCATCTGTCTCTCTCTCTTTCTTCTCGTCTTTCAGTTTGTCAGTATCTGCCTCTAAGTGGGTGTCAGATTGCGTGCCTGCTCACCCATCTCTCCCTCTGGTCCTCATAGTAGCTTCACAGCCAAACAGGGTGGAGGGAGTGAGTCACGTCCTTGGAGACTCAAGTTGTTGTTGCAGGATCATGTTATTGAGCGAGTCATTACTCGGCACATGATGGGTCGCACCACTGGCCGAAGATGCTCTCATATAGTGTTGTGTGCTTTGATTTGATTTTGACATTCATGCACCTCATCAGACAGCATTACAGAGCGCTTCTCTCTCTCTGTCTCTCAGTGTCATGTTGCTTGCATACATGGAGAAGCTCTGTGGTTAAAAGCGAGATGGTTAATTTGCTTTGTCTTCCATGCTTTCAAAGAGCAATCATCCCTTTTAGAAAGCCTCAGATGATGGTAAAGTAGCCTGCCTTTCGAGCCTGGAAGTCGGCCCAAAGTTCGCCCGCCTACAAAAATATTTGTGGGGTAAGTTTGGTCCGGAGTCGCTCTGTTTGGAATTCACTATGCATTCCAAAGATTGGGCCAATCACATTGTTAAGGTGGGCAGAAGAGTAACAACAGCATAGTTGTACAGGTCATCTGAGTTCTGTTGAGTTGACTTAGTTCACAACAAAATGTCTGCCTTATGGAGAAGCAAGATGTTTAAATTCCGCTATCACGTCTGTTATAAAAGAAAGTTGAAGCAAAATAACTTAAGATCATGACCAGTTAAAAGTGATCAAGGATTCTGTCACATAATTTGTTGCTCTGATTGGTTGTAGAACTATCCAATGGGGTGCCATGTTATTGGTTAATACTAGGGGTTTTTAAAGTCGACTAACATGTGGTGAAAGTTGAGTCGACATCGAGCGTCTCACACAAAGGAAATTCCAGAGGCTTATCTGCCAAGTTTACGGCCGTAGCCGACGTCAACACCATAAACACCCGTCAGTCTCACACTTGTAATATGCGGCTCTCGCTCTGAAAACTCTCTACCATAACTTCCGTTTCTCGCGTGGTGCATTCACTGACATCATGGACGAAAACAAAACACGCTCTACAACCATGGCAACAATGTCAACTAATAGAACTCAACAGAACTGAACATGAATCATACTGTGCGCTGCAGATATGTAGGCCATAGCCTACTTAAACAATAGCATTTAATAGTTCTCTAGTGTATTGTAAGATGGGATAGTGTAGCCAGGATAAAAAAATAAATAAAAATACTGTATTTCTCTGAAGCCTTTTCTGTTTATACCATAATAACTTGGACAATGAAATTCACCAACATATTGTTGATTGTTGAGGCGGCACAGTGGGGTGATGGTTAGCATTGATACCTCACAGCAAGAAGGTTCCGGGTACTCCGGATTCCTCCAACCGTCCAAAGACACGCTCGTTAGGTTCATTGGTGATTCTAAATTGGCCGTAATTAGCCCTGTGATAGCCCTGTCCAGGGTGTACCCCACCTCTCACCCGATGACAGCAACCCCTACAGAAGAGGAATGAATGAATGAATTGTTGATGTGCAGCCTCCTTTTCTTTGTTACTCCAGGACGTTTGGCGAAGTTGCTAATTGACTGTCATTGAGAAGATTTGGGCCGTTCCTCTGCTAGTGTTAGTGGATGCCTTTTTTTCCGATGAGTGTGCATTAGTAGTACCTTTGTTGTATTTCAGGACTGACATGTCACGTCAGGTATTTCCACACACTTGAGGAACCGTTGCTAGTTTGCTGCAATGACCCACTGGGCTCCTCACCAGTCATCTCTGAGTCATCTGTGTTGCTATTGTCATGTGATCGACGACTAAACAACTTAACAACGACGAAACATCATACATTATCAGATGAAATTATTTACCACTGTTCAACACAGCCCCTGGTTCATGTTTTAACTTTTTAGAAAGAGGTATTTAAAATGTGATCATTTTCCGTGGAGAAAGTGTGATTTGGTACACCGGCTTAGAAAGGGAAATTGGACGTTGGTAATGGAAAAAACAAAATGGTCTGTTTGTTTTGTCTTTATCATGTGTAATTCAGTTCAAGCAGATATATTGTGTGTGTGCAAACGGAAGGGCAAACCCAGACATTAGGTGATTCACATGGTCTGATTGATTATCCGTGGGATTATCGCTTTATTGTTGCTTTCAGACACACAACAGCATTTACATAGACGGCAACAAAACCAGCCGTTTCAAGGATAAAGGAACTCCAGATTTGTAAACAGGGGAGCATTAATCTAACTTTTCATTCTGTGACCCTCAAACACAGGATTCTCTGTCAGCTTACCCAGAGGCGTCACTCCCTCACCACACAAGTCTTCTGTGTTTCATAGCCCAGGATCACTGTCAGCTTCTGATCCAATAATCTTTCTCGTTTCTCACCATTCACTCTGAGCATTATGTTGACACTTCAGAGTAATAAAAAAAAAAGCTGCCTTTGTTGTGCCGAAAGGTTTCTCTCCACGTAGCCTGCAGCTGTTGGTTGTTTGTTGGACTCAAACGTAGATTGTGCAAGGCGTCTTTAGATGTTCGCATCGAAACTTCCGGAAGTTAGCAACGATTCTGCCACACCTTGGTAAAACATTGTAACCCCACTCCCAACAATGTTCTTGTACACGTTGTAGTCTGATAATAACCCCTGACTCTTGGACTCTTGGTTCTCCACACCTTTTTGTAGTGGTTATGATGGTGAAAAATACACGTTTTACTTTTTTATCTCTCCACGCCAGCAATGACCATGACCGGAAGCTTTACGCTTTTAGTTTGTTCGTTCATTCATCCCGTCCTCTTCTTCAAATCTGGCTTATTCCCTCAGACTAAAAGATAAAGTGATTATAAATTGGTGATCACAAAATAGGGTTTTGGTCATAACTCAAATTATATACTACTAAATACTATAATTAAGTTATATCTCAAGGAAAACCAGTGCGAATTCATTTGTTTTTCTCATAATAGTCACTGTCGTAAGTGTGATACAGACCAGTAATGATGTGGTGTACAAAGGTCAACTTAGTGTACGCTACAATATAAATGTCAACTGCAACTTGACTAGTTAACTGAGGCAAAACCCGCTGTGCTGTGCAACTCTAGCTCCCGTTGTATTTTTGAAGCAGCAGCAAAGTGACTACAGATGTCTGATCTGGATTGTTTTAGTGACAAAGCAGACTTGTTTAAATGTTTGTGCAGTCATGTGCGTTACACGAATACCTTCTGTAGCTGTATGTAGGCCACGCAACTTTGCAGAACTGCCCTTTTCACATGTATGGAATGCAGGTGGGAGTGAGTCCCTCCCACCTCTATTTCCCAATTTCCCAGCAGAGTGGTGCCTCAACTCACATCACTATAAGTTGGTCTTGCTCGAGAAATCTTTGAGACTTGCCCGGCAGAACAAAGGAGCCTTTGTGCCTCGCAAAACCACCGCTCTTCGTTTAGCAAACTGTGCAGTTCAGCAACTGGCATGCGACATGCAGTCGAGTTGAGGCGGGAAGGGTGGAGAGGCTGGTTTGGCTGCAACGCGATTTTGGGTTTCCAGCGTAAATGGTCAGGGTTTTGATTTGTTTTTCCATGTTGATATACACCTTGAGAATATAAGGCATGTCTACTCTCTTAATTATGGGTGGTGATTTCAATCGGATCTTTTAGGCTTATAAAAATATAATTATATATTCCAGAGACCTCATAACAAAAAGATATTTGGCATTTGTCAATGCTCTGGTTGGCCCAGGAGTCGAACCTAGAACTCTGCTGCTCTGAGCCATGTAGTATGTCCCCTAATTATTAGGCCATTTAGTTGCCTCAGACCATTGTTGTCCAGTAAACCCATCACTCAGAGCTCAAGTTTTTGAATTGCGATCCTCTACAGATGTAGAAATTTAGTAGTCAGGACCAATACTGTACCAGTGATATTCCACGATTTTGGATACCAGATTTGATACTACATAAATACACCAAACAGACATAACATTATGACCACCTTACTAATATTGTGTAGGTCTCCCTTGCGCCTCTAAAACAGTTGTGATTCATCAGATGATGCACATGGGCCTTCTGAGGGTGTCCTGTGGTGTCTGGCAACAGGATGTTGTCAGTGGGGGCCTTTGGGTCCTATGGGTTGAGGGGAGGGGCCTCTGTGGATCATCCCACAGATACTTGATCAGTTTTGGATCGAGTGAATTTGGAGGCCAGGTCAACACCTTTTGCTGTTTTTCATGTTTTTCTTGAGTTGTTCCTGAAGTGTTTTTGTGGCTGCATCCTGCTGGGGATGGCTGCTGCCATCAAGGAGTGTCATTGCTATGGGGTGGGGGTGTCTGGTCTAGTCTAGGTGGGTGCTACACGTCTAAGTAACATCCACATGAATGCCAGGTGTGATGAAGGTCTTTTTCGTTATTACCAAACTACCGTTTATAGCCAGAGCTTGCCTCTTGTGGTTGGATCCCTCATTGTGCATGTTAAAATCCGGGTCTGAACTGGGCCAGAGACCCGTGGCAATCCGAAACGGGCGGCAAGTTGCATAATACCCACCGATGGCTCACAGCCTTTGAACCCCTGTGACAGAAACAGACTGTGTTTAGATAATGCTTGAGCAACCTGGGCAAATCCTCTGCTAGCCGGTTGTGTGAGGTGATCTGACCAGCTTAGGTGGAGTTAATTAGCGGATTATGGATGGCACAGTCAAGGTATAATTAAAAACAGGAACCCAACTTCCAGTTCCAGGCTGCCGGTTAATCGTTTTTAGCTTGTGAGGAAGAAAATCAAAGCCATAGGGTAGTCTGAATGTTGAGGACATTATTTTTGACATCAAATTTGGTACAAATGTCGACATATTCTTAGATTTTATTGCTACCAACGATGATGTAATTGTCCTCAGATGTGTGGGTAGTTTCAATCGTGTAGTGGTTGCTTTATTTCCACGGCCTCCATTTGATATCAAGGTCTTGATTGATGATTATTGTATAAATCCCGTCTCCCACCTGCTCCTGTTTCACATCTGCTCCCTCCGCTAAGTTTGACCTTCATGAATTGAGACATTGTTCACGAATTTCATCATTCTTACAAACATGGGTCTTGTTTTCCCTGCTGGGTCACAATAGCTTTTGTTCAGCTAAAATATCCTGCCCTCATAAATATTCTCTTTTTCCTCTCTGCCATAGCAGCACATGTGGGCACTGGAGATTGTTTTTTTGTTAGCCGTCTTCAATGGGAAGATAAGCGCGCAGTCACAGTGTGCCAGTAATAATGATCTACTCTAAGGAAATGACTCTTTTAGTATTGTATTATTCATCTTTTCTCCCGTCTCCATCTCATGTGTGTTTTCCGACCCACACTGGCCATTCTTCCGCGGCGTGCCGATCACTGTACAAACAGGAACATATTTTAGTTGTATTTGTAGAGGGTGGAGGCTGAAGAGCGCCAATATACGGTTGCTAGGAGTAAAATGACCGCCGGTGTCTCGCCGTCAGTCGAAGGGAAGAGCTTTTAGCCGCGGTTAAGATTCAGCTAACAAAACGACATGTGGTGAACAGCCTAGACGCTTTCATCTGCTGCAGTGAATGAACTGAGCTACAGTCAGTGTATGTGTCTAGTCCTCTTCTGGTGTGAAATATAATTCGTGCTCGATCTAGAACAATCACACTTGGGCTGTAGACCGCAGTCCAGTCAGCAGTATTTATACACACACTAACTCCAGCAGCCACCACCGCCGCCGCCGCCGCCGCTACTGTGGTGCCTCGCTGAGCCGGTGGCCGCCGCTCTGTTCATTCTAGAGGGAGAAGGCTTTGGCGTGTCTCGTCTCCCTGCAGACAGAGCTGCAGTGTTTGTCTCTAACGTGGTGGCAGGCACAGAGCAGCCTGCAGTGGATTTATCGACCCGCTGCTCGCCAGCCGCATGAGAAAAGTCATTAATCAGTCCTCAGGAGCCGGATGATCCAGGGCAGCGGTGTTTTTCTTGTGGGCTTTTCTTGCTCACGAGACGTTCCGCCGGTTTGACAAACCCGTGAGACGCAGCGCTGTTCTGAACCCCGTTGTTTTTTGTAGTGTTGTTTTAGTTATAGTCACGTGTTGTTAAATGTAAACTTTAGCCCAGCTTTTGGAGTATTATGTGCAGTTTCGTACAGATAACAAGAAACAACGGAGAGAACGAAAACGCAAGACTGATTTCTAGTTGGTTACAAACTATAGAAGCTATGGTCGTCATCTGAGCGCGGCATCACATGGAGCTAGTCTGGTTTTAGTCAGCAGTTCATGCATTCATTCGTTCAATTCAAGTCTTCTTTGGGGATGTAACAGCAGTACGTGTGTAAGAGGCTGTGCAACGTTTGGTTAGTAGTAGTAGTAAATCCAATTAAATATTGTACTTCAGTGCTTCACACATAGAATAAAATGCACAAATTCCAATCGCCTATTCTAGTTGGGGTGCACGATAATTATCGGTCCGATATCTGGAAATGATGACGTCATTCCGATAAGTCCGATGTCATAACAAATGGCCCCGGTAATATATAATATATATTTCTGGCAGTATCGGGTGTGAGTGGTTGTTTTAATCAATCGCTCCAACTCCCACATGAGACCTGAACGGCCTGAAGTGAATGCTGCGTTCAAGTGGCATCGGTATAATCGGAAAAACTACGTTCTGGCTGAAAAAAAAAAATCATTAAAATACTCCCTCATGTCGGAAAACAACTCGTCAACTCGGTCATGATTTTGGTAGTAGCTGCCATTACCCAGGATGTTACACATAAACCACAGAAACTTAAAAGGCCGGAAAAACAACTCTCAAACTGGGAACAGGGAACTTCCGTCACCACTTGAATGCAGCACAACGTGCATACGTTTGTAAACAAACAACATGGCGGCGGCGGCGGTGGCGGTGTGGGACTTTTTAAAAGTTTCCGAGGATGACTTTTCTCTGGCTGTTTGTGATAACTGTTTAAAGAAAGTGCCACGAGGTGGAAAAACCAGCACCAGCTTTAATACCTCGAAGACGAAAAGTCATTTGAAACATAGCTAACGATTTGACGAGGTTTTGAAGGCGTATGAGGACGCCAGCACGGCTAAAGAAGGTAGCAAGCTAGCCGGAAAGAAGACACCTGGACTTGGACTTTTCATCTGAAAAAAATAAAATAAAATATCTTCATTTTAAGATTCAAAACAGTTTCTGATTTTGTTTATAGAATTGATGTCATGATATGTCACTTTTGCTCATTAGTCTTCCTCATCTTCAGGTATGTTATCGGTTATCGGCATCGGTATCGGCCTTTGGAAGCGGAAAGTTATCGGTATCGTTTTTTAAAAAAAGTTATCGTGCATCCCTGTATTCTAGAAAGTGGAAGGCCGCAGAGAGGCACCTACTCTGGGTAGCAATCTGTCAGTGGGAGCAGTTGGGACACTTGGCACATGCAGAGACAACGGGGACACCCTCCCCATCCCTCCTCCCTCTTACTGCTGGGGGCCCAGTAGGACTGTCAACATTTGGAAGCGAGGCAGCTGCTTCGTCCCTCTTGGCCTCAACACGGGCGGTGAGATGGGGAAATTCTCACTGTGTTCTTTGGCCGTTTAAAACGCAGCAGGAGCCAAAAGTAGAACTGAAACCTACGCACTTCATTTAGATGGACATGTAGATATTTCACTGGAGAAAAAAAATAAATAAACAAGCACGACCTTGCTGGCAGCAGTTCTTACATATTAGTCAGTGAACGTTCAGCTAAAGAAAATGCATTGTGAAATGAGAAAGTAAAAGTTGCATGCTTGAATGTATGTCTGGGTGAGGCGAGGAGGAAGTTGTGGGAGCAGTGGGTATGTTTTACAGTGAGTAGTGTCATTTCTGTAAGATTGGTTTATACCAAGATAAGATAAGATAAGGCTTCGGTCTAACCATCACCTGAGAACATCTTTTAATAGGCGTCCTCTTTTAGACCCCAGACGCAGGCATCATGTGAATTTCAAGTGTCGCTGCGGTGATCAAGTGACCTGTAAGCACTCGTCGGGTCACGAGCAGCTTCATTAAAACTGGACCGGGCCGTCCTGGCCAGGATCAGCAAATATGTGGAGCCCTTCCAGCAAGTGCTTTCTATCCGAGGCCTTTACAAAAACATGACCTATTTCATTCAGAAAGTGGGCAAACAGCCACGTCGTTTATTCCTGCGCTGCTGATACTCGTTCTCTCATTAGATTTTAAATTATCTTTGCATTTTTAGGGTATTCTGTTGACTTGAGCACGTCTCGTCATCAGCGTGTCAGTGTCTTTTAGACAAACGAACGAGTATTTTCTGCTGCTGACCTTTTTGCAGCTGAATGCCCACAGCCCTCCATCCCTTCACATGCCTGGTAGTGTATAAAAGTGACTCACAGGATGTTTTGGTCATGGAAACTTTTCATGCAGGACACCTGGCTTTCTTTTTTTTTTGTCTGGCCAAGGCTGGATTACAGATGTGTGATTGAAGCCTGCAGTTGCATTTCCCAGGACTTATGTTCTCGTATCGGCAGCTTGCAAATGTCAAATCTCAACGTAAATCCTTGTGGAAACATGTTTTATTTACCGCTAAGATAAGTGTATCAGTAATGCATTGATACGGGTTTAGAGGCCAGCGTCTCTTCTCTGCTTTGTCATCATGTAAAATGTGGGACGTGTTTTTGTAACTTCATATTGCCTTTGGCAGTAGGTCAACGAATCACTGCCATGGTGGTTGGGCTCCGGCCGTTTACACTACATCTATTTCTTTGCTCTTAATACGCCAACATACCTGCAGTAATTCAGCTGAGCAATTTGTCACCGCTGTCTAATAACGACAACGTGAGCAATGTTGGAACTTTCCCAGGCAGACAGTAAGGTCTCACGTTGTACGTCAACAGGATACGCGTCTGTGACTGGCTGCTGGCTGCCGCTGCTGCATATCTCAATGCTAATTGGGTGTGCTGTAGTCGCACAGAGATGAAATAAACCGAGTGCAACGGTGTGGCTCACTGATTTGTATTTACCGTAGACTGCGCATAAAGTAGGACAAGGTGCCGCAACTTCCTTCCACTTTGCAAAAGAAATTAGTGGTGCCATCTTACTTCCTTTTTGATAGCTGGAAATGTTTACTGAAGCTAGATTTATGCATCTGCATTAGATTTACATGCAAGGTAAGTAGCAGAGCTGTACCCTGTGCCGTAGCCTACATCTAATAAAGCTTTCTGTATTGTGTATTCTACTCTGGACATATTTCCTAGTACCTGTTACTCAATATTTAATAGCTACCACTCCCTACAGAAGCCACTCAGTTCCAGTCGCCGTTATGTCAAGTACACTGGAAGCCCAGACTCTTTTACTCTATTACACTTCTCTATTGTTGCTATTGTTTGTTTTCTCCGATAACATAGGAAATAGGCGCTCAACAAAGGGTAGGAGCCCTCTGGTTGGACGTCAGCACACCAATCAGAAGGCCTTATGAACTTATGTGTGATGGTTCTGGTGTTTGTGTTATGAGTTGTGTTCATGTTTCATGTTTTCCAGTTTCCTGTTTTATTTTGTTAAGATCTTGATTTCCTGTTGTCACTCCCCGTGTTTCCCCACGTTTGATTAGGTCATTGGTTTCCTCCTTGTGTTGTCCTGATTTGTGTCACCAGTCATTCTGTTATGGATATTCAAGGGGAGGTAGGACCCAAAATGCTGGACAATAAGTGGCGAGGCAGGAGTAGGCAAAAACTGGTGTCTAATTAAACAAAAGGAAACCCAAAGCGCTGCTGAGAGGCAGGAATTACAAAAAAACAAAAATCAAAAACATTCATCTCTAGTCTCGTGTTACAGTTTTTGTCCTTTTTGAAAGTTTTTGATTTTTGTTTTTTTGTAATTCATGCTTCTCAGCAGCGATTTGGGCGAGTAACAACAGGAAATCAAGATCTTAACAAAATAAAACAGGAAACTGGAAAACATGAAACATGAACAAAACTCAAAACACGAACACAGGAGTAACAAAACTAGAACCACCACATTATGAGCGTAACTGTAGAATATAATTTGCTGAAACACATTTTGGAGAAGTCATTTTTTTAAACCATAAGTCGGCTATAATTTCTTGGGGAATGCACCAGCCCAGGGGTGATTTTGTGAACCGATGCGTTCAGAAGTCGTGCATAAACGGCAAGCACCAGGAATTAGACCGCAACAATAGTCTAGTATACGGTAAATGTGTCCAGAAGTGTGCTTTGTGGGCGAAAGTGGTTTCGGTGTCACACTAAGTCTGTGTCACCCTTTGTGGCCCTCGCTCCTAAAAGTGGTGCCGCGGGGCTGCAGGCGTAACAGCCCAGGGCTCATTAGCACAATGACCCATTACAGCTCGCGGATTAAGGTTTGTGATTAAACACAAACCTCATTTCCCCATCCGGCGGCCAAATTAAACAGCCCCATTACAATTCCGGCATTGTTCCCCTCCCCGTGCCGTTTTCCGTGCCGAGACTGGACTGGACTGCCTTGGAGGTACAACAGAACGAGAAATATAGTATTTGCGCTGCGCGGTTGATCTGACGTGTATATTTTTTATATGTGTCTGTTTTAGATCAGGAGAACTCGTTGTGTGGGGTGGTCCGTTTTCTGTGCCGCAACCCAAAGGATCTGTCCACAATCAGAAGCAGCTTCCATTGTCTAGAAACCTGCATGCAATAACTGTCAAGGCATATGCTTTCCTCTGCCTACTGATCAAACCCAGTAACACAACAACAACAACAATTAGAGCTTTATAAATAAAATAACAACAAGATGTCCTCATTTCACTTTGGGGGGAAAGTTTTTGTCTCATGTGTTTCTGGTGTTTCAGAACAATTGATGTAAGTCACATGTGCTCAAGAACAACGCCTTTACTTTGCTTTAAACTTTTCATTGTTGAAAGAGTTGGTTGATTGATTACTTGTTTGACAAAAAAACACATGTTTAATTCAGTTTCAGAAAGAATAGTGCCAAAATGTATTTATGTTTGTTTTTTTTCCACTGTTTCTTAGTTATCTTCTGACATATTGATGATCAGACTTTCAAACTAAAACTTAAACAACCATTAGTTGCAATTAAACTGTATATTATCATCAAACAGTGTTGCCAATCTGTCAAACTGCTGCTTTGGTCCAGACGGAAATACCATATTGAAAGTATTCGCTTGCAATGAAATATTGCACAGACATTTATGGTTTCACAAACAATATATCCTAATGACTTCTGTAATACATACGCTTTTCATGTACTTACTGAAATGTTTCCTCGGCCCTTTAACTGGATTGCTGTAGAATCTGGTACAGACTTTCATGATGTCAAGGATGATTTGCAGTAACTAGGATTATCGAACCTTTCAAGGTCACAGTTTGCGTTTGTCCAACAATTTTCTTTATGGTTAGGGTCACGTGCTTTGTGTTTAGTGTTGGTTAGCAAAAGTTAGCATGCTAGGACGGTAAGAGGGCTATCTTTGCATTGTCAAACTTAAAGGGCAATTACCGTTTTTGACAACCTGGACCTTATTTCTGGCATAAAATACGATCGTTTACTCACCCATATAACTTTGGTGTCATTTGGAGTCAGAGAGAGGAACAGCTGGCCAAAGAACAACAACAACCGCTGCACGTCCACAGCAGATAATGCGTTATTTAGAGGCTGCATTTCGGTGCCCCAGTCACTCCCACTATATCGATATATGCGGATCTAAATATCGTCCGAATGACTCTAAATGACACCAAAGTTATATGGGTGAGTAAACAAAGGTATTTTATGCCAGAAATAAGGTCCAGGTTGTAAAAAAACGGTAATTCCCCTTTAAGATTGAGCTCTAACGCCAAGCTGTTAGCATAGCATTTGCGTCTGGACCAAAAAGCTGCACTTGCAAAGACTGCGAGGAGTACAGCCAATGCGTCAGCTGGGTCTTGACCGGGTCAAACTACTATACTCATGAAGCAGGATACACCGAAGTAGGGGCCAGAAGCTGACGGCACCAAACAGCCCTTATTCAAGCTTGTATTGCATATTTACGTTACATTCAAACAGGACTATTTGTGCAATCACCTAGATCTATTACAAGATGAGTTTGAGTTGCCATCAGAGTAGGATAAAAACCAAACAGCAATCCCCAACCAAGATTCCCATAAACATTTGAACTGTAAGGCAAACAGTCCACATTTTAAAAGTCCACAAACCTGAAGTATTAATAATTCAACAGGCTTTTCTAGACACTCAGAGACGCTTTACATAATGACCAACTGGTTGGTAAGAGCAGTATTATAGTCTGTTAAGAAAGCAGCTCTACAAGTAACTCAGGATTACAGGATCGCCAGTGGATTCTCTGAAATTCGAGCCTTTCCCTGTGAGGCGATGACCTGGTTTCAAAGCCAGGAGGTATTTACACAGCTTTAGTTACTCCTGGAGTGTGAACCGGAGTGTGGAAGAATCCTCGATCTGCAGGTTCACTTTGGTGCTTGACTTTGGCAGATATGGCAGGCTCTTGTTTTCATTAGTTAGTGTCTTTGCAGTCACTTCTCCATCTGTGTTAATGTATGTTGAGCCAAGTAGGGTAGTTTTCTTTGACGGATGTTTTTTTTTGACACAAGTCAGCCACGATTCACAGTAAAATGTTTAAAATGGATATGGAGGGTTTTGAAAACAGCAAGCACACTGCAGTCACCACACTGAAAGTTAACCATGCAGGAATGGAGTGCATGAGTTATTGTTTTCTCTGCATCTCACTGTATGTGTAGTACTGTTAACAGTCACGGCAGCGTGTGCTCATGAATAATTCATCCAGTAAGGTGGGATTCACTGTGAGCTGGTTCAGTTCTTGTCTTCCTCTGTGCTGAAATACCCTGCAGACATGGAGGCCTGTCTAAAGGGCACTGACCGATTGATTATGGATTGTGAGTGATGGGCCAGCAAATGGCACAGCGCAAATGGCAGTTGGTGAAATCGGTGAACCAGTTACAAAGACAGAGAAAGAGGCGCTGCTTGAATGCTACGGCACAGCGTGGAGCGTTAACCAGGACGGGAGTCCTCCATTATGCAGCTGCCTCGCCGCTAACCTCCATTAGGCCTTCAGCTGCTGTTACAACCTGGGTCTCACTGATGAACGGAAAGACAGCGCGAGACGTTTCCATGCTGTTCCTTTGAAGCACCATCTTGTATTTTAATTTGGGACAGCTAATCACGGCATTAGGGTGTCTTGGATATGATCCCAATATACTCACGTAGTACAGTTAGTGTTCATTGATCTTATGATATAATTATTAATTAATATATTAACAACTATTTAAATCCATGCTTGAAGTAAGAGGTGGTGTGAGGTAAAGAAAAAGTTCACTGAGGCCAGTACGTTACAGAAGCCATCAATGTCCTTCATGAATAAACACTCATTAATCGTCTATGAAATCATTTAACAAATCACAAAGTCAGTTAGCTCCAGTCATTGTTTTAGTATCTTAAAGGGGAATTACTCACCCATATAACTTTGGTGTCATTTGGAGTCATTTGGACGATATTTAGATCCGCATAGTGGGAGTGAATGGGGCACCGAAACACAGCCTCTAAATAACGCATTATCTGCTGCGAAACTCGTTCATTTCACTAATATTTTGTTATGATATGCTAGTGCTATTCCCCGTTGAGTCCAGAGTTACCTGTTATCTATTCGTGGACGTGCAGCGGTTTGTTGTTCTTTGGCCAGCTGTTCCTCTCTCTGCCTCCGCATCCTCCTTTCAACGAGCTCCTCATCCGTATACTCTGGCTCAAAACGGTAAGGACGTCCATCATAAACAAAGTCGTCGTCCACAACCTTCAGAATCGGAAAAATATTCAGCCATGTTGCAAAAAACTAGCAGTAGCAAATTACAGGTAAACAAGCCGACTATCGTGGGTGTGCGTGGCGCTCAGAGATGACATCATCCAGGTCAGAGGTTAGTAGGTCAATCTACAGACCCTGGATGATGATAACAGGTAACTCCGAAATCAACAGGGAATAGCACTAGCGTATCATAACAAAATATTGGTGAAATGAACGAGTTTCGCGGCAGATAATGTGTTATTTAGAGGATGCGTTTCGGTGCCCCATTCACTCCCACTATATGGATATACGCAGATCTAAATATCGTCCAAACAACTCCAAATGACACCAAAGTTATATGGGTGAGCAAACGATTGTATTTTATGCCAGAAATAAGGTCCAGGTTGTAAAACGGTAATTCCTCTTCAAGTAAAGTTTGTCTGTAAATGCATGAGCACGCTGCTAACAGGAGCTGCAACAAGCTAAGATCTAGTTTAAGAAATACTGAAGTTGCTCACAGGTAACTTAATGAATCCACAGCAATGGTACTTATACATTTTGGAACCATTACACTGAAGGGACAATGGACGCAAAACCTCCGATACTTCTTTCAAGACGAATTCTCCGTGCTTGTCATTTCGGTTTCATTGTTTCCATTAAGGGGTGTATCACGTTTGAGTTTCTTTTTATATAGCGAGAGCGGATTAATAAAACCAGCCATGCTGTTAAGAGGATTATGTCTGCTAATTAAAGTGTCTCATGCCCGGTTCACGTACCTGATGACTCACATCTAAACATTACCTTTGAGGAACGTGGGTGGTTGTCTCGTGTAAAAAGTCTCATTTCAGATGTTAATTACTCTGTGTTATGTGATGTGAATGAATTAATTCACAATACTGTCAAAGGGGCTTTAGTAAGCGCTGTGTATTTCATTACCAGTCTTATTGCTCCTTGTCTTTTTTGGCTGCAGTGCAGGTTTATTTGAAGGAAATTGAGGAGCAGAGGATTTATGCTTATTCGTGCTTGTGTACAGATTGATTTTTCCTCACACTGCTGCACACAATAAGTGGCGTGAAATAAACATTTTTTTTGCACATCCTGTCTTGTTTTATCACTCATTTCTGCCCTGTGTGTCTTCCAGCTTCTACGAGAGCTGAAGCACCCAAATGTGATCGCCCTCCAGAAAGTGTTCCTGTCCCACAGCGACAGAAAGGTGTGGCTGCTCTTTGACTATGCCGAACATGATCTTTGGGTAAGTTCCTCAGCGTGCTATGATGTGAAATGAAATGTCGTATTTACCCTTTATTTTATGGCTGTCTGAAACTAGATTCTACCTTTAGCTGACCTCCTTGACTGTAGACTCGGGCAGATAAAAAGATATTCGTACACATTAATGAATGATTAAAGTCACACTGACATTATTACTGGATCTTTAGACAGACAGATATGTTTTTGTTTGAATTTGCGTGCTTTAAATCACACAACAATGATACTTAAGTTTGCCTTTAGTTTATACAGTGGTGGCCAGACACCACCAGCCAGCAGGCAACTATGTTTTATTACCTTTTCACTATAAATACTGTATATCTTTACCTGCTATTAGCAAACATATTGCCAGACAGCTTTTGGAATTCCTGTTTTCTTTGCGACTGGCCGTCTGCCAATGTGTCCGTCTAGTAAGTTAAACATTCGTATTCGTTTTGCTGTTGTTGGTTTCCCAACCTGGTTCTCAAGCTCCAGCTGTCAGTAAGGTTACACAGTAAAATCACTGTACACCAATCAGGCATAATTGACCATCTTGTGACAGTACAATGTTCTGCTGGGAAACTGTTGGACCTGGCAGTCATTCATTCCTGTGGATGTTACTTAGACATGTAGCATCCACCTAGACCAGACCAGACACCCCCCACCCCATAGCAATGACACTCCTTGATGCACACACACAAAAACGCTTCAGGAACAACTCAAGAAAAAAAAAAAGAACAGCACAAGGTGTTGACCTGGCCTCCAAATTCACTAGATCCCAAACTGATCAAGTATCTGTGGGATGATCCACAGAGGCCCCTCCCCTCAAAGACCCCCCCCCACTAACAACATTCTGTTGCCAGACACCACAGGACGCCCTCAGAAGGCCCATGTCTTGTTTTGGAGACCTACACAATATTAGGAAGGTGGTCACAATGTTATGCCTGGTCGGTGTGCACCTAAGATAGAGGTTCCCACCGTTTAAACCGACGAGACGTGCACAACTGAGGCGAGGCCTTTCTTTCTTTCCCTTTGCAGCACATCATCAAGTTCCACCGGGCCTCGAAGGCCAACAAGAAACCCATGCAGCTGCCCAGGGGGATGGTGAAGTCTCTCCTGTATCAGATCCTGGATGGGATCCATTACCTCCACGCCAACTGGGTGCTCCACCGGGATCTGGTGAGCGGCTATATTAGTTTCACTGCTCCAGTTTCCTTTAACCATCAGCACACACACACACACACACACACACTTCCCCTCTGAGCCGTTTCCAACAGCAACGAGGTTAACACTTCAAATTTAGCTGAACACTTTCTTTTGGCTGTCATTTGTGTAATCATTTTTTCAAGGCAATGGATAATATGTTGAGATGTAGAGAGTAGATTTCTTCTATTAACACGGTTTATAGGGTGGTCTTGTCTTGAATAGTTGCTGTCATGAGTTGCTGATGTAGTGCAGAAATGTAGATTTTGCGCTTGCTAACTTGTGCAAATCAGCCCAGATGCTAATGTTAGCTTCTTCAAGTGATGCTCCAAGTCAAGGGAATATAATTAGAAAACATCTAAACACAGAATTACATGATACGTTTATAATATAACTGAAGTTTAGCATATTTGTTGGACGGTGCTAGCACAACATTAGCTAAAAGGCCTTGACACACCAATTGCTGGTGTTTGGCAGTCGGTTATCGTCTGTGATCCTAGGTTTTGATGTGTGCCACTAGTTGGACCTCTGTCGGCAGCTTTTTAAGCCGTTCACGCACGTGTAACAACAACTGTCACACTGACCCGTTCCAACTACCAGCAGAGCTTTGTTTCTCTCGGTGCAGGTGTTGTTATGTCTCGGTATTATTATGGTTTTGCGACTGCCCGTGCCCGAGGAGCAGAACATCCTGAACTCTGAATGCCGTCTGACTCGTGCGTACCCTTTAACCCAGCCCCGGCGCAAGGGTAATTCCTCTGAGATTATCTCCACTTGGCTTTTCCCACAATGCTTTGGTTCAACAGAGGTTTTCATTCTCTGCAGCAAAGAGTCAGGCGTTCGCGCTTAAGCTGAGTCAGTCCTGCCACTAAACGAGGTTTTTGTTTTTGTTTCCGACCAATGCTTGCAGTATTTGTTGACTGAGCTCGTTGGATTTTTAGCAGAGTTCGGTTCACAAATGTCATAATACACTTGGGCATGCTTCTCTCTGTTTTTTTTGTTTCTTTGTGTTCGGCTTTGTTGCTGAAATGCCGAAATGATATCTCTGCCGGTTCATGGAAGTGGAGATGAACATCTAGAGACATTATTTTCTGGTTTTATTGTGACTGTGTTGCTGCCTTGGATGCAAAACCATAACCTTGACAAAACTGCGTGCATCAAAATCTCAAATCCTCGCTGCCCGTATTTGTCTACATTCTGTAAATGCTCAACCAGACCTAGTATTTAAAGTATTTCTCCTCTGTTCATCTGTCAAACTTGTTATTCTTCAGCTCCAGCCTGTTCTGTCAAAGCGCAGTTGCAGGTTTTTAACAATTTGGAAAATGCTAAAACACCGTCAGGGAATTCTTCGCACTTCAATCCCCGCCCAGAGAGTTCCTGAACCTTCAGAAAGTTGAACCTCTCGAGAGGAGACTTCCTAATCATGAATGTGAAACTACGTCCACGGAACTTCATTTTGACCCTGGTTCCTTTGGCGGAAACATGGGTTCTTCAGAAGGTTCCCCGGTGTAGTTTCCAGCAGTGCAAACATTGCTTTAGTGTGGAAAAATATCTTCGTCGTCTTCTTCTTCGTCTCATCGATTCAACAAGAGACACCCTACCTGAACGCGATGTTCTGTAATATTCAGTAGTGCAGACGCTGTACCTGTAGGCATCCTGAGACTGTGACACACCCTTGTAATGAGCAAAATAACTCACAAGTCACCTGTGTGAGTCACACTTGTGTTTAATGCCTGTTTATGCTTTTGTTACGATTGAATAGGTTTATAATTTGTCTCCCCTTTGTCAAAACTTGACGCGCATTACCCACAATGCAGCCTAACAGCCAACAGATTAAGGTGTTAGGCTAGCCCTAATGTAGCCTGGATGGTTTGTTTGCCTTTATTCGGATGTATTTCACTGATTTTGATCATTAAAACACACAAAAAATCTTACATTAGTAATAAATAGCAAGGCAAGCCAGTTCAATCTGACTCCCTGCTTTAATTTGTGCACTGTAAACGCCCACAGCCCATCTGTATTCGTGGCTGCCCCTTCTATCTTTGCCGGCATCTGTCACTCTTAGCAAGCGCCACTTGGATCTATGCGAATAATTAACTAAAAAGAGCAGATCGTGTGGTAAAACTTTGATTTGAATCTGTCGCCGTTTTGACGTCAGACGGTTGGAGGCGGCCTACTCAAGAGAGAATGGATGACCGGGATTATACAGTCTGAGCGCGAGTTAGCTAAGCTGTTTGTTGAGGCTAAACTTGAGGTCAGAAGTCAGAGTTCGGGCCTCACAGTCCGTCTGCTCTTCTTCTGTCTTCTTTGAATCAAGTTCCCCACCCTTATGTAATCCCTGCGAGCCTTAATGGCCATGTGGTGGCTGCACATCACATTATGTAAACCTGCATGGATTAGGGAGCGTGCTCAATCATTCACACTCTCTCTGTGGTGACAATCTACGGGATCTGTTGTGGGCTCTCTCTGAATTATTTAGATAAAAAGTGCTGGTGTATCAACTCCATCGCTTTTGTTTATTCCATTGCCGTTGCGGTGACGTGTGAAGTGTGTAAGCAGCGCTGAACTGAAATGACCGCGTGTCGATTAAGAAGTCGCTGACTCCCGATGAGTTAAGCGAGTCATTCTCAGAAGATGACATCAGACAGCGAGTCCAGCGAACGCTCTGGGTCAGACCGTTTGCGGCCGCGCTGTACAAACTAATCTCACGCTGTTCTCACTTGCTATTTCACGCCCCCGGACTAATGTGCAGATTGTCAACTGTTACAGGATGTAAGTGTGTTATTAAGAAGCTGGCTGTGGCACAGAAATTGGTTGCATCCAAGGACCTTATTTACATCAAGTGATGGATTTCTTTTCCATCAAGTGGGTCATGGAAAAAAAGTGGATATCAAACTAACCAACTGGCCAAAGAAAAACAAAGATAGGGTTTTCAAGGAGAACACACAACAATTAAGTTGCTATTGTAAAGGATTGGCAACATTCAGGTGACTGGGATTGTGCAGGATCTTTGAAGAAACTGTCGCCTCACTACATTCTGCAGCTATGCTGGTGAATGGTTCTTATAAGACTAGGGTTAGGTTTAGTTTCACTTTCAGCCTGATCCCTTTACAAGAGGGCTTGGTCCGCCTTTAGCTTTGATTACAGCACGCATTCACTGTGGCTTTGTTTCGCTAAGCTTCTGCAATGTCACCAGATTTATTTCCATCCAGTGTTGCATTCGTTTTTCACCAAGATCTTGTATTGATGATGGGAGAGTCTGACCACTGCACAAAGCCTTCTCCAGCACATCCCAAAGATTCTCAATGGGGTTAAGGTCTGGACTCTGTGGTGGCCAATCCATGTGTGAAAATGATGTCTCACGCTCCCTGAACCACTCTTTCACAATCTGAGCCCCATGAATCCTGACATTGTCATCTTGGAATATGCCCGTGAACATCAGGGAAGAAAAAAATCCATTGATGGAATAACCTGGTCATTCAGTATATTCAGGTAGTCAGCTGACCTCATTCTTTGGGCAACATAATGTTGCTGAACCTAGACCTGAGCAACTGCAGCAACCCCAGATCATAGCACTGCCCCCACAGGCTTGTACAGTAGACACTAGGCATGATGGGTGCATCACTTCATCTGCCTCTCTTCTTACCCTGATGCCCCCATCACTCTGGAACAGGGTAAATATGGACTCATCAGACCACATGACCTTCTTCCATTGCTCCAGAGTCCAATCTTTATGCTCCCTAGCAAACTGAGGCCTTTTTTTCCAGTTATCCTCACTGATTAGTGGTTTTCTTAAGGCTACACAGTTGTTCAGTCCCAATCCGTTGAGTTTCCTTCACATTGTACGTGTGGAAATGTTCTTACTTTCACTATTAAAGTTCTACTGTTGTTTTTCTTCCATTTGATGTCACCAAATGTGAAATTTCTTCCTCAAAGACGATGGTTCTCCACTATCCTTCCAGTTTTTAATAATGCGTTGGACAGTTCTTAACCCAGTTTTAGTAGTTTCTTCAATCTCCTTAGATGTTTTTTCTGCTTGATGCATGCCAATGATTTGACCCTTCTCAAACAGACTAACATCTTTTCCACGACCACAGGATGTGTCTTTAGACATGGTTGTTTAAGAAATGAGAAGCTACTCATTGCATCAGTTGGGGTTAAATAACTTGTTGCCAGCTGAAAGATAATCACCCATGCAGTAATTATCCAATAGGAGGCTCGTACCTATTCGCTTAGTTAAATCCGGATTGCTTTTGACCAGTCTATTCAACAGTCTGAGTGTGATTAAATACATTTGTTATCAAGAAAAACGACTGATTCGTTTTCTGTTTCATTTAAATTCTTTCGTTTGCTGACTCCCCACAGCATGTGACAAAGAACACAGCGACGTGTGGACACCCCTCCAGCTGGCCTTTTTCACAGCAGGCACCAGAAAAACCACAGGTGTTGCTGATCACATTAACGCTGCCTCCGTTCTGCAGAATCTCTTTCGTGAAAAAGATCTGTCAACTGATATGCGTTACAGTATATCTTATATATTAGTACAGTAGTAGTTTGTTGAATCCGTAACCACAGTAATAAAAAGTATTGCAGCCATACAAGGGGGGGGGGGGGGGGGGGGGACCTGCTTGCCGTCATAATATAAACTCTCCCACAGTAGCCGTTTGGTTGTTTTGCTCCCTGAAGGTCACACCACCCTTATCTGCGCACCAACACTTCCGGCCCTGCTTAACTATTCTCACTGCTGCCAGATGAAACCCCGCATTGTCAAACTCTGTGTGACTCTGCGCTGATGTATTGCAGTCAAGTGCTGCTGGTGTGTTATTCTGCTGTCTCACTGCCAGGGTTTCCTGCCATTGTGGCCGTAGGACTGAGTCTACTTGGATAATCTGTCCTTTTTTGGTTCTCGTTGTTGATCAGATTATTGTGCGCAGGGGGGCTTGGCTCTTTGTCAGTGTCTGTGGGTGTGAGTAATAACAAATGTAAAGGGAGGGGCTGTGCATAGCAAAGCAAACATGGAGCTACTTTATGGAAAAAGCCCCCAGGGGCTCTCATGCTGCGAAAATCTCGCCGTGAGTTGGTGTTGTAAATACATCCGATGAGAACGAGCAAGACCCGACGTGTGATTTCCTGTTGTTTCCTTTAGCCACGAGCAACTCTTCCCCTGCTTTTCATGACTGCAGCGTTTCTGCTGTTATGTAATCGTGTGTTTTTGCATGCTCTCCCAGGAATCAGGCATGTGCTTTGCATTGCACCACTGCATCGCCGCGCACCCATCCCCCATTTGCATGTCCTGCCACTGCTCCACTCCTTTCTCGCTGTCCCACCCCCCCCACCCCCCCACACCAGAGGCACTTGGCCTGCCTGCCTCCCCCACCCTCTCCCTCAAGGGTTATGTAACAGCTTCTATATGCCAAGCCCACTACCCTGCAAGGCTGGATGAGTGAAAATGCTGACTTAGCAACTCTCACCTTACAGTATGCACTATACTACAGTGAAAATATATTTGCAGAACGGTTGATTGATGAAGCTGGATGATACGATAACGCATTTTTAACGTCTTAGACTCTTTTGTTTTCCATTTAATTCGTATATAGGTTCAACATTATGCTACGTACACTGACTAAGATCATCTTCTCATTTTTTCTAGATCTTGACAGTCATAAGCATGTTTACAACGGCCACAACTGACGTCATTGAGGCCTATCACCTTTTACAGTATTTAGCTGCTGCTTTGTATTGTGACAAACTGAAACTGTCTCTTCGCTCTTTTAGTTTTAGGTAGGGGCTCAACGCAACTGAGGGAAACAGTCCCTTACTGTACGTCGTTGCATTCAATTTCAGTTCTAGTTCACCTCTGCACTCACTCATGACAAACAAACCAAAAGGATTAAACTTGAGATCAGATTAAACTACTGTTTTTTTACAACCTGGACCTTATTTCTGGCATAAAATACGACCGTTTACTCACCCAAATAACTTTTGTGTCATTTGTGTAACTGCTAGTTTTTTGCAACATAATATTTTTCCGATTCTGAGGTTGTGGATGAACCATGGCAGTAGCAAATTACAGGTAAACAAGCCGCGGGTGCACGCAAACGCTCAGAGATGACATCATCCAGGTCAGAAGACATCACCCGGGGTCTGTAGGTCAATCTACAGACCCCGGGTGATGATAACAGGTAACTCTGGACTCAACGGGGAATAGCACTAGTGTATCATAACAAAATATTGGTGAAATAAACGAGTTTCGCGGCAGATAATGCGTTATTTAGAGGCTGCGTTTCGGTGCCCCATTCACTCCCACTATATGGATATACGCTGATCTAAATATCTCCCGAACGACTCCAAATGACACAAAAGTTATATGGGTGAGTAAACTATGGTATTTTATGCCAGAAATAAGGTCCAGATTGTAAAAAACAGTCATTCCCCTTTAAGAGTTTGATAAATGTTGACCAATGCGACCGCAGTGATTAGCTCAGCGTTCCTACAAACCAGTGAACCAGTAATTGGCGGAGAGCCGCTTGTGGTTAGCGCGACAGCAGACCTTGACTCTTCATACTTCCAGAAGCAGTGCTGGATCCGCACAGCAGCCGTGATTACAGATGTTTGCAGGCTTACGCAAGTCGACGCCTTAATATTTAGCCTCTGAATTCATGCTCAAATGTCACACAGATAGATTCGTTAAGTCGTTGCTTTGACGCTTGATGCTGGCTGCGACCTTTAGCTTTTAGGGCTGCCTTTTTGTCAGTGTCCTGTTGTATTGGTGTGTCTCGGTTTGCTAAACTGGCCTAGTTTTTGAGACAAAGATGTAGATGGGCTCGTAAAAGAGGGCCACGTCCCCAAGGATTAGGTTTACGGGTCGTCAGTGGGACAGTGTTTATTTTCCCCAGGCTCCTGATCCATTTATGACACAAACCAACTGTAAATGATTAATTTCCCTGGATGAATACAAGAAAAAGTCTCAGTTTTTTTGGGCATTACGTACATATCTTATTTTTATTTGGTCTTCTTTGGTCTGTTGCATTGGTCACCGTGAATTTTGAAGATGTTCTGACTCTCACTCAGGTCTTTTACAGAACATTCAAGAGGTAATGACTTGTCTTTCAAACAGCCCAAAATGAATATGGTCATGCATATTAATTCAGTCGGGCCTGTTTAGAATTTGAAAGAGGAGCTGGTGAGTCCGAACTGCCTGCGCCTTTTGAGAGACGCATTTCTTTGTGTTTGCAGATCGCGCCGTGTTGTGTTGTGAGCCCGAACAATGGATCTCATTATTAGTGCTGTTTCTATAGCAACAAGACACGTTTCCCAGGCAGCTCTGAGTCCACCAAGCCGGAGGGTTCACATCCCAGGCAGAATTGGACAGACTGTTTGACAACAAGCAGATACTGCATTTTATCGCATGAGGAGGCGAGCTTGGACCCGGCGGCATTTTCCACTCTGATCAAATGTGTATTTGTAGGTTTCAAACAACACCTGCAACTCAGTGTAATTGCAGGAAGTGTAATTACTGATTATTTTGAAAAGCCTTAAGTTGAAAACAAATCCGTTCTGATGTGTGACAGCCTCAAGGTGTTCCTGCCGCACGTTTCTTCTCCAAAATGCAAAACGCAAACCACACTCTTACGCTTTAAAGCTGCAACAATTAATAATTAACAATGGATCATACGCCTGTGTTTGGTGCGAAAGTTTAACTCAGATGTTTTCAACTCAACACGATCTGATAGCAACAGCATTAGAGGCTAGCCAGTGGAGCGTTTGAGATGCAAATGAACCAGATTTGTATTTTCCTGGGGTTGTTGAAGGTCAAACTTGAGCTTAAACAAGAGTAAATATTGAAACATAATGAAGTGTTGAAGTAGCCAGAGGCCGCTACTTGTAGTACTAAAGTAATTAGATAGATAATCTAATTATATAATCTATTATTGATGTAGAAAAAGAAGCTCTTCTATTGTTATCATGTTGCCGCCATCTTACTAGGGACTAAAGTTCAAAATAGTTGCTGAATGTGGATCACTGAGTTGAGCTCAGTTAGAGAGCGTGGTCTCAGTCTGATTCCAGTCCCTCCTAAATGTGGTTCATTTACAGTGTGAACACGTGTAATTACATAACCAACTAGTTCACCTGATTCGCCTTTGGAAGAGCGCCCTCCACTTTCGATTTAATTATTACCCGATTTCCTGAAATCCGAAAGCTTGACCAAACACTAAACTCTATGCAAAGAGCGTAGTGCCGAGGGCGTGCCACGATGTTGGCTCGCTGTAAACCGCTTGAACTGAAGAAAAGGTCAAATACAACACTGTTCACCGCTTTACCTTCTTCGGATCACTTAATTCGTTCCGATAGCTGCAGACCTGGGAAATCCCACAAGAGCTTCCGTTTTAAAAGGTGCTCTGACTCACAATTTGTCTCTTGTCAAAGTTGCTCAAATCCCCATACTTGCCTGTTTTGCCTGCTTCTAACATCAACTCTGAGAACAAGACGTTCACTTGCCGCCCATATAATCTAAGTTCTTCACTTAATCAGTGATTGTGACTTAATGTTGTCATGATGTTGTGGCTGATTGGTGTATGTCAGTGCGTTTTCACATTGTGCAGCAGCTTTAGACTTTTTGATGACGTCTGTAATCAAAAACATGTAGGAGAGTATCATATCGGACCCCTTTTCGTATTACTGCGTGTTGTCTTACTTCCAGATTAACAAAAGGTGCCAAATGATACTACATCTAATATGTTTCTCTTTCTCTCTCTGTCCCACAGAAACCAGCAAACATCCTGGTGATGGGGGAAGGTCCTGAACGGGGAAGAGTTAAAATCGGTAAAGCATACTCTAAAAACCATCTGTAAACTGCTTGACTGGTGCAGATGTTTGACGCGTATGATCCGTTTATCATCGTAGCGGCGGATCAATGAGACCGTTGACTTGTTTGAGCGTCCAGTAGCTGCAGCGTTTAACCTGCTCTCTGAGAGGTTTGACGGGGGAGCTCAGATCAGTGGTGTTACATAAGCCAGCTGGCCAGAGGACGGCTGAAGGGTAATGCTGCAATGCTGGAGTCTATTTTTAAACCCTGCGCTCCCAGTAATAGTACCCAGTTATTGTCCAGGCTCTTTTTACAGCTGGTGCTGGTGAGGATTCACTGGACTGAATGACCCTAACTCCCCGGAGCAATTTCAGAGTTTAAGGGCCGTTCAGTTTATTTACTAACCTGCACTCCGTAAAGCAACCAAACTGTCCATGCTCTAGAAAGTTTAGCCTAGAAAGCTAACATCTGTGTTTGCTGTAAGTTAAATTATTTACACTTAAAACTGTCTTGCACTTAAGAAGTGTAATTAAATGGGGAATTCTAGGTAAATCCTTGTAGATTTGCTATTCCTTTACTGTGTATCTTTGATTCATATTACAATTTATCACTTTTCTTTTTATTTCAAACAAAAACATGCAGCGTACCTGGCCTTAACAGTACCTGTAGGTATTCCTTTATGGAGCCCAAACATGTAGACAGAGGTCAACCATTCCTTTGGGGTTCAGACCAAAGGACTGAAGTTGGCATTCATTTCATATGCAATAACTTCAATGACGTTATTCTCCTTATTATTTTGTTTCCTATGATGTAACTCTGCTGGCAGCACAGGTGCTTTCCTGTTTGATCATATATTTTTCCTGAATAGGGCATGTATATACTTGTATCATCAATTTTGTCCCACAGAGCTGCTCTTAAACTTAAAGGGGAACTACCGTTTTTTACAACCTGAACCTTATTTCTGGCATAAAATACGATCGTTCACTCACCCATATAACTTTGGTGTCATTTGGAGTCGCTGGGACGATATATAGATCTGCGTATATCCATATAGTGGGAGTAACTGGGGCACCGAAACGCAGCCTCTAAATAACGCATTATCTGCCGTGAAACTCGTTCATTTCACCAATATTTTGTTATGATACACTAGTGCTATTCCCCGTTGAGTCCAGAGTTACCTGTTATCTATTCGCGGACGTGGTTTGTTGTTCTTTGGCCAGCTGTTCCTCTCTCTGCCTCCACATCCTCCTTTCAACAAGCTCCTCACCCGTATACTCTTGCTCAAAACGGTAAGGACGTCCATCATAAACAAAGTCGTCGTACACAACCTCAGAATCGGAAAAATATTCAGCCATGTTGCAAAAAACTAGCAGTAGCAAATTACAGGTAAACAAGCCGCCCGTCGTGGGTGCGCGTGGCGCTCTGAGATGACATCATCCAGGTCAGAGGTTAGTAGGTCAATCTACAGACCCCAGATGATGATAACGGGTAACTCCGGACTCAACGGGGAATAGCACTAACGTATGATAACAAAATATTGGTGAAATGAATGAGTTTCATGGCAGATAATGCGTTATTTAGAGGCTGCATTTCGGTGCCCCAGTCACTCCCACTATATGAATATACGCTGATCTAATTATCTCCCGAAAGACTACAAATGACACCAAGGTTATATGGGTGAGTAAAAGATCATATTTTATGCCAGAAATAAGGTCCAGGTTGTAAAAAACGGTAATTCCCCTTGAAGTAGAGGCTTAATAACTATTTAAACTAGAGGCTTTTTAACATACCGGAAAACTTGCAATGCACCTTTAACACTTGCGGATCATATTTAACTGTGCTTTGAGATATCTTGTGGTGCCGAATGAGACTTTCCACCAGGACCCAATTCAATTCCCTCCATATCCATTTTCTAACTGCAACTGTCTTCTCTACACACCTCCTGTAGCTGACATGGGTTTCGCCAGACTTTTCAACTCTCCCCTCAAGCCGCTTGCGGACCTCGACCCTGTGGTGGTGACGTTCTGGTACAGGGCCCCTGAGCTGCTGCTGGGGGCCCGACACTACACCAAAGCTATTGGTGAGTCTCACATGTGAAGAAGTTAGATTTAGAACTGTTTTTGTCCCAGAGGGGAAATTCCTTTTCTTAAACTGTTCATCAGCTTGGCATGTAAGATCGGCTGGTTATATAAGATTTTAATCTGTGCAAATTCACAGTTTTACAAATGTTTATGTCCTGGACTATCAGTTTGCTCACAGTTGCTGAATTGCATTAAGCTAACTGTGTGCTGCCTGTAACCTCATATATAAACAACAGATTTTAGTTTCAAATAAGTGAAACTCACATGTTGTACAGAAGCCTTTTTCTCTTCCCTGTGTATTTCACGCTTCGCTAAGTAGCAGAAACCAGTCAAGAAAATAGCAACAGTAAAAATTACATTGAAGAACAGAAACCACTCGTTTTGAACTGGGTCTAACTCAAGTCTGTGTACATGCATCAGATATTTGGGCAATCGGCTGCATCTTTGCGGAGCTGCTAACGTCGGAGCCCATCTTTCACTGTCGCCAGGAAGACATCAAGACCAGTAACCCCTTCCATCATGACCAGCTGGACAGGATATTCAGCGTCATGGGTTTCCCTGCAGGTCTGTACACAGTACAAAAAAAAAACTGCAAATACGCACAGGCAAAGCTGCATTTGCCTACAGGTTTCTGAATTAATTTGTAGTAGAATTTTAGAGTCCACATTTCAGATGAACCTGAGACAAACATCGGACACAGATGTGCTGTGTTTATTTAATTCTCAAATGCATGGGTCGTTTCTCCTCGTCAGTTTGTGAACTTGGGTTGTGTGCGTTTGGATTCCACAGATAAAGACTGGGAAGACATCAGGAAGATGCCAGAGTACCCCACATTGCAGAAGGACTTCAGAAGGACAACGTGAGTGCACTCTGTGATGAACTGACCATCGACAGAAACTCAGAGACGCATGAACAGATTAGGAAATGTGATGTTGTTGTTCTTTCTCGTCTCACAGGTATGCAAACAGCAGCTTAATCAAATACATGGAGAAGCATAAAGTCAAACCAGACAGCAAGGTTTTCCTGTTGGTAAGTCTCGTCGCATCAGTAGACATTGCAGTGATATTACATTTGTAGGGCCTTACCATAACCATAACATCACTATCTGGCCTGGCCTAACCTTTTCCCTGAACTCCCTCCATGCTAAATTGAATTATTGACTTTGTGGGATTTGCTTTAATCTCTTAAAGGGGAATTACTGTTTTTATTACAACCTGGACCTTATTTCTGGCTGGAATACGGTCATTTACTCACCCATATAACTTAAGTGTAATTTGAAAGATATTTAGATCCAGTGGAGTGCGTATATCCATATAATGGGAGTGACTGGGGCACCGAATCGCAGCCTCTAAATAACACATTACTTCGTTATTCGTTCATTTCACCAATATTTTGTTATGATACGCTAGTGCTATTCCCCGTTGAGTCCAGAGTTACCTGTTATCTATCTAAATATCGTCCGAACGACTCAAAATGACACCAAAGTTATATGGGTGAGTAAACGACCGTATTTTATGCCAGAAATAAGGTCTAGGTTGTAAAAAACGGTAATTCCCCTTTAAAGAGAGACAGGTCCTCAAAATGAAACTGCCATCCCACAACAAGATCAGTTATGCAAAAATACCCACACTCATTTATAGAACCGTGGTACGTTGACGGGGTAGGTTCGATATAGGTCCAACGTGGCGACACAGACCACAACGGCTAGGATTGGTCTAAAAAGCATTTTCTTGCTGTCGTGACTCAGCGGCTGGTCAAGCGTGTAAAGTTCACCTTTGTCCAGGCTCATACACCCCGTCATCTACTCAGGTGTCTTGTCTATGTTCTGCTCTGCTGTGGTTTTAGTGAAACTGACCTGTTAATCCACATTAATTTTATTTCAACTCCAACATGAGCCGCTCGGTTTCACTCGCCATTGTGTGAGGTATGGGGTGGAAATCAACACAGCTGGCCAGTTGCCATCTAGTGTTTCAGTGACGTAAGTACAGAACAATATGGACACACCGGCGTGCAGGTATAAAGGCTTTTGAGGGCGTAACCCCTTAACGCCGTGACGTGGGACTATAAATTACACAATACGTTGAAAGACTGTCTGTGCAAGTCAGAAACCAATGTTAGATTGTCGTTGGGTCATAAGGTACATACGCCAAGGCAGCAAGACTCCTGTTGCGTCGCTTTATGACTCAACCTTGAGGTATGTGAACTAGCAGTGCTTCATAGGTAAGCACTGTGTGAATATGTGATCTAATGTGAGTCATGCAAAGACGATGAGTTAGCGGTGGCGTATTTAAACACAGATCTCTCTTGCTCAACTCTTAAGATTAACTCTGTGAACTTGTTTACACCGCAGCTTTAAACGAGACACGTGTTTTTCATCAGGGCTCCAAGACAAATCGAGAAACTTGAAATGCCATTTAATACACAGATTGTTGCCTCCCCATCCCAAGCACTTGGGAAGACTTGGTGCAGGATTTCAGGGGAATTTGGAATAATTTCTCAGCAGCAGTTTAACATCATCTGTGTGAACTCTTAACAATAAAGAGCTCTAGACCTTCTGACTGCAGCTTATCATGCAGCACTGTGTGCTTTCTGCCTTCAGCTCCAAAAACTCCTCACCATGGACCCCACCAAAAGAATCACATCGGAACAGGCGCTGCAGGACCCGTACTTCCTTGAGGATCCGTTACCAACCACAGAGTGAGCCTTAGTAAATTTTTGCAAGAAGATTTCTCTTCTCTTCATCCATTGGCCTACAGTGATTTATGTCCTTAGATGGAGTGGAGCCACGGTGGCAGAGTACGTTGATGCAGAAACTCTTTAACCTCTGATCTTTATCTGGTTTTCTCTAGTGTGTTTGCTGGATGTCAGATCCCCTACCCAAAACGAGAGTTTCTCAATGAGGATGAGCCAGAGGAGAAAACGGAAAAGGTAATTTAACCTGTATTACTCACTGAAAGCAGTCACAGCTTGGAAATACAATGCAGAATCACACACACACAGTTGCTCCATTTAACACCTCCTTCATAGCAACTTTCAGAAAACTGTACTTGATTGTGACTGGCTAGAGATAACCACAATGCATTGTCACATTTTCGATTAAATGTCAGTGCTTGGAGGCCATGTCAAAGCTGTTTTCGTCACCTGTTAGAAAAGAACAGTTATATTTGTTTTTTAACATTCACACAAAATGAATGCTTAAAGGGGAACTACTGTTTTTTACAACCTGGACCTTATTTCTGGCATAATGCGTTATTTGGAGGCTGCCTTTTGGTGCCCCATTCACTCCCACTATATGGATATACACGGATCTAAATATCTCCCGAACGACTACAAATGACACAGAAGTTATATGGGTGAGTAAACGATCGTATTTTATGCCAGAAATAAGGTCCAGGTTGAGGAAAAAAGTTATTCCCCTTTAAAGAGCAGCAGAGCAAGAGTAGTTTGACTACTAGTAAGAGGCCTGAGCAGGTGAATACAATAAACTATTTTTCAATAACAACTACTACCCTGAAAAGTTTTTGCGCCCTTCAGAATTTTCTACATTTCTGCATAAAAATGACTCAAAACATAAGTGGATTTTCGCACAAGTCTCAAAAGTCGTGTATTTGTTTATTCCGGAAGATTAGGCAATATTACATAGCAGTTACCAGAAATGTTTAGATGCTGTTAATGCTGTTACAACACACAGCAGCGTCATTTGTAAGTCAGACATGAAGAAATGTTTACCTTTCTTGAATAACTAAATACACAAGTGTAATATGTCTATTTCATTTGTTTACTTGGGTTCTCTTGTCTACTTACAGGAAAATCCGCCAATGTTTTAAATCATTTTCACGCAGAAATGTAGAAATTTGTTCATCAAACTCCTATTTACAGTGAAGGGGGACGAGCTTGTTGGAGGGCAAAACCACAATCGCTAACATGATAATGACGTTGTTTTATGATGTTTCTGATGTCATAGTTAAAGGTGATGCTGTACCACATCCAGACAAACATGAGCGGGTCAGAATATTACAAAATAAGCCAACTACTTCATCATTAACTACTGTGTAATCTCAGTTTGTTTCCACCTTCTGTGACGGCAGTTACACAGGGAACTCTACGCCTACTCTGGCGTTCATGTATTTATTGACAGCCCGTACAAGACTCAGTCATAAAACTTTACCGGTGTGAAATCATAGTATCTTAGAGATCTCACGTGTCTAGAGTAAGCGTCACACATTTCCTGAAAGCATACATCAAAGGCGCTTCAAATGTTCACTGTCGGCGAAAGCACATCCGTACATACATAAATAACTCAAGAGTTGACGTAACGTTGTGTGGTGACCAAACACTGCGGCAGTCGCCGTGAGATTGTGTTACAGAGAGATGAATGACTGAAGAGGAAAAACACAAGCTAGGCAAACGTAAGAATCCAGTTCGACCGGCATTTCCGTCTATGCAGGTAACATCTGAAGGGTTTCGGTTACGTGATGATTCATGTTAACTGTCTGACAATGATTACAGCGTAGGTTGATCTGTTGGTGACCGTACCTAGGATGCATTCATTCATTCATTTATTTTCTGTAATCACTTGCCCTCTGTAGGGTCGCGGGAGGCAGTGTACACCCTGGACAGGTCGGCAGTCTATCGCAGGGCTAATACAGAGAGACAACCACCTAGGATGCATAAACATCTTAAATAACCTAACTACAGCTTTAGCTTGGATAGCTTGACTAGCATTTAATTGGTCCCTGGTCGTTCCTCACTGCAGTAGAGAACGGAAACAAACTGCTTCCAGTGTGCAAAGATAGCTCTGATGTTTTTGAGTTGCCATGTTGATATCTATGAAGACACCATCAAAACATAAACATGCCATAAAACTCCTCTGCATAAACACCGTAAAGTAAATTATCTTTTAAGAGTTTAAGGACCTTTCTCCATGATGTGTTTATGCTCGACAAAAAAAAACAAATGCTTAGAAGATGGGTTGATCATCTCAGTGTACCAGATGTTTGTGGACACTTTTACTTTTACTTTTACACCCATTAAAAGAATGTATTTAGTTACCTCCCTGGTTGATATGACGTCACATTAGGACCGGTTCTTAGAAATCTGCAGCCCTGTCCTTTCGGTTATTTTTACGGCGCCATAAATCACCACTGGGATTCAGCTGTGACTTTGCCAGAGGCAGGGACACACAGTACCTGGAGTAACGAAGCGTACTGGGAGGCTGACCTTTGTGTAGGTCTCATCGTATCTCATTGTGCTTTTGCAAGCAGCTGAAAAAGCGCACCCTCTGCCAAAGCATATACATGGTTTAAAAAAAAAAAAAGCAGATCACTCTCATGCAATCCAAAGGGAAAGCGAGCACCGAGACAGGGATAGATGTCTTCGCGTGGCTTCTGAGAATCTGCAGCCTCAAATCGAACAAGCAGCTGCCGTCTGGGATTCAATGAATGATCTGCGTGTCAGACCGGTGACTGAGCCATGTCAGGGTGTTGGCTTTGTATATTCATAATCAACCGTACAAAAGTAGGAAACAAACTGAAACTAAAACTGAACTATGGCGCAGGATATAACACTAAAAACAGGGTAAAATGTAGAGCCTTTGCATGTATGCGTTTGCTCAGTTAACGGCCACAAGGCACTACTGAAAGGCTCTCATAGCCCGAATTTTCAAAGCAAGACATGGAATTGTAGTGCAAAACGAATGAGGCAAAACTCTGCTTAGACAGAGAGGTCAGCGTGACCAGGAATGCACTGTGTGTTCACACTGCTGTGCAAGAATACAGCTATTTGCAGTCTCGACCTCCTCCCTGTGTGGTCCGGGCGATTGGATCTCAAATGCAGCCTGTGTGCGTTCACTTTGGCCCACTTGTACCCGGAGGCCAAGTTCAGACCATCTGCACCATCACACGTGGGAAAGCTGTGAAACGCAGATTTAATTACACACCATTTAGGTTACTACACACTGTATATTGCACGTTCATACAAATTTATACCAATGCAAACCTATTTTCTTAAAATTTTGACACTTAATTAAAGGAGAGCTACTGTTTTTTACAACCTGAACCTTATTTCTGGCATAAAATATGATTGTTTACTCACCCATATAACTTTGGTGTCATTTGGAGTCATTCGGACAATATTTAGATCTGCGTATATCCATATAGTGGGAGTGAATGGGGCACCGAAATTTCACCTCATTTCACCAATATTTTGTTATCATACGCTAGTGCTATTCCCCGTTGAGTCCAGAGTTACCTGTTGTCTATTCGTGGACGTGCAGCAGTTTGTTGTTATTTGGCCAGCTGTTCCTCTCTCTGCCTCCACATCCTCCTTTCAACGAGCTCTTCATCCGTATATTCTGGCTCAAAACAGTAAGGACGTCCATCATAAACAAAGTCGTCGTACACAACCTCAGAATCGGAAAATTATTCAGCCATGTTGCAAAAAAAATAACAATAGCAAATTACAGGTAAACAAGCTGTGCGGGTGCGCGCGGCGCTCAGAGATGACATCATCCAGGTCAGAGATTAGTAGGTCAATCTACAGACCCTGGATGATAATAACTTGTAACTCCGGACTCAACGGGGAATAGCACTAATGTATCACAGCAGATAATGTGTTATTTAGAGGCTGCGATTCGGTGCCCCAGTCACTCCCACTATATGGATATACGAGGCGCTCCACCGGATCTAAATGTTGTCTGAATGACTCCAAATGACACCAAAGTTATATGGGTGAGTAAATGATTGTATTTTATGCCAGAAATAAGGTCCCCTTTGAATTAACCAGATAAAGCCAGCTGAAGTAACTCACCTGTCGTAAATACAGTAGGTAACTAATGTGGCCTTTCATGCTGACTCTAATGCAGTTACCATTAAGAAAATCTGGGCACTGCAACTTTTACTTTATCACTGCTATTCGTTCATTTTTACTGTTTAAGGCAAATCAAATTCATTGAGTTGTACCCAGAAATCATGGGAATCTTTTTGGCTCCTTTGGTTCAGTCACACGGGGAAGCTCTAGGGGCTGAGCTGGCAGAACGGATTACTAAAAAACAAGTTAATGCAACAAATGTGAAAACATTTGTAGAATAGACGGCAGACGGGAGTGGCTCTCGTGTGAGTTACTCACTGTTTGATTCATCCGTCATTTCACAAGTTCAGCTCAAGTTTTGTTAATTATATTTATAAATCGTAAACTGATGTTTGATACGCAAACTGTTGCCTCAGGGGGGAAAGTGTCACATGCAGACAAGAATACACTACAGCTAAAAATACAGCCGTTATGCGCCTATTAGGAGCCAAAATGATTTTCACACGCACTTCGCCTCGCACGGCCACATCGTTAAGCTTTCGTGGGTCGTGTTGCGTGTCTTTCTGCAGAACCAGACCCAGCAGCACCAGCAGACGACAGGCCAGACTCAGGCCCAGAACCAGCAGCAGACTGCAGCCCAGCAGGCCCCCTCCCAGCAGAGCTCTGCTCAAACCAACGGCACCGCTGGAGCCACGGGGGCCACCGCTAGCGGAGGTTTGCAGCACGGTCAGGACCAGGGACCCCCTAACAAGAAGCCTCGGATCGGGCCCTCTGGAGCCTCCTCAGGCACTGGGGTGCTGCAGTCAGAGTACCAGGTCAGTAGGATTTTACAACACCAGAAATAAGTATATCCTACTTACTATTTGTCCAAGTGAAATTTTGGGGTCAAAGGTCACTGAGACATCACAGTACACTCAGTTTGCTAATGATGACAACACTTCCCAGAAATGCCTTTTAGAATAAAATGACATGATAGCACTTTCTATGCAAAAGGTCAACTTCACAATGTCATTATGTTCTGAAATGACATTTCTATTATACTTAAGTGAGAGTCTTCACTACATATATGAGTTTCGACAGACGTAGATGTCAGCTGCTGCTTGACTCTTTTTGCGGCGGCACACAGCCACAGAGCGGTAACTCTATTCCTTTGTTACCATTAACTAATCAGCTAACTAAGGTGCTGTGCGTAGTTTATTTTGATTTGATCAATTGTACACCATCCATGCTGCTGCCAGAAACACTGGAACGGAAAATGTGGTTTAATCCACAGCTAAAAATAGTCCTGGACCAACGCACTGCCACTAACTTCTAAGTCTGAGCAGCTTATATTTAAAAATACTTGAAAATAGTCTGTGCCCCATCATTCAAGACCTGCATCTTCCAGTGGGACTGAGACCTACAGACTAGGCAGGTTAGGGGGATCTGAAGGTATTAAGACATGAACTAACTCACTGTTGATATTGCACATTTTACAGAAAAGAAAATTATAGATTAGCCCAGTCATATCGTGTAGTCTGGCAAAAAGGAGCAGATAAACATGAACACGCTAGCCTGGAGGCCAGCCTGTCTTCTTGCCATCAAAGGTTCCCTTTGTGTGCAGTTTTATTTTATTTTTCTCTGTATTAGTTGAAACACGGCCCATAATGAAGTCCAAATGGCGTGTTCGAGAGTAAACGTTGGTCACTTCCTTCTGAAACTGACAATACATCAAGAACCCTAAATCACACAGTGATTGACCAAGTGTGCAGCTTTGTGGAAGTGACATTTTCACAGTGCGGGCTTCAGAAACAATTATAAACACTTACGCATTCCAAGATTGTTGGAAATGCAAGACCAACTATTTCTTTAAAGGGGAATTATCGTTTTTTACAACCTGGACCTTCCGGACTCAACGGGGAATAGCGCTAGCGTATCATAACAAAATATTGGTGAAATGAACGAGTTTTGCGGCAGATAATGCGTTATTTAGAGGCTGCATTTCGGTGCCCCATTCACTCCCACTATATGGATATACGTGGATCTAAATATCGTCCGAACAACTCCAAATAACACAAAAGTCATATGGGTGAGTAAACGATCATATTTTATGCCAGAAATAAGGTCCAGGTTGTAAAAAACAGTAGTTCCCCTTTAAGTGTCTGAAAAAAAAAATGTAAAAACTTGTTTACTGTGTATGCCATCTGTCCTTAATCCCTTCCCACCGTGGATAACACATAAATAATTAAATTATCATCTCTCCTTATTGCATTAAGAAGATTATTCAATCAGTTTTGAAGACGTACTTTGATTTTCCAGACATTCAATTCACTGGATCGCCGGAAAGCTGCTATCACTAGCTCTTTAAAAACCTTCACAACACAGTGAAGGACATACATGCACACAGTACACTCAGACACCAGACAACAACAGCCTGTTGTCTAACTGATAAGGACTGTACATTCCACAAACTCCTGCGGACAGAGCTGATATCAAATCATTGCAGCGCCTGTGAGCTGTTGTGTTGTTATCACAGAGCCAAAGAGACGAGAGATTCCTGAGGGTGTGAAGAAAAGAAGCTGTATGCAAAAGTTGACTTTTGTAATTAAGAAGACGTTAACAGCATTTCCCAGTCGTTTGTTCGGGGTTGTCCTGAATGTGCAACTGCAAGGGGCAGGGACATTGTGTGTAATTACCGCACAGGACACAGTGTGATCGAAGTGACTGGTTTGACCTCTCCTGCCAGCGTATTGGCAAGGCCACATGGAGGTGACGCTATCATATAAGTATACCACATACAGATACATAGTCAGGGCTGAGGCTGCATGGGAGACAGCTGGTGGCTGTCAGGCCTCAGCAGATGTATAAATAAACCAGTGGAGTGGAGTGGAGTGACATAGGAGAGTGGCTAGCTGTCCAACATCGCTGTCACTGTCGGCGTCCCACTTTTCAGTCCATCAATACATATCCCAGCCTGCACCACACGCCAGTCACTCTCCTACACAGCAGCAAGGGGTTGCACACGTGACCTGGACCGTATCGTATACGTTAAATAAGTTCACTTGAGGTGACGGGATTCTGACAGTTAGCTCCTCGTCATCCTCCCGTACAGATTTCACCATGACATCAGTTTTAAAGTCTTAACTTGGGCTGCACAAAAGCATTGACAGGATTTACGAACACGTTAGCCTGTTAGACCTTTCTACAGTCTTTCTAGGACACTCAGATGGACACTGATCTCAGTTTGTCCTCCAATAAATACATAATCTACTCTACTTTTCTATTTAAAACCAGAATAAAAGAAGCAGGTGCCTAATTGCTGTAGAAAGTAGCACTGTCTGCGTTTCCCTTAATTACCAAATTAGTGTCAAATAGTGTAAAGCTTCATGAGGAACGTGCGCAGAATATTACGGGACCTAGAAAATAAAGCGCGACTGAAATACTTTTACAGCAATATAACAATAATAGTAATCCAGAGGACCCCGTGGTGGTCAAGCGACCAGGTGGGAGGTGGAATTTAACAGGAAGCCAGTGGAGTTGCTGCAGGACAGGTGTTTTGAACCAGTTGCAGTTTATGAATGGATTTGTCCGGTAAACCAAATAAGAGGGAGTTGCAGTAGTCCAGACGGGACGTGGCCAGGCTATGGACCAGAGTGGGTGAGAGGGATGGACGGAGACGGGAGATGTCGCGCAGGTGGAAATGGGCTGAACTGAAGTTGTTTATTTTAGATTTTAGATTGGATTTGGTGCCAATGAGAAGAATTTCAGTTTTGCCTCTGTAAAGTTTGAGAAAGTTGATGGAGAACCAGGTTCGGATGTCCCGTAGAGAGTCAGAGAGGTACGTGGGTGGAAGGGTTGAATTGGGTTTGGTGGACAGGTAGAGCTGGGTGTTATTAGTACAAGCCATGGGAATGAAGCTGCTTTAACTCCGCACAGCCTTCTAAAACCACATTACTAACCCCCCCCCCTCTTTATATCCATCCACAGCACTCAGGCTCTCGCCTTGGTTACCAAAGCAACGTCCAAGGATCCACTCAGCCCCAGAGCACCATGGGATACTCGTCTTCATCCCAGCAGAGCTCCCAGTACTCCCACCAGACCCACCGTTACTGAGGCTCCCAGTCGCTCCTGAACCAGCAGAGGAGTCACCTCCTCCTCCTCCTCCTCCTCCTCCTCCTCCTCCTCACCAACCTCAACAGACGTCACCGTACTCCCTCGGCTCCCCCCCTTTCTGCTTGGATCCACGCCCTTACAGCACATCATTCCAGTTCAGCCTTTTTTTTTTAACCCATCTTCACCTTTGACCTTTGACATGACAGCCTTCTGCATTGTATTATGGAGGCAAACAAACATAGGAACCAAAAAAAAAATTTAAAATAAAAAAAAAATAATAATAATCCACCAAGAAAACAAGTTCTGCCTCACTGGGATGGAGAAACTTTTTAAGACGACGGAAAATACGTGAGGTAGACGTGAAGGCGTCAAACCTTGGCACTTACAAACACAACCTTCCTCAAGAGGGAAAAAATCGCAGCTGTGTTCATATATGTATATTATATAGCACCTTTTTCTATTTGATTTTTTTTTTCTCTCTCGCTTGTTTGCTAGACTTTTCAAGTTTACCTTGATAGTTGATGTCATTATAAATATTGTTATATATGGAAGCGTTCGGATGAAACGAAACGCGGGAGGAAATGCTTGTTTCCGTCGTCTCTAGTGTGCTGTCGTCTCGGATAATCAGAAGATAATGAGAAAACGTTTGAGCTAACCCCATCCTTTTAAAATAATAAAAAAGAAGTCACATGTTTCTACACAGGAAAAACAAAACAAATCGGCTCTTTAGCTGATTGAATTGCAGGGAAATATTAAAAGTAAACATTTACATTTACAGTAGATTTATCCAGATTTGGATTTGAAAATGAAGAAAAAGCAGTCGTCTTTTTTACAGCTACCTTCTGTGTGTCCTCATCGCTCTACCACTTTTATCGACAAGCGAGCTTCGTTTCCTCTGGTGACGGCATCGTTTTCTCGTTTGACTTCACTCAGACGCCCGTCTTCTTGTGGACCCTCCAGACTTTCAAGGTTTCCGAACACGTGTAACCGTAAAGGGCAGCTAACAGGACGCCCCTCCCAGCATATGCTTCTCCAGACTGTTACTGCCTGATGTCAGATTGTTTTTTTTGTTTTTTTTAAAGATTTTATTGTTATCGCCGTTGCCCTGAGAATGTGTGTGTGTGAGAGCGTGCGCGTGTGTGTACAGTATGTTTTTTTATGCATGTCGTTTATCCTTTTACGTACTAGAACTGCACTGACCGCTGAACCGATCTGCAGAGAGTTGGAACAAACACGGGGTGAGTTTTGTCGCACGAACACTCGCCCACTTCCACTTCCACTGTCACCCCACCTTTCTGGCTGCTGAGCTGAGAAGGTGTTTGTTGAAGACTTTGGCACGTTCAAAGACAATGGTTGTGTTCTTTAATACATGCCACAGAGACACAAGCGAGAAAAAAATCGTTTTTATAAACAGTATTTTAACCTCCCTGTATTTTTACACTGCCTGGCCAAAAAAAAAAAAAAGTCACACACTGTAATATTTTGTTGGACCGCCTTTAGCTTTGATTACATTCGCTGTGGCATTGTTTCGATAAGCTTCTGCAATGTCAAAATTCTTTGGGCAACATAATGTTGCTGAACCTAGACCGAAGCAACTGCAGCAACCCCAGATCATAGCACTGCCCCCACACTGCCCCGCATGCCAATGATGTGACCCTTCTCAAACAGACTAACATCTTTTCCACGACCGCAGGATGTATCTTTAGACATTAAAGGGGAACTACTGTTTTTTACAACCTGGACCTTATTTCTGGCATAAAATACGGTTGTTTACTCACCCATATAACTTTTGTGTCATTTGTACTCGTTCGGGAGATATTTAGATCTGTGTATATCCACACTCCATATAGTTGGAGTGACTGGGGCACCGAAACGCAGCCTCTAAATAACGCATTATCTTCTGTGAAACTGACGTCATCCGGGGTCTGTAGGTCAATCTACAGACCCCGGATGATGATAACAGGTAACTCCGGACTCAACGGGGAATAGCACTAGCATATCATAACAAAATATTTGTGAAATTAACGAGTTTCGTGGCAGATAATGCGTTAGTTAGAGGCTGCGTTTCAGGTGCCCCAGTCACTCCCACTACATGGATATACGCAGATCTAAATATCCCCCGAACGAGTACAAATGACACAAAGGTTATATGGGTGAGTAAACGATCGTATTTTATGCCAGAAATAAGGTCCAGGTTGTAAAAAACAGTAGTTCCCCTTTAAGAAATGAGAAGCTACTCATTGCATCAGTTGGGGTTAAATAACTTGTTGGCAGCTGAAAGATAATCACCCATGCAGTAATTATTCAATAGGAGGCTCCTACCTATTTGCTTAGTTAAATCCAGGTGGTGACTGTTTTTTTTTTTTTTGGCCAGGCAGTGTGGTTTATGATCTAATTATTGCGAAGATGTAACAAAGCATTTACATTTAGTCAAGTGCTGCCGTGAAAGAAAGGCATGTTAGGCATGTGGAAAATACCCTTATTTACTTTCTCGCTGAGAGCTAGATGAGAAGATTGTTGTCACTGTCATGCATGCTGCATAACACAAACCTACCATGAGTATCCAGTTAGTAGCTTTGTTTAGCATGTAGACTGGAAACAGCCCGGAGCTTTCAGAAGAACAACAACACGATAAAGGATCTTTAAAATATGTGAAGCAGCATTCGTTGAATATTTCTCAGGCAAGCAGAACAACAAAACTCCTTCAATCGCTGCCTTCAATCTTGATAAATGGAAACTGGAAATTCACTTTCCAAAAAAAATGATACGCAGCTGCAGACAGAGAGGTTAGGATTGGTTGGGACTTGTGTTCAGACTCATTTTAGCTTTGTTTTGGTCTCAAACTCCTGAGTCTCATACTCTCTCACTCTCTGTATATATACATATATAAATAAGCTAATCAGTGAGGTGCTGGTTAGCTTTGCACAGAGGAGTGAGACTAGCTGGTTTGCACTGTTTGCACTCATGCTAGCCTAAGTTGCGTTATCTTATCCACATATTGACATGAGAGTCTCTTTCCATTTATCTCTTGGCTAACAAGCAAATGTATTCCCCGAAATGTCAGTCCTTTGCTCTTCTGCACTTTATTCGAGTATTTCCATTTGAGGCTACTTTATACTTCTAGTCCAGTACCTATCAGATAGGTATAATGTACTTTTTATCACTAAATATATATATGAAATGACTATAAACTATATCCCAGCCTATTTTTATATTTTCTGTATCTGTTTCAAGACACTGTCAGATCTTTTTCAGATGGTTTTAAGCAAATTTTAGGATCCAACTACATGCGGAAATATCTTCGGGTTGAATTTATCAATATATAAAGTTGTTAAAATGGTATTTACGCGTTTATATTCCAATAATATTATGCGCTGCGTGTCCCGTCGTTCTGCAGTGATTACATTTTAAAATGAGTTTTTAATGAGTGTTTTTACAGTGTTGTAGGGTTATTTGATACTTCAATACTTCCTCCACCGCTGAGGATGATACTGACGATGCAGTTCAAATCTGGTCTTGCTCCATGCACGGTCACCCGGCTGGCTGTCCTGCACGTTGTAATAAAGAACACACCCATTGACTTGACTGTAGCTTTGCTTCTCAGAAACGTGGCCTGCAGTGGGACGAGGAAACACTGACACCTTGTGGCCGAAAACAGAACTGGACTTTCTGACCTTTGTGAAATTGCTACTACACAAACTTAAATGTTGTTGCAAGGTTCAAGCATTTTTTTTATTTATTATTTTTTTATTTTATTTCATACCAGAACACGCGAGACATAGTGAGTTCGTATAAAGATGTTCATATAATATAGTTATGTCCAGACTTCCAGTCATGTTTCACTAATGCTGAAAGTAGACACCGCTGTCAGTGAGAAGATTGCAGTTCTTTACATATACAACAATTTAAACTATTTTAAAGAGTGCATTTAAAGGGGAATTACCGTTTTTTACAACCCGGACCTTATTTCTAGCATAGAATATGACCGTTTACTCACCCATATAACTTTGGTGTCATTTGGAGTCGTTCGGAAGATATTTAGATCCAGCGAAGCTCCACGTATATCCATATAGTGGGAGTGAATGGGGCACCGAAACGCAGCCTCTAAATAACGCATTATCTGCCGCGAAACTTGTTAATTTCACCAATATTTTGATAAGATACGCTAGTGCTATTCCCTGTTGTAAAAAGGTAATTCCCCTTTAAACAACTTTTTTGAAAAATTTACACTGCACGTTGCTTCAGTTCATCGTTTTTTGTTATTTTTTTACTCTGACAGTCTGGCAGACAGATCGAGGGAGTGGTGGTGGGGTGGGGGCGGCGCACTTGTACATAATGGGGGATCGAAACCAGCAGCTATTCAAAGGTTTCCTCCTCCCCCCCGTCCGAGGTCGAAGATTCATCGAGACGCTTTGTCGCAAATTTCTCTCTCCGCGCAAACGAGGTGTCACTAAGTATTAACCGAGCGCGAGGCTCTGGCGAGAGACAAATTTCTGTCAAACAACTCCTATGCAAAGAATCCCAGGCTAAAAGCTTTTCACGTGCCGCTTAGGTTTTTGCAGCTAGCTGACAGTTCTGCTCAGTTCTACTCTGATGGGTGATGTGTGTCCATTCCTTGTGTAAAATACTGAGTACAAGTAGACAGCGCTCACTTGTGTCCTTTTTGTTTTTTTTCACGGCTTTTTAAAATGTACTCTAAATGAACTATTGTAAAGAAATGCATATATATGGATAGTACACAATCATATTTATTGTTTCCACGCATCTACGAATAATACCCACTTTCTTTTTTAACTTTCCTCTGCCTTAACTATTGTAGCTATAGAAAGGGACCTCTGTCAGACAAACTGCGCATCGCTACACCACATTTCTCGTCATTTTATTTCCTCTCCGCAAGCTCACGCGAAACGACGTCTGTGTAGTTTACTGAATGTGTTAACGCCGCCTCAGCGTGCAGTAAGAATGAAGGTGGGATCACTCGCTCGCAAGCTATTTCCACGGTGTCCCTGTCGTTGCAGGGACGATAACGTCGATCCACGTTTTGATTTGTGTGGATGGTGCCTTTATTTTTCTCCATCTTAAAGATGTCATGGGAATTCGTTCAGGTTTTTACTTTTATCTTTGTATTGCCTCTCTTTCTCTGTCCCCTTCCCGTCTTTTTTTATTTTATTTTTGTGGAAGGCAAGCAGCTAATATTGATTTAACTTCATCATGTCACTCCTTCTCCTTCGCCTAAATGCTGCGAGGAACCCTGACGGAGGATTAGCTCTTGTTCGCTCTGCTAACAGATTGAATAGATTGTCCTCACACGTTACTGAAGCGCAGTTAGAAGTATGTGTTGACATGCTTGTACATAAAAACACATTTTAAGAATTTCTCATTGAGACATTGATACAGTAACTGTCTTTTAATGCACTGTTGTTGCTCAGATATTTAGTGGTAAATAAATAAAAAAAATATATTTAATGTTTTTTTTAATGTGTTGCTTTAGACACTAAACCTCTGGCAGAGCTACGAGCTTTCTGAAATCTATCGCACCCATCTAGACCGCTGTCTCTCCTCCCACATTTCCTCCTTTTTGATAGTATTGCATGTGCCTGTCTTTTTTCCAATGGAGAACATAAGCACTTAGTGTCGTCCTGTCAAACGTTTGTGTAGACAGACAGACAGACAGACAGACAGACAGACAGGCGCTCCATCTGCAAAGCTGAGTATATGCGATGCCTTCAGTGTCCGAATAGCGAGCATTGTTTGGTTTGAAACCACCAAACCAAACGTGGCACCAAATCTGTCACATGGGAACATCTCTTAAAGGGGAACTACTGTTATTTTACAACCTGCATCTTATTTCTGGCATAAAATACGATAATTTACTCACCTATATAACTTTTGTGTCATTTGTAGTCAGTCGGGAGATATTTAGATCAGCGTATATCCATATAGTGGGAGTGACTGGGGCACCGAAACGCAGCCTCGAAATAACGCATTATCTGCCACGAAACTCGTTCATTTCACCAATATTTTGTTATCGTACGCTAGTGCTATTCCCCGTTGAGTCCGGAGTTACCTGTTATCATCATCTGGGGTCTGTAGGTCAATCTAGATGTCTTCTGACCTGGATGATGTCATCTCTGAGTGACGGTCGGCTCGTTTACCTGTAATTTGCTACTGCTATGGTTCGTCCACAACCTCAGAATCTGAAAATTATTCAGCCATGTTGTAAAAAACTAGCCCCAGATGATGATGAACAGACTCAACGGGGAATAGCACTAGCGTACGATATCAAAATATTGGTGAAATGAACGAGTTTCGCGGCAGATAATGCGTTATTTAGAGACTGTGTTTCGGTGCCCCAGTCACTCCCACTATATGGATATACGCTGATCTAATTATCACCCGAACGACTGCAAATTACACAAAAGTTATATGGGTGAGTAAACGATCGTATTTTATGCCAGAAATAAGGTCCAGGTTGTAAAAAAACAGTAGTTCCCCTTTAATTGTGGAAGAAGTTTTTTGTGGAAGAAGTCATTTTTATAATTTGCTGTAACTCCCTAAAGCTCTCAGTGAGTAGCATCAGCAGGATGCTTTGCAGGTTGGGCGTCTGTCCACTCTTCTACATTCTATCTGTATTATGTATGTGTGTGTGTGTGTGTGTGTGTGTGTGTGTGTGTGTGTGTGTGTGTGTAAGCGCGATTGCACATGAGTTTGAAATATACACATGGCCTCAATGTATTGTCTACTCATAGCATTTATAGATAAGGCAGCAATAGCTCGGCGCAGGAAAATCAGCAAAATAAATCATTTATCTAGCTGCTTTTAGTAAACTTGTCCAAATTTCTCTGTACAAATGACTGTTAAATGAGAAGTAAAAAAAAAGAAGAAGAAGTCATGTATATTTATTTTATATCCTCTATTATAATAAAAGCCTCTTTTGTCTCAAGTCATTTTCATGCACGCAGGAGGAGTTGTCTCTTGGGAGAGAAGGGGTTGCTGGTGTTTCCATCCACCACTTGATGGCACCCGAGAGCGAATGTTTACCTCGGTTTGTTTCAGCACCAAAAAACAGCCAGCCTGTCGAGGAAACGAAACAAAGGCCCAGAGGTCCACTTAAAGAGCAGAGTGGTTTCTGAGTTCAGAATCAAAAAGTGTCTTTACCAACCCTCAACAACTGAAGAGACAGTGTCCACCCTAGGGCTTCCACAAACAAGATTTTTCCAATATCAGTTAAGCTAATGATTATTTTTCCGAGTAGTCCGTTAATCTATTGGCAGTTTAGCACTAAATTAAAAACATGTCATTCATCTTTTAAAGGGGAACTACTGTTTTTTTACAACCTGGACCTTATTTCTGGCATAAAATACGATCCTTTACTCACCCATATAACTTTTGTCCGGGGTCTGTAGTTGGACCCACAGACCTAGATATCTCTTAACGACTACAAACGACACAAAAGTTATATGAGTGAGTAAACGATCGTATTTTATGCCAGAAATAAGGTCCAGGTTGTAAAAAACAGTAATTCCCCTTTAAGAAACCATTTCATACACTATATTACCAAAAGTATTCGCTCACCCATTCAAATGATCAGAATCAGGTGTTCTAATCACTTGGCCTGGCCCCAGGTGTATAAATTCAAGCACTCAGGCATGCAGACTGTGAAACAAGACATTTGTGAAAGAATGGGCCGCTCTCAGGAGCTCAGTGAATTCCAGCGTGGAACTGTCATAGGATGCCACTTGTGCAACAAATCCAGTCGTGAAATTTCCTCGCTCCTAAATATTCCACAGTCAACTGTCAGCTCTATTATAACAAAATGGAAGCGTTTGGGAAAAACAGCAACTCAGCCACGAAGTGGTAGGCCACCTAAAGTGACGGAGAGGGGTCAGCGGATGCTGAAGCGCATAGTGCAAAGAGGTCGCCGACTTTCTGCACAGTCAATTGCTACAGAGCTACAAACTTCATGTGACCTTCAGATTAGCCCAAGTACAGTACGCAGAGAGCTTCATGGAATGGGTTTCCATGGCCGAGCAGCTGCAGCCAAGCCACACATCACCAAGTGCGTGGCATGAAAAACCTCCAGAAGCAGGAACCAACCTTGAGCTGAACCCAGCTCATATACAGGGACTCTATGTTGTCTGAAGCCAGACAGGTAGTGACGGAAAGATTCTGCCATCAGCTACCGCAGATACTGGAAACGCACTTGTATTGTTTGTGTGCAAGACGTTGCTTAAATCACCGGAAACATTGTTTACTTTTATAGGTGTATATAGTATAACCAAACTCCTTATCATTTGTAAATGCAACGATGACATACTAGCCATTAGCAAGCTACTCCAGAGTGTCTTTGTTGAGTTCTTGTCCAAAAACCAATGAATGTTTACTCCCAGACACTGGCTTTTGGACCTGACCTTCATTCATGTGGATGTTACTCAGACATGTAGCACCCACCTAGACCAGACCAGGTACCCCCACCCCATAGCAATGACACTTCTTGATGGCAGCAGTCATCCCAAACATGAAGAACAGCACAAGGTGTTGACCTGGCCTCCAAATTCACTAGATCCCAAACTGATCAAGTATCTGAGGGGATGATCCACAGAGGTCCCTCCCCTCAACCCTCATCCTGATGAGTCGGGACTTCTTTTGGACTCACAAGGGAGACCTACACAATGTGAGGAAGGTGGACACAGAAAACAAACCTATCCCTGTTACAGGCCCAACTGGTGTTGTACGTCTACATATACACTCCACGAACCAGAACCAGAGGGTTTAGCGGGTCAATCCCTGGTACAAGTGTCCTTGAGCAAGACACTGAACCTAAAGTTTTCCCCAGTGCTTGAACAAATGTGTCAGCTTTTATATAAAATAGACCATGTCCCGCTGATTACTCTAGAGTGAATGTGTTCGGATCATTTGAGCCGCTCTATTAACCACAAAGACATGCACATAAGCACTGCATTCAGTTCTCTTCTTAAGCTGCTGCTGCTGCTGCTGCTGCTGCGACAAGTAAAACCAGTGCAGGCAAGCCGAGACTTGGCACCGACCTCGTGAGTTCTGGCAGAAACGCTGGGCGAACGGATCAGCCTGAAGTGTTGCTGCTGCCACCTGAGGGAAATTTACGACTACCAGCAGAGAGCTCAGCAGAATGTGTTAACACAGACGATCCCGTGTCCTACTTGAGGAGCTGCCGTAGCTACCGAAGAGCTCGCCCCACACGTGTAGACTCGCGGCTTGAATCCTAACATGGTCATTAATGAAGTCTGCGTAGTTGAATTTGCTGCTGCCTGCATCAGTCCCGGCGGAAGGTGGGCTTGGTTCAGAGCAGGTTCGATAGGAATGAACAGCATCAACTCGTTTGGTCACTTTTGAACATAACTCAACTCGGTACCACCATTACCTACATGCAGGTACGTGCAACCGACGGGGCATGACAAAACACATTGCATTGCATAAGATGCCGTGACAGACTGTAACGAGGCATGATGTAAACATGATTGACATACAAAGTGTCCGGACGTTAAATAAGCATGCAATAACAAAACACACCTAAACTGAAATGGTCAGTCATTCACAGTTAATCAAACATGTGCACTGTAGGAGGTCTCTACAATGCCCTACTGTCCCAGACTCCACTGGGCTTATGGGAAAAAAAACACAAAAAACATTCTAATCCCTGCCAGCTTGGTAAAGTGTCCCTGTAGTTTCAAACATTGCTCAGACAAGAGGAAAAGGTTTGGTGAGGAGTGTTTCCAGCAGGGTTAGTGTATGAAGCCACATTTTATTTGTAACTTTTTCTGGTGAGGGGACGGTGTACTCAATTCAGTTTGATTCAATATGATGCGATATATACGATGCGATACATACAATGCGTTTTGATACAATACAAGACACATGCGATTCGATACGATACATATGCTGCAACACAATGCGATTTGATACAATATGATACATTACGATACAATGCAATATGGTACAATAAGGTACGATACAATGCGTATGATGCGGTTTGATATAATACGAAAACGTACAATGTGATTCAATACGATACCATATGATACAATATGTACAATGCGACTGAGTATGATACGATATGTACGATGCAATTCGATTCGATACGATACATACGATCCGACTCGATATATATGATGTGATGCGATGCGATAGTTACAATGCGATACGATCCGATACACGATGATACGATACAATGGATACGATGCGTTTTGATTTGAAACGATACGATGCATACGATGTGATACGATACAATACTTACAATGCGATCCGATACATACGATGCGACGCGATACGATACATACAATGTGATACGATAAAACTATGCAATTCAATACAATACGATACGTATGATGCGGTGCGATACGATACATACGATGCGACTCGATATGATATATGACGTGATGCGATGCGATAGTTACAATGCGATACGATCCGATACATACGATGAAATTCTATACGATATGATGCGATACGATATGATACGATACAATAGATATGATGCGTTTTGATTTGAAACGATACGATGCATACGATGTGATACGATACGATACTTTCAATGCGATCCGATACGTACGATGCAATCTGATACGATACATACAATGCGATACGATAAAACTATGCAATTCAATATAATACGATACGTATGATGCGGTGCGATATAATATGATGCGATACGATGCGATACAATTCAGTTCAATTCAACTGACAAGTCTCAAGATGCTTCACAGAATCCAAAGCCGGAAAGCAAAGCACTAAGATGGGCAAGTGCAAGAAAAACTCCCTTTTTACAGGACAGAACCTTGAGCAGAACCCATATGGAGGGACCCATCTGCCTAAGGCCGGCCGGGTAGAAAAGAGAAATGAGATAAACATACATCTGACTAAAACATACATGTAACATATAAACAGTGATTGGTAATGAACAAGAAAAAACAGAGTTTGCATTCAAAACAACTGAGAAAAATGAGAGAGGGACACTACATAATTGTACTTCAAAGGTCGAAACGGTAGGGGTAGAAAAAAATCGACTCGGGGTCAGTTCACTCGGTGTATCCGAATATAATTTAGATAGAACTGTGAAGGATCCTGCTTTAAAGTTTTAAATTCAAAAGCAACATATTCTTTCAGAATTGATGGAATCGCTGTCAGCGAGGACATAGTCTCTGAAAGATGTTCGCAGTAAGTCTGTGAAATATGTGGTTGGAGTATTGTGTTTGGACAGACGTCTCCAGAGCTGGACGAATAAAGTGGTTTGTACTGAGGGGGAGTGGGACCCAGGCCTCATAAACAGGCTCCCTCATCAGGGCCTGGGAGCTGTTTTGAAAGGGATCTGTTGGTGATGGGTCAGCCCTCACGCTCAGATACACACACACAAAAAAAAGTTCCCACAATTTAATCTTGAAGGATATTTTCTTTTCGTTTGTTTATTTCCTTTTGCATATATGTGTGCACGCCACACAAATCATCCCTCCCTACCATCATGGTTATTACACTAGTGCTGTATTAATTGTCTGTCTTCATATGATGCCATATGTTATATATTATAATATAACTATACTATTATCCCCATGTCATCACAAAATACCAAATGTAACAATGGACACTGCAAATAGCAAAGTTTTCTTGTTATTTTTCTTTTTGGATCTCTTCTTCCTGCATTTTATTTTTTATTTATTGTAGATTTTATTCTTTTTGGATTAACACGCAAAGTACCAGTTACCAATTCTGGCTCTGTGTGGACCAGCTCGCTGCCTTGCGTGGGATGTTATACTGATGTCTTGGTCTACTCCTCCTCCTCCTCCTCCTCTTCCTCCTCCTCCTCATCCTCCTCTGACACAGTTGTGTGGTGGAGACAGTGTTTGTGCTTCCACTGAGGGAGGGGAACTGTAGAAACAGAACAAACAGAAGGATCTATCCGAAGCAGAGGTTTTAAATCAATGTTTAATCACTTTCCTATTTTGCATTAGTCACCGGGAGATTTCTGTTAGACTTTCCCACAAAGTAGTGACCATTTTGAACACTAAGATAATGCTACACATACATGAAGGACTTTTGATGTTTCTTTTGCAGAGCTGCAAGGATATAATACACAGTCTGGAAAAATATATAAAAATAAATAGTCGCCACCTGGATTTAACTGATCAAATAGGTAGGAGCCTCCTATTGGATAATTACTGCATGGGTGATTATCTTTCAGCTGGAAACAAGTTATTTAACCCCAACTGATGCAATGAGTAGCTTCTCATTTCTTAAACAACCATCAAGCATTTGCATATCATAACAAAATATTGGTGAAAAACATCTAAGGAGATTGTAGAAACTACTAAAACTGGGTTAAGAACTGTCCAACGCATTATTAAAAACTGGAAGGATAGTGGAGAACTATCGTCTTCCAGGAAGAAATGTGGTCCTGCTTGGTCCTGATTGATCGTGCTAGGCGATCACTTAAACGTTTGGTGAAATTAAATAGAAGAAAAACAACAGTAGAACTCAGTGCTATGTTTAATAGTGAAAGTAAGAACATTTCCACACGTACAATGTGAAGGGAACTCAAGGGATTGGGACTGAACAGCTGTGTAGCCTTAAGAAAACCACTAATCAGTGAGGCTAACCAGGAAAAAAGGGCTTCAGTTTGCTAGGGAGCATAAAGATTGGACTCTGGAGCAAAGGAAGAAGGTCATGTGGTCTGATGAGTCCAGATTTACCCTTTTCCAGAGTGATGGGGGCATCAGGGTACGAAGAGCAAGGCTACGTACTGCCACAAGTGGAAAAAGAGGGGATTTGCTCTACCACATTTAACCACTGTGTTAGGCTAGCACTGTGTTATGATTGTCACTGTTGTAGACATTTTGATTGAAGTCCACGTTCCATGGAGTATTGTTGCCACTTTTGGGTCATTTGAGTCTGATTGCAAATCCCCCAGATCATGTAGGGAAGGGAACTGTAGAAAGAAGGTTTCCGGGTTCGAATCCAGGTCGACTTGGGGCCTTTCTGTGTGGAGTTTGCGTGTTCTCCATATGTCTGCCTGGGTTCTCTCCGGGTACTTCCTCCCACCATCCAAAGACATGCTGGTGATTCTGAATTGGCCATAGGTGTGCATGTGAATGGTTGTCTGTCTCTCTGTGTTAGCCCTGAGATAGACTGGAGACGTGTCCAGGGTGTACCCCCCCGCGACCCTTCACAGGCCAAGCGTTTACAGAAGATGAATGAATGAATGAATAAACTCAGTGGGCCAAGAATGTCTGAATTCTCAGGCCTTGCTTTCCATGAACAGGCCTCATTTCACTGAAGCAGTAACCGATAGAGCTGCAGCTCTGAAAGAGAGATGAGCAGAATGTCTACGCAAGTGAGTGATGTAATTCAATTCGTAATGTAATTTAAATATTGAGTTATGGGATAGCACCGTATAATAACCTTTGATTCATTGCACATTATCTATTTATGGATTATGGTGCAGCTAGAATGAAATGCGATGTCCTCAAAATCAGATGACTGTGAAGATTCAATTTATTTTTTTGTATTAGTACTAAAGATGTTGTCTTGACAAATGCAGTTAAGGTCCGTTCTTTTTGTAGGAGCCCAACTCAAGGATTGACGTGTCTGTCCGCAAATGCTGTTGGTTAAATGGAGAAATCTTCACGTTTGCATGTTTGTGCGCAAGGACGAGCTAATTAGCAGCGGGAAAGTAGAGCTAGACAGAAGGTTTAGGGTGAAAGAAAGGTTCACCAAAACCTCTAATGTTTCCATCCTAAAGGGGACAAGAGTGTCTACCACATTTTATAGAAATCACTCAGCTGATTTAATTAGCTCCACATAGTCTACACTAAAAAGTACACGGTGGCGCAGGGGACATTAAAGGAGAGCTACCATTTTTTTACAACCTGGACCTTATTTCTGGCATAAAATACGGTCGTTTACTCACCCATATAACTTTGGTGTAATTTGGAGTCATTTGGACTATGTTTAGATCTGCGTATATCCATATAGTGGGAGTGACTGGGGCACCGAAACGCAGCCTCTAAATAACACATTATCTGCTGCAAAACTCGTTAATTTCACCAATATTTTGTTATGATACACTAGTGCTATTCCCTGTTGAGTCAGGAGTTACCTGTTATCATCAGGAGTCTGTAGATTGACCTACTAACCTCTGGATGATGTCATCTCTGAGTGCCGCACGCACACTGCGATGGTCGTCTTGTTTACCTGTAATTTGCTACTGCTAGTTTTTTGCAAAATGGCTGAATATTTTTCTGATTCTGAGGTTGTGGACGACGACTTTGTTTATGATGGAGGTCCTTACCAGTTTGAGCCAGCGTTTCATAACAAAATATTGGTGAAATGAGCGAGTTTCGCAGCAGCTAATGCGTTATTTAGAGGCTGCGTTTCGGTGCCCCAGTCACTCCCACTGTATGGATAGACATGGATCTAAATATCGTCATGCGATCGTATTTTATGCCAGAAATAAGGTCCAGGTTGTAAAACGGTAGTTCCTCTTTAAGGTTATCACGCCTGGGAAATCGTGAATGTTTGTATGGAATTCCATGACAATCCACTGAATAGTAAGCCAGCCAGTAATTCCATGGAGTGACATTGCTGGGTATGTTTACACTGCTGTGAAATTACAGGGATATTTCTAATAGTTGGCCACAGCAGTTTTATTTATTTATTTTTTTTATCTCTACCAATGACTGAGCTACATGTCCTTTCTATCCACTGCAGCTCTGGTTAGAAAGTGCTGGGCCCATCCGCAGAGTGTCAGTTTGACCTTAAGGGTAGGAGATTGGTGTCTGGATCCCCGCCATCGCACCACTCACTCCCAGTCTGCGTTCGGAGCAGCCTCCAACCACAACTTGATGCTTACACTGCCGCAAACCTTGACATTTCAATTGCCTCCTGGTAACAAACCCTCCACTCTGCTCAAAACAGGCCCGGAGGCCCAGTGTTTGTGTCTTTTATCTCTTACCTTTAGCTCCAAGGCAGTTGTTCTAATGCATTTTGAAAGCTTGTTTTATCTAAATGCCGTTTGTTAAAGTTGATTTAATGTCCATCTTCTTGTGTACTTTGATGCTTTCTTTTCTTCCACTGAAGCAAATGTCATTCTCTGTGGTTGACCCGTCTTACCCACAAATGCAAATGTCGCTCATCTTTGCAAAATCCCTAAACTGACGAGATGTGATGCCTTCCTTACACTGATGACGCCAGGCTCTGCTTTAAAGGGGAATTACCATTTTTATAACCATGACCTTATTTCTGGCATAAAATACTATCATTTACTCACCCATATGACTTTGGTGTCATTTGGAGTCGTTCGGACGATATTTAGATCCACGTATATCCATATAGTGGGAGTTAATGGGGCACCGAAACGCAGCCTCTAAATAAAGCATTATCTGCCGCGAAACTTGTTCATTTCACCAATATTTTGTTATGATACGCTAGTGCTATTCCCCGTTGAGTCTGGAGTTAAACATCGTGATGCCCAAACTTCAAAACCTACACACTGGCTGAGGACTGCAAATGCATTTGAGTGGTTATGTTTCACTTCATGTAAACTTGATTAACAGGCATGATTGATTACATATATAAGTTACGTGAAAATAAGTTGCTTCTCAGAATTTAAACATTGGTGCAAACGTTTTGACCAGACGAGATCAAACTGGCCCTGTGATAGACTGGCGACCTGTCCAGGGTGTACCCCGCCTCTCGCCCGATGACAGCTGGGATAGGCTCCAGCAGACCCCGCAACCCTTAACAGGAATAAGCTGGTACAGAAGATGAATGAATGAATGAAAGATCAAACTGGGATTGAAACTTGTGCGTCTAAATTCATCTCTGGTTAGGAGGCAGTGTGCAGACCCTTCTTTTCTTTATTTAGTCCCAATGATAAACTGTATATTGTTGCACCTGTGCTAAAACTCAGCTCGCACCTAGACTTCCATGAAACACCCCCCCCCCACCGTCCTCAGCGACGCTGCACTCTACTTGTTAGCACGGCGGCGGCTGCGCAACCCTCTCCAAGTGGCCAGTGGACGAGCACAGAAGTTTGCTTAAGAGGGGAATAATGACTGGAGACCCACTGCTGAGCTAAATCTAAACTGCTGACCCACAGCAAGCTGTCCTCAGACCGTGAGAAACGGGCCTCTTTCCTTGCCAAGAATGTGGGTGGCCGGCCCTCTTGCACCAGGAAGCCTATCTGAAGAGTGTGGCCGTTTGCAGCAGCAGAATTCTCTCAGACTGCTGTCGTTACATGCACACGTTGCCCACCCACCCTGCCCTTTTTGTTTTGTTTTTTTTAATTTCTTTTTACAAAAAGTTCTTGTAATCTGTGCCTAAGTACGGCATGTACGCACACAAGGAAATGGAACTGGCATGTGTGCGTGCATTTTTCACTTCCACTTGTCAGGCAGCTTGTTGAAATGAGGCCAAAAGACTTGGGAGAAGAATTAAACGGCAGCCACATTCACAAGTTAAGTCGCTGGAAATTCCCTGTGAATTTTGATGCCATTACGCTTTTTTTTCTGACTTGACACAAAGACACAAAGCAACCCATCCCACCAGCTCATCACAAAGTGTACAAGGCATTGTATAAAGCAACGGGAGCAGTGGCCATACAGGATAAGAGGCTGCACTGTGCTGTCAGTTAGGGGGATTTCAGCTCCGCGGTCTTCAAACCCGGAGTCAAAAGGTCACAGTCTGTGCGAGATAGCAGGGGCCACAACTTGTGTGTGTGTGTGTGTGGAGGAGGGGGGTCTGTATGTGTGAGTCACTGCGTTGCGCTGACACACGAGACGCCATATGTTTCCACCCAGTTCACAGAAGAACAAATGCGCCGTCCCCTTTCACGGAGGGCCCACAAGCGTCGGCTTTCTCACTCATCCCATGTGTGTGGGTTGACGCAGCAAGGGCCAACAAGCGGGATGTTGTGAAGGAAACGTATATGGGACACCCGCTTATGATGTCCATATAGTATGAAGAAAATGGCTTTTAAAAACTTTCTTAAACTTTCTTTGTCAGGGTTTCACAGTGAATCTTGTGAAGAAAATTGAGACAGTGATTTGTTTTTGAAGGTTAATTGCTGAGAATTCCTGAAGAGTAGTTTTATAAGAACGTTGAGAATGCTACCTTGCTAATGTGCAGACATTTATATATATATATTTATAGATATATATCTTTCTTTTTATCGTTTATATATCTTGGCTTCGTTTTTTTACAGTTATTTTTTGCACAAATAAATCTGCTTTTTGCACAGCCGTATTTTGCACAAACCCTTACTCTCATATAGTTTTAGCAATTATTTATTTATATTTATATTTTTTCTCCATATATTTTTCAGTGTTGTTATTTTTTTTTTTCATTTTTTTTTTTTTTTGTTTATATTTTTGCCAGATTCCGAAATGACAACCTAAGGAAATTTCTTATGTCTTATCTTCTGATATAGTTCCCTGAAAATGACAAAGAGGAAAAAAATATCTGTTTTTTACAACCTGGACCTTATTTCTGCCATAAAATACGATCATTTACTCACCCATATAACTTTGATGTTATCTGGTGTCGTTCGTCAGATATTTAGATCTGCGTATATCCATATAGTGGGAGTGACTGGGGCACCGAAATGCAGCCTCTAAATAACGCATTATCTGCCACAAAACTTGTTAATTTCACCAATATTTTGTTATGATACGCTAGTGCTATTCCCCGTTGAGTCTGAAGTTACCTGTTATCATCATCCGGGGTCTGTAGATTGACCTACTAACCTCTGACCTGGATGATGTCATCTCCGAGCGCCATGCAAACCCCGCGACGGTCGGCTTTTTTACCTGTAATTTGCTACTGCTAGTTTTTTGCAACATGGCTGAATATTTTTCCAATTCTGAGGTTGTGGACGACGATTTTGTTTATGATAGACGTCCTTACTGTTTTGAGTCAGAGTATACGGATGAGGAGCTCGTTGAAAGGAGGATGTGGAGTCAGAGCGAGGAACAGCTGGCCAAAGAACGACAAACCGCTGCAAGTCCACGAATAGACAACAGGTAACTCCGGACTCAACGGGGAATAGCACTAGTGTATCATAACAAAATATTGGTGAAGTTAAGAAGTTTCGCGGCAGATAATGCGATATTTAGAGGCTGCGTTTCGGTGCCCCAGTCACTCCCACTATATGGATATACGCGGATCTAAATATCGTCCGAACAACTCCAAATGACACCAAAGTTATATGGGTGAGTAAACGATCGTATTTTATGCCAGAAATAAGGTCCAGGTAAAAAACAGTAGTTCCCCTTTAAGTGCTTTAAAAAGTCACATACAGGACATGCAACAGGGTGGAGTACGCAGTGTTGTGCCAAGTGGGGGGCCCCTTATGGAGGTCCACTTCTCCAACTTCGCCACCGCTGTAGTTTAAAGTTTCTGGAGCCCAAAGCATTTGCCTTCCTTGCTTGTCGACTAGTTTAATATACAAGCTGCATAAAAACTTTCAATAAAAAACCTGGAACTTGAAAGAGGATACTGTTAAAAAGAAACACACACACTTCACATTTGTGCAGTTTCATTCGCTTGCCTGGCAGCATCCACCTGCTTAGGTTGTCAGGCAAAGTGTGCAGAGTGCTCTGCAGGTCACCGTCTTATCTGTTAGGTTGTTTGTGTTTCTGGGTCAGAACTGTTGCTCTGGCGACACAGTCCTACCGCAGAGGTTTAAAATCTTTAATATCGCACGTGCAACGCTGGCGCCGAGGCGCAAAACGCAACAGCCTGAGGAGTAAAAAGTCTACACGAAGCACGCTTCTGTTTTACTGTCACATTTTAGAGGTAATTTTGCTTTGCTGCACTCGGTGACACAGTTCTCTGCTGTGTTTCACACTCAAGTTTGAAAAGTGTTGCTTCCACTGGGCGTGTAAGTGTTTATTTGGCTAAATAAACAGAATCTACAAGGTGTCAATAACTGAGGAAGTGTTTCTCTGCTCAACCCCACTTTGTGGTTTGTGCTGATAAGACATAACTGACCTGTGATATTGAGGACCAAATGGAAAAAAATCTAAAATACATACATCAGGTTTTTTCTTATTTAGGGAGACGACATGTCTGAGTGGCTCCCGCAGAAAGACAATTGTCCAGACATAAGACACTGTTTATTTATCCGACATATGGGAAATTTCCTTGTCATAGTAGCACTGAAAGGGCATTCTGTATGTACATTGTGGTGGTAGAAAGTTTACAAGTAAATTATTGCTATGAGACGGTGAGGCAGTGGTTCGTGCAACATAAGGCGGTGCAAAAAGCAGATTTTATTTGTGCAAAAACTTACTAAAAAAAAAAAATCTGTTTTTTACAACCTGGACCTTATTTCTGGCATAAAATACGATCATTTACTCACCCATATAACGTTGATGTTATCTGGTGTTGTTCGTCAGATATTTAGATCAGCGTAAATCCATATAGTGGGAGTGACTGGGGCACCGAAATGCAGCCTCTAAATAACACATTATCTGCCATGAAACTCGTTCATTTCACCAATATTTTGTTATGATATGCTAGTGCTATTCCCCGTTGAGTCCGAAGTTACTTGTTATCATCATCCGGGGTCTGTAGATTGACCTACTAACTTCTGACCTGGATGATGTCATCTCTGAGCGCAATTTGCTGCTGCAGTTTTGAGCCAGAGTATACGGATGAGGAGCTCACTGAAAGGAGGATGCAGGGGCAGAGAGAGGAACAGCTGGCCAAAGAACAACAAACTACTGCATGTCTGCGAATAGATAACAGTAACTCCAGACTCAGCGGGGAATAGCACTAGTGTATCATGACAAAATATTGGTGAAATGAACGAGTTTCGCGGCAGATAATGCGTTATTTAGAGGCTGCGTTTCGGTGCCCCATTCACTCCCACTATATTCAATTCAATTTTATTTATATAGCGTCAATAACAATAATGGAAAATGGATATACGCTGATCTAATTATCTCCGGACTGACTACAAATTACACACTCGTTATACGGGTGAGTAAACGATCGTATTTTACGCCAGAAATAAGGTGCAGGTTGTAAAAAACGGTAATTCCCCTTTAATGTCCAGCGTGAAGTGCTATCCACCACCTCCTTCGTCTTCCTGGCACTGATGTGCAGGTGGTTCACACCAGTCTACAAATCTGGAGATGACCTCCTTATACTCCCTGATCGCTTCCCCGACTCAGTAGCGCTAAAATATTGTGCGTATCCATGGTGTTGTTAACGCAACCGCTATGAAAAAAATTGGATGCGCATATTTCAGTTGTTACCAGCCATTGTGCAACACCACCAGCTTCAGGTAAGATACTAGCAGTGCTGTCTCGTTTCATTTTACTTCCACGTCTGTGCATTCTTAAGAATGAACTTGTTTTCCTTCGCTTGCATCTTTTTTCTCGCAGCTCAGCCTATTTTGCAATCACAACTTTTTTCCTTCCTCCCCTCGCAGTCGCCACACAACTTTGGGAAACTGAAAAAAAAAAAAAAAAAAAAAAAAGAAAACAACTCTTCTTCTCGCGATAGTAACTCGCTGAGGCAGCCGCCATATTCTGTGACAGTATTTTGATTCGTATCTGCTGGAAGTGAGGAAAAAGAGAAAAGTGAAGGGCTGTCGAGGGGAGGGGGGGCCGAAGAAGAGGAGCTGTCAAAAAGGTATTCCCGAGTCTCTGTCAAACGGCGGAGGGCTGAGGCTCGGTATCCCTCCCCTAACGCTATTTCGAGGACACAGAAGGCCCGGGGCCTCGGTTGCAGTTGGCTCTCCGTTTCCCTGGCAGTAACTGGACCCCTTCTCGGCTTCTCATCTCCCAGCACCGCGGCCCTCCGGAGGTCCGGTGGCGGTCTCGGGTGTTCAAGGCGGCCCGGGGAGCGGCGGCGGCGGCAGCAGCAGCAGCAGCAGCAGCGTCGGACACCGTAACGTAAGTTACACTTAAACCAACGTTCGATTTTTGCCAGTTAGCAACAGCCGGAAGAAACGGTTTTAACGGCGTTGCTGTGAAATTAACGAGCAGCTTCGGCGTCTCTCGTGTGGCGAGTCCTTCTGCATACGGCGCCGTTGGCTTTGAAAGAAAATGGAGAGAAAAACTTTTCAGATGTGGAAAAAGTTTTTTTTTTTTTTTTTTTTTTTTTTTGTCCACAGCAAGAAGCTAGCTAAGTTAGCTAAGTGTTTGGAGGCTGCTCCCGTGTCTTGGCCGAGTTAGCAAATCATCACCTATTGTCTGAAAACGTTCATTTCCCCCCCAACTTCTCCTCTAAGGCTTCTTTTTTAACATTAACGTCTTCTAGGTGATTTTTACGTCTCCTTTTTTTTGTGTGTGTGTGTTTTAGCTTCACGCAGACTGGCCGCTACATGTTTTGTAGCCAGTGTTAGCCCATGCTACTTTTTCCATTGAGTTCTCTCCGTCGCAACATTAGTCGTGGATGGAAACGTTAAATCATAAAAAAAAAAAACGAAGCTCGACTTAACCTCCTACCCGGAGTGTTTTATCTCAAACGGTTAATAGTTCACCTCTAAGATGCGACACCGAAACTAGTTTTTGTATAAAAAATGGAAAAATGTGTTGTTTTATATATATATTTTTATATTTAGTTGTGTGTCTGCACCAGTTTAGCACACATACACGTTAATGTATTATAAACTCTACTACATATCTATATATATGTATAAGAAATGCAAAGAGATTGGTTGAGGTTTAAACACTGACTGGTTTTAGTGTTGCACAACTCCTTTAAACACCTTCTTTTTTGGCTTTTTAAAACCTGAGCCCATTAAAGACTTATAACTACATGTTTTTTTTTGACTTTCCTCCTCCTCAGTGGGTCAGATATCACTCATTTGTGCCAGTTGTGATTCAAACAGATATATAGGTCAATCATCCACTTCTCCTGTCCTCTTGTTCCTGGTACAGTTGAGAAGTAAGAAGATGAGGTGTGTTTATCCGGAGATAAATTAACCTGTGAGGATTTTCTGCTGCCACTAAAAGGTGGCGGGACGGATGGAAAAAGTCGTTGGGTTTTAAGGTGTTTCAAAGTTTTGACGAGTCGCGACCGAGTCTGTGTTTTCACTGCAGATGATTTGAGATGGTTTCCTAGCTTTCTGTCTTCTTGGTTTTCTTTAATGCGGTGCAAGCGAGGCCCGAACGATTTATAGTGTTTTAATTAATCAACATGATATATATATATATATATATGTGTATTGTTTGATAAAAGCAAAGCTGAGAGCATAGTTTTTAAGTCATTGTCCTTGATTAGAGTAGTTAATATGGTCATGTTTCATATACACTGATCAGGCATAACATTATGACCCCTGACGGGTGAGGTGAATGGGAATCTTCTGACAAAACAAATGTTCTGCTGGGAAACGTTTGGACCTGGTGTTCATTCATGTGGAGGTTACTTAGACATGCACCACCCAGGCACCTCCACCTGCCATCCCCAGCAGGATGCGCACACAGAAACGGTAACGGAACCAAAAAAAAAAACAAAAACATAAAATTAACTAGATCCCAAAACTGATCAAGTATCTGTGGGATGATCCACAGAGGCCCCCCTCCCCTCAACCCGTAGGACCCAAAGGGGCCCCCCTCTAACAACATCCTGTTGCCAGACACCACAGGACACCCTCAGAAGACCCATGTCCATTCTCTGATGAGTCCCAACTGTTTTGGAGGGGCACGAGGGAGGTGGTCATAATGTTATGTCTGATCAGTGTGTGTGTGTGTTTTAAAGGTTTTCAGCGGTTTTCATCGTGATTGCATCCCAAACAAACAAACACAAAAAACAAAACGCTGCTATTTGGGTCGTCGCCATTTCACTGTTTCTTCCTTCCTTCCTTCAATGCATGGTAGCATTCAGACATTTTTGGTGGTCTACTTGGCACCGTGCACCCCCCACCCCCACCCCCCCACCCCCCTCTGGGTGTGTTCAGACTGACTGCGTTTCTCCATGTTGTGTTACTTACTTAGGCCGGTCTTCATATTAACATGAGCCGCCAGTCAGAACGATGCAAAACGCTGGTTGGTCGGTTGGTTGTGGATGGAAAAGTCTGTCCGCTGTCCCCGGGCCGGTTTGGAAGGTAATCAGTCTGTGTCCAATTAGTGTTTTTACTCCAAAAAGGAAAAAGGACTCGCCTTTTTGAAAATTGTGATTGACTTTGTGATGTTAAGGTTTGATTTATCAGACTGCTGCTGTTTATAAGTCACGCAGTAAAACGACCGCCTACCTACCTGTAGCTTTTATAATCCCGGCTTCGTAGACGTCGACTGGCTCGAGGCTCGAGTTCGTTCGCGAGTCCCTTTTAATAACTCGGTTTCACTACTGCGTCGGCCTCCAAACACCTCCGGGCCGACCGTAGTCGCAGCTCGACCGGCGAGAGTGCGTATCATTCATTAGCAGCTTGCCTGTCTTGACTCGCAGTCAACATTGCACTTCCTGACCAACAAGCTGCCACGGCCGACTGTTTATAGGTGCAGACCCCTAACTGAAACCATGTGTGCCTGTAGCTGGGCAAACACGTTGCTAGGAGACCTCGCTGACTCGCCACTCGCTCGGAGGGGCTCGGCAACGGACGCTCGCTCGCTCGCTCGCTCGGGAAGCTGGCGCGATGAGCGCTAAATCGGGATCTCGGTGCGGCCCGTGCGCTCGGCACCAGGCTGCTAATTGCTTAACTTGGACAAGTAAAGGAATCTCAAAGGAATGCGCGGATCGTGGGGTGTAAACTTCAAAAGTGCGTCGCCGATGTTTTTCGCCCTGATGCTACCTGACGGGAGGTGTCGGGCTCGTGTTTGCGTCCGTGCGACAAACAAGCAGAAGTAACACTTGCGAACGTCGGAGGACTTTTCACAACGAGCTGAGTTTGCGGCACGCTGTCGCTGAAGTCCGTGCCAGTTCTTAAATCTTCTTTCCTGAAAAACCTGTTTCCTGATTTATCATTTGCAGCTTGCACAACAAGTTATCACCACAGAGCGAAAAGGGTGGGGGCGTAAAATGATAATTGCCGCACATGAGACGCTTGGATAGAGTACAAATGATTGTTGTTTGGATCGACATCAACGTTTCTTTCTCTGCTTACCTTTCCGTTTTTCTGAATGTCAGAAGGGATTGTCTTTAAGAGGCCGCAAACGCTGAACTACCGTGCAGCTACAACTGCTCAGGAACTCGTCCCGTGCGGCGCGTTACCGTCGTAGTAAAGAAAGCGTCACGGTGAGGACCTGTTACGCCGAACGGGAATCAAGTAGGTGGATGGGAAGGATCCGTTGCTGCAAGTCAGGAAGAGGGCTCGGTGCTCGTAACCCTCCCCCCTTCTCCTGTGTGTGTGTGTGTGTGTGTGTGTGTGTGTGTGTGTGTGTGTGTGTGTGTGTGTGTGTGGCTGTCAGGAAGAGAGGCTTTTACTGAAGCCCCCCTCCCCCTGTTTGGTTCTCCCGACTTCTCCCCTTTAAATGGAGTCCTCCATTACTTACGCAGGCTTGTTCCCGGTCCTCTCCAGTTCAAGGGTTAAATTGCACGCATTCAGGCCGACGCTGCACAGTCGACTATACCTCTCGCTGTCGACCGCCGCTCGGCGCTTGTTTACTTTGAATGCTGCAGCGGCTCAGAAATAACCGAGGCATCTTTTAAGATGGCACAGTAGGATTTCAGTTTTGTGCAAGGGGCCATGATAAATCTACATTAATGGACTTTTATTTAGAAACTGCATAAAGCTTTCATTTGCAGTTGCGTTGCCGTTAAACTCCATCAACTGCTGTGAACGTCAAGGCCTTTAGTTGCTGCTTTCTTGACTTTCAGGACTTTCAGCTGGTCACAAACGTTGGTTAGCTTATCTGAGCTGTGAATAGAGACTGTAAAAAAAAAAAAAGCACTTAGTTCCTGTGATGTTACGGTTTTGATGCCTGTAGTTTTGGTATCTTTGGCTGTCAACACAACCAATTAAAAGAAATTTAAACAAAGACATACTACTACAGCAACAGCATAGGCTGAGTTTTGCCTCCTCAATACCCCCCCGGCGTTGGGTAACGGCAATCTGACATAGGACGACAGGGCAATCTTGACTTTTGAGAAGATTGCCCAACCACAGTACTAATTACGGCTGTCAGAAAGCAAATCTTATTGGGAAAATAGCTTACTGTTAAATGCCTTTTAGTATAAACTAACAAGACATTTTTAGGTGACAGCATTTTAATATTAGACAGTTTGTTAATAATTATTGTTTCATCATTTTTTTGTCTGATCTGTGGTGCCTCGTCGGGGGTCCGGCTGTAACTTGATCCGGAGACCTGCTCCTGCTCTGGTCAGGACTATCTTCCCTGCCATCTGCAGCAGCAGCAGCAGCAGCAGCAGAGCTCCAAGCATACTCAACACTTTCCCCCCTCCTCCCCCACCAGATTCAATTGATATGTCGGCCTGTTCCTCACAGACATTCGGGGTCAATCTGTTCTTTATCTCTGGTTTTACACGGGTCAGAACTTCGGGGGTCGGGAAGAGCTTTTAACGTGACAAGTTGTAATCGGCTTGAGTTATTTTAACTTCGTCTTGCCTCTCCTCTGCGGCGGAGCTGGAGAGAAATGCTGCAGAATAAAGCTCACGACCTCCGTGGACGAGCAGCGATTGAGACTAAAGACTCGTTAGGTGAAAGGTAGAGGAGAGGTTGTCCACGAACTGCAGAGTTAGTATTTCTATCGCTGGAGCGTGCTACGTGCCGAAGTGTCCTTGAGCAAGATACTGATCCCCCCCAGTTGCTCTCAGTGCTTGGTGCTGGTGTGAGGAAATAGGTATATAGGTCACTGCGACTGTCGAGCGCTTTGAGAACCTACAGGTAGAAAATATGTGGTTCTGAAATTGAAATATTTTCACTAAATGAGTTTTAAAAGCTCCATATATCTGCAGAGTTTGCTGATAACACACTACGAGTGACCTCTTTCGATCAGCGCAAACTTACAAGTCATCTGCTGACTTTAACTGATGCTTGTACACGATCTTTTTATCAGTGAGTAAAGCTGATGATCTAAATCAGGCAAGAAATTTATAGCCAAGCGAGGAGTCACTGGCTATTTTTTATTGTCAGACAGTCTGCAGCGAGCGAGCGAGCGAGCCGAGCGGTTTCAGTTCAGAACTGTGGAGGCCGTGCACCCGTCTGCGTCAGGCATTTGTTTAGCAGACGGGATGTCAAAGCGACCAACTGCGTAGATGTTGCAACCCTCGTTCAGATAAGGAAACACGGATGCACAGTGAGATTCGGTTCCACTTTGCTGCGTCTGATCGAAGGTGTCGTTGTGTGCCTGTTTCTCTTGTTACGTGCATCAACAAACAAAGACTGCATTAAGAGCAGCCCCACGTCCGCGCTCAGAAGCTTTTGTTTTAAAATGATAATCATCTCTTGTCAAGAAATAATCTCAACCCATGAAAGAAGCTTGTGAGGCTTGCGACTACATTTAGGGCCTCTGTACGTGGGAATTAGCGCACGTTGCTGAAATAATAGCTCGCTTCCTGCACATGTTTGCACTAGTCACTTGATAAAATTCCTTGAATTTGCTATTTGAGCTAAATGAACCAGTCTAGGGAGATGTCTTTGTTGTCTCCTGGAAAGGGTTCTTGGAATAAAGGAGTGATGATTCAGGGAAGAACACGTAGTCCTTAACTGCCAGGGCAGTGAACAGTAAGCTCAACCATATTAACAAGTCTTCAGTGTGTTTTAAAATGAAAACTTATTAGTTTGGACGCAGCCTGATAAACAGAGTCCACCGTCCCTTTCTCCATCTCGACGCCCTCGATCTGGGCTCTGGGTTAAATCTCTTAACGCCTCTCTGTCACTCTACAGCAGGGGCGTCAAACACATTTTATTTCGGGGGGCCCACACACAGCCCACAAGTTGATCTAGAGTGGGCCGGTCCAGTAAGATAATAGCATAATAACCTACGAGTCCGTTTGTTTTAGCGCAAAGAAGATCAAGAAAATTAGGAGAATGTTTACATTTAATGAACTAGCCTTAAAAAAAAAATGAAATTTTGTCTGCTGTTTAGTCCCAGGTCTCTGTGTTGTATTGTGTCCACTTCTCTTACTAAAACAGTGGACAACTTAGGGACAGCAGGTATTTTCATTTAAAAAAAAAATTGCAGTCTTCTAACTTTGCAAATTCACGCTGCGGGCCAGATTAGACCCTCTGGGCGGGCCGCTTTTGGCCCGCGGGCCGTATGTTTGACACCAGTGCTCTACAATCACCACCTCAACTTCCCTAAACCGACTCACCCTCTGTCACAAGTTTAACAGGTGGCCTAATTCCTCAAAATCGTCTAGAACGTTTATTTTAGCCCCAAAAAAAAACAAAAAAAACAAAACAAGTTAGCGCCATTATCTCGGTCCGCTCTCGGTTATTTATCTTTGAAAAGGTTCACTTTGAAATTGCAGCAAGTGCAGCAGTTGCGCCGTTCGCATAACGCAAACTTCTCGGCCACATGCTGTCGTTGCTGCTGTTGAGAGTTTTGCAACACAAGACGCAACTTGCATCAGATTGTTTTACACTCCTTTTAAAACGAAACGCGTTCAATTATGTTATTATTGACACGCACACATATACCGGCTCATCCAGATCATCTTAACGAGCTCTCAGATCGCACCCGATGAAACATATTACATTTTAATAACTTGATTTGTGTTTTAAAGTGCGCGTTCTGTGTCGCTCTCGTTTTATACAGTTTTTATAGTATCTCGCTGTACTCGGGGTTTTATTCGCCGCACCGTTTTATCCTCGCAGTCTCGTAAAAGCAAATGGGTGTTGGCAAATTAGCGTTGGCTGTAAACGCCGCTATGCTTAACGCTGGATGGTTACTTCCAGTTTATCTGTGCATCTTTCACCTGTCGCATAAACCGTATATAAATACATTATCCTTAGTAGGTAGATGTAAATCCAGTTAAGTTCTCCTTGCAGTAGAAAAGTACACGGGGCTTTACTTACTTTGGCAGGATGGATGTTGCCATTAAACTACTTTTCTTTACATTTGTTCATTATATTTAGAGTTTTGTGAAGGCGTTGTGTAGTGAATATCGATGGAAAGTTGTTAACAATAGCTTTAAGTGATCAACGCAATAAAAAAAGAACAACAAATGCAGAAACTTGAAGAATGAAGAATTATCGACTAAAAACGCCATTATTTATTAGTTTTTGCAGACCAGAGTAAATTAACTCAAGTATTAACCAAAGTTTACAGACCGATGAATTGTTCAGCTAAATAAATTAACTCCAAAATAGACACCCCCCCCCCCCCCTGTAACCGGGGGTAATTGTAAATCAAGACTTGAGCGCGGTGGAATAATTAAAGAGCAGCTTTTCCTGCTAATGAAGTGTTTTTCAAGTTTTTTTTTTCATTCGCAGAGAAACTCCGGCTATGAAATCGGATAGCGGCGCAACCCGTCAATTAAAGGAACGCGGAGGAGCTCCGTCCACCGGCTCCCTTTGGACGCGGCGCTTTAAAGCTAATTGGAACCAGAGTGGGTGTGTGTGTGTTAAACGGGCACATGTTTGGGAAAGACGGCAGCGAAGCTCTTGAGACGCTCTGGCATTGTTAGCGGGATCAGTGTTGCGCTGCTTGAAAGATTCATTTCCACCCCTGCTTCTCTCTTCTTTTTCTTTTTATGATTTTATGGTCAATAGAAGCAGCAGACTAGGAGGATTGGGCTTTAATTTATTTCGAATGAGAAAATGCGCCGTGACAACCGCCGACATATTGGCATGCAATCTGCCGAGGCTGCAGAAAACCTGTTTACTTCCTGTTGTTGGGAGTTCTTGGTGTGATTTGCCTTCACGTACGACAAGGTGCAGGAACCAACAGGTTGTCGTTGGTGTCATTTTGCTCTTTGAGTCGATATATTTGTGTCTCTGTGCGGTAAATCCTCGCGCGAAAACGTTTCAATTTCAGCGAATATTAAGGATAACAACAAATATCCCATTCAGCTGCTTTCTACTGTTTCTTACTGTAGCGTGTTACTACGCTTACTACGCCGCCGCTCGCGCACGCACTGCTCATTTTGAAAGCAAACCTCGGTGCGAGAGCGTACAGGAAGATGGGTTCGGTGGTTATCTCCGGCCTCCGCGCTCCTCCAGAATCGCGCAGACCAGTGTCTCTGCAGCAGGATGTGTGTTCGACACAAACACTTCCTCTCGGCGTAGTACGTCGCTTTGACAAACACCTCAGTTTGCAATTTGTTTTTTTCCGCGTTTGGCCGTGCCCCGTTGTCAGAGCTCAGACCCCCGACGAGACGTTTTGAAATTGGGTTTGCATCACGCACGCACACTTGAGGAGAAACTTTAGTGTTCTGTTTTTGTAATCTGAAACATCCACGCACACCGCGAGGTTTGGAAATCTGTGCAACACACACACACACTGCATTATTTAGATTATTGTGCCAGAGGGAGCAATGCACCAGCTTGTGATCTCACAGGGGAAGCAGATGTAAACAAAACAGTACAGGGGTGCACCAATGCGCTGTAGTGGTTGTGGAGGAAAAAACATAAAGCAGAAGCAGGCTGAACGAGTGTCTTATAGTGTCTATTCTAATTGCCAGATCTGTCAACAATCGTATTCCAGCTAGTAAATCTCCTTGTAGATTTGCCCCTCTCATTGTCTGACATGTTATGATATTATTCCCTACTGTCACAAAGAGTCTGCGAACAGTTTGGAGGGTTTAAATCTGTGTTTGTAAACCCCCCCCCTGCAGATTACGTTATTTGCGCTGAAAGACCGGGAATTCTCCTCCCGATTGTCGAGAGAGAGAGGAGGGGGGGGGGGGGGGGATGAATCGGGCTCCGAACTCCGGTAGCGTCTGCCCAGATTTAGTTTTTACATCCTTTAAATTAAAGGATTATCTCATGATGCGCGAGTAAATAATCTTCTTTTTTTTCGAGGCTTGCGATAATGTGTTTGAGGACTGTGGAGCTGTCATTGAGGGAATCGCGGGCCAAAAGTTGGTTTGGTGAAGACAAATACACGACTCGACGCCGGCAGTGATCTCCGCCAGAGCGTTTCCAGATCTTACCTGACATCACTCGGGGGGGGGGAAGTTGAGGAAAGTTAGCGCGCCGTATGACAAAAATTAGAGTGACTTGCAGATGGTCCTCCAGTTATATAGGACGTATTAATCCACACTTCAATTATAAAGGCCTGATCCAATAAAGGTTCAAAAAAGGCAACTTGACTTGTAGAGTTTGTTTTTTTTGAGAAGACGTTTCACCACTCATCATCCGAGTAGCTTCTTCAGTTCTAGAGGACTGGTGGGACAGTCTGAGGTTTAAATATTGCAGCGGTCCACCTACAACCTGAAGGACAAAGGACACTCCTTTGAAGATCACAACGTCCAAATCTTAGCCAGAGAAGACCGATTGGTTTGAAGGAGGAGTAAAGGACGCCATCCATGTCAGACTGTGAAAAACCTTCACTAAACAGAGGAGGTGGACTGAGGTTTAATCTGCCATCTATTTACGATACAGTTTTAACTTCTGTCCTCCAAGAAGTTTCAACCTCATTCACACCTTGAGACTGGAGACTCTGACAGCCAAGGGTCGTTAGAGAACCATTCATAGGGAAGAGGACAGGGACGAAACAGTCCCCCCTCAACAACAGGTAAGTACCCAGTCGTTAATGGAAATGAGCCGCACCAGTTTCTGGTTATTAGCGTAACGAGCAAGTTTTTTCAGGAGGAGTCCCTATTTAAACCTCAGACTGTCCCACCAGTCCCCTAGAACTGAAGAAGCTACTCGGATGATGAGTGGTGAAACTGCTTCTCTAAAAACTCTACAAGCCTTTTTTGAACCTTTGTTGGATAAACCATGACCTGGATGACACATAAAGGCCTCGTGTGTGGCCTTTAAAGTAGTTATCGGGTACTGGAATAAATGCAAATCAAGGTAAAAAATCTTCAAGTTTCACTTCTGCCTGCTTATGAAACTCTAACCCCAAATAGTCAGACCAGCGAGTATTTGCTTGGATGATAGTGTAGCAACCAACCGATCAAGCGATCAGTTGATCACGTCCTCAGAAAACCTGACGTCCACTCGAATGAAGGGACGAGGTTAAAGCAGCGCTACTGTTGTAACATAACACATACGCTAAGTCGAGCTCTTTGTTTTTCGCCGTTCACTGCAGCATTGTTCAACTGTCAAAGCTACATTTCAGGTAGCAGACTTTTTTATTTTTTACTTTTTCTTACTCCACAAACACAAGCGCAGCTGAATTAAACATGACACTTCCCAAGCTTTGTTCACTTTTTCCACAAATGAACAGCTTTTGGCAGGCTTCGTCCAACATTAGCAACTGTGTAAAAAAATAGGTTTACATAACCCCGTGGAACAAAAAGGCAGCAGACACACTGATCTGATCAAGATATAGAGGTATGTATGCGACTTTTACGTCTATTCTAGACTGTGGCTGCATAAACAACAATTTAGTAAATTGAATTAGCTTTGTTTATTCAAAATGGACTGCGCACACCGCAAATATCAACGTTGCCGCTTCATCCACTGCACCAGATTATAGCTTCAAGTGAATTTGCATCGATTTCCAAGAGTAATTTTTTTAGTGCATCCATGAATTTCTGCATTATGAGCGAGCACATTGCACGTTGGCGTCTCGGTTGCTTGTTTTCTGTTGGATGAACATTGCAGGGCGGCCGTCTTATCACTCCCGTGCTTATCATTTGGGCAGTTTCTGGCCCCCCCCATCCCCTCTGACTTCCTCCAACCTTTACTCTCAGATGCGGCGCAGAAACTTCTGTGCTGTTCGTAAATGCCACACGGGGTCCCGCTCTGTCCTTCGTCATTGTTCCCGGCCTGCTGATGGTCTTTCATCTCCCTCAGGTTTTTTTTTTTTTTTTGTGCCGACAAACTTCGGGAACTTCGGGCTTTGATCTGGTGCCCTATCAGTGATAGCGTGGGCCTCGGTCTCCTATACTCCCTTCGCTGTCTCGCTCTGAAAACATATTGTCGCGGGGGGGGGGGGGGGGGGGGGCGTGGTGGACGACCCACCCAGCTGAAAAGCCTTTTGTTTGTTGTGGTTCGGCGTAGTTTTCCAAGGGCAACTGTCTGTGTGGGTCTCCCGTGAAATTCTTTGAGTAGTTTTGTAGTCTAGTAGATTAGACCCCCCGTATTTGCCAACGTTTTGCAGCCTAGTGCAAATCAGATGTAACCACCTGAGCTGCAAACACACGGTACACACTAGTAAAGCCTGTCAACCTGCTGGTTATTTTATGGTCTTGGATTGATAGGGGCGGTGAAAAGAGGAAATCACGGGGCGAGAGAGGAGGAGGTATATAGGCTGGGATCCTTCCTGCACCTTTGCAGTCAGGACTAAAGCCTTAATTTATGGTGCACCTGCTAATTCAGGTCAGCTGTTGGGATGCCCTGCGTTGCTTTAGTTGTTGTTGCATAGGCAGAGGCATTAAATCTCCCTTTGTTTACAACTTTTCTGATAGTTACCTATTACTCATGCGTGGAAACTCCTCTTCAGCGTACAGGCCCTCAGTCTGGGGATACCCCCGGGTTAGCTAAGTCCACCCCCTTACCTGCCCCCTTCCTCCTAACCCTCATATCCCTTTTCTTCCCTCTCCTCCATGGGAGCCCTTTCGCCCCGCAAACCTACTGGCCTGCTTCTGCTCCTGGTTAGAGATGTCATAACAGAGCCGCTCTGCTGTGGTATTCCTTCGTGGAATGCGCTCCATTGGGTTCTGGTGTGTGTGTGTGTGTGTCTGTGTGGTTGTGCGGTTTGGCTGCTGTCTGTGTAGCACATCAGACCAGGCCGGCGCTGGCACCCTCCTCGGCACACCTGTTGGTGCCAGTCTAGTAAGAAACCAGCGCTGTGGCATTACTCCCGTTCTCCGTAGACGGCAGCACGGCCAAAAAACTGTGGGTGTGTGGGAAAAAGACCACTGTGCGTACGTAAACCTGCTCATTGTGCAGAATAACACTCATGATAGGCGTCAATACGTATAACTTGTACCGTTATATGGTCCTTGCAGTCGTATGGAGGATGGTGAAGAGTTACTGGGTTGTTGATCAGCATCAGTTAATGGTTTCCACATCTTACTTTTCGGGGCCAAATTCTTCGCTGTCATTTGCGTTTTCAGTGGAAAACAACACATTTAAGATTTAAATTACTACATGTTTGTTGAAGACAAAGGGGACAAAGGCAATGTTGTTGGTACTGGGGGGCCATCTGTGGCTCGGTTGGTAGAGTGGTTTGCCCACAAACCAGAAGGTTGCCAGTTTGAGCAACATACTAGTGTTTGGCACTTGGTGTGTGAATCTGTGTGAGTGAGTGGGGCACCAAATGCATGTACAAAAGTGCACTATTAAATACCAAGACCATCTATTTTTAGACATTTCAGTGACTTTTCTGGGACATTCCACTAAAAAGGAAACCAGACACTGTTAATTATTAAAAAAAAAAGGAAGACAAAGATCCTGGATTGCCCTTAGCTCCCTTTTAAAGTTCTAGGTTGAGAGCCTCGGTTCTTCTATAAAAACCTTTTATTGGACACGCTTGAACAGCAGTGTAACTTTGCTGATACAAGATTTTGAAATAATGTAAGGTCATCAACAAGTCTCCTGTCTGAGTTTTACTTTACTAGTTTTGTTACATATCACTTAAAGGGGAATTGCCATTTTTTACAACCTGGACCTTATTTCTGGCATAAAATACGACTGTTAACATAAAAGTTTGGTGTTATTTGGAGTCGTTGGTCAGATATTTAGATCCGCCTACATCCATATAGTGGGAGTGAATGGGGCACCCAAACGCAGCCTCTACATAACACATTATCTGCAGTGGAACTCGTTCATTTCACCAATATTTTGTTATGATGCTCTAGCGCTATTCCCCGTTGAGTCCGGAGTTACCTGTTATCATCATCCAGGTTCTGATTGACCTACTAACCTCTGACCTGGACGATGTCATCTCTGAGCTGCACGTCCGCGAATAGATAACGGGTAACTCCGGACTCAACGGGGAATAGCACTAGCGTATCATAACAAAATATTGGTGAAATGAACGAGTTTCGCGGCAGATAATGCGTCATTTAGAGGCTGTGTTTCGGTGCCCCATTCACTCCCACTATATGGATATACGTGGATCTAAATATCGTCCGAACGACGGCAAATGACACCAAAGTTATATGGGTGAGTAAACGGTCGTATTTTATGCCAGAAATAAAGTCCAGGTTGTAAAAAAACAGTAGTTCTCCTTTAAGGGCAGCACTTTTGAAATGCTTTTGGATAAGACGCTGCTTGACTAATGTTGCCTCTAACTGCTTCTAAAATCACAATGCCTGAAGTATTATTTTTATGTCCACACATTAAACCTAGTAATGCAATTAAACAAGACAGATTTAGAGAGATTTGATGGAGCGCTACCATTTTCCCCTTCCTTCTTATTATTACGACAGCGTCTTGGATAGCAAGAGATGATGAGACAGAAAACTTTTGCGTTTCCTTAAATGCAGGGCTAAACACAAGCTACTCTGCATAGACTAAATGTGATTAAAACAAAGCGCGAGAGGAAACCATGATCCCTTAACACAGGCCATGTAAACTGCCTTTCAAGAGCAGAAGTCTTACTCCGTTTAATTGGTGATAGTTATGATGATTGCCCTCTCACTGAGGAAGACAAGTATGACTTGAATGTTTTAAGAGTGCTGGATTAAGACGGAATGGCATCTCAGCAGCAGAGGAGTCACGTGACTTGGCCGCTATTTGTCTTTTGGTTGGCCTCAAGGTGGGGACTGATACTCCTAACAGCTGCGGGAAGCATTTCCGGTGGAGGGTTCTCTCCTCGGCCAAGCAGACGGAGGTCCTGCAGTACACTGAGGCATCAATAGCTATTTCCACCACAGACTGCTCCGTCCAGTGTGGAGTTGTGCTGATCCCAGTAAGGGCCTGCATTGATTATTGGTGGCACTCCAATAACAAAGTTAAATATAGTCTGAAATCACATTTTTGAAAGCGCAAAATAAAAGCTCTTTTTACCCTTACATGCGGCGTTATAGCTCTTGCTTTATCAGACTAAAGTCTATTGCCCCGTTTATATATTAATCATCGTTCTGATGATACAGCATCTACAACAGGAACCTGTTTAAGGGAACCTTTTTTCCTGTGTGCAAGGAGCAGATAACGCCACCAGTGGGGAAGTGAAATGCTTGAATGAGCTGACCTAAGACAGAAGCGCTGCTAATGTCCTGCCGTCTGTGCGCTTCAAAGAGCATGATGACATACAGTAAGTGCGTTTCATAAGTAATAAAGGGTGAAGATTTGGCTGGTGCATACTTGGCATGTCATCACTGAGCGCCTGAGTGCGAGCGGTTTCATTGTGTCCACCCCCCTCACAGCGAGTGTTGAGAGAGCGCTGCCTCTAGCTCTAGCTGTGGTGTGCGCTGGGGGGTCACTTGCCTGAATCCCAGGCCCTGCCGAGCTCCGGAGGAAGATGTGGATCGGATATGCTTTCCACTTAGCGGGGTATATGATGCATGGTTGAAAAAAATAATGATTAAATAAACAGATTTATGAAATATGAATATCATTATAGGTAGACATAAGTCATCACATTTGACACATTAAAGGGGAACTACCATTTTTTACAACCTGGACTATATTTCTGGCATAAAATACAATCGTTTACTCACCCATATAACTTTTGTGTAATTTGTAGTTGTTCAGGAGATAATTAGATCTGCGTATATCCATATAGTGGGAGTGACTGGGGCACCGACACACAGCCTCTAAATAACGCATTATCTGCCGCGATACTCGTTCATTTCACCAATATTTTGTTATGATACGCTAGTGCTATTCCCTGTTGAGTCCGGAGTTACCAGTTATCATCGTCCGGATCTGTAGATTGACCTACAGACCCGGATCCTGCTTCACTTGGCGCTCAGAGATAACATCATCCAGGTCAGAGGTTAGTAGGTCAATCTACAGACCCCAGATGATGATAACAGGTAACTCCGGACTCAACGGGGAATAGCACTAGCGTATCATAACAAAATATTGGTGCAATGAACGAGTTTCGCGTTAGATAATGCGTTATTTAGAGGCTGCGTTTCGGTGCCCCATTCACTCCCACTATATCTATGTACGTGGGCTTAAATATCATCCGAACGACTCCAAATGACACCAAAGTTATATGGGTGAGTAAACGGTCATATTTTATGCCAGAAATAAGGTCCAGGTTATATAAAAAAAAAAAAAAAAAAAAAACTGTAGTTCCCCTTTAATCTTTAAATAAAATTTGCACCACAAATCTAGTTTTAACAGGTTAGCAGCTTTTACATTTTAAAATCACGTTTGCATCTTTATGATAAGGAGGATTCAAGGCTATGCCGCCGTTCACTCTTACTCAGCAGGACTCAGGTTTAAATGTGTTTTGTGCAGGGCATTGCTCAAAAAGAGAAATAAAAATGAGTCAGCGTGTTGCAGACGAGTACAGATATACAATAAATGATGTATATCCAGTGCGGTTTCGAAAAAAACCTGTTTTATTTTCCAGGTAAAAATGAGTGGGGGATTGCAGTGCTGTGTTTTCACGTCTTCGTTGTTGCGCCACACACAAAAAAAAAAGCTGTGTATGTGTAAGACTTCCTCTTAAAGGTGTGGCTGTGGAATGGGATTGGCATGGAAGTTATGTCTGGTATTTACGGCTTTTTGTATGCGGCTTTGCTATCTCAAAGACGGGGCATATTTAAGGCACCAGACTACAAACCCGGCTATTAGTCAGCGATGTCAGGACTATTGAAGATGTTAATCATGATTTTGTTCTCATAAGTCTTTCAGAACTGTCTTGGCTGTCAGTACGCAACACCTTTCCCTCTGAACCTGTCAGATAATGTGCATAACTTAATATCTGATTAATATCTGCGAGAAAGTACACATATCAATTTTTTTCCAGTTTCATTTGTGCTCAGTCGTTGATATGTACAGTCTACTGAAGAATGAGATGAGAAGAACGACGGTGCGCTCTTAAACTGACAAATAATCTGTTCATAATGTGGCGGAGGAATCGGCCACGCAGCTGGCTAGTAATACCACGTGGTCGTTGTAGAACTAACTGTTTCTGAACCTTCTTTTTTTTTTTTAGCTCTAAGCAAACACCACACCCCAGTCCATGTACTCCAGATCATCGTCGGTATCAGTTCAGTTTTCACATAACTTGAGTTTCCCTCAGTTTTCTTTTTTTGCACTCTGTGTATGATGAGACAAAAATTAGCCAACGTCGTTAGTTCGACTAATATTTAGTTGCTTTTAGTTGCAGCCTGCAGGTTCACTTTGACTTGTTGTTGTGGATATACTTCAGAGCTCCTCCATGAACGGTGACAACACATTTCCTTTGTGCAATCACTTAGCACGGAGAATTGTTTTTACTTGTCTGCTGGTTTTCCTGTGAACCAGGAACTAAAGCTGCGTCCACAGTAGTACAATGTAAAATGAAAATGATCTCCGTCCAAACATGTTTTAATAATATTTTAAAATAGATTGCATGATATGCTCGTTCAAGGCTGAATGGTTCTGTTGGCCCATTGAGCTGTTGCTGCAAGATCATTTCAGACTCCACTGTGCAAATGGACACCACAACTTTCCCGATGTATAGGCTTCTGTAAATTCTGTTCACTGGTGCCCTGTCTTGTTGTATAGGGTGAGCTATGGGTTGCTGCTCTTTAGCTGCTAGCATCACCTGTAGAACTGTAGAACCAGCGGCTTATTCCCCGGTATGGACCACATAAGTTCCTATTTGATCCCAGGCATGGTGCTGTTTTGCGCTTGTGTGAACGAATGAGTAGACGTGACTATGACTGAGTATTAGTGTGTACGCAAGTTCTGTAAAAATGCAAGACCATTTATTTATTTATACAAAACTAGGGATGCAGGGAAAATTTTTTGGCCGAAAACCGAAAATGCATTTTTGGCCGAACATTTATCGCCGAAACAACACGGTCGAAACTTGTTGTTGTGATGACAACCGCAGAAATTTTCGCCCGGAAATTGCCCGAAAGTTCCTCTTTTTCGGGTTTTCGAACGAAAATTTTCAGACAAAGATTTTCGGACTTTTATCGCCGAAACAACACGGTCGAAACTTGATGTTGTGATGATGCAAGCAACAACCGCAGCAATTTTCGGCCAAAAATGGCCCAAAAGTGCAATTTCGGTTTTCGGCTGAAAATTTTTGGTGCATCCCTATAAGAGCTATTCAGTATTTGTCCAGATCCCCGTCGTCGTTTTATGTTTACTTGATCGTCTTCAGCGTTGTAGCATTCAGAATGCATCTAACTGCTTTTAATACCCATTTTAAAGGTTTCTCTAGCTGTTTTATCTCCTCCCATTGTCTCAAACGGTTGTATACGGTTGAAAACTCTACTACTCGCAATGAGCACCAACAGTTTGTAAAGACTTTCGTCCAATAAAGTGTGAAAGTAACGTTGCTTGTTGACTGGTTTATGGACGGAAAAACCGCCGCTGTCATGTAACCTGTCATTCCTGAGAATGGGATTGGAAAGTTTAGCTTATAGATTCGACCATACCTGCTCAAGGGGAGTCTCTGTTGGGGCTTGTCAGCTGGCGGTTAATGTTTCCAGAATGTAAGGAAAGACAGCGAACACAGCCCCGAGACTTTCATTGCTACACACTTCGTCTTCTTCTTCTTCTTCTCGCTTATTAATTTTTTGCTTTGTAGATTGTTCCACACCCTGTTTTTAATTCAAATTTTCTTGAAGGGAGCCAAACGGCGACATTAGTGGTTTAGGATAAGGCTTTTCATGTTTTTGAGGTTACTGTTTCAAGCTTTCACTGTGTAGTCCTGATGTACTGTACAGTGCCTAAGGAAAGGAGGGTCCTCAGAAGCAACTGTTCAGAGTTGGAGGATTTTGTTGCGCAGCCTCAAGAAACAAATAGAGGGCATTTGGGTAAATTCATACATGTCAAAATATTGTGATCTAGAATACAAATCGACTGTTTCCGAGAGTATTGGAAAAAAACAAACACCAGCGTGCAGTATACAAAGTGCTTTGGGCGTGTTTGGAGTAGCAGGCCTTACAGGATGGTTTAGTTTGACCTGAGTTTGTTTTTTTCACCCCGTGTGACCTGTGTCAGACCAGGACAGTGGGTATTTCCAAACAAAGACGTTTGCAGGGAATGTATGTCCTTTGAGGACACTCTGTTGCGTTGAGTTCAGAAAGCCCTTTGAGAAGTGTGGGGAAATATAGTTTTTCTCTGTGCTTGCTAACCCTAACCCAAAAGGAATAGATAGAAAAACAGATATTTCTATTTCACAAACCTGTTTTCCAGAAAGAAATTCAAAAAGTTGATTCAGTTTTATAGCTGTGTTGGCAACCCACTTTCTTTCTTTGATGAGGAACCAAGCCTAATAAGCCCTAACCGTTCCAGTTTTAAAGGAAAGTAGAATGCTAACCAGATAATATTGTCAGTGTTTAAGTCTCTGTGGTTGACTTTCGCCAAATATAGAACAAATTAATTGCAAAAATTTATGTCTGTTTTTTTTTTTTTTTTAATCACCAGTCTAGAAAGTTGCTAAACAAGAACAACAAAGTTGCTAGCTGGGCAACAATCACTAAACCGAACATGTGTTTTTGTCTTTTTGCTGCAGAGAGTTTTATTCTCAATCATTGTTTGTCTATTCTTACACAAATACTGTTCTATGCAAGCTCTGCAGCTGATGGCAAATAAGCTAGTCTTGATAAGGATACGAGCGGCGGCAGCAACTCTCCTGCTGATAATGTTAAAGCTGATCCTCCCCGTCCGATATGCACAGGAGGTCAGGCTTTTCCTGGCAAAGAGGAAATACTTCCACCTGACAAGGAAGATATTGGGTCAGCTTGGGCGAAAAAGTAAAGAGCACTAGGACTGGTATCAAACAAGGCAACAGCGACAGAGGAACGAACATAAGAACAGGTGCAAAACATTAATTAACAAACCATCTCAGTTGTACAGAACATCAAAAGCATGGGAAACCGAGAGGAAAACTGGCGTAGCAGATGTGCCAAATCTGCTAAACTTAGGGGCCGTCCACACGGAGACGCTTTTTGGTTTAAAGGCAGATGTTTTGGCCGATCGTCCAAACGAATCCTGCAAACGCATTGCCTTAAAACGGAACTTTTCTGAAACCTGGTCCCAGGGTGAAAAAACTCGCAAACGCAGCCCTTGAGTGTTCGTTTGGACGGCGAAAACGCATACTTGCGTTTCGACGACGTCATCGGCACACCCCTCGAGCTTAGCCTTCCACCTCTTGTATCCCGCGAGACGTCTCATAACAACATAAACAACAATGGCGGACTACATGCTCGTGTTCCTGCTGGAGAAGACGTTGAGCCTATTAGGGTTACTACCAGGGCAAAATATCATTTCTCCTTGAGTTTGGTTTCTTCTGAAGCCGATTTGTAAACGGCGCTCAAGCTTTATGCGCGTGCTCCGCCTCTTCCTCTCAGTTTTTGGTGAATTTCTGAAACTGAAACAGCGCCACCTATAGGCCTGGAATATGAAGTAGCGCGTTGAGTCGTGTTGAGACGGATCCGTTTGTACGCGAATATTCTTGAAACGATGCCAGGGATCGTTTTGGTATGTGTGGATGTAGCCTTATAGCCTGGCTCCGCCTGCCTACGTACTTCCGCTCATTTGCATTCCCTACAGTACTCCGTCTGGAATAGCTTGATCCGCTAACGTTTACTCCGGCCAACTGGTTGGCGAACCAATCAGCGAACAGAGGGCGGGTCTGAGAGCGATTACGTTTCAGTTGCGCGCCGAGTTTGAAATGTTTACACGAACGGAGACGGATATACTCGAAGCCATTCGCTCCGTTGTGGACATGCTTCCTGGCATTACAGCACTTTTATTCCAATTTCGCGTCCTTAATTGCAATGGGGGATGGTAGAGTAGCGATTTGTTTACTTGTTGCGTTCTTGAAAGCGGAAGTACGAGGCAGCAGAGCCTGAAGGCTCCGGCGCATAACATACGTCATTACCAAACGTTAGTGATTGGTTAAAGGAACTCCGATGATTTTAAACCTCAAACTGTGCCCTCCCACCAGGAAATAAACGTTTGCCAATGGATCGAGGCTAGACTCTCGGCGAAGTCAGAGAGTCTGGTATCCAGGCTAGTAGCCTTAGTCCAAATCCATAAATCTATGGTGCTAATGGAACTGCACTAATACAGCGCTAGATTTTGTAATTCAATACGCATCACTCTGCTACAGTTGTACCTTTGATTAGGCCCGTTCTGCTCATGGTTGAGGTGGCTGCAGGTGAAAACGGCTGTCACATTGCATAATGGAGCACACACAGGGGCAGCTAGATGGTGGGGTCAGTGGTTAGAGCAGGTTGTCCATGAACCAGAGGAGTTAGCAGTTTGAGCTTTAGCACTTTTGGATCGCATGCCAAAGTGTCCTTGAGCAAGACACCGAACACACACACACACACACACACAGACAGAGCTGCTCCCGGTGCTTCGCATTGCCGTGTGAATGTGTCTGCACTTGTGTTAACGAGTGGGCGCACGCATCGTTGTGAAGTGTGAAGTGCCTTTGAGTAGCAATAGGTAGAAACTATTTAAATAACAAGACCGTTCGCCGATGCGCCTTTTGTACTTTTACAAAATAGGTCAACGAACTCTGCGTCGTGTTTAAATTTTGCGTTTTTAAGAGGGCGGGCAGAGGAGCGAGACCAAAAAAAAAAAAAGAAAGGAGGTCAGAGTCGACTTGAGTTGAGGCGGGCGCACGCATTGACAGAAAGAAGAGCTAGAGGAAGCGTTCACCTCCCAGCTTCTTCTTCTTCTTCTCCAAATAACCCCCCCCCCCCCTTCTTTCCCTTTTCCTCCTTTCTTCCGCTCGCAGAGATGCAACCATGCAGCCTTTTCGAAAAGTTGGAAAAAGCTGACAGTCCATTGATTACTCAGAGAGGCTCTTTTCTGCGGAAATCAATGGACAGAACGTCTCTACCTCACATTTTCCCACAGTGCTTTGGGAGGAGTTGGTCAACCTGGGGAGCTGGTGCCCTTGCCTGCTTCCAATCAGCCACCATCTGCCGGCTGTGGTGCTGAAGAATTTTTGATTTCCTGCACACACAGTCCCCCACCACACACACACACACATGCACACAAACACTCTCATAACCCTGTTTTCAAAAGTAGGCAACTAACTAAAACCCGAGCAGACCTTCTTCTTCTTCTTCTTCTTCTCCCAGACTTGATCCCCGGCTCTTTGTGCTCTGTGAGGCCCAGGCTTCATGGCACAGTTCGGTTTTCTGCACATAATGTGTGGTTTGTTTCCGTTTTGGAGACGTTGCCCGGAATAAAAGATCTGCCTCGCACTCTGCGGGGGCCCTCGTGTTTAAGCCCTAGCGTACTTGGAGCGAATGTGTCGTCTAATAGTGTTATCATTAGCGGGGGAATCATTTAAATGAACGAGGGGAAAATATTATTGTCTGAAACTATATTTATGCGCACGAGTCTTTCATGCCGAGCCGTAAACTGATAATAAGATTAAACATTTGCGCTCTTCTCTTCTCTTCTTCTGGACGGGTAATTCAAGATTGAGTTTCAGGATGTTTTAAGATAATCTTGTGGAATATGCCCAGCTCATTCAAGTTCATTTTAGTCGTTTATTTTATTCCGACTCGTGACATTAATACGGTGGGAAATCACTTTGATTCCCCGGGTAGCAGCTTTTGTGATGACTCGAAGCTCTTTTGTTAAGACTAGCCCCCTCTCTATAAAACGGCCATGTGTTCCTAAGCTCCGTGGGAGGCAAGGTGATGCCTGTGGTTCCTCGGAGTCGTTGAATCAGAATTAAACATACAAAAAAGAGAGAGAGTGAGAGAGTATGAGTCCGGCTGCATTCTTTAAGAACGAGTAGTTTATGAGTAATTCACAGAAAACTGAAGGATGGCATGAGAGAAAGTTGCCGTTCGTTTGTTTTCTGTCAGGAATGTAATCGGAGCCAAACTACGCTGCCACAGCTGAGCGTTACTGCTTAGCAAAATCATAACTCTCGCAGCTAGGATTGGATGTGGCCGCCGTTTCCCCAAAATTGATTCCAATGTCCCAGTTTGATTTGATTTCTCATTTGATACGATTAAATATCCGTTGGGTTAGGGATAGTCTAGTTCAGTGTGTAGAGGTTCTTTAGTCTGACATGCATGTTTTTCTACCGATACAGAGAAAAAAAACTATCTCTGCGTGCAACCAATATGAGCCATGTTGTTGTAAACAAATTCAGCTCCACCCAAACAATGTGATTGGCCCCCGGCAGATCTTTGCCAGGGAATAGTCAGTTCCCAACGGAGCAACTCCAGACCAACTTTAAGCTGCAGAAATGTTGTCGGATTGGGGGAAGTTGGTTCTGGCTTCTAGGCTATAGATTCTCTGAAGGCTAATGCTGTGGAACAGTGGACCACTGTGCGTCACTGGTGCCTCGCAGCAAGAAGAAGGTCCTCGGCCCAGATCTCCAGGACGGAGACGGTTCGATTCTCGGGGCCTTTTTTCTGTGTGGGTGGAGTTTGCACGTAGGCTCAGGACGAAACCCTCCATCCGACCGTGCAGTTTCGTTGTACGATGTGTAGTGTATATGGAAAATAACGCCCTTTATCGTTACCTTTACCTAAATTATGCAAGGAACCCTGAAACCTGGTGCAGTCAAAAATGCTAATTTGGTACTTACCCCAAAGCTCTCACATTAATGTACTTCTTATTTACGTCTAGAACGGTTCAAATTTGTAGATGAATTTAGTTCATAAAGAAAAGCAAGAAAAGCTGAGGCTGGTTCCTGACGCTTTCCCATGGCTAGATGCGCGTGGTCGCTGCTTCATGCTTCAACAGGAAAATCTACATATATATATTGTTTCATTGGTACTGAATCCTCCAAACGAAGATAAATTTGAATGGCTTTTTAAAACCAGCCCGTAGAACATCAGAAATCCTTCATAAACTGCTTTGTGGTCTCTTCAGAAGTACATCCTTTCTAGCTGTCCGGCAGACAAATCTTTAAATATTGGGTATCGTCCGATCTTATTTGTATTCTTCTAGATCATGTGTGCGCAGTGCGACTTTATTAAGTCCTATAATATTAATAGTTGATACGACAACAATGCCTTAGCTCAAACTCCTGCTGTAGAGTTCTGGTAGAGCTGTGGCTGGAGATGTGGTGTTGAGAGGGTACCTTGGCTCCAGAAGGTCCAGCAGACGGTGAAAACCTGGCCATCCTACGCAATAAACTCTGTAACCCACCCAAAGGTTCGGGCTTGGCTGATCCAGTCACAGTAATAATGCCTCGATCGACACATAGCTTTATATTCCGTCATGAAAACAACACGGTGATCTCGACTCGCTCAACCTGGGTATTGGTTCTTTGAGTTCAGTCAGCAGTTGCTGGTTGCTGCATTCTTGCAATTGGTGCATGTGTGCCTAAGTTGGTGTGTGCACTAAGACACACACACACACACACACACACGTGCGTGTCCGTTGATTCTGTGGAAGACTGGCCAGCAGCCCCGACAACATCCGCTGCCAATGAGTCCCTTTATTTGTTTAAATTTTGCTGGACCAAGTCGCAGCAGTTAGACATTCCATCTAATCCTGCGGGCTGCTCCTTAAAGCTGCAGAGGACGCTTCTGATTGAGCTGAGACGGGACCCACTACTCTATTTTTATGTGTTTGTACCGTGTATATGAAATGGCATCAGAAGACACCTGAATCGCCTGAAGATCGGGTTTAATGAAATCGGCGCTGCACGCAAACAAACCTGACGTTTCAGCCTTTTCCAAACGGAGGGTAAATAGACGTGGCATTTTGTGCTTTTGTTCCTCGCAATGTGTAGCCTCTTTGTTTGCGTCGGCTAGTTTTGTGCGGGGATTGCACCAGCTACAGCGTCAGGTGCTGGGGTTGAAGTTTCTGCCAAGGGCTCCTGCTGATTATTATTTTTTTTCACGTTTTATGTAGGCTTTAATTGATTTGGACATTTTTAGGTGCATTCAGTCTAGAAGAGTGAATGAGTCCATTGATGGGACATGGCAGGCCTTGCTACCTCCAGAAACGAGTGCGAGGCTCTGGGTCAATGCTTTGGCAAAGTGAGTAACGGCTCCAGCAATGGAAGCTTTGTCTCTATCTCCGCTGGCAGTGCAGTGCAGCGCAGTGCTTAAGGCCCTGTTTCCCCACTGCCCTAGAGGAAAGCAAGGCAACTAATCTGCCCCCCTTTCAGAACCTCCCCCACACATGGACTGGCTTCGGCCCTGTAATTACCTTCAGTGAAGAGGTGTGGATCTTTTTGTTTTTCAAGCCAGGAAACAATCTAACCACATTGTTGACCTGTAAGTGGGTCAGCCGCCAAGCTGTGGGTTTTTTTTTTTTCCCCCTCCCACAATGAGTTGATCAGCCTCAATTGTGCAGTGTTGTCCTTTGCCCCCTCTGCGCTGATGTTTCCTCTTGGCCTGTGAATCAAACAGGTTAATGTTTTTTTTGTTTTGTTTTTTATGGAAAAATTGACACACGTTATGAGTCTACAGGAAGCACAACTGGACAGAAAATGGGCAATGATGAAGCAATGATGCAGCAATGATACTGGATAATAGATAAACCAATCTGCAAGGCTGTAAAGATATCACGCACTCCCCAGGCGGCTTCTGTTTAGTTTGTTTGTAATCGGTTTTTTTTGTTGTCGCAGTAATCTGTTGACAGATATAAGTGGAAAAAAACAGGTTAATGTCAAAAAGTGTGAAGTTTGGCCTCAGTTTCTTTTGGCTTTATTTACTTTCTGCTTCGCTGCAAAGGAGTAGGCTTTGTTCTAAACATGTAATCTGAGCTGTGGTTTGCATTTAGATTCTCTCCTGGCTGTGTTTTTAGGGTTCTGTTTTGACAAACTCCAAATGAACTCTGCCATCGGGTAAACCAGAAAACTTAAAGTCTATATCTTTGCTGTTCCCTTTACTGAACCCTTGTTTACAAATCACTTCTTGTAGGCTGTTTAGACTTCTGCGTCCCCAAGAATGTAACTGCGTGCCGCGGCAACGCAGACCACAAGAGCTGTGATTGGTCCGCTCGGTAGTAGCGTGGTTTCTGCTTTAGTGTGTCCGGCTGCTTCTCCATCTCCGCAATTTTTGATTGATTGTTTTGGATCAGTATAGATGGAACACATGGAGGAAAGGTTACCTGAGGAGGTTCGGAGATAAAAACATTTGTGCGACTCGTCTTTGGTGAAATTTCTACGAAAGTTTCAGCCGCCATTGTTGAAAGTGAAGCAGGATCCGGGGTCTGTAGGTCAATCTACAGACCTGGATGATGATAACAGGTAACTCTGGACTCAACGGGGAATAGCACTAGTGCATCATAACAAAATATTGGTGAAATGAACGAGTTTCATGGCAGATAATGCGTTATTTAAAGTTTGTATTTCGGTGCCCCATTCACTCCCATTATATGGACACAAAAGTTATATGGGTGAGTGAACGACCGTATTTTATGCTAGAAACAAGGTCCAGGTTGTAAAAAAACAGTAGTTCCCCTTTAAGTTACATTCTTACCTATTCCTATGCTCTTAAATAAGGCAGCCACTGTGCCACACTCTTTATTTTCCTCATCATTAAGTAAGTACATTTAAACTCTTGTTCTGAATCACGTCGCTCGCTCTACTTTTACTTGGGACACAGGATTGAGCTACACAGAGCTCGATGGGGGTGTGCTTAATGTGTCACAATGTTTTGATTGGCATATTTGAATATCCCACAGGAAGATATTTCGAAAGAGTGCGGTTAGAAGAAACATGTGGGATAGCGAAAAAAAAAACAACAAAACATGGCTGTCATGCACTTACACTTTCAAGTTCTCATGACTGTTCTGTTCCATGTTCCGTGTCGCTTTGTCGGTGTCGTCGTCTCTCCACATGCGAGAGGTCAGCGGTCAGAGAATGTGCATAGATGAAACGATGGCATATAAAAGCAGTGTAGTGTGACTACTGTAGTAAAGTTGCACAACGGTCAAGTTAAAACCTCACCAGCTAAGACTATTAAAGTCCAGAGTCCTGTACCAGTTTGGGAGCCTGCAAAATAACCCCCCTGGCAGAAAACATGTTAATATAAATTCACAGGTACACCTCTACCTAGGCACAATTAAAATGAACTAGGTGTGAGGAGAGGCTTGGTTTGGTTTGCAGCTATTAGTTAAAGATCACAAATAAAAAAATGAAGATGCATAAATAATATTTTGAGTGCTTCAAGGAGGAAACTCGTCTTTATTGTTGTATTTTGATAAACAACTGTAAACGCCTTCTACTTTTACATTAATTTAGAGAGTTGTTTGTATGAATCTGCAGTTTAATACCCCTTCCTTTAACATCTGTCTCCTGTGTTATTCGATGCTATGCCATTCTCTTGTAATAACATTAACGGTTCTCCTGTCAGAAGCTGTCGTAGCAACAAATAAATCACCGGCGTCTTTGCTGACACTAAGGAGCACAAAAGAAAATCCGGCACACAAGCGTGCTTTGGTGCCATTTGGAAAAGTTTTTCCAGCGGTTTATTAAGGGTTATGCAACAAAAAAATAAAAAAATAAAAATAGTCCCCCCACAATTGCATAGTCAATAACAAACACACTGTGTAGCCCTGCTGCTCTGTGTCTTTGCGCTGTCCTGAATCAACTGCAGAGCCGCCTTACTTTGGAGCGTAGGTGGTGAGATGTGCTCCCAGACCAGACTACTGTTCAGCCACTTCCTCTCCTTAAAGGGGAACTACTGTTTTTTTACAACCTGGACCTTATTTCTGCCATAAAATACTATTGTTTACTCACCCATATAAGTTTTGTGTAATTTGTATTCGTTTGGGAGATAATTAGATCCGTGTATATCCATATAGTGGGAGTGACTGGGGCACCGAAACGCAGCCTCTAAATAACGCATTATCTGCCGCGAAACTTGTTCATTTCGCCAATATTTTGTTACCGTACGCTAGTTCTATTCCCCGCTGAGTCCGGAGTTACCTGTTATCATCACTTTCTATCCTTAAAGGGGAACTACTGTTTTTTTACAACCTGGACCTTATTTCCGGCATAAAATACGATTGTTTACTCACCCATATAACTTTTGGGTAATTCGTATTCCTTTGGGAGATATTTAGATCTGTGTATATCCATATAATGGGAGTGAATGGGGCACCGAAACGCAGCCTCTAAATAATGCATTATCTGCTGCGAAACTCGTTCATTTCACCAATATTTTGTTATGATACACTAGTGCTATTCCCTGTTGAGTCTGGAGTTACCTGTTATCATCATCTGGGGTCTGTACCTGCGACGGTCGGCTTGTTTACCTGTAATTTGCTATGGTTCGTCCACAACCTCAGAAAAATATTCAGCCATGTTGCAAAAAACTAGCAGTAGCAAATATTTTATGCCAGAAATAAGGTCCAGGTTGTAAAAAAAACAGTAATTCCCCTTTTAATAAGTGAAGTTTGGTATTAAGATCAGTTGAAAAAGCTGTTTTTCCTCACTAGTCGGAGATGATTTCCGCTTTCTGCTACTTTTTTTTTCTTTTATTAAGGAACTTGGTGGGGGAGGCTTCTGAAATTATTGCCTTCTATTCTCATCTCTAATATTTTGGCACAATGAAATCCTCAAACGTCTGATGGATGTCTTGTATAGCGGAGCTGCAATAGACCACACTGACCTCATCACTACTTCATGCATGTTTACTTTTTAGCTGAACACAGGCTTATCTAGTTCATCTGACCATGTGGAGAGGAATATTCCCTTCACTTTTTCCTGTTTTACAAAGAATCAGATTGAGAGAACATAGTCTTTATCAAATGTTTTTTTCTTTTCTTTCTTTGTTCTTCTCCAGAAGATGTTCAAAATGAAAGTGGTTTGCTGCCACAACTGACGCCCCAGTGCACTGAACGGAACAAGCACTCCTGACCTGGCAACAGACGAATGGCCCAGGGAAGCCACCAGATTAACATTCAGGTTTTGCATGACCTGCGCCAGAAGTTCCCTGAAGTCCCAGAGGGTATTGTTTCCCAGTGTGTTCTGCAGGTACGACAAGAAATGGCACTGCAAACTGTATTTAATAGATTATTTTCAAACGTGACACAGCGTTCACTTCCTCTCTCTTTCTTTCTCCCGCAGAACAACAACAATTTAGACGCCTGCTGTGAATACCTGTCCCAGGTCAGTCCGGGCTACCTGTACAGCGAAGAAGGGAACCTCGGCTTTTCTGACGACCCCAGCTTCAACAGGTTCCGTAATCACATGACCCAGCTGAACCTAGGCTTGCAGTCTCAGAATGTGCACGTGCCCCCAGTTCGGGACGGCCTGAGAATGAACGGCAGCCGGACTCTGGCCCACAGCCTGAGTGACGGGCCCCTCCAGACAGGCACCAACAGTGACTTCTTTCAGCAGGAGCCCCAATCAGCCCCAGTACAGGTGCCCTCTACTCTTAACGTGTTTGGTGTGATGGAACCCACACGGAAACCGCAGCCACCGCAGCACCTTGGACTCTACCCTCTAGGTGTCAAAGGAGCGACTATGGGTGCTCAGCAGACTCAGCGCTTCAACCCCATTACCGTGACATTAGCTCCTCATATCCAGACAGGCCGCAACACCCCTACTTCTTTGCACATACATGGCGGGCCACAGTCGGGCCTCAGCAGTCCACAGGGTAACTCCATCTACATCCGACCTTATGTTAGCCAGTCTGGTACGACCCGGCAAAACCAGCAGCAGGGAGGCAGGGCCCAGTACAGCCCCACGTCCCAGCCCCAGCAGCAAATCTACCAGATCTCACACCCCTCCTCTTTGTCCAGCTCCTGGTCCGGCCCGCAGCACTCTTCCTCCTCCTCACATACCTCACAGCACCAGACCCAGGGCCATCAGACCTCTCACGTCTACATGCCAATCAGTTCCCCCACAAATCCCCAGGCGCCGTCCATTCTCCCCAGCGGAAGCCAGGCCTCTTCCTCTGGTGCCCCTTCGTGCTCTTCTTCCTCTTCCTCCTCCTCCGTCATGCCCGGCTCCCTGTCCACCATCAGCCAGTACAACATCCAGAACATCTCCACTGGTCCACGGAAAAATCAAATAGAGATCAAACTTGAATCTCCTCAAAGGAGCAATTCCACGACAGCAGTGCTGCGGGCGAGCGGTGGACACCGTCCGTCCTCCACCTCCTCTTCCTGTCCTTCATCTTCCTCCTCTTCAGCCGGGGTGGCTACTGTTCCCACCACCCCTCTGTCCATCGGAGGTCCTGGCCTGAGTCGCAGCCAACCCACTGTTTACATCTCTGCCAGCCCGCCTACTGCTGCTACCACTCCTTCTGAGGAGGCCATCGTGGCCTCAGCCGGCTCCCGCTCCCAACCCAAGTTTTATATTTCTGCCAATGCGTCCAGTGACGACGGTGGGGGAAGGAACCCTCCCACAGTCTACATCTCAGCAAATCCTCCCTTGCAGGGGACCTCAGGGCCCAGGGCCTTGGGGAGCCAAGTGAGCATGGGCCCAGCATACATTCACCACCATCCACCCAAATCCCGCGCCCCCGTCGGCGGGGGAGGCACGGCTTCTTCCCCTCGTGTGGTGGTGACTCAGCCCAACACCAAATACACTTTTAAAATCACTGTGTCTCCCAATAAGCCCCCAGCTGTGTCCCCTGGAGTCGTGTCCCCGACTTTTGAGCCCAACAACCTCCTCAGCCTACCGTCAGACCACCACTTTGTGGAGCCGGACCCCCAGCATCTCTCAGACCCACTGTCGCCACACAGGGAAAGGCCAAGTGACACTCGGAGGCTCAGCATGGGCTCTGACGATGCAGCGTACACACAAGGTGAGCAACGCCGAGTGTCAGCACTGTGAGCGTAATCTGGTCCGTGTTCCTCAGTGAAAGTGAATGCACCGGCAAGTATTTATGTTTATTGCCAGTTGTATACTATAAAGTAATTACGGCACTTTTTGCGCAATGTTGATTTGAACACTTATACCTTTAAGTTTGCATACACTTTAGATTAAGAGTTAATGCCTATAGCTTGAGACCAAGTAAGCAAATATTTGCAGACGTTGTTGACACTGTTATTCCTTTTGCCGCATAGCCCTCTAAAGTCTTATTACAACTGTTTGTTTCGTCATTTATGGTTGTTTAGCAAAGGTTAAGTGGGTAAAGAGAGCACTTCCTGTTCAACTTTTTTCATGCACAGCGATGAGGCAAAAAGTTTTAATAATAAATAGTAGTATACAGTATCCCCCACTGCATTCTGCCAAGAAATCATTTTTACTATGAAGTATACTGTGTCATTTTAAAAGCCACTTTCCATAACATCCACTCTAATGTGTTTCTTAAGCCAAACTGTGTATACTTGCTGTCACTATTGTTCTGGTGGAAACGCTGCTCTACATGTTCGCATCCGCGACCTAGTTAAAAGCAAAGGTGACTTGCTCAGTGAGTGTGCCGGCGTGATGACTCCAGCGTGAGTCCTCCACGCTAAATGCTGTGTTTGGTGTTTGCCCCATCCGTCCCAGAGACTTTCGCAGATTCTGCCCCGTGAGTCAAACATGTCAGAGCTGACTGCTTGTTTCCTTTTTTGGGCTTTCGACTCGTATTACGCGTGAGTCACTGGCTGTGACTCTGACAGTGTGGTGACTACGACCAAGAGGGACTTCAAGCAGAGATGCTGCTGACTCCCTTCAGCCCAGTTCCCCCCCCCCCCCCCCACTTTAAAATGTTGTGCTTGGCTGAGTCACATTTGAAGCTATACCTGGTACAGACACACCTGTCACCACAAACAGGCTTTACATGACACATTAATGTTAACCGTCACCAGGACTGTATCTTTTATTGTCTGGCAGTAGAAAAATATCCTACATAACATTGACCACACGGGTTCTGACTAATGAGTGAAGACCAGTTTCAAACGTAGTCACATCCTTAAGTCAGTTAAAGGGGAACTACTGTTTTTTTCCAACCTGGACCTTATTTCTGGCATAAAATATGGTTGTTTACTCACCCATATACCTTTGGTGTCATTTGGAGTCATTCGTAAGATATTTAGATCTGCATATATCCATATAGTGGGAGTGAATGGGGCACTGAAACGCAGCCTCTAAATAACGCATTATCTGCCGTGAAACTCGTTCATTTCACCAATATTTTGTTATGATATGCTAGTGCTATTCCCCGTTGAGTCTGGAGTTACCTGTTATCTATTCACTGACGTGCAGCGGTTTGTTGTTCTTTGGCCAGCTGTTCCTCTCTCTGCCTCCGCATCCTCTTTTCAACGAGCTCCTCATCCGTATACTCTGGCTCAAAACGATAAGGACGTCCATCATAAACAAAGTCATCGTCCACAACCTCAGAATCGGAAAAATATTCAGCCACGTTGCAAAAAACTAGCAGTAGCAAATTACAGGTACACAAGCTGTGCGGGGTGTGCGCGGCACTCAGAGATGATATCATCCATGTCAGAAGTTAGTAGGTCACTGTACAGACCCCGGATGATGATAACAGGTAACTCCTGACTCAACGGGGAATAGCACTAGAGTATCATAACAAAATATTGGTGAAATTAACGAGTTTCACAGCAGATAATGCGTTATTTAGAGGCTGCGTTTCGGTGCCCCATTCACTCCCATTATATGGATATACGCAAAGCTCAATATCTCCCCAACGACTAGAAATTACACCAAAATTATATGGGTGAGTAAACGACCGCATTTTATGCCAGAAGTAAGGTTCAGGTTGTAAAACAACAGTAATTCCCCTTTAAGTCTTTGGTTAAATAGTGTTTGCCAGTAAACATTATTCATTTTTTTTCTGCAGTCATTCCTGAGGGACACTATCTTTTTGTTTAATCTGTTTGTTTTTAAGTGTTTGTTATTGTGCGGGTTAGTAACACAGTCAGACAAGATGCAAGTTTGTGAAACGGCTTCAAATTAATCAGATGCATACCAGTAAACCAGGGATAATAATGAGACTAACCGCCACCCCCCGAATTCCTGAATCTCAAAAACAACAATTAAACCAAGGCGTTGCCATTAAGTGTTATCCTGCATCTCCTGCATGATATATTTGTCTCTGAAACATAATTTTGTGTACTGCTGAAGAGAGATTTTTCAGAGAACAACCTTTTTTTTTTTCTTCTTCTTCTCTTTTTTGAGGTGAGTTTTCGGACGAGTTGCACACTTACGAGAAGGGTCTGTGTTGACGGCCGAGTGAAACCTCAAAAGTCAAACAGCTTACTCTTGCTGAAATTAAGTCGGTGTAAAACAGCAATACAAGTCACAGTGAAAGTGCAAAAAAAGATGAATGTGAATGCAAAATAGCCCCTTTACAGTACCTTTACGTTACATGCTCTCACATGTATTAAGGAGCAGGTAGCGGTTTAGCCCGTGAACAGGAGATTGAGCTGATCTGGGTCTTTCCCTCACGAGGCAGACAGCTACCAGTAGGACATCATGTCAGTTGTCGGCGTGCAGCGGCATGTGTTTGTGTACAGCAGGAGAGAGAGCTGTTCATCATTGAAAGAAAGTCTGCGTAGGTGGTGTAACAGCCTGTCAGCAGATTTATTTAATGAGTACACGTCATAATGAATTGCGGGGGGAAATGCAGTATGTGACTTGAGTAGATTATGCGCTTGGTTATGGCAACAGTAAAGAGTCTAATGTAGTTCCCTGTCTCTCATTACACACGGGCAGTTATACTCAAACCTCAATTCATCATTGTGTGCAAAGAAAGATAAGATAAGATTGACGTCAGCACAGTTTGTTTTATTCTGGTGTTTTGATCTTCACTGTCTAAATAGGATAATAATAGAAGCAACAACCAACAGCGGCTATTATTACTTCTCAGTCTGTCCCTTGAGTTAGAATTTAAAATTAAATCATGTTTACATTTTTCAGTGGTGCTTACCAACTCTTTTTGCTGACAAGGCCGTTTGCTTTTCCCCTCTCTTCTTCCAGCGTTGCTGGTGCATCAGAAGGCCCGAATGGAGAGACTGTGGCACGAGTTGGAAATGAAGAAGAAGAAGCTGGAGAAACTAAAAGAGGAGGTCAACGAGATGGAGAATGACCTGACCAGGAGACGACTGGAGAGATCCAACTCAGCCTCTCAGATTCCTTCTGTAAGATTAATTCCTTTTTGCGTGTGAAAGTGTCCACTGTGTTTGTTTTTTTTTTTTGGCATTTTGCTTCAGTTTAAAACCGCGGAAATGTAATAAGAGATAAGGGAGTGTGTCCGGTTTCAAAGATCATCAAACCAGAGACACTTCAATTATGTGGTAGGTGTCTTTCCCACTAGGATACATCTTGTATGCCTCATACTGTGGTGGGATTAATCACAATACTTATTGTGTGATTACGTCCAAATTTGGTCCAAAAATTTATTGGGGATGTTTGAAAAGGAAAAGAGACTCTTAACCAACATCTGTTACTGACGGACCAATCGGTCTTAAAGGGGAACTACTGTTTTTTACAACCCGGACCTTATTTCTGACATAAAATACAGTTGTTTACTCACCCATATAACTTTTGTGTAATTTGTTGTCCTTCGGGAGATAATTAGATCTGCGTATATCCATGTAGTAGGAGTGACTGGGGCACCCGAAACACAGCCTCTAAATAACGCATTATCTGCCGCGAAACTTGTTCATTTCGCCAGTATTTTGTTATGATACGCTAGTGCTGTTCCCCCGTTGAGTCCAGAGTTAGCTGTTATCATCATCCGGTCTGTAGATTGACCTACAGACCGGATGATGATAACAGCTTGATGATAACAAAGTTTCGTGGCAGATAATGCGTTATTTAGTGGCTGCGTTTCGGGTGCCCCAGTCACTCCCACTACATGGATATACGCTGATCTAATTATCTTCCAAAGGAATACAAATTACACAAAAGTTATATGGGTGAGTAAACAACCGTATTTTATGCCAGAAATAAAGTCCAGGTTGTAAAAAAAACAGTAGTTCCCCTTTAAACCTATTCTCAATGCCATTGTGTTAGCAGTCCAGCTGGAAACGTGTGTTATTAAGAGTCATCATTTCCTACGACTGCCAGCAAATGCATTTCTTGTTTTTATTGACAGATAAAACGCTGAACAGGCAAAACTAAATTATCAGGGTCAGATCGCCAGGCTTGGTTCCTGCTCACAGCACATCAGTGCTCCTACACCATGAAACTATGTTGATTACAGGGTCTGTTTTTGATCTGGCTGATATTGTTCCATATTTTCAGGCCGTCTGAGTCGCTTTACAGCAACAAATTTTGCGGCCGCTTTCAGAGAAAGAGCGCCGTTTAAAAGGAAAACACAAAATGGACATATTCCTTTCCGTATTTATTTTCCACACAACTTAATTTGTGCGTTACATTTACAGCAGGGACTTTGTTGAAACCCCTGCGGGTTCAGATAAAGTGCCGTTCTTAGCCTCTTTTTGTTGAGTCAGCTGTTTTTTGCCAGCTATTACAGTTTGAGTCAACAGAAGGGGAAGGAGGCTGTGGAAGGTTAATTGGCTGGTGTTGCTGAGCTCAGTAGCTCCTTGCTTCAGTGTTGTTTACTGAGTTGCGCCAGCTCTCGAGAGCGGAAAGGCTCTCCTTCTGACACAGATCTGCTCGTTTCACTTGGCTTGCAGGATGTCCTGTCTTGTCCTCCTTTTACAGTCTTGTGTGTCAGAAGGCTAAATGTCTGATCCTCCTCTCTCTTATCCTCTTTCAGATTGAGGAAATGAAGCAGTTGCGGTGCAAAAACAGGTCACTGCAGATCGACATTGACTGCCTCAGCAAAGAAATCGATCTTCAAACAAGAGGTAGGGTTTCTGCATTCCTGTCTTCCTCGGTTAATATTCAGTGATCTAAACTGGCATCCAGTTTATGCGCATGTGATTTGCAATTATGAAGTTGACAGTATGTCGTTAAATGAGCGAGGTCAGATATGATCAAGGCCCTGCAGCTGCAGCAGGTCGGTCAGGCCACCTCATATCCTCTCGGCACACGCAGTCAAGGTGTAGCCATTGTGCTGTTAACTACCAGTTCTTCCTGAATTGCATCCTGTTGCTGGTTGGTAACAAGGGATTTATGGGCCCCCTGGCAGCAGTCCACTGCTGACAGAGATCGAGCCACCAGCCAACTGGTTTACACAGGTGAAGGCAGGAAAGAAACTGCTGCTCACACCAGTGAATAGTGCCTCTCACTCACTTACACAGTTACAGATCTGGTGATGGCCTTAAAACAAGAGGTAATAAGTGATTGGCTGCATCGGTCACATTGTATAATTTTCCATGAGAAAACTGTAAGCTGTGTTAAACAGGCCAACAGCTGGGGGAAAGGCTTTCGCAAGACCTGATCCAAGATCAGAGGAGGTCCACCTTTCAACATTTTACGAACCAAAGTATGTCTACAGAGGGAAAAATGTATCTTGATAGCATCTTCTATTACGTGCATAAGTCGTTGGTGTTTTCAAAAGTCCATCCTACTGCTCATTAGCAAATTTTCGGTTAGTGTTATCATTCTGACTTCTGACGTTTGTGCTATAAATGGTACGTGGCACATTATTTATGTAGTTTTTATTGTTTTATATTTAGGTACATTCAAAAATACTGCCACTTTGATGTAAAAGGCTTCAACATAAATGATTACTGCACATTTCTGGTCATACCTTTGCACCGGTATGCGTTCATATATGTATTCAGTCTGTTAAATGTAAACCTATAGTTTCATTCTGTTTCCATCTGTGTACAGGACCACACTTTAATCCCAGTGTAATCCATAATTTTTATGACAACATTGGATTCCTTGGTCCTGTCCCACCCAAACCCAAAGGTACTTTATCTGTTGGTAAGTTTAGAAAAGGTTGCATGGTCATGTCTGACATTTCTCGTTTCGTAGGATGCAATCCTCTCGTTTTATTGGACGTCTTGTATTCAGTTCACTATATCCATGTCAGCTCCTAATGCCCTAAGGCCAAGTCAGGCATGTGGTCAGCATTCACTTTGTTTTGCATTTTGTCTTGCCATGTTTGCAGACTGCATTTACTGACACAAGCTTAAAAACCTGCCATTGCTAACTTTACCATCTGTCACTGTTTGATTCATCTGCGTTGTATGAAAATGTGTCGTTGAAGCCGCAATGACTCATTTAGAGTTCACATTATATCATTAATACTTTCACCTCGCACAAATACAGTAGAAAGGTGGTGAAACATTTGATTTTATGCTACTTGAAGCGTGTAGCACCTCAATACACAGTGAACCAACACATTTAACAAGTGGGCAGACTGTGAAAACATTTCACAGGTGTTGATGTGACACTTTTTTTTTTTTTGTGACTGCTCTGACGTCTTTGTCCTTCCCCTGCCCTGTCACTTGTCACCTCTGTCCCTCTCCTCTCCCCCCCACCCACCCATGTCCTTCAGTCATGTACCTCGTGTTTTGCATGTTCAACAGATTTTTGCACAGCTTCTGCTTGAGCCTTACGCGATGCGCATTCAAATCTCATGCCCTTGTTTTTAATGCTGTATTTATTCCTTTAAAATCTGTTGTTATTTAGGCTCTAAAGTTCTTACACAACACTGAATGGATAAAAAATAGAAGAGATTTCATCCAGAAGAATCAAACGGGTTTCTTTTTTTCGTTTTTTTTTTTTGCTTATGACTCTTAAAAGGGGAACTACTGTTTTTTACAACCTGGACCTTATTTCTAGCATAAAATACGGTCGTTTACTCACCCATATAACTTTGGTGTCATTTGCACTCATTCAGAAGATAATTAGATCTGCATATATCCATATAGTGGGAGTGACTGGGGCACCGAAATGCAGCCTCTAAATAACACATTATCTGCCGCGAAACTCGTTCATTTCACCAATATTTTGTTATTGTACGCTAGTTGAGTCTGGAGTTACCTGTTATCATCATCATCCGGTTTCTGTAGAAAATATGAACAAAATGAACAAGTTTTGTGGCAGATAATGTGTTATTTAGAGGCTGCGTCTCGGTGCCCCAGTCACTCCCACTATATGGATATACGCAGATCTAATTATCTCCTGAACAAGCGCAAATGACACCAAAGTTATATGGGTGAGTAAACAATCGTATTTTATGCTAGAAATAAGGTCCAGGTTGTAAAAAACAGTAGTTCCCCTTTAAACTAGACATTGTCTGCAGTATATAGACCCAATGTGTCCATGAGTGCTGTGTTTCCACCCATTTGGACATTCTGGGTCAGTGGTTCTCAACTGGTCTGGCTTCGGGACCCACCGTCACCCCTTAATGACGAGCCGTGACCCGAATCAAAGAAAATTTTCAACTAGTCAATTTTATCGAATGAAATGATTGTGCAGTTTGAACCTGAGATAGTAGAGTAAAATAGTATGAAAACACACAAAAAACAAAAGTAATGATAAACCAAAACTACCAGCAAGTGGCAATGCTTTTACGCTCAATTAGCTGCATTTTAATTAAAACCAAAACTCTTCACTTCAGTAACACTGAAGCCTTTTTTAAACAGACTCGGAGCTTTCATGCCCAAACACGAAATAAAAAAGTCCAACTACTGAGAAGTAGTTTCAAAAATACTCAAAATACGTAGCTTTAGCTGAGTACTCCCTCATTGAATATACAACAACAGGTTTATCTTTGAGAGAATGGTGTTTTGTTACCAAGTGCCGCTTCAGTTTTGACGGCTTCATGCCCTTCATGCTGCCAACGCCTCGCTGCACTAAACACACTGAGGGTTTTGTCCTCAATATTGGAAAATCCATATCTCATAAAATCTGCATCGTACCTGCGTTTCACCGTGATAAATTAGCATATGTAAACAAACTTGCAGATCTTCTGCTATGGTGTGAAATGGCAGGTGTCACCTCCTGCCACTTACTGCCACCTGCTGTTAAGAAGTGTGAATTGGTGACACTTTTTTTTCTGGCCTGCGACCCACTTAATTTTTTCCCCCGAGCAACAAAGACTCATATGGAGTATTCCTTCATTTAGTAACCAGACAAAAGTTGATTTCATGTGTGACATTTGCATTTGCAACTGTGCACCAATAATATAAATATCAAAGGAGCTCTCAATTCAAACTAAACAGGCCATCCTTAGGCTGCAAGAACAAATCAATCTGAGAGATTGACAGAAATATTACAGGCCAGAGAAGTTCCTAAATAGCATTCTTTGCACAGATAAAACTAAAAAAGATCAACCTGGACCAGAATTGGATGGAGAAGCTGCCAAGTCTCCCATTTTATGCCCACATTCATGATATAACCATAACAAAAATAAAATACCAGAAATACCAGGGTCTAAGCGATGCACTAAATAATTGCAGGATGTTAAGTTGCGTTCAGTGCTGCGGTAAAAAAGGCCCTTTAAAAGAAATGTAATGAACTTTGCTGAAACCTGTTATGATGACACATTTTGCATTCCTGCATGTCTGCACTTTTAAACACATTTCTGAGCAGACGTGTTGCCGTTTGATTACTGCCAAGCAGGCAACAATCGGATGAGTGCAGGGCATGTAAATACGCTGATGCAAAAGTATTCACTTAAAAGGGAAACTACTGTTTTTTACAACCTGGGCCTTATTTCTGGCATAAAATATGGTCATTTACTCACCCATATAACTTTGGTGTCATTTGGAGTCAGTCGGGAGATATTTAGATCTGCGTATATCCATATAGTGGAAGTGAATGGGGCACCGAAACGCAGCCTCTAAATAACGCATTATCTGCTGCGAAACTCATTAATTTCACCAATATTTTGTTATTGTACGCTGGTGCTATTCCCCGTTGACCTGGATGATGTAATTTCTGAGCGCCGCGAGCACCCGCGACGGTTCGGCTTGTTTACCCGTAATGTGCTCCTGCTATGCCTCGTCCACAGCCTCAGAATCGGCAAAATATTTAGTCACGTTGCAAAAAACTAGCAGTAGCAAATTACAGGTAAACAAGCCGACCGTCACGGGTGCGCGCGGCACTAGCGTACGATAACAAAATATTGGTGAAATGAACGAGTTTCGCGGCAGATAATGCGTTATTTAGAGGCTGCGTTTCGGTGCCCCATTCACTCCCACTATACGGATATACGCAGATCTAAATATCGTCCAAATGACTACAAATTACACCAAAGTTATATGGGTGAGTAAACGACCGTATTTTATGCCAGAAATAAGGTCCAGGTTGTAAAAAAACAATAATTCCCCTTTAGCCACAGCAGCATAAAAGTAAATAACCTTGCTGTCCTCGTGTAATACCCTGCACTGACCTCTCCGTTCTCCACCTCTAAGACTCGGGCAGTAAGGCTGTGAAGCCCGTCGACGACCCAGGTGACGACGAGGAGAAGCAGTGGAGCTGCACGGCCTGTACCTTCCTCAACCACCCTGCCCTCAACCGCTGTGAACAGTGCGATTTCCCGCGGAACTTCTGAGCCAACGAGGCTGTGATGCGCCGCCCTCTTTCCTCTGCCCTCCTGTCTTCTACCAGACTAGAAAACACAAGGGGCCCATTCTGCTTCTTCTTCTTCGTTTTTTTTTTTTGTTTTGTTTTTTTTCGTCCTTCCTCACAGATGTATGAAAACTCGGACCGTCATTGTGCATCGACGCGGCCTGTTTTCTTCCTTTTTTTTCCTCCTTTCTCCAAGGTTTGTAGAATGCTGTCCACTGAAGGCTTGACTGGATAGTGTTTACAGCTTGTGCTTCTTCCTAAAGGCCAGCAGCATCAGACGATACCTCACCTTAGAGACTCGGATTGCGTGGGGTCACCTCCCCCCCCCCCCCTTATTCCGCTCGACCGACGGGACGGGCGACACCCTATCCCCGGGCGGTGGGTGGGGATACCTTGCTGCTCCCACTTACAGTATTACGAGCGTGGCCCTGCAGTGTGACGGCACACACACTCACACTTACACACACACTTACATACACTTACACACACACAACACAACACAGGTGCCGATGCGCCTTTGCTGAGTTTAGTTTTTTCTTTTTCTGCGGTGGCACGACCGAGGATTGGGAACTGTGTGCTCAGCCACTGCACGCCATCTGAAGGGAAAACCAACAGACTACTTGTGGAAAAGTTTGTTTGCTGTTTCTAAAGGATGCCGATAAAAGGGGGGCGGGGGGAATAGCCAGTGTCGCTGCCACTCAAAACACGCCTCTTCTCCTCCTCCTCCTCCTCCTCCTCCTCCTCCTCCCCCTGCAGCATCCCTCTCTTCTTGTCTCTTCAATCATGAGTTAATGAGAAAAAAAAAAAACGAATCGTTGCATGCTTTGTGTACAGTACACGGAGGCAGAAACTCCCCTCAAGCTTTTTACTGTACATAATTTTAGAATGTGCCTTAAAAATCTTCTTCCTCACACTATGAATTACTTTTATTTCCTGTAAGTATAGCTTCATAGACTTTATTAACTTGTTTTGTTTCCCTTTTTTTTTGTTTTTCAAACCAAATAAGCACCAACCATGCTCCCCCCCTTTTTTTTTTTTTTTTTTTTATTAAGCTTTTTACTCGAGTTCTGCGAGAGTTGAAGCCTTGCAGAAGGAGAGGAGCAGAGCAATTAAAAGCCCTTTTGCAGTCATCATGAAGCTACATCTGCCTAGTCTGTTCATCGCTTGTGTTATTGCTGTATCCCCTGTGTACGATCTGCAGATGCAGCAAAGTGGAATGCGATGGAGGAGTTTTTATTATTTTTATTATTTTTTTTTTTGTGTTTCTTTCGTTTTCCAGGACGCCAAATATGTTCGAGACTGTTGGGGGGGCGGGTCGGGGAGGGAGGGAGGGTAGGATCGGGGAGTTTTAAAAAAAAATAAATAAAAAATGCAAAAATTACAAACCGCCATCTTATCTGACAACTGGAATATAGGTTTGATGTTTTGGGGGGGACAACTACACCTCAGTGCAAAGAGACACTCATTTTCCAGTACAATCAGCGTCGATGTCAAAAAGCTCCTGGAACAGCTGATTATTGGGTTCCACGTTTTCCCACGTCGCCTCCTGAATCGTGTTCCCCGCGAGGTACCAAAAGGTCAAAGTGCGTACGTTTTCTGCTCCCCGCCGCCGTAGAAGCACCGGTCAGGGTATCTGGATCGTCGCATCTTGGAAGCGGACAAGGTCGGAGAAAAAAAAAAAAAACCTCAAAATGTAAGCACAAAACACGACTGTCCACTTTGTATACTCTTATTTTTATTTGGCTGAGTTCATCCTCCTAAGCTTTTTATCGACGAGGGTGTTTCTAAAGTTTACCTTTTTTTGTCATTAAGTTACCTTAACTGTGGAGTAGTTAACTTTCTTTATTTTTTTTTTTCCCGACATTTGTGAAATGTTGCCTTGCATTAGTGCCTTTTTGAATTTGTATTGATGATGTATCCTGTCACGCCCAAGTGCCATTTTTTAAAACCAAATTCTTAGTATTGTTTAAACCCTTTTAAAAGTAGAAGATGATTTAATGTCTCTTAAGCACTTATGTCGTACTTTTCTCCTTTTCCAGCCCAAAGAAAACTGTTTTTTTGTTCGTTTGTTTTTTTTTTTTTTTTAAAGCTTTTTCTGCACCTCGGTGTGAAGAGGCAGTTTATTCATGTTATATTAAATGGGAAAAAAAAAATAATAATAATAATTTGGATATCTAAAGTTTTTGGATCTTAGCTGGGAAACTGTCTTTGTAACAGATAAGTTATTTGTAAAAATAATAAAAAAAAAAATCTATTCTGAATGGGTTTTTTTTTTTTTTTGGTGACGCCACATGCAGGATGTTCTCCACTAGATGGCAATAGAGGACGGCGGGTTTAAGTTGGACGTCCTGTCTCGAGTAGTTTACGCCTGCTGGTCTGGGAAAAGTTAAAAGAATCGGTCAAAATGAATTGGGTCTCTAAAAAAAAAGGTCACACACACTAATATTTCGTTGGACCTCCTTTAACTTTGATTACATTCTCTGTGGCATTGTTTCGATAATCTTCAATGTCACCAGATTTATTTCCATCCAGTGCTGCATTCATTTTTCACCAAGATCTTGTATTGATGATGGGAGAGTCTGACCACTGAGCAAAACCTTCTCCAGCACATCCCAAAGATTCTCAATGGGGTTAAGGTCTGGACTCTGTGGTGGACAATCCATGTGTGAAAATGATGTCTCATGCTCCCTGAACCACTCTTTCACAATCTGAGCCCCATGAATCCTGACATTGTCATCTTGGAATATGATCCATTGATGGAATAACCTGGTCATTCAGTATACTCAGGTAGTCAGCTGACCTCATTCTTTGGGCGACATAATGTTGCTGAACTTAATCTGCCTCTCTTACCCTGATGTCCCCATCACTCTGGAGCAGGGTAAATCTGGACTCATCAGACCACATGACCTTCTTCCATTGCTCCAGAGTCCAATCTTTATGCTCCCAAGCAAACTAAAGCCTCTCTTCTTACCCTGATGCCATGGTTCTCCACTATCCTTCCAGTTTTTAATAATGCGTTGGACAGTTCTTAACCCAGTTTTAGTAGTTTCTTCAATCTCCTTAGATGTTTCCTCTGCTTGATGCATGCCAATGATTTGACCCTTCTCAAACATCTTTCCCACGACCACAGGATGTGTCTTCAGACATGGTTGTTTAAGAAATGAGAAGCTACTGAATCCAGGTGGTGATTTAGTTTACAAACTTTGATTGCTTTGATTCATTTTCTATCTCTCAAATCAATGTGAAATCAACTGTTGCGATTCACTGGCTTCAAAACCGGCTCTGGCAAGTCGTCGCAGGTATGCTGGCTACTCACTGTTTTTCTGCAGCGTTTGAAAGCTTTAGACTCCCGAGAGCAGTCCAGCTGTGTTGATGGAAATGAGTAAGATCCGCCGTGCTGAGGATTTATCTACCCATCTATGAGTTCAGGAAAGACAGACAAATATCCTCTTTGGTTGAGTGCTTTTATTTCGCAGGTAAAACAAGGCGTTCAATTTTAAAAACGGGTCAATGACGTTCTTTACAGAAGTACAGAGTATAGCATTCCTCACTTTGAGGCAACATGGGAAAACAACACATGCTGCTTTGATAAAAAACAATAAGCGCTACAATAAGTAGCTGGTACGGAGCGTAGTGCATTGCACTTTCACACTGACATAAAGAAAACAGCGTTCAGTCTGCTACATGTTCTAGGCTTCATCAGATCGAGTCACATTTTTAATGCTTTAAAATAAAGTTTGCAACGAGTCGAAGCGAGCGAGACGAGTTTTCACTGTATTTTATTTCCTTAAATAATATAAATTCATTCACAGTTTTTCGTTTTAGAAATGTCCAGTTTTCGCTTTGCTTCTGGGATGAGAACTCTCACTTGGGCTAGATTTGAATGAAACAAAAAAAAAATATTTTTAATCTAGAAGGAGATGTGGCTCGTCCTGTAGTTCTGGATGAGAGAGATCAGTCTGGACAAGTCTGAGACGTGCGGGTAAGCGTTCATGACTTGCTCCACGATGCTCTGGGGGAAGAGGGTGCTCAGCTGGCTCCTCAGGCCCTTCCTCTGATCGCTGGACGGGCTCTTGGCCCGGCTGCTCGGCTTGGCGTCGGGGAGGCTACCCTGCCCCCACGGGTCTCGGGGCAAGCTGTGGGGGTGCTGTCTGAAATACTGCTTCTCTGGGTAATGAACCGGCTGCTCCATGTTGTGTGGAGGTAAAACCGGACAGGAGCTCCACGTTGAGTGGTGGTGGTGGTGCTGCTGCTGCTGCTTGAGGGACATCCTGCTCTGCTGGTGGCCGCACCTGCACTGGCTGCACCCGTTCTGAGGAGGGTAGTAGCCTCCCCCGCTAAGGCAGAGCCCCTGAGTGCTCCCGCAATGCGAGCCCGAGAGGGAGTAGTCGTCGTGGCTCAGGCTGTAGCTGGCCACGCCGCTGCTGTAGCTGTGCAGAGGGTACTCCGAGCTGTTGTGCGAATCCTGGATGTAGAGCCTGGACATGGAGCTCCCCATGGAGCCGAAGGCCTCGTCCAAATCCGGGCTCGGGCAGTGGTGCAGGCTCGTGTTCGACTGGCTCCTCGGGCTGCCGGTGTCCCTCTGGAACGAGGACTTCTCGCTCGGCGACGCCCTGTGCGACGGGTCGTCGGCGTTGAGGGGCGGAGGAGTGGTCGCGGTGTACCCGGGCTCCAGCGGGTACGCGGCGGTTGAGAAGTTCTTGGCTTTCTCGCGCTGGGCCCTCAGCTCGTCGGCCACGGAGAGCTGCGACTGGTTGGCCCTCTCCGGATGGTAGAACTTGCACTTCACTCCGTATGTGCACTTCTTTCCTGGAAAAACAGAAATACAGCAACAGTTAGCCATAGCCTTTAGCTTTCTTTTTGCCTTTTATACACAGCCAGGGCCGTAGCACCAAATTCTGGGCCCTGTACCTCTCCCTACTTGGGCCCTGGGTAGTCAGGTCCCCTTTTCCCCCCCACTACTACTCATTCATCTTCTGGTACCGCTTGTCCTGTGAAGGGTCGCCAATTAACCTAAAGGGCATGTCTTTGGACAGTCGGCCCGGATTCGAAGCCGGAACCTTCTTGCTATGATGCATCAGTGCTAACCACCACCACCACCACCACCACCGCTGCACCGCCCCGTCTACATCTCGGCTGACTCAAAATCTTGAAACTCCTAACTTGGGTGCTGTTTCAGGAATTTAAACTTCCTCTTTTTCGGCTGGAAAAAACATTTTGCTCTGACGAAACCTCTCTAGGTTTTGTAAGACCAGTTGGATAATCTGAGAAACACTGAGTCTGTTTCTATCCCACAATCAGAAAGTGCTTTCTCTGCTTTTCTCTGGGTTGTTGCTGCTGCTGCTGCTGCAGGCTTTTACATGTCTAAGAGGTTCTGGCTTTTATGTTGGCCCAGATGCCAGTGTTGGTTGGCAGATCAGTCCTACCCGCCTTGGCTGTTCCCCAACTTTTCCTCTAGCCAACACCATGAGGTTAACTTGTTTTTAGAGGACTAGTTCTTAATGTCTGTTTGATGAATCACCATGTAATCCACGGGCTATAAACCCTAATCCTTTCTTTGTCCTAATTGCACTTTAGTGTCAAGTAATGAGCTAGAACAGTGCAACATTATTTAGGCTTCACTTTCTCGCCGAGTGCATATATGCTAGCAAGCTAATGTTGGTATTTAGATGAGGAACTGCTTACGGAGGTGGTGGTTGCTGGTGTCATTGTGACAGTGCATCATGCATTAACAATATGTAACAGTCGTGGGAGTGGATCTCTATCTTGTGTCTTATTGTATTTGTGCTGCACCCTGGACTGGAATTGTAGGTCTAAAACCGGTGGCGCTGCAAACTGGCGAATACAGTATCGCTGCATGTGTGTGTGTGTGTGTGTGTGTGTGGGGTGGGGGTAATGTGCAGCCGTTTGATGTGTCCCCTGTGACATGACATGCTGTAATAGCTCTTCGGAAATCTTCCATAAAAAAAAAAACTTCTATCAGTGCTGATCCGACTGGTTGTTGTTGCACAAGCTGCTTTTATTGCTCCCTTGGGAAAGCACAAGGAAGTGTAACCTGAGCTCTTAGTTAATGGTTAAAACAAGAGTGTGAACTGACCGTATGGACAGTGCTGCTGCCGGTTGTCTGGGGTCCACGGCTTCTTTCTCAGGAAGTCGTCGATAGTGGGGCCGTTTCTGCCCAGGGGATCGTCTGGAGGCATGAACCTGAGTGAGCACAGAGATGCGGTCAGGATGAGGTGACGTCGGCTGAATGATTGGCGCTAGTGATGTGCCATGCGCGAAAGAGCCGGATCTTCTGAATCAGAAGAGCCGAATCCCTTCGAGTGAGAGCCGACTCCCCCACTGTTTTTGCCTTTTGCTCATTTATCTCTACTCGGTGAGGACGGGGATGGAAGTTTTTGATCGATTGATGGCCAATAATATGTGAGGACTTAGGATCGTACCATTATGTGAAATCAGAGAGAGGGGGGATCGACGCTGTGGCTTACAAGCGCAGTAGTTATGAGTGACACCAGTAAAGGAAGCAGCATCTGGCTGGAATTTAAAGATAATTGAGTGTCTTTACTGCAAAATGAAAATATATAAAGAGCCGGTTCCACACCACAAACCATTTGCACCGTTTTTGTTTACTGAATTTGGTTCTGTTTCCGCTTGTGTGGATTCGATTGCAGTGTTCTGTTCATTTGAAACATCGAATGCAACATGTATTTGCCGAGTCGGGCTAAAATATTAGGCTATAAACAAACGATGCTGAATAAAGAGCCGTTTGGGAACTCTTCTTCGGGAGCCGTGGCAAAAGAGACGGCTCTCGGAGAAGATCCGAACTTCCCATCGCTAGCTGGACGTCCCCGCCACATGAGAGGGGCCTTACTTGTCGTTGGCGAAGGTGTACATCAGCAGCCTCTCCTCTATGAACTTCTTCCACTGGGGGTTCTCCGTCTGCAGGTCGCGGTAGTTGTCGTTGGACACGATGATGCCGTCCGAGTCGAAGGCCAGCTTGATGATGTAGCGGTCGTCGTAGCACACCACCCTCTTGCCGTTCACGCAGCGGGACGGCGTGTACACCAGGATCTTCCTCCTCTCCAGCTCATGGAGGATGTGTTGATCTGTGAAGAAGCACGGGGGAAAATTACACCATTAAACATTAATATTTTTTTTTTTTTATATCTTCTCTTAAAAGTTTATAGTGGTACAGTATGTCTCTTGCCAATTGCAGAGCATTGAACGAGGAAGATGACCTGCACATAGTCCACCCTTATCTGGGTCTCCTTATTTTGAATTACATCAGGAAATTAAAAAGGATTGGCGTTGCATTTTGGCACCGATCGTGTTGACTGTCCTGTGAACTGCTCAAGACTGCTTTCGAAAAAATAAGTTAGCTTCCTTGTAGACTGTTTGCAAAAGTCAGTCCAAGTCATTTAGTCTAAGCCTCGGTGTTATTTTGTCTTCTTCAGGTTATTCAGATGATGATTCCACCTGTTTTGCTTCCGTGAGCAGTCTTTTCTCCCCGGGACGTGTACCTTCTTGTAGGCACTTCAGTATGTAAAAGCATTGAAATCGATAGACCGAAACAAATGTGCCTTTCAAGCAAAAAGTCCTCAGAGCTTCCTCCATTAAGTTTGATGGTGAGGTTGCACGTCGCCTCTCAACCACATTGTGGCGTGCAAAATGTTAATTTCCAAAGGTACTGAAGCAGATGTGTCTCGTGCTGAATATAACAGGTGTGCTTCAAAGAAATCTCAAGATAAAGCTGCACTAATCAATACGTATGTTGTTAAAAAAGACTCCAACAGCAAAAAAATAATCATTACCCTAGGGTTAGGGTTAGGGTTAGGGTTACCCTCCTTTAGCTCATTGTTTTGGACCACTGTGTGTAAAGAAGCAGGTTGTCGCAAGTATTATAAGTATTAGGAGTGGGGAAAAGCCAAAGCCAGAGCAAATATTGAATATGAATTTAGCTGATACCTGAATGCCAATATTGTTCTTCGCTAGAACGACTTAAAGGGGAATTACCGGTCTTTTCCAAATCGCAAAGAACAACAAACCGCTGTACGTCCGCGGATAGATAACAGGTAACTCCAGACTCAACTGGGAATAGCACTAGCGTATCATAACAAAATATTGGTGAAATGAACAAGTTTCGTGGCAAACAATGCGTTATTTAGAGGCTGTGTTTCGGTGCCCCAATCACTCCCACTATATGGATATACTCAGATCTAAATATCTCCCGAATGACTACAAATTACACCAAAGTTATATGGGTGAGTAAACAATCGTATTTTATGCCAGAAATAAGGTCCAGGTTGTAAAAAAACATAATTCCCCTTTAAGCCCTCCTGGCTGAAGCAGCAAGAGGAATGTTAATGGTGGTACTGTTTGTGCTGCACCTACTGACAGAATAATTGTGAGCCTGTAACAGCCTGTAGTGAAGCTGTGGAACCAATCAAAGAATCTGCTTCAGCGCAGTCGGTGAATCCAAGACTTAAGACTTAAATTTGTGGCTAACCCTTGAAAAGCAGATATTGCAAAAAAAATAAATTCCCCAGCAACTAAAAATTGACTTCCTGCAGTTTAATTCGGCGTGACATTCGGCCGACCTCACACCGGGTCAGGGCGGCCGGACGGCGACGAGTCCGGTGACCTTACCCGTGATGGGCGCCTCGGGCCGCGGCTGCTCCTTCCTCCACAGGGGAACGAACACCGTGATGCGACGCAGTCCTTTGTCCCAGAACCAGTTCACTGCCAGCTGAAGTCCCTGGCATGAAAACACCTTCTTGTCGCCATGGCTGCGGAGAGACACAGAAACCAGAGTCAAAAAAAAAAAAAAAAGAAGAAAGAAACAACTTCTTCTTTTTTCCGTTTCCGTGCACGTTGTGCACCTCTTCTCTGTTTCTTTTTTGTTTTTTTTGATTTTTTTTTTGTAAGGAAACTGGTGGTGTTGCAAGAAATGTGCTTAGAGTTCTCCAAAACAGAGTTTCAAAAACAGGGAGATGAGTAATTTGAGACTTTTCACGTGCATTTGGTGTGAAAGAGGGACTTTTTTAGTTTTTTTTTTAACTGACAAAGCTGAGAGTTGTTGTTTTTTGTTTTTTTTTGCTGTTGTACGCTATAAAACTGTGGTCGCATTGCTAAAGTGAGAAAATAAGCAGGAAAAAGTGCTTATTTCTTTTCACATACTTCAACATGAAAAGGAAAGCACCAATGTTTTTGGTAAATGGGGCTAAACCCTGAACGGGACCTGATCTGAGGCTTCCAATTGGCCGGAATGAAAGGTAACTGGACATTTGAGAAAAACAGAGATTTATTAAATGGCATCCTTTCATCGATAATTTGAACAGCAGCAAGTCTTTCTTCTTAAGGCAAGATCCCGAGAGAGAGAAAAAGAAAAAACCCTTTTGTTCCCATGTCAAGTGCAAGAACAAGTGGCCTCAGAATAAGTGCGAAACCTTTGCTTTGTGATCATGATCACCATGGACACTTGGAACCTGACCCTCCACTTACGTGTGCACTGCACACATAACACGAATATATCACAACGTGAAATCTAAACCTACCGTTACACTCACACTATAGCAGGATGCACCGAGGAAAAAAAAAAAAAGTAAACTGGATGGTTTTGCCTGCAGGAAAATATGCGTGCGCGTTTCTGCACACGCCCACGGGAGTTCCCCTTCTTCGCAGCAGGAAGCGGGGAAGAATTTTTGCATACAACAGGTAGAGAAGATAACGCACACTTGGCATGAGCGGGCTCTGGAATAAGTCTATCCGCGTTGCATAACTTTACTGATGGGTCATAACGGGTGTTGTGAAAGACCCTTCCTTGATAGCGTAACTGGAGCACGGCGCGACCTCATGACGCCCTCCCGGGTCCAGTCAGTGCTCGCAGAGAGCTGCACACTCAGCAGTATCTGCAGCTGCTGTGTGTGTGTGTGCGTTTGTTGAGTTCAACAAGTAAGCGGAACAAAGTGCTCGGTTCTTCTGAATCCGTTCAGTCACATGTATAGTGAAGTGCGTGGGGTACCGTTCGTCATGCCGCGTGAAACCAGATAAATGTGTTGTGTGGCTCTGGGGTGAGCGCGGTGAGGCTGCGAGGAGGCTGCCGACGTGACACCCTGTGAGTAATCTCGGTTTGGGATTGGAAACGGGGGGGCGGGGGTGAGATCTTTTTGAGAAGACGTTTGCCGATTTACCGGACAAGGACGCCGCAAGTGATGGAGCGGCGGTTTGGCCCCTGCGATTTCACGCCGGACTTCGCAACTCGTTTGAGCGACGTTGAGGAGTCGCAGGGGGGGTCTTCGGGCGGATTTGAAAAGACGCAAGAGCTTGTTTGCGTCTCGGACAAGTGAGATATGAGGAAACGCGAAGACGGCCTCTGAGGTTTCACGCCTGCAGCTGGCGTAGAGTTACACAGCCTTCCAGGGAATAAAGGTGTGACAGTAAACACCAGCTCTCCTGTCCTTACAGGAATGATGTGTTGTGATAACTTTTTTATTTTCCATTTTTGAATTCACATCCTGCTCCCCGCCCACTCGGCCTCTCGCTCTTGCCAATTTCGACCGAGAACTTCCTTGTTACCCAATTTAGGACAGGTAAGGCTGCCAAGCGTGAGGTCGTACGGTGCGTGTGTGTGTGTGTGTGTGTGTGTGTGGCGTGTTTCAGCGCAGCGTTTGACGCGCATGATGAACTCGGAACGCCTCAAATCTCAAGCTGAATGGCTGAATGGCTGCCACCGCGAGAAACATGTAATAAATATCACCACCCCTCCTGGGGCATCGGGTCGCACGCACAGATCATGTTTTCACTTCCCACATCTTTAAAGAGGAAGTGTGGCTCGATTCAAATCTGCGAACTGAAACGAGGTTTGACACAAGTGGAGCAGATTCACACGCTGGAATTTGTTTGAAAACTAAAATAGCGCCGTTATAATGCCCCCTTTTAAAAAAAAATAAAAAATAATAATAATTTCCCAGTGCAGTCGTACACGTGAATGATTGACACTCCCTTCTTTAAGTGGTTTTCCAGGAAGTAGAGACCTATTTTTCTGTCTTGTCAAAACAAGACGACATTGTTTGGCTTGGACGGAGAATTCCACAACATACGGGCTACTGATAAGTACAATCTAACGATGCACTTTTGAGTACTTTCACCGCATTTAAGATGCAGCCTGTGAGGTGAACTTCACTACTGCTACACTTGTCTGACAGAGACGCAGAAGTTGCGTTAACATTTGTCACTCAAAGCACGATCGTCTTCCGTCACACGAAGCATCTGCACCACGCAAACACACAAAAACGGAGACGTAACCACAGATTTTCTGAGCAGACTCACCTCATCGCCACGTTGCTGCCGTCTATAACCACCGGTCTGAAGCCGGCGTCCGGTTCCCTCTCCGGTCCCGGCTTGGGTAGGCTGGGTCCGGGGCTGCAGCCTCTGGGCACCAGCTTCGGACTGTTGGGGACGCTCTTGATGCTGGGGGTGCGAGTGTGGCAGGTCTTTATCAGCTCCTCCAGGATGTCATTGGTCTGGGCGTCGTGGTGGAGGTTCTCCAGCACCCTCAGGATGTCGCTGTGGGAGTAGCCCAGCTTGAGAAACCGCTCCACTTTGGCGTGCTGCTGCTGCTGGTGGTGGTCCATGTTCCGCTGCGTCCTCTCTCCTCTGTCTTCTCGGGCACCGTTCTGACTCGGGGGAATCCTCCTCCTCGCCTCCTTATTCTGGCTCGCCGGCGTCTCCACGGAGACGACCTGTGTTTTGGAACGGTTGACAGGTGTCAGAGGAGCAAGGCAGAGTCAACCTCTGTCACTGTAAACACAGGAAGCGCAGCTGTGGTCTCGCAGGGGTTTTCAGACAAATCGATTGCGGTTTTCATGTGCACAGATAGATTCAACCTCATGACTTCCTACGCAAACGCAAACACTGCCTGACGTCACGCTGGTTAAGAAAGCCCCCGTCTCACACACACACACACACACACAACAAGAGAGGAAGCAAACGGTCTGCACTGAACCCTTGGTCTAATTTTACCTCCAATGACAAAGAGGTCAGCCAAAGCATGAATGAACAAAACCGACGTGCCTCGACGTTAACGTTACACCCCTGTCCCCATTCAAACGCGCTTCGTGGCACTTTCTGGAAACCCCCTGAACTTCAGGTCCAAAGAGAGATCACGCTGATGGCAGAGGGTGACGGCTCTTGGATGACTCAACCCACTTATTCAGTTTTTCCTCCCACCAGCGAAGCTATTCTAGGCGCAAACTTTTACAATCCTCTCACACCTGAAACGAGAAGAAACAAACCCCTCCTCTGTGAGAAACCGACCCGGGAGGCATCTCGCCCGATCATCTTTTCCAGTCAAAACATCAAACTGAGAGGCTTTTGTTCGCCGTCCCTTTTGATCCTTCCCGTGCGAGCAAGATGCCTCGATTAGCGCTCGAGTGCGCTTCGATGTCTTGGCTCGATATCGGAGGTATGAGGAAACAAAAACAGAGATGTCACCACAGCCTCTTGTGGTTTTGTTGTCTCAGTGGAGCCATAAATACCTCACCCAGAAATAAATAAATAAAGAAGGAAAATTCCATATAAAGAACAATGTTATTAAAGGCGTTTTCAACCTGGCGCAGCCTAACTCGTCTGCAAGAGACCTGTCTTTGCACAGGCTTGCTAGAACCTGCACCAAACCACATCCTTTGCCGTTCGGCTTGACATTCACCTGATCCTTTTTCTTTTTCTCATGCGCTTTTTTCAAAAAATTTGCACGTCAAGTTTTGAATTAGCTTCGCCGCCTGCTTCTCACGTCCCGACAACTTTGCAGCTTTAAGGCGGCTCTCAGCCTGACCCCGGACGGTGTCTCCGGTAAGAAACGCGACGAGCCGCAACAACAAGCTTCAACAAGCCGGCGTCTCCGAGCTGAGAAATCACATAACAGCGCAAACAGCTGGCAGAGCTCTGTCGTCACGTACGTCTGTATTTTATAAGTAACCTGGACTTACACATTCAGCAGGTGGTGGTGGATTGAAGCATGAGTCCTCCTCGCCGGCTGTCTCTCTCTGTCTCGCTCTGTCTCACTGTGTGTGTGTGTGTGTGTGTGTGTGTGTGAGAACTACTCTCAGTCACTCAGTCGCTGTGACAAGCCCTCTGATCTGCATGTAGCTGCTCTTATTACTCATAGAAGGAAGTGAGGGCTGTTGAGAAAAAAAACTCTCTCTGACCAGCAAGGAAGAGAACGCGCTGTAAATTTGCGATCACTACTTCCTCGTCTGGAGCCACGGGCCATCTGAATGCCTCAGGGATTTATTTGTCCCTTTCTTTGCCTCTTGCCTTTTTGTTGTTTTTCTGTGCTCTTCCGTGTGTGGTGTTGTAACAAAGTAAATGTTGCTCCAGGAAGCCTGCCAGGGTTTAGACTGAGACAGACTTTGGTGTTAGTCATTCAGACATTTAAATTTGAAGTTTAAAATCAGTTAGAAGTTTGGCATCTCCTTTAAAAGCTGTTGGAAGTTTGGCTTTAGGTTGTATGGCCACTGTGCCAGATAAGGAAATTGGAATAATAATTAATAATAAATCTAAGCCCTGACTTACCCGGATCAATTAATATTATTATGGTTATTTAAAAGGTGTTCAAACAGGTGACTGGCTCGCGTCTGATTGGAGAAGAAAAACTGACCACTGACATTAGCGTTGCCAACTCCCTGAAAAATAAATAAAGGGCACCTCACTGGCTTCACCCTTCGAGGCGTGGTGATTGTTTTAGCCCTTTTCTTTTGTGTTTGCGCGACTTTCACTCGAACCTGATTTGAATTAGATGCATATTTTTGAGTGAACACGTGGAAAACACATTTTATTTTTATTGTTTTAACACAAAACTAAAAGAATAAAATAAATATCTTTCTTAAACAGAAACTTAAGACTGTATAAATTAATATTAAACAACAGAAAGCAGAGCATTCCTCTTGTAATAGCGCAATAAAAACAAAAAGCGCAAACAGAAAGTGTGAGGAAACGTTGTAGCTTTGTTGTCTTCCGGTATCTTCTTCGCAAGCGACAGCACCTCGACCAATGAGATGAGCGGGATTCCCGCCGTCAGCTGATTGGTCGCTGAGCAGGAGACGGCCTTGGAGACGGCCTTGGAGACGGGAAGTTTACCGTAAATGTTCATATAAAGCGCCCCTGGTGTTCAGTAATTCCACTGACATTTTACACTCTATTTTACGGGACGCAATACAATACGGGACAAAGTGCGCCCCTCTTCAGCTAATTACGGGACGATCCCGTTTTACAAGCGACGGTTGGCAACCCCAACTGACATGTCTGTGGGATTAGCTTACCTAGGCTAGCTAGCAGTAACACTACAGCCTGGTGTTTCGCCTTCCCAAGGAACATTAAAGAATATTTTACCCCTCATTTATCCATTATCTGTTCTATTCTACAGTCATGTAACTGCAATATCTGCCCGTTTAAACTCGAAGCTACTGTACAGCTAGCAACTTGTTAGCTTAGCCTAGCAAGGACGGAAGAAACAGCGAGCTAACTGTTCAAAAAACAAACACTAGACTGTGCTAAGACAAACATTGGCAAAACTTTCCTGCTCTTGTCACACATTACAGCTGTTAAAGAAATAACAAAACAAAAAAAAAAAAACATGACAATATGTAAAGTAAACTTTAGAAGAGCTTGGCTGATTTGGTTGCTTGCTAGGCTAACTAGCTGCTTGCTTAGGTTTATATTTAACAGGTGGATTATCTTCTCATCTTATTTTCCAACCCCCAAAGCGATTAAGTGTGTATCCAAAAATATCAACGACAATTTTTTTTTTTTTTTTTACGTAACCAGACTATATGTAACTCGATGTTAAACAATGGTAATCTCCGGTTTCGATTTCCTAGAAAGTAAAGCTATCGCAAAATATCAGTGACGACACTGATGTCAAATTAAAAAACCCACGCGGTGAGATCTAATCACGGCCCAGTCGCACATTTTAATCTTTGCAGCATCTAAACAACAAGCGTGACACGAGATCTTAACACTTTGGTACAGAAATCAAAAACAGACAACCTTCAAACTGCAGCCGACTGAACAGAGTCCAGGGCTGTCTCGCAAATTCAATACTGCCGAGCGGGGTTGTTGTGTTTTCAGGAAATATGACTTTTTCATACAACAGGTGGGTGAGCGGAGTTTCATTTTAACAAGCGTGGGTTAGATTTTGATGTTCTCAATTAAAATGTTCACATTATTTTCAATCTGACACCACAAACTGCCACGGTGGGAGGTAGTTTACCTCAGTTGCCCCTAATTCTTAGAACTGCACTGGTCAAAGTGTACACACTGCCCTAACGGTGTTTGCTCTCCATACATAACCATTTATTAGTCTGTCTGCCATGCCGTTTGTCTTTTAAATCTACACAAAAAGAAAATATGTACATATTAAAAACGACGTATCAGTGACAGCATGAGGTAAATATGAGGTAAACATGAGGAAGAAGGTGAATAAAAATAGGAACAGGAAACAACAGTCATGTCACAGTGAAACAGCATTTTGAGGCGGCCTTTATTCCTTTATGTTTAGACGCTATCTAACCAGGATGTTGGACAAGCAAAAAATGAACCAGTAAGCTATTAGCATGTGTGTGTGTGTGTGTTTGTGGTTTTGTTTTCTTTAAGTCATGCTTGGCCAATCACAGATTCTTGCCCAATCACAGATTCTCGCCCTGAAATTGCAGACTGGAACTTCTTCATTTGTCTTACACGTCTACCATTAGTTGACAGTTACACTGTTTGGACAGGAAAGTCTTGGGAAAGTCTGACAAGACAGACGAAGGTGCGGTGGTGTGTTCAGCACAGTATCGCAACACCTGGAAACCTACAGCGGCACACGGCTGCCAGCATGAGAAGGAAAAAATCAAGTTCAGGTCATTCCTTTTTAGTGTTTTAAGACGTTTTTTATGATGCACCATTGTCAACAACAGCAACACATCAATTTATCTGTTAAAATGCAACTTTTTCACTGTTAAGACACCAATGTACAAATGTAATACTTTGGCATGCACCAATGTGTAATGTGTAAGAAGAAACATCCGTCCTAACCTAAAAGTATAGACCACATGAAACATGCAAATATACTATTTTAATGTGAAAAGATCAAGTTATAATGAGAAAATGTGGTGGAAAAAAATGTGGATGCTAATTATCCGCCCAAGCAAAGGCAATGAATTTACCACTTTACCTGTAAACTACCATGTAGAATCATGATGACTCTGGGAACCCTCTGACTTTTCATTAAATTAATGGCCGCCAACTTGTCAAAGTTTTTACTTATCCAGTTGAAAATAACTGTACGGTTTGGAAACTGTTCAGCTGCTGACAAACTAACTCTCAAGCGGGTAATAAAAACTGCCTAGGGCATCACTGGTATCCCCCTGCCACCTCTGGAGGACATTTACCAGTCCAGATGCTTGTTCCCGTCTGCCCATCCCCCCCCCCCCCGCATCGTCATACTACTCGTGTCTCAATGTCTCAACCAAGACTAAACGTCATAGCACTACATATTTGCAATACACGAGTGAGTTGGTGTGTGCATGGGCGAGGCAGGGAGTGTAAGGGCGTGTGCAGTGTGGAGGTGTCTTTTATGTTAACAATTGTCATCTTTTCAAAGGAGAGCCATTGTAAGTTGGTGTGTGTGGACATGCAGTGGCGATAAAAAACCATTCACTGATAAGTTGTCGTCTTTCCCATCGTTATGTGAATACTCTGGGGCTAATAATGAGGCCAAAAACAGATCTCAGAATGGCCATGTAAGGGTGACTCCAAAACTGGGCCAATACCCGAACACACTGATATTAAAATGGTCAAATTTACAGAATAAATAAACATGTTAACAGTGTACACTAGTACAGTCTGATATCTAGAACTAATGTCCCCATTCATGACAACTCACCTGTTTAAAATAGTTGGGTATACTTAAAGGGGAATTACCGTTTTTTTACAACCTGGACCTTATTTCTGGCATAAAATACCATCGTTTACTCACCCATATAACTTTGGTGTCATTTGGAGTCGTTCGGACGATATTTAGATCTGCGTATATCCATATAGTGGGAGTGATTGGGGCACCGAAATGCAGCCTCTAAATAACACATTATCTGCTGCGAAACTCGCTAATTTCACTAATATTTTGTTATGATACACTAGCGCTATTCCCTGTTGAGTCCAGTCTATCACACCTACGGCCAATTTAGAATCACCAATTAACCTAACGAGCATGTCTTTGGACGGTGGGAGAGAGAACCCACACAGACACACGGAGAACATACAAACTCCACACAGAATAGCCCCAGTCGGCCCATTCGAACCTTCTTGCTGTGAGGCACTTCACCTCTTTGCTTATTTTTGGACTAGCCGGGAGTAAGGAGGAGTCAGCCTGACTCCCGGCGAAGTTACTGACACTAGGCTTCAAAACCACTAATCAGGAAATTAGGGTATGTAAATCTATATAAACAGTCAGTGGTTAATACACAATACATAAAAATCGTCTCAGATTGAATACGGCATAATAAGGACACTGCAGCAACTTGTTTCCAGTCAACAACAGGCCTTTTCAATGCTCTCACAGGCTTCATACCTTTTAGTCACCTGCCAGTCAACCCATTCAGCTAAGCAGGGAAACCTATAATTTAGCTGCTTCAGTGTTCGTGACATTGCTTCACATGCTCGCGCATTCTGCTGCAAGAATTTTACCAGCGCAACCAGCAGAACGGCCGAGCCTGACTACAATGAAAAGTAAATTAAATAAATTAACTTAGGTATTTAGGGACAGTTTTATTCATTTCATCTTTTTTTTTTTCATTTAGGCTTATTTATTAATAAAATTTGAGAACGTTGCACATTTACTACTATTTTATGTGAGATAATAACTTTTCAGATGAAGACTTGACACCTTAAAACAGTGACACAGCGTGAACTACCAGACGCCATTTAAAATCCAACATATTAATGTATCGGCAGAATGTATGAGCCATACAGGTACTTCAAATATTGTGATTGCTTTTACTTAAAAAGAAGCAACTGCTGCCGACCACCTTTGACCTCCTCGCTGTGGGATACAGCAGTGATCAGGTCAAAGGTCACATGGCCTTGGGTTATATTCTGAGACGCAAAGCCACGTTTGTCCACCCCCTCGACCCCACCGCAGATAAATCAGGAATTATGAGCCGTTTGACAGCGCAGAGGCAATGTGTGCTTTCTGGAGTTACACATGCTGCTCTTGGTTCCTTAAAACGACATCTGTTTTTTCCCTGCGCATTTTACACTGCATAAAATGAGGAAGAAGGCTCGGCAGATAACGGGGAGGGACGGTTTTTGTTTCTTTGACCAATGAGCGTGATTTTCCAGCTTGGTTATTATGGGTTTGTTCAGGTGATGGCGTTTGATAAACCTCAGCTGTGTTTCCAAGAAAGACACATGACTGGTGTGGAGGCAGAGCGAATGGGGGCGGCAAGGTAAACGATGAGCAATAGCTGAAATATTGTTCAAATCCATTCAAGCGAACAAAACGAGACATTAACAGTATGCTTGCACAAGCGTGTATAGCATTCTTGAGAGTACCTCAGCAGGTGACAAACATGTCATAGAGACAAGAGCTAAAAGCTAAGAACACTGCCAATATCCCTCAAGAGCTCTTTAATCACAAGTAAAAGTAAAAAGCCTATCCCAGCTGTCATTGGGCTGTCATCATGGATTATGTATACACATGACTGTTTTATTAAATAACATCCATTGATACATTATTTAAAGGGGAACTGCTGTTTTTTACAACCTCAACCTTATTTCTGGCGTTCACTCACCCATATAACTTTGGTGTAATTTGTAGTCATTTGGGAGATATTTAGATTTTCGTATATCCATTCAATGGGAGTGACTGGGGCACCGAAATGCAGCCTCTAAATAACGCATTCTGTAGGTCAGATCCCGGATGATGATTACAGGTAACTCCGGTCTCAACAGGGAATAGCACTAGCGTATCATAACAAAATATTGGTGAAATTAACAAGTTTCGTGGCAGATAATGCGTTATTTCGAGGCTGTGTTTCGGTGCCCCAGTCACTCCCACTATATAGATATACGCAGATCTAAATATCTCCCAAACGACTACAAATTTGCACAAAAGTTATATGGGTGAGTAAACGATTGTATTTTATGCCAGAAATAAGTTTTTTTTTTTTAAGATAAACCAGAAACAAATCCAGACTGGGCATTGTTCATTTAAAAGGGACATTAGTACGGCACCCGTGACCTCGCAGCAACCCATCTGTGACTCCTATACAATACATTTACACAAAGGTGTGCTGTGTTTGCATGAGTCAGTGAAGAGCTAATGGTGCAAGTATGTGCGAATGACCCTGTGTCAAAGGAATCTGGCCTGGCAGAAATGTATGACAGCTAACTATTCAGCTTTACATGATCACTGCTTTACCTATGTAAAAAATACCAGGGACCTGAGTACGTACTTAGTCTCGGTTCAACGCCGTTCGAGAGGTGAATCATGCTCCTTTCACTTCTGACATATACACACACTTCTGACTTCATATGCCGACAGGCGTTCATTTTATTTCATTCATTGGAAGCCGGTTCGGGTGTACGCTGTCATGTTTACAGAAGGTTGAAGACGTGTGCACACGGCGTAGGCGTCAGCTGGGGAAGTCTCTTCCAGTGGTTCCATCCGGGGGAGTGAAGCAGTGCAACCCTTTTTTTCCACTCTGCTTGGTGCTGTCACCTTTTGGTTTTCATGGGCTCGACCCTGTAGAGGTTCACTTGTTTCCATTTCTGGTCGCAACACGCGCTCCACTCCTTTTACACCTACAACAAACAATAACGTGTTTTCGGGAAATTAAAAATATCGTGTGGTGACACTTCCTCAAGGGTGACGAATAGGAAGCGATTGTTTTGCGTTAAAGCTGTTGGTTTTGCAGTGAGATTATGATGTTCAGTTTGTTGTACAGGCGACGTTCTCACCGTTGTGTTTCAGTACCCCTCACCATTTGGACTTTGAGCCCAGTAGAATTTCATACAGCAGAATTCAGTAATCACCCCTTATGGCCACAATGGCCACTCTGTGCTCTGACTGCGTGGTTTGTGGTTGGGTTTGCCCGTGTAAAAAAATAAAACAAAAGAAATAAGTAGTAGTAGTTCGATTGTTAAACTAGTGTGTGGTGTTTTTTATACCAAACATTGACCAAAACACTCACAAAATCCACACAGGAGGCCCCAGTCGGCTTACATTAGAACCCAGAACCTTCTTGCCTGTGAGACATCAGTGCTAACCACCACACCACACGGGATGTACAGAGACCAAACTTCTATTACTTTCCATTCATGTTCAAATCATAATATTTCCTGTTAAATTGAACACCTAAAGCGACCTTTACTCTACATTAACAGTAATTTACCTACCTTCAGATCAGGAACTTTACTTCACTGTGTTTTGACTATCATAACAACTACAAATTATTTAATTTTACAAAACAATTTCAGCTAAAAAATTTTTTTTTGTGAACCTGATTTTTTTTTACATCATGAACGCCTACCAAGCATTGATCAAAGCACTCACAAAATCCACACAGACACAGGAAGAACATGCAAACTCTACATCATCAGTGCTAACCACCACTCCACTGTGCCACCACATAGGACATACAGAGACCAAATTTATTCAAATCCAGATATTTCAAACACCTTTCAATTCGACATGTACTGATATATCTTGTTCCTGATACTTCATCTTCATTTTAACTTTTATTACTGTCCATTCATGTTCAAACTGTAGTATTTCCTGTTAAATAGCTACCTTTACTCTACACCAGGGGTGTCAAACTCATTTTAGTTCAGGGGCCACACACAGCCCAGTTTAATGTCAAGGGGGCCAGACCAATAACACGAAAGCGTATTTACCTATAATTAACGACAACTCCAAATGTTTCCCTTTGTTTTAGTGGAAAGAAGAACATTATGAAAATGTTTACATTTAATGACTGGACATTTCTGTTTAGTTCTAGGTCTTAGTGTTATGTCCACAAATCTTACTAAATCTGTGTGAAGCCTTGGAATAGCAGTTACTTTTATTGGAAAAATCGCAGTTAATGTCTTAAATGTAATCTTTGCAATTCTCAAATTCATCCCGCGGGCCAGATTAGACCCTCTGGCGGGCTGGTTTTGGCCCCCGGGCCGTATGTTTGACACGTATGCTCTACATTAACAATAATTTACCCACCTTCAGATCAGGAACTTTACTTCACGGATTTAATTTTACAAAAATTTTCACCTAAAATTTGTTTTGTGAACCTATGTTTTTTTTATATATAATGAGTGTCTACCAAGCACTGAATGAAAAACCCACACAGACACAGAGAGAACATGCAAACCCCACACAGGAGGACCCAGTCGGCCTCGATTAGAACCCAGAACCTTCTTGCCTGTGAGGCATCAGTGCTAACCACCACTCCAATCCACTGTGCCGATGTATAGGACGTACAAAGATCACATTCAGATATTTCAAACACCTTTCAATTAGACATACTGATATGTCTTCTTCTTCTTGCTATTTAATCGTTTCTAACTTTTATCACCTTCCATTCATGTTCAAATTGTAATATTTCCTGTTAAGCTGAACACCTAAAGCAGCCTTTACTCTACCTACCTTCAGATCTGGAGCTTTACTTCACTGTATTTTGACTACCACAACAACTACAAATGATTTAATTCTACAAACAATTCCAACTAAAACTTGTTTTGTGAACCTGTTATGTTCATTACTTCAGATAACGTTACCTTCTACGGTTCTGGATCATCCGTATATCATACACATGTTTACCGACCTACAATGTCAGTCGCAGCGTCTCACCAACAAAGCACTTGTCATCAAAAACTAATAATGAGCTCTGACTGCAGCCATCAGACCTCTTTCTAATGGCCTCACATTTAAAAAAAGTTCCTCTGGGTGTTCCCTTGAACTTTAAGGCGAGGACGTTAGCTTTTCAGTTTGTGGAATGAGATGCTGAGATAGTGTTATCACTCTAGCTTTACGAGGTGGGTGGTGGGAGACACCAGTGAATTCCCTCAGCACTGAGGAGACTCTCTCCACCCAGCAAGTTTCCATCGCGACATTTTATGAAGGTAAAAGAAAAAAAAAGAAAAATACCACCAGTCATAAAGTTAAAGGTGGAACATTAATCATCTACCGCTTTTGTTCTACATCAGGCGGTGTGAAAGAGGAAGGGCAAGTTACGGAGGAAGTAGACAGTTTAGACGGGGAAGTCTGTCATGGTATCAAATAAAATGAAGAATTGACTGAAGACGTAACACATCACAGCACATCTCCATATATAAAAAAAAACATTTATTTCCATTTCATTTCTTTATGACAAGGACCTGCTGATTACAACATTTTCCTCCTCTAAAAGTCAAGATGAAACGATTGTAGAGGAAGTTTGGACTGATACGTATTTACATGCCAGGTCATGCTCAATACGACTCAGGAGTGGTGGCACAAAGACACTAGATGAGATGTCGGTGACAGGACATGTCCCGTCCTCCCGTCCGCTATCCTCCCTCATCTGTATCTGCTCCTCTCTTTGTCCTTGGACCTCTTGGGGGAGCGGCTGCGGCTCCTGTCCCTGTGGCCGTGGCCTTTGTCGCGTCCCTCTTTGCCGTGTTTGACCCGGGACTTGCCGTGTTTGTGGTCCCTGTCCCTCGAGCGGGATCGAGAGCGCTGGCGGCCCGTCTTCCTGTCCCGCCGGCTCTCCTCGCTGTCCTGGGAAAAAAAAAAAAGAGACGAGAGTATGTTTAAGAGGAGGAATTCTAACCACTGACGGCTCTCATAATTATTTATGTATTAGCTGAACTGGACTAATCTTAAAGATGTTTCATCACACCCAAGTGGATGAGCGATATACCATGACTGATATATTGCTCAAGGACAAGCCTGCGCTTCTTTCGGGAACTTATGTTGCAAAAGTGGAGGTGAAGTGGACAGTTATGTGTTCAGGATAGCAGAGCGGCTTAAAGTGAAATTGTACAAAGAGAACAAAGCGTGATCAGCCGCCCTAGTGTTGCGAGTTTATAGTGAGTCTGCCCGTCTCTTTAGGTGTTTCAGTTTCACCCGAGGGAGGTTCTGAAGGCTCGTGTCTTTGTTTTACTGTCATTATACACTGACTGGCCACAAAAAAAAAAAAAGAGAGTCGCCCCCTGGATTTAACTAAGCAAACAGGTACAAGCCTCCTATTGGATAATTACTGCATGGGTGATTATCTTTCAGCTGGCAACAAGTTATTTAACCCCAACTGATGCAATGAGTAGCTTCTCATTTCTTAAACAACCATGTCTAAAGACACATCCTGTGGTCGTGGAAAAGATGTTAGTCTGTTTGAGAAGGGTCAAATCATTGGCATGCATCAAGCAGAGAAAACATCTAAGGAGATTGAAGAAACTACTAAAACTGGGTTAAGAACTGTCCAACGCATTATTAAAAACTGGAAGGATAGTGGGGAACCACCGACCACCAGCAACAGTAGAACTCAGGGCTATGTTAAATAGTGAAAGTAAGAACATTTCCACACGTACAATGTGAAGGGAACTCCAGGGACTGAACAGCTGTGTAGCCTTAAGAAAACCACTAATCGGTGAGGATAACCGGGAAAAAAGGCTTCAATTTGCTAGGGAGCATAAAGATTGGAGTCTGGAGCAATGGAAGAAGGTCATGTGGTCTGATGAGTCCAGATTTACCCTGTTCCAGAGTGATGGGGGCATCAGGGTAAGAAGAGAGGCAGATGAAGTGATGCACCCATCATGCCTAGTGTCTACTGTACAAGCCTGTGGGGGCAGTGCTGTGATCTGGGGTTGCTGCAGTTGCTCAGGTCAAGGTTCAGCAACATTATGTTGCCCAAAGAATGAGGTCAGCTGACTACCTGAATATACTGAATGACCAGGTTATTCCATCAATGGATTTTTTTTTTCCCTGATGTTCACGGGCATATTCCAAGATGACAATGTCAGGATTCATGGGGCTCAGATTGTGAAAGAGTGGTTCAGGGAGCATGAGACATCATTTTCACACATGTATCGGCCACCACAGAGTCCAGACCTTAACCCCATTGAGAATCTTTGGGATGTGCTGGAGAAGGCTTTGTGCAGTGGTCAGACTCTCCCATCATCAATACAAGATCTTGGTGAGAAATAAATGCAACACTGGATGGAAATAAATCTGGTGACATTGAAGAAGATTACTGAAACAATGCCACAGTGAATGTAATCAAAGCTAAAGAAGGTCCAAGTGTGTGACCTTTTCTTTTGGCCAGGCAGTGTAGATTAAGGACAATGCACAAAAGAGAAGGAAAAGTAAAAATCCAAAATAATATACTATAATATCAAAATTAGGTTGAATTGTTTTTCAAGTGAATCACATGACAAGAGGGTGCAGGGATTTAGGACTTTTCAAAAAATAATGAAATCGGAAAGAATATAAATATTAATTTAGCAAGAAGAGCATATTGACATATTAAATGACAAGCCGACGCCTGATGTTAATTCGATTCCTGGTATTATTATAATTACTGAGAAGCCTGTTATGGCTCAGTTAGTGTAACTCGGTATGCAGCCCATGTGTCTACACACTCAACTACAGCTTGCAGCACATTTATTTGCACATATTCACATCTGCAAACAACAGACTGACAGACACGCTGCAATAACAAGGAAACTCTGAGTAAGTCAGTTAACAGCAAACTGGAATTTGAGCTTGTTAAGATTAAGAGCCTATCTGCGAGATCCGATCACGAAAAGGACAGGTGTGAATACTCTCGGCAGGCATTGCGATTTAATTCGAGAGATACGATCTCTGACCACATTAAAGGCCGCCTATACTCAACAGGGGTGCTCCTACGTCAGCGGAGTTTTGCCTCATTCATTCAGAAACAAAAACACACAACCGCTTTTATAAATGATCTCCTGAAAAGGAAAAAGCATAAGTGAAGTATTTACAAATGAAAGTATTTATTATGAGTATGTTGATGTATTAGGAGCCATGTGTGGTTATGTTACGTATTTCCTCAATCAACGTTTATCTTTATTTCCGTTTATTACGGTGTGTGTATGGAAACTTCCAGGAGTTATAATCTGAGTTTTGTGCAGGTCTAACCAACGTCAGGTCAATAAATAATAAATTAAAGGGGAATTACCGTTTTTTTTACAACCTGGATCTTATTTTTTTGCATAAAATACAATCGTTTACTCACCCATATAACTTTGGTGTCATTTGGAGTCGTTCGCACGATATTTAGATCCACGTATATCCATATAGTGGAAGTGAATGGGGCACCGAAACGCAGCCTCTAAATAACGCATTATCTGTCGCAAAACTCGTTCATTTCACCAATATTTTGTTATGATACGCTAGTGCTATTCCCCGCTGAGTCCAGAGTTATGTGTTATCCATTCACGGACGTGCAGTGGTTTGTTGTTCTTTGGCCAGCTGTTCCTCTCTCTGCCTCCGCATCCTCCTTTCAACAAACTCCTAATCCGTATACTCTGGCTCAAAACGGTAAGAACGTCCATCATAAACAAAGTCATCGTCAGAATCGGAAAAATATTCAGCCATGTTGCAAAAAACTAGCAGTAGCAAATTACAGGTAAACAAGCCGACCGCCATGAGGTTCGCACGGCGTTCAGAGATGACATCATCCAGGTCAGAGGTCAGTAGGTCAATCTACAGACCCTGGATGATGATAACAGGTAACTCCGGACTCAACGGGGAATAGCAGTAGTGTATCATAACAAAATATTGGTGAAATGAACGAGTTTGGCGGCAGATAATGCGTTATTTAGAGGCTGCGTTTCGGTGCCCCAGTCACTCCCACTTTATGGATATACACAGATCTAAATATGGCCCGAAAGACTACAAATTACACGAAAGTTATGAGTGAGTAAACGATCGTATTTTATGCCAGAAATAAGGTCCAGGTTGTAAAAAACAGTAGTTCCCCTTTAAGTTTCGGTGCCCCAGTCACTCCCACTATATGGATATATGCAAATCTAAACATCATCCGAATTACTCCAAATGACACCAAAGTTATATGGGTGAGTAAACGATCATATTTTATGCAAAAAATAAGGTCCAGGTCGTAAAAAAAACGGTAATTCCTCTTTAACGTGTGAAGCCAAAATCATGACGTAGACACATAAAATAAACGCTGTTCTCGGTTCTGGAGCGGCGGTAGAGATCCATTAGAGACAGCAGCTGTTAAAATATTCTACTGAGCCCCAGATAATCTCGGGGTTTATTTGCATACAGAGCGCTAAACCGAGATCTGATCGGACAGCCAAGATGCAGACGGTAATGAAAGGTCTGAACAGGCCCCAATACCACATTAGGCCACCAGCCAGGTAACGCCTTACATGTAAACAAGTAACCACAAGACGTTTCGTCACGTTTTACCGAGAATTCCTCCAGATATAAATCACCTTCTCGGAAGAAAGCTCTGGTGTATCTGACAGACAGACAGACAGATTGCCCACACAGATACGAAAACATTAGTTCCCGTAACTGGATTGCTTCCATGCTGTAGTTTTTCGTTGGACTGTAAGTTTTCCCAAAGTGCTTCTCGCGGGGCGTGACATTTGATATGTGCTTGACACTGATTAGAGAAGTGGAATAAACAGAACAGACATTTGGAGCAGTAACTGTACGTCATTAATCAGTCAAGTGTCGCATGGCTTTAATGGCTAGATTAATGGCCGCATTAATAAAACTCAAGAGCACATTGTCCAAGTAGAGATGATACTCGCAATGGACCATGAATGGACAGCCACTTCACTGCCAATTACGATCAAAAAGACGCTAAAACTGTGAATGTAAACTCTGAGATTTGTAGGTTCTGGGATGTGTTATGTCAACTTTGACGACTTTGTAGGCGTAAAAATATCCAAAATCTGCTGTAAAGGGAATGTACCTTGTGCTTTTTGGACTTTCTGCCGTCCTCATCATCTGAATGATGATGGTGCTTCTTCTCCTTATGTTTCTTCTCAGAGTGCCGATGGCTCGCCACGTCATCCTCCTCGTCCTCGTCCATTAGCAGGTCGTACTTGGAACTTTTGGGAAAGTTACGGAAATCACCAGGAAGACGAGAAGAGAGACAATGCTTGAAGGTCTGCCAAAATAAAACCGGGTATAATGTGCGGCTGCACGCGTGGTTGCTTTCCGCCGAATTATACGCTATGACATGAAGTGGAAAAACTGGATTGGCGCGCAAGGATACTCTTGTTTGGGCTTCATTTGATCTTTGAGAGCCAGCTTGGATCGGCTCTCCACGTCCTTCTCATAGGCTTTGAAGTCGTCTTTGGTGTACTTCCCACCTGGCAAAGAAAGAGAAGGAGGACAATACCACTGAATGTAGAACTAGTTGTACCCTTACTTGCTTTACCAACGATTAAGGGAAATATTCAAAACACACAAAACACAGCGCAACAATGATGTTCACCGCAATGCAACAAACAATACCTTTCCCTTTCCATTTGATCTTTGCAACCGACTGGCTGAAGTCCACGTGAATGCGTCGATCGTCAATGAGAACATTGTCCATTTTGAAGTAAGCCTTCTCACAGTCCTCTTGCTGCAGAGACAGAAGGCACGAAAAGGGATAAGAAAAGAAAAGTTTAGGTAGGAAAAGGATTAAAACAGGTCGAGGCGATAATCGGTCAATAGCTGCAGCTCTAATTTACGTATGTCCAGTATGATTTATGAAGAACTAGAATTATCGCCTTGCAGTTGTAAAGCCTTCAAAAACCAGTCACGTAGCAGCACCTCTCCGTCTGTCCAGACTCATGTGTCCAGAATATGTAATTTAGAGGAATTCAATGAGAAATATTGAACGTTATGGATGAAAATAAAGGCTTTTCTGTTTCTTTTCCTCGTGCACTGGTTCACTAAACTGACGTCTTTCCCCTACTTGCCCAGGGACAGGGGTCCAACAACAGTACAGGACCAACTTTCACTGTGTGGTCTTCTCCCAAACCCAACATTCAAGAAAAAACTCAGAATAAAAAGCTGTATTTTTTTCTGCAAAATGTCCTCGTCTGCCAACAGTTAACCAAGAACAACCAAAGTCTCCATCAAAAATGTTTAGAGACAAGATGTTCGATGCGAGTTGCCGGCCACTAGCCTGGCTCCGCCTGCCTACGTACTTCCGCTCATTTGCATTCCCTACAGTACTCCGTCTGGAATAGCTTGATCTGCTAACGTTTACTCCGGCCAACTGGTTGGCGAACCAATCAGCGAACAGAGGGCGGGTCTGAGAGCGATTACGTTTCAGTTGCGCACCGAGTTTGAAATGTTTACACGAACGGAGACGGATATACTCGAAGCCATTCGCTCCGTTGTGGATATGCTTCCTGGCATTACAGCACTTTTATTCCAATTTCGCGTCCTTAATTGCAATGGGGGATGGTAGAGTAGCGATTTGTTTACTTGTCGCGTTCTTGAAAGCGGAAGTACGAGGCAGCAGAGCCTGAAGGCTCCGGCGCATAACATACGTCATTACCAAACGTTAGTGATTGGTTAAAGGAACTCCGATGATTTTAAACCTCAAACTGTGCCCTCCCACCAGGAAATAAACGTTTGCCAATGGAGCTAGGCCAGACTCTCTGCGAAGTCTGTAGGTATCCAGGCTAGCCGGCCACATGCTCAGATTTTCAACATAAAACAAAAAAAACCCTCTAGGCAGGAGACAGCTGGCTTTGATTGAAATCTGTTCCTCTCATGTATTTGATATTCACAGCTTTTTTGACTGGTATACAAAAGGGAATTTGTTGTTATTAATTCAAGAACTTAGTTTATGGATCAAATATACAGTATTTTTGATCAGATCTATGCCAATGGTGTCTTATAATACACTAAGCAGCGACCTCTAATGGTTTAAATGTCAACTGCACTTCAACTTTTCAAATGTTTTTTACCCCATTTCAGCGAAGTCCACAAAGGTATTGGAAGGGCAAACGGAAAAAACAACTCCGTAGAGAACGCTTACCGCAAAAGGAAATGGCACATCATCATCAACACTATTGGAAACATTTATGGCATGCCTCGTTATCTTGTAGAGGTGTAAATGTAGTTCACCACAAGGAAGTTGGACTCGAAAAGCAAGAACTAGTGCCAGTCAGAGACTGGGGCAAATTCCACTTCAAGCCCTGGCTCGAGGACGGCAGAATAAAGCAGAGACGTGATGTGGGAGTTACAAGAAAGGGAAGAGCTGAGCCTCTGCAGATAAAAAGGTGGCGTCTTCGTTCTGGCCTCTCCAGCCATGGCTAACCCTAACCCTGACGACCTCAGGCGTGGCAGGCACTAGTCAAAGACACTCACACCGCCACTGCAAGGCCACTGGAGACGCCACCATAAAATATTTATCTAACTTTTACTTCTCTATGATAATGACTACAATTCCCCACTGGACGATAAGTTATAAGTCATAACAAGAGCACACTTCATGGTTTATGACTCAATTCCATCATTCACATCCAGTAGGGTTTTTCCATCGGTCGCTGTCACCTGATATACTGTGTTTACTGAAGTTCAATAACCACCTGAATGCAAAATCCTGATAAATACATCATTATACTTCCTTATCCTGGATGAGAATAACTTGACCGCCGCTTTGTTGATCCATATGTGGTCAGTACAACAGTCTGTATGGGAGGAGGGGGCATTGGAGCCTGAATTGGGAAGCCCCTCCTGTTTCCACACATGATGCAACATCATGGTCATGTGTTTACCGCTGTTGACTAAACTGAACAGGTATTGAAACGATTTAGAAACAGATCATTTCTGTTGTTTCAAGGCGTGAAACGAGAAGATCGATATCAATCTGTTTGAGGACTGGATGATTAGGGGAGCATCGTTTAAAGACAGGGGACAGGTGGACGTTTTCAAAGTGAGACACCTGAAAAAAATTCTTACTAATGCCTGAATAGTTGGCTGGTACCAAGGGAAGCTGAAGCAGTGAGCCGTGGAGGTGTTGGGGAGGATTTTTCCCCCCTAAAAGACAAAGATAACCCCGTCCTGGCTGCAGCTCTGATTTCTGCACAACCATGAGACGGATGTAGATCTCTAAAGATACTTGAAATCTCATCTTTTACAAGCAATGGGCTACCTCCTAAGTTAATTTTAACTTTAAAAACTAACTGTACACTAACAATATGTTGTATACATTAGGGATGCACCGAAAAATTTCGGCCGAAAACCGCAAATTTTGCACTTTTGGGCCATTTTCGGCCAAAAATTGCTGCGGTTGTTGCTTGTACGTGTTGTTTCGGCGCTAAAAGTCCATTTTCGGCCAAAACTTTATCGCCGAAACAACACGGCCGAAACAGGATGTTGTGATGATGCAAGCAAAAACGGCAGCAATTTTCGGCCGAAAATGGCCCAAAAGTGCAAAATTTTTGTTTTTTTGGCCGACAAAATTTTGGTGCATCCCTAGTATACATGGACATCACACGCACGTACAGTCTACTTTATGTATTTGATGTCATGTTTGCATGTAAGAGGCTCACCTTTTCAAACTCAATGAAAGCGTAACAGAGGGAATCTCCAGTTTTCCAGTCTCTGATGATCTCACAGCTGCAGAGAACATGGCAACACAAGAAATGTCACTTCAAAAGTCAACGTGGAGCTGAAACTAAACGTAGATTTTCCACGTGGACGGAGTATTTATGAACAATTACTAAACAAACGCATGTTAGCGTCACCTTTTTATGGAGCCAAAGCGGGAAAAGATGATTTCCAGGTCCTCATCTGTGGTCACTGGGTTCAGTTTGCAGACAAACAGCACGTTCTCTGGAGGCTTCATATCTGCATCTGGGAGGTCGCCCACCTACAACATTAAGAGTGTACAGACGTCACCGTTACCTCTGGTATTTTCAACAGACAACGAAGAGCAGATTTCTTTGTCGCACCATCTCCAGCAGGATAGCCTGAGTCTTGGCCTCTTTCTCCTTCAGCCTCTCCTCCAGTTCCTCAGCTCCTTTCCCATCCGTGTCATCGATCACTTCGTCCGCCCCGATACGGCCACTCTGCACACACACACACGGCAGAAACATGTTGTTATATTCATTGTATTTAAATGTATTTTTACCCGTCTCTCCAGCTTTATTTGTGTAGACAAAATGTGCGGTGTAAGAAACGGTGGTACTATACTCACATCTAGCTGCTCTTTGGTGGGCTCAGGCGATCGATCAGGCACTGGCAGATTAGGAGGGTCGTCAAATGGGTCATCCAGGATCACCGTGTGATTTATCCTGAGAAAGATAAATTCTCGTCATCACTGTATAAAACTATATGTGAGGTTTTACTGAAAAGTGCAACATCAAACCAACGCACTGTTTAGACATTTTTGCCACTGAATGTAGACCAGTGTACACAGAATAAATTCTTAGTAGATTATCAGTCCTGTTACACTCAATTTGGATTTCATTATGAGATGTGTTTCAAGCAGTAGAGGAAAAAAAATAGGTCTGCACCGAATTATATAATGATACAACCAATCCGAGCCATTTCGTTGTGAACAAATTAAACTCTACGTCACTCAGATGACGTGTCTCGGTCACTCTTCTGTCCATCACCCCATGAAGCCCACCAAGATGATTTGATTGGCGTAATTGGAAGCAGATCAGACCAATTTTCCACCGCATATATTTTGTGGGTATGGGAAGTCCAGGCTACACTGAATGTGGAGTTTGAGTCAAACCTTAAAGGGGAATTACCTTTTTTTTTTTTTTTTACAACCTGGACCTTATTTCTGGCATAAAATAAGATCGTTTACTCACCCATATAACTTTTGTGTCATTTGGAGTCCTTCGAAAGATATTTAGATACGCGTATATCCATATAGTGGGAGTGACTGGGGCACCGAAACACAGCCTCTAAATAACGCATTATCGCAAACAAGCCGACCGTCGCGGGTGCGCGCAGCGCTCAGAGATGACATCATCCAGGTCAGAGGTTAGTAGGTCAATCTACAGACCCCGGATGATGATAACAGGTAACTCTGGACTCAACGGGGAATAGCACTAACGTATCATAACAAAATATTGGTGAAATGAACAAGTTTCGTGGCAGATAATGCGTTATTTAGAGGCTGTGTTTCGGTGCCCCAGTCACTCCCACTATATGAATATACGCACATCTAAATATCTTACAAATGACTCCAAATGACACAAAAGTTATATGGGTGAGTAAACGATCGTATTTTATGCCAGAAATAAGGTCCAGGTTGTAAAAAACGGTAATTCCTCTTTAACGTGTGAAGCCAAAGTCATGACGTACACATATAAAACACCGCTGTTCTCGGTTCTGGAGCGGCGGTAGAGATCCATTAGAGACAGCAGCTGTTAAAATATTCTACTGAGCCCCAGATGATGTCGGGGTTTATTTGCATACAGAGCAAGAAACCGAGATCTGATCAGACAGCCAAGATCAGACGTTAATGAAAGGTCTGAACAGGCTCCAATACCACATTAGGCTACCAGCCAGGTAACACCTTCCATGTAAACACTAAGAAAACAGTGCATGCAAATGACTGGAAAGGTGTCCAAAGTACTCTTAAGAAATTAAGTTCATCAGTTAGATGTCAATCATGGTATTCTGCTGCCCCACCCTCCCACAGGATAACAGTGGTTAAAACAGTAGAGTCACACTCTCCATAGAGACTGACTCACCTTATATCCTGAAAAGGGACAAAATCTTTGTCAACAAACGTCTCGTTGATCTTCTTCAGGACGTCCATGCCTTCTGTCACTTCCCCAAACACAGTATGAACTCCGTCCAGGTAGTCCAGGTTCTCGTTGGCGGTAATGAGGAACTAGGAACAATGATGCCAATCAATCAAGCAAAAAAATGTAAAACTTTATGCAGGAACATTTGAAAATACTGCACGCAGACACAATTTCGGTCCGTCTTGTTCACCTGAGAGCCATGCTGATCGTTGCCATTGTTCACCATGGACACCGTCCCACTCTTCCTGTGTTTGATTCGCGGCGCTTTCTCTGCATCAAAAAAGCGGGCCTGGTCGCCGTAGAGCTTGCTAACAGTACAAAGGAGGAGAGGAAAATGTTTCAATGTTTATGTCAATAAATAAATAAATATATTTTTTAAATCAACTGTGAACTTTGATGAAAATGTCTGACCTGAACACAGATTCTCCGCCACGGCCTGTCCCAGTGGGATCTCCAGTCTGAACAATGAAATCTCTCTGGAAAGAGGGAAAACACAGAATTGTGAATCTATGCCTTTCGTGGAAACTCTTAACATGAAATCTAGTCAGGGGAACTCAGAATCAGAAATCCAATAAAAGAATTTTGTTTGATAGTATGATTATATGAAGAGGTGCAAAGAGAAGATTGTTCCATCTGTCGTCTGCCTACAGTATACTCTCTGTCATAATATCGAACAAGTTGTGTAACAGGCATCGTCTGTGTCTCATTCTTACACACATGTGAACTTAAGTGACATCCCATTCTTAATTCATAGGGTTTAATATGACGTCAGCCCACCCTTTGCAGCTATAACAGCTTCCGCTCTTCTGGGAAGGCTTTCCACGAGGTTTGGGAGTATGTTCATGGGAATTTTTGACCATTCTTCCAGAAGAGCATTTGTGAGGTCAGACACTGATGTTGGACGAGAAGGCCTGGCTCTCAGTCTTCGCTCTAATTCATCCCAAAGGTGTTCTATCAGGTTGAGGTCAGGACTCTGTGCAGGCTAGTCAAGTTCTTCCACACCAAACTCTCTCATCCATGTCTTTATGGACCTTGCTTTGTGCTCTGGTGCACAGCCATGTTGGAAGAGGAAGGGGTCATCCCCAAACTGTTCCCACAAAGTTGGGAGCATGGAATTGTCCAAAATCTCTTGGTATGCTGAAGCATTCAGAGTTCCTTTCACTGGAACTAAGGGGCCAAGCCCAGCTCCTGACAAGTACCGTTTTCCTGGCAACCACCAAACCCAGATTCATCCATCAGATTGCCAGGTGGAGAAGCGTGATTCATCACCCCAGAGAACGCGTCTCCACTGCTCTAGAGTCCAGTGGCGGCGTGCTTTACACCACTGCATCCGACGCTTTGCATTGCACTTGGTGATGTATGGCTTGGATGCAGCTGCTCGGCCACGGAAACCCATTCCATGAAGCTCTCTACGCACTGTTCTTGAGCTAATCTGAAGGCCACATGAAGTTTGGAGGTCTGTAGAGGTTGACTCTGCAAAAAGTTGGCAACCTCTGTGCCCTATGCTCCTCAGCATCTGCTGACCCCACTCTGTCATTTTACGTGGCCTGCCGCTTCGTGCCTGAGTTGCTGTCGTTCCCAGTCACTTCCACTTTGTTATATTCCCACTGACAGTAGAATACTGAGCAGTGAGAAAATTTCACGACTGGACTTGTTGCACAGGTGGCATCCTATCACAGTACCACGCTGCAATTCACTGAGCTCATGAGAGCGACCCACTCTTTCACAAATGTTTGTAGAAGCAGTCTGCATGTCTAGGTGCTTGATTTTACACACCTGTGGCCATGGAAGTGATTGGAACACCTGAATTCAGTTATTTGGATGAGTGAGTGAGTGAGTGAAGACTTTTGGCAGTATAGTGTATCCGTGTGGTCACTTTGCATGTAAAAACTTGGCCCACAGCACCCTCACCAGGCGACTGAAGTTTACTCTGTGCCATGTTTGGAAAAAAAAAATAATATATATATATATATATATATATACATGAGATTGATTCGTTACAAGAGAGTTTAATTTACCTGTACATTGTGGACGAGACAGTAGTTGTAGTATTTTATCTTGCATAGTTTCAGGAAGTTTAAGCAAGCTGCAAAAGAGGAGAGTTCAGGTTAGCAGTTATAAGAATTTAACAAATGTTTAATATCACAAAGACTGTATTAATCGTTAGGACATGCGTTTGTCTCTCTATATATGGCGTTGGTGGCAAATTAACTCTCAATTTAGCAAGTTATTATTAAACGATCAAATGAATCGAAGGTAACTAGCTAACAGCGTTAGCTAGCCTCCACTCATCCAGTAATTTAGCTTGCCGCTGGCTAACTCGAGCAGCAGCCAGTTCGTTAAATTAGCCACCGTTAACATGTGCAAGATGTTTAATTTTCTTACTTTTGGGTCTTTCTTCTGTAAACAAATCAATTACAATATCTCCCAGCGTCGTTTCAAGGAGCACCGCCATGCCGACGTTCCCGATCTCGCGAGAAGAGAGCCTGTGACCGTCTGCCTGGGAGATTCCGTGCGCCTGCGCAGTTCACACGTCTTGGTCAACGTTTTTCGTCGGACGCTCGTTTGCTTGGAAGTTAAAACAAGCTAAAAATGGAAATGACGGGGCCGAGAGTTTGTGTTATTTTTCTTCTTTTTGTCTCGTCAACCTGCGCGCAGTCGTCGACCAGGCCGCTGAATACGGTAAGACAACAAAGCGATGGCCAAAAACGGAGCTAATTTGAGCACGTAAACGTAACGTTAGCTTACTGAGCTACAGGGGTAACGGTGATGGCAGACATTGTGGCGTTAAACCAGTTCTGACTTCTCTTTATTTTTTATTTTTTTTTAACTTTACTTTTAATCATTCGTCTCCGTAGGAAAACATCCTGATCAACGTGACAGCAGGCACGCTGGCGGACACACAACTGCAAGACTCTAACAATTTACAGGTATATATACACGATGTAAACAAACCATTTAAATGACAATCAAAAGCGTCTGTAGGTCGAGCCTCAAAGCTGTTACCTTTCTTATTTCAGATCAATTTAAACATATCGGTGGGCGAAGAGCAGGTGTTGGTCAATGACATCCCAGTGGAGCTGTTCGGGGTCACGAGGTTCAACTGTCAAGCTCTTCTCTGTGAGTTTTCTTCACACAGACCATTTATGATGGATCCGAGTACAAATCCACAGGTGTAGTCCATGGTGTGGACTGTGTATGTGGTCTAGGATCCGTACTGAATGGGGTCACTTTGTCTCCCTGTGTTGGTGTTATCAGAAGTACATCAATTGTTTCGTCATCTCTCTAATTTTTAGTTGTCTCCTGAGGACTATGAGTCAAACCCCCTGCTACTGCTTAAAGGGGAATTACTGTTTTTTTTACAACCTGGACCTTATTTCTTGCATATAATACGGTCTTTTACTCACCCATATAACTTTGGTGTCATTTGGAGTCTTTCGGAAGATATTTAGATCTGCGTATATCCATATAGTGGGAGTGAATGGGGCACCGAAACACAGCCTCTAAATAACGCATTATCTACCGCTAAACTCTTATTTCATTTCACCAATATTTTGTTATGATACGCTAGTGCTATTCCCTGTTGAGTCCGGAGTTACCTGTTATCATCATCCCGGGTCTGTAGATTGACCTACTAACCTCTGACCTGGATGATGTCATCTCTGAGCGCCGCAGTGTAATTTGCTACTGCTAGTTTTCTGCAACATGGCTGAATATTTTTCCGATTCTGAAGTTGTGGATGACGACTTTGTTTCATGATGGACGTCCTTACCGTTTTGAGCCAGATTATACGGATGAGGAGCTCGTTGAAAGGAGGATGCAGAGGCAGAGAGAGGAACAGCTGGCCAAAGAACAAACCGCGAATAGATAACGGGTAACTTTGGACTCAACGGGGAATAGCACTAGCGTATCATAACAAAATATTGGTGAAATGAAAGAGTTTCGCGGCAGATAACACGTTATTTAGAGGCTGCGTTTCGGTGCCCCATTCACTCCCACTATATGGATCTTAGGAAGGACTAAAAATGACACCGAAGTTATATGGGTGAGTAAACGATCGTATTATATGCCAATAAGGTCCAGGTTGTAAAAAAAGCATAATTTAAACCGATAAAGGACTGCTGTACGGTGGCCCTGAAGGTCAAAACACAACGACATTTCACAAAACACAACAACATTTCAGATTAAAGGGTAGGGACAACACTTATTGTTTCTGATTGGACAGAACCCGACAGTGTAACGTCATTTCCTGTTTCTACTCGTCTGTGTCCGCGCACAAGTTTTAAACCGCGTTGGAAAGAATAGAGGACGAGACGGCATTGATAGAGGAATGTTTTGAAAGAGGACATACATGTGATGTCATTCTTGATATGCTTTCAACCCATCATGACACATTAACATGTCCCTCGGGATCCCTGAAAGCACGGTCGTAGGAGTTAGGACTGCGGAGACGGGGCAACTACGTCCTCATCGTGCGTCCCCTCTGCCTCTTTTAAATAATGCCACTGTCTTTCCGCTAGACATGCAGAAATTTGGCTACGGCTCCTACTTCTTTCCACAATGTGGACAGTACATGTTGTCTGCTTTCAAAGCGCATCACGGTGTCTACACTTCACAAAGCGTCATTTCTTGGCTGGGATCAACCAATCACATCAGCTTATATTTTAGCACGGGTTCCGTCCAATCAGAAACGTGAAGTGTTGTCCCTACCCTTTCCGTAATCTTAAATGTCGTTGTGTTTTGACCTTCAGGGCCACCGTACTGCTGCTTAAATGATAGACTCTGTGACAAACAGCTTAAGGTTTGAGGTCATTTCTCATTTTGAACCGCTGCCACAAACTTTACATTATTCATGCTTTCTTTTGCAGTGGACGCCAACAATGGAAGCAGTGAGTTTGAATCTGGGGACGTGGTATCGACCGTCACCCGGGTGATGGTGAGCCAAAACAGGCTGTACAGCGACTCGGAGGAGGTCGTGGCTCTTCAAGTCTTCAGTGAAGTAATAGAGATGGAGGGCAAAGAGGTAATCGCTTTTTTTTTATTTATTAATTGAGTCGTAGTGACTCGCGTTGGAATCAGTTTGTAAACGCACCATTGTGACGGTTCTTTAGGTCCAGCAGCCTGACATGTGTGAGGTGAAAATACTGATGAGCCCAGACTTCCAGAAGCTGGCTCAGTTCACCAACATCTACCCCATTGGACACAGCGAGATCTTCAGGGCTCCCAGGGAAAACGACGTGGTCGTCACGGATCCACCAAATTCTAGAAAAGGTTTGTTTTGAGGCAGACAGACACTCTATCGCGGTCCAGTTTAGCGCGCATTCTTATCTCACTTCTTCTGCAAATCAGACGAAGAGCAGCTGATGTCCCAGACCACCAGCCAGTACCCCCTAAAGCACACGGAGACCACCCAGGAAGAGACTGCAGCTCCGGGAAAGCTCCCCGAGACTCCCCTGCGCATGGACCCCGACCTGATGTACGATGTCAAATACGACGACGAGTTCGACGAGAGGGACTCGAGCCAGCCCGATCACAATCAGATGGAAACTCCACCCGAGGAAGTTATATCATCCTACTCTGTGAGCAAAAGCGCCATTACACCCTCTGTACTTCCTGACTCCTTGGTATCTGCTGTTGCGCTTCCAGCTGAAAAAAATGGCTAGTTGTAGATGTGATTGGATGTTTAGGGGGGAAGACAATGACAGGATCCCAGAGTCAGTCAAAGTCAGTTTGTTCACATATGATTGCGATTGCGGCTATAACAGCTTCAACTCTTCTAGGAAGCCTTTCCACAAGGTTTAGGAGTGTGTTTATGGACATTTTTGACCATTCTTCCAGAAGCGCATTTGTAAGATCAGGCACTGATGGCCTCGTACGAGAAGGTCTGGCCGGGCCAGTCAAGTTCTTCCTCACCAAACTCTCTCATCCATGTCTTTATGGACCTTGCTTTGTGCACTGGTGCTCAGTCATGTTGGGACAGGAAGGGGCCGTCCCCAAACTGTTCCCACGGAGTTGGCAGCATGGACTCATCCAAAATCTCTTGGTATGCTGAAGTATTCAGAGTTCATTTCACTGGAACTAAGGGGCCAAGCCCAGTTCCTGAAAAACAACCCCACACTATAATAACCCCCCCCCCTCCACCAAACTTCACACTTGACACAATGCAGTCAGACAAGTACCGTCCTCCTGGCAACCGCCAAACCCCGATTGGTCCATCGGATCGCCAGATGGAAAAACGTGATACGTCGCTCCAGAGAACGCGTCTCCACTGCTTTAGAGTCCAGTGGTGGCGTGCGTATCCGTGGACATTAGTCAGCTTTATCTGAAACGGTGTTCACTGGAGGTGATAATGCTTGTAGGGACAAAGTTAGGGACAGGAAGGCGGTCACCTTAAATCGTGCTGGTCGCGGTTAATGACGCATGCTCTCCCCGTTAATGGTTTGTTTCCTAGCGAGGCGTCGCACGTACGCTGCTTGGAAACTTTTCGGTAATATCTAGCTCACGCCTCCGTGTCCGTCCTCTCCTCAGGCCATGTGTCAGTGGGTAGAACACGCGAGGGAGCGTCTGCGGCGCTTCTGCTCCGAATCCCTGCCGCTCTTCTTCCTGGTCATGTGGGTGGTGGTGATCGGCGTCGTCGGATCGGCGGTGATCGTCAAGATCCTGGACTTGTTCTTCCCGGCTTGCGAACACAAGTGAGTTCTTTGTGTTGGGGGTTTCTGGACAATCTGCTGGAATAACCTTTCCGCCAATTATCTCCAAAATAACCAACCTTTCATTTTCTGTTCCCAGACACATCTTTCAACTAAACCCCGTCACTCTGATGCCAGAGGTCGAGAAGCTCAACCTGCTGGAGGACGTAGAAATAGAAGCAGAGGAAGAAGAGAAGAAGCCTTAAGCCGTTAAAGAGTGACTTGGCCAGCTCCTTTCAGTTGGTTCCCTTTTGTTATTTAACCTACCGTTTGACAACTTAACGCATGGGAACAACAGTTAAAATCAAACTCCCATCAAGGTCCTTTCATTTAGCTGCGATGTGATCCAAACATTTCGGAGCAAAAAAAATCCTGCATGTTCTCGCTGAAAGTGGGACGGCGCCGCTCTCTCTCTCTCTCTCGTGCCCAGTAGTCAGTTTAGCATTAAAGAATGACAAACTAGGGGTGACATTTAGCGCACGCGTTACCTCTCGTTTGTTTATTCCTCGAAGAACTTGTAGTTTTCCTCGTCGGCCTTTCAAGGGAGCAAAAAATTGCTCTTAAAAAACAAAAGAGTAGTTCCTAAAGTGTTGAACTTTAAGCCAACGTTTAACAAGCTATCCTCAAAGCACTATGAAAATGTGAACGTTAAAACCGCTGCACTTCAACGACCGTTCAAGGAACGCCATTCACAGACGAAGATCATGCAATGCGACTAAAAGGACCTTCATGTGATATGGTTTTGTCGAGGTTTTCCTCTCCTTCTCTTATCTTTCTTTTGGCAGTTTGTCGTTACCGACGCATTACAACCCACTTAAGAGTAGACTCAATCTTGAGGAAGAGGCTGGCGCAGAGTCAGAGTCAGTACTTTGGGTTTAGCTAATGAACACGAACAAGCTGAGCGTTTTGCGAGCAGATTTTTTTCCATTCCCTTAAGACACTTTGTTTATGTAGGACGTCCGTACAGGATGCACTTTTTCGCACTATATTTTTCCTCCAAAGTGATCCTCTCCCCCCCCACCCTCCCCCCCACGACTGAGAACTCTAAATGTGCTAGGATGAAATTCTTCAATATACTCGTGAGGCTGGCAGCGTCTAACTCTGATGGAATAAGTTTAACAAGACAAAGCTGTGCAGATCACGGCGTGTCTTCTGTCACAGTTCAGAAGCTGTTGATCTGAATGTCAGTAGTGAGGAGGTGCCTCCCTAGGAGACCACTGTTGAGGTTCATATGTTGATTGTCTTTCTTCACGGTGCCTCTGTGACTATTTTGGGATCCTTTCACTAAATGGGGATGGCGGGCAGGTGGGTGGGTGGGTGGTGGGTTATAATGTATTTTACATGAGTCCGTTTTGTGTGTGGCTTCCTGTTATTGATATTGGAGAATGTAAGTGACATTGCTGATGTCTATGCACCTGAAACCGTACAAGACAAGTGACTGATATGACTGGACTGAAGAATGACCACAAAGTAAATGTGTAAATTGTTGTTAAAGATGATCAACGTGCACTTGTTTTGAATCGGGGAGTGAAAATTGCACAGATGTGGTTAGTCTCAAACAGAGTACCGCTCCAGATGTTTCCAAGCGCGCGCGGACAGTGTTACCCGTCAAAAAAAAAAAAACATGGCTTTCGTTAAAATTCAGCATCTACTTGTTTTGTGTGTGTGTGTGTCTGTGTCATTTCAAAACCCGTCGCGCTTGTTAAAAGACACCCCCCGAAAAAGCATCGCTTGCGTACCTCAAGAGCAGGTGAGGTCGCGGCCGTCTCCCCCCGAGGCTCACTTAAACGGCAGAATGCATGATGTACTGCGTTAGCGAAAAGGTGCATGTGTAGTCTAGCTAGTGAATGCAGTTGGAATGCAGACTGTCTGCAAGTTTATACGTCGAAACTAGAAAACTGCATGAAGACTCAAAAGCGGCACTAGGAACCGGCTCAAATTCCAAATCGATCCAGTCTACGCTGCAGACGACGCCACACGGGTCTCCAAGGCACTATAAGGCATGAAATCGGGACGCGTCACCGAGGAATAAAAACAAAAACTGTGTTTTAATTTGCTTTGTTTCAATTGGTGTTGAGATCCATGGAATATCTTTTTGACATCCGTGTGCGTAAATTGTATGAACTACAGCTGGACTGTGTATTTGGGTCTAAAGTCATGCTGATTAAACGCTTTCTTTGCAACCATCACACTGGTAACGGTTTATTGTCTGATAATTAACTGTGCTTGAGGATCTGGGCCCGTATTCCTGAAGATGCTGAGAATCTTCCCAGAGAGCTGCTAAATTAGCCTAAAAAAATCCTAGCAAGGAGTCTGATCAAGGAATGGACATAAACTCTGATCTTAGTGAGGATGTGTTTGACCCCGTTGTTAGGTATGAGTCATAATTTCAAAAGGTGTGATTGGTTGATCCTAAAAGCTAGATAAAAATACACTTTTAGTGATAATGGGCCTAGAATGGACCGTCAAATCAATAGACTTAAAGGGGAACTACTGTTTTTTTTTAACAACCTGGACCTTATTTCTGGCATAAAATACGATCGTTTACTCACCCATATAACTTTGGTGTAATTTGGAGTCGTTCGGGAGATATTTAGATCTGCGTATATCCATATAGTGGGAGTGAATGGGGCACCGAAACACAGCCTCTAAATAACGCATTATCTGCCGCGAAACTGGTTCATTTCACCAATATTTTGTTAAGATACGCTAGTGCTATTCCCCGTTGAGTCCGGAGTTAGCCGTCATCATCATCCGGGGTCTGTAGATTGACCTACAGACCCCGGATGATGTCATCTCTGAGCGCCACGTGCACCCGCAACAGTCGGCTGGTTTACCTGTAATTTGCTACTGCTAGTTTTTTGCAACATGGCTGATAGCAGGTTGTAAAAAAAAAAACAGTAGTTCCCCTTTAATCATAGAATCTAATCTCTACGAAGACTGTGTTATTATAAATAATATTTTACATAAAAAGAAAACCTCTGTTAAATAAATAGTAAGCTATACTTTTACTTTTCTTTAAAATTATCCTACAAAATGTGTGATTACACTCCCACTTGCACAGTATTCACATGCTGATAGTTATATTTATTTGCTTACATTCATTCGCCATGCTGGTAATCTTTACACTTCACCCGTTTGGTATTAACGAGGGTAAAATGGCTCAGCCCTAAGACGTCATGTTGCCTTACGCCAAAGAGGAAATGCCCGTGAAATGGATGTTTTGCCCAGACCCTAAACATAGCAGTAAGGGAGCAGCATCTTGGTTAAAGACCAAGACTATAAAAGGTTACGGAGCGGCCGGCTGAAAACTTGTGGAGTGAGATCAGAAATGCTGTTTCCGAGGCAAAACCAAGGAATTCAGAGGAACGGTGTATTGTAAGCCAACGGTCCCGGGCTGGAAAACCTGTTCACAGGCGCCAGAAGCTGTCTGAATCCATGCAACGCAGATGTGGAGTCAACACCAGCTCAGTGATTCACAGGAAAGCTTCACTTTCCGTAAAGTATTAACCAATTTGTTAAGTAAATGTTTTGGTTTAGAATAGTATGTGCAGTGTTCCCAGAGTATTTGCATGTATGGAAATAAAAACTATTCTAAGGATTGTGAGAACACTGCTATTATATTGAGCACAATTGCATCCATGCAATTATTTAAACTCGGTTTAGCAGTACCATTAGTATTGGCTGCTCCGTTCATTGTGGAAGTTATTCATAAATATACTGTATTCTAAGAAATCAGGATTAATTGGTGCAATCACAGAATTAGTTGCAGAGTCAGAGAACATGGAGGTCTAAGTGAAATACTTTTCTTCGTGACTTTCTTGCTTGTCTATAGACAAACACACAAGCTTCTTTTAAATAAGTATATATTTGACTGATGCACACAAGAGTCTGGTCATTATTTCCAGTGTTATAACTGAAAGTAAACCGTTCAATTGTGTCCTCAGAGTGTGTTTTTAAAGGGGAACTACTGTTTTTTTACAACCTGGACCTTATTTCTGGCATAAAATACGATCGTTTACTTAGTGAGAGTGACTGGGGCACTGAAACGCAGCCTCTAAATAACGCATTAAATGCCGCGAAACTCATTCGTTTCGCCAATATTTTGTTATCGTACGCTAGTGCTATTCCCCGTTGAGCCCGGAATTACCTGTTATCATCAACATCATCCGGGGTCTGAAGATTGACCTACAGACCCCGGATGATGTCTTCTGACCTAGATGATGTCATCTCTAAGCGCCACGCGCACCCACGATGGTCGGCTTGTTTACCTGTAATTTGCAACATGGCTAAATATTTTTCCCATTCTGAGGCTGTGGATGAACCAGACATCATCAGACCCCGGATGATGATAACAGGTAACTCCGGACTCAACGGGGAATAGCACTAGTGTATCATAACAAAATATTGGTGAAATGAACGAGTTTCGCGGTGGATAATGGGTTATTTAGAGGCTGCGTCTCGGTGCCCCAGTCACTTCCACTATATGGATATACGCAGATCTAAATATCTCTTGAACGAGTGCAAATGACACAAAAGTTATATGGGTGAGTAAAAGATCATATTTTATGCCAGAAATAAGGTCGAGGTTGTAAAAAAACAGTAGTTCCCCTTTAATGCACAAGGCATGTATTTTTATTTTTTTTTTCAAGTGACATCCAAGACCATGTTAGTGTCCATTATTAGCTTTATTTATAGAAAAGTGTTACGTTCCTAAGATAGTACATCTCCAAAACATGTGAAACAACCACATGGTTCCACATAAAATCAAAGTGCAATACAAAGAGAAGAAAGAAGTCAGGTTTGATTGCCTCTTGAGAATCCCACTAATAAATACAAATAGTACAAAGATATTATGACACTTGGTAGAAGTAAAACATCTGGAAATTAACTCGTGTTACATTGACCATGTAACGTTTCATCAGCTACATCTGATTCGTCTTTTATGATGAACACATTTGATGATTTCACGTCTGTTGAAATAATGAATTTTAAGACTTTTGCATAACATTACCTTAACACTTCAAGTGCACTTATGTAGCTACTGTAATAAAGCTGCCTTCATCATAATCACCTGACCGATTCAGAAAAACACAGCCACACCAGCCAACAGTCGCACTCCCCGCCTCACAATCAAACGCAGCAGACACAGGAGGCGTTCCTCTTTCAGCAGGACCCGAACTCTTCAATCCACTTTTCGTACTTCTCCAGGTCAGTTGCCGAGACAGATTTGGACACTTTCCTCAGGGATGACTCAAAGTCCTCCATGGTGGTGGGCATGTGCATCTCGTCCCTGGAGATGTTACGGATCTCCTCCGGTGTGAGGCCCTCGATTCGTCGCCTCATGGCCATCAGAGAGGCGTCCCTGCACCGCCGCACAACAATGGGTCAATGAAATACAATGAAGCAGAGATTTCAAAACAGGCCTGAAATCTCACTTTTTAGGATTCATACAGTAAGGCTCTGACTCTGAAAATAAAAGCCCATGTCCTTTAAATTCAGTGTGCATCTTCTTTATGAATGGGCACTTTGACACTGCTTTGTTAACTTCATGTCTCTTGCATAAATGGCAAAAGTAAGCAGCCTTGGACTGGAGAGTCTGACCACTGCACAAAGCCTTCTCCGGTACATCCCAAAGATTCTCAATGGGGTTAAGGTCTGGACTCTGTGGTGGCCATGTGTGAAAATGATGTCTCATGCTCAGCTGACCTCATTCTTTGGGCAACATAATGTTGCTGAACCTAGACCTGAGCAACTGCAGCAACCCCTGATCATAGCACTGCCCCCACAGGCTTGTACAGTAGACACTAGGCATGATGGGTGCATCACTTCATCTACCTCTCTTCTTTTTGCCAGCTGATAGATAATCACCCATGCAGTAATTATCCAACAGGAGGCTCGTACCTATTTGATCAGTTAAATCCAGGTGGCGACTTTTGTTTTGGCCAAGCACTGGCTATATGCCACTAAATTCTGTCTATTCTGTCTGCCTATAGAAGCTACGGTGGGGGTAATAAACTCTGAATATTTTGGAAAGGAGCCTGACCTGCAGACATTAGTGATGTCAGCTCCTGAGTAACCCTCCATCTGTTCCGCTATCTTGTCCAGGTCCACGTCGCCGGCCAACTCTAGCTCTTTTAGATTGATCCTGAGCAGCTCCACTCGTCCTTCAGCTGCAAACACAGAGGCGACAGTAAGAACAGCGGGCAAGAAACTCCGCTTTGCAATCAACACACAGTGAATGTGTTTCCATTTTAGACGTTGTTCTCAATATCATTCGTTTTTTTTTTTTTTGCAGTAAAGAAATGATTTTACTTGAAGGGAGAGGGATGTAGATCCTTTTCTCCAGCCGTCTCCTCAGAGCCTCGTCGATGTCCCACGGGAAGTTGGTGGCGGCCAGCACCATCACCATTTTTGATGGGTCATCATTCTCAGATGCACCACCGACACCTGCACAAAAGCCACAATAACAGAAATTCAATCTAAACAGTACAGTCCATCCAAAAAGTGTAGAATCAGATCATATTTTGACCATTTTGCACTGATAACATGGTTCAGTAGCACAATTTGATTTTAGGACTACATGCAAGTCTTGGTAAGTAAAACTGATAATAAAGTGTCATATAGTACCATCCATTTGCACCAGTAGTTCTGCCTTGACCCTCCTGCTGGCTTCATGTTCCTCTGAAGTTCCTCTGCGGCTGCACATGGAGTCAATTTCATCAATGAAGATTGTAGTGGGAGCATAAAAACGAGCCTGTAAGAGGATTCAAAGTGACAATCAAATAGTTTGAGCAGGTTTTATGCAGTGATGTAGGTCAGTGATGTAGGTCTACAGTCTACAGTCATGTAAGCAACATGGAGTTGAATTTGTTTACAACCAAATGGCTCTGACTGGCTGTAAGACTATCCAACTGCATGCAGCTGTATTTTTATTCTCCATGTATCAGCTGAAATGTGCGTTACCAAACTCATATTCTGATGAGAGTCAAGTCTGGTAACACTAGGCTGGGCTTCAACGGTAATTCATGGGAATTATAACATTTAACAGAGCACTACGGAAAGAACAAAAGTACTTTTCATTGATGCTGCTGCTGCACGGGAACTTTAAGGGGAATTACCGTTTTTTACAACCTGGACCTTATTTCTGGCATAACATACAATGGTTTACTCACCCATATAACTTTGGTGTCATTTGGAGTCGTTCAGAAGATATTTAGATCCAGTGGAGCGCCGCGTATATCCATGTAGTGGGAGTGACTGGGGCACCGAAACGCAGCCTCTAAATAACGTATTATCTGCCGCGAAACTCATTCATTTCACCAATATTTTGTTATGATACGCTAGTGCTATTCCCCGTTGAGTCTGGAGTTACCCGTTATCATCATCCGGGATCTGTAGATTCTCCTCTGTTGTCACAGACGAACATTGTCCACAAGAACACCACCAGTTACTATCTATTCGCGGACGTGCAGCGGTTTGTTGTTCTTTGGCCAGCTGTTCCTCTCTCTGCCTCCATATCCTCCTTTCAACGAGCTCCTCATCCGTATAATCTGGCTCAAAACGGTAAGGACGTCCATCATAAACAAAGTCGTCGTCCACAACCTCAGAATCAGAAAAATATTCAGCCATGCTGCAAAAAACTAGCAGTAGCAAATTACAGGTAAACAAGAGATGACATCATCCAGGTCAGAGGTTAGTAGGTCAATCTACAGACCCCGGATGATGATAACAGGTAACTCCGGACTCAACTGGGAATAGCACTAGTGTATCATAACAAAATATTGGTGAAATGAACGAGTTTTGCAGCAGATAATGCGTTATTTAGAGGCTGCGTTTCGGTGCCCCATTCACTCCCACTATATGGATATACGTGGATCTAAATATCGTCCGAATGACTCCAAATGACACCAAAGTTATATGGGTGAGTAAAAGATCGTATTTTGTGCCAGAAATAAGGTCCAGGTTGTAAAAAACAGTAGTTCCCTTTAAAGCTGACAAGAACAAATCAAACATTCCTCAAAAGACCCTGACAGCTCAACGTGCTGATCTTACCATTTCAAAAAGAAGGCGAACTAGTTTCTCAGACTCTCCTCTGTACTTGGAGGTGAGAGTGGATGAGGAGACATTGAAGAATGTGGTTCTGCATTCAGTAGCGACCGCTTTGGCCAGGAGCGTTTTTCCCGTGCCTGGAGGTCCCACCATAAGCACTCCCTAAAGTAGGAAAAGCCTTCCATGTAATAATGCATAGCATAAAACGAATCACACACACATTTCCTTTAAATAAATACCTTCCATGGTCTTCTTATGCCTTTGAAAAATGCAGGCATCCACATCGGCAACACCACCGCTTCTTTCAAGAGTTTTTTTGCATCTCCTAAATCGGCAATGTCGTCCCTAAAATGTAAGATATTACATTGTAGGTTTTATGGGGTGTCAAGGTTGTCTACCACACATAATTAGGAATACTGAAATATGGAGGAAGGATATAACATAAGTGCATCACCCACAAGGGAACACCTACCACTTAACATTTGGATTCTGGGATATAATATCTCTCTCCAGGGCTTCCACAAGGTCTTTATCATAACCTGTCCCGTCAAACTTTTTTAGTTCTTTCTCCTGGGCACCTGCTTTGTTCTGAAAGGTAGACAAAACAAGAACACTGCACATTATTACTCTTTCCATGTGGTCTGCTTTCTCCAGTACAATAAAACTGGATTGACAGGTTAAGTAGTGCGTAAACAAGGAGCATGTGTATATTGTTTAACCAGCAATGCAAAGAGCTGCCTCTGAATATGTTATGCAAGATCATGAAGGAAGCCTAGCGTGTTCTTTCAAGCTGAAACCTCCAACATGTTTTTCCCCACCTTATCGTCCTTCGCTCTGCCAGACGTGTCCTTCGCCTCTTTTGACTCCCTCTTGTCTTTGCCTTTGGAAGGTTTGCCCCTGTCCCCGTTGGCGCCTCGAGGGGAGTGCCTCTGCTGGGCCCTCACAGCCACACTCAGGCGGTTGTTGGCAGGTTTGCTCTCTTTATAAGGGTTCGCAGGACGCCTAACGGGTAATGGAGAATGTCTGTGAAATGAGGTCAGCAAGATGGTGTCAGTAACAACAACCGTAAACTTTTAAATCTACGCATTTTTACCGGTGGAATGATTACACTGGCTGGCCAAAACAAAAGGTCACACACTCTAATATTTCATTGTTGGACCGCCTTTAGCTTTGATTACATTCTCTGTGGCATTGTTTCGATAAGCTTTTGCAACGTCACCAGATTTATTTCCATCCAGTGTTGCATTAATTTTTCACCAAGATCTTGTATTGATGATGGGAGAGTCTGACCACTGCACAAAGCCTTCTCCAGCACATCCCAAAGATTCTCAATGGGGTTAAGGTCTGGACTCTGTGGTGGACAATCCATGTGTGACAATGATGTCTCATGCTCCCTGAACCACTCTTTCACAATCTGAGCCCCATGAATCCTGACATTGTCATCTTGGAATATGCCCGTGAACATCAGGGAAGAAGAAAATCCATTGATGGAATAACCTGGTCATTCAGTATATTCAGGTAGTCAGCTGACCTCATTCTTTGGGCAACATAATGTTGCTGAACCTAGACCTGAGCAACTGCAGCAACCCCAGATCATAGCACTGCCCCCACAGGCTTGTACAGTAGGCACTAGGCATGATGGGTGCATCACTTCATCTGCCTCTCTTCTTACCCTGATGCCCCCATCACTCTGGAACAGGGTAAATCTGGACTCATCAGACCACATGACCTTCTTCCATTGCTCCAGAGTCCAATCTTTATGCTCCCTAGCAAACTGAAGCATTGCTAATTTTTCCAGTTAGCTTCACTGATTAATGGTTTTCTTAAGGCTACACAGCTGTTCAGTCCCCATAAATGAGAAGCTACTCATTGCATCAGTTGGGGTTAAATAACTTGTTTCCAGCTGAAAGATAATCACCCATGCAGTAATTATCCAATAGGAGGCTCCTACCTGTTTGCTTAGTTAAATCCAGGTGGAGACTTGTTTTCTTTTTTAGCCAGACAGTGTATATTACCCATAATAACAGTTTTATTCAAATCAGGGCACTAACAAATGATGTGATTAGTTTTGGACTGACTAAAGCAACAATTTACAGAAATCAGAAACCACCATCTATAACTATATATATATATATATAAAAAAAAAAAACCTGACTTGTGTTGTGCAGGAGAGCATGCATGGTCAAATGAATCATCTAGAAATTCTTAGGAATTCCCAGGCTGCACAAAGCCATTGTGCCGTTTTGGAGAAATACTCAACAAGTGTATTAATGCAGTTAACCAAAAAGGAAAAAAAATGAAAACAAAGTGGCAGTATGAGCTTTACTGACTACGCCTGTGGAGGGCGGAGCGGGAACAAAACAAGCTCTGATCAGGGGCTCAAGTTTACTAATCTCAATCATATGACTACATCAAGACTATTGTTCTTGGACAAAAAGCTTCTACAGCACCAATCACAGCTCTGTAAGCTGCACAGTCAACATGCTGTTCGAAAGATATATCAGAGCGAAAGATGAAATTTTTTTAAGTAATGAAGCAGGAGTTGTAAATAACTGAATACAATACCTCGGCTCCACATGCACAGGCCTAATTTCACAGTCGTCGTGGTTGCTGGGTTTAGCGGCTGTCGAGTTCAGCTGAAAGTTCTCCAGAGTCGACATTATGTCCTGAACCTGCTGATTCTCTTCACTTATTTCTTGCCACAACTGTGAAATTAACATAGATATATATACGCATCAGGAGGAAAAAAACAAACAAACAGGATTATGATCCGATATGATGTTATTAACGTCATATTTACCTGCTGCCATCTCTGCTGAAAACTGCTGTCTCGCACTGTGAACACATACTTCTTGATTTGTTCGAGCAGCCCCTGGTAGAGGACGCTGGCCGAGCTGTAGTTTCCCAGCAAGGCGTACTCACGGGCCAGCTTCACGTTCTCGCTGATCTCTCGTAGACTCATCCTGCCGCGGAAACACACGCAACTTGTTGGTTAGCTGATAGCCTATGGAAACACGTCAGAGCTAGCATGTTACTGATGAACAATCATTTTTCTGAGGCAGTGGGAGTGGCTCAGAAAAGCAGGACTTCTTGTGAAAAGACTAAAATAACAAAGAATAGCTCCTAAAGCCAATGTTTAAATGTACTTAGGCTGTTATAATGCTCCAATTACTTTACTACAGGAACTTTCTCTGAGGACTAATGACCTTTTGGGGAACAACCTCACTAAATGTTGTAGGCCTTTTCTGTGGTGGATCCATTGAAAGAGACCCGTGAAGACGTCCAAGCAGTTGCACCAAAACATTTATTCACGATCGTAAATCTAAATAATCCAATGGCTTTGTGACCTTAGCCGATCTATACACACACTTAAGGTACTCCTATAACTTGTATGTACAAACTGAACAAAGGCTCACATTTTGGCCACGGAGCAATGAAACGACGACGACGGTCAAAAACTGTGTGCTTCTCCGGTGCAGTAATTAGCACCTCTGCTATATGTGCCTTCCCACCTCCCACAGTACAGATCGCCACCCAGCGTAGCCCGTAGAGAACTGCACGGAACCAAAACATTCACTTATCCATCTTCTGTAACCACTTGTCCTGTGAAAGGTCGCAGGGGCCGCCAAGCCTATCCTAGCTGTCATCGGGCGAGAGGTGGGGTACACCCTGGACAGGTCTCCAGTCTATAGCAGGGCTAACACAGAGAGACAGACAACCATTCGTCTATCACGCCTACGCCCAATTTAGAATCACCAATGAACCTAACCAGCATGTCTTTGGAAAGTGGGAGGAAGCCGGAGTACTTGGAGAGAACCCACGCAGACACAGGGAGAACATGCAAACTCCACACAGAAAGGCCCCAGTCGGCCCATGGGTGTCGAACCCGGAACCTTCTTGCTGTGAGGCGTACTTACTCAAGTGCACTTGGGCATGTGGGCCATGTACCAGGGATCAAACCGCTAACCCTCTGGTTCTTGGGCCACAGCTGTCCACTACAGCACATGATGAAGCAAACACACAAGGTGCAAACGGGCCTGAAAGATGTCATAACCCATGAGTTCCTGCAGTGGTAAAACACCGAATGGAATGCATTGGCCTTTTAATGACTTAAAAGTTCCTGGTCCTTAGTTCTTAGGTCTGAAGGTCAGTGGTGAATAGCAAACAGCGGTCGAAACTTAACTTTAGAAATCAGGGACGTGTGGGATTTCTTCTTTGAAGCTAGTATGAACAGGATGAATGTTTAAAAGGGAACTACTACTACTTTTTTTTTTACAACCTGAACCTTACTTCTGGCATAAAATATGATCGTTTACTCACCCATATAACTTGAGTCTATAGTCTTTCGGGATAAATTTAGCCCAGATGATGATAACAGGTAACTCCGGACTCAACGGGGAATAGCACTAGCGTACGATAACAAAATATTGGTGAAATGAACAAGTTTCATGGCAGATAATGCGTTATTTAGAGGCTGCGTTTCGGTGCCCCAGTCACTCCCACTATATGGATATACGCAGATCTATATATCTCCCGAACAACTACAAATTACACCAAAGTTATATGGGTGAGTAAACGATCGTATTTTATGCCAGAAATAAGGTCCAGGTTGTAAAAAGTTCCCCTTTAAGAGTCTGCAATATGTATGTCAATCTATATTTCATGTATAATGTTGTGCATCTTAAATTTCTTCGGACATGCACCATTCTAACACCACTGACATCCATATGGACACTGACCTGATGAAGTGGGACAGTTGTGTCACGCATCACAACATACAAACACTGTGTTTTTCAATACACGTGTCCACTTTAAGACACGTTTCCACATCAATCTAAACAGTTTGGTGTCACCTAAAGTTAAGTTGAGCATTTTTGTTCTCTCCATAGATTAGACGGGGCCTCGCCCAGTTGTTTAAGTGCGACACGAAAAGCGTCCACGTACAAAATGTTTGAGTAACAGCTTCCCCGTGTGTGGAGACATATTTTTGTCCTCAACTTAAACCTCATATCTGTTCCACGCTAGTGTACGTTAACCCGCAGCCAACGCTTCCATACATCCCTTTGAATTTCAAACTGGCTCTGTGTTTCAAAAAGTGTAACCGCTCGATAACAAACCTCGACGGATGCGGCGGTTCAGATAAACACTTGTGTGAATCAATATGAGTCCGAGTTGTTACACAAAACTGGTTTGGACAAAGTTTATACTCAACTTTTCAGATGAACACACAGAGAGTTGTTGTGACGAGTTCCGCTGTAGCAGTTCAAAGAGGCTTCAACTGACAACCAGCAAAAACGTAGCCGGACGGAGACATTTGTAGTCCTGTAGGTCGCGGAAGTTAACAGCGCACGTTCCGTCTCACTTCAGGAAAAAGAGGCGGAGTGAAAGTTTTGATTTCCGCCCTGAACCTTCAAAATAAAACCACAAAATTTTATTAAAATTTTATACGATTAAGTTTTCAGTAGGAGTTCCTATTTAAACCTCAAACTTCCCACCAGTCCCCTAGAAATGAAAAGGCTACTCGGTTGAGTGGTGAAACGTCTTCTCAAAAAAAAAAAAAAAAAAAAAAGAAGAAGAAAAAAAACTCTACAAGTCCAGTTGCCTTTTTTGAACCTTTTTTGGATATACCATGACCTGGATGACTGAGAACCTTCACAGACATATTTTTTTTAAAGGTCAAGATGCTAAAGACGAGTTACAGACACATTCTTTCATGACATTTTTAGACACTTAACCGATAGGGCAACACCTTATTTAAGTTGCCGCTTCTATGCCATGAATATAATTTGCCCACAGCTCCTATGTCAATTTATCCTCGTTTGCATTAAATGAATAGAAGCCTACATTACGCACTATATTGTCAAAAGTATTCACTCAACCATCCAAATAATTGAATTCAGGTGTTGAATTCAAATCAAGCACCTAGGCACGTAGACTGCTTCTACAAACATGTGTGAAAGAACGGCTCGCTCTCAGGAGCTCAGTGAATCCCAGCAACAAGTCCAGTCGTGAAATTTCCTCGCTAAATATTCCACAGTCAACTGTCAGTGGTATTATAACAAAGTGGAAGCGATTGGGGACAACAGCAACTCAGCCACCAAGTGTCAGGCCACGTAAAATGACAGAGTGGGGTCAGCAGATGCTGGGGCGCATAGTGCGCAGAGGTCCCCAGCTTTCTACAGAGTCAATCGCTACAGACCTCCAAACTTCATGTGGCCTTCAGATTAGATCAAGAACAGCGTGTAGAGAGCTTCATGGAATGGGTTTCCATGGCCGAGCAGCTGCATCCAAGCCATACATCACCAAGTGCAATGCAAAGCGTCTGATGCAGTGGTGTAAAGCACGCCTCCACTGGACTCTAGAGCAGTTGAGACGCGTTCTCTGGGGTGATGAATCACACTTCTCCATCTGGCAATCTGATGGACGAATCTAGGTTTGGCGGTTGCCAGGAGAATGGTACTTGTCTGACTGCATTGTGCCATGTGTGAAGTTTGGTGGAGGGGGGATTATGGTGTGGGCTTGTTTTTTCGGGGCTGGGCTTGGCTCCTTACTTCCAGTGAAATTAATTCTGAATGCTTCAGCATACCAAGAGATTGTGGACAATTCCACGCTCCCAACTTTGTAGGAACAGTTTGGGAACGGCCCCTTCCTGTTCCAACATGACTGCACACCAGTGCACAAAGCAAGGTCCATAAAGACATGGATGAGAGAGTTTGGTTTGGAACAACTTGAATGGCCTGCACAGAGTGCTGTGTCCAGATAGTAATAGCAATCTGGGTTTAAGGCAGGGCACAGCTGTGGTTGACAGACACAGGACAGGGCAGGTCTCCAGTCTTGTATGGCATTCATTCATTCATTCATTCATTCATTCATCTTCCATAACCGCTTGTCCTCTGAAGGGCTTGGCATTTGGGTATTTTCAAAACAATTAAAGGGAATAATACACTCCTCCAACCACGCGGTGTCGCTGCTGCCTCCTTTGTTCGGTTTTTATTTTTGTCGCGAATGGAAGCTTCTCGCTCGCCGTCGCCACCAGTTTTGAAGCAACTTTATTGCTAACACATAACAGACCATGGGTGCTCGGGTCGGGCGTATGTTCCGAAACTTTAATCTAGAAAACAGAGTGCAACGAGAAATCTCCAAGGAGAAGCCCAGGCTGGCTCCGCGCCACTCGGTCCCCCTGCCGCCGACGGACAGCGGCTCCGACGGTGAGTGTCTGAAAGCTCCGCTGACTTGTGTAACGTCCAACCTCATGAGGGTCATGGCTGTGTGACTCCTAAGCTTCTCAGAGAGGTACTTTCATCCCGTTAACGAGCTTGTTTTGTGTCTCTGTGTGTGTGTGTTTCAGTGGCGGAGTCGTTGAAGCAGAAGAACGATCCGCTGCTGTCCCACCTCAAGAACTTGTATGTGGAGTCCAGAGATCCAGCAGCAGCAGCAGAGGTCAGACTGAGAGGCTGGTTGTCCATGTGTGTGTGGGAAATGATCTGACGGTGGTTTTTATCTATTTCATTTAATGGAATCAAGAGAGGATTCAACCTTTGGCGACAGGTGGAATAATAATATGAGCTGCTCTGTAGGTTCAGCTGTTGTAGAGCTCTATAGGCCTGTGTCACATAGAGGTCGATGTTCCTGGTTATAAAAACAAAAAACAATAGAGACACAGTAAACGTCATTGTCAAGAAAGAGCTGGAACACCCAAACTGCATTCAGTTATATGCAGTGTCAGCTCCATAGTCATCACTGTCACATTTGTCCAGAGGTCCTGGCAAGCCCTCCAAAAGAGCACGTATCCTCATGGTCGTAATAATTAGGCGTCCTGAACGTTACACAAAAGGGTCAGCAGTTCGATCGAAGTGTCCTCGAGCAAAACACTGAACTGCTGTGTGAATGTGTGCGTGTGATGTGTCATTGTGACTGTAAAGCGCTTTGAGTACCAATAGGTAGAGGAGCGCTGTATAAAAACAAGACCATTCATCGTAAATATGTAAATCAGTTCTGCAAGGTGCACCAAAGCTTAATCAGATCATCTAGTTGATGTGGGGCATGTATGGACTAAGTATGGCGTTTCGTCTTACTTCTTAAATATCTGCATTATCTGCCGTGAAACTCGTTTATTTTGTTATCATACGCTAGTGCTATTTCCCGTTGAGTCTGGAATTACCTGTTGTCTATTCGCGAATGTGCAGCGGTTTGAAAACCGGTTTGTTGACTCAACGGGGAATAGCACTAGCGTATGATAACAAAATAAACGAGTTTCACGGCAGATAATGCGTTATTTCGAGGCTGCGTTTCGGTGCCCCAGTCACTCCCACTATATGGATATACGCAGATCTAAATATCGTCCGAACGACTCCAAATGACACCAAAGTTATATGGGTGAGTAAACGACTGTATGTTTCAAAGTAGCCATTTTTAAAAAAGTAATTTATTCTTATTCCCGCAGCCATCGAAGGCAGTGACTGCGCGGAAAGAAGTGGAGCGACGACCCCTCAGGTTCAGTATGCCAGCGAGCGCGCTCGGCCTGGTGGATCTCACAGACGTTCCCAAAGGCAAACTGACCATCGTCGAGGCTCTGAAGGCCTTGGGCAGTCACCAGCACCAACCCCAGCAATGGACGCCGGAAAAGATTGCACAGGAGTATTCTCTGGACTTGAAAGACACGAAAGCACTTCTAGAGTTCTTCATCCCCTTCCGGGTTGAGATCATACCCCCCAAATCTAAAGCCGCCATCCAGAAAAAGCCATCCCAGGACTAGAGTCTTCGTTAATGGAAGTCAAATGGGGAAAATCGTGTTTGATTTATTTATGTATTTAGTATATTTCATTGGGAGAGAAACCTGGAGCTGCTGAGAGTTTCTCAAGCAGCGAGTGGTTTATTGATGGCTAGACGGGATGGGGACATATTTGAGGTTTTGATACAAACTAAAAAAAAGAAAATCTAAAATAATAACCACTGACTTTTAATCTTAAAATGCAACACTGGTTCTTTGTAGTCCTTTTTGAGAATGGTCAATATACACTTGCCAGTTCATTAGGTACACCAGTGAAAACAAATGCAGAAAGGTGGTAATTCAGGCTGTTTAGCCTAGCCTGCTGACTAAAAATGGAGTCGACCAAAGTAATAGAAACGTGTCATTACAACACAATTCAATAGTTCTACAAACCAGAGTCTCCAAAATGAAAACACAGTTGAATCAACAGCTCTCTGAGTTATGAGAAACAAATGCTGAACGCCTGAACCTTCATGAAGCAGAGGCTCAGTGTAGGACTGTTAGTTTTGACTAGTGTACCTGATGAACTGGCAAGTCGATGTACTTTAAATCCTTTCTTCTGATGGTTAAACACAAAGCTGGAGTCAGGATGGGGTTAGCGTAGCTTAGCAAAATGATTTACTGATTTACTGAGCCTTCCCCAGTCGTCCCACGTTGCCAGGTCGTCCCATGTTGAAAGGCCACGCCTACAGTCCACTGACCCATTATTCAGTAACGTATCCACGCACCTCCATGACTGCAATCACTAGAGATCACAATCACTTTGCATCTACCTGCATCGACCGTAATCATCCATTGTTGTACGTGAATAAAAATGTAATACTTCATGAGTACTTTTAATAGTTTAAGCTCAAGTTGCTGATGATACTCGCGCACCTAGCTGAAATACTGAAGGCAGGAGTGTGTTTTTACACACAAAACAAGCATTCATACATTAACACACAGGCAAGAGATCAATATTGACTTTCTCATCTCACTCTGGCAAAGGAAGCAAACAGCAGTTTGTTCCCAACATGGCATGCTGCTTTATAGTGTTAAGACTGTAGACTTGTGTGTGTGTATGTGTGTGTGTATCCAGCGCAGTGGATCCTTGATACTATGATTCTCCATGGCAACAGGTACATAAAGAGCAGCGTCTCTATTTTAATCCAGCGCAGACCGTGACATTTATTAAAAACGGCAGCGGAGAACGAAGTCAGTCAATAAGTTTGAGATTTTCCTTTCTGGATGATAAAGTTGGAATCCTGTTGCTGTGCTGCTGTGAAGTTTTAAAATATCTTTATTCAGCTGTAACCTGACTAAGATATGGAGTTTACCCATGGCTATGTGATTGTAAAGTCAGTCCAGACAGACTGTAGATTTTTTTTTAGGTGCCTGTATTACACTTAAATCAAATTAAATTGTTATATATCAATCTTGGACACACATATTTAAGCCCGGGACTAAAACACACTGTGATCAAGCTTGCCATGCAACATTTCTGAAGTTGGGGAAAACGACGGCACGGCAATTAAGTCGGTAAAATAATTTGCCATCACGCTCACTGCAGCACGTATTTCTGCGTAACGGTAAAATAACATTACATGCAACACAGAAGGACATGCATGTGTGTTTGATTTGTGATTGGCATGCCTTTTGATTATAGCCAAACCTTAGCTGACAGTTCTTACCTTCAAAACTGTGGAGCTAATCTTCAGTTGAGTTGCTTTATTATTTTCTTCTTCTTTTGTTTTAATTATTTTGGGGATCCACTGTAATTCATCTAATCATTCATCAGTTCTGTCAGTGTAGACATGTGTCGAGAGCAGTCGGCCACATTAGTGTGCTGTTTTAATAAATTTTAAAAAATGAAGTCAGGTGTCTAAACAATATTGTGTATGAGAGAATGAGAATGATCTGGTTGCATCAGCTGCTGCATATACGCACACTTTTTAAAAAATAAATAAAAAACTTTTCTCTTCAGTCTCATCCTTAGTGTTGCATTTGATTGGGCCAAAAGGCTCACATGTTTATAGATGGAAAATTCTCCATGCATGCTCCCTTTCTCGTCTTCACCCACTGACTGTGTACGTTTGACCACCCACAGCCGTAGACTTATATGCCCCACAGACACATCCACGCGTGCCCAAAAACAGCGCTTCCTCCAGATGGAGCCACGCCCCTTCTGCGTGGCCCGCTGTTACCATTGGGTGTTGCTGGAAAAAGAGGCGTGGCTTACAGAAACTCTACTTTTGCCCACGCCACTGGCTTGTGGGGGTGTCAGTTATCAGTGGATGTTGCCCAGGGAGAGAGAGGAGAGAGAGAGAGAAAGAGGAGGTGGATGCTGCCGGAAGTTGTGTTGTTGTGCCTTCAGAATAATAGACGTTTCGAGCAAACTGCAGAGGAGAAATATCAGTGTGCTCAGTGAAGTGGTGCTAGCGGTAAATGTCTTGTGAGCAGCTAATCTTTATCGTTTTACAGTTCTCTCATGTTTGAGAAAGCATTTATGATGTGAAACTTAAAATCAATTCTAATTCCACTTTCAGAGGCGATAAGAAAGAGGTTTGTCTTGTCGTTTCAACCATGTATAGCAGGTGCAGTAGTACATAGTGGTATGAGAGAACCATGGAGCTACATGAAGACACAGGACGAATTACACTACTCAGTAGTGAGCATAAAGTGCCCATATGTTCTACTCTTGTCCCAAAATACAGAAATTCTTGAAAATTTCTCTCTAATTTTGTCTGTGGTTCTAGGTATTCAACTAAAATCTGACGATTACAGTATATTACAATATTAGGAACTATAGGATCAGTGTCACTACTGGTAGCATGAGGCGATACTGCCTGTACAACCCTACAGCGGTTGTACAGGCAGTCCAACTCCTCCAGGATGGCACATCAATTTGATTCCTGGAGACGGGCAGGTACTCTGGGAGAGCTGGACGGGACCGTAGAAGGTCCTCAACCCATCAGCAGTACTGGTATTTGCTCCAGAGCCCTACAAAGTGACCTCCAGCTGGCCACTGGTGTGAAAGTGTTTGACCAAACAACCATAAACTGATTTTGTGAGGGTGGCATTTGGGTCCTATGGGTTGAGGGGCCTCTGTGGATCATCCCACAGATACTTGATCAGTTTGGGATGTATTGAATTTGGAGGCCAGGTCAACACCTTGGCTGCTGCCATTAAGGAGTGGTGTGGGTGCCTGGTCTGGTCTAGGTGGGTGCTACGTGTCTAAGTAACATCCACGTCCAGATGTTTCCCTGAAGATCATTGTGTTGTCACAAGATGGTCAATGTTCTGTCAGTGGTTTTTTTAATGTGTAAACAGGTTATTTATTCACTAACATCGTCTTGATTCAAAGCTAATACATCTTCTTTTCATTTCATTGTGTCAGTTTAGTGTGAGGTCTTCTGTTCTTGTTTGTTGAACAGGTCAATAAAAGCGATTCTTTGGGCCTTTACTTTGAAGGTCCAGACAGGAAGTAGCATGTGCTCGCGCCGCCTCGCAGCGGGGCAGCCCACAGTGAGAGTAGTTTGTAGTTTGTGTTGTGATCATCTGGACTCCCCACGCAGTAGACAAGGGTTAACAGGCATATCGGTTTATTTTTTGCAATGGAGGACGGGTTGCTCGACTGTCACACCTGGATGAAGGAAAGCGGCGAAGAGGGAGGCAGGATAAACCCGACCTAAGGCTTGTTCGCTCCGTGAAAAAACAAAAACAACAAAAAAAGAAAAATCAGGGGATGCCCGTGGAAACCAAACTCGCAACTGCGGATTTCACTTCACCCTACGGCTCCGTTTGTGTAGGTGGTAGCATCGCAGGCTGTCGCGCCGTTGATAAAATACACATCCGACCGGGGGGTCTGCGCTGAAAGCTGTAGCGGCGGTGTGCTCGTCTTTGTCCACGCCGACGAGGAGGAGGCTTTTCCGGGCGGCGAGATGCTCCGCTTGGGGGGGCTGAGCTTCAGCGCCTGAGCTCCGGGCTCCGACATGGGAGAATGAATCAGGTAATATCAACGGTACGAGTACGACGTTAAAACACTATTATTATTATTTATTTAATTAATTTTACAAACATGATGCTCGTGTCAACAGGGCGGTTAAGAAGTCCCTGTGGGCAGTTTGTCGTCTCAACCGTTTTGTTGCTATAACAACGAACAGTCGCTGATAACCGCCGAGTTCTTCTTTTAAAATAAGCGGCGACTGTCGCTTAAGACTTGCCGGGGTCGGCCTGCATCGCTGTTAGTCGGAGAGACGTTTGCTTCGGCGTTGACTTTTATTTATTTATTTATTTAATTTGTTTTATTTTTATGTCACAGATGTAGATAGATTGTTGAAGTGATTTATTCTGGCCTGTGTTCTCAGTGACACCGTCGTATCTAACAGCTGCTAGTTCACTGCTCTATTCCTACACGATTTCCACACAAACCAGTCATAGCAAAACAAAAACTAAACAAATCATAGGGTAACAATGAGGCTTTACAAATTAAACAGTTTGATATTGATTTGCTTATTATTCGAGCACAGACAGACTTATTGTCGTCTGCAACCGCTGCTGATGGCTAACTTTAAATGCCAAACGTTTTAAGGTCAATCTCTGATATTACATTTAATCTGTTTTTTCATGAAGCAATTTGTATTTGACATAGTTATTTGTTTTAGTATCTAAAAAAACAAAACAAAATCTTGTTTTCTAAAGCTTGATTTATACAACCACTGCACATTGACAGCGTATGTACGACCGTAGTTGGTATTGTTATGTAATTACCAAAGGCACCAAAACACAATGTAAACAAATGTGGATTAATAGTTAAGGGTCATTGAGCGTGCTGTAAAAACACCACCCAAACACTAGTCGGCGCTGTGTCTTTTTTTTATTTTTTTTGCCAGTCGGGTAAATTTTTGTTTCTACCTCCTGCTTCACTTTCAACAGTGGCGACGGAAACGTTCGCCGAGGACGAGTCGTACAAATGTTTGTACCTCCGAACCTCCCCAGTTAACCTTTCCTCGATGTGTTCCAAAACAATCAATTGGAAAATTCCCGAGGTGGAGAAGCGGCCGGAAATACTAAAGCGGAAACATGCGACTGGGGAGGTGCGCGTCAGCTACGGCGCTAGGGTTTGCGTAAGGTCTACGCTTCGTGAAATTGACGCAGAAGCCTAAACCGCATATTAGTGTCCCTAAAATCACCGCAGCACAGAATAGAGAGAAGACGTCTGAGTAGATGGTGTGAAGTTGTCTGTTAAGATGCCCAGTCATCCAGGTCAGGGTCTGTCCGAAAAACAAGATGTTTATTGAAGATGTTTCATCCAAGTAGAGTCTTCAGCTCTAAAAGACTGGCGGGGAGTTGAGGCCTAAGGCTCATTTAAAATACCGCTGTGCTTAATTTTCAACAATGGCGACTGAAACCTCTTGCCGAAGACCGGTCATGCAAATGTTTATATCTCCTCAGTTAACCTTTCCCTGATGCGTTCCATCTTTACTGATCTGAAACAATCAATTTGAAAGTTGCGACGTTGGAGAAGCAGCCGGAAATACTAAAGCGGAAACAAGCTACCGTTCCTGTTTAAACCGCAGCTCCCCGCCAGTCTTTCAGAACTGAAGAAGCTTCTTGGAAGAGTGGAGTTTTCAAGAAACTCGTGGTGACGGGTCACTGTCAAGTCGACGGTTTGGTTATCTGGTCGGGGACTTTGTGTTTTACATCGTACTCCTCTCATCCCCCGGTTTCCTGTCGTGAAAAGCTACGAAAGTTACTTTAAAGACCAGATCCCACGGACACCTTATTATAAAGTCGACAACGGATGGCTGTGTTTGAGGATATTTATGTTTTAGTGTTTATTGGATTTTTAATTTGTTTTCAGTCTTTTATAAAGTCCTGTTAACGGTTTCAGATTTAAACGTATCATAGAATTTGTTGTACCCGTACCTGGATCAAATCTACCACTGATAAATATACGTTACTTCGAGACAGACTTGGGTTTTTCTCACACAGACGTGTCAACATTGTTTCACTATGTAAACTGAAATAAATCAGTGCTCTGACAGGTTGTCACTGCTTTAAACGACCTCTCAGTACACGCCACAAGGGATTTACTAGGCAGGATTCCAGTCGACCACTTCCCTCCTTCCAATTCAAGGTTATGATGTGTGAAAAGCACATAATCGTGTTGCTACTGCAGCATTTGAACATTTCCTTGTCTTGCAGAACGCCAAGTACCGGCCATCCATTTTTTGCCGCACATTTACTTGATTGCTTGGAGGCTTGAAGTGGCTATTTTAACATTTTAGGTCACTGCACCCTTAAAAGCAACGGAGAGCGATACAGCTCTGCCCTCCCCGTTGAGAAAGGCCGCCGCACGCTGTGTTCAGTATACCGATGTGCGGGGCCTGTATCTATATGGAACACGCCGTGAATGAAGCGGGAAGTGGGCCAAGATAAAAGCGGCTTCTCATTTGCTCCGGTTCGCCAGGTTTTTTTATTTATTTTTTATTCTGACAAAACAGCGGTTATTGCAGCAAACAGTACGCTTGTCAACGCCGTGACACAAAGCAGAGTCCTCTCGGGATCGCTGCCGCCGGTCTGTTTATCTTCTTAATGCAGCTTTTTTCGCCTTTGGAGTGTCTTTGTGACGTGACGGCGCTATCTGTTGATTGGCTACATATCCAGGTATCACAGCAGCAGCAGCAGCAGCCAAGCTGTGATTTACCATGGCTCCCGAACACGTCGACAGTGAGCTCGCCGTTGAACGAACACAGCCACGTAGGACTAACTCTAACGAAAGACCTAATCTGTCAGCAAAGTTCCCCCATTTACGAACTCGGACTCTTTTCCTGCTGCACAGTTATTACGTGGCGTTGCGGCTCGGCCATCGTAACGATTCCAGGCAGTCAGAAATAACAGCCTCCAATGTTTATACTAGTGATAAGGTTTTTTTTATTGCAGTATTTGTCTTGTCCCCAGTTGCACACTAGCCGTCAGTTGCCGACAGCTGTTAAGAAAAGCACTCTGACGGGAGTCCTTATCACACTTCACACACAGAAAGAAGAGATTTTTCCGTTTTACTCTTTGGAGAAACGATTTGCGTTTTCATTTTCTTTATATGTTCTGTTTTAATTCGAAGAGAGAACTTTACACACTTTCTTTATGAGAGGTAATGAGCAGATCAGCGGTAACATCAGGTCTTGCTGATGTACACCAGCTGTTGTGTGCCGGCAAATAATTCTATCCACACTTAAATATTTATTTTGCCTTTAACAAATGGATTCATGAGGAAGTTCACTCGCATTTAATCCATCGCGTAGCTGCAGTCAAACAAACTGTAATGAAGTGCAGCAGTAGTAGTAGTTGTTGTAACCTAACTGGAAATGAGTGCCTTCTTAAACGGTTGGAAACATCCAAACCAAATTATTAGTACAGATAATCAGTGTAACCCAAAGTTATAAAACAAGACGTGTAGGATGGAGAGATGGAAAATAGCCTAGAAATGTTAAAGTTATGACACTGGTCAACGGATAAGCAAGTCAAGTGGGTAAACCTATTAAAGAAATTCTCCCCTGAACATCTCTAACCTCCTGCCAACTTACATGCCGGATAGCCGAACTCAAATAGTCTTGGGATATGACGTTCAGGTTATGACGTCTGAAGGCGAAGCTAATTGCGTCTAAGTTGGAGGAGCTGGTTAATAAACGAACATGAAGCTAAGCTAGCCACGCGCATCCGACGTCTCTACGCAAACAGTGTTGCCCTCGTTCCTTGTCCCCTCATTACCGTGGAGTTTTGTCCAGCTAACCGAAAGCTACTATCAGCAGCAAGCTAGGCTACAAAAGTAAAGCTAGGGGTATCCTCACCACAACATGGCGCTGTGGATCTGGGAAGGAAACCGCTGGAAAATGAAGGCAGTTAGACATTTATAAGTTGTGCAATGTGAATGTTTCGTGAGGCGGTAGGAGTGAAACATACACCGTGGATGCTAGGTCTCATACAGCTGTTTAAATCTCCAAAGTTAAGATGTACACCACAGCACTATTAATAAGGTTTGTTGGAGTCATTGTACTGTTAGATTCTGGAGAAGGCTGTACTTTTATGTATAAAATAAAATGAAAAGGAGTAGCTTAGTTAAGGAGTAGCATTATTGTCTGAAGACGCTTTCCAAAACCTGGTCTGAAACCCCCAGAGCCCCAGAGCGAGCACAAAAGCAACATTGGTAAGGAAACACTTTCAGAACTCCTACTAGGGAAAAGTGCTCTGGAGTGCCACTTGAAGCTGGAGGTCCTACTAGCGACGTCGGGGCAAATCGATGTACCCCGACTTCACTGAGATGCAAGCAGCCTGACGTCACGGAACAATGGCGGCGCCAATGGAGATGCACAACGTGAATGTTAAAACATCATTTACTAGACTATAAAATGCATCTGTTTTTTTGTAGACACTTTCTTGAGCGTCTACTGAGAAGTTATCACCTGTTGCTGATGGAAAAACTTTGGGAGACCTCAATTTCGTACAGTAACTTCGGAAGCAAAACAAATATCATCTTATCATGGTCGGCCATGTTTGTTGTTTACGTTCAACCTCGTTCTCCTGGAACGCTTTGAGGTCGCATCTAGTACGCTCCATGTGGGATAAATCCGACCTTCTGGATCCCAGCTTTCTGGAATCCTGCTGATCAGGATTGGATCAGGGGCAAAACAAATACACAGATCCATAAGTCCTATGTGTTTGACGTTAGCTAAGCCACATCCTCTTGGGCAGGGTGGATCATAAAAATCTGTATCAGTTGTGAATTAATTGGGTAACTGCAGTAGTGTAACTAAGTGGATGTTAGGCCCACTCTTACTACAATTGATTTGATGTGTTTCCATCATGACCTGGATTTACAAAAATAAAAATTCACATTGTTTTTTTTACATCTTAGGCTCTCACATCCGTGAAGATGGCAACACGTGACACTGAGTTGACGATCTCCGCATCCACGGCATCATGCTCGATGTGAATTATCCCGTGACGATGCCTGTTCACCCTGGGGAAGAATGGTTTACTCCACTAGTTTTCCCCTCTCAGAGGCGGGGGACATTAACACCAGTCTCTGCTGCCTCGTTACGGGGCTGCTGAATCTTTCGGAGAGGCCGCAGATGGAGGACATCTCTATGGCGAACGTTTCCCTGGGCGCCCGGCCTCCGCCGGAGCCGACTGCCCCGGGGGCGGAGGGCGCGCAGGTCCCGCAAGGCGTCGGCCTGCCTCTGCAGATCTTCTTCTGCGTCGTCATGGTTGCCATCCTGCTGGTGGCCCTGTCGGGGAACGTCGTGGTGTGCCTGATGGTGTACCAGAGGTCCGCCATGCGCTCGGCCATCAACATCCTCCTGGCGAGCCTCGCGTTCGCGGACATGATGCTGGCCATCCTGAACATGCCCTTTGCTCTGGTGACGGTCGTGACCACCAGCTGGATTTTTGGAGACGTTTTCTGTCGGGTTTCAGCCATGTTGTTTTGGTTGTTTGTGATGGAAGGCGTGGCTATACTGCTTATAATAAGCATCGACCGCTTTCTTATTATTGTCCAGAAGCAAGATAAGCTGAGCCCGCAGAGAGCTAAGCTGCTCATCGTGGTCACCTGGGGACTCTCTTTCATTTTCTCCTTCCCTTTGGCTGTTGGCTCCCCTCTCCTACAGATTCCCCCCAGGGCCCCTCAGTGTGTATTCGGCTACGGCACTGAGCCCGGTTACCACGCCTATGTGTTGATACTGATGCTAGTCTTTTTTTTCATACCCTTCATGGTCATGCTGTACACGTTCATGGGGATCCTGAACACCATCCGCCACAACGCCATCCGCATCCACAGCCACTCGGACAGCATCTGTCTGAGCCAGGCCAGCAAACTGGGCCTGCTGAGCCTCCAGAGGCCCTTCCAGATGAACATCGACATGAGCTTCAAGACCCGTGCCTTCACCACCATCCTCATCCTCTTCTCCGTGTTCACAGTGTGCTGGGCGCCCTTCACTGCCTACAGCCTGCTGACCACCTTCAGCGACGGGTTCTACCGGAAAGACAGTTTTTTTCAGATCAGCACGTGGGTCCTGTGGTTGTGCTACCTCAAGTCCGCCCTCAATCCTCTCATTTACTACTGGCGCATCAAGAAGTTCCGCGACGCTTGCCTCGATCTCATGCCCAAGTACTTCAAGTTTCTTCCCCAGCTGCCGGGCAACACGAAGAGGCGCATACAGCCGAGCGCCGTGTACGTATGCGGGGAGCACCGCTCTGTGGTTTAATCGAAAAAGATGTGCTCTGCGCTGTTGAAAAGACACCTTTACGTGATCTGTCATTGCTGGGCCTGTTTTTGTTATTTGGCGGCATGGCACACTTCTCTCAGTAGGCGTTCAGAATGAAAATATCATTGCATTAACAAGGCAGAAGGCAGAGCAGGCGTGGCTTACTGCCGCTAGAAGATCCAGTCAAGAAGGTCAAACATACGTGAGCTTTAAGGCTCGTTAGATAAGAAACTACTGAACGCCGCAAAAGATAACACCATGTAGAAACTGGGCATGGTATTGTTAGATTTTCATCTGCGCTAGTTGCAATTCCAGACTTGAATTTCTAAACCGTACCTTTTTGGTACCTTGCTTGGAGAATGATTACGGTTGGGTCGGTGGATGATGCCGACTGACTGACACTTAACCTTAATACACCTCCTGTGAAACACCTCTTGCATTTTTGCGTCAACAGATGTCTAGATAAGATAATCTGTTATTTATCTAATCTGTCTAAAACAGCTCCAACACTAGGAACATTTTCAATCAGGGTCTTACAAACTAGCTTTCAGTGGGGCGCCTGACCGCTCGCCACACCAATCTTAGGTCAATGACGCCAACTCAGGTTCTTCTGCGCAACCTAACCAGGGAACGTCCGTCACTTGACAACACGCGGTTGTGTATAATGGAGAAATTACGATCCTTAGACCCGTTCAGGGTTTAGGATAAGTCTGTGAGATATTCACTGTCAGCCTCTGTTGACAGTTTCGGCTAATGTTGTGGTGCAGTGTCCCGTACTTGGAACTAAAAGGTTCCGGGGACTAGTACATGGTTCTGGAGAGTGATCCCAGCAAACACCTCCCATCCATCGAGCTAGATTTATGTTCTTTATGTTGTTTTTACAGACTAACCTCCTAGTGTGCGCTGCAGATTCGATTGACCTACCTAGTGCCATGCCACGTGACCATTCATTCTATACTGCCCTTGCACTATCTGCCCCAAAATACCATTTTTTAAATTTTTTTTTAATGCAGTGCTATTGTCAATTTGAAGATTACAAGATTCTGAATAGATCACGGCAAACACAACTGGACTCACTGTGTGAAAGACTTTTTCATTCAATCAAAGAGGCACCCTCACCATCGTCAGCTTAGATGATTATCCGGTGAGACCAACTATTTTCGTTTGATCTGAACAGTGTTTAATTTTACCCGGGTGAGAATAGTCAGCTGTTTAGCTATTTACGCCAAGAGTCGTAGAGTGACCTCTCACCCCCTGCCCTCAGGCTCCACTAAAACGCAAACGCCGCTGCATGCATGCACGGTTACATGCCACTTCATCAGCTAAGTCAGTAGCTACGAGCTTGTGGGAGAAGTCTGCCTCCGTGGTTTGCTGCCGAGAAGGTGTAAAGGAAGTCATGTGTTTGGTTGAATGGGGCGACAAACCAAAAAGACTGGGGTTTGTGTCTATTGTGAAATCATACATCAGCGCTGATATAGTTTTAATACTTACATGGCTTCTTCACATTTTAAATATTTAATTTCTTTCAGCTACTTTCAGTTTTTTAGTGGAGTTTTCGTTTAGGCGACAAAGCTGCTTTATTGGGTTTAGGAAAAGACGATGGTTTGGGTTAAAATCAGCCCTCTGTTAACGTTAACTATAATTTAAAAAGCCTTTCTGCCAGGTGCAAATAGAAGTGTTGGCTACTGACATCTGGGTGCTAATAGCAGCTACCTTAATTTAATAAGCTTCCCATTTTGAAAGGGAAATGCGACGTCTTGGCAGTCGACAACATTCAGGACTTCAACACCTCTCCATTTCCCCCCCTCTGTACAAAAGTGAATCTAGAATAAGGCATGCAAGAGCACTGTCATACTGAAGAGGTGACGCCACTGGCAAACAATCCCACCTTCTGCCTTCAGACAAACATACATTTCTGAAGAGAAGTCTGCAGGTGCCCCCACACCTTCTGTGTGAAGCCCATCAGTTCCTCATACACTTGATTAGGAAGAACGAACGCTCAGTGGGGGTGGTTGTGACTTACCCCACCCAACCAGCCGAATGAAGACAGCTTGGCTTCCATTCTGGGGAGCCGTCATGTTGTCCAGATTAATACAATCTGTGGTTGATATTTTTCAAACTTGAATCTTGAGCTCATCTTGTACACCACACTGGAAGTCCAGATGCCTTTTCAGCATGTGAAGATTCGAAGTTATTCAGGCCATCTTACATCAAGAGTAACCAAATGACGGACAGCCGTCCTAGCTGTCGAGTCTCGGAACAGACCAAACAATCGGGTAGTAGTGCTGTTTAAAAATGTTTGTTACTAGTGCCAATTCCAGTTGAGCCTTGGTACAAATACTACAAATACAAGGCAGATACTTATTTGGTACCAAAGTTCTCTGTATTGCTAAGCCATAAAACAATTTGCCTAAAATGAATCTAAAATTGCCAAAATGCTTCTTAAATGAGGAACTAATATGTACGGAAGCAGAGAACGGCCATGGATTTTTTTTTATGCACTGTTATATCGCGATAACGACTTATCCTTATCTCGATATAACAAAGATCGTTATCTCGTGATAATGCATTAATTATTTTGTTATCTCGAGATAACAAAGATCGTTATCTCGAGATAGCGAAATCGAGTCGAGATAACAAATGAATTATTTTGTTATTTCGACATAACAAAATCGTTATCTCGTGATAACGAAATAATTAATTTGTTATCTCGATTGCGTTATCTCGGGATAACGAAATAATTAATTTGTTGTGTCGAGATAATGAAAAAATTTATTCGTTATCTTAATTATTTCGTTATGTCGAATTAATTGCCACGAACTGCCATGAACGGCTTCTGTAATCTTGACACAAGTGGGCTGTTGTTTGTGCAGAAGGAGCGTATCCGTTAAGTTTTGTTTGACTGAGGAAAGTTTTGTTTCTTTAACGCGTATGTAGGTTTTTATTAGCGTTACAACTCATAAACTATCATTGCTTAGGCCTTTTTATGCTAAATAAACTACTACTACTAAGAAAGTTTTCGCTAAATAAAATATATCTTTATCGTTAATCCGGAAGGTACAGAAGCCGTTCGTGGCAGCGCATTAGTTTGAAGTCCAGACGAACACATTATGAATTAATTTGTTATCTCGAGATAACGAAATAATTAATTCCTTATCTCAAGAAAACAAACTTTTTTATATCGAGATAACGAATTAATAAGTTGTTATCACGATATAACAGTGCATAAAAAACAAAAAAATCCATAGCCCCATAGCCGTTCTCGGCTTCCGTAAATATGACATCAAGTTCGTGATGACTTAAATTCCATGTGGCCGGGTATGGCCCTAGATATTTTCAAGACATCTCCTGCACTGACGCCATCACAATAGCTACGGCTCTTTCTTTACCTAGTCAGCCCACACACTTCTTCTCTCACTGTGCCACAGTGTAATTCAGTTTAATAGAAGAAAAGCTTTTGATAAGACGTCTGAAGGAATCCATTAAAGCAAGTGAAAACGCTTAATGTCTCCTGAAGTACACTGAATGGCAAATACTGTGCAAGAGTATCAACGGGTGAGTTTTTTTTTTTTCGTTTCCTTTTCTTATAGTAATTTGAGCTCACGTCTTTTCTTGCCACTGCAGTTGCGAGGGAAAAGGACTGTGCGTTTAGCCGCGTAGAGTTTGCTTTTTTTAAAGGCATGTAAATTAACAGCTTAAGTGGAACCCGACTGTGGCCGTTAAGTGGCCACAGCTCACTTGAACGTGTGTATTTAAATGTTTTGATTGTGCCTATTAATTAGTCCATTTGCCAGTCAGAATGCTGCTATATCTGGTGAAAATGTGCAATTTCAGTGTGTTGTACCGTTGAATGTAATAAAGAAATAGACATTTCTTACCTTGGTAAACTGTCTCAAGTGTTTTTCTTCTTTTGTTTGTGTCTATGTTTGTGGGTCAGTCAAGCTTGGGTGCCGTGGCCAGAAAGAACCTCACAACCTCATCTTCCTCCATCAAGCTGATTTCTGATGCTAAATCCTGATCAAGTGAAAACCAGTGTCCCCAGCTAGATTTAAAGTGCTTTTTACAACTGTGCTTGTGCATGTCCAAAGTATGTGGCCTTTGGAGCTCAATGTTCTGGTCCTTGAGCGACACAAAGCACGAGGCAAACCGAGAAAACCTTTTCATTAACGTCTCACGGCACAAGTGCAGCCTTTACAGAAATAAACTGAGAACACAAATCGGGAACAGAAGTGTGGTGTGAATACAGCTGTTGCCATGGTGACTTACGAAGTTGAACTGAAATTGTCGAACAGCGGTTTTGGAAAGTTAAAATGGAAACAGCCTCATTGCACGGTTCAGATGTTGTCGCAGATGTGGGCAAGTGAGTACAGTCCATTTAAGTTGCTGACGTAGGACACATACGATGCTCTGTGAAACAGAACTGTGAGAGACCCGAGCTGGTCAGTGTTGCATTAATTCTTCCACTGCACAAAGCCTTCTCCAGCATATCCCAAAGATTCTCAATGGGGTTAAGGTCTGGACTCTGTGGTGGCCAATCCATGTGTGAAAATGATGTCTCATGCTCCCTGAACCACTCTTTCACAATCTGAGCCCCATGTATCCTGACATTGTCATCTTGGAATATGCCCGTGAACATCAGGGAAGAAAAAATCCATTGATGGAATAACCTGGTCATTCAGTATATTCAGGTAGTCAGCTGACCTCATTCTTTGGGCAACATAATGTTGCTGAACCTAGACCTGAGCAACTGCAGCAACCCCAGATCATAGCACTGCCCCCACAGGCTTGTACAGTAGGCACTAGGCATGATGGGTGCATCACTTCATCTGCCTCTCTTCTTACCCTGATGCCCCCATCACTCTGGAACAGGGTAAATCTGGACTCATCAGACCACATGACCTTCTTCCATTGCTCCAGAGTCCAATCTTTATGCTCCCTAGCAAACTGAAGCCTTTTTTCCCAGTTATCCTCACTGATTAGTGGTTTTCTTAAGGCTACACAGCTGTTCAGTCCCAATCCCTTGAGTTCCCTTCACATCACTATTAAAATAGCCCTGAGTTCTACTGTTGTTTTTCTTCCGTTTGATTTCACCAAACGTTTAAGGGATCACCGATCACGATCAAGCAGGATTTTTTTACCGACCACATTTCTTCCTGGAAGGTGATGGTTCCCCACTATCCTTCCAGTTTTTAATAAAGCGTTGGACAGTTCTTAACCCAGTTTTGGTAGTTTCTTCAATCTCCTTAGATGTTTTCTCTGCTTGATGCATGCCAATGATTTGACCCTTCTCAAACAGACTAACATCTTTCCCACGACCACGGGATGTGTCTTTACACATGGTTGTTTAAGAAATGAGAAGCTACTCATTGCATCAGTTGGGGTTAAATAACTTGTTGCCAGCTGAAAGATAATCACCCATGCAGTAATTATCCAATAGGAGGCTCCTACCTGTTTGCTTCGTTAAATCCAGGTGGCAGTGTATATAGTGGCCGATCAGACCACATAGACGAGGGGAAACAGAGACACGCTACACTAACAATTAACATCTAAATAAACAAAAAAAAAAAAGAAAGAAAGAAAAATCTTATCTAATCAAACAAGGCTACTAATAACAAAAAGAAATACCAAAATTGTATATACTATGAAGAAAATAAGCAAAATAGCCAAACTAAGGTAAATCCCCCTCTCCCTTAGGTGTTGGGGAGTTGGTACAGTCCAATCAGCCAAGGAGCCTGTTTAGCAGGTGTGACAGTTTTGCCTCCAGATGCATCACTGGTGACTCCAAAACAGAGAACAGAAAATTTAAACTGGCTACTCTGCACAAGCATTAACTAAATGCATGCACCCAAATAGGACTAATGTACCGTTAACCTGCAAAATAATATAAATGCAACGTGTCAAACAAAACCATGTGTCACGTCTTTTATCTGTAAACTACGTGGAACCTGTAAAATGAAGAAAACCCGTTTAAAGAAAACAAACTGAGAACTACGGAGTAAAGGCGTCAGTGCCCGGGGGGTTTACCGGCTGTGGGTGCAGCCATATATATTTTTATCTGTCTCTGACATCAACTCGATGGTTGGTTGCTAGAGGTTTCTTCCATTTATCATCAAGTATATATTATATACTTCTGTATTTGTCATTGGAAGAGGCATCTATTTACGATCACAATCGCTTTGTCAGATGTGCAGTTGGCGTATGAGCAGCGCAGGCTTACATAAACCTCGACAGCCGAAGCCCGTGCTGTAGCTGTTGTATGCTCTAGGTAATTCTTGGTATATTTCCCAACTTTTCTTTTAAGTCATTTTTGTTGAACAGCCATTTTGCGAACCGTACCGGGGGTTTCATGAGATGTGTTCGCGGGCTGATGTAATCACTGGCATATTCCTCTGGGTTAGTGTCTTCAAATCAAATATCTTTTGGGTATTATATTCCCTAAACATGTTGTCCTTTTAACGGTGGAAAGATTGCAGATGTTGCGTGACAGTAAGTCTTACATGAAAAACTGCAGGACCCTGAACCTGAGGCAGCAAGCTGAAGGTGGCATTAATGTAATTACATTATAATGCAGGGCTATAAAATATTTCCCAATAATTCACATACAGTTCTAAATATAAATGTATCTAATTTCAGAAATCCACTCGATAACACATTTCCATTAATGTTTCGTTGTGTACGTAAACACATTTCCTGTGCGAGGTGTCATGTTTGGGAGCCCAGTGTTTACGCCTCTGTGCAGGCTCTGCATTAATTACCCTCCTCTCAGTGCATCACCTGTGTCTCCTATTTCCACCCAGGGACTCCACTTCCTGTCATCCTCTCCGCTGAGTGCTTTCGTGAGGGTTGGCGTGTGTCTGCTGTGCATTTGTGCATTACTCCTCCGTACAGTGATTTCCCACCAGTCTGTTTTGACTTTAAGCGAGCCCGCCTGAGTCTGAGGCAGCGTGTTGGTGCGGTTAGGCAGATAACAGGAACATCAAGTCTAAATGGTTGTGTTTGTTGTGCACAAAGCGCATCTCTCTGCTTCAAGTCAACCTGGCAAAGCGGGTCCCACTCCCCCAGAGCTCCTACTAGTATTATACACCATCTGACCAAAAAATAATAGTCGCCACCTTGATTTACCTAAGCAAATAGGTACAAGCCTCCTATTGGATAATTACTGCATGGGTGATTATCTTTCAGCTGGCAACAAGTTATTTAACCCCAACTGATGCAATGAGTAGCTTCTCATTTCTTAAACAACCATGTCTAAAGACACATCCTGTGGTTGTGGAAAAGATGTTAGTCTGTTTGAGAAGGATCAAATCATTGGCATACATAAAGCAGAGAAAACATCTAAGGAGATTGAAGAAACTACTAAAACTAAACTACTAAACTAAACTAAAACTCCAACGTATTATTAAAAACTGGAAGGATAGTGGGGAACCATCGTCTTCCAGGAAGAAATGTGGTCGGAAAAAAATGCTGATTGATCGTGATCGGCGATCACTGAAAGGGGAACTACGTTTTTTTACAACCAGACTAACTGTTATGGTTGTGTCAACGGGGATTAGCATTAGCGTACGATAATAAAATATTGGTGAAATGAACGAGTTTTGCGGCAGATAATGCGTTATTTAGAGGCTACGTTTCGGTGCCCCATTCACTCCCACTATATGCTCAACGCAGATCTAATTATCTCCCGAAGGAATACAAATTACACACAAGTTATATGGGTGAGTGAACGACTGTATTTTATGTCAGAAATAAGGTCCAGGTTGTAAAAAACAGTAGTTTCCCTTTAAACGTTTGGTGAAATCAAATGGAAGAAAAACAACAGTAGAACTCAGGGCTATGTTTAATAGTGAAAGTAAGAGCATTTCCACACGTACAATGTGAAGGGAACTCAAGGGATTGGGACTGAACAGCTGTGTAGCCTTAAGAAAACCACTAATCAGTGAGGCTAACTGGAAAAAAAGGCTTCAGTTTGCTTGGGAGCATAAAGATTGGACTCTGGAGCAATGGAAGAAGGTCATGTACTCTGATGAGTCCAGATTTACCCTGTTACCTGCTGTTAAACTCACTCTTTCTGACTTTGTCATTATGGGGTATTTGTGTAGACAGACTGCCTCCACAAAATGCCAATGTTATTAATTTAAAATTACATTTGAAGAAAATAACAATAGAATAAATGTGCAATAACTGAAGGGGTCTTCTGTTGGGTGTGCTTTCCATTCGCTTACAAGTAAAAAAATACAAACACCAAAGTTTCGTTTGACCCCTGCTGGCAGGCACCCCCTCATATTATGTCGCTTGTGTCAGGGATATGATTGCAAGTCAATAATTTAATTTGAAACAGAATGCCTTTCAAAGCTGTCCACCTTTAATGTCAGCCCAAAAGACACATCAAAGAGAGTTTAATCTATGTGGACTGCGAGACATGAAAGCTGAGCAAATGAGGCCGCCGCTGGCTGCTCGGAGCATCACGTGGCAAACGCTGCGTCGTCCGGAAAAGGTCAGCAGGCTGTTACTCCCGAGCAGGCTCCAGACCGGGCCAGGCCTCCAGTCACCCACAGCAGGTCGCCGAGGTTCACGTCAGGTACAGATACAGCGATAGTTAAGTTTGATTCGCGGAGCACACTTGTGATTACAAAGGATGGCGTTCTTAAGCAGCTTTCACCCTGGGATTCATTATGCAGCCGGCAGTGAGTAATGAGCGTGTTCAGAGCTTTGAAGCTCATTTTAATCATAGCGCAGAAGACTATTACTAAGCAACAGGAACTTGCAGACGTCTCAAGAGGACACATGGACACGGTGGATGGAGTGATGTTCACCTAAGCAGAATAGATAAAGTCAAAGAGGCACTTGTGGTTATCCTATTCTGTGTACCATAGCGGCATCGTTATAATTCCTTCTAAGTGTCACTCAGATGTGACAGACTCAGATGCATGAACATTCGCAATAACAGATTCCCAATCCCTAAAGGGAATGCAAGGCTTTTACTCTCAAATAGTGCCTTCTTTGTCATCACAGGTTCAGCTGCTGTTTGAGAGAGAGAGAGAGTAGTCTGAATTCCCGAAGATAATTTTATATCATTGAGGAAAACCGTTCACTCCAGTTGCTCAGTCTGTGAAATTAACCCATCATCAGGATTACTTCTGTTTTGATCTTGAAAGCCTCCATTAGACAGGGAGGGCTGAATACAACAGCCTCTTGAGATCCATTATGGGAAATCCAGCAGTATAACCCACAGTAGTGGGGTTTTAGGCCACGATTGCTTTACTCTTTTATTGTATTAGTCTGTAGTTTAGAATCACTATTCTGCACGTCCTCGTTCTTAAAGGGGAACTACTGTTTTTTACAACCTGGACCTTATTTCTGGCATAAAATACAATTGTTTACTCACCCATATAATTTTTGTTTCATTTGGAGTCGTTCGGACGATATTTAGATCAGCGTATATCCATATAGTGGGAGTGAATGGGGCACCGAAATGCAGCCTCTAAATAACGCATTATCTGCCGTGAAACTCGTTCATTTCACCAATATTTTGTTATGATACGCTAGTGCTATTCCCCGTTGAGTCCGGAGTTACCTGTAACCTATTCACGGACGTACACTAGCCAGTTTAACTTCTCGAACGAACCTTACGGGAGTGGCTGCTGAGATGGGATTACCGGGTGGTCTCCAGTGTTCTCTTCTGAGAATCCTCCCCTCATGAGCTTCCAGGCATGTGCAGGGACACCTTGGGAAACATATATTAATTGTAGGAAGGGTCGAGGCATCGTCATGTTGCCCCTGGTGACAGTCACTCAGGACCCCGATTATCATGCAAGGCTAGAAGTGAAAGGCAAGAAAGCATAAGCTGCCGCTGCCGAATCAACATGAAGAGAAATATGACAAAAAAAAATATCAGCACACAGTGTGCAAGGATGAATGTAGAAGGCACTTTTTAGGATTTTACATAAACAACTTCATCACTTCTATTGACTGGATAAACACAGATATTGACTATATGAGCCACTTATACAGCCCTGCATTAATTTAATGTGGAGAGTGTGTGTGGGACTAACTGCTGTCATTAATGCCCAATTCCCACTGGGGCCAAATGTGACTAAATTGGATCCATTTATGATGTTCTAACATGTTCTACCAAAAGACAAAACAAACAAGCCAGCAGCAGCGCACTAAAGTAGCTGCACATTTGAACAAGAGCCTCCAACATGAGTGGCCGTATGTCCCTTGACCCAGGAGCATGGCCTTACTGGTGGCAGTAGATACAGTACGTAGCAATTCAGCTGCCTTCATCACATCTCGGCTGGATTACTGTTAACACACTTCGTTGCGGGGGTCAGCCAGTCCTCCCTCGTACGTCTCCAATTGGTCCAGAATGCGGCTACTCGTCCCTTAACTGAGAGAGCACATGACTCCCGTTCTGGCCTCCCTCCACCAGCTACCTGTGCATTTTAAAATCCATTTTAAAATGGAATTACCATTTTTTACAACCTGCACCTTATTTCTGGAATAAAATACGATCGTTTACTCACCCATATAACTTTGGTGTCATTTGGAGTCGTTTGGACGATATTTAGATCCTTGTATATTCATATAGTGGGAGTGAATGGGGCACCGAAACTAAATTAAAAACTACATTAGAAACTAAACTAAATAACGCATTATCTGCCACGAAACTCGTTCATTTCACTAATATTTTGTTATGATATACTAGTGCTATTCCCCGTTGAGTCCAAAGTTACCTGTTATCTATTCGTGGACGTGCAGCGGTTTGTTGTTCTTTGGCCAGCTGTTCCTCTCTCTGCCTCCGCATCCTCCTTTCAACGAGCTCTTCATCCGTATACTCTGGCTCAAAACGGTAAGGACGTCTATCATAAACAATGTTGTCGTCCACAACCTCAGAATCGGAAAAATATTCAGCCATGTTGCAAAAAACTAGCAGTAGCAAATTACAGGTAAACAAGCCGTGCGGGGTGCACGGCGCTCAGAGACGACATCATCCTGCTCAGAGGTTAGTAGGTCAATCTACAGACCCCAGATGATGATAACAGGTAACTCTGGACTCAACGGGGAATAGCACTAGCGCATCATAACAAAATATTGGTGAAATGAACGAGTTTCGCAGCAGATAATGCGTTATTTAGAGGCTGCTTTTCGGTGCCCCAGTCACTCCCACTATATGGATATACGCGGATCTAAATATCGTCCAAACGACTCTAAATGACACCAAAGTTATATGGGTGAGTAAACAATTGTATTTTATGCCAGAAATAAGGTCCAGGTTAAACCAAAGTTAAATAAATAAAAAAAAAGTAATAATTTATTTGACTTTGATGTTCTAAGTCTAATGTTTGACCCATCTATCCACCTCAATCTCACCCTTACTTCATGTCAGTGCTGGAAGTGTTTGCTCTTGTAAATCTGTGCAATCTAGCAGAAACAGAATCTCTACTTTTTTAACAGTATTTAATTACTGTTTGTGTTTTTATGCTTTATCGGTGCGTTTTAATTCAATTTCATTCCTACAGCTCCATTAACAATGCAAATAGTTTCCAGACCTTGGAGCGTTTCCTATGTAACTTTCCAATTAAGTTGATTAAGCACAGTTTACAACACTTTATCCACCTCTGCACGCGCTGTTTATGGAATTTATTTTTTTTGAAACAATAGATGCGTGTAACACACAGGTGGAGGGAAACCGGTGTTCCTTTGGTTTTGTTATGAATCATATTCCGAGTAGGTGGCTCCGCATTCGAAAACTCTCCTTTTAGAATAAAATTCCTCATTTGACATCTCTCACTTGCCAAACCCAGAGGCCTCGGTGGAACACTGAAAAAAAAAAAGAAAAAAGAAAGAAAAAAGAATCTGGACTCTGCGAGGAGATGCTTGTTTCCATGGCGATGTGGAGCATGTGCTTGTGTGTGTGTGTGTGTGTGATGACCTCACACGCCGCATATCCTGCTCACTGCCTCTTCTTCTGCCAGGATGCAGACAGGCTGCCTCCACATGGCACATGGTGCACTCACATGTCAGGCTCTCCCTTATAGGAGGTCAGAAACGTGAGAAGTCCTAAGTTTACCTTTATGATGAGAACGATTGTTACGACAACGTCACACTCTAATATTTCATTGGACCTCCTTTACCTTTGATTACATTCATTGTGGCATTGTTGTGATAAGCTTCTACAATGTCACCAGATTTATTTCCATCCGGTGTTGCATTCATTTTTCACCAAGATCTTGTATTGATGATGGGAGAGTCTGACCACTGCACAAAGCCTTCTCCAGCACATCCCAAAGATTCTCAATGGGGTTAAGGTCTGGACTCTGTGGTGGTCATTTAGTATATTCAGGTAGTCAGCTGACCTCATTCTTTGGGCAACATAATGTTGCTGAACCTACCCTGAGCAACTGCAGCAACCCCAGATCATAGCACTGCCCCCACAGGCTTGTACAGTAGACACTAGGCATGATGGGTGCATCACTTCATCTGCCTCTCTTCTTACCCTGATGCCCCCATCACTCTGGAACAGGGTAAATCTGGACTCATCAGACCACATGACCTTCTTCCATTGCTCCAGAGTCCAATCTTTATGCTCCCTAGCAAACTGAAGCCTTTCTTTTCCCAGTTATCCTCACTGATTAGTGGTTTTCTTAAGGCTACACAGCTGTTCAGTCCCAATCCCTTGAGTTCCCTTCACATTGTACGTGTGGAAATGTTCTTACTTTCACTGTTAAACATAGCCCTGAGTTCTACTGTTGTTTTTTTTCCATTTGATTTCACCAAACATTTAAGTGATCGCCGATCATGATCAGGATTTATTTCCCCAACCACATTTCTTCCACAAAGACGATGGTTCCCCACTATCCTTCCAGTTTTTAATAATGCGTTGGACAGTCCGTAACCCAGTTTTAGTAGTTTCTTCAATCTCCTTAGATGTTTTCTCTGCTTGATGCATGCCAATGATTTGACCCTTCTCAAACAGACTAACATCTTTCCCACGACCACAGGATGTGTCTTTAGACATGGTTGTTTAAGAAATGAGAAGCTACTCATTGCATCAGTTGGGGTTAAATAACTTGTTTCCAGCTGAAAGATAATCACCCATGCAGTAATTATCCAATAGGAGGCTCCTACCTATTTGCTTAATGAAGTCCAGGTGGCAACTTTTTGTTTTGGCCATGCAGCGTGTGTTATTGTGTGTGTTCAAAGGGAGAATGACAATCTCTTGGCAGGTATTTGTAGTTCCATAGCTAGCCACAAGAGGGAGACAAACTACTTATATATATATATTCCTGGTCCTTACTTTCACACTGACAGAAGTATCAAGCAGTCAAAGAATATGCACATCTCATGGAAATGAGAAAACATTTGATACCATTGAAAAGAGTGACTGTTATAAAATGTGTAATAAAATGCGTGAAGGGTCATTCCAGTGGCCTAGTTTTACAACGACTGCACATCTGTCCAGGATTGGCTTGTCAACAAAATTCAGGCCAAGGGCAGAGGGTTTCTGCAGGTTATGCTGCGTCTATGGTCAGAAAGAGAACGTGCAAATTTGACTCGGAGTTGGACACTGGTATGCCAGTAAAACCGTGGTACAGTCGGGGATAAGCCCCAAAAGCTTCATCCGCCCATCTCTCAGAGACATATAATAAATGCAAGAATATTAGAACCCTAATTGAGGAAGTTCACGTCAGCTGGGTTTACAGGGAGACGCCCCGCTCACAGATTTCTTTTAATAATTAAGATTATGTCCACAGGGGATAAATCACAAAAATAAAGCATTATCAACAGGAATCTGCATTTATCTGAATACGTTAAGACCATAAAGATCAGTTATGACATTGCGCTCTTCAGTCTTCGGTGACGGACGTCTTCTTCTGGGACAGCACCAGGTCCTTCACCTGCGGCATCAGGGCCATGAGCTCCGCACGGACGCTCCTCACCTCCTCGTCCTGCTCCTCGGCCTTGCCGTCCTCAACCTCTTCCTGCTTCCTGCTCTGGCTCTGGCTCACCAGCTGCTTCACCACCAGGCTCTGGTAGGCAGAGAGCAGCTGCTGCTGGTCCTGCAAGGCGAGGTGCACACGTTCCGTCAGTTTAGCTCTCCAAACAAATGCTCTATCACGCTAAAGCCGCAGCAGATGGAGAAGACAAACAGCCGCCCGCCGAGGCTGAAAACTAGATTAAACAGCCCCGAGACGAAGCGGTGGTGAAGCATTTCGACCACACTGAAGCAGAAACACATCTGTTGAATGGAAATCCACACCTGTCTCTATATTCAAAGAGATGAGGTCCATGTTAATTGGTTATATCGGTTACAATCTGCAGCCTGGGATGTTTCTGACTCACAGACATGTCCATATGTTGATGCACCTTTAGTTATTTTAGCAGTTTATCAAAACATATTCAAGTTCTAGTTATATAACGAAAATGGACTTTAATTTGTTTAAAATAACTGAGAGAGCTGTTGATTCAACCGTGTTTTTATTTCAGAGGCAATGCTTTGTAGAACTATTGAACTGTGTTGGACCATAGACTGTAAATAAAGACGGACCAGCTCCTTTAAAGTGGAGCCAAAGCAACTAGAGCTCCCCCTGGTGGCTGGCTGCAGTACAGGTCATAAGCTCCACCCCCTCTAAAACACACCTCAAATACATTTTGTTTGTTTTCCAAGGATGGTTTCTATCATTTTAGGTAGTTCATGTAATTCTGGTGCATTTTCAAGTGTCCATTCTTCTGATAAGTTTCATTTTAAATAACAGAAACACTGACATGTTTAATTCACTGTAGCAGGGGTCTTCAACGTTTTCCAGGCCAAGGACCCCCAAACTGATGTGTATGTGTATTTAAAGACATTTAAATTCATGGAAAAAAAAAATTGCGACCCCCCCTGCGGTGCCTTTGCGGACGCCCTAGGGGTCGCAGACCTCCTGTTGAAGACCTCTGCACTATAGTTTAACTTCATCCTCCTAAATAAATACACCTTTCTTACACCGATTCGGACAATGCTGTGGTTTACGTTCTCATTTCCTGTAGTCGGCCTTTTATTTGTCTCTGTGCTCCGACACCGTGACCGTCGTATTAAAGCAAATGAGCAGATTTTGGTAGTAGTTTTGTAGAAATCGCTCTCTCAGCTCTACTTTTCTGTACTTATAACACTACGATTTCCAAGTTATTGCCCATATCCTCATATTTAAAGGACATCAAGTGTTCCCCTTCTCTGTGACTGCACATCTACATTTTCCCCTTAGAATAAACTGGTCCCACGTCAGCGAGCGTCAATACATACCGCGGGCATTTTTCCTGTGAGCGTGCCGATGATCTGAGGCACGCAACGGCCCGGGGCGTGCAGCATGCAGTGGGTGCTGGCTTGGAAAAGCAGCACACTGGTCAGGTGGAGCACCAGAGCCGGATCCTCCGTGTCCTTCAGCTGCTCGCAGAGAGCCTGGCGGTGCAGGAACAGGGCTTGTCTGGACGAAACAGACACACAAACATAAAGACATACCAACATTTCTAAGAGTTTTAACGAATGCCGCATGTAGTAAACACATACCTCTCCTTTTTCTTGTCTCCTTTCTTCAGCATGAAGCCACACACCTCAGCACACGTCTCTATGTTGGTTAGAAAGTCTTCAATGGTCTGTAACGAACAGAGGGAGACTAATGAGGCCATGCTTGTTTACAGGCAATACTAAACAAATAACGCTCATATCTTTCTTAAATCACTAGATGCACACCTGTTGTCTGGTAATCTATCTATCTATCTATCTATCTATCTATCTATCTATCTATCTATCTATCTGGACGACATTCCACAAAACAATCTAAATATCAGCTGCAATACTTACTTTGCCATTCAGGCAGTTGTGCAGCTTCATGAGAGGCCCTTTGGTCTCCTCTGGCAGTTTGCCCAAAATCTTGACTCTGACCTGAGGCAACACATCACAGTCAGTCATTCAAAATGGAACCGCTTGAATCCCAACAAGAGTTACTCATTCACTCGAGTACTTTCAGGCCAACGAGTGAAAAAAAAATACACGGAGACAGACCTCAGGTGTGATGGTGCTGGGGTTCTCCACGGACATCATCATATCAGCAGCCAGGAAGTTGACCAGGATGTTGGCGACGTCGGTGCACACGGTCTTCAGGACGTGCCTGGCGATGTGGACCTGGGTTTCATCTGCACAAGCAAACAGTCTATTAAGCATTGAACATCAGAAGGATCAGACGGTATGGGATCCCTGGAAGATCATCTCCTAAACCTTCTGCCAGAGGTTTCCTGATTCTGTTCTAAATACCCAAGGTGCACCCACGGCCGTTTGTGAAGATCCACCTGGTGCTACTTTAGCAGCGACGGAGACTTACCAGAGAAGAACTTGGTGCCTTTTTCAAACAGGCGAATGTTGTTGTAAAGGTTGGTGATCTCCTCTTGTAGATCCTTCATGCTCTTCTTCTTGCTGGCCCCCGATGGAGAGCTGCTGGACGACATGAACACTGTCCGCAACACCTCCTGGTAGTTTTTAGTCAGAGGCCTGCGGACACAGCGAGAGATTGGACCGATTGTTGGAAGTTGGCTTGGAAAAGCAGAGAGAAGTAATTTTAGAATCAAACCTGTGCGTTACCTCACTAAATTCTCTGCCAGTTCCGAGAGGATTTCCTCAGGGCAGTCACTCAGTCGCGCTTCTAAAACAGCCACGATCTCCTCCTCGGCCATAAACGGCGCTTCAGTCTGTTTGTTGCGATCTTGGCAAAGGTAAAACACATGCTAATTAGCCTCACTGGGAAAGTATAGATGCAAAAACCCAATGGAGAGAACCATAGCCAACCACTGAGCGGTCGTAACACGCGTATAGAGACGTTATGTCTTTGTGAAGATTAAATGGCTCTGCGGCCCACTGCGTACTTTGCTGCGAAGGTCCGGTTTCTTCGTCGCTGTCCTCATCCTTCCTCCCTTTCTTCTTGGTTTTGCGAATCCGGATCTCTCTGGCGTTGCCTCCTCCACCCGCCTTCACGCTGCCGCTGCCCTCTGGGAGAAAAACAGTCAACAGACGATATTTATCTCGTTCAGAAGATGAATTGTGGGCCACATGTTTAGCGAGATCACAGACGTTTGAAGACTAAATTGTAACCAGTTCGTCCTTGAGTCACATTTGCGCTCGTCGGTCTGGCTTGCTCCGTAAAAACTCCACCCAAACGCTAGCTAATTTTTGTTTCTACTTCCTGCTTCAGTTTCAACAATGGCAACTGAAACTTTCGACGAAATTTCGCCGAAGACGAGTTGTACAAACGTTTGTATCTTCGAACCTCCTCAGCAGGGATGCACCGAATATTCGGCCACTGAAAATTTTCGGCCGAAAACCGAAAATGCACTTTTGGGCCATTTTCGGCAGAAAAGACTTTTATCGCCGAAACAGCATGGCCGAAACAGGATGTTGTGATGACGCAAGCAACAACCGCAGCCAGCACGGGCATGTCTGCCGTGTGGACGTATTTCAGTATATAAAGTATTATATAAATATATAAAGACCCACTCTCCATTTTTGGTTTTCAGCCAAGAATTTTCATTTCGGTGCATCCCTACTCCCCGCCTTTTACTTTTCACTGTATTTACACTGGATGATGTTCTTCTCTATGTCAAATACAAGTTGTACAAATCCTGCAAAAACCCAACAAACTACAAATCCCGTTTTTTACCGCCGGGGGAAAATCAAAACTCTCGTAGCGTCTGTCCGGGATTTTTAGGATGGAGCGAACACCTCTGAATGTTTCCCAGGAGAGTGACATTCATGACAACTTCTGTCTTAACAAACCTGAAGCCTTCTTCCTGCGCTCTGCTTCTCTCTTTTCCTTTTTAGAGGGAGCTGAGCTCTCTGTCATGATAGACGCTTGCTTCATATCCTCTTCAGTTATCAGAAACACGGGATTGTTCTTTACTTCCTGAAACAAAAAAAAAACCCACAGGCATATTGTTGGATTACAGTTGGAAAGTGTTTTCTGTAATGTGCACTGACGACATTTAACACGGAGATGTGTAACAAAGGAAGCTGCACCTTCTGGGCTTTGTTCTGCATGGCTTCATCAAATAAAGAGCGGCAGTTGCTGATGAACTTCTCGCTGACAACAAATGTGCTTCCCAGCATTCTGCAGGAGGACTGGATGTTAGTGTTCCTAATAGCCTGGCCGATCACCATCCCGATGTCTTCCATCGACAGGCAGCTGGGCAAAATTGGCTAAAAGCCAAGGGGTGAGGGGGGAGAATGAGTAACGGAAATCACAAAAACACAACCTGCATCTTCTGTAATGTGGTCAGTCGTTGCTGTAATCACCATGAGGTCAGTCCATGTGGCAGAGTTGACGGCTTCCTCCACAGAAGCCTCCACCTGGTCCACCAAAGCCTGACCCACGCAGGCTGCTCTGAGGAAAAGCAGCTTGTTGGATTTGAAGCGCTTCTTGATGTAGCTGGAGGGGTCGGGGATCCCCAGTCTGACCAACGCGTCAAACTCTGGAGGAGAAGCATTGTATATATACGTTGATGAAAATGTACACCAAGAATCGTCACAAAGCAAAGCTGGTATTGGGAGTGATCAAAGCCGAAAGAAATACGAATCGAGAAGAACCTACCTAAATATCCGTTTTGCTGGAGGAAAGAGTCCACCCAGGAATTCTGTGTTTTGGAGTAGATATCAGGGATATAAACAGCTTTGTCTTGCCGGCCTCCAACCACACTCCCCTTCAGACGTCCAGAGTTGACAAACTCCTCCAAGACAGCTGGCGACGACAAAACATGTTACGTTACAACTAATGGCATTACACGTTAACTAGGGGAACTAGTGTTTTTTACAACCTGGACCTTATTTCTGGCATAAAATACGATCGTTTACTCACCCATATAACTTTGGTGTCATTTGGAGTCGTTCGGATGATATTTAGATCTGCGTATATCCATGTAGTGGGAGTGAATGGGGCACCGTAACATAGTCTTTAAATAACTTTATCTGCCACGAAACTCGTTCATTTCACCAATATTTTGTTATGATACGCTAGTGCTATTCCCCGTTGAGTCCGGAGTTACCTGTTATCATCACCTGGGGTCTGTAGATTGACCTACTCACCTCTGACTTGAGTATACAGATGAGGAGCTTGTTGAAAGGAGGATGGAGAGGGAGAGAGAGGAACAGCTGGCCAAAGAACAACAAACCGTTGCACGTCCGCGAATAGATAACAGGTAACTCTGGACTCAACGGGGAATAGCACTAGTGTATCATAACAGAATATTGGTCAAATGAACGAGTTTCGCGGCAGATAATGCGTTATTTAGAGGCTGCGTTTCGGTGCCCCATTCACTCCCACTACATGGATATACGCGGATCTAAATATCGTCCGAACGACTCCAAATCACCAAAGTTAAATGGGTGAGTAAACGATCGTATTTTATGCCAGAAATAAGGTCCAGGTTGTAAAAAACAATAATTCCCCTTTAACAAGCAACACCGAAAAAATGAAAAAGAAAAGAAAAAAGAGGCACTCACAATACAGGAGATGTTCTTGAAATCCAAATGCTCCTATCATGCTGCTGACAGGCGTCGGCCTACAGAATAAAGCAAAACACGCAGTCAATCAGAATACAGTATCAAGTTAATAAAAAACAACACGTCTCATGTTGATCTGAACTAAAGATGTAGCCTCCGGTAATGATGCTCATTAGTGGGACTGGTGTAAAGTTCATAAAGAAAGAGGTGCTACGTCAGCAGACGACCAAAAAGTTGAAGTAAACGGCGCGTAACAGAGATAAAAAACTAAAAGTCATAACAGGTTTATCTAGCTTGTCTGCATTAGAATACCATGTCAGGTTGGCAGGTACATGCTAGTCGGCTCTGGTTATCATATCAGAAAAGAATAATTAGGTTAAACTGATTTAGAATGCAACACACCACTTGTTTTTTATGTTCAGTTAAAAACACATCTAGGCTAACGCTACCAGGTAGAGCACACCCAATGCACTGTGGCCAGTTTAGTCAATGTAAAAATAATTCATTCATCACAATAAATCAAGTGCAGTACTCTCGTACTCTGACTCTTATCCTTATGCACTGTTTTATACTTTTATTGTTCTGTTTTTTAGAGACTTTATTTAAGTACTTGTGCCTTAAAGGGGAATTACCGTTTTTTACAACCTGAACCTTATTTAAGGTATAAAATATGACAGTTTACTCATCCATATAACTTTGGTTATATATGGGTGAGTAACTCTGGACTCAACTGGGAATAGCACTAGCGTATCATAACAAAATATTAGTGAAATTAATGAGTTTCGCGGCAGATAATGAGGCTGGTTATTTAGAGGCTACGTTTCGGTGCCCCAGTCACTCCCACTATATGGATATACGTGGATCTAAATATCATCCGAACGACTCCAGATAACACCAAAGTTATATGGGTGAGTATACGATCGTATTTTGTTTATGCCAGAAACAATGTCCAGGTTGTAAAAAAACGGTAATTCCGGTAATAAGCGTTGATACGTGAGCCATATGCAACGAAAAATTGTTCATGTATGCACCTGTGGTGTGTATTTTCAATGACAATAAAGATCTATCTCTATCTCTATCTCTATCTCTATAACGTTCAGATCTGTCACATCTGATCTCACTTGACCGAGAATTTCGTTGTGCGATTACTGTAATTAATACCGTCATTTTTCTGAATATGACAAATTTACAATTTCAAGGAGTAGTCCTAGCTTGAGGTGAAATATCTTGTGTTTGCTGTTGTGTTTACCTTGTGACTGCACTGAAAAGCCCTCTTATTCTGGCTCTGTGGCGGGAAACGAAAGCGGGAGTGAATATGACTCCTCTGTTGTACTGGTCCATTTCTCCCTGGATAAGCTTCCCGAGACGCTTTGACAACTCCTAAAAATATATACGAGAAGACATACTTGTCATTTGTCAGAGGTATCACAGAATTACATAAAGGACACTATTTCTTGCCTACTTCATGACCATATTTCCTATGTGATAAAGCAGGTAAAGACTGACTCGCCTCAGTTAAGAAATCTCCTGGGAGGTCGTAGCTTTTGCACAGTTCTGCGATGGTGATCAGACCAGCTTCCTGCAGTTTGTCATTCACTTCCTCAGCCAAACGGTCCAGGTACGTTCTGCGGAAGACAAAGTCATGTCAAATCTCCACCTGTACCTCTGTTTAGATCAGTTGTGTCAAAACTTTTTCACTGAGGCCCACATGGAAATGGAAATACACACAAATTCACTTGTTCTTTCACGTTTTCTATGGTTCTGCCATTTTTGGTCCAACATTTTGATTAAACGCGTTTAGTGGAGAGGCTGCTTTGTTCAAGTTCCAGCTACTTTTAAATAATAAATAGTACAATACATACAATCAAGCTCAAGTTCCTTGTGTGGACCATATTCCATTGTATTTTTTGAATAAAAAATGGACCATAGATGGCCTGCGGGCCGTAATTTGGACACCCTTGGTTTCGATACAACCAATTAGCTATACAGAAAAGGACAAACCTGTCCAGGCCTGACATCTCCCACCACCATAACTAAAGTCTTGGTGGTGGGAGAGGGGTATCACACTCTAATTCTTTAGGATTCAATCCCAAACCAAGTTCTAGATTACACACCACCTCTGATACACATCTGAGTCTCACAACTCACCTCCTATTCTGAAGGCAAGGCGGCCAAAATAAACAAAGCTAGGAGTGTGTGTGCGACATATTTCTTTTTATTTAACCCCTATCCACAAAACGAGAGCCCGAGTGTCATGGTGTATGTGAGGATGGACAGATATCCCCTTGTCCTTTAAGTACTCACTCATCGATCAGCTGCCCCAGCACAAGCTGGACCCCTCGGTCGGATTTCACGATGTCGCTCGCTCTGTTTTCAATGTGGACCCAATCCACATTAAGAATCTGAAAGGAAGATCGCCCACGGGACACGTGTGAATAAAAGATTCGTATCTGGACACAGCTGGTAACGTTTCAACTTGCCGATACGCACCTGCTGAAGGTCCACAATGTTGATTCTCCCTATGAGATAGCAAGATCACAAAAGTTCATTAAAATCCCACAAAAACAAAATCAGGAGGTGAGAGCTGCATTTATTGGAAAACAATGTTTGACAGTTAAATGACCTCCATGGACGTAGAGCTCATCTCGGATCTCTCTGCTGATCTGAGCTGGGGTGATGTACTCCTTCCCATCCAGTGTGTGCACCACATCCAGCTTCTTATCCTGGACCAGTTTCGCAATGATTTCAATGCAGTTCCTCTCAGACAGCCTGTGGGAAAGTTTATAGAAGAAGTTTATAGGCAGTTATATAGACATGCATTTTATTTTTATTTTACTAGGAAGGATAAAGTCCACAGCTAAAAGAGTTGCTTTTAAACCCAGCTTTCATGTCAGCTGTCGTTAGCTTCGCTGCTAACAGCTGCTCGTATCATTTCCTAAGCATTAGTTAGCCTGTGTGCAGATACCTTTGCACAGTGTCAGCAAACTGTGCTCTCTGGAAGTCAGCGGCGAGGCGACGGATTTCCTCCCACTCGTCCGCCATTGTTACAAGTCGATATGTGCCCAAAAACAATCACCAGCTGTCAGGGCTTTCCTCTTTCCTTAACCGCCCAGGTAAGAGAAGGCAGAGCCAGCTAACTGTCAGCTAAGCTAACGGGACACACTCTCTAACTGTAGCCACACGTCAACATACAGTGACGTACAACGGAGAGCGACGAGCGTCAAACCTCCCACTGCCAACTTCCGCATTGACGTAAGTAGACGTTGCATTTGGATAATAATAATAATAATAATAATAATAATAATAATAATAATAATAATATCAAATACACTGACTTTTCTTTCATGGACAATTTATCAGGGGTCGAACTGTTTATAAAGCACACAAACCGGTCATTAGTAATGGGAAGTTCGGCTCTTTTCTGAGAGTCGGCTCTTTTGCCATGGCTCTCGAACGGCTCTTTATTTAGTATGTCTATATCCTAACGTTTTAGCTCAACTCAGCAAATACATATTGCATTCAGTGTTTCAAATGAACAAAATACTGCAATCAAATCTGCATAAGCATAAACAGATTGCAGGTTAAGCTAGCCAGCAGCATTTGGTTAGCTTATATTTCACAAGGATTGAGTTAGCGTCTGCTGCTGAGCGGGCCATACAAGCCAGCAGCATTTACTTAGTTTATTTAGATTGTAGGTTAAGCGTCATATCACATGACAGTAGGTTTGTTAGGGTTTCTCAGTTGGACAGGGCCTCTAAATGTGTTTTGCCTGGGATTTTGGCACAAGGGATTGTAACATCTAATCCTGTGTATTAATGAATGTAACAATAATATAAAATACACTGACTTTTCTTTCATGGACAATTTATCAGGGGTCGAACTGTTTATGTTAATAATGTATATAAAGCACATAGACTGATCATTAGTAATGGGAATTCAGTCTCTTTTCTGACAGTCGGCTCTTTTGCCACGGCTCTCGAGGAAGAGTCGTCTCTTTCGGCTCCCAAACGGCTCTTTATTTAGTATCTTAACATTTTAGGCCAACACAGCAAATACATATAAGCAAAAACAGAACCAAGGCTACTATGCAAACGGTATAAATGTCCTTGTGCAGGTTTGTGGTGGAACTTGCTCTTAATGTATATTTTCATTTTGCAGTGAAGACACTCTGCTCTGTCATTCCCAATGTCCTTAAATTTCAGCCAGACGCTGCTTCTTTTAGCGTCTATCCCCCTCTCTCTGATTTCACATAATGGTATGATACTTAGTCCTCACATATTATTGGTCACATGGCGTGCCCATCAAAACAAAGTTCAAAACCCGTCCAAGCAGAGATAAACGAGCAAAAGGCAAAAAAGTAGCAGGGAGCCGGTTCTCACTTGATGGGAATTGGCTCTTCTCATTCACTACTGAGTATTGGCTCTTTTGTGCATGACACATCACTACTGACCATAATGTAGACATATTAACGTGCAGACAATTGGTCAGAAAACAGTCGCCTCGAGTCAATACAGTAACTGAACTACAAATGCACTGATTTAGTGGCAGAGTTTAAGAAGCCCTGTTGTCAGTAGGTGATTATACAGTTGCAATCAGATATATTCAACCCCCCCTCACCTCAAAAGACATTATAGTGACAGTATAACGAAATGACAAAAAAAAAACTCATTAAACAAAAAATATATATATATAAAAATATTTTGTCAACAGAAGTGGACTTAACTTTAACGTTCCAGTGATGTGCATGTGCAGCTGATTCAACCAACAGCTTCAGCACTTCATGGATCTTTTAGTTTTTAGAACTTCTAGCAAATGTTTTTTGATAAATGCTGACAATCTTACAACACCTCCTAATTCTTCACGTGCAAAAGCCTCTAGCTCAGTGACGGCTTCTGCTCTGTTTCTACCTTCTTTAAATCTCACCAAAGACTTTCAATTGCATTTTAATCCGGTGATCCAAGCTTTGTTTGACTTGGAGGTGTGCTTGGGATCATTGTCCTTCTGTAAAGTCCAATTATCACCATGGTTTAATTTGTCAACAGAAGGTATCATGTTGGCCTGGTATTTCTTGGGATCCATGGTTACAGGTACACGATCAAGACTGCCAGTTCCTGCCGCAGAAAAACAGACCAACATCATCAGTCACCCACCTCCATGCTTGACCGTGGGGATGGTATTCTTCTGGTCAAAAGAATACCTTCCAGACATACCACTGGTCCATATGTCCAGACAGTTCCAGTTTGGTTTCATCACTCCATATAACTGTCCCCCAAAACTCTGCAGTCTTATCCAAATTCCTCCTGGCATATTTTAGTCGACTTTTGCTTGTGGTCAAGAGTGGAGTACGTCTTGGAGTCCGTCCATGAAGTCCTTGTTTATCCAGCGCACGCCTTGCACTTTTATAGTCACCAGCCTCCATCACGTCATCCCGTAGGGGTCATGTCCTGACTAAGTTGCTGACTAAGAGCCCCTGATGAAATTTTGGGCTGTCTTTCATGGCCAGGCAGGTTTGCAGCAGTTCCCTAAGTTTTAAACTTCCTTATAATGCTCCCAATGGTGGAATATTACATTTTGGAAATCTTCTCATACCCAAGGCCCGTCCGGTGTGATAAAATAATCTCCTCTCTCAGCTTTTCCGGAAGCTCCTTTGTCTTTCCCATGATTGAAACTCACCTTGAATACTTTCATGGGTGGGGTTTACATATGCATCACAGCTGAAGCAAATGACGGATCATTATTATAGAGTTCCCAAAGGCTTAATTATGTTTCAGCTCCACATTAGGCCACAAAACCTGTCAGAAAGCTTTAAGAACAACAGTTTTATGTAGGTGCTGAACAACTGTGGCATAGCTGCCTTGTCAAAATACACTGTTACACAAAAATACTACATTTTCTGTATTGATTTTTATGTATCACTCAACATAAAGAAGTCATCCAAAGCAGAATGTTGCTCTTTGAAATAAACTTTAATGGGTAAATCCATAAAGTCTTGTGGGGGTTGATTACAGCTGTAGGTATTAAGGTAGGGTGACGTGTTAGTTATTATGAAAAAATGAAAGCCTCCCACACGCCGTCTCCATTACAGCTGCTTCATTTATTTATCTGCGACATCAAAAGTAGAAAATGTAGGTAGAAAAGGACAAAAACATCATAATGCATAATTATATAATGTATTTTTACATTTTTTTTAATCCTAACAGGGTACTAGCCACAGAGCACGAAGGTAAAAAAAAAAATTAGAGAAGAAAATAGAAAATGAAAGCGTTACACCAATGAGCACAAAGAGTCACTGTTATTTATTTATACTTATTTTCATTCGCCCACCAGTAAGTCATAAAATGTACTTTGTATACTATAAATAAACAAAATAGACCAGCTACACCACAGGTGTCAAACATACGGCCCACAGGGCCATAAGCGGCCCGCCAGAGGGTCTAATCTGGCCCAGTGAAAATAACTGCTACTCCTGATTTGTCCACTGTTTTGGACAAAACCCAACAATGAGACCCAGGACTAAACAGCAGATAACAACTGCACTTATTTCTTATTTTAAGGAGGGTTTATTAAATGTAAACATTCTTCTTTGCACTAAAACAAATGGAAAAAGTCCAGAGTTGTCGTTATTTATAGGTCATTATGCTGTTATCTTAATGGTCCGGCCCTGCTTGAGGTCAAATTGTGCCGTATGTGGCCCCCGAACTAAAATGACCCCTGATCTACACTGAAATATGGTACTGAAGGTAACGGAGCAAGCACAAGTTGCAGTGTAAGCCTGTCACCTCTGGGGGGCAGCAAACTACAAGCCATTAAACCCCTTCCAGGGAACTTAACAGATGGCGCTGGACTGCATGAAGCACTCCATCATGTCCAACAAAGACCTGGTAGGAGTGAAACACAGTAATTATATGTCATGCGCGTATTCACTGCAGGCTTATATGTAATTAATTGCAAGTTAATTTTTAAAAAAGCACAATCTCAATGAGAAAACCGTCCCTCTGTGTCTGGCAAAAGTGAACTATGTCTCACACGGCCGTGACTGCTCTAATAAGCCGCCGCTCTGGAGAAGTTCCCCATAAACTTTCTTCCACAATTCGCGTCCGTGTCAGCAAACGGCGCGGCTGCAGCGCGGTCCGCCGGGTTTTTGGGGGAAAACTCACACTTCTGCGAGAGTAAAGAAGAAACTAATCAGTAGCCTGGAGCTAAGTTTAAGAATCAGGAGAAAAGTTGTAAGTAGATTTGTTCAAACTTTAGGGTGTATTATATGATTCTCCCTCTCCATGTAATTTCTGCCTTCAAGCTCAGATTTAAATGACCAGTCAAGGTAAAGGAACTTTATGAGATTAAAGTACGTTATTAAGGATTTCTTTTTTTCTCTTTTCTTTTCACGGGTTTCGGTGTGTGGGTGGGATGCAACTTTCCTGGAAATTGCGAAAGTGGAGCTGCGGGAATGTCCTCGCCTGACCCATCTTCATATTAGATCATTTGTAAATTCCCCTCTGTTAAGACCTTTTAATACAATTTTTCCAAGCAGGTTTGAGCGTGTTTGATCCGGTGCACACAGCTTGATGATTAAGCGTCCCCTTGCAGCGTCTCAGTGCAGCCAACATACATAAAGCCGGTCTTATAAGGAGGGGACAAACATAACCCGGGAAAGATGAATGTGTTCGGTTATTCTTCATCATAGCGCTGGGAGGTGTAGAGGTTTATTCTTAGAGTTACATACAAATCTGTAAGTAAAATCTTCATTTGGAGTCAGTGTGGGAGAGTTAATAAAACTGTTGCCTGGGACAGCTAGGACGCCAGGACCTAGTTTTGTCACTTAAACAACAAACCAAGTGTACTGCGCCACTTAAATAAGAGCAAATTCAAATGCAGACTCAAAACACGTCTTTTTAAATAGCTTAATCCATTTAACCCACTTTCCTTCTCATCTCATTTCTATATGCTATTAAATCTGTGTTTATTTATATTGCATTGCATGTTTTATTCTTCTGATGCTTTGTGTTCTGCTGCTCTTTGTAAGGTGACCTTGAATGCTTTGAAAGGCGCTATTAATAGTAATAAATGTATTATTACTATTGTTATTATTATGCTGTAGTAAGAAATGTGACAGAACTAGTCTACCTAAATGTCGACTTACGTAGCATAGAAGCCTTTGAAGAGAATAGAAGAATAGAATAGAATGTCTTTATTGTCTTTGTACAGGTACAACGAAATTAAGGTGACCTGAATAAAAATAAATGAAAAAGTAAAGGAGATGTATGTACAAAACTATAAACACTAACAACCCCATTCACACATAATAAGAAGTCGCTGTTATCGCACTTGTTTGTGAGAAATTATTGCACATTTGCACATATGGAGTCATTAGAAGTTGCAGGTATGGAATTATTCCACGGATGTTTTTCACATTTGTTATGGATTTCCAGGGGAGGTAGGATAATGTGAATTATTGCACAATTCACATTATTATATCTTTAATGTTTGAGTTGTTCAGTGTGATTATGGCTCTTGCATAGAAGCTGTTCCTCAGCCTGTTAGTACTGGCCTTCATTGTTCTGAACCGTCTACCGGACGGTAGCAGGTCAAAAAGTGAGTGTCCGGGATGAGTTGTGTCCCTAAGCATCGCCTGGTCCAGACGTCCTCAGGCAGCGGGAGTTGTGTAGTTCCTGGGGCAGCCAATGATCCTCTGAGCTGTGGTGACAACCCTCTGGAGCGCCTTCCTGCAGATGCAGCTGGAGAACCACGGGCAGATACAGTAGGTGAGGATGCTCTCTACGGAGCGTCGGTAAAAGGACACCAGCGGTCTCTGGGAGAGGTGGTTAGAGTTCCTCAGAGTCCACAGAGACCTCTGCTGTGCCTTTTTGATGATGACTCTGGTGTTGGCGCTCCAGGTCAGGTCATCCTTGAGGTCTACATCCAGGAACCGGAAGTTGGAGACCCTCTTTGCTGATTTATGTGGTTAAGTTGCCATTAGATCACATATTTGAATTTATTTAGAACCGTACATTTGTGTGTGTGTGTGTTGTCCACACACTTCTAGTGGATCATATACATTTATTTTTAAATTTTTTTTTTTTAGAAATGCGGCATGTTATACCTTAAAGTAAAGCACATGTAACTCAAAACTGTGCATTACTCGAGTGAAACATTTTTGCCGCTCAGCTTTTCCAACACCAAGTTTGAACATAACGGATTATAGGAATGTGTCTGTGTCGTATTTGTCTTTTTCATTTTATATTCATCGTCATTGAAAAAAATTATTCACTAACAAACGAATGTCAAGATGATATAAGTGAAAAAAAAAATAAAATAAATGAAAGTACCATATAATTCAATGTGGCCCAGGCTTTACAACCAAATAGTCCAAGTTCCAAATCTTATAATGGGATCATGTGTTTGCTCGTCTCTTGGGTACAAATAATTTTATTTATTCAAACGCCTGTGAGAGAATCGCATTCCCAGTTCTCTGAAGTTCTCTGAAAACATTACAGAGTTAAATTACAATTAAATTATAATTATTATAAATATAGAATGAGTGACACATCATGGAAAAAGATCTGTAAGCTTCCCTTAAACAGCTTTGTAACAGTCATGCAGTATAAGGCACTGACTACAGAATGGCTTCATTACCATCTTTGTTCAGGGATCAGCTTAGAAGCAGATATTTCTTTATCAGGTTTTGTGGCGTTTTGTGTTTTGTACAAGTTCTCCTGCTGCTCTGCTCACTGGACCTCAGTTCTCTAAAATAGGCTTGTGGATGCCCAGTGTGGGAAATATAATAATTTAAGACTAATTTGACATCTAAATTGTGACATTGAGGAAGATGTATGGAAAAACACAAACATGGGGTGGTTCATCAGGGACGTCTGAGGTAAATTCACACCAGTAAGGCTCCATAAAATGGGCTCGATACAGAACAACCTGTGTTGGAAGTGTAACGCACACTCAGGTACCTTCTTACACTCACTGTGGGAGTGCTCATTGGGTTTTCCTTTCTGGAAAGAGGCTGACGGGCTTCATCACTTGCAGCTAGAATCATTCTTCGCCACTGGAAGAGTCAGACTCGACCAGAATTCACTGACTGGGTTGAGCTGATGACGGATAAAGCCTCCTATGAACTGATGATAGCACGGCTAAATGATAACGAAGGTGGGGCTGTTTTCTGAATCATATAAGAGGGGAATAGATGCCTATATCATATTAGGGGAGGACGCCACATATATATCTCGTCCCTCTCACCCTCTTGGGGTGGTATCTGTGTCATCCTCAAGCTTGGGTCCTCTACCAGAGGCCTGGGAGTTTGAGGGTTCTGCGCAGTATCTTATCTGTTCCTAGGACTGCGCTCTTCTGGACTGAGGCTTCTGATGTTGTTCCTGGGATCGGTTGGAGCCACTCCCCCAGTTTGGGGGTCACTGCCCCGAGTGCTCTTACTACCACAGGGCACCGTGCTCGCCTTGACCTTCCACATCTGCTCCAGCTGTTCTTTCCACCCTTGGTACTTTTCAACCTTTTCGTGTTCCCTGTTTCTGATGGTGGCGTCTACTGGTAGATAGATAGATGTGGCTGGGCTGTTTCAGGATCTTCTTGGACATTAACCTGCAACGTTTAGTATAAATGTCCTCCAGGTTGGGGAGGGGGGTTCTGATGGTCCGCTCCGCTGAACGGACCACCCCTTTTGAGGGCCAGGAAGTCCTGCCTGGTACAGTTTCCCATCCAGGTGGTGACGCTCCCACACAAGATGCTCTCGATGGTGCAGGTGTAAAAGTTCCTGAGCACCTTGAGAGGGAGCTTCTTAAAGTCTCTGAGGCGTCTGAGGAGGCAGAGACGCTGTCTGGCCTGCCTTCTTCACGATGGTGTTCAGGTGATGAGTCCATGACAGGTGCTGTGAGATGGTCACTCCCAGGTATCTGAAGCTGTCCACTCTTTCCACCTCAGAGCCACAGATGATGAGTGGATGCAAGTCCCTCTGCTGTTTCCTGCTGAAGTCCACAATCAGTTCCTTTGTTTTGCTGACGTTCAGCAGGAGGTGGTTCTCCTGGCACCAGTCCTCCAGGTGGGACACCTCCCTCCTGTAGGCTGTCTCGTATCGTACCATCTATCACCATCGCCTTCTTCTGCTCTTTGTCTACCACCACTGTGTATATATAAACTAGTATTCCTGCCGCTATATGTCTTTTATGTCTTATTTTACGTATTTATTAACGGACGTGGAAATAACTACAGATGCCGTTGCATGTGGCGCACCGTAGGTTGGCGCCACTATTGCTGTATATGAGAGAGAATAATAATAAAGGCCTCCGGGTACTCCAGCTTCCTCCCACCGTCCAAAGACATGCTGGTTAGGTTCATTGGTGATTCTAAATTGGCCGTAGGTGTGAGTGTGAATGGTTGTCTGTCTCTGTGTTAGTCCTGAGATAGACTGGAGACCTGTCCAGGGTGTACCCCCGCCTCTCGCCCGATGACAGCTGGGATAGACTCCAGCAGACCCCATGACCCTTAACAGGAACAAGCAGTTACAGAAGATAGATGAATGAATGAATAATAATAAAGGCAAGATAAACGTGTGTGCAGAGATTAAAATGAGTCTTCATCCACAGACTTGCGTTACTGGAGTTGACGCGCGACTGCAACTTGTGTTCAAAGTGTTCTATGATTGGATTTATTACTGATGCATCAATGCAAATGTAGCCCATGAGCCATAATTAAGTAAACCCTTGAAAAAAAATGGATTTTCCACTACAAAGACTGTGGTGGCAATGCAGTGTATTCTACTGTTTTTGATCTTGGGACACTGGCAAACTTGGATCACAGTTTAAACATTTAAGAGCACACTTTACAACGACGACTTAAACCAGTTTGTGCGTCTCAGGGCCCCTCTGGTGAGCAGGGGTCCCCTGGCAGCAGCTATTCATAGTGAGGCTACTTGCGCTCAGCCTAAACACAGTTGTTCTAAGATCACGACACGGTTCTTTTTCAGGCCTATCCTGCAGCAGATGTTGGTTTCAATCTACGCGATGTACGGATAATATTCGACATTTCCGTTTTTCTTCTTCTTTCCTGTGAACCTTGTATCTCCGTCTGTCTGTAATAGATTGCACACACTCGGCAGCCAGATGCTCCTTGGGGTTTTTTTATGCTGCCGTGCGATGGCCCCGGAAACCTGAACGGTGTCATTCACGTAGCCCGCGATGCTTTATAAACATTTCAAATATACTGCCATGTGAAACCACTCCAACGGCCTGTTTACACCGCACACCTGCCCCCGACTCTGCTCTCTCCGATCCTCTATTAAATCTAAAGTAAGAGATGTGGCTAATTGAGTCATCAAAAGCTTTGATGTCGAGTGTCAAAATGAAAAAGGAAGCGTCAGATAAAGTGCCTTCTTCTAAAGGGGGAAGTATAAAGTTCCCAAGTCTAATTTCAAAACTTCAAAGTGAAGCTTCCCTGACAAAAAAAAATAATAAAAAAAATAAAAATTGGGTCATATTTCCACAGTGAATAAGCATTGTGAGACTGCCTCTCTGAATTGTAATCAAGTTGAGGTCCGTGAGTAAACACGTTCGTCTCCGCGGTGACAGACCCGTCTCTCCTGTGACTTCAAACGGCTGAACTTAAGACGCGCCGCTGTCGATTGGGTGGGATATTAGCTTTGAAGGTGTTCCCGGAGAAACTGCGAGATGCTCGTCGAGATTAGTCCTCTTTGTTTTTCATAAACGCACATGAAAGGTGTTAACTTTGAGAACTGACACCGAAAACTGAAGACATTTGCGGGGATGCAGAACAGCTGTGTGTTTTAAAATAAGCAGATTACTTCACTGTTTAACAAGTCGGCAATCAAGATTTCTTTCCGCGGGCCTGATGTTATTTTGGTTCACTTATTTTGGGTGCGTTTGAGTGATACAGCTGCTCCCAGTGCGTGGTACCGGCGCGTGAATGTGTGTGGGCTTGTGTGAGCGAATGGGTAGATGTGCAAGACCATTCGCCATTTAGAGGTCATTTCAAGCTGCATATGCATATGACACATGATACAAATGTTTATACACTTCACTCAAAGCCTGCTCTCGCAGAAAGTAGTGAAGGAAGGTTTGAGTGCTCCATCTGTATATACTCTTAAAGGGGAATTACCGTTTTTTACAACCTGGACCTTATTTCTGGCATAAAATACGATCGTTTACTCACCCATATAACTTTGGTGTCATTTGGAGTCGTTCGGACGATATTTAGATCCACGCATATCCATATAATGGGAGTGAATGGGGCACCGAAATGCAGCCTCTAAATAACGCATTATCTGCCACGAAACTCGTTCATTTCACCAATATTTTGTTATGATACGCTAGTGCTATTCCTCGTTGAGTCCGGAGTAAACAATCGTATTTTGTGCCAGAAATAAGGTCCAGGTTGTAAAAAAACAAAAATTCCCCTTTAAGTGTTTCAAGTTTTTGAACACTTAAATGTGTCAGGCCAAAGCGTACAGGTCACACTAAGACTGTGCGTCATTATCAGACGGAATTAAAACAACATTAGGCAACATGCTGTAACGTGGAGTTGGAGAGAAGCTTAGCCACGGTTGCTAGTAGCGTGCGTCAACATAAATAAAGTTGCAAGGCAGGAAACAAAGTGGAGGGATTTCCACACAGTACATTTGTTCAACACAGATAAGGACCATATAAAGCCAGGTCTTGAGGCACATTCGATAATGTTTGCGGCTTGTAGACTTCACCAGCGTCCACATAACTGAAGTTGAGGAAGTCAAATAAGGAAACGACAGATGCAAGATTGACACTTGCCGTACTAAGTGGCGAAAACAAAGGAGGCGCCACCCTGTGGTGTAAACTGGTAATGCTCTGTGTGATACTCTGGTTGTTACAAGGCCAGTAGCTAGATCAAATCAAGTGTAGATGCAGAAGCTACGGCGACAGCGCAGACCATATGAGACATAGAGCTGAGGCTCAAATGATAAAGGTAGATAGAGACTAGACCTCCCAGAGTCTAGATGTAGATGAAGTTGGTTGAAGGAGACCTCCGATGAAGACTTTTTGGAAAGATCAAGAAGAGCTGGAGATGAGGAGGAGGAGGAAGGTTGCGCAACAGACAGCCTCTGGACGGAGTGAACTAAAAACACAGGGACAAGGGGAATGACTGGCAGGCAAATAGTTCATTGATTCTGGAAATTGAATAGCCGAGGAAACAGCCGTAATAGTTATAATTCACCGGAGGGGAACAGATCAGGAGGGGGCAGATCTTCCCTTCTGAACTTTTGCACGAGCTTCATTTGCTCCTGTGATCGTTGAAAGCAAGGAGAGTTCCACATTAACCAGACGCCACTTCAAACTATAAGCTGTCCAACCATCAGCGAGACTGCAGGAGCGAATCTTGGCGAAGACCACGGGTTAACGACCACCTATTCCGCTGTCTGACTCTGGTGTACGAGGGAAACCAACGAGGCCTTTTGTCGTGTCGGACTTGAAAGGGTTTGATGCCACATCTTTCAGGTTGTGATTGCTTGTGCTGATTATGCAGTCTGATTATTAGAACCATGCTTTTCACCCTGGGTTAAGCTAATCCTGACTCCGACTTAAAGAATCAACGCCACCACATCAAACAAAACCCAAGGTCCAATAAACTGTTTTGTCTTTGAGTGAATGGAAACCAATCTAGTTTTAATGGCGTTGTTGTTCAGAAAGTTCAGCCAAGTCCAGATTTGACTCGATGTCACCGCATTCCACAGTTCAGGCTAAAAATACAGCGGGTACATGATACATGGCTAGCATGAGACCTGATACTGACACCAGGCAGCTCCAGGTGGATTCTCTGACTTCCCTGCCTTCCAGTTGGTGTTGACACCTCGGCCCTCATCTCCCTCTGATTTCTCGAGATGTGGATGTGGGCGGCGGTGGAGCCTCCTCTGACAGTGATTGTAGAGGTCGGCGGCGGTGACACATGTAGGCAGGACTTATTTATTCAGACCAAACAGCCTGGTCTATTGCAGAACAGACACTGACTGGGATTAATTTGTGTCTGGAAAGAAACAAACAGGTAGAAAACACATTTTTGGAGTGCTGCTTTGAAAAGTGGATTTTCTACCACGAAAGGCTTGGCTTTTACCCAAGTTAAATTTAGGTCCTTTCATAGCCACTTCAAAAGACAGCAGTGCAAAAATGTTTGCTACCCCACGGCTAAGAGCTCCAGTTAGGTCAGAGTGTTAAAAAAAAGCACCAGAGTGCCTTTAGCCTTGGGATAATTTCACTGATTGCAATATAAAAACGTGTGTTAAGGTCGCAGCATATATAAATAGAGACATTTCAGTGTATGCTTAGCTAATTTAACTGCATTTCGATCTTCCGGGCTTATCTGGCGAATCAGACAGAGCGGCGGCGGCGGCGGCTGGCAAAGGGGAGGCAGCGAGTGGGAGTGAGGCAGACAGTCTGAGAGAGGGGAATATGGAGAGCTCGTCAGCTGTCCAAGTCGTGCTGTAGCTGGAGAGGTTATGGGTGTCCGTACTGCTGCCAAGTGTAATGAGGGTGCAGGAGAAATGACCACCAGTCCACAACGCACAGACTCCTCCAGCAATGTCGCTAAACTTCCTCCTTTTTTTGTGACCTAACAGCGCAAAACACAAGTGCTTCCTTGCGCTAATTGCACATAACCGACTGCTTTGATATCTGATGACAGACGATAAAGAGACAGCTTTCAGCTCTCGGATCCGGCTGCAGATGTTATCTCAGACGAAAAGAGTGACTGTTCCATTCCTCAACAGATTGTGCTAACGATGTACTTTGGACCGTTAGCATAGTTAGCTCTTGTTCACTCAGCGCTAAACTTATAAACCTATCTCTGTAGCCTCTTACCTACGTGCCTCATCAAACCTTGAGCTACAACCTCCGCCTCCTTTTTAGTGACCTTATAACGCAAAACACAAGCAATTTCCCTTGTGGATGAATAAAGTTTATCTAACGCTGCGTTCCAGAAAACTGGGAGGTTGTAGCTCAAGGTTTGATGAGGCAGGTAGGTAAGAGGCTAGAGAGTTTAGCAAGTTTAGCGCCGAGTGAACACGAGCTAAGTATGCTAACGGTCCAAAGTACATCGTTAGCACAATCTGTTGAGGAATGGAACAGTCACTCATAACGTCTGCAGCCGGAGCTGAGAACTAAAAGCTGTCTCTTTATCGTCTGTCACCAGATACGAAAGCAGTCAGTTATATGCAGTTAGCACAAGGAAGTACTTGTGTTTTGCGATGTTAGGTCACAAAAAGGAGGTGGAGGTTGTAGCTCAAGGTTTGATGAGGCAGGTAGGTAAGAGGCTAGAGAGTTCAGCAAGTTTAGTGCTGAGTGAACAAGAGCTAACTATGCTAACAGTCCAAAGTACATCATTAGCACAATCTGCTGAGGAAAGGAACAGTCACTTTTTTCGTCTGAGGTAACATCTGCAGCTGGATCCGGGAACTGAAAGCTGTCTCTTTATCATCTGTCATCAGATATGAAGACAGTCGGTTATATTCAGTTAGCACAGGAAGTACTTGTGTTTTGCGTTGTTAGTTTCACAAAAAGGAGGCGGAGGTTGTGGCTCAAGGTTTGATGAGGCAGGTAGGTAAGAGGCTAGAGAGTTTAGGAAGTTTAGCGCTGAGTGAACAAGAGCTAAGTATGATAATGGTCCAAACTACATTGTTAGCATAATCTACTGAGGAATGTTGCTAAACTCTCTAGCCTCTTACCTACCTGCTTCATCAAACCTTGAGCCACCACCTCCCCGCCTACGTCACTGGCGACCTCTCTCAGGTCGGGCCAAGAACCTCCCAACCTTCTGATTACCAGCACTATCATCACCATCATCACCATCATCATCACCACCACACAGCCTTTTCTTCTGAGTAATGACAATAAACGTTCATCCGCGCGTCACGGGAAGGTGCCGGGATCCGTAAAGGGAGCGTAAGGAAGCGGTGAATGCGAGGAAAGTAATTGGAAACGAAATAAAAGGGAAGGAATGAAAAGGAAGGAACAAAAAGGAAAAGGGACAACAAAAGAGAAGGCATGAAAGGGGAAAGAAAAAGCAAAGGAATGGTTTTCAAATATGATTTTCCGGTCCAGTCTTAGTTCACGAGAGGATGAGTCTATCATCTTCCTTTGGCAAGGTCCGTGTCCCGTGTCCTTGAGCTCCAGATTGCTTGGATGTGTCACACTGAGCAACAGACAAATTCCATCAGCAGATGTCATGGTGGTGTTGTGGGTAAAGGACCTTGGATGATGGGTACATATTATTCCGTCACACATATGGCCTACCGAGAGCGTAGTGAAACATAAACAACCCAGCCCAAAACATAAAAGAAGAGGCTTGCCCTCTATTGAGCATCAAGCTGTAAGATCCTATGGATGGACTAAAAGGGAACTGATCAGTACTTAAGAAAAACACACTGGATTGTACTTGTTCATACAGAAATACCAAACTGACTCATTCTCAAAACACTCAATGATTCCCTAATCGACTCTGCACAGGACTAAGTGCTGCACATAGTTCATGATGTTTATATATATGTGCATACAAATTATACAGTTGGCACGGAGACCATTTTCTTTTCAATAAATACTGGATTTTCCCCATTTGGAAAAGTACTATCAGGTCTAATTTAAATATAAAACACAAATAAATGAGGCACTTGAACAAAGCTATTACAACAACAGGATTAACAAGAACACTTAAGTCAACCATAAATCAAACCAGATACTTTCTTTGCCAAATTTACTTCAAAATACCGAATGAGGGAAGCGTCAGGGAAACAGACTCAAAACGAACAAGAGGAAACCCATAAAAGAAGCACTTCATAAACTTTAAAGCCCCACAAAAGCCGACCAGGTCCAGCGCACTAACTAAATAAATAAATAATTAAACACTGCAGGTTGGCTCGCTGTTAACGCCGACGAATGGTAACGACGTTCTTCAAATAAGACAACGTGTTAGGACAACGTAAGATTTTAGGACTTCTCCCTGATGGGACGCGGCTACTGGTGGGGGGACGTGAGGGTTTTGTTTTCACGACCTTCCTGGCGTCCCATGCTCGAGGTAGAAGGAGGCTATCCCTCCCTCAGTTTATATTAAGATAAGAGATGTGTTGTCAGACCTGAAAAATCCAATATGGGGTGCTGAAAATAAATTAAAATATCCATCTTATTCATGTTAATGCTCATCCATCCATATTCTTACACCTTATCATTTATCGTTCCCATGTGTATAGTGTATATTTACTTCTATTTCTACTGCTTGTACATTGGTACATACGCATATATTTATTTAATCTTAATTTATTTCATTATTATTAGTGAATTATTCTTCTATTAAATAAAATTATTTTATTTTATTTCATTTTATATGATAGTTAAGTGAATAATCCTTCTTATTTTATTTTGTTTTATTTTATTTTATACAATAGTTACAAAATAAAATAAAATAAGAAGAATATTTCATGAATTATTCTTCTTATTTTATTTTATTTATATGATAGTTACAAAATAAAATAAAACAAGAAGAATATTTCATGAATTATTCTTCTTATTTTATTTTATACGATACAAAATAAAATAAGAATATTTCATTATTATTAATGAATTCTTCTTCTTGTATTATTTTATTTTATTTTGTAACTATCTTATAATACCTATACCTTTAATAACGTGTATAATTTAATAAAGTGTAAGTCTAAAATTCTTCTTTTTTTTTTCTTGCAAATTTATGAATATAATCTCAGAGGATAGTTGAGTTTTTATCTGGCGTTTTTGTGTTTTTCTGTCTTGTTGCAGTCTTATCACTTTAATATCAGATTATAAACCACAGACAGTATTTCCCCAGTGCACCCGCCCCATGCCTCCTGGTGCGACATCATAATATTCCCCATTCCCAAACCAGATGGAAGGTGTATGACTGTCATGCATGCGGTGAAAAGACAAGTGTTTCCTTCTGAAAGAGATTAACAGATTTTTGCCTTCTGTGTTGTTCTGTTTTTTTTGGTTGTTTTTTTCAGTGTAAAGTTGTGAGAAAATAAGTCATACAATCCCACTGGTAAGTAAGTCATCTTTACTACAAAAGAGTAATCCATTCGGCAGCTATTTTATTAATTAATTTATTAATTTATTAATCCCGCTGTCTAGTAAAAGTTTGCTAAATTTAATCTGATAATAAAAATGCAAGACCTTCCTCCAAATGATTTGTGGTTCACCTCTAGGGTGAGCTGTCATTCCATCTTTGGAGAAAAGCGGCGCATGAACTCCCACTAAGGTTGTGTGTCCCACGCAGCAGAGACTCTGTGGTGCTAGTTATCCTTTCGTCGGCTGACAGCAGAGGAAAAAAAAAACATGCTCTGAGGTTTCACCCCTCTCAAACCCCCTTGGTCTCTGGAGGACAGCTGGTCTGAGAGCTGGTCGCAGGCGCTGCCCTGTCACCCGTTTTTTTTTTGTTTTTTTTTTTTGCAGGTGTACAATTCACCAATTTGGCCAGGAATGAATTTGAGGCTCATCGCTGACATTGTCTGAAGTCCTGCAGCTTGTTTGTGTTTTTCAGTTTATTCAAACTTCATGAAGCAAGGTACCCTGGGGACCGACTTTTCCCTCCTGCCTTGAAAGCACCCTCAAATATGAAACTCCAAGAGCAGCACAGCTTAATCAAGACCAGAGTGAGTTTCTTACTAGATACATATTGACTTTTGGTTTCAGAGGCTCAAGGTTTTGTGTGTGTGTGTGTGTGGGATACTGCTCAGCTAGATACGCACCATGAGCCACAACCACAGCCGTCTTTTTTTTTTTAACTCAGAACAAGACCTTTCAGATGTTTCACTGGCATCCCCGGTGACGACACTATTGCCTCTGTCCTGACATGTCATTGCTGTTCTTTTAGCTACCTGCAGAAGGATTCTCTTGACTGGTCATGTGGGCAGCTCGACTCTGTCCAGATGTACTATCCTGACAGACATCCCTGTTTTTTTTTTAGTCCTGTTAAAGTGGCAGCACACACCCTTCCTGCTACATGCTACAATTTTTCATATTTAGGTAATGTGGCACGACAGCATGCTGGGATTACTGCTGGACCTCTTGGTCAGTAGACCTGCTTGGCGCCTTTGGGCATTTTCTGGTCAGTAAGTAAATAAAACAACAAATAGATGCAAAGTAATCACAGAAAACAGGTCAAGACGACAAAGAAACACAAAGCTACAAAGAAATGCTCTAACACCAACCTTAAAGGATGCAAAATGACTAACGGAGGTGCAAACCAATCACAAAACATCCATAGAAATACTGTAAAGGTACAAAAGATACAACAAAGAGATGCAAAATGATGGAAGACAAAGACTCCAATTCAAAATAGACGTGAACTGAGCAGAGGATGCAAAATGATCACAAAGAGATGCATAGCAATCACAAATCTCTGCAAATAGAGAAAAAGATGCAAAACGCTGTACTTTAAAGTGGAATTACCGTTTTATTTTCAACCTGGACCTTATTTCTGCCATAAAATATAATCGTTTACTCACCCATATAACTTTTGTGTCATTTGTAGTCAGTCGGGAGATATTTAGATTTGCGTATATCAATATAGTGGGAGTGACTGGGGCACCGAAACGCAGCCTCTAAATAACGCATTATCTGCCACGAAACTCGTTCATTTCACCAACATTTTGTTATGATGCGCTAGTGCTATTACCCGTTGAGTCCGGAGTTACCTGTTATCATCATCCAGGGTCTGCAGATAGACCTACTAACCTCTGACCTGGATTATGTCATCTCTGAGCGCCGCGCGCCCCCGCGACGGTCGGCTTGTTTACCTGTAATCTGCTACTGCTAGTTTTTTGCAACATGGCTGAATATTTTTCCGATTCTGAGGTTGTGGACGAACCATAGCTGATGATAACAGGCAAGTCTGGACTCAACGGGGAATAGCACTAGCATATGATAACAAAATATTGGTGAAATGAACGAATTTCGCGGCAGATAATGCGTTATTTGGAGGCTGCGTTTCGGTGCCCCGTTCACTCCCACTATATGGATATATGCTGATCTAATTATCTCCCGATTGACTACAAATGACACCAAAGTTATATGGGTGAGTAAACGATTGTATTTTATGCCAGAAATAAGGTCCAGGTTGTAAAAAGTGGTAGTTTACCTTTAAAGCAAACAAACAAACAAAAAAACAAATACAAAGGGACATGCAATTTGAACAAACTGACCACACGGAGATTTAAACCAGCCGCCAAAACCAGACACAAAATGACAAAGACAAAGATGGCAAAAAGCACCGCAGAAGATTCTGGGTCTTGCTCAAGCAGACTTGGCTCATTTCTCCCACCCGGCAAAAAGAGACAATAAAAATAAGCCGCACAACACTATGTGACTACTTCATGAATCATTTACGTAGTGGAAAAGAAAACACTGGAATGGAATTAATAGAAAACCAGCATAGACTGCACGGGTCAGATTTTCCCTCTATAATTGAGGCTGGGAATCAATACCTGTAATTACTCTCACTGTGCTGCTTTTGACTCTTAGCCCTGCAGTCAGAAAGAAGCATTTTTTGATTCCTTTCAAGCTTTTGTTTTGCATGGCGCGGCTCCGGTAATGAAACACAGGCAGGAATGTATAGCATTTCAGTTCCCTCAGTGACTAAGGGTCAAATTCTTAATTTCGGAATTATTTTGAAGAGGCTAGAACATATTTCTTTTCTGCGAAGTTGTGACATGTGAACTTGAACTCACTTATGCAAATGCGAATCCGCAGAAGTTCGCAAAGTTCAGAGCGAGTGGGCTGCGCTTCGAAAGACCCTTCCAACTTAAGGCCTGGAGAAAAGAACGTGCTCACATCAAGCTATCTCCCTGCTAACCTACGGTGTATTTGACTTGTGGAGGTGCAGGGTAACTGAAATGGAAGGGTCAACGCTCAGAGGCACTTTGTTTCTCCACAACCCTTGTATCAATACAAAATGTGGCAATACTTTCAGGCTTCATGTTTATGCATGACTGGGCCTTAGCTAAGATCTTTCTTTCTTTTTTTTCTTGCATGGTGAGAAAAGCTCGCGGTTCAAGTGTCTGTAAATAGACTCTTGGCTGTCCTGTGCGAGAGGACTGGTGGAAGTCGGTGAACCCAAAAGAGAATGTCGGGCTAAACGAAATGTCCTGCCAGTACACCTGATTCACATTAAACCCATTATCTTTGGTCGTCCACTCTTGGGCTGCATCTATTTTTCATAGCTTTTACATGAGGGGATAGACTGGCAATGGATCTGCTATTTATTATGAAATACGTGAGCTTATTCAGAATCGCTATCCTCGGGGTTAGGATTATATGAGGTTAACGTTTATGGAAATCTGTAGTATAATACGGAAAGGATTACACATTCGCTTTTAAGGTAGTAAAACTCAACCGGCTGCCAACGAAATCGGTGCAGTTCTACAATTGCACTTAAAAATACACGGGATCCACCACTCAGTGTATACTATATTTAGATTTGCCTCAGTTATTTAAGTTTAATGTGAAAGTAGTTTCACCAAGACAAGAGGGGGATGAATGCATGGTAGCATTTGTCAAGACGGGGAGCGGGGAATGGAGTTTTGGACCCAAATGCAGGAAAACATGAACAAACTATGGCATGAAACCTGGCAAAAACAAACAGTATGACAAGACAGGCAAGAAAGGGGAAGGCAGGGCTATATATACACACACAAGGAAAAGGGGTGACGAGACACAGGTGAAGCAAATCAAGAAATAACACAAGGTGAAACCAATGATCTCATCAAAAGGAAAACACGGAAGTAACACCACAGGAAATCAAGAACTTAACAAAATAAAACAGGAAACAGAAAACTGAAAAAATAAACACTAAACCATGACTATGAAAAAACCAAGAACTTAACAAAATACAATAAACAGAAAACCCAAGAAACTATACCATGGTAGCATTCTGTCGTCAACTGTCGTCAACCATATGTACCATCAATGGGGCTAATGGTAATGGCAATAAATGGTAATGGCAAATGGCAACGGTAATAACCAAACACAGCCTTACCACACATGAAATCATTTATGGAGATGCGGCTGGTTTATCCTTCCCTTGCCTTTAAACGGCCTTCATCCCTCTCCAACAACTGATGCCAGAGGCAGAAGGGGGAACAAGTAGGCGAAAAAAGATTAGATTTACATTTGTGATTGTATGGAACAAGTAAGCATTTCACCATCTCGTGCAATAACAAACTAGATTGCAGCCTATCCAAGAGGGGAAAATATATATTTATACATTTTGTATAAATGTGAGAGTGCAGGACTTTGATGCAATGGATACCAGATGCAGAGAAATCTCAGCTAAGGCTGCTGAGGTTGGATAAAGCCTGCCAAGCATTACCACCCAAAGTGAATAGCGAGAAACAAAGAACATGTGACCAAATGCTGAAGACTGTATTGATCACAACAGGACTGTGTATTTTGGTGATTTTGTCATGGTATTGGTATTGTTGTATGTATGTACAGTATATCCCTTTGTCCTGTGTACTTTCGTCCGTTGAGTTAAAGGGGAATTACTGTTTTTTTACAACCTGGACCTTATTTCTGGCATAAAATATGATCGTTTACTCACCCATATAACTTGGGTTGTTCGGAAGATATTTAGATCCGCGTATATCCATATAGTGGGAGTGAATGGGGCACCGAAACACAGCCTCTAAATGACGCATTATCTGCCACGAAACTCGTTAATTTCACCAATATTTTGTTATGATACCCTAGTGCTATTCCCCGTTGAGTCCAGAGTTACCTATCATATTTCTTTGCTTCCTCTGTGAAAGTAGGTGAAGTTGCACCAGAAATGCAACTTCAAGTTGATTCACTTTTACATAGCATGTTGCCAAAAATGCACACACGCAAGTAAAAAAAGAGAGAGAGAATCTGAATTTTTGCAAAACATTTTTGTAGAAAGTTGTTATTAATGAACAAAATGTTGTTTTCTGCAAAAAATTCTCTTGGCCAATTAATTAATGTAAGAGTAGATAATAACACTTCGGCTAATTGTGAGATGCAGGCTCATAGGAATTCAGAAAAAGCTCTTTACTGACCTACAAGATCCATCCGGTGACAATAATTCCCCTCACCACCAGAAGTGCAAACATCTTTCACCTCACACTAATTATTCTGCTTTTCACTGTTGACCCTGACACAATGTGCACAATTAGCTCTGCGATTTCTGTTCTTGTGGCCGGACCACACATGGATGCTATTTATCCCGTACCACACACGAGCCCAACCTCATATACGCACTCATATGTGGGAGGCAGAGGAGTTTGACTCAACACTCTGCGGTTCAAGGGAGAGGACGGTCCTCAAAGGGAGTGTGAAGAGTTCAGTTCGATTTATTAAGAAGTGGAAAGAAAAAAAAAATCCAATGTGAAGAATAAAGGGATGTGGTCCCTGCTGGGACCTGTATCTTCTAATTCATTTGCATAAAGGTCCGTACATCAAAAGTCAAGGATGACCTCTTTAAAATATTCAAATGCGGCTTGTTGCGAGCCCCATCACCGCTGCTTCCATCAGAGGCAGATGGAGAGAACCAGAAAGCTCCTTCTCTCCTCCTTTTTTTCCTCCACTGGTCAGCTCGACTGTTCTTCTGCCTGCAGGCCTGACAGACTGTCATTCTATAGGGCATCCCTCCCTTATCTCCCAGGAGGATATCATGCTGACAAGCAACAGCTGAAGTGAGCATGACAGTGGACGTGTTGAGAAAGATGTTTTCCCCATAAAGGAGGAGCCCCTCAGTCGACAATGTAGGAAAAAAAATATGTTGCCGTGGCTGCTACTTGCATTAGGAAGCTGCAGGAGCAGACTAAACTACACTGACTGCCTGACTACCACATGGGGCGTGAAGCATAAACTAGTTAGCTCTGTTTACCAGTTTATTTGCTGTGTGTGTGTTTCTGCGTATGTAATTATAAGAAAATGCGTTTTTGTGTGTGCCAGGTGCTCCTCTGCGCTGGTACGGATTCTTTTTAGCCCCCACATATGCTCAGAGTAAAGTGTAATAAATCAAATTAAAAACTAATTCTTCCGCTTTGTTTCTAGGGAAAGCAATCTCTAGTATGTATCATCGTACGCGGGTTGCCCATTCATCATGCGCCGTAGTAAGTTGAACAGCATTGTCAAATGCGCAAATATCAGGTAAGGAGTGAAGTCAGACCGAAGCTATTACTAATGAACACGTATTTAGAAAAATAGATGGGCCTTGAATGAATAACATTACAGTCTGACTGGCTAATCTGCCATTAATCATGCTGATTAATCAGCCGCAATTAACTTTAAAGAAAGGGCCGCATTCTTCTGTGTGATACTAACCCGTTCTCATTAATGCTGGGAAATATTAATAGCAAATTCATCACTAATTATCCCTGTTTTTACTGTGTCCCGTGAGGATTATTTCAAATGACAACATTTAATTAGTTATTTTCCTAAATCTCAGGGATCAACAACTCCGGCGATCCAGCGGCGCATTTATTGCGAGGAGAAACCATCAGTCACTGCAAAACGATGCTGCAAAGCAAAAGACGGTTTCACCTTTAAGAGGGGACGTGACTTAAAGTTTCAGATCAGCCCGGAAAACATTTCTCACACAGTATCATTTGGTTTTACTGTATTGCCCAGGACGATGTGGGTGAATGAGTTCCATCTTATCTTAAAGACCTCGTTGTACCTCATATCACCCCAATAGATCGCTCCGATCTCAAAGCGCAGGCTTACTTGTGGTTCCTTAGAGTTTCAAAAAAGTAGAATTGGAGGTTGAGCCTTCAGCTATCAGGCTCCTCTCCTGTGGAACCAGCTCCCAGTTTGGGTTTGGGAGGCAGACACCCTCTGTACTTTTAAAGTTGGTTAAGGTTAAGATTTTCCTTTTTGATAAAAATGGTGACCTGAATCATTCCATAGTATGTTGGTGCCACCCTCTGGTTTGTCCTTGCCGCCAGGAGGCACATATACATTCCAGAGGACGGCCATTTGAAGGGGCTATGTTGGGATGGAGTGGTGGCTAACCCTGGTTGCTCATGAAGTCCAGTGTCCAAGGGTTAGGGTTAGGGTTAAGGTTTAGCCTATCGCCAGGGTTAGGGTTAAGGTTTAGCCCTAGGGTTAGGGTTAAGGTTTAGCCTAACGCTAACCCTTGGACACTGGACTTCATGAGCAGCCACCACTCCATCCCAACATAGCCCCTTCAAACGGCCGTCCTCTGGAATGCATATGTGCCACCCTGCGGCTAGGACAAACCAGAGGTTGGAAACCTTCATGTTGTAATAATGATAGTTCATAAAAAGGAGATGGAGGGCCCAAATACAGGAGACACACAAGGACAAGGCAGTATGACATAACAATAGTTAATGAGGCTAGAACAAAAAGTGAAGCAGGATGATCCACACAATCCGGTCAGAGTGGACATCCAGGGAAAACCGGTAAAAGATTACACCGGGTGGTGTGTCACATAATGACACATAATGACGCGATGTGGTGTTTGGAGGTTTCATGTGTGATGTGTATGGTGATGCACCGAAAGGTCGACACTGATCTGGCTTTCAGACCTTTCATGCCCTGCAAGTATTTCATTACTGGCTTCCGTGCTAACTTGTTGAATGCGCAGAGTTGTCCTTCGACTCATGCTGTTACCTTGGATTGTCTGTACTTTACTCCTGTAGTTAGTGGTCTCACAGTTAGGGTTGAATACCTGTTTTGTTCTCAGTTGAAAATCTGACTGTAGTGGTGTGGTGACTGTGGCTAAGCCGGGGGGTTTGATCCCTGGCTCCTCCACATGCTGAAGCGTCCTTTGGCAAGACACTAGATATGAAATTTCTCCCGATGGCATGGCAGCTCTACCTCCGTTGGTCTGGTCTGTGTGAATGGGTAAATGATAAACACTGTAAAGCACTTTGCATACTAGTAAGATAAAATTACACATTTTAATTTGGACCTGTCTTTTTAAACCTTGGAGACGAGTAAATGACAATACTAAACTCAAAAGATGGATGTGACTTAAAATTAGTATGATCCTATGATCAGCTTTGACTACAAAGAGTTTTATTTCATTTGTTCCTGGTGATTGAGGTCTGAAAGTAAATGACAAATCTAAGAAATGTTTTCCTCTATTGGGGCTTGCAGAGTATATTTTTTCTGCTGTTAAGAATTGTCGCCCGGTGTGCTGCACTTCAGGGTATTCACCTTTAGTGTGGTGGTGGTCAGACTAATTGAAGTAATATGGTATCGATTTCTTTTCCCTTTTCAACTGTTTTTTTTTTTTAAACTCCCTTCGCAGCTGCTTGGCTCCAGGCTTTTGAGTGCCTAAGCAACCAGTAATATGGGCTTTGATGGACCAGGAGCTGTGTCCCGTTGTTAACGACCTCGCTAATTATCTGCACAATAAACATTATCTGGTCATTTTTCACCCTGAACAAACCTAACAGACATTGTCTGAGCCTGCTATTGATACCTGAAGGCATACAGAGGGTGGATTTGGCTAAATGACCCTGCTGAAATGCCTTTATATTTTATTGTGTATAACAACAACGTCTGTGCCGTGTGGCTTCTCGCTAACATATTTTAAATCACCGCCTTAATATCCAGAGGACGGCTGCTCTCTCTTTCTGCGAACAAAATGAACAAGGCTTTAATTTATGCCTGTATTATCGTATAAAATATTTGACCTTCAGTGTGAAATGAGCAGTGCTGGAACGGCCATTCATCACATCCAAAGGAAGGACATTTCAGGTGATGGTGGTGTTCTGCGCTTTAACTGACCTCTTCCTGGGATGTGTCATGAAGTAATCAAAGTCCTGGTGACAGTTCTGGCCAAACATGATGTCTTGATTTGAACAGCAAATGTGTCATTCTTCAACTATAGAAGAAGTCGTGTGCCAGATATAAACAAAAACACATATGTCTTTTTCTTTTATTTTGGACACATTTACCAAGAAGAACATACCTAAATTAAATGATAGATTCATTATTTTTATTGTATAAAATATGGTTTTGTATGACTGCTTTTGCTAGATTTCCTTTGTCCCTGGGCCAGGTTTTGGACATGCAATCCCTCATAACATTAAGTTCAACTTACACATGTAACACCCCAGAGAAACGAGCCATCAAGGCATGTCGTACTTTGGTGAAAAGGAATTAAACAGTACAAAATGGCCTCATGCATAGATGCAAATTAGTAACAAACACTTTTGAATAATAAAAATAGAACCGGAACTGTGGATATAGTTAACATCTTAACCAGAGCATTAGCATACTCAGTTGTGTTAACTAGCTAGTTGCTACGTTTGTGCAGCTCTACCAGAGTTTTTTCCCCTGTGAAGATGTACGTGTAAAAAAAATACAGCGGAGTACAAAGTCCAATATATAAGCATGAGGCCACATCAAAAACAAACTCATCAAGCGCAGTTCCTCAGAATCACCCAGTTAGTCTACTAGTTGGCTAACATGTTAACAAGCTAGGTTTGTTAGCAATGTTAGCAAACCAGGAGATACTGCAGCAAAAATAAACAAATCTGGTCCCCTGACAAATGTGAGTGTTGGTCGCTCCCAGGCCCTCGCTAGATGTTAGCATGCTAGTTTTTTATTAGCATGCTAGATATTTTAGAAGCCTGCTGCCAGTGTTGCCAGATACAGATGGTTTCCATCCCAAAAGCTGTTTAAAAACCACCAAATTATACACCAAACCGCCCAAAATTAATTAAATCAAACCTATATTTTGATTAGTGCTACTTTAACCACCCACTGATTGCAATACGACGGTTCTCTACTCTTTAGAAAATGGCACAAGCAGTCAATCAATCCACGTTGCTTCGACACCTATCGCATTACACCGTTATTTGACAAATTGCCGATAAAAAAATACCACTTAGTACAAGTTATTACTGTAAATATATACTGTAATATATATTTACTTACAACTATGGAGCCATAGGAGCCACACCATGGAGCTGTGTATGCATTGGTATTTTAGATATACAGCCAGATCTGCTGTGTTTAGTTTGTAGCCTATTTACATGAATGAAAATATTTGAATACTACTAATGTATCTCTACACCTAAGAGTGGAGCATTGTTCAAAGAAAAAAAAATAATATATTTTTTTTGTAATTACAGAAACTGGCAAGTCTAACAGTCTTTCTTTTTCTGGAGCGGTGTAAAAATATTGCAGTCACATAGTAATTATTTTTTAATCAGTAAGGTCTGTTGCAGTGTGCCACTGATTCTCTGCCTACATGCTCACGGCATGGGCAGGCCTTTGAGCAGCTACAATTAGAAGCAGATTGAAATTTCTTTTTCTACATCCAAAGGGGATTGGCTGACTTAGAGGAGCACTAAAAACCAGGGAATTCAGTTGGCCAGCTGCAATCTGTCTGCATCTGAAACACTATTCCACCGGGAAGCCATAATCATGGATCAGGAAATGTGCGGAATTCAGAAGGGGTCTTTGATAGAAGGCAATGAAGAACAAATTCTGGAGAGCTCTCAATTTAAGACATCTTTCGAAAGGACTTTCTCTGAGGAACGTCACAGTGCAGCTACTTCAAAGTTAAAAAAAAAAAGAGAGTGTGAGAGAGAAAAATGTGATAGCATAGATGCCTTTCTTATACCTCCCACTGTATTGTACTTATGTGAGAAAGTAATTCATGTAATTCCTATCCAAGAAACTCTTTATTTTACATACTGATTTTCACTGGCTTGTTATTTGTCATACACCTGTGATGCTGCAGAATACCTTCTCGTTGTGTAGGGTCATGTACATCCTCTGCACTGATACAGCACACAGGCAACAGACAATATAAATTACATAATAAAATAATCTACCATAGCCATGGCCATAATCATATCAAATCTATCATGGTACAGGATACCAGTCTCGCAGAAGTTTAGCAGTCTGTGAAAAGAACTGTGGGATGGTTGTTCAGTTTACCACTTTGGCCCACAGTGAAATATTTTAACAGCTGCCGACTTCTGCGTTCCTCAAAAGATAAATTCTACTGCCCCTTCACAAAGCTCTGACCACCACCGTGTACCACCACCAGGATATCCACTTATACTATTATCATTCAACATTTTTAATGGGATTTAATACATAGCATGACATCACAAATAAAATAAAAATAAATTTTTCTGATAAGTATCCAGAAAACTAGCTGAATTTGCATACAGATGCTAAACATTTGCATATTAGAACTGTAATTTTGAGCATTTTATGCTGACATGCTGAGCAATTTAATGTATTTGACACCCATTATTTTTATGAATTATGAACCCAAGGCATTTTCAACCTTGATGAGAAGCAATAGCATAGCATAGCATAGCATAGCATAGCATAGCACAGCATAGCATAGTATAGTATAACATAACACAAACAACAGAGCATAGCATAGCATAGCATAACACAACACAACTTAACATAGCTTAACATAGAATAGCTACATACTATGTTATAATATAACATAGCTTTTTTGGTCCCCATAGAAAATTTTTGAGTCGGCATAGCAACAGCTCAAGGAATTAACAAGAAGAGACATTAGAGAACTTAAGCATTAACTTAGTAATCAAGTTTGAAACACAAGCTTCGCAAGAAACAATCCTTCAAGGTTGCTGCAGTTGGTCAGGTCTAAGTTCAGCAACATTATGCTGAGCAATTTAGTGTATTTCATGTCCATTATTTTTATGAATGTAACCCAAGGCATTTACCCTATTGATTGGTGGCAAATAAGATCACACAGCATAGCATAACACAGCATAGCATAGCATAGCATAGCACAACACAACTTAACATAGCTTATTATAAAATAGCTACATACTATGTTATGATCTAACGTAGCTGTTTTGGCAGCAACATTAGCATTAACTTACTAATCAAGTTTGAAACACAAGCTTCGAAAGAAACAGTTCTTGAAGGTTCATTTTCTGAATGGAGGTCAGCGGGGTCTCTTGCAACTATTTTATTCAGATCAGCTGTACGTCAAGCTGTCCGTAATGATGACATTTATCGCATCGTACAACTAGCTTAACGAACTAAGAACATACACACACACACATCATAAAAATATAATACTAATAATAAATTATAGTAAGTTATAGTCAGCTTTGTAGCTGTTTAATTGTTCTTTACTGCAAATGAACTGTAGCATACCCAGGAAGTAAACAGTAAGCACTGTGGTACATATAAAATAATAATAAATAAATCTGTGAATTCACCAAATAGATAAAACCACTAAAAGTCTTTTTAGTTGTTTTTGTGTCACCTGGTCCAGTACATACCACATCAAAATATATGGTATGCATGGTATGCTCCAGTTCACAGTGGAGGCTGTTGTTGGGGTATAACTGTAAATGCACTAAAATTTCCAAAAATAAAAATAAATAAATAAAAAATCCACTATATTGTGTTCTGTTATGTTAAAACTTAAGACACATTTTTCAAATTTTACTCAGCCGTGCATGTGGTTGCACCAGACCATGAATCCCCGAATAAATCACATGCTGAGCGGAAGTGAAATGAGCAGCTTGTAACTGCTCAATCAATTGCTCCAACTTTGAATCCTTTGGAAATCCACAAAGGCATTTCAGTCCTGTGAGTCCGTCTGTACGTTACATACTGTACGTCTGCAGAAGTGAAGATGTGACAAAGCCGACATTAAGCGGAGCTTCAGAGATTGCTGTAAGTTTGGCCCAAAATCAGCATGCGTCTCTGTCCTGCCTCTGTTGAATTTCCATTTCTTTCCTCTCCCTTCCACTCAGACTGGGATGTGTCATCCTGTACATCAGTCAATGCACAGGCTGCAGTAACTACCGCCTTGCAGCATATTCTAGATCATTCATTTTGCCAGTTGTGGGTAATTGCACAATACCTGTTATTATAAGGAGGTGGTTCTTCAGTGGAGTCTGATACAACATTCATTTTGAATTCATCATGAATCACACAACATTGTTTCTGATCAAAATTCTTATTATGCAGACAATTAATCCAACAAATAACCCAAGCCCTAATCATGATCTTAACCTCAGCCCTGACCACTAACACACAAAGATGTATCTTCTTCCTTTCACTGAGAAATTTTTTTTTATCCACTTCAAAACATTGCATCAGCAGTTTTCATAAGGACATGTTTGTAATACTGTCTCATAAGCAGACCCACTTTGAGAAATATTATCTTTTCGTTCGTTTTTATGTAGGTACTGTGTAGTTAATGAGATTTCCTTGTATTCAATTCAGCCTTACTGGGGATGTCGAGGACCTCGCTCATTATTAATATTATTCTCAGTGTTATAATGCCGTAATGCCTTTTATGTCTTATGTAAGCACTTTCAGTGGCCGTGTTGTTGGTTGAAAAGTGGCATACAGTAAAAAACCCGTCTTGTCCTGCCATCACATTGGGCTGTATGTTATTAAATACTTGCAGTGCTCCTTTGTAAATGGCACTGGTCCGAATGGAGAACTCACGCAAGCAAAGCTAATTTGGAATCGTGTATTTAAATGGAGGTTATGAACAGCTGAGTAAATATTACTGCGATACATTTTTGATGCGTTACATTTTTAATGTAGCACAATAACAAAAGGACGTGCATTAATCGTTGACCGTAAGAGATGGGATTCCTGAAGTGCCACCAGCCGTCGCCATATTGGCGAGTCTGTCTAACACCCATGGATATACAACTGCTTAAAGGTTGGGCTTAAAACTTTTCTTTTTGATAAAGCTTATAGTTAGGGCTGGCTCAGGTGACACTGAACCGTCCCTTAATTATTCTGCCATACATTTAGGCTGCAGGGTGACCTGAGAGGGCGCCCACCGGGTATTCAAAGCTGCCGTGCCCTAGCTGTAAAGTTTAGCATTTTAACACTGAATTATGGAGAAAGACTAGCTTTTGGAGAGGCGCACTACTCATATGACAATGACATATCACACACGTTCAGTTTGTGTCGTCCATACCACCACCCACCACTGAGCTGGCTTTTTGAACCCTATACTCTTTATAATGTGACGTGACGGTTCTCCAAAAGTGAAGCCAAAACAATTCAATCACCTCCAGGTGGCTGGTTGGGGTATGGGTCCTACACCACCAAAACCATGTTATCTGACACATGAGCCAAACTAAAAAGTCAATGTAAATGTCAAATCAACTGGAGCCATAACTACAGTAGTTAAATAATTTTAATGAGTTTTTACACCATTGTTGGATATTCTGATAACTTTGGTTCAAGTTCTTTGATGCCTACGACAACGAAAGAAGTGTGATTGACCACTGCTGCGTAGTAGCTATAGGTATATATATACGAATGCTGTAGCAATGCAGTTTCCTGCAGATGTTTGAGATGCAGCATTAGGTTTTGCTTTATACCGTCTAACCGTGTCATTCTGTTTCAAACTGACAGGCTGAGTAGTTCTGCAGTAAACTTCAGAAACCAACCTAAAATCTGAAAGATACTGGCTTTTTTTTTTTTGCTTAGCCTTAAATACTTGAAGACTTTTTCACTTAAAGGGGAATTACCATTTTTTACTACCTGGACCTTATTTCTGGCATAAAATACGACGTTTACTCACCCATATAACTTTGGATCTGTTCGGACGATATTTAGATCCACGTATATCCATATAGTGGGAGTGACTGGGGCACCGAGATGCAGCCTCTAAATAACGTATTATCTGCCGTGAAACTCGTTCATTTCACCAATATTTTGTTATGATAGTGGTATTCCCCGTTGAGTCCGGAGTTACCTGTTATCTATTCGCGGACGTGCAGCGGTTTTACGTAGATCTAAATATCGTCCGAACGACTACAAATGACACCAAAGTTATATGGGTGAGTAAACAATCATATTTTATGCCAGAAATAAGGTTCAGGTTGTAAAAAAACAATAATTCCCCTTTAAAATCTGTCATTTTAAATGATGAGTAGCTTCCAACATTTGCTACCTGATGCTGAAGTACTGCAGGCAAATTCACTTTACGGGAGCAAGCTAAGTGTAGCCTGGTAACCATATGAACAGTGATAACATAGGCACAGAGAGGGTACATTGGTGTGGCTTCTAGAAAACTGAATTACTATCAAATTATAATGACAGACACACTCATTCTCTTGAGGTCATCAATCGGATAATGAAGGCACCAGTGGTCCGAGACCTTCATGAATTAGGGTTAGGGTTAGGGTTAGGGTTAGAGGCTTGAGGCTTTTTGAATGCGTTATTTTGACAATTAGACCTGTTTTATTGGTCGGCCATCCTTGTATCCACTGACTGCTCAGCAGTAGTTAACCTCCATGTTGTCACGTCATACAGTTCAATATAATTCAGCTCAGGGTGAGCAGGCAGGCCAACAAGTATGAAGCCTACGAGTTGCTTCCAGATTGCCTGCTCCTTCGTGCCGTGCCTTCCTGCCTGCGCTCTTACTGTAAATGAATGATTACCAGGCGGCTGTTGTGCATTGTCTAAAAAGCCCTCGAAGCTGCAATCTGCTCGAATCCGGAGTCTGCCGGTTGCAAATCTGTTCCGTCTGCTGGATGGGTGCTGCTCCGAGGACGCTCGCGCCATCAACCATCCCACCCCAACGGTTAGTCATACCAAGCTCTGACAGGATAAATGGCAGCTCCAAAGAGAAACAAGCAATAACCACAACTTCCCAGTGACCATGGCAACCAAGTTAGAGAGCGCACAGCGAGTTTTGCTGTCAGAATGTGCACTGGAATAGGACAGGCGGAGAGGGAACACCGAGATGGAAAAGTGGCAGAATAATGCAGCTGTGGACCTCTTTCATTCCACAGCTATAGTGTGTGTGTGTGTGTGTGGGAGCTGATGACACACACACTCAAACACACTCAGACACACTCCTCATGGCCTGAATTTCACCCCTCACTGAAACGTTCTCTGCTGCACTATTATTCTGTCGGTGGCAAATCCAAATGTGGCCACTGATGTGACACATATCAGCGGTTTGAAAACTTACTACGCAACTTTCGCCTCATTTGCAAACTCATATCTTGGTGTTACTTCCATTCACTTGCTTTTTTTTCTTTTATTTTTTACATAATATCCCTGTCACAGGAATCTGTCTAGGCATTTTTTCCCCCCATCAACAAACATTCCACGTCCTGGTTGTTGCACGTTTAAGGTCAAAAGAGCAAGAGGGTAAAAGTTCACCGTAATCGACATTGGCTGAAAGTTTATGGAAACAGCCTTGGCTAAGAAGCCTTTTGATGTCTGGGAGAGCATTCAGAATGCAACTTTATTCTTGACACACATTTTAGGAGAGCTTCGCCCCAGGACCAGCACTATGAAATTGACATTAATGAGAACTGAGCTAGGGGAGAGGAAGATGGTGATTCTCAACTTTCCCTGACTCCTTCTTCCAGAATGACGCTCCAGACAGACTGTGTTGGGTTATGAATGTCAACTTTTTACAGCACCAACCTGCCGCTAGGACGCAGCTGCTTATGCAATGACTATGCAGACTTACATTTTCAGACAGAAAACGGTGTTGTTGTTCAGTTTCTCTATTCCAAGGAGTAAATATTTTAGCTACAGCTACATGCTGTGTATAGGTTGGTGGTGTATATTCATGGCCAGACATTGCCACAAGAGGAATTGAAGTGTTGTTAGAGACACTATTATTCCCTATAGACTTGGACTTAGATAAACTTTATTGATCCACAAGGGAAAGTGCTTGGTCACAGTAGCTCAGTGGCACATAAAAAGACACTCCTGAAAGCCGCTACTAAAAAGATAAATAGATAGACAGTTAAAAGTATAAGTAGAAGCAAGATACAATACAAGATTTGCATATGTACAAATCTTCAAGAAATAGAAATAGAAGTAAATATACACTATATACATTGGAAGGATAAATGATAAGCTGCAACCAGGAAATTCATTCATTCATTCAACTTCTGTAACTGCTTGAAGGGTCATGGGTGGGGGGGGGGTTCTTGAGCCTATCCCAGCTGTCATTGGGCGAGAGGCAAGCTGCACCCTGGACAGGTTGCCTATTTAGAATCACCAATTAACCTAACCAGCATGTCTTTGGACGGTGGGAGGAAGCCGGAGTACCTGAAAAGAACCTACACAGACACAGGGAGAACATGCAAACTCCACACAGAAAGGCAGTTGGCTTCGAACCCAGAACGTATTTTGAAGGTTTAACAAACTGTCACAAATCAACATGAGCTGCTTCTAACATTTGGGATGTTTTATTTTGAAAATCCAGCCTTCTTCAGTTTTTACTTACTGGAAAATAATAGTGATGGGATTTAAGTCCTTTGAGTGCCAGTAGCTAAACCTCTTTTGAAAGGCATGACTTCTATGCAGACTCTTTATCAGGTTCTGGTTGGTGTTACATGCTTTTATTTTGAAGGAGCGGTTCGGTAATTCTATTCTGAAAATTCAACATTGACCCATTGACCCTGTCTCTATGATACCAAGTGGGGCCTTTATTGAACATTCTGCTTAGAAAAAAAACAAAACAAAAAACTGTTCATCAACTCCTTTTTGCATCTTGGAAGTTTTATTTTGAAAGGGTAACAAACTTTCAAAATAAACTCTCCAATCCTGCAATCTCTCTTTACAGCTCTGGGTGCTTTGATTGTCTCTCCTCTAATACCTGTTTGGGAACTGTGGCAATTTTGGTCAACATCGAGGCTAATGTTAAGTTTCTGCAGGCTTTTAATTTGAAAGTCTTTTTGTGTTTTTTTATATATATGTGTGTGTATGTATAAAGCTGGAGATGTGAGTCACACTTGCATATATGTCTCTGTTTGCAATGATGAGGTGCATATCCCCTATAGGTGGATTGGGCTCATGATTGGGCAACCTCTTTGATAGGACCACCGTCAAAATAACAACTTTGCACTTCAGCTGTTCCATAATCCCAGAAAAACTGCGAGGAGGATGAACTTTTCTGATTGTAATGACACCCTGAGCGTTTCTCTGCCTCCAGCCTTGAAACATATTGGACATTTCTTACAGCGCATACTGTGCATGCAAATGTATTCAACACATGTAGATCAACACATCCCCTGGCGCTCAGTCGGTCTATCCAGGCACTCAGGCTACACTTCGGCGCGCAAAGGAAATGTCGGGGGAGGCGAGTTTGTATTTGAGCCTAGCGTGCATGTTGTTGGCAGTTAGATTGGGGACATATTAAGCTGAGAAAACCCTTGAATTGAAAATACCAGTCAAAAAATTTTCTCCGCCAGCCCTACATTCAGCTCACACAGAGAATCCAGAGAGAAACCAACGTCTAGACTCGGCTGGAGCCTGTCCTATATTCATTTGGACTTGTTAATGAAGACACTTCACATTGCTCGAGTCTAACTGCCAAAACTTTTCGCTGTTACCTCAGTGAACATTATCATCCAGTTGATCTGATTGTACTGAACTTGAACTTGTGAATATTCCTTCCTCAGTTTCTGTGTCTTCCTAATAATGATGGGTTTAGAAGCTTTCAGTTGAAAAAGAGGCAGAGAATGCTTGAGAATTTAGATGCACATAGACATACTGGATAAAACATTTCACATATATATATATACTGCCTGGCCAAAAAAAATAAAAAAAATAAATAAATCACCACCTGATTTAAAGGGGAATTACATTTTTTCTTTTACAACCTGGACCTTATTTCTGGCATAAAATACGGTCGTTTACTCACCCATATAACTTTGGTATCATTTGGAGTCATTCGGACGATATTTAGATCCACATAAAACCGCTGCATGTCCGCGGATGATGATAACAGGTAACTCTGGACTCAACAGGGAATAGCACTAGCGCATCATGACATAACATAACAAAATATTGGTGAAATGAACGAGTTTCGTGGCAGATAATGCGTTATTTAGAGGCTGCGTTTCGGTGCCCCAGTCACTCCCATTATATGGATATATGCTGATCTAAATATCGTCTGAATGACTCCAAATGACACCAAGTAGTAGTAGTAAATGATCATATTTTATGCCAGAAATAAGGTCCCGGTCGTAAAAAACAGGAAGAGAAAACATCTAAGGAGATTGAAGAAACTACTAAAACTGGGTTAAGAACTGTCCAACACATTATTAAAAACTGGAAGGACAGTGGGGAACCATCGCATCAGGGTAAGAAGAGAGGCAGATGAAGTGATGCACCCATCATGCCTAGTGTCTACTGTACAAGCCTGTGGGGGCAGTGCTATGATCTGGGGTTGCTGCAGTTGCTCAGGTCTAGGTTCAGCAACATTATGTTGCCCAAAGAATGAGGTCAGCTGACTACCTGAATATACTGAATGACCAGGTTATTCCATCAATGGATTCTTCCCTGATGTTCACGGGCATATTCCAAGATGACAATGTCAGGATTCATGGGGCTCAGATTGTGAAAGAGTGGTTCAGGGAGCATGGGACATAATTTTCACACATGGATTGGCCACCACAGAGTCCAGACCTTAACCCCATTGAGAATCTTTGGGATGTGCTGGAGAAGGCTTTGTGCAGTGGTCAGACTCTCCCATCATCAATACAAGATCTTGGTGAAAATTGAATGAAACACTGGATGAGCTGATTGATACAATGCACCAGCGAATGTAATCAAAGCTAAAGGCGGTCCAACGTAATATTAGAGTGTGGGAAGTTGCTAGTTGTTCTCCTGAAGGTGATCTCAACACTTTTGCACCGGTCTCAATAGCTGTCATATTAGAATGCGTAGACAGAGAATAATCTCTAACGTGATAAAGCTCTACCTGCTGTGACACCATGCTGCTAATATTCCCTGTCAGTTTCACATCCCTGCAAGTCACACACACACACACACACACACACAGACACACCGGACTATCTTTGGTTTCAATTTCTGCACTAATCTCTCTCAGCATTATGCAAGCCCTGCTGCTCACTTACCCAAGACTATCCCAGGGAGCTTTGCTTTAACGAGATAATCATACTGACGATCAGATTGACATTTCAGACACTCTCTCCACTCATTCCATCAATAGGGAACCCTACTTCTATCATTAGACCCATATTAGACTTGGCAGATTATCATTTAGAGCAACTCACACTTCATTGTGAAGTACTCACAGATGATTTTTTTTTTTTCTTTTTACATCCAAAGTTTTTCACCCTTTTTCGGAGTACGATTAACACACACATATAATTTAAATTCAATTAATTTCTCCTCTTTTAATCCCACTGAGGGCCAGAGATACAGAGATTCCTCCATTTCTTTCCCTTATTGCCAGCTCCTTAGTGGCAGAGGCTTAGGAATCAAATCCAATTATTCGACTCAATATTCGCTTTGGGGTTCCTGCCTGGGTGTCCTTGCTTGTGGTCATTTTGAGAAAACCTTGAGGAAAGAATCAATTCTTTTGTTTTTAGAGCCCGACCGCACCTAAAAAGAGAAGCAGCGTCGGGAAGAGAGCGAATATCTACGACGTGATCGCGTACGACAGGACAGTTATTCAAACAGAAATTTCAAGGTAATCTTTTTCAGATGTCCTTAATTTGACAGCCACAGGACAGTTGCTGCTGGAAGCTATAAAAGCCTCCTGAGTGGGAAAAGAAAAGTGAGGTTTTGTTTACATTTTATTATGAGTCATGGCACACGCATTATAATAAAATTACGTAAGGGAGGAATATAACTTTCAGAGCGAATGACATGTAACTGGAGGCAAGGTACTGAGAGAAATCATTTGATTTGAGTATGTTATATAGTAAAAGTACAGTATGATCATATTACATTATCAGATATCAGTATCAGCTACAACATTAAGACCACTGACAGGAGACGTGACTAACATTGACCATCTTGTGACAATACAATGTTCTGCTGTGAAACTTTTGGACCTGACATTAGTGTGGATATTACTTAGACATGTAGCACCCACCTAGACCAGACCAGACACCCCCATAACAATGACACTCCTTGATGGCAGCAGCCATCCCCAGCAGGATGCAGCCTGACATAGGCAACTACAACAACAACTAGAATCTATGAATGCCATAAGTCCTGACATTGTCATCTTGGGATATGCCCATGCCACCGGGGAAGAAAAAAGTCCATTGATGGAATAACCTGGTCATTCAGTATATTCAGGTAGTCAGCTGACCTCATTCTTTGGGCAACATAATGTTGCTGAACCTAGACCTGAGCAACTGCAGCAACCCCAGATCATAGCACTGCCCCCACAAGCTTGTACAGTAGACACTAGGCATGATGGGTGCATCACTTCATCTGCCTCTCTTCTTCTTGTTCATGAAGAACATCACAAGGTGTTGACCTGGCCTCCGCATTCCTTAGATCCCAAACTGATCAAGTATCTGTGGGAAGATCCACAGAGGCCCCTCCCCTCAACAAATAGGACCCAAAGGCCCCCACTAACAACATCCTGTTTCTAGACACCCTCAGAAAGCCCATGTCCATTCTCTGATGAGTCGCAACTGTTTTGGAGGCATAAGCGAGACCTACACAATATTAGGAAGGTGGTCATAATGTTGTGTCTGATTGGTGTAAATGTATCCAAGAAGCATTCAAGTTGACTTGGAGATAGTATGAGATGCATACTAGAAACGGTCAGCCTGCAAAAAGCCCCCAGTCACAGGAGGCCGAGGCTTCCCAACTGATGGGAAGTGACCCTCGGACAGGCATAGCCCAGGAAGGAACCTGGATCCATAAGGGGCGTTTGAAGTGTTGATGATCAATTAAGAAGAAATCTGAGACAAGCATCTCTGTCAGTGAGATATTTCAATGTGGGTTCTTTAAGGCACCAGTGTGCCCCTTCCAACTGACATTTGCTACTGCTAGTTTTTTGCAACATGGCTCAGTATTTTTCCGATTCTGAGGTTGTGAACGAACCATAGCAGTAGCAAATTACAGGTAAACAAGCCGACCGTCACGGGCGTGCGTGGCGCTCAGAGATGATCCAGGTCAGAGGTTATTAGGTCAATCTACAGACCCTGGATGATAATAACAGGTAACTCTGGACTCAACGGGGAATAGCACTGGTGTATCATAACAAAATATTGGTGAAATGAACAAGTTTTGTGGCAGATAATGCGTTATTTAGAGGCTGCGTTTCGGTGCCCCATTCACTCCCATTATATGGATATACGCAGATCTAATTATCTCCTGAAAGACTACAAATGACACAAAAATGATATGGGTGAGTAAACGATCGTATTTTATGCCAGAAATAAGGTCCAGGTTGTGAAAAACCGTAGTTGTCCTTTAAGGGAGAGTGACCTCCAAAGAGGAGGAAAGAGTGAGTGTGACTTCACATGGAGGCAAACTCCACAGTGAAGGACCAAAGGGACACTTAAATGCTGTACTGTGGCCCAGCTGTCTACCATGATGGTGGCCCCATGGTTAAACCTGTTGAGAAGTGCTGCACTGTTAGCCAGTAGCTAAACCAGAGCCTTCTCTAGCAGTGCTCCACAGTGTGGCCGAATGTTGAGCTGAGGATTGTTATCAGGCCACACCGCCACCCACATCCCTATAATGTGAACAGGATCTCAGGCGGGCATGACAGCATATTGACACTAACAGCTACTCACTTCCATTAGCTGATATCAGCCACTCATGCGGCTGTTAGGCTGCCGAAGCCGAAGCAATCAGATTGTGGCGACGCAGCCATTTCCTGCAGCTGATTTGTTGGAGCATGAATCTGCGTGCCGTGCATGGTGTCGGGAGATTACAGACACTCCCAGACTGACTTGGGCAGCCAGCCTTTTAATAACTCACAGGGCCTTTAATTTATTTGCACAGATAAAATGCTCAAACTTGAAAATGCAATCATTCAAATAAACAGATATGCATGCAATCGCGCAGGCATAATACCAATGGGGAGACTACAGGGCAGGCAGTTTTAGAGGATTTCATTTCCCACATTTACAGCAGTTTAAATAAGAATCACCGACAATGCTGCCTTCTCTCTAATAGCACGCCTTAAGTGGCAAACGATAGCTTGGATAATCTCAATAAACGCTATCCTGTAATAGTATTGATCTGCTCGTAAGGCGTCAACAGCTACAAGTAGGCAGTACATGTAATTTAATGATCAGTAAAAGGTCACCGTTTTTCAAAAAGTGCAGAGCAAAAGGGCAAAACAGCCTGTTAATATGTCATTTTCATGAAAAATCTACCGTTGTACTTAGTAGGTAGGTGTATTAAAACACGTTTTGCACTATCAATCATTGTTGGACCCTCTTGAACCATGGCTGTTCTAGGAGGGGAACTCTGAATATGGGAAAAGCCAACGATGGCGGTACGAACATGATGCTGTGAAGCCTGCCGTCTGGTAGAAGTGTGACAGAAAGATTTAACTGAATTATAGCACTGACACTATGGTAATTACGGCTCCCTCCTCATTAATTTAGAATGGGGGCCTTAATAATTGCTAGGGGGGCGTTACCAACCAAGATGGTTGCAGAGTGGCAACATGTGCTCATTTTGAATTTGGCTGCTCTCTCTCTTTACTAAGCTTGCTAACATGATAAGAATACCAATGACAATCTGGACTTTTGGTACGGTATAGTAGAAACAGGCTTAGTGATCAGTGAAACATGTGACTTCAGAGCCAACTGAAGCTTCCACACCATCTCAGAGACAATACCATTGGTTCTCTGTGGAGCGCTGACCAAACTTTCCTTATATTATCATGCAGATTATTACAAGGATGTATAGATGTTCTTCTAACACAACATTAGACATTAGACTTCCCTCTCTTGTCAACCAAAGACTGGCCCATTCCCTGAAGTGCTAGCATTTAATTTAGCGAAAGACACAGCGCTCATTTACACGATCGAAGAAGCCCACCTCGAGCAGACGTTTTGCAGAGGCAATACTACCCTCTTTTACTCAACAGCAAGAGATCTCTGGACTTGCAGAACCGTGCAGACTGGAGTGGCTCTGTTTTCCCATTGTTATTCCTCAGCTGAGGCCAACGCAACAGTCAGGATTTTCCCCTTGGTGTCTCTCCAGATCCTCAGCAGAAGAATAACAACTTTATTACAGAGGGAGAATGGTCACTTAAACGGGCGTTGCAAGGCTGCACAACCACACGCTGTGGTAAACAACATACTGGAGACCTTTTTTTTTTTTTTTTTTTGATTAACAACAACTCAAAATGCAACCGGTCTGTTGGACTTACACCTTAACAGATACAGCACATTGACACCTCCGTGAGCGCTACCGTCCCCCTTATTGTTCTTGTTCTTGATGCTGAACTGTACATGTGCTGTGCAGGTTTTATATAGAAAACCACTGAAAAAAACATGAATCATCTTTTGTCTTGAGTTCCGGAAAAATCTTTTTCCGTCTACTAGAAAAAAGAAAAATGCAATTGCCATCAAGTTTTCTACATTATTTTTCACTGCTTGACTGGGGTCTAACATCTCGTCGTTTCTCGGTGTAACGACACCTGACTGAACTATTAATAAGTTGATGGAAACTGGAATTAATTAGCTTTTTTTTTGTTTGGTTACATCATTCATGCAGCTGCAGCAGAAAGTAAAGTGCTTCATTTGTCATTATACATTTGTACAAAGAAATTACAAGGTCGGGTGGAGGGTTAGTCCTGAGCCGCTGACACTGTGGACCTAATACCCATGTTTTTTGATGATGGTGGGAGGAAACCGGAGTGCTCTCCCATCATCTTGTATTGATGATGGGAGAGTCTGACCACTGCACAAAGCCTTCTCCAGCACATCCCAAAGATTCTCAATGGGGTTAAGGTGATGTTAGGGTGACGTCTCATGCTCCCTGAACCACTCTTTCACAATCTGAGCTCCATGAATCCTGACATTGTCATCTTGGAATATGCCCGTGAACATCAGGGAAGAAAAATAATCCATTGATGGAATAACCTGGTCATTCAGTATATTCAGGTAGTCAGCTGACCTCATTCTTTGGACACATAATGTTGCTGAACCTAGACCTGAGCAACTGCAGCAACCCCAGATCATAGCACTGCCCCCACAGGCTTGTACAGTAGACACTAGGCATGATGGGTGCATCACTTCATCTGCCTCTCTTCTTACCCTGATGCACTGGTTCCCCACTATCCTTCCAGTTTTTAATAATGCGTTGGACAGTTCTTAACCCAGTTTTAGTAGTAAAAAAATCTCCTTAGATGTTTTCTCTGCTTGATGCATGCCAATGATTTGACCCTTCTCAAACAGACTAACATCTTTTCCACGACCACGGGATGTGTCTTTAGACATGGTTGTTTAAGAAATGAGAAACTACTCATTGCATCAGTTGGGGTTAAATAACTTGTTGCCAGCTGAAAGATAATCACCCATGCAGTAATTATCCAATAGGAGGCTACTACCTACAGTATTTGCTTAGTTAAATTCAGGTGACCCTGCAGTGTATGTTCATATACACTGGAGAGTGTATATGAATACAGCCTAATATGAATTGAGGCAGTTTTTCTCATCAACATTTTGAAGATATCTTCGTTATTTTTAATCATTTCTTGTTTCATCTTCAGGAGCTCATCAAGAGATTTCAAACAATACACATAATGTTTCAGCTTCCCAAATGTCATCTGCACTCCCCTCACATTCTTACTGCTAAACACTGTGATCACGCGCAGCATGGAGCCTGAGTGGTTAGCGCTGACTCCTCACAGCAAGGCCTCTTTGTCTGAATCTTGGCCTTGGTTCTTTAAGCGTGCGGTCGGCATGTTCCGGGTGAGTTTGTACCAGCTCGCCACCGCACCAAAACACACTGCCCATTTTATGCCTTTTGTGGCAGTCAAGCAAACGCTGTCTGAGCTTAACCGTGGAACTGAGGGACAAAATACCAGAATATGTGTGTGACGCAGATAGTCCACATTTAAGGGAAGAGACAAAGGGGTTTGATGACTTCCAAAAGAAATAGCTATGGAATATGTTTAGAAATTACTCATGTGTGCTATCCTGCATGTTTTACACTTGTAGTTTCAGTGATTGCTACTCTAACTACAGTAAATGCATTTGTTATTGACTGTTTTCAGATGTGGATTCATTCATCAACCAATGGATTCATTTAGTTTGCTAGTGGGCTTGCTTCTTCACTGTTGCCAGATGCTTAAAATTATCGTATTTTGATCCAAACTACTAAAACAACTTAAAAAGTCACGCGCAAGGACAGTGCATCTTAAAACAAAGGTGTTCTATGTGCAATGGAAGTGCGATAACTGGAGCAATTAACACAGAGAGTATGTCCGTGTCTGTGGTTCCCGGACTCTTTTCTTTTAGCACCTTTTTCCACCAAGTTCGAACTCATCCTCACTTATTTTTTAAAGGGGAACTACTGTTTTTTACAACCTGGACCTTATTTCTGCCGTAAAATACAATTGTTTACTCCCCCATATAACTTTTGTTTAATTTGTAGAGTCCATAGTTACCTGTTATCATCATCCGTGGTGTGTGGATTGACCTACAGACCACAGATGATGTCTTCTGACTTGGATGATGTCATCTCTGAGCGCCGCGCACACCCGCGACGGTCGGCTTGTTTACTTGTACCTTGCTATGATGATAACAGGTAACTCCGGACTCAACGGGGAATAGCACTAGCGTATCATAACAAAATATTGGTGAAATGACCGAGTTTCACGGAAGATAACGTGTTATTTAGAGGCTGCGTTTTGGTGCCCCATTCACTCCCACTATATGGATATACACTGATCTAAATATCTCCCAAAACCAATACAAATGAATACCGATGCCTCACAGCAAGACGTTTCTGTGTGGAGTCTGCATGTTCTCCCTGTGTCTGCGTGGGTTCTCTGCGGGTACTCTGGGTTAGGGTTAGGGTTCCTCCCACTGTCCAAAGACATGCTGGTTAGGTTCACTGGTGATTCTAAATTGGCCGGAGATGTGGCCGTAGTGTGAATGATTGTCTGTCTCTCTGTGTAGACTGGAGATCTGTCCAGGGTGTACCCCACCTTTCGCCCAATGACAGCTGGGATAGGCTCCAGCCCCTCTGCGACCCTTCACAGGACAAGCAGTTACAGAAGATGAATGAATGAATGAATGAACGGCAACACTGTACGTGACTGTTGAGAGTGTGGGTTATTTTGTCTTGTTGTCAACTGAGCTATTCACCTCACACATGAATCTAATAGATGTCTCTGTATGTCACCTTGTCATAGACATAAAACACCAGATAAGGAAATATGTGCTCGTGTTGTGTTACCATACAGCCTCAAGTCTTTGAATCTGTGACTGAGTGCAGTAGGACCATGCCGGAGAATGTGAATGAGCTGGAATTACCTTTGACTCATAAGTATATCACCTGGTGAATCATGTATTCTAATAATAGAGGGTGATATAACATTATATTATAGAGCACATTTGAAATGTCTAGAGACTTTTCAGGTTTGTTTATCATTAAATCAGCCACTTAGTCAGTTTATGACCCGTTTTCTTGCTTGTCAGACCTATTGTGCTGCGTTACATGTGCATCTACACATTGACTTATATCTCTATATCTTTGCATTTAGAGATCTAAAAGCCCGTCTTTCATTCAATCTGAAAACTGGCAACGTACTGTAGCTAATGCCGGTACTGCACAAAGAGGAGACGATGCATCCGTTTTTAACACCACCCGTGACACTTCTTTGAATGGATTCACAAAGTCGGGAGAGCGCGGTCGTGAAATGTTTTTCCCTATTATGTATTCTCATTCAGCGTTTTTTCCTGCGGTGATACTACTTTTGTGGATTATATAACAAGACTGTAGAGGTTGTATCACGGCCGAGCGTTTCTGCTTGTATTGGTTTCGTGTTTCATAGTGCTTTGTTGTCACTTCAGTAGCTGCTGCCAGTTTTTAATGCTTTAATCTTTAGCTTCGTGTAAGAGATATACATTATATATTTAAGCTCTTTTTTTTGTTTACACCCAAAGAAGCAACAGTGTGGCTCAGTGCGGATGTATTATTAATACTTTTGTGCCAGCACTGGAAACTTTGGACAGAGAAGAATACACAGTGCTGCTAATTAGCATACAGTACATTTCATGGGATTAGCTGGAAATAACACCAGTCTCCTTACTGTTTTACTCTTCATATTTACATCACACGTCATGTGGGACATGTTGTTTCGTAAAAACAAAAGTGCACATTTTTTAGAGTGGGCTATAGCAGGGCTGCAATGATTCACTGACGTTGTCGATTTCCATGGAATACATACAAACAGATGCTTGGCTGCCAGTGTCCGGATTGCCAAAAATGATGGAAAAAGCCCAAATTTAGGCGGCACAGTGGCGAGGTGGTGAGCACTGATGCCTCACAGCAAGAAGGTCACCGGTTCGAATCCATGGGCCGGCTGGCCTTTCTGTGTGGAGTTTGCATGTTCTCCCTGTGTCTGCGTGGGTTCTCTCCGGGTACTCCGGCTTCCTCCCACCATCCAAAGACATGCTCATTAGGTTAATTGGTGATTCTAAATTGGCCGTAGGTGTGCGTGTGAGTGTGAATGGGTGTCTGTCTCTGTGTGTTAGCCCTTGCGATGGACTGGCGACCTGTCCAGGGTGTACCCCTTGCCTCTCGCCCGCTGACAGCTGGGATAGGCTCCAGCAGACCCCCGCAAGCCTTAACAGGAATAACCGGGTATAGAAAATGAATGAATGAAAGCCCAAATTTAAAAGGGAACTACTGTTTTTCTAGCATAAAATACGGTCGTCTACTCACCCATATAACTTTTGTGTCACTTGCACAAGTTTAGGAAATAATTAGATCAACGTAAATCTATATAGCGGGGGTGACAGGGCACCTGTCGTTTTGTTTACTTATTTTGTAATTTGCTACTACTAGTTTTTTGCAACATGGCTGAATATTTTGCGGATTCTGAGGTTGTGGACGCACCATAGCACTAGCAAATTACAGGTAAATGAGCCGACTGTCATCATGACATCATCATCCAGGTCAGAAGTTAGTAGGTCAATCTACAGAGTTACCTGATCATAACAGGTAACTCTGGACTCAACGGGGAATAGCATAGCGTATCATAACAAAATATTGGTGAACAAAAGTTATATGGGTGAGTAAATGGCCATATTTTATGCTAGAAATAAGGCCCAGGTTGTAAAAAACAGTAGTTCCCCTTTAAATGTCAGAAAGGACAGTGTTTATCCAAATAAGGCAGCTGGGCTTGTAGACAAGACAATATACCATGACCTGGATGACTGAAAATCTTCAAAAACAGAGGACAGTGTTGTAAAATCCAGCAGCCAGAGGTTTGCGCCTGATGCATGTCATGCACATGAACAAGATGCCACTGTTAGGATTTCCTGTGTGTGTTCCTTGTTGGGTGTGTCTGTCTCTTTGTGTTCGTTTCCTGATTGGAGGTTGGTCTGGAGCTGGGTGAAGCTGGAGACACTTACCTGCACGCCTGCAATAAAATCTTGGTTCAGTCCTCCACTTAGCGCCAGATCGTCTGCTAACCTTTAGTGGTATAGTGCCATGGCTCTAGTATTCTGAGTTCTCCTTTACACTTACTGACTGTTGTCTTCAGCTTTTGGATCATCTACTCACCCGCTATTCTCCCTGGAACCCTCACCCAGCTCCACCAGCCCTCCAGCCTTCCTCCCAGCATCTCCACCCCTGCTTTCCCCGGATTCCCCAGAAACCTGGTTCTGGTCCGACGACTTCGCAGATCTGATCCCACCTGCTTCCTCTGTCTTGACAGTAAACCAGTTAAATCACCACAACCACTGGCTCTTGGTTTCTGACTGAATTCCTATCGGCAGGCGTCGCAGCTGCTGGCTTTCAGACTTCGGCGGACAGGGCTTGGGAGTCGCTATTGGGTTGTCATCTGTTGCGAGTTGTAAACAATTTTGCGCACGGAGACCTAAAAAAAATTTATATTTACACTGATCCATTAGCACCCTTCGCCGATACAGCAGCTGTGGGTGGATGAATCGAGGTTTGAAGTTTGCATGTTCTCCCTGCGCCTTCCAAGACGTGCATTAATTGCTCATTCAAGTTATGTTGATTTAGAGATTAGCAAAAGGATTAAATGACTACTCCAAAAATAGTTGACAGATTAATGGAAAGAACAACTATTTCAGCCCCAAACTGTAACTACAGTATGTCAGACTGTTCTCAGACTGTACCATGCAAAGCAGAACATATAGAGGAAGTAAAAAACAGCTCTGCAGGGTAACATTTGTGGGTCTGGTTTAAAACAGTCTCCATGGATCCAGGCGAGGCCTCACACGCTGCTCTGGGATGATGGGTAAATACTTTAATTTCCTCAGTCCCTTCCTCGTAGACAGGAGTGGATTAAAGCTGTGGTATTTCTCAGCGTGAAGCAACAGCAGGTAGATAATCAAATAGTGCACCGCTTAGCATTTACGTCGCAGGTCGAATGTTACAAGGCTGGTACTCGTAGCGCATTGTTTAGACTCCTTTGTTTAGACTCTTTCTCGTCTGCGGGTTAGGTTTCGAAAAGCCCTCCGAGGTGGCACGCAGTGGCAACAGTTGCTAGCAGGCGGCAGCTTCTTTCAAGAGTTTAAGGCTTACCTCCAGCCGAAATAGCTACTTAACCTGAGAGTCTACGGATGAGAGGAATAGTAAGCAGCTCGCTCTATCTGAGTGAGGATATAGGTGAGAAGATAATGTGCAGTACTGAGTGTGTAAGAAGACTGAGACTGATGCATAATATGACATTATACTGCTTGTTCTTAGTTAAAGGGGAACTACTGTGTTTTACAACCTGGAACTTATTTCTGGCATAAAATACGATGGTTTACTCACCCATATAACTTTGGTGTCATTTGGAGTCGTTATATCCATATAGTGGGAGTGACTGGGGCACCGAAACGTAGCCTCTAAATAACGCATTATCTTCCGTGAAGCTCGTTCATTTCACCAATATTTTCTTATAATATGCTAGTGCTATTCCCCGTTGAGTCCGGAGTTACCTGTCTATATGCGGGCGTGCAGTGGTTTGTTGTTCTTTGGCCAGCTGTTCCTCTCTCTGCCTCCACATCCTCCTTTCAACGAGCTCCTCATCCGTATACTCTGACTCAAAACGGTAAGGACGTCCATCATAAACAAAGTCGTCGTCCACAACCTCAGAATCGGAAAAATATTCAGCCATGTTGCAAAAAACTAGCAGTAGCAAATTACAGGTAAACAAGCTGACCATCGCGGGTGCGCACGGCGCTCAGAGATGACATCATCCAGGTCAAAGGTTAGCAGGTCAATCTACAGACCTGGATGATGTCATCAGGTAACTCTGGACTCAACGGGGAATAGCACTAGCGTATCATAACAACATATTGGTGAAATGAACGAGTTTCGCGTCAGATAATGCGTTATTTAGAGGCTGCATTTCGGTGCCCCAGTCACTCCCACTATATGGATATATGTGGATCTAAATATTGTCCAAACGACTCTAAATGACACTCAAGTTATATGGGTGAGTAAACGATCATATTTTATGCCAGAAATAAGGTCCAGGTTGTAAAAAAACGTAATTCCCCTTTACGTTGCGGTTGCCAGGGAAGTGGCGACTAACAAAGTCACCTCTTGGTTACCCTTCCCAAACACTGCTCGCTAATTAGCTGCTTCAATGCATTCTCAATGAGGACTTCAGAGGGCAGCTGCCGCCTCAGTCCTGGACACGTTTGCCTGTAAACAGAGAGTTGCCAGTTTGAATCCCAGAATCGCTCTGGGAATCAGCGAGAGGGGGACTTGAAAGAAGCAGCCGTCGTCTTCTACTTCATCTGACAGCAGCTGTCAAGGTGTCTCATTAACCCCAATGGACTTCTCCGAGGCGCGTCACCAGAAGCAGCTGAGGACGGTGGCTGCAGCTGGGAGACGCTACAAAAAACGGATGGTGATCTGGCAAAGGGCACACTCGGGCTGACATCATTAAAAAACATAGGCTCAGTCCCCTGTGAGACCACTGCGTTTGTGACAACCGACCAAACCGATGAGCATTGCAGATATCATTAGGTTTCAGGCTTGTATTAATTTATTTTATAAATGTGTTTCCTGCCACCTGTTTCTATACATTTTCAGTTTGCGTATGGCACCCCCCTTAATATGTTGACTACCCTTTAATCCAAAGATATTTATGTATGACATGAACTAAACTTTTGACTGCTGCTGGTTGTGTTTGTGTTTCAGCTGGCATAATGTGTCACCGCATTTCACTTCTGGGTGGTGGGGGGGGGTCACGGCGAGGCCATCCCACGCTGGCTGGTCACATGGAACACATCCCCTCTGCCACCGTGCCCCTGGTAGTTATCGAAAATGGAAAGCAGTCAATATCGGGTTGAAATGGAAAAATCTATGAGCATAGGCGCAACGGTGTCCACAGCTCAAAGGATCTCTTTTGAATGCTTTTGAATGCCGTCATTAAAATTTCCCAGAGAGAAGCGCTAAGCTCTTACGGTCGTCCTCTGACTCACCGAAAACCAATCATGTTTTTTTTTTTAGTTTTCCAAATGAGCTATGAACTGATGCCGTGCTCCGAGTCTTCCGGTTTGTTCTGTATCTGATTCTATTCAAACTTTATTTGCCTCTTTGGAGCACTAATCCAAAATTAATAAAACACTCATAACAGAATGTTATCTTTCCTCTTTTTTTCCTTTTCATTTTTATTTTGTTATTGCCAGAAAGCCAATTATACACAAATTATTTCATTTATGTCCACGTGTAATTTGAGTAATGAATCCAAAGTATTTTCCAAATTAAAGCATTCAGTGGGGAACTGTTAGAAAGGCCCGCGATGTGGAACGGAGGCAGCAATTAGCACGAGCAAAAGCTGGACACATGTCAAACAAGAACTTCTGAAGACATGTATTTGGTATCTTTTTGCTCTATGACCGCGAGCAGAGCACGGCAGAGGTGCCCACAGCCCTAGCGACTCTTCATAAAACCTGCCACCACTGTGCTGCATGTCAAAAATACAGCTAGCTCCGGTGATGACTGACAGTCTGTGGCAGGAGGGAAATAAACATCTGATGAGGGCCTGGGTTGTTGTTGTTCATAATTGATTTTTTAATGAAAAATGCCATGTCGTTATAAGTTTAAAAGTCAGCATTTGGAGATCTGAAGATCCGTTTGATTAGTTTGTCCAATGAATGAAATGAAAAAAAAAGTCTCATTTTTTATCTTGTTTCCTTCGTCTTGTCTTGAAATATATTTCGTTGTGTATTAGACTTTCCTTTAATATTAAAAATGTTAAACATAAAGTCTTTCTATGGAAACGCAGTGTAGTTAGCTCCTTTCTAATGATACTATTTATCACCAAAAACACTATTTACTCAGTGTGCACTATCCATTATTAAATGTAATTATTAAAAATGTTGTTTACTATATTGTGTAGTATAATTAGTGTAGATAGTGCTGACTGTGCTTTAACCTCAGCGGCCAGTGGCGATTGGGTTTTATAAAAGCAACTGTATTATTTATTTGGAAAAGGTTTTCTTTTACACCCACTTAGAGCGTAACATTAATGGAAATCCATGTTATTTAATTTTATAGGCCCGTCTGCGTATAACAAAATGCTTACAACTTGCAAATGTGCCGGAAAGCTGGAGGGCCACGTGAGGTTTTAACATCTTCTCTAGGTATTTATTTATGTCCCGTAACACAACAAGCGAAGGACGACTCCCAGGCTCTGGTCGCCCACTGAGGCTTGTTGTATGGCCCAAAGATGTTTTCCTTTCCCATGCATGGTGGTTTTATAAAATTTTATTTGGTTGAGTTCTCTCCTTGATAAGGATTTTCACCTGCAATGCTCGGGGATGCACGTAAATGCCTTGGCACTGTTCTGGACTGCCAGATAAACTTTGTTTTTAAGAAATGTTCATGGCGGCTTCACCTTCTGAGGAGACTGAGCTTGTCTTGCTGTCAGTCCACTGAATCCGGAACTTGGGTACACTGCACAGAGTGTCCTAACGTTTCATCTGCTTGGTTGGGTCACTTAAAGGGGAACTGCTGTTTTTTTACAACCTGGACCTTATTTCTGGCATAAAATACGATCGTTTACTCACCCATATAACTTAGGTGTCATTTGGAGTCGTTCGGACGATATTTAGATCAGCGTATATCCATATAATGGGAGTGACTGGGGCACCGAACGAGTTTCACAGCAGATAATGCGTTATTTAGAGGCTGCGTTTCGGTGCCCCAGTCACTCCCATTATATGGATATACGTGGATCTAAATATCGTCCAAACGACACCAAAGTTATATGGGTGAGAAAACAATCGTATTTTATGTCGAAATAAAGTAAAATTGTGGGAAAACGTCTCCCAAAAGTCTGTGACCCACATTTATACCGAAAGGACTCCTGGGAATCCAAGTCTGGGTGGTGCTATAGAGCTCCTCTGGCCAAGGGTGTTTTATCCCCAACGCCATTGGCATTCTCAACTCAACTAAGTGGCCAATCCACATTTAGTGACTTGAACTGTCATTCCACTGCCTTACTGTATTTATTATTGTGTCCATGCAATGCTGCGTGCCTGTAGATATGTCAACTTTTGTATTTTAGTACTATCTGTCTTCTGTGTTGGTGACAATTTTCCACCTTGATGGATAATAAAAGTTTTATTCTATTCTATTCCAAACGCTGCGATGCGGCGACCTTACTTTACAAGGTAGCTGCTGCATATTCAGTGACATTCATTCAGAGATCTAGTCCCTACAATGATGCCATTGATATGATAACAACAAAACAGCATTTTTCTTATCTGATGTTCTGCGTCTGTGGTCGTCTATAAATTTAACTGTGCACTCTTTCTGCTAAGTAAATCCTTCCACAACCAGTTTGTCTAACAGAGAACATTTGAATGAATGCATCCTGGTATTGTATTAATTGTTACTGTATTATTTTTACCTCACTTAAGGGCAACATACGTGGGATTCCACAGTGAAACCCTCTGTCTGATTTCATGTCAAGGACAATCAAACAGGGTCAGTGTGTTTTAGTTGACCTGTGTGTGTGTGTGTGTGTGTGTGTGTGTGTGTGTGTGCAGAGGTCTGGACGGTCAGTCTTGCCACAGTCACAGTCTTCTAAGCATTATCGACCAGCAGCAGGGTGTCTTTATCTCCTGCCATGCACCAAGCTCTGCGCTCTGGCAGCCCGGCCGCTCTGGCACGGCATCACAGGCCCCGATTTTTGGAGAGCGCCCCGGCACCGCGACGCTCCTGGGTTGCGCTGAACTTTTGACCTCCTCTGTCTTGGAGACAAGTGTCACAGCTCTGTAATCCCCCCTAATCCGTTTCCAAACAGAGTTTTTTATATATACAAAGAGCGCGCAGCTGAGAAACAGGTATAGACCTGATCCCGGTTCAGCCGAGCTCATTCTGTTTTTTGCAGAAAGACTAGAAATTTCACGTTACGCGGCGAAGGGAAGAGGAGCGGTTTCAGTTTTAGCCATCTCCACTTACCATCTGTTGTGTCTGCCTCATATTGCCTTAGCGTAAAGTAAGCCAGTTTCAGCATGTAAAGCTGTGAGAACAGGCGGAGCCGAACGCGGCTGAGCGAGTGACCGGCTAATCCCCTTAACACATGGGACGGTGCCGGCTCCAGCTCTAATTGATTCCCAAAAAATGACGGGCTGAATCTGCAAGGGAAATGAAAGATTTGAGATTCCTGCGTGGGTTGAATCTTCCCTCAGCAGCAGCAGCCTCGGTGCAGACTCTCCAGGTGCTGCACGTGTCAATCTATGATCAGAAGACGAAGAAAGAGAAATTCAGATTGCTGCTGCTGCTGCAATGAACATAGATTTACTTGTTTGCATTACACTCATCATTCCTTTAAGGGTGCAAGCATTTCCATCTTCAGATTTTCTGAGCGAGGAGCTGCTTGATTTTCTTTCCTCCTCCCCTCATCCTTCTCGCTCCCATCATATATTTATAGAATCTCTTTCAGGGGGCCAGGGAGGCAGAAAAAGAGATTATGATGGTTTCTCCGAGGACAGTCCTTCGTGCCAAACTTCTGTATCCCTCCCCCCGCCCGCCTCCTTTCTCACCCAGCCATCCCTGGTTAGGCTGTCAGAATTTCTCTCCCAGACATCTCAATTTGTAAACATCTGAAAGCGTTTCCATCTCACACTGTGACATTCTCGCTACATGTGCAACCAGACGCTGCAAATGAAGGCGGCACAGTGCTTATGCTATCGAATGTGAGCGTTTGGCCTCGGATGTTCATGAGCGAAACTCATACATCATCAGTTTAAAAACGAGACGAGCGTCCGCACGGGTTCGCACGTGTCCGCATCCTCTTCTGTTCTCTGGTCTCGTATTAATAGCTGTTGACCCTCGTTTAGTTTTCAGGTAGGTTTTCATAATGGGACTACTCAGGCGAATGAAAACATCTAATGTGACATGCACATGGATGCGCTGCCCTTACTGCACATAGCCTCGGTTGGATCTGATAGCAGGTATATGAGACAGTGAGACTCAGTGAGAGTGGGAGAAAGACTTCGTCATCGCCTCCAGCTATACATGCAGTTAGGTCCATATGTATTGGACAGTGACACAATTTATGAAAACACATTCAAGTTATATAATGGATGAATTTAAAGGCCAAGCAGACTCTCACCTTTAATCTGAGTCTATTAAAATCCAGATTACAACCATTTGGCTTGCTCTTAGCAGACCTTCAGAATTCAATTGTCTGCTTCTCCACTATTTTTTGTGATTGCTTAAAGGGGAACTACCGTTTTTTACAACCTGGACCTTATTTCCAGCATAAAATATGGTAGTTTACTCACCCATATAACTTTGGTGTTATTTAGAGTCATTTGGACAATATTTACATCAGCGTATACCCATATAGTGGGAGTGACTGGGGCACCGAAACGCAGCCTCTAAATAGCGCATTATCTGCCGCGAAACTTGTCAATTTCATCAATATTTTGTTATGCGCTAGTGCTATTCCCCGTTGAGTTACCTGTTATCATCATCCGGGGTCTGTAGGTCAATCTACACTCCCACCATATGGATATTTTGTTATGATACGCAGATAATGCGTTATTTAGAGGTTGCGTTTCGGTGCCCCAGTCACTCCAACTATTTGGATATACGCGAATGTAAATAACGTCCGAATGACTACTAATGACATCAAAGTTATATGGGTGAGTAAACAAATGTATTTTATGCCAGAAATAAGGTCCATTTTGTAAAAAACGGTAATTCCCCTTTAACTCGGTACCTGTGATACAAAAGGCATAAACATAAAGAAAAAAAACCCACCAGTTTCATTTAGTTCTATAAATTAAATTAGTTGTATTTAAATCACATTATAATTCAAAAAACATGAAGACTATGTCATTACTATGTCATTAGATCCAAACAACATTTTCCACTTAGAAAAGGAAGGAGGAAGGGAGGAGATGAACTGGACACACCGGAGGTGGATAAAACAAAAATCACTCAATCAACCAAAGCAGCATGGAGGAGAACAGACAGAGTAGTGAGAAAAAGTAAATCTAGCTTTTGGAAACTATACGTACAATAGGAAAGTAATCATTTACTTATAACCAGAATCAGCTGGATACAGCTAACTACACTGGAAAGAAAGAAATCCCTGGAGTCGTTCATATAATGTTGGATGAAAATCTTATGGACTGACGTGGATCCAGTGGTGGACTTTACCTTCCCTTCAGGCATATACCGAAGTTATCATCCTAATAGGTGCCAATTTGACGATGTAGCTACGGTGACAGACCAGTCCTTACGCAGACCCTAACGACGTAGCCCGACATGCACCTCCCCAGAAATCTAACAACACATTTTTCTTCCTGCCCTTTTGGTACAAGTTTATCTTGTACCAAATGTTTTGGGGCAAAATCTAATTTTATTTTTGCAGATTGTGGTGAACGCTCTGTTGAAGACCTCCAGGAGAGTGCTCTTCACTTGTCTGAATGCCTTTCTCCACCGCTGTGTATGTTTACCAGTACATTATTTTTATTTTTTTTCAGAGAATGAAGACTGAAACCACGCTGACCGTTATATGGAATATAATACTTGTATGAATTCAGCTCGCCTACAGCCACAGCCATACATTCAACGCAGCAAATACCGTCCACATCCGAGTAGATAAGCTGCATCAAAGGTTCACAGGTGAGTCTAGTGGAAGTACAAGAGGGGCATAGATAAACGTGGCTACACCCTCAAACGCTACTGTGCAGATACTGGGTCCAAATGTGCAACGAAATGGCCCAGATCACTAGATTTTTTTTTCTCACTTTGACCAATGGTAAAAGAGGAGACACTCCTAATGGATCTGCGGTTACTACTCATGCTTTTTCTCTCACACCTTTAAAAAAACGAGTTTTCCCATTATGCAATATACAACTAAATAACTAAAATCAGTGTTGAGCATGAACAAGTTCATATTTTTGTGAACTGAACGCATCATTTTTCCAGCCGTGACCGTAGACGCGAGTTTTGGTCAGTCTGAAGCGAAATAACGACGTTCGCGCCCGTTCAGGAAAAAAGAAGAAAAAAAAACTTTACGACCGCTTTCAGCCGACGTGCGATTCACGACATACAGCGTGGCTGGTGCAGCCAAAAGAGAAGCCGCCTCCGTCACCGCAGAAGGATTCAAGGATTCTTTATTGTCATTTCAACACATGTTGGTACATGGGATGGAACGAAATTAGTTTCTCTGGTCCCGATTCAAGCCATAGCAGAATAGTAAATATATAATAAACTTAGCTAACTAAGTACTGTACAAAAATAGCAAGAAGTGTATAAATATAGGCAGTAAAAAAAAGTAACGGAAGGAGTGGATCCACACAAACAGTTGAGTTATTTCCTGGTATATACAGGTCAATGCTTATTCAAAAAAGCTACGGGAAAAAATATAACAGGCTGAGGATGGATAGGCAGGTCAGTCAGAGATTCTATTGAACAGGAATAGCTCAAAGATGCTCATTAAAAACAAAAAAAACAAAAACGAACTGTTCTTTTTGGAGTCTATGAACTTAGAACTTAGTAAAAAAATGTGAACTATGAACTTGAACTAGTTCACTTTTATCTGAACTTTGAACTAGTTCTTGTTTAGTGTGAACTTGCACAACACTGACTAAAATACACTGTGGACATTTTCAGGGAGCTCACAGACCTGCCACCGAGTGGGTGTCTGACGGACAGCTGAGTGAGAGGAGAGGAATGCAACCCACTGTAAACTAGATGGGTGTTAGCTTATAAATAGCATCTGGTCAGTACGATCAGTACTGAAAGCAAAGGGGCCAAGCTATCAGAACTAGGTCGTGCTGAGTTCGGAAAGGCTTCAGAGAAAAACCAGGTTGGGGATGGGCTAGGGAAATGTGTGTGTGGTTTTCCATGTGGCTGGATAGTCCCTATAACATACATTTCCTTATCCGCTTAAGTCTGTAGAGCAGAGGTCTTCAACAGGGGGTCCATGTAACCTATTTAGCCCTTTTCTTGCAGCTTTTAAAGTAACCCTTAATGACTGCATTTTCCAGTCATATTCTGTCCAGGGCTGTCATTAATAACACATGCATGTTTAGTTATGATCCGAGCCCAAAATGTAGTTTGGGAAAGCAGAAAGTGATTAAAGCTGCAGTAACGCCAGGGATAGCGAGCAGAATCTGAAATGCAATCACAGCACCGTGAATAAGTTTACCATGAACTGCCCAAAAGAAGCAGAGGAAGAAAGCGAGCAGAAACGAGCATGCAGAAATGGATAAAAACACAAGCCTTTTGACTAGCGAGTTAATCTTCAAAGCCCTGCCAGATGTCTCTCTCAGCAAGAAGTTGTTGACGCGAACTGAGTTATGAAGTGAGCAGGGAGCTGAGATGTTGATGAGAGTAGCACCAACTTGGAAAATGTCCCTTCCAAGGACATTTATGGCAATGGAAATGACGTGAGTGATTAAAAATAAATAAATAATTGTCCTCATTTAGACATACTGTAAAGTAAAGGGATGCTATCATACACAAACAAACCAACAAACAAAGCAACAGGTTAGATTTAACATGGCAGAATTAAGAGGACCACAGATAACGTAGGAAAATGTGCTCTCAAGAACCTTGTGCAGGGGTCACCCGTAATGTGCCACCCCTCCTTCACCCACATCTCTGCAAACCTCTTGGTAGGGAATGGAGGCAACTGCTCGTTAGCGATGGGAAGTTCATCTCCTTTCTGGGAGTCGGTTCTTTTGCCACAGCTCCCAAAGAAGAGCCGACTCTTTCAGCTCCCGAACGGTTCTTTATCTAGTATCGTTTATAGCCTGATATTTTAGCCCAACACAGCCAATACATATGGTTTGTGTGTTGATAAGTGCTTTTGCACTCAATGTTTTTATGAGAAGCCTAATAATCATCTCGTTTTGTGCCGTTATTCTGTTACAAAAGCATTCTTACTATTGTTTAATATTTCAGTAAAACTGTAATTGTGCAAACTAATTTAAAAAACACTGCAATCAAATCCACACGAGCAAAAACAGAACCAACTATAAAAATGTCCTTAGTGAATATGGAAAAATAGTCAGGAGCCGGCTCTCTCTGGAGGGGAATCGGCTCTTCTGATTCACTACCAAGCATCGTCTCTTAGAACCGGCTCCTTTGAGCATGACACATCAATGCTGCTCGTCCATTTACTGAGATGAACATTAGGCTGCGTGGTGATGTTCTTTCTATTTTTAATGTCCGTGAGAATATGGTTTATGGCACTGAATCCTCTTTCTTACTCTGCTGCTGAAGCTGACAACATGGAGAGACGGTGGTGAGCGCTTCACGCAGATTCCCTCCTGTGACACCATGACACTTATATTTGTGGAATTCCTTGAGAAGTACGGGATTAGCTGAGGCCTCAGTAGTAAGAGTCGTGTTCTGGTGAGTTTTGACAGATGGACTTGTCCTCATCAGATGGTCAGTTTGAGTCATTTAAAGCCATTGTTGTGGAAATAATTTCATTGTCAGCCAGCCTGCGATCAGCAAAGCAAACTCTCTTGAAAATGTGGAAACTTTTCAATTCTACCGTCAGGCATTCTCGCCATCATGCCTCATAGACCTATGTTCTCAGTGCACTGCCCGTAAAAAAAAACGTTCCCCGCCAAAGAAATCCACTGTGTCGTTTTAGCATGAGCGCCCCGGCATCTGTCCCTCTCCGCGGTACATCTGGATTTGTCTTCAGTCAACGCTCCAGAGAGCTTCAGCAAGGCTGGATAGATTTCCCAGTGAACCATCCCAGACGCGCAGGGTGAAACAGCCCCAGCGAAATCACACCCAGCATGTACAGTGAAAAGTCTGTCTCTGTTCAAGTTTTTTTTATTTTGGTTTTATTGGTGCACCTGATCCCAGCCAACGATATTTCAGTTTTTCATCGCAAACTGAATGCACATAAGACCAGGAAGATCGAAACACACCTGTAGAGTTATGTCAGAACCATAGAGTGTATAAAGGTGGACGGCGGAACAGCTCCGCAAAAGTGAAGCCATAGCAATTAGAGCTGCCCCTGGTGGCTGGCTGCAGTATAGGTCATAAACACCACCCCCTACATGTTAGTGGGCGGGACTTGGGCCGAATTAAAACACGTAAATACGCATCGAATAAATACTTTTCAAGGATGGATTCAGCTATTTTAGTTTGTTTTAGTTATTTGACGCTACAGAAACAAGATGTGACATCATGATCGGTACAAGTTGCCCCGCCAACCACTCCGTGAAGCAGTTCCATAGGGCCGTGAGAGTCCAATGTAAGAATCAAAATTTCTTTGTAACTGGTGGAAGTTTTAACAGAGCGCAGTATTAATCAAACAAAAATGGCTCCAAATTTCCATGGGAAAAACTGTTTGGTCAATGCAAGGAAGTGGGGACGTGTTGTGCATATTTATATACAGTCTATGGTAAGAATGGTATTAGGAGTTGGGGTGGACATACCTCAAAAACATCCACTGAACAGCAACTTTTGTGATGCATGTTGTTGCTAGTACTAGTACCTAGTACTGCTAGTACTGAAATGTGTGTCTGAGCTCATCAGTGTGTTTGCGTATTCCTAAGCACTTCCTTTTGACATTTCACTTACTGTAATATATGACACCCACTTGCTACTTGGCAGTACAAACCCCAGCCTGACACTTTGCACCCAAGATATATTCTAAACAAATGCATTTATGACGTCTTTCAGTCATTATCGAGGGCCACTTGAAATATTTTCTTCCCGGAGCAGAGGTGCCGCGTTGGAGGGAACAATTTTGTGAAATGTTACGTTTGTATAAAGTGACTAATCTTTTTAATCCCCCAGTCAGATCGGCCTTTAAATAGAGTGACAAACACATCGGGGTGGATTAAGTGGGAGAAAAGGGCAGCCGGCTCTCCACAGCAAAACACTGGAGTGCAGTGAGGTTTACGCCAAGCTTGGTTTGACAGTTGTGACCTGGCAGAGTTCAGTAGTAAACACAAAACCTGAAATAATATCCGAACTTTTCCTGAACTGGCACTGTAGGCGTATCTACAACAACCAGACGATGGGATGGAGCCCATTAAAACATCAATAGTTTTATTACCAATACTATAATGGATGCTATTGTAGGGTCAATCCAGCATTCACAGTTTAAAGTCTACCAGGGAACAGTGGTATTATAGCTGGAAGGATTTATATAATATTTGCAGTATATACCGATCAGCCACAACATTAAAACCACTGATAGGTGACGTAAATAACATTGACCATCTTGTAACAATAGAGTGTTCTGCTGGGAAACTTTTGGACCTGGCATTCATTGGTGTGGATGTTACTTAGACATGTACCACCCACCTAGACTAGACCAGACCGGACACCCCCACCCCATAGAAATGACACTCCTTGATAGCAGCAGCCATGGACACAGAAACAGTTTAGGAACAACTAAAAAAAACATGAAGAACAGCACAAGGTGTTGACCTGGCCTCTAAATTCACTAGATCCCAGACGGATCAATTATCTGTGGGATGATCCACAGAGGACCCTCCCCTCAACCCATTGGACCCAAAGGCCCCAAAACTAACAACATTCTGTTGCCAGACACCACATGACACCCTCAGAAGGCCAATGTCCATTCTCTGATGAGTCATAACTGTTTTGGAGGCACAAAGTAGGTGATTATAATGTTATGCCTGATAAACAAATGCATTCTCTTCATTGGGCAACTTAATTCCGAAGAACCAAGACCAAACTGGGGACAAGTTCTGCTCATATTGGTCAAATCTTATTGGTAAGGGTCGGGTCTATGACCACTATACTATATACTATTAACATCAATTAATTAATTAATTCTCTTTCCCACCTTTGCTGCTTATCAGCTGATTTGAATTCATTGATAACAGTTTCTTGGGGAATGTTTCCCAGTTTAAAATCGGCGAAAGTTGCAAAAGGAAGTTGCAGTGGACTTTGAAGGGTGCCAGGTTGAGTTGCCTGTTTGTGCTAACCTGTATTCACTATCTCCTGGTTATAGCTTCACACTATACAAGTGCGCTATACAAGTGGCGGATGAAGGATCCCTTTTCACCCTTGCAAAAAAAGCAAATAATCACAAACATTTCCCAGAATACCAAAGTACTCTAATCCACAACACCAGCTGTGGAAAGCATACTTGGAGCGCAAATTTAAATATGAGAGATGATGTAGCCATTTAGGTCAATACACCTCATGCTCAGTATGTTCTGCTGGAGCGAGAACCCTCGCAGAAACGATTAGGTGCGGAAATGAAAAGCACTTGACCTCTTTATGACCCGTGAGCTCTGGCTCCGTGACAACTCATCGGGTGTTCATTTTAAAATGCAGGATTTGTGAGGAGATGATGCCAGTGGCTGTAAACTCTTGCTCATCCCCGTTGTGCTACAAAGTCCCCCGTCAGAAAACCCAACAGGAGGCTGTCGCCAACACGCCGCTTTCTGCACCCTTCCACACTTGAGAGAATTTTACCCCTTTAGACTCAAGGGATTGAAATAACAAAATAAAATGGAAATGTAAAAAGAAAAAAAGAAAAATAGGCGTCGGAGAGAAGAAGGATGTGGGGGATTGGCTTTATGAAAAAATAATGGGTTTATTTCTGCCAAACATTGTTTTAACATTGCATGGATCCGCATGAAACGGTAGAGGAGATGTGGCCGCAATCAATTACACAATGATAAATCTTCTATCATCCAAAGGCCCTCAGAGAGGCCCGGTGATGTCTACACAACAGGTGCAGTGATAGAATCCAAATATCCACTGTACTGATTTCTCCCTCCTTAACAGTATCTGCTGCTGTATTTATACTAAGCTTCGCCCATTAAAATATTATTAAAAGATACCATATGGTTGATAAATGCAGCCTTTAGCCGCCACCTTAACGCCTATAATTCATGGCAATATAGTGAATTCCATCCAGCCTTCATCCAACTTGGCCTTTTATCAGTTTTTCCAAATTGAATTTAAATCAGCACCTCCCTCAAAACGGATTTAAAGTAACCTGCTAAGGAATATTCCCAGCTCGTGAGCCTTTAGTCTCGTGCATGGAATGCCAAGCGACAATTAATCCCCCTGAAATGGAGCTCTGTGGCGTTGACTTGAATTAAGGTCCTAACATGAAGTCAATCAAGAGGATCAGCGGGCCAGTGAGTCGAATACCAGCGCCCCTGCCACCTCGGCGGCTCTGCTAACTGGTGGAAAATGAATGGCAGGCTTGTGTTCCAGCACTAACAGGCTACCAGATACCTCAATCACACTGTTACATCCTGATCAGGACAGATTGTTCTTCTTTATAGAGGAGAATGGATCACATGATCACGTTCAGAAATATTTCAAAAATTATACTCGTGAGCTTTTGAAGAAAAATGATAAAATGTATTTTGTTTTATTTGCCAAAGACAGGTCATGTGGATAGCAATGTGAGTTTCTGTCAAGGAGGTTGCGGGATAAAGGGGGTAGGACCCAAATGCAAGACAGAGCGGCTGAGGCAGGAGTTAGCGAAAAAGGCTTTTAATAGGACTTTAACGCGTCAATTGCGATTAATTAATTACAAAAAATATCGTGTAAAAAAAAATTAACGCCTTTAATCGCAGTTTGCATTCCAAACAACGCAGAACGTTTGTCAGTGCAAGATTTCCTGGTACACCGATTACACTGATGCACACGTCGGAGCTCGGCTAACGGCTATCAAAATGGAGGAATCAGATGAAAGTATGTTGCTAGGACTGATGGAAGGCAAATTTTATTTTAAAAACTACCTGATGGAAGCCTTGTGCAAATTGTGCAAAACAGAGTTTGCATACCATCGAAGCACTTCAACCCTACGGTGCCATCTAAATGTAAAGCATGTTGCAGTGAGCACAGAAACCGCCGGAGCCGTTAGCGCTAGCAGTCCTGGTCCGATAAGACGTGTGGCCAACCTAAACTTTTTTCTACTGTTTTGAATTGAAATGCAATTAAATGCATTTTTCCAGGCATTAAAAGAGCTTGAGTTTACAATATTCATGTCTGTGTCTATTATTTGATTCAGTCGTCCACTAAAATCCATTTAAATTAAAAAAAATTGTTTTTGGGGGCAAATATTGTTATGCGATTAAAATGCGATTAATCAAGATTAATTAATTACAAAACCTCTAATTAATCAGATTAATTTTTTTAATCGAGTCCCACCCCTAGTTTTTAATGAAAAAAATACTAAATACTAATACCAAAGGCGCTGCAGACATGGCAGGTAGTTCCAACTTGACGAAACAAAAACTTCCATGAAACACAACTGAACTTGACGAGACAAAACTATGTGACAAGAAACAAAAATGCAGACGAAAGAGCTAAACTTGACAAAACAAATACAACAAGCGACAAGTGCAACCTGACAGAGAACAAAGGGGAAGGCAGGGCTATATATACATATGCAAGGGACACAAGGAGGTGATGAGACACAGGTGAAGCAAATCAGGACGGAGCATGCAAGGAGAAACCAATGACAATCAAAAGGGGAAAACACAGGGAGCAACACAAGACAGGAAACCAAAAACTTAACAAAATAAAACAGGAAACCGAATACAGGAAAACTTAACAGAATCATGACAGTAATAAAACATGAACATGACAAAATAAAACCAGAAACAGAACCCCAAGAAAAACCAATGACCAAACCACGACACCGATCAGTCTAACAGTTTGGTACACTTCTGTATTACCTAGACATTTATGACAACTGTCATTACCAGTCAAACGTTTGGAAATATCTAGTCGTTCAATATTCTAATTTAGACATATACAGTGCCTCACAGTAGCTGCTACTGCTTTAATGACAGCTTTGTACACTATATGCAATATCTTTACCAGCTACAGCAGTTCAGCACTTTTCAAGTGAGCCATGTCGAAATGTAAAGTAAAAATTAATCTCTTGATGTAGTTTACCAGTTCTTGGAAAACCAAGATTAACGAATTCACCATAAATGGTTCCTTGTCCTTAAAAGGGAACTACTATTTTTTACAACCTGGACCTTATTTTTAGCATAAAATACCACTGTTTTCTCACCCATATAATTTTGGTGTCATTTGGAATCGTTCGGACGATGTTTAGATTGGCGTATATCCATATAGTGGGAGTGACTGGGGCACCGAAAAGCGTAAAATCTTATTTTATGCCTGAAATAAGGTCTAGGTTGTAAAAAGAAATGGTAATTCCTCTTTAAGTGGTAAACAAATGTAAACATGTAGACCACTAGAACATGAGTGCTGATTCAGACACTTCAACATACACATCACATTAGGCCACTTCTTCGTGGTACCTAATAAAGCAGTTATTCTCAGCGTCCATGCAGAGGTGGGCCTTACAGACCACATTTGACCTTGATCTTCACTTATTGGTTGGGTGAAAACCACATGCTTCTCTACCTCACTGAGAGGTTTCCTCGCCCTGTAAAGGGTTAGGGGCTGTGACAACCGAGCCAATGGTGGCCATTTGCTGGTATCAGGCCGTCTGCACCACTGGACCTAGTCGAACCCCTGCCAGAAGATTTCCAGCCTATTCAGCATGTTGAATCGGGCTATGGAATGGTTGGAAGGAGAGCTCTTCAGCTCAGCGAAGCAGTGCAAGAGAGGACAAACAAAAGCGAAAACTAAAGAGGTCATGATATGTCTTTATTTCATCTGAACATTAAAATACAGAAATATTGTCACAACAACATGACTTTCTTCATGATTCAAGAGAGGCCAGCTCTCCGTCTAGCTCTTCCTAGCTTTCCAGCTAATAGTAGATCTTCTGGTTTCCTCATCTGAAAGATCCTGTCGCCTGCTGGTATAAATAGCTCTTTCTTCTTTGGCTTTTGTTGCCAGTAATTCTCTGGTGCCAGTTTGGCGTGCCCATACCTTCACACATGAACCGTTTCATTACGTATCGTCGCAAAAATCATCAACCAAACGCTGCGAAACCGTGTCTTCGCACCCTGTCCACGCTATATTCTGTGCCTGTTTGAAGACACCAGCGCTTTTTACACTCGCTGAGAACATACTACCACCCACATTTACAACGAGCTGTGCCTAGAAGCCACCTGTTTGCCTGAAGACCTGCTGAGCGCTCAGCTAAAACCTGCATTGTATGGTGTGGTAGAATGGCAGTTTGAAGTACCCCATTATTAATCCGAAGGTCATGTTAAAATGGAACACCTTGCGATTTTTTACCTCGCCTTCCTCTTGCCAAAAAGAAGTTGAGAAATTAGAGGCTGAGTCATTTCAAACCTTCCAACTAGCAGGCTGTAATAAGGCTGGGAGCCCGGCAAAAAATAAACACCTCACATAAATAGAAGCAGGCAGTTACATATGCAAAAAACTGTCAGCCCTGCACATCATAGGTGTAGGATGGAGTTGGCAGACATGGAAAGCCAACCTATGGGCCACCTGCAAGATAATGAAGTGAGAATGCGGCAAGTGGAGAATTGACTGTGCAGAAAATATTTCATTAGCTGCGCTCAATCCCTGCATTGGACTGAACAATTTCTCAGGTTAATCACTGGCAAAAAGTTAAAGAGCTGGTTTGGTCATTCCATGTTCCCCCAATATCCCTTCCTCGTGACAGTATAGACAGTCTATGGGTTAACCAAGTGAAAATGTGTGAGAAGTCTAAACCATATAAAGGGAACCTGACTGCACGCCCTAGCCACCACAGCTGACACCAAAACAAGTGCCCCGTGTGAGGCTCGAACTCACGACCTTCAGATTATGAGACTGACACGCTGCCTACTGCGCCAACGAGGCCCACAGTCCAACACAATTTAACCACCCCTCAGGAAATTCCGAGTTCTGTTTACCCGTCAAACTCCATTTGTCCTCCAGTGGGTCAATACAGGTATACCTTGTCTTATGTTAAACAAGAGATGGCTAAGTGCTCAGTGTTGCTGCTGCTGCTGCTTTATTACCACCAAAGACTGAAAATCAGTTGAGCCGATTGCAGGTTTCATGGAAATTTTTCAAATGAGAACTTTGGAATTAGCACAGATATTCAAAAATAGGGCAATTGAGAAGATGCATCTTGCACATCCTCTTGCGGAAGTGCTGCACCAAGGCCCTTCTGCTGGGTTCGGGTATTATCTACGGAATAATTAAAAACACAGTATTCCCTGCTGCGGTGCACGTATGAAGTGTGAATTCTGTCTCTTCTAATCCTGATAATGTGGCGTAGGTTGTTATCAAACTGGGAATACTAAAGGAGGGCAGAAGGGATGGAATCTGCAATTTATTCAGATTTTTTTTTTATGCATTCCTTATTCGCTGCACCAATTATACGCATCAAGAAGTCAGTCAGCAAATTAACAGAAAGCTTATGCCACAGACTGGAGTTACAATTTAAGTGTGTCATTTGTTCATTTGATCCCGAATTGAATAATCCAAAGTTTACACGAATGTGCTACAGAAAAATAATAATTAAAAAAAACAAAAAAACAAACAAAACAACTCTGGTTTCCTCAGTATTTTATGCTCAGTTCAAAAATAGGACATGTAAAAATTTTGGTTGGGGATAAATTTGTGTGTTGCTTTTTTTGTGCTCCTATCAAGTTGACGCAGTGAATGACTAACATCTGAGCTGTTTGGTTGAGTCTGTGAAAATCTGTTTTCTTGATAGGTAGTGTGAAAGCACACAATGCATCAATCTATTGTTTTGTAAAGCACCGCATAAGATAGTGGAAGTTAGTCTGTTTGAGAAGGGTCAAATCATTGGCATGCATCAAGCAGAGAAAACATTTAAGAAGATTGTAGAAACTACTAAAATTGGGCTTAGAACTGTCCAACGCATTATTAAAAACTGGAAGGTTAGTGGGGAACCATTGCATCAGGGTAAGAAGAGAGGCAGATGAAGTGATGCACCCATCATGCCTAGTGTCTACTGTACAAGCCTGTGGGGGCAGTGCTATGATCTGGGGTTGCTGCAGTTGCTCAGGTCTAGGTTCAGCAACATTATGTTGCCCAAAGAATGAGGTCAGCTGACTACCTGAATATACTGAATGACCCGGTTATTCCATCAATGGATTTTTTTCTTCCCTGATGTTCACGGGCATATTCCAAGATGACAATGTCAGGATTCATTGGGCTCAAATTGTGAAAGAGTGGTTCAGGGAGCATGAGACATCATTTTCACACATGGATTGGCCACCACAGAGTCCAGACCTTAACCTCATTGAGAATCTTTGGGATGTGCTGGAGAAGGCTTTGTGCAGTGGTCAGACTCTCCCATCATCAATACAAGATCTTGGCGAAAAATGAATGCAACACTGGAGCATTTTGTGTACGTGACTTTGTGTAGAAATCACACAAGTTCTATTTCAAGACAGCATTGGTTTATCTTGGCCAACTTGAGTATATAATTCAAATAATCCAATAGTTTTTGAAATATTTCAGTTAGGACGATGTATCGGCCCCACACTGCCATCCACAGCCATGGCCACAGCATGACTAACACCCGGTGAAGCACTCCTTGTGTTGGCTGATTGGGCGACAATCATATCCATTGCCTTGCTTGCAGATATGGTTATCATTTTGCACTTTGTTTCCTGACCAGTCTTGATTTGCGACTTGACGCTGATTTGCTCCGACATGTCTGCATCCTCTTCCTTGCCCGACGGCGGCGGTGGCGGGGGCTCATGAGCCAGCCCTGCAGTACATGTCAGCTATCAACTTCTCAACACCGTCAATCGGCCTTCGACCTCCAGGCCTGCGATCTGCCAACCTCGGTGTCAGCAGCACCTCACTGACGATGACATGAGTCACCCACAGTTCAACATTTTTCCTGTGCCCAGGCGTCATGAGCTGGTTGACAAGCTCATCGCACAAGGACCACGACTACAATCCTGTAGTCATCGCGAGGTCAGATTAACACTATTGAGGTGAGTAAGTAAGAAAGTCTATTAATGCCTGTTTTGCTACGGTGCCTCGCATCATTATTCAGCAACACAAAGAGGGATTTGTTGTTCATAAAGGTTCATAAAAGGCACTCCAAGACCCTGAAACCTTCCGTTGTTTGCTGTGTTGCAGCCTCTGCTCAATCAATAAAGCTAGACTAACGTTACCTGAAACTGAAAATATTTAGGGAGCACACCAACACGAAGGCCTCAGCTTGCCTGTGGAGATAAAAGATATTAATTTCACGAGAGTGATTAACCTCTGAAGGATGCTTGATGAGCCATAGTATGCTGTCTTGTATTTGACCCACCTTCCAGATCATTTATGTTGCACTGCAGAAGTGGAGCAGAGCAGATGAAGATGTGTTATGAGATTCAATGAAGGGCTCTTTAGCCTGTGAGAGGAGATCTTGTTAAGCGCTTGAATAATAGAAGAGCTGATGAATAAATTGCCACCGGCCAGTTTGCATACAGTATACGGTGAATTGGTGTGTTCAAGCAAGTTCCCATTTTGAGATAATATACAGTATATACCGTCTGGGTTTAGTTATTTACGCATATGTTATTCTTTGCCCCAAAGCCCACTTGGATGGTATTCATTTCTTGGGGTGGTGGTGGAGTTGGAGTGTATGGAAGTGGCTTTTCTGAATGTATGGATTTTAATCATGTTACTGTCACAATATCCACATTTATTCATTGTTTACAGGAGACAGCAGGAGCATCATGAAGTCAAATTGGAGGAAACATCACCTGCTATAGCCTTATTAGACATACTAAGGTAAAATAATCATGCCTCAGGTCTCTAGGGCCCCTGCACTGCATTTTTCCCCCCACACTGTGGAACCAGATCACAGTGGAAAGAACTATGTACACTTCAGACCAACCCTGACTGTTGTATGATGATGCTTTAAGCATCAAGTCAACTAGTCACCGATCACGTGACAATAACAACATGGAAGCCTCCTAGAAGACAGGTGAGGAGTCCAGTGGGTCATTACAGCAAGCAGTGGTTTATCATGTGTGTGGAAATACTTCAATAAAGATGAAATATACTGCGATGCACACTCATCTGAAAAGACATAGAAGTCTCCTGGGCTACGACGGACAGTAGCCCGTGTTCTAGTGATGGGAAGTTCGGCTCCTTTCTGAGAGCCGTCTCTTTTGGCACGGCTCCCAAAGAAGTGCCGGCTCTTTCGGCTCCCGAACAGCTCTTTATTTAGTATCGTTTATAGCCTAATATTTTAGCCCAACACAGCAAATACATATGGTTTGTGTCATGATAAGCCCTTTTGCATTCAATGTTTTTGTGAAAAGCCTAATAATTGTCTAATTTTCATTCTTACTTTTGTTTAATATTTCAATAAAACTTTAATGAACAAAACACCGCAATCAAATCCACTCGACTCTTACTCCACGGGAATCGGCTCTTCTGATTCACTACCAAGCTCTAAGAGCCGGCTCTTTTGCGCATGACACCTCACTAACCTCAGAATTGGAAAAATATTCAGCCATGTTGCAAAAAGCTAGCAGTAGCAAAATACAGGTAAATAAGCCGACCGTCACGGGTGCTCGTGGCGCTCAGAGACGACATCATCCAGGTCATAAGTTAGTAGGTCAATCTACAGACCCCGGATGATGATAACAGGTAACTCCGGACTCAACGGAGAATAGCACTAGCGTATCATAACAAAATATTGGTGAAATGTAATAATAATGCGTTATTTACAGGCTGCGTTTCGGTGCCCCAGTCACTCCCACTATATGGATATATGCAACGCTCTGCTGGATCTAAATATCATCTGAATGACTCCAAATGACCCCAAAGTTATATGGGTGAGTAAACGACTGCATTTTATGCCAGAAATAAGGTCCAGGTTGTAAAAAATGGTAATTCCCCTTTAATATGTATACATCAGTAACAAGATACTAGCAGGCTATTTATCATGTATACAGTCCATCAGTAACCAGATACAAGTATGCACTGTGTGTACATGATGAACCTGATTTGTTTGTGTTCCATTGATGGAGTGGAACTGATAGCTTTCATGTTAGTGGAAGGTTTCATACTGTCATACTACGTTAACATTCTACAGATGACGTATGCAGCTACAATAACAGTCCATCATGTAACAATATAATGTCTTAGAACGACCTGATGAGTTGAGAGATACAGAGCCTCACTTTATAATTAACATTGTAAATGTAAAGTAGAGTCTGCTATCTTTTCTGTGTCCCCACATAACAAGGGCCTCTCTGTGTGACAGCCTTTATTGGACAGTGTATCAGCGTTTGAGTCATTAATCTGTCCCTGTACCACTGTAACCAAGACACGTTCTTTTTCATTTAGTAAGTAAAATGACTCAAATGTCGATAAAATCATGCCATTAGCCCGCAAACTGGCTTTCAACCGCCCCGCTGGCTCAGATTCTTCTCAGAATCCCAAGGTTCTTCATCACTATTTCTTATGCTAGCACACAACGCAGCCTGCACTTTCAAAGACCATTATATGAAGCAGGAATTGAAGCAAATTTGTCCCTGCTTATTTCGAAGAGGGAAATATCACACATTAATAGATCTTGGCGCCGCGTTGCTGTGTGTTGCACCGCTGCAATAAAGAGTCCTTTTGAAGACAGACATCGACTGGCTCGCCTTGTGTGATGTTAAATGTTTTATTTTCCAACACGCTGGCCCTCTTCTGTCTGTCTCACAACAGAGTGATATCAGCAGTGCTCTTTTTAAACCCTTCAGAGGGATTATGGTGGGATTTCCCAATAATAACGTGTTTAGGTGTACTCTCAATTGATCATTTGAGGGATATGACTCAGCAGGGATTATACTCTTATATAAACGGTTTACAGTTATTTTCTGTACTCTGGTTGCAGCGTTTTGAACTGTTGTTTGAACTACTTTTAAATAGAATTGGTTCAGAACCTCAATATATGAAATGGATGGCCTTTAACCTCAAATTTGAATCAAACGCTGAGGTTTTGGTGACTCAATTATTCCTTTTCAGAACCTGGACTGGATTCTATTACTATGTGGAAGCCAGCAACTGATTAACATAATGGTAGTCCTACCTGGGCACCCCACTGTTTGGCTTGACTTGATGACTAACATCCTATAGGGCCTGTTCGGACACACACTGGTTGGTGCAATTTTTTGTTGGACAGATCCACACGATGTTAAAACCACTTGACCTGTTATTTATGTAAAGAAATATTGACTTGTGCAGCTTTAAACACTTCTTAAAGGGGAACTACGGTTTTTTACAACCTGGACCTTATTTCTGGCATAAAATACGATTGTTTACTCACCCATATAACTTTTGTGTAATTTATAGTCGTTCGGGAGATATTTAGATCTGAGTATATCCATATAGTGTGAGTGACTGGGGCACCGAAACGCAGCCTCTAAATAACGCATTATCTGCCGCGAGACTCATTCATTTCACCAATATTTTGTTATGGTACGCTAGTGCTATTCCCCCGTTGAGTCTGGAGCTACCTGTTATCATCATACGGGGTCTGTAGATTGACAAACAAATTACATAAAAGTTATATGGGTGAGTAAACGATCATATTTTATGCCAGAGATAAGGTCCAGGTTGTAAAAAACAGTAGTTCCCCTTTAAATACTTTGTAGTTTGTTATCTTTGCAGATGCATTAATTTGGCGAGGGGAAACAACCTACTTTAATCAAGTTCAGCTACAGTTCACGAGCGGTAAAATAAAAGCGTGTTTCCCGGGTAATGCTTCTGAACTTGACTTTGTTAGAGTTCGTAAATTATTCATTACCACTGACTATTTTCAATGGAGCTAATTTTGTATAAAGTTATGCAGCTCTGACGGGGTGAGTGGCTCTCGAATGTCTCTGCCCATTATATAGGAGTTCGAGGGGGGGGGCTTAACACCGGATCTTCCTTCGGATGAAACCTTGGAAATAGCGTGTTGTTTAATTAGTTTGTTTAACGGTTTACCTCAGCGAGGCTCTGAGCCGTGCCGCTTGCTTTTCTTTCACATTACTTTCCTGGGCTGTAATTAACTCAGTGTTTCAATGTCTGCCATTTCTCAGCCGACCAAACAAAAACCGCAAGGAGATGAAAGCATGTAAACACGGTGCGGTGTGCGTGAGATGATGTAAGTGCCAGCTTTGTAGTTCTGCACAGCATTCCTCATAGCATTCCTTAAAGTATGGACTTGAAGGACTGTGTGCAGTTCGGAAAATATTGGTTCATTCAATTACTATGGAGCAATTCAAAATGTTTTCCCATTTAGCCTCTAAGCACCCACCACACTAGGACGCTGGTGCTCTGTCGGCATATATCACCTATAACAGTCATTTAAATAAGCCTCCCCTCCATTGGCCTTGTCCAGGCTCTACAGGTTGTGAACCCTAACCCTAACCCTAACCATTGTTCCAAACACATCTATGGGCATTTGAAGACCTTTCCAATGCCGGGACAGATGCCGAATATCAGCACTTTTAACAGTCAGCGCAGGATTTTCTACAAGCTTCACAAACCCTGGGGCGGTGAAAAGGCAATGATGGTATGAAATGGCATAACTACTTTTCTTTACATTGCCGGTTATTCTAAATGATAAGGTAAAGTACGTATCGTGCATTCTGTAATCGTTCCTCTCTGCAGCGCTGGCGAAGTCGTTCAGATCCCATCCCCTGTATTTTGCTGGCCAGTACAACCCATCTAAAAATCTACAAATGCTGAATGAAATAACAGCCCTGTTGCAGCACAATACCTCTGTCAACATCCCTCCTCCTCCAGCTCCGCACCTGCTCCTCATTAGGACCATAAACAAAGCTCCCGCTGCAAAGATTTGAAGAAAAACCACACCATGCTCTTATGCAGAATCCACACATCATCTTTTCTCTTCCCCGGATCCTCATGCCAAACCCCCCCCCCCACACACACATTTTTGTTTGGGAATTCTTGTGAAGCTGGCACACTTCAAAGCCACCCGATTGACAGCGCTGCAGACTGAGATCCTCTTCATCTGCCTGGCGGAATTATGCAGACATCTCTCTTGAGCACCACTTCAGATCCTTGCTCTCTTTACTTTAAATATCTGGCCTCTGCATGGCACCGTGCAACACGCTGGAAAAGAGGAAAAGCTGCAAAAGGGAGGGAGGGGGGGGGGGGGGAGCAAGAAAGAAAACCAAAACAAAAGAAAAATGAGGCAGTTTAACACAATACAGTTGCACACCCTTTTACAAGCTGTTAAATGTGAAGATACCAGCAGGCGTTCTGAGGATGGGATATGTTGGATGGAAAAAACACAACTTTCCCTCATGGTCTCCCGGGCAGAAGACCGAACCAGAGTACATGGTGAAACATAAACCAGGCTGCCGGCAAATGACAAATAAGACCCAGCACATATGCACAGCTAATGAATTTTCTGCCTCATTTTGTCCCTGTCAGTCTCCTATCCTTGGGTGTGATCCTCCGCGGTCCCAGGCGTCATCTCCGCATCCAGACGAGGCGATCCGAGTTGTAGTTTGCCCCGTTGAGCATGTGCGGAGCGGAGTCTCAGCCCCGACCTCCCTCAACACCGCCATGCTTTCTGCTCCGTAGACTGCCGCACCTCTCCTGTTCCGCCATCCATCATGGCTGTCATAATCCTATCTGCTCTAATATTACAAACAAAGCCCGGGTGCCGGGGTAGTTTATCTGTTACACGGTGCGGTGTCAGGATGCAGACTTCAGTGTCTCCCCGGTGGTTGAACCATGATAATAGGTGGCATCAGCAGATTGTAGTTTATATGCCGTATTTAAATAAAATCTTAAAACCACTCACCCGCATTTAAAATGCTTGTGACGAATACTGGCTTGTGCTTTGGTAACACTGATGCAATTTTCACAAACTGTTTAATAGTGCAATCCAAAGTTGAACCATGTCTGCAAGGAGATTTTATTTCAACATGCCTCTGGTGAGTTCATCAAATCCACCTGTTGCCTGAACAATGCTACAATAGAAGGATGTAGGGAGATCTGACCTTTTGTTGAAAAGACATGGCCAGTGCCACCAATAGGGCCTTTTTACTGAAGTGATAATGATAGCTGTATTCCTCTTATGGGAGGACCTGGTTTTGTGCTTAACGGTTTGCTATCATAAAGTCATCACTAATACACCTAGGATTGAAAATCCAAAATGTTTGCACTGAAGGAGGACTATTTTATAAGTTAACTTGATTCTCGAGTGCCTGAAATCTGCGAATCTGGGCAATCCGATCACGAAAAAGACAGGTGTGAACACCCCCGCACACCCATTCAGAAAAAAACACACAGCCGCTATTATAAATGATCCCCTGAAAAGGAAAAAGCAAAGTAAGTGATAGAAACTTTTAAAATATTCAGTCTATGTAGCTGTTAACTAACTGAGTAATAAGTAAAGTCAGGGTGCAGATGAATAAATAATAACTTGTGTACCAATGTCATGACGCACACACATAAAACAGCGCTGTTCTCGGCTCTGGACCAGCGGTAGAGATCCATTTGAGACTGTAGCTGTTAAAATATTCTGTTGCTCCCCAGATGATGTTGGGGTTTATTTGCATACGCATGTTTAATGCCAGGTCTGGACACGCATTCCTACAGCTGGTCACCTGTGATCACAACGCAAGGTGCAACCAGGCCCCAAATGTGGTCAGAGATCGGATCTCAAAGCAAATGCAATCTCAACACGTCCTGGGGATGTTCACACCCGTCTTTTACGTAATCAGATCGCCCAGATCGGATCTTAATGCAAGGTCCCAGCAGGTCCGATGTACTTCTACTTAAAGGGGAATTACCGTTTTTTACAACCTGAACCTTATTTCTGGCATAAAATACGATTGTTTACTCACCCATATAACTTTCGTGTCATTTGGAGTCGTTCTGACGATATTTAGATCCGCATGTATCCATATAGTGAGAGTGACTGGGGCACCGAAACGATGCGTCTAACGCATTGTCTGCCACGAAACTCGTTCATTTCACCAATATTTTGTAATGATACGCTAGTGCTGTTCCCCGTTGAGTCTGGAGTGACATCATCTAGGTCAGAGGTTAGTAGGTCAATCTACAGAACGAATGATAACAGGTAACTCTGGACTCAACGGGGAATAGCACTAGTGTATCATAACAAAATATTGCTGAAATGAACGAGATTCACGGCAGATAATGCGTTATTTAGTGGCTGCGTTTCAGTGCCCCAGTCACTTACTATATGGATATACGCGGTGCTCCGCTGGATATGAATATCTTCCGAAGGACTCCAAATGACACCAAAGTTATATGGGTGATTAAACGATTGTATTTTATGCCAGAAATAAGGTCCAAGTTGTAAATAAAAACCCAACCCACAGGCTGCTCCCAGGGGGTCCGAATGGGTGGCTGCCCACTGCTCCGAATGTGTCCGCTACTCTTTGCGTGGATGCGTTCGAAGCAGAGATGATAAAATGGGGGATACAATTTGTTTATTTTATTTTTAAACTAATCTCACTAGAGTCAGTGTTAAGACACATAAGCGAAGAACATCACGATGAAAGTGGCTTTAGTGGCTACCTCCTCTGGGGAAAGCACTACACTTTTCTGACAAGCAGTTTTACATGTTGCACTTTATAATAATAGAGCAGGGTTAAATATAGATGGATTAAAAAAAAAAAATAACGCAGCTGTAAAAGATCAGTTTCAAATGTTAACTTGCCCGAAGATGATAATAACATTCTAACTTGAATAAACTGTTACAGAACTAAACAAAGGGACTGGTAATTTGTGGCTTGTTTAAAAAAAAAAGATAAAAAATTGTTGACAGCCTCCGATAATTTCCTCTCCAGGCCTGAGCTGGGATCATTCCCAATGACTTGGTTTCATCTGGCCTGCCTAGAAAGCGATGCGCTTTTATCAGAATGCACTCCCGGTTATTACCATGTGTCTCTTATTAGATGTTTTATGTAATACGCATCCTCCTAGCAGCAAGCATGCCCGTTGGATGACAATTACAGTCAGTTGAGTTAAAAAAAGAAATTTGCTGCAATGAAAGCTATGATTAAGACCATCCAGGGTAGATGCAATCAATATGCTCTTACCGACGCTGCTTTGTAGTATAAGCTGCGATGGCTGCAGAAATTACAACAGCATGATTACAAGACTAATTGGACATAACAGAGTAATTGTGAGTTAAACCACCACAGCCGCAGTGGTATGAGGAACATCCGCTGGAAACACCGAGGATGAGTGTACCGCTGCTGAGCTGGCTTTTTCCTCTAAACAGCTTGTAATAATGTCAGCGGTGCAGGCAGAACTCACATCGCGACCCCTCTGCAACCTGACACACCCACATCCCTTCGGTGCGACGCACAACAGCTGCTCTGAAACAGATGAACGGTGAGGCAAAGGAACCCGTCTGACCGTTTACCTCCAACATCATCCATCATCCATGACAGCCCTCCATCATTGCTCATATTAATAAAGCCATCCCATCAATATTGTGGGCTGGGCGATATTCCCCGGAGTGCTGCTCTTGGTCCTGGTGTCTTTGTATAAATGTGTACCATAAATCTAACCTCCCAATGAATGACTTCTCATAGTCTGCAGAGATGGTTATTAGAGAGAATCTGAATGGGTTTTAATGGGGTTCCTAAACATGCAGTAGCACATATAGGGAAATAATGCAATATGTGCAAAAATCTATATATGTTATACACAGTCCTATATCCTTTATATGATAGAACAAACCTGGAAAAATCTGAAAATTACCTGCACTAGAGGGAATAAAATTTGTGCAAGGAAACGTTGAATCCTTCATCATTTAATTTGGTTAACAATCATCAACATGTCAACAAGCTGACAGTAAAAATATAAGAATTTGCTCAAGCTTTTCCCACCATACTTTAAAAAAGGTCAGCCCGGACCTGGTTGCAATCTTGCACATTGCTTTAGCAGTTCAGTCTCAAAATGTAAGGTTTCACCTTGGTGCGGCGCTGGAAGAAGGTCATGGAGGCATCAAAGTAAAAAAATATGCTTGAATGTTCTCTCGGAAATGTGCGAATAAGAAACAAATACCATAAATCATGCTCATCATGGGGTGACTGATACTCACAAGTTTCAGTAAAGTCAAGTTTTTCAGCATCCCTTGTTATGGGCTGACGCCTAAGAGAAATGAATACCCGATAGTTGCGTACGGAGATCACAAAAACCATTGGGGATTATCATCTGATAACGATGACTACTCATACCCAATTTCATTTTAATCTGTAAACGCGAAAATTTGACGAATGTTTACAAGATTCAGTAAAATCTGGGTGTCAGTTTCATTATTACCCAAGGATCATATTAAAAAGAAGGTCACGAGGACACCACGAGGAAGGGTAAATCACCGAGGACAATGCTGTGGGGGTAAAAAAATAACTTGTGGAGTGTCTAAAATCCTCGGTGGACCATAAATACTGAATAATTTAAGACTCAAGAGTCAAGATATCCAGTGGTGGACCGAAGGGAGCTGACTTCACTGTCGGGTCTAGAGGTCACCAACATGATTCAGAGTTACCCTTTGGGAACCATCAATATGAATACCAAATTTGTGTAAGTTGCACTGATATCTGTCAAAATATATTGAGATATATATTTGACACCATAATGTAGAAGAATGTAGAAGATCCTGTGAGCTTTCTGTCAAATTTCACAGGGGGTGGGTGTATGTCATACAATTTAACTGTGTACAGTAACTTACACATATTGTACGTATATCAGAGATAACTCCATGGACTATATTCTGAGATGCTTTTTCTGCATTAGTAAACTGTAAAACAATATAGACTTTGCAAACAGTCAGTCGGACCAGATGCTAATGTTACATCATTGTGTTCAAACCAAGTGTTCCATGCTGTTGTGTAGCCCTCAGGAAAGCTAGGGTACAAAAGTGCTCCACCCCTGGGATGCTAGCTTGTCACCATTGAACAGCAGTGTACTTCTGTTCTGTGGAAATATAGGTCTGAAGCAGATTATATAAGTGTTAGTTTTGAAAGTCTGTGAGGCATCTCCTTGACGCGGATGTGACTAGAATAAGGCGTTTGTTGGAGCTCTGTGCAGAACTTCTGAAAGCAGCGCATTTCTTAGATGTAATCTCCTTTGCCCGGATGAAAGGCCCAGTCATAACGGACCATCTCCTGCTTATGAGGCCTCTGTGGAGCAGGTCTGTAGCTTAGAAGGAGATTACAATGGATTTACTCCTGATCTCACACACTCCTTTGCAACTCCACGCCCCCACTACCTTCACCTCCCAAAAGTACCACTCTTGTGTGCGATTGTCCCCGGCTTTGTTATAGGTATGTGGAGCAATGGCTGATTTGTGATGAGATCGAAAGCCTTAAGCCAAAGTGGAAGGCATGCTGTGTGGTCAATCACACAATCAACATGGATTCATGTTCCACACAACAACGCACAACTGACAAATAGCGATTATTTCTCTTGGCTTAGGAGTCTGTGGAAATCTGGGTCACTTCATGATAATGGGGTGAGGATGCAGTCATAAGGATGAGGTCACACTGGGGAATCGTTCAAATCCCCCCCTGCTTTGCTGATGAAAACCCCCGTCGTCTCTCCACAGAAATGCAATATAGGTCATCCTGCAAGTATCTGTGTGCAGCACATTCAGTGGAGGGTGGCGCTGGGGTTGATGATGAATAATTAATGTGAGCGAGTAGTTGGTGAAATAATCCAATGTGCACCAAATCAACGGGATGAGCAACACCTAGCTGTGCTTGCAGCGCAGCCTCAAAGGGCATGTATCAAGGGACCAGGCTAAGTTGTTAGTGATTAGTCATGTTTGTTACTACAGACATCAGGAATCTCCCTTACGGATGAAGTACAAAGAGCAAGAGGAGGAGGCAAGACTTTCATCATGTCGCCTCACTGTATTTAGTTGAATTCAACATGACAACACATTTGCATGTGGAGTATTAATTTCAAGAAAAAAAATGTCACGCACCAACAACTACCGTAAATCAAGCTGAAAATAACCTTTTAGTAGTTAGAGGTTTAAATAGGAAACTCTGTGGGTATAGCCCATCAGAAACTTGCTTGTTTGTGTAAACAACCAGAAACTGGTGCAGCTAAGTTCCAAGAAAAGAGGGATAAAGGAAGCCATCTATGTCAGATTGGAAAAAACCTTCTCTAAAAAGAGGAGGTGGATTGAGATTTAATCTGCCATCAATTTACAATACAGTTTTAACTTCTGTCCCCAAGAAGTTTCAACCCCATTCACATCTTGAGACTGGAGACTCTGACTGACAAAGGGTCGTTAGCACACCATTCGTAGGACAAAAGGACAGGGACAAACAGTCCCCCCTCAACGACAGGTAAATATCTAACTGTTAATGGAAATTAGCTGCACCAGTTTCTGGTTGTTTACACAATCAAGCAAGTTTCTGATGTGTTACCCACAGAGTTTCCTATTTAAACCTCTAACTTCCCACCAGTCCCTTAGAACTGAAGAAGCTACTTGGATGCACGCAAAGCCCTGATTTAGCAGACTAGCCAGGTGTTTGAGTGTTAGACCGAGAACATGGTTCATCGTGGAACACTTCCACCAGGCTCCAGACGAATTTCATGTTGTCTGCTGTGTTTTTTTTTTTCATCTTCTGTATTACTCCTGTATATTTAACCGGCTATATACGTATATACATATACCGTATATACGGATATACGGTAAGTTCCCATTTTGTCTGATTCTGGTAGATCAGTTAGCTCAGTTGCAGACACAAAACATAGCATTCATCTGTATCCACGTTTATGACTGATCTGTTTAATATCCACATCTTTTAGCTTTGCTTCAGTCGGCATTGACTCCATTGTTTCACGTTCACCAGCTCGTCTCCGGAAATGTACGGCACATAATGATTTCATGATATCCACACACCACCACCACCCCCTCCAACCTCCCCTTTACAAATACACATTTCAGATTTCCAGTAATGACTTCTGCGCTCAAAGAGACTATGTGTACAGAACCCCCTGAAATAGGGACATCTTCTTCTTTGCACTCTTTGTGTGAATTTCCATCTGACCAAGACATTTCTGTTTTAAGCAAAGTGTCTGGAACTGCTCAACGTGCGACAAACATGGCAGATAAACGTCGGATTTTCAGAGAGACGGGTCGTTGATTGGTTTGTGGAATACAACAAAAACTGCGACAAACTCAAGGCTGCCTTTTCACTGAGGTACATACCTCCATCCATTCTCCTGGTCTTTGATGAAGTGTAATCAGCTTGTTTCATTTGTTAAGACTGCATAACTTGTTTTCTCATGTCTTCACTCCAACAATGTCGGACGCGTCGGAACATCTTAAAGCTCCTAAAGACTTCAGTGAACAATTATGTTAAGAGTGCAAATCTAAAACTCTCTTTCAGTTTCACATAATTTAACAAAAAATGTTTAATTGAGGATTTATGCTCTTATTGTTATGCTCTTATTACAAGTTGTTTTTGCAGTTTTTAGAGGCCTTGTCTGCAGGAAATAAAGCAAGTACTGATCTGAGAATGAAGACATCGAACAGGGATGAAGATAAAATGAGCCAAAGCACCCCGAAGAGCCCTTCCCATTACAGAATAAATGAAGCAGAGGAATTGTTTGAGTTCTTCTAAATGTTGACTTGAGAGGATGCCATTACTTCCGCATGCATACAAATCATGCCCTTGAATATTTTGTTGCTGAATGTTTTATTAATTTTTTTTTTCTTCTTTCTAGTATCGTGACCTTTATTCTGACATAATACCTGTCTGGTAAGCGGTGATAACGTGTATTACGGGAGTTCATTTCACTGTTAGTTTTGTAACCTTTGTCTGCAGACGCTCGCAGCATACAAACTTAGGAGGCCTCCGATGCTTCCACTCAGCTCTTTAATATGACCGCTCTTTAAAATGCAGCCTCTACCTTTGCAAGTTCCCGCTATATCGTTACGCCCGACACCAGAGGGAAAGGAGATTCTGGAGAGGACTTTATTGATAAAAACGTAACCATAATGTAACATGACACCACACTGATTGTCATGCCAGTCACATAAACAGCGTGAATGTACTTAAACATGTTCAAAATGGTGACCACATCTCAGAAATGTAAGATTTTATGTTTTTTTTTTTTTTTTTGGTAGTGACAAAATTATGGAGCGGCGAGTAGCCAAGAGGTGTCTGGAGAAGTGGGTCTAATTTTTTTCTTTTGTGCCCACCCAGAAAAGGATAAACACCACTGTGATATAAACAGTACCATATAAGAGTTCTTTCATCAGAAAGTAGTATTCTTGTTTGATTTCCAGGTATAAAATTTTAAAAGAGCCGGCGATCCGGCGATTCCAATCTAAGAAATAAATTTGCTTTTTTGTGTGCTTATTTGGGTTGGCGAATATGTGCTCATATTGTTGGCCAGGTAAGCAGTGCAACACATACACACGCTAAACAAGAGATTTTAAACAAAAGACTTCCTGTCACAGCAGACTTTTAAACATGTTAACAGACCGTCTGCCCCTGTCCTACACTATATTCCAGACAGACTTGCCTCCTGCAGGGGTTTTCACACTGCACTGTCTGGAAAGCACAGAAGAGACAACACATGGTCTCTTCAACCTGGTCCCTGTGTACTTTCTAGGATCATACTCTGAAGTGTAGAGAGGCGCTGATGTTGAGTTATTAAGTAAAGTAATAGAGTAATAGAGTAAACTCTCTACTGTGCTATCAGCTCTCTGATTTTCCAGGTCAGCAAGCTCAGGGAATATGAAAGAGGGCTTTCCTTTTACAATTCATGATTTAGCTGAAACTGTCCTTCTCTAGTCAAAGAAGAGTCCTTATCTGTTTAAGTTAAGACATTTAAAGGGGAATTACCATTTTTTTTACAACCTGGACCTTATATCTGGCATAAAATACGATCGTTTACTCACCCATATAACTTTGGTGTCATTTGGAGTCGTTCGGAGAATATTTAGATCAGCGTATATCCATATAGTGGGAGTGACTGGGGCACCGAAACGCAGCCTCTAAATAACGCATTATCTACCGCGAAACTCGTTCATTTCACCAATATTTTGTCATGATATGCTAGTACTATTACCGTTGAAACTCCAAATGACACCAAAGTTATATGGGTGAGTAAACGATCGTATTTTATACCAGAAATAAGGTCCAGGTTGTAAAAAACGGTAATTCCCCTTTAAGTTGCTTGATAATGCTATTATGCTACTGATGGTGTTGCTCTGCATGTCAGTGTTGAACCCCACATCTTTATTCCTTGCAAGCTGCTTCTACAATGACCAAATCAAACACCAATACACCAATATAATCCTGCAGCCCAGTGATGTTCCCATGTTTTTTTTGTTGTTGTTTTTCTTGACCAAATGGTAGGTTATTCAAAACACGGCTTCAGTTTCCCTCATGTACAGATGCAAAATAACCACCGTCCATCCTATCTGCAGCAGGTTTCCTGGCTCTTGGAACCGCTTTCTCGTTCAAGTAAACACACTTTGGTATAGAATTACTTCTGATATTCGGCTGATAGCAGTCATTCTGGTTCAAACGGTCACTTTAGTGCAGTGTATCCAATTGTTCAAGTTTTCAAGTTGTAAGGTTTCAAGGTTTGTATTGCCGTCATTCAACCATGTTATAAAGACGAAGCTTGTAATAAATAAATAAATAATAAATAAGTAGAATACAGTGTCTTATACAGAGACAGACTGTACGACAGTCTGTGAAAGCTTTGCGGGGGGTCGTGCAGCATTTTGTTGGCCCACTGTGGGATAAATTAAAGGATTATCTATCTACACTTTGTGTACTCAGCTCTGTAAAATCACTCCTCTCTTAGGTATAACTCTCTTTTTGTCTTCCTTCAAACACTGATATCTCGTCACATCGTTCATGGCCCTTTTTTTTCCCGGTGTGTCCCACACAGTTGGTGCTAGTTGGGCCTCTTTTGCTGGCATTTCAGCTGACTGAGCAAATGAAAGTAATGTATTCATGTATTATAAACATGTAGACGCAAATATTTCGACACCAACTGATCTATATGATTCAGCTCTGTACAAAGGTCTATAGCGCTTCCCAGTTTCCCAGCCTCTCTAGCTAATAGTAGCTCTTCCTCTTTCCAGGAAGAGATATTTCTTTACACCCACGCAAAGATCGTATGTGCCAGTTGGCCACTGGCTGCTGTGCTTGAGGTATGTTCAAGTACAACTTTTTGACACAGACGAAGTGAGGCGGTGTAACAGACAGCCTTCGTCGGCAGTCATTTTCGTTGTGTGTCTATACCTTGAGATATCTGTCAACATGTCTGTCACTGTCGGGGTCATAGACTGTGTAAAGATGGACATGGAACAGCTCCTCGAAAGTGAAGCCAAAGCAAGTAGAGGTCCTCCTGGTGTCTGGCTCCGGTGTAGGTCATAACATCCACCCCCTCCATGTTAGTGGATGGTGTATAATCCAACATTTCTTTGAAACTGGTGGAGGTAGAGGAGAGTGAAACGAAGATGTGAGTGACTCTGGAAGAAGTGTGACTCTGGCTCCAAATCCGCAAGATGGCACCGCCCGTATCCCCGGGAAAGTAGCATTGGTTTCTCCAATGAGAGGAAGTGGAGTCCATATTTATGTACAGTCTATGGTAGGGGTCCTTTCTTTCCCAGCATGCCATTGGTACAAACGAGCACTTTTTGTGAATCTGAAGTGGATAGCTGATCTGTGGGATTACATTATGGTCATTTTGCAGTTGCTGGGTAGGTAACTGTTGAGAAACGTAATCACTTTTAAATGAGTAATGCATAATTGATTACTCATTACTACTGATTACTACATTACTACTCATAACTATTGAAATTGAAAAACTATTGCTAGTAAACTGTTTCTGGTAATAAAACATGAGATGCATTTAGTATAAAGGGAGGATAATGAATACATTCTAGATTTGTTTCAGTTTAGTCTCGACAAGATGTAAAAGATTTATGAGATACAGCCCATCAGAGATGATTTAAACCTTTGTATCAGGTAAGATCCAGGAAAAGCACTCACATTTTCATATGACAGCAGGAGTAGTCTGCGGATTGCACTTCTTTCTTTTTTATCTTTTTATTTATGTTTAACCTGGACTTCACAGTGCGAACGCCGTGAGCGCGTTGAATTATTTATGTGCTGTGCTGCTAACTACTGGCCTAAATTTTGAGTTTGCTTCCCGTATGCACACATCGGACCGCTGATGTAACATGAGTTCAGCAAGGACATGAAGTTCTAGCCCCAACTTTTATTTTATCACCATAATGAGGAGGCAAATTTCAATGTCACAGGAGCCGGCTTGAGAAACTAAGGGTCACCATAAACAACAAAAGCTAGGACATTATGAGACCCAGGAGATAAATAGGAGCTGCAGAAAAAAGCATTCTTGTTAGAGAACACATGTTTCGCTTGTATCCCCTGTGTAAAGGTCAGAGTGAGACAGAGTAATGGTTCTTGCATATTCATTGCTGTGCATCTTCACGAGCATGGGGGACCCCCACATCATTTACGATGGTGAAATTATGTACTCAGTTGCTGCGCGGGGAAAAGCAGAGTTATGAGTTCCAGTGTTATGACTTTCCAGGGTCTAATGAAGACATCACTTTGCCGCTGAACTGTGTAACTGTTGCTGTTTCGTGCCATATTTAAAGACATTACTGAACATTTGGACACATTCTGAGAGCCCAGGCAACTTTACATCATGTTTTATAGTCGCATCGTCACAATTAGTGCTGCCTTTAACTCGTTTCCTTACGGATCTTTAAACTGGGCGTCCTTAATAGATATTAAATTATTTTATGGATTTTATTTCATTCGCGTCCAGTGAGCTGTTAGTACACTGACGGATTTCTGGCACAGCTTACAATAATTTAATCACTTAATTTCACAATAGGACACGTAAGCCAGCTAATTAGAGCATAAATCGAGAGTTACGTATGTAACTACGGTTCTATGAATCCTGGATGACCGCCAGAGGCGGTGCTTCAGCACTGAATGTCTCCATCTCGCGCATGCGCAGGTCGAGTGTTTATACCAACAGAGTCACCTGTGACCCCCGATGACACCGGCTAACCTATATCTTCCGGTGACATCAGAGGATCTGTTCCTGCAGAATCTTCTCGCGAAACCACAAGGATTCTGAGTGACAGAACGCTCTGGCGGTCATCCAGGATTCATAGAACCGTAGTTACATACGTAACTCTCGTTCTATTTCATCCTTACTGACCGCCAGAGGCGGTGCTTCAGCACTGGATGACCCATAACGACAAAGTCACGAGGAATGCCAATACATACCTCAATGAGAGGAGGCAGTAGAGGTGGGCAACAGGGCCACACCCAGCGGATGGGGAGTGGCCACATTCACCCGATAGAATCTGGAGAAGGTAGTTGGTGATGCCCACGATGCTGCATCACAGATGTCCTGCAGGGGCACGCCTCTCAGAGCCGCCCATGATGTAGAGACAGCCCTAGTAGAGTGGCACCTCACCCCAGATGGCGGGGGGCGACCACTGTGTCTATATGCCTGGGTAATGACATCCACAACCCAGTGCGACAATCGCTGTTTGGAGAGAGCGCAGCCTTTCCTAGGACCACCATGACAAAGGAACAGCTGTTCTGACCGTCTCATGCTTGCGGTCAAAGATACATAGACTCTCAGAGCCCGCACAGGGCACAACAGTCCTAACCCGTCCTCCCCTGCAGGGGGAATAAACTGTGCCAGGTGGATAGGTCGGTTAAGGTTCGACGATGACAGAACCTTGGGAAGAAAAGCCGTATTCGGCCACAGAGTGACCCCCGAGCCATCTGAGTTCCATCTCAGACATGAATCACTCACAGAGAGAGCATGTAGCTCCCCAACACGCTTCGCTGAAGTGATGGCGAGGAGAAAAGCAGTCTTAGCAGACACCCACTTCAGCTCCGCCTGCGCCAGGGGCTCAAAAGGAGGCAGACACAAAGCGTCCAGCACCAGGGGCAGATCCCATGCTGGAGCTCTCTGTGCCTGTGGGGGTCTTAACCTCAAGGCTCCCTTTAGAAAAAGTGACACGAGTCTTTGGCCCCCCACGGTGTTGCCATCAACCCGGGCATGTCGAGAGGAAATGGCTGCCACGTATACCCTCAGAGTAGCCGGGGACCGTCCGCCATCCAAAAGTGACTGTAAAAACTCCAGAATTTTCGGAATTGTACAGTGCACGGGGTCCTCACCCCTGCTCGAACACCATACAGAAAACAGCCGCCACCTGTTCTCATACTGCAACCGGGTAGAAGGCGCCCTAGCATTCAGTATGGTATGTTGGACAGTGTCCGAACACCCTGTCAGCAGCGGGTCGGGCCCTGCAGTGGCCAAACCCAAAGCTGCAGGCGCTGAGGTTCGGGATGCCAAATCCGGCCCCCTAACTGAGACAGGAGATCCATCCTGTCGGGGAGACGCCAGGGTGAGCTGCGGCAGAGCCTGTGCAGCAGAGGAAACCATGTCCTCCCCGGCCAGAAGGGGGCTACCAACAGCAGCTTGTGGCCCTGCTGGAGGACCCTCTGCAGTACTTGAGGAATCAGAGGGATTGGTGGAAAGGCATAGAGAAGACTCTCCGGCCAATCGTGGGCGAGAGCATCCTGGCCCAGAGGGCTGGTCTCCCCTGTCAAGGAGAACCAGAGGGGGCAATGGGTCGACTCCTCTGTGGCAAAGAGGTCCACCTCTGCCCTGCCAAAAACGTCCCAGATGTTGAGCACCACCTCGGGATGAAGCCGCCACTCCCCCGGCGGAGGCTTGCCACGGGATAGGAAGTCTGCGGTCCGGTTCCGTTCTCCCGGCAAGTACATCGCCCTCATGCTGGCTAGGTGGGGAGCCGCCCACAACAGGAGGTCCCGGGTCACCTGCAACAGCCGTGCTGACCTGGTTCCCCCCTGGTGGTTTATGTGAGAGACGGCTGAGACATTGTCCGTCCGTACTAGCACATGCCTCGCTCTCAGGAACGGAAGAAAAGACTGCAGTGCCATGTGCACTGCCCGAAGCTCCAGCACGTTGATGTGCTCCGAGCGGTCCCGTGCAGGCCACAGCCCGCGAGCTGTCCGGTTCTGCCACACAGCACCCCACCCTGAGAGGGAGGCGTCCGTTGTGACAGTCTCCCGACGGGATGCAATAGAGCCCATGGGCATGCCCCGAAGGAGAAATGACCTCTCCCTCCATGGAGCCAGAGCAAGGAGGCAACGCCGTGACACCTTGAGTTTCCTGTGCCGGTGCCACTTGGCGTCCAAGTGAAAGCTGTTCAGCCACCTCTGAAGGGGACGCAGCGACAGCAACCCTAAGGGGACCACAGTGGCAGCAGCCGTCAGCTTGCCTAAGAGGCGCAAATACAGGACATAGCGCAAACAGCGGCCCTCCCGAAAGAGGAGAAGGAGGCGGATGATGTCGTCCACGCGCCGGGGAGATGGACAGGCCTTCATGGCAACGGCATCCAGAGTCATCCCCAGAAAGAGTGTACTCTGTGAGGGGACCAGGCAGCTCTTCAGAAAATTCACTCTGAGACCGAGCTGGGTCACATGTGAGAGGAGAATCGCCGTGTCCCGGGTCACTTGAGACCGGGATGGCGCGCAAATCAGCCAGTCGTCCAGATACGGCAGAATCTTCATGCCCCGCGACTGCAGGGGTGAGAGGGCTGCCGCCACACACCTGGTGAACACCCGTGGAGAAAGGGAGAGGCCGAACGGGAGCACCCTGAACTGAAAATGGCGGCCCTGGAAGGCAAACCGCAGAAAATGTCTGTGGTGTGGTGCTATGGGGACATGAAAGTACGCATCCTTCAGGTCTACCGAAGTAAACCACTCCCCTCTGGCAACGGTACACAGGACCTCTGCAGTGCTGAGCATGTGAAACCGCAAGACCTTGAGGAACCTGTTGAGTCCCCTCAAGTCGAGGACAGGGCGGAGTCCGCCGTCTTTCTTTTCGACAAGAAAGTAAGTCGAATAGAACCCCCCGGGTGATGACAGGGGGTCTACCGGCTCGATGGCACCCTTGTCCAGGAGGGCGGACAACTCCTGGTTGAGGGTGTGGGCTTTTGCCGGGTCGTGTATGATGGTCATCTTGACCCGGCCGAAGGCTGGGGGCCGGCGTCGGAACTGAAGTTTGTACCCGTGGGTTAAGGTGGAAATCACCCACGGGTCCGTGGTGGAAGCAGCCCAGTGGCTGAGCTGCTGCTGGGAAAAACAGCCGACGACCGGCCCCAGGCTCTCAGCGCCTGGTCCCCCGGCCTCTAGAGGCCCTGGGGGGACGACGGGCTGCATCGAAAGCCTGAGGTTGTCTAGAGGGCAGTCATTCAGGGGCTCGAAAGCCCTGAGCCCCTCGTTGAACAGACTGTTGAGCCGGTCGCTGAGACCTAAGGTGGCCACTGGGGAAAGTCTGTGGCTGAGAGCGTCGCTGGGGGGCAGCTGAAGAACCCCCCGGCCTGCCGGGAGGAGGCATACTCCTGTGAAGCCCAGAGAGCTGCTGTCGAGTCTGTCTGGCCTGGACTGTGCGCTCAAGCGCCTCTAGAGCAGCCGACCCGAAAATCTCACCGGGTTCCACTGGGACACTGCGGAGGTTTCTCCGGCACGTCTCAGTGAGAGGCGACTGTGCCAGCCACACCTGGCGGCGAGCCTGGACGAGAGTGGACATCAAGCGCCCCAGTTCTCTGGACATCAGAGCAAAAGCCTGCAGAGACGCGTCACTGAAACTGTGGACAGACGCGTCCAGCGTAGCATCCTGCAGGGATGCAGAAAGAGCCAGCATCAGATGCGACAGGGAATTGCCGATGCGTCCCATACGTGCCGCTGCGTCATAAGCTTTAGAGAGCAGATCATCTGTAACCCGACACTGGGGGCGAGGACACCTGGCATCTGGCCTCAGAGCCTCATCAGGCGAAACGATGAGAGCCGCTATAGTCGGTTCAACCGCTGGCATGCGGGCCAAGCCAAACTTGGCTGCGTCCTGCATGGCAGCCAGGGTCCGGCCATCAGATGTTGCATGAGAGAGGACTCTAGTATCCCTCCAGCATGCGTGCAGCTCCCTCAGGTATTCGTCTGACGGAGGCACAGTAAAGGTGGCAGGGACTGGGCCCCGCCTGAAAAAAGCACTGGCAGGAGCCGGCTGAGCTTGTGGAACATCCAGCTGCAGGCGGGCCAGGGCCATACGAATGATGGCACCCATAGAGCTATCCTCAGACCCAGCAGCACAACTGTGGGTTGAGGAGCGGGAGCTCTCCCCAGAGCCATGCTTGGAGGTAATGTCCTGGGGAACCACGTCCGCCCCACAGTCAGCGAACTCAGTGGCTGATGCCGCCACGGAGAGCACATCATCCTCTGGATCGAACACGGCCGCAGGAGGAGCAGGAGCACCAACCTCCCCTGCACCAGTCCCAGACTGGATGGCTAGGAAGAGGGACTTCACCTGGTTCAACTCCTCAGTCAGCTGGTCCACCTTGGAGGCCAGTTTAGACTCCTTGGCCCCCCTCCCGGAGGAGGCACCCACGGTCTCAGCCCGCCGTCTAGGTCGCCTAGGCTGAGTTGGCATTCGCTGGGCTGGAGTCAACTGGTCCGGCCCCGGAACATGGCCCAGCAGGTGTTCAGCCTCAGCCAGTCTGGCAACCCGCACTGCCCGGGGCATGAAGCTACAGTTCATGCATGGATCCTCCGAAAGCCCCTCCCTCAGGTGTTCAAGGCCAAGGCACGAAGGACACATATCATGACCATCTTCAGGCTGCAGAGAAGCCAGACAGGCCGAGCAAGAGTGGTCACCAAACATGGTGACAACAACTGAGAAAACAACAGATGCTGGGAGAGGGAGCGAACGCACTGCCTTCACCAACAGGTGTTGCAACAAGGGCGACAGCACACGCCTATGCTGGGAGCGGGAGCGAGAGCACTACCTTCACCAGCAAGTCAGCTTGCTGTGCAAAAAAACAAAACAACCCAAGTAGGCCGAGCGAAAAACGCTGGTAAAACTACTTTTCCAAGGTAATAATATACACCTAAAGTGGGAGCGGGAGCGCACACACTGCCTTCACCACTACAGGGAACAACAACGAAAAACGGGCTACAACTTAGCGGATAACGGCGGTACAAATGTCGGGAGAGGGAGCGAGTACGCTGGCTTCACCAACAAATCAAACTACAACGAAAGACGGGTACAACCAACGGTGTACCGATACACAGGCAATAGGTCAAGCGGGCAACGCAGACCGCTAATGCCCGTAAATAATTACACAAATGTCGGGAGAGGGAGCGAGTACGCTGGCTTCACCAACAAATCAAACTACAACGAAAAACGGGTACAACCAACAGTGTACCGATACACAGCCAACAGGTCAAGCGGGCAACGCGACCGCTAATGCCCGAAAATAATAACACGAGCGTCGGGAGAGGGAGCGAGTATCACGCCGTCACCAACCTTATAACAAACGACTAAAACAAATACTCAAGGGTGTCCGCGGTAAACCGCAACAAACCTCCCGTCTCAGCTCGTCGCAGCCTTTGGAGGGCGCAGCTCGCAGCTCCGACAACGTTGTCGCAAGGCTACCGGCGACGAAGCAGCAGTGAAGTACACGCTTAGTTCAGCTAGAACTTACTGACATACGTCTACCTGCAAAAGCGAGAAGATGAAAAGGAACAGATCCTCTGATGTCACCGGAAGATATAGGTTAGCCGGTGTCATCGGGGGTCACAGGTGACTCTGTTGGTATAAACACTCGACCTGCGCATGCGCGAGATGGAGACATTCAGTGCTGAAGCACCGCCTCTGGCGGTCAGTAAGGATGAAATAGAACCAACACAAGCAATATCGTGATGCAAAACGGAGCTGCTTTAGAATTTCCAGTTTTGGATTGAGAACAAACTGAATATTTTCCCACTTAGTAAATCAGATGTCAGAAAATCACATACATGCTGATATGTATTTTTCTCAATTTTAACCAACTATAAAGTCAACAATAGTTGACAATATGACATGCTGGTCTTCGAATACATTTCCTGGAACTGGTTTACAACATGTTATACCTCGTTACTTCCCAAACACATGTCCATACAAGTAATAACATACATTTTTATTTGATAAAATCATCATATATTTGTGTTTTCTCACTGGGCTGCCCGCGTAGATTAGGCATTTCCACTTCAGCACTCCATTAGTGTATGATCCTGTCATTCAGCACGCTGAGAGTGACAGGCTGCTAAGCATCAGGAAATTGCTGTGCTTGACAAAACATTGACTCATCTGAGAGCGAAAAACCCCAAATGTCTGTCTTGGCTGCAGCTCAGTGGCGCTGTGTCAGTACTAAAGGTCAGAGGTTCAGTCTGTTCGCCGCAGTTCGGGTTCCTAAAGCCGAGTCACGCAGGAATCAACATTGCACAAGACAGCAGTGGCCCAGGGCCATGCTGAGAGCGCACGTCTTACGAAGTGGAAAAATGCAGTAAGGGAGATAAACAGCCTAGCGTCCTCATGGTGTGAGGTGAGTGAGAAAATATTATCAACATCAAACACAACACCTAATATCCTTGCATAATGAGAAGAAGAATACAATTTATTTGTGGATGCCCTTCAAAGCACTCACGGTCACCTTACAAAAAACAGCAAACACCATAAGAATTGAAGAATTCAGTAAAAATAAAAGCAGAATCAAAAAGTATATAGAAATGAGGTAAAGGGAAAACAGGTCAAAGAGAGTAAGCAGTTCCAAAAATATGTGTTTTGAGTCTGGATTTAAAGGTTGTCAGAGAGTCTAAGTTTGGGATGCCAGGTGGGAGAGTGTTCCAAAGGCGTGGAGCTGAGCGACTGAGTAACTCAGCTGAAACCCATGGAGGATGGTCGAGCATGTGGTGCAATAAGTTGGACGGCCGATGATCTAAGGGTACTGGAGGGTGTGTATAGTTGTAGAAGTTCAGACAAATACAATGGACTTTGTTTGTGAAGAGCCTTGATGGTAAGTAACAGGATCTTGTACTCAATGTGGGGCTTTATGGGAAGCCAGTGCAGCTGCTGAAGAACTGGGGTGATGTGGTCTATGGAGGGACTGCAGGTGATGATACGAGCTGCAACGTTTTGGACCAGTTGAAGTTTATGGAGACATTAAGAAGGTAGACCAAAAAGAACCTAGTTACAGTAGTCGATGCGTGATGTGGCGAGGGTGTGGACAAGAATGGCAGTGGTATTCTGCGCTAGGGATGGGCAAAGTTGATTTATGTTGCAGAGGTGGAAATAAGTAGACATTAATATCGGCTTCTGTAGATAAAGTACTGTCAAGGATGACACCCAGACTCTTAACCTGAGGGGAAGCAAGTATAGTGGATTGATCAATATTAATGAGAAACTGTCATCTTTGGCTAGAGTGGACTTAGAGCTGAGGACTTCTGCTTTATTGCTGTTCACCTGTGGAAAGTTGCAGGAGACCAGGATTTAATTTCAGTTAGACAGGTGGAGAGGGTGGGATTGTGGTGTCATCCGCACATGAGTGTAAATGTATCTTGTATTTTCATGGAAATTGCTGCCAAGGAGGAATAAGGTAAATGATGAACAGTAGGGGACCCAGAACGAAGCCCTGGGGGACTCCTCTGGTAACGGGTGAAGAGTGAGATCTAAAGTTTTTAAGATGAACAAACTGCGGTGGGAAAGATAAGATTCTTACCAGTTAAGATGAGTGTAAGTTTGTGGGAGATAGTATCGAAGGCTGCACTTAGGTCGAGGAAAAAAAAACTTGTTTCACCAGGGAATTATTTTAAATAGTGTAAATTAGGCATCTGAACATCTGCAGGGTAGGCATGTCACATTTAAGACCATTTCTTAAGAGCGCTTTGATGAAATTGAAACTTCTAACTGCTTAAATGCAAATATATAATGTGTAGATAAGTACATATAGTGCATACAATCACTAGAAAAGCAGTACTGATGAGTTCAACCCATCCTATGTGCATATTCAGCCACCTATTTGTATAGGATGGGGGCCGGATAACTTTGTTGCTATGGCTATCATCCACTGCTACACTAAATAAACTTTATGTTCCCAATCCAAGAAAATGTAGACCTGTGTGTTAAAACTGTTGAGGATGAGTGGAACAATGTGGAAGATGTTTGGGACCACCGTGTCAGGGAGGTGAGCGAGAACATTTAGAAGAACCAAATTTAGAAGCTGTTATTGCTGCCAAAGACGTCCTGAAAGAAGGGTCTAAATACTTTTGTGAATGAGCGATGTCAGATCTGAACTACACTCGAAAATTAAGTCGAGAATGTAATAAAGTATGTAACATTTAATGGGATTTACATACTCTCCACACAGTGACCTGTTTTCTTGTTCAGGTTGTTACTGATTTGAGAATTCATGCACTGAGTCATGGTGCATTCATGCGCTGGTGCAAGCCACTGAAACCTGAGCTATGTGGGAGTTGGCTTCTGTACAACAGCACATCAATGAAATCCTTGGAAATCAAACCCAGACGACACAGAGTAAACAAACACGACTGTGGAAGGGAAATCATGAATGCGACTGCCTTGTGCATTGAACTGTGAAAAACTGAGCAGTCCTGTGTGTTGCAGCGGCAACTATTGTTGTTGTAATCACATTTTTATTCATACCATGGGTTTGAGAGTAAGATTCAAGTCTGCCTCTGGTGCCTAGTTAAGGTTCAGAGATGTGCATGTGTGTGTGCGTGGGGGGGTGATCATAGCCAGCAGGGAAGGCAGCTGGAGCCCTCCTGAGACGTGAGCCTATGACCCTGAAATCATGCGCTCCGAGGCTCCCAAACAACAAGGCCTGAGTGGCTGAAATCAGACACCTCTCCCCCCCTCAAGCAGCGTCTCTGCTGCTCTCGCCGGTGTCAGGCACCGAGGTCTGCTAGGGGACAACCGGGGGAAAGAAGTCGACATCATTTAGATTCCAGTTCCCGCAATGTTTCAACCCCCTCCACCAACAGCCTCCCCTTCACAACGGCAAGCTAGTACTTCACGCCTGACATTGATCCGTACTTCAAAACCACAACAGAGCCTCACGTTCCATCCCTTAGCTGACACAAACGATTTGTTGAGATGGGTTCTCCACAGGCGTGGGTGCTGACAACCGGCGGACTCCCCCCCTACCCTCCCGCCTCCCCCCCAACTTTCCCATCCCACATCTAAACTGACAAGCAGGGTTTTTGTTTTGCAATGCAAAGCAAGGTTTTGCTCTGTGCTTTTCTGGTATTTGAGCAAAAGACCGAATTCGTGTGCCACACACAGGCAACAAGGAATGTGGTTTTCCATCAGCGCCCATCTACATAATGAAAAGAAAAAAGGCTCAGTGCAATTTACTAACTTGATTCTGCAATTCATTTAATATTTATGGAACCTATCTTCCCATAAAAATTGCTTCCGTTATGGATCTTTCCCAGAATGTTTTTCTCTCTCGTAAGTAGCTAATCATTTAATGTGCATGTGAAAAAGCCAACAGAACTCACAAGGATGTACAGTGAGTAATGCACAGGTACATTTGAGCCCTTGATTTTGTTCATATACAATATCTGAATATAGTTTCAACGGCTTGTAATCCCATGTCCCACTCACCAGATAGCGTATCCAGTAGATAACTAACACCACACTTCAAAGGCACTTCACATAACCTCTCACAGGGAGATTCTTTGAGTAAAATGATAGGATGCCACATGTTGAGGGTGTCGGTGAAGATTCCAGTCTGTCTCTCTTTGTCACATTCCTCTGACTCATCACCAAGCACAATTCAGGCAGATTAGATTTTTCATGAAGAGTACCGAAACACCAAGGCAACCAGCTATGCCTTAGTGATTTAGTTTAAAGAAACACACACTGTAGCGTACAGTTAAATAGAAAATTCAGACCAATTCAAATTGGTCTGGTGCGACCTGCAGGCATTAGCTAAAGTTAGCTGACATTCGCTAATGTTTGCTAATGTCAGCAAATTTTCCATTTGTATTGCTGTGCGACTTGCAGCTAACATTACATTAACATTAAATCACTTTTTCAGTCAGTGTGTTAAGTGAAAAAGTGAACTGCTTCCCACCATAGTTTAGGAAATCAGGATGTGATCAGGAAGTGCTGCACTTACTCTGTGAAAAGCAAGCAGAATCTCAAGTGCAGAGCCCAGTAATACATTATAAAAAACATCTTAAAGGAAGCAGAAGAAGAAAACTAGCAGGAACAAGGGAGCACAAATTAATTTTGAATGAAAAAGTTAATCTTCAAAGTTAGCTGATCAAGCACGGGGCTTTTATTGTCATTGCTGCAATAATGATAACCTAACGTACATTTGCAATCAACTTCAACTTAATTTGATCTAATCACATGTTAATGGCCATTAATTATGGAAATCATGTGATTAATTAAATATTTTAATGTGTGAACAGCCCTACTTTTAACATGTCACTGATTCCTACTTAAAATGTCTGCATAAACCGTATATATCAGTTTATTACCGAATACTTAAGAACTCATTGGGAGACAGATGTTTCCTCCTGCTTAATAATGATGCCTCTGAATTAACTAACTAAAGAACAGGAAATTGACTGTAAGACATTCCAAAGAAAAAGTATGGCTGGTTCTGAAAATGATGGCTAGATTTAAATCCATCTTATTTTAATTTAAGCAAATTCACTGTAACAGTAACCTTTTTTCAGACTAAATTATATACATGCTTCAGAAAACAAGCTGTTAGCCTCAAAACATATGTTCAGTAGTGCATGCTAAAAAGTTTTCCAAGTGTCCTCTTATGTTTTTCTAGGGCCAACAGAGCGAGCTCATTAATGCCCTTAGTCGAGCCAGCAAAGAGCATGCACCACAAACGCTCCCGCCTGCCGAGCCAGACGTTTCCCCCATTGGCTCCCCACTCACGTGAGTGGGACGATATAATAATAAAATAATTGTACGGCAAGCTGTCCACTAGCGGTGAAGCATGGACTCAGACTGTATGTCGGGGTTAGCTAACTATCCCAAATCATAACCTGTTTTAGGGAACATATTCATGTTACTGCCCCCGAGTCATCAGAAATATATATGTTTTTGCTGTATTACAGGGCGATTAAGATTACAGTAGTAGGGGGAATACCTGCACTATAGTTAATATTGTGTCTTGCTTTATGTGAGGTTTACAACTTATATTAATTTAAGCAAGCTTTGAATATTGATTTGTAGACTGTATTTTTACCTAAATGTATGTTAATAGTTAAATGGTTTAAAGGATGAATTGTCATTTTATGTAAGGCAAATATGGTTTATCGTGTTGGCAATTTCTTGACACACTTGTTAAAGTACATGTAGTACATGAGGATACACAACATACTCACTGTGACTTTAAAGGGGAACTACCGTTTTTTACAACCTGGACCTTATTTCTGGAATAAAATACTATCGTTTACTCACCCATATAACTTTGGTGTCATTTGTATGCCTTCAGACGATATTTAGATCAGCGTATATCCATATAGTGAGAGTGACTGGGGCACCGAAACGCAGCCTCCAAATAACGCATTATCTGCCGTGAAACTCATTCATTTCACCAATATTTTGTTATGATACGCTAGTGCTATTCCCCGTTGAGTCCGGAGTTACCTGTTATCATCATCCACCTACTAACCTCTGACCTGGATGATGTCATCTCTGAGCACCGCGCGCACCCGTGACCGTCGGCTTGTTTACCTGTAATTTGCTACTGCTAGTTTTTTGCAACATGGCTGAATATTTTTCCGATTCTGAGGTTGTGGACGACGACTTTGTTTATGATGGACCTCCTTACCATTTTGAGCCAGAGTATACGGATGAGGAGCTCGTTGAAAGGACGATGGTCAGGCAGAGAGAGGAACAGCTGGCCAAAGCACAACAAACCGCTGCACGTCCGCGATAACAGGTAACTCCGGACTCAACGGGGAATAGCACTAGTGAATCATAACAAAATATTGGTGATATTGGAGTTTCGCGGCAGATAATGCGTTATTTAGAGGCTGCTTTTCGGTGCCTGATTAAATCTCTTCTTTTTTATTTCCTCAGCCATCAACATCAACAGCATGAACCAAAGATTTTGTCATCATCTGCACCCACAGTAATGTGCTGTATGCTGTGATGGTCCACTCTCAAACAGAGGACTGAAAGGGTGAAAGGTATAGCCATTCCTAAAATGGCAAATTTTGTCTGAACGTGTGAAAAATGTGAAGCCGGAGGGAGCGTGAGAGACAAGTTACTTGATTTAGCTCGACCCCATTCCTCAGGCTAAATCATTACGCTTGATCTCATACGTTCTGACACCGACAGCTGAAATAAAATGTGATCAGTTCTCCTCCGAGCTCCTCCTCTCCGGTCAAAAACTGACCAAGAAGATCACGAGACTCTGCCTGCTGAACCTTTCCTGAGAAGGAGGGAGGGAGAATATGATATACCGAGTGCCAGATCCAAGCAGTTTCCCGGAGACGTGATTTACGTTGCGCGAGATCTCCAATCAGATTTCTAGCTCTTGAAGTTTACTACAAGCCCTGTTCCACATCCTATCAGCAAACCGCAGACGTTCCCGAGCAGTCGCTACTAGCCCCCGCTGATGACAAACGCTTCACCCCTCCCCTCCGTTATTCATGTGTGTGATCCTAATTCGCCCATAGCCTTCTTTATATATGTAAACTGCTCCTAAATGGAACAGCTCAAGTGCCTCTAAGATTTGTCTCTGCACCCAACACTATTCCCCTGAAACACAGCCAGAGCAGGGGAACAATATTTCAGCCATGAATAATTCATGTCGCGCCTGACTTTTAACGACGCGCTAAAAATCCTGACATGTGGCCCACTCAACACTTTGATACGGCAACATAAATTCTTAATACTTTTTTATGAACTGCGTCAGTCTGAGGTGTTTATCTGTAATAAAAATCTTGGATTGTAACTTAGCGACATAACATCGTTGGCCTACAGCTCATGGAACGTGAATAAATGTCTAGCTCCACGATCAATGCCGGCCTGTTTCAGCGGCTCTCCTGTTAGTGATTAACCCGAGTGAGAAACAACAACCAAGCACCTTTTATTCCATTTCATTTGAAGCCATTCGTCTAAATGCATGGTGTATTTGTGCCTCGGCGCATCTAAATGTTCTTTCTTTCTGTGGCAGCAGACTTATCTCGCGCCCATACTGTCATTATAGCGGCGGTGTCGCTGCCGATATATTGTTCACCAGGCTGCTTTTCTTTAACCAGCAGGAGTGCACACATTGTAGGTGTAGTATTTCAATATAGTGTCATGAAGAAGCTTTTCACCGCTCGCATCCCTTGCCTCGCTATCTCTCAGCTTGAGTAACTAGACAATATTGTCTGAGCTCGTGATAAGGCGGGTGTGGGAGGTGGGAATAAATGTCTCCGTGTTTCTGGACCATGAAAACGATTCCGTGAGCTACGCGCTCGCATCTTTGTCTGCCTGCTTGTCTCCACATATCGCAAATATGAGTGAGCGTGAGTTTCACAAGATGAGATGAATGTTGTGACAGAAGCGTTGTGGCTTCTGGAAATGACGCGACCTGTGAGCGTCTTGGCCTTCTCTCGCTGGTTCACGCACGTAGCACTTCTGCCGTCGACAGTTCAGTGAACTGCCAGTTAAGCAACTTTTGCAAGATTGGATTCGTGCAGAATTGTGTAATGATAAGGGCTGTCAAAATTAACATGTTATTAATACATCAGAATAACAGATTATTAATCCATCATCATCATTATTCTGATTAAAAATTTTAACGCAATTAACCCATCTGCAGTGCAGAATGACTCTGAACGTCTCTGGCGACGCATTTCAGACACTTTGTCCAAGTAGAGTTATGTGCAACAAATGGGCAGTTGATCTGGTAGTGACAGGAAGCAGATCCAACCCGTAAAGATGCAAGACGCTAAAAGCAGGTTGGCCCTCTTAGTGGGTACTTTCTTTTTAGTATGCAGGACTGTCCTTTGGAGTGGTGGTCAGCTCATTCAGGAGCTCAACAAGCTGGCAATGCTGGCTCGCAAATATCTTTCCACTCCTGCAACCACTGTTCCGTGTGAGAGACTGTTATCATTTGCAGGCAACATTGTTAATAAGAAGCGGTCAACTCTCCTCTCGGACAATGTCAACAAGTTAGTTTGTCTTGGCAGCTGTCTGAAGGAGGAGAAACAGGGCCACATTAATGTGGATAAATGTTTGTTTAAAAAAGAGACAAAAGGGCTTTGTTGAAACTGTTGAAGGTGTTTAATAAACACGTTAAGTGCATATATAAATATATTCCCTTCTTTCTTGAGTCTGTTTGCTCATGCAAAATGAACGTGATTAATATAGATTAAAAATGAATGTTTTTTAATCGCGATTAATCAAAAACCCCGTGATTAATCGCATTAAAAATTTTAATCGTTTGACAGCACTAGTAATAATATTTATGTATATATGTGTATTTTTTTTATGACATCTTTATAGGCAGGTATGTACACATCTGTTTAGTGCTAAGAACCAATACATGCATTATTTTCCTCTGACCCATTTCCTTTGTTTGGGAAATACTATTCTGCCAGAAGACACAGATCTCAAACTGTGCAATTATGTAAGTCGTAGATCTTTGCAATAAAAAAAAAAAAAAAACTTTTGCACTACATTAGTGCGGGAATAGAGTCGAACAGAAGTGTAAGTACCAAGCACCAGCTGGCTTATACACCTGTAACACTGCCACTGTAGAAAAGAAAGAATAGACTGTTGTGCACACATCTATGTTGCACATTTAATGGGATTATTTTTAAACTGGAAGAATACTTTATAAATGACCTTCACTTACTTGGTTGCTTGCTGCTTCTTAAGCATTTAAACATATACAAGATGCAGACTTCATTTGTCACAAGGATGTTTCTTAGGTGTCATAGTGTGACTGAAAGGATTACAGAGTGTAACCGACTGAATATCACAACCTAACCTCTCCCTTTCTACAGTAGCTGCCCATCGCCGCATGGACACAGTGCTTGATCTGGGGCTACGATAGAAACCTGGCAATGCAACACCACTGGCTTCATAAAAGAGAATGCACCCTTTTTGTATTGTAGAGATGCAAAACTCACTTTATAGTAAGGGAGACAGTGATTTGCGGTTACAGGTGATTAGACACTAATAAAAACACAGTTATGAATACTGTATTCCATTCGTGCAAATGAATCCCCGTAAATCCTACACACCGGATCTTTTAAACTTTTAACCATTCTAATAAACCTTTAATTCTCATGATCTGGATAAATCATCTGTAATTTGGAAGTCTGGAAGCTGTGCAACTGGATACAGTGGAAAGACAATTTTGGACATAATCTCTCCAAAACCTCTCTCCAGAAATGAGATGCATAGATAATCCTTAGGTTACTGTGCCGCCTTACAACCAAATGTAACTGCTTCATCACTCTTTCCAGTCGTGTAATTATCATAAGAGCCACTGGGAATCTTGATCAGAAACGTATAATGAGCATCCCGTTATAATGACTTTGCCAGTTAGTCATGCTCGTAGCCCCGCCTAATTAGGAGATTGATCCGGCCTAAAAATGTATTGACCAATCAGCGGTGACCTTATGACAGTGCTCTACCATCTGTTGGCGTCCCGTTAGGTCATGTTCCCAGTTGAATTCTATTGATCTAGCTGTGTAAATACTGCCACAGTTTGCAGCCTAACGCGCTGCAGATGTTTTCCAGGAAATCCCCGTTATGTGTCCGCCTGTGAAGATGGGAAAAAAATTAATTCAAACTGTGGTCGCTCCAAAGTCCACAGGCTGAAATCATGTTTAGGTGAAGGCACATAGTTAAACCTCGCCGCCAGCCATCGCACAGCTCTACTGTTTTCTTGACTGACTTTTACAGTCCTTGTTGCAGTGGCCTTTCATGCTTGTGTGAAAACACACAGACACACTATCGCCCTCTCTCAAAGCTTAATAACTGAAACAAAATGATGGCCTGCTGCATCTGCCCTGTGAAGTCCTGCCCCAGCTCCCAGAGAGCCCGGCTATCATCCTGTCAGTGACAGCAGTGTCAGTTGTTTCTGTTGGCTAACGTGGCGCTTGCTCTGTTTTCCTTCAGCATCTGCGGCCTGCTTACATAGAGGCTTCACACGAGGGCTTGTTTCAGCCTTGGCTGGTCAGCTGGGGAATGCCTGCATTTATTGCGTGAAACACTGGCCCGTTTCAAGTTTTGGTTAAGCTTTTTTTTTGTAACCTTAGTGAAAACTAAATACTTAAAGTGCTTTACTTAAAGAAGAGGCCACATCACACAAACACAGTGTCTTGCCCAAGGATGCTCTGCCATGTGAAGGGGCTGGGGATCGAACCACCAACCCTGTGAGCCACACCCACCCAGTGACATCCTAAAACTGATATACCACCTGTACCAGTGAAACAACCCTCACCTTGACCATAGAAACATTTATATTTGCTGCTCCCAACCATAGACTGTATATAAATGGAAGACAGAACAACTCCATCAAGCTAAGTGTCTGTGAAGGTTCTCAGTCATCCAGGTCACGGTATATCCAAAAATGTTGAAAAAAGGCAACTGGACTTGTAGAAGTTGCCTTTTTTTAACCTTTTTTTGGATATCCATCAAGCTAAGCTAGCAGTTTGTGGGAGGAGTCTACAATCTATTTGGTTGCAGATCTTCTTAGAAAGACATTTTCACGGCAGACTTTGAAGGAAAAGCTGGATATTGTGAGGAAAGGCCAACCAATCCTGGAGCTAGCTAGCCTGACCCTGCCGGGAAAACTTTCAGGACAGCGAACTATGACCGCTAACCTTGGTTGACAGGCTCTGAGAAGAACTCTAAATAGTTTCTTAAGTTCTGGTGAGCAAAATGAATTATATTTACATATTTTTTATTTTTTTTTACCATATTGGGTTAACATTGATGCTTCTGCTGTATATATGTGACATCTTTTTGAATTGTTCTCAGTGAATGTCTTGGTTTAGTAATGACATTCATTCCCTATACGAAATACCCGTCAACGTCCTGTTTTATCGCATATCTGTATGTTGTTGATGGTTTCTATAGCAGTGGCGTCATAACGATCGCATTAAGAGGTGTTTTGAATAAGGTTGCAGGGCATTGAAGGCCTAGGTGTGCCGAAAGTGTGGGCGGGCCACTGATAACACGGGTCTGCACGGTTCCACTCTTAGACCGTGCTGCACACACAGCCAGTGCAAGAAAGTGAGCATGCAGTGTCCATATTTATATACAGTCTATGCTCCCAACACCTGGGGCTCCTTATAAAGACGCAGCAGTTTTCATGCACAGCCATGACCACGAAATTACTAAATGGCACGCTATACTGTGTGCACTGCTTAGTCCAAGCACTCTGCTGTCCTGGTTATGAGTCATATCCTATTTATAATTATATTAATGGAACCAAGAGCTAGCAGAGACCAAGCCACTGATCACAGTCCACTGCAGTGTGTGCAGCTGTGTTTGTGGCTCCATTATTGTTCAAATACTTGTTGAATATTCATCTTTAAGTATGAAAAAAAAAGTAAAATAAAGTGTTTATGACGATCAAGCTGCGGACCTGCTTAGATTGTTAGGTGGCAGCCTTATAAAGGCTATTTTACTGAGTCCTGTTGGTTTAAAAGCCAGTGATATATGTAGACAATACAGAAAGTTTCATGATATCATTTACTATATCCTATTTTTCGGAGGCAATCTTGTCATACTACATTAGTCCAGTTACATAATCTAATAATAGAATGCGTCTGGGTTTCTGTTACTATAACATATTTACAGTACACGCCTGGTAGGAATTCTCCAAAAACATTCAATCATGGCATTGTGCACTACTAGCTCTCACACACAGGGCACCCCCCTCCCCCTGCAAGTCAATCTGTAGCATTGATTAGATGGACTGATCATTTGAAAATGCATTCATTTGTTTGTTTCAACCTCAGCTGTTCTTTGTATTTTAATGCTAATTTACAAATGTTTACAATGCACAAAATGATGCTGTAGAGAACGATCTTGTAGAACTAAAGACATTGCTGCAGTCTTAAGAAGGTCTGAGTACGCCTTGTCGAAACGGCATGTCAGACAGGGAGGTAGCACCATCGTGACCAGGAGTTCAGAGCGGCAGTAACCACCTTTGATCTCTGACACAGATGGATGTCGAGCCTCGCAAGATAATTCTGTTTCATTTCAACCTCCTGTATTTCTCGTTATCGTGGCTGTTGTTGTTCAGTGGGTCATGTTGACTCTGCTCGAAATGTTCTTGACTGCAACTTATTGTCCTCTTATAGCGAAGTGTATGCCTGTGTTTTGTGCAGTTTATTATTTGTGCATCGTTCCCCTCCATTTAAGAATATCTGGGAAATGAGAAGTCACACAAAATAGTTTAAAACATTAAAGCTTTAGTATATATGCATGAATCATTTTCAACAGTTTTATCTCAAAGTAATATAAGGCAATATATCTAAAACAATTGGCCATTCTTATATAACTGTATTAGAGATCACCATGCATGCTTGTTTGTTTGCATGTTCAAACTTTCTGAGACCTAAGCAGCTAAATGCAAAGGCAAATTACCCTAGACCGCCTTGCAAGTCATTTTTTTTATTCACTGGCAGCCATATATTTTTGGAACAGGAGTTCACAGAAGAGGAGCCAAATCAAATGGGACCCAAGACCCGGGAAGAGGCAGAAAACCAATAAGACTGCTGGTATTCCTGTGGTCACTGCTGTGCTGCCAGCTGAGGAGAACTTTTGCTGCAAAAAGTGGCTCCTGCTGATTCCAAACTTGGAAAATCTCCACGTGTTCTTGGATGGGAGTAATCACAGCTGTAAAACAACAACTAATGAATCTGTGGCTCTGATAAATGTCTCCTGGAGATGGCGTTTTACCCCCTCGGAATCAGCAGCGAGAAAAGACCAAGTCTGGCCGGACCACACAGTCCACTCAATAACAGACAGATGCACATAGTGAAAAGTAATTTCATAGCTTGATATCTTGTCCTCTACAACCTCTAAAGCATGGACATGTGGTAAACAGATAGCTATCTTGGAATCTGACTGTGAACCCTAAGACACTGTGCATGCCAATACACCGGCTTGTCGTTCACACCGTGAAGCATACCCCGCTTTAAATGCAATCATAATTTACTACATCACACTGTATTGTCAAAGACCATAAACTATAAACTAATGAGACCATAAACTCATTAGGAAGATTATTATTGAATGTAATAAATGGTGTGAGCCAGAAGGGAACATTAAACGACACTGACAATCTTACAGTATAATTACTATCAACAAATACTGCGGTTGGTGTGTTTTTGCTTTCACACCACACGTCCGCTGAGAGTGCACAGAGGCCGTTCTTTTTTTCCCTCTTCCCAAATGCACTTTTCACGCATTATGAAGATAATTTCCAAAGATTAAAATGAGTATCACACGAAAACAAAATCGTTAATTATGACCTAAAATTCTCATTGTCCTCATTTGCCATTTAATATCTCATAAGAGGATCCATAACCACTAATTATTTTTTAGGGGCGGGACTTTAATGTGTCAATTACGATTAATTAATTACAAAAAAATTAACGCGTTAACAGAATAAACGCATTTAATCGCAGTTTGCTTTCCAAACAACGTGGAACGTTTGTTGGAGCACGATTTTCTGGTACACCAATTACAATGATGCACACGTCGGAGCTTGGCTAACGGCTACCAAAATGGAGGAATCGGATGAAGGCGCAATGCTAGGACTGACGGAAGTAATTTCAATAAGTTGTGCAAAAAAGACTTTGCTTACTTCCGAAGCACTTCAACAACCCTACAGTGCCATCTGAATGCAAACCATGTTGCATCGAGCACATAAACCGCTGAAGCCGTTAGCGCTAGCAGTCCTGGTCTGAGTACGAACAAGAGGTGTCGGCAGCCCAAACTCAATCAAATGACTGCCTTCAGGACCAAAATTAGTAAGTCGACATCGGACAAACTCACAAATTCACTTGCAAAATGGATTGCTCTGGACCGTAGACCACTATTAGTGGTCGGAGATAAGGGGTTAGAAAATGTGCTATAGATCGCGATCCTACTTTTCAACTACCGTGCAGAAAGACTATTTAAAGCAAAGTTCAACAGCTTTATGACACTGAAAAGCTATTATTTGATTCAGTCGTCCACTAAAATACATTTAAATGAAAAAAAAGGATGCTTTTTAGGGCAAATATTGTTATGTGATTAAAATGCAATTAATCGAGATTAATCAATTACAGCGATACATTTTCGAGTCCCACCCTTATTATTTTTATATGAATGTGTATGTCATCTGTTCAGAGCCTACACATCTTCATAGCAACGTTATTGTATTTTACTAATATTGTTATAAGTGAAGGGTAATTTAACAAAATCATTTAACTGATGGATGACATTTTCCTTAATGAAAAAGAGAAAGGTACCAAAGCCCCACCCCTTCACATTTGGTATCATTGAAAATACCTAAATGTCCTCTGTAGATAGGAAAAGGATAGGACAAATGAACTACTGGTTGTCTGGAGGATATTTCTTCCCCACTGTACTTTGTTAGCAGACAGGAAATGTAAATTACAGGGTAGAGATTGAGACAGGCACACAGAGGAGAGCAAATCAGACAGAATATATAAAGTCGGGAAGGAAATAACAATTCAGAATGTGCGTAGGTTTAAGCATTGAAATAAGCATGAATGGGGTCGTCTTGACAGCTCGTTGAGGTACGTGACGCATCTCCTCCCCGTGACCTGTGTTGCATGTCATCCCTTTCCCTCTGCGCCGTCTCCGCTGTCACTCCTCGCTGTCGCCGTCCAGCAGAGCAGAAATGCCAACAAAAATAATCTGGAAAAAAACAACCGAGAATTAACCATGTCGAGGCGGCGGAGGGCTTCGGAAACGAGCCGCGCCGGGCGATTTTTCCTCCCTGCTCCGATGCCGGTCGATGCATCCGTGTACAAGCTATGTTCAAATTAACGAGGCCAATATCTGATTTCCAGTCCGAAGCAGTCGTGTGAAGTCACGACTGCATTAATGGGGGCTGAGTGCACGTGTGTCAGCAAGATGACTTTAAGCAAGAGTCATTAGATGGAGAACTGTCTGCTAAGTGTGTGTAGATAATGTGTCGGCTAGGCCCCGTGGTCACACAGCAGGATGCGAGCCACATCGAGTGGAACTGCCACACTACTTTAATGATCAATTCACTGAGTAGATGATGATTACCACATCAGCTTGCATGCAGTGCTTTAAGTGGGCCACTACTCTCTGGTACGCAACTCTGCCACTTATCAGTTTTACCCTCCGGCATACCTGGAGTCATCCCGTCGTACCAGGGTGGCAGGAGTTTTCACAAGCAGTCCGCGCCGTCGCTGGTTTGTTCAGAATGGCACTTCAGCAGTCTTCAGTCGTCCCAATGTTTGGTTTGTGTTAAAACAGCATAAGACAGGTGGTAGTTCAAGAGGATGATCGTGATGGAGGATGTAGTTTGTGTTGCTGTCGAACTGAACTGACTGAAACGAAAAAAGTGATATTTAGCCTAGCTCCAGCACAGTCCAAGACTAAAACGAGGCCGTCAGAATAAACTCCACAAACCGAGCTTTGTAAAAGACCTCAGGTGGAAACGCGTTAGGAGCGATGGTCATTATTATCCTCATTTCTTACACTTGTCATCTAACTTATTAGCTGTTTGCTTGTGTGTGAGCAGGTGCATATGCATCACTACCTACTTACCTCGTTCAGTGACAGGCTGCTGTCTCTGTCCTGCTCCACTGACAGGTTGAGGAGGTCGTTTGTCCCTCAGGACATACATCTCCTCAACGCCTCCCTGTGAGAAGACAACAGGACTGTGTGGCTGCTTTGCTACTTCTCGCTGCTACTATATATTTTTAGACAGTCTGTCATATTTAATAACTTATATATATATCTCATACACCGATCAGGCATAACATTATGATTTTTTTTTTTCCGGTTAGCCTCACTGAATAGTTCTACTGTTGATTTTCTTCCATTTGATTTCACCAAACGTTTAAGTGATTCTGACCACACTTCTTCCTCAAAGGCGATGGTTCTCCACTATCCTTCCAATTTTTAATAAAGCGTAGGACAGTTCTTAACCCAATTTTAGTAGTTTCTTCAATCTCCTTAGATCATTATGGTTTGGGGGCCACATACAGCCCAACTTGATCTCAAGCGGACCAGACCAGTAAGACAACAGCATAATAAACTACAAGTAATGAGAACTCCAGACTTTTTTTGTTTGTTTTAGTGCAGAGAAGGACAAGTCAATTATTTAAAAAAAAAAAAAAATTTCTTCCTGGGTCTCAGTCTTGTCTTCTGTCCACTTCTCTTACTAAAACAGTGGACAAATTAGGGATATCAGATATTTTCATTGAATTTTCGCGCTTTGCTAATTCATGCTGCGGGCCAGATTAGACCCTCTGGCGGGCCGCTTTTGGCCCGTGGGCCGTATGTTTGACACCTGTGCCTTAGATGTTTTCTCTGCTTGATGCATGCCAATGATTTGACACAGGATGACCAAATGAGAAGCTACTCATTGCATCGGTTGGGGTTAAATAACTTGTTGCCAGCTGAAAGATAATCACCCATGCAGTAATTATCCAATAGGAGGCTCGTACCTTTTTGCTTAGATAAATCCAAGTGGCGACATTTTTTTTGGACAGACAGTGTATTATGAATAGTTAAAGGAGAAGAAGGAGAAGACAATGAATATGGACCTTTTCCAGTATGTTTACTTGGATGCTACAGCTCACAATGTCCCATCAACATTGATCTTGAGCTGCTGAAACAGTTATAGTACTCGTATTCATTATTCAGATATGTATTATATAACTATGATATAAGATGTATAGTAACTGGTCTTTTGAATTGTATGGATTTCATGGCTACATGGTCGGTTAATGAGAACATTTGTTAATAATTTGGTGCGTGGTCATTTGTTGTAACTGTTTGCATCATTCATATTATCGTGAAAGAGGAAAAAATACTCAAAATCATTTTTCACTTTCAACATTAGCGGAATATTTTATTTTAATTTGTTAAACTGGTGGGTTGTGCCTTCGCAACACTTTGTTTTAATTTGCATCAGCACAGATTAATAAATTATATTTTCTCTATGTTTACCCACTTAAATAGTTGACAGATGCATATGATACGGCAAAGTGACAGTTCTGGGCCGTAAGTGAATATAACAGGATGAAAAATTGTTTAACAGAATCACTGGCGAACTCTTGTTGTAAGGTTTTTGTTTTTTTTCTCTAAGAGGTGACCATGAAACCGTTCCATCTACCGCTTGTGCCCCTTTCTCGACATGAGCTGTCACATTTTGATGGCGGAACCCTTGTTTGGAACAAATTATGTGTGGAAGTCCAATAGAAAATATGCCCGGAGCTGCTTGACAACGCCTAATGAAAATGGATGCCCGGGTAGCGCAAACGGGACCGGACACCTGACAGTCTATTGTCTCTCTCCATCAGTGCACAGGAGTCGGCTCAATCCGGTTGCACATTTCTCCCAATGGAAATGAAGATGTCCCATCTAATGGGAAGCATAATGGCTGTGGACAGATGGAAGACATCTCGCTTTAGCCCGTATTCCCCTGCCCGGTAACGAAGGCACAGCTTGTTGACAGATAAGGGTTGGTTAAAAAGCAAGAGAGAGTGGTGTGTCACTGTTTAGTATCTCGGCTTCAAGGAATATGCAGGAGAAAGAATAAACCATGCCAGAATATTGGAACGTGTGTGGGTGTGCATAATGTACTACCATATGTGTGTGTGTTTGAGTGTGTGTGTGTCAGGGAAAAAAAAATAATGGTGGGCCCTTCTGACTGTTCCCTGCCTCAGAGCATCAGGTCAATACACGCACACCAGGATGTGAGGCCCCTGGCAGGCAGGTCGTGTCACTGACTGTAAAAATAGCAGCTGGCAATCCAATAGCTCTGATTTATGAAGCATGTCAATACCTTGACTGTAACAATGCATCGGCCGGGAGATGATTGGTGGTCTCTCAGTTGGACAATAAGCACAGCCTCTCTAGAAGATTGACACTTTACCCGGCACCATAAACCCATCATCTCAGGTGTAAAAGCACTCAGTGATGCGCTAATGGCAAACTTTTCTTTCTTTTCTTGTGGTATTGTGGGAAACTTGTCCGATTTCTGACCACAGTTTTGCCACACAGCATTATTAAACAGTTATGTGAATCCACTGACAATTTGCGGCTTTAAAATGAAAAAAAGAAATGTTTTTAATCCATATTGTAGTGTGGTCACAAGAAATCACATATTTATTAAGGGTGGGACTCGATAAAAAAAAAAAAAGAATTAATCAGAGGCTTTGTAATTAATTAATCTCAATCGCATTTTTAATCGCATAAAAATATTTGCCCCAAAAAGCAACATTGTTCAATTTAAAGGAGAATTTTTTTTTTTTTTAAACCTGGACATTATTTCTGGCATAAAATATGATCGTTTACTCACCCATATAACTTTGGTGTCATTTGAAGTCATTTGGACAATATTTAGATCCGCGTATATCCATATAGTGGGAGTGAATGGGGCACCAAAACGCAGCCTCTAAATAACACATTATCTGCCATGAAACTCGTTCATTTCACCAATATTTTGTTATGATACGCTAGTGCTATTCCCTGTTGAGTCTGGAGTTCACTGTGATCTATTTGTGGATGTGCAAAAAAAAAAAAAAGATTGAGCTGCCGACACATCTTGTCCGTACTCAGAACCGCTAACAGCTCCGGCTGTGTCTGTGCGTAGGGTTGAAGTGCTTCAGTGGTATGCAAATTAATTTTTTGCACAGTTTTCACTAAACCCCACTTTTATCAAGGCTTCCATCTGGTAGTTTGTTTTTGTTTTTGTTTTGTTTTTTTTTATAAAATTTGCCTTCCATGAGTCCTAGCCATGTGCTTTCATCCGATTCCTCCATTTTGGTAGCCGTTAGCCGAGCTCTGACGTGTGCATCAGTGTAATCGGTGTACCAGGAAATCGTGCACTGACAAAAGTTCTGCGTTGTTTGGAATGCAAACTGCGATTAAATGCGTTAATTTTTCTAATGAATTAATTTTTTTGTAATTAATTAATTAAATCGCAATTAACGCGTTAAAGTCCCACCCCTAATACTTATACATTTTTGCCGCATCTGAGAGCAGCAGTGGATGCAGCACTGAAACGGGGCATCATCCACTTTAAAACATGCAGTCACTAAAGTGTTGCCTATTTACGCATCCAGCAGACACAGAGGAATCTGTTTATATGTAGTTGCATTTCAGTCACTCGCTGTAATTGTTGCCTTTTTTAGTCTTTAACTTTAGGGGGGAGCCGTGTCCTAGGTTTGAGAAGCGGGCCTGGGAACACATAGGAAGAACTGAGCGAGCATGGAGCGAATAAGCAGACCTTTGGAATCCATTCTGAAGTGCCCTAGAGCAAGGCACCCGGCCCCTTGAGGTCCCTGCATGTGGCTGCCCGCTGCCCCGAATGAGCTTCCTTCACTGTACAGATGGCTGGGTCAATTATGGGTCAAACTGCAGACAACAAATTTTCATGTGTAACAGTGTAGGACATATTGTGTTCTTCTTCTTTCTGTCACCCGTGTGGCGCATGGTGGGTTTAGACAGCGTAGCAGCTAAAGTGAGCAATCAGACTAATCCAAAACAATGAGCTGAAGGAGGCTAAAAAGGTCTGCATAGGGCTGAATGGAACAGCAATGAAACAGCAAAGTCCAGAGGGATTTTTACTGAGTGACAGCTTGCATATTAAAGAGAGTTACTTGATCCAGTGTAAATATAAATACACTGAGCAGCCCAGCTTTAATATGATGTAATTCCTGCTGGGGCAGGAAATAAAAGAAGGTGATTACTCCAAATGTATAAACTAATAGCAACACTCAAAGAGAAAATTCAGCTTTAACATGCCTCTACAGCTGTCCATTCCCTTCAATCCTCATTGCAGAGACAGTTCAGACGCGAGAATTAAGAATTTAATGTTTGTGGTTGTGGGGCTCAGCTTCAAAACCGGCTGTTCTTCCAAGAACCAGTGATATCACTGGGTGCAGGTACACATGTTATGTCATGTCAGAGGATATTTTTTACTGAGTGTTGAGTCACTCAGCAGGACAACTGGGGTATTTCTTTTTTAGCAGTCGAGAGAGAGCAGGAAGCAATCCAGCTTAGAGAGCTCGAGGCTGCAGAGGTGCATTAGCCTTACAAGAGGACACCAACGGAGACCGCCTAGCGACTGAGCTGCCAGCACAAACAGCGACCGGTGGCTCATCTGCACAAATTTAAACAGAAACCCAATCATTCTGCCGCCACTAATTTACGCATGGGCTGTTTTTGTTCGACACTCACTTGGACAGCGTAGATGTAGAACTTTATTTTTTTGTCATGAAATGCTATGTTTGGCATCCAAAATAATAACTCTAGGGCAGGGTGGTGGTACATTGCACCGCTGAACAAGCGGTTTTCTCAAAATGTTAACTTTGTAATGCAGCTCTGGGTACCTGTGTTGCAGCGTTAGAGCACTTTTGACAGTATAATGAGGCTATTTTCATCCATCTACAACTATTTCAACACAGCCTTATTCAAAATCCTTGTAACGTTTTCTTCACTAAATGTGTTATGATTAATCAGTTAATCCAGTAATTTTAGATATCCTTTTTAATTCACACCAATATTAACCCCCCATAACCCTCAATAAGCCAATTGAAAAGTACTCCCTTGAGTGGGAATAGTTTTTTTGCAGGAATAGATATATTTGTGTATCCCGTTCATCCTGTGTTAAGAGCTGTGCGGTGAATCAGTAAGGGAATGCTCACTTTCATTTGTACTACCATGTACTAGAGTATCGGGACTCTTAAAGGGGAACAAGCTGGACCTTATTTCTTGCATAAAATACGATCGTTTACTCACCCATATAACTTTTGTGTCATTTGAAGTAGTTTGGACGATATTTAGATCCGCGTATATCCATATAATGGGAGTGACTGGGGCACCGAAACACAACCTCTAAATAACGCATTATCTACCACGAAACTCGTTCATTTCTTTGTGTCATTTGCACTCGTTCAGGAGATAATTAGATCAGCGTATATCTTGCTACGGTTTGTCCACAACCTCAGAATTGGAAAAATATTCAGCCATGTTGCAAAAAACCAGCAGTAGCAAATTACAGGTAAACAAGCCGACCGTCGTGGAGGCACGCGGTGTTCAGAGATGACATCATCCAGGTCAGAAGACATCATCCAGGGTCTGTAGGTCAATCTACAGCACTAGCGTATCATAACAAAATATTGGCGAAATGAACGAATTTCGCGGCAGATAATGTGTTATTTAGAGGCTGCATCTCGGTGCCCCAGTCACTCCCACTACACTGTAAAATGTGATTTTGCCTGTTTGTTATCTTAACACATTATCCTATGTCAGTAGGACAAATGATTACTGAGGTTGTTATAACAACATGAAATTACAAGTTAAAAACGTCTCAACTACAAAATAAATGCTAAATTAAAAATCCAGGTCCAACTGAATTAGTAATGCATGTCAACTTGACTTTGGAAACAGTGCCGGGAATAAAACGTCTGCGTCATCACGTTTTTGTTACTTGAAATGCATTATGGGCAGCAGCGGGTCGATAAATTGCGCTCTGTCCCTCCCATCCCCCTTTTCGTACGCAACCTCAAAGCCGTTGTGTTCGACGTTTTGTTTCGAAGTGGACAGTACCTTAACATCTCCTTTACTCGGTGAATTCTGGATTTTTTGAGGACACCACAGACCGAAATTTCCGGAGCAGTGGAAAAACGAGTCCAGAAGTTATTGGTGAGTTTTCTTTTGTTTTTCTGTCGAGTTTAGATGAGTTTCGTGGTGGTTTAACAGGGTAACGTTAATTAAGCTAGTCTTTGATGAGTGCATGAGAGAAACTTGAATTCAGAAGGTATACTGTTGTATTTTTCTGTTTGATAAGTAAAGTAAGTGTACGGATATTGCATTTCTTGAAGTTTTTTGAGTTTATGTTTATTTATTAGACTAATTAATTTGAGAAAGCTTGTGGCACGTAACGAGCTGCCTGCGGGGGGAGGGGGCGGGTGTCCGCTCCACTTACACCTGCAGTGGAAAAAAAAAGAATGTAAGTCAACTGTTAGTCTAAATGTAAAAAGAAACAATTAAGCGCGTGTGTATTAATGGCCTTTTTAAAACTGTTAATCACATTGTTTGCCGAGTGTGGCTAACGTTAGCGGTGCTATAGCACCAGCAGCCTTCTTTTCTTGCTAACATTATGACTTAGTATCTCATAATTATGGGTTAGCTATCTCATAATTATGACTTAGTATCTCATAATTTTGACTTAGTATCTCATAATTTTGACTTAGTATCTCATAATTATGACTTAGCTATCTCATAAATTTGACTTAGTATCTCATAATTATGACTTATTATCTCATAATTATGACTTAGCTATCTCATAATTATGACTTAGTATCTCATAATTATGACTTAGCTATCTCATAATTATGACTTAGTATCTCATAATTATGACTTAGCAATCTCATAATTTTGACTTAGTATCTCATAATTTTGACTTAAGTATCTCATAATTATGACTTAGCTATCTCATAATTTTGACTTAGTATCTCATAATTATGACTTAGCTATCTCATAATTTTGACTTAGTATCTCATAATTATGACTTAGTATCTCATAATTATGACTTAGCTATCTCATAATTTTGACTTAGTATCTCATAATTATGACTTAGTATCTCATAATTTTTTTTCATCAAGTGGCGGAAATGGGCTTCCATAATATTTATTTTATGTTCATCTTTTCAAAAAAATAATAAAACCTTTATCTCTTTAGATGTTAAATATATTTTGTTTCTGACTGTCCACAGCAGTACATTGCGGAGCTTCCCGCACCGGTTCTCCTACTGCTTCTCCATAACGGGCCCTGCTGAACGCCATCTACGAAAGGTAATGCATGTACTATGGATAAGTGCCTCATACAACCACACTTCAGATAATCTGAATTCTCTCTTTGAGTAGTAATAAAGTGCTCTGGAGACTTGCATGCCAGTTGCATCCATGAAATATGAAGATATGCAAATAACAAACTATTCATATGTTTATGTCAGTTCATTATACTAGTGGTTCTTAACCTGGGGGTCAGAATATCACAAGTTGTTGTGAGGAGATTATAGAAAGGGTGCTACAAGTAATATGAAATGAAAGCTCAGAAAAATATTGTTTAAAGTCTAAACAGCAAATGTGAAAGAAAAAAAGGCTTAGGATTATAATAGCATTCATAATAGCATTTTTTTTTTAATTGGTATAATATTTTTCCATTGGTCTACATGATAACTGTGGCTTTTTCTTCTGCCCTTTGTTTTTTCTTTGTATTTTGTTTTTAATGTTGAATGAAGTGGACTTGTAAACTTTGTAAATTTTTTTGTGGAAACCGTAAGAGAATAATTGAACATTACCAAAGTAGCCACAGACATTACGGAAGAAATTGTCCACTACCCTGCATATACAAAGACTGTGCGCAGTATTTCAGATCTAAAAAATCCTTGCAGGTCCACTTGAGAGATCATGGGCTCATAGAACGGAGTAGTGGACTTGTTGGCTTTAAAGTAAAACGCTTGTTGTGTGACTTTGAAGAGGCAGTCGGCCTAAAACAATATATTGCTCATCTTGGGAAGCACCTGAAGAATAGGGAGACTGTTACCTGTCCTTTTAGTCACTGTCTTTTCAAATCAAACGTTTTTTCTAGTTTTACATCACATAAATCTCGTTGTCACTCACATTGTACTTTAAAAGACTTAAAGACAGAGAGCACTGTCCAAGAATGTGAATTGGCAGAATGTGAAACAGCTGAATCACAGTCACATGTTGCTGACAATGATTTTCATGTGCCAGTTGAGGATAATTCTGATAATGAACAACAGTACCATGACGCCACTGAAAAAATTCAGGAAAGGCTTGCATCGTTACTTCTGCGAATGCAAGCAGTCCTGCATGTTTCCAAATTAGCCACTCAAGAAATAATCAGTGAATTTTATGACATTGGTGTTTTGATTGGTGAACTAAATGAGTATACAGTAAAAAAGGTCTTAAGGCAGCACAGTTGTAACGTCGATGAAAACACTATAACTTTCGTAACAGACGCCTTCCACAGCCTCAATCCACTCGGTTCCATTTCCCAGAGTGGGTGTCTGGGATCAGATCGAAAAAGGTTGTCCTATTTCAAAGAAAAATTTGGTGTCATAGACCCAGTTGAGTATGTTTTAGACTTGCCATTAAAGAAAACCTTTGTTTATGTCCCAGTTCTAAAGACGCTGCAAAGATTGTTAAATAGGGGTGATGGTTATTGACAAAGTTTTAGAAGAAGCCAATACAGAATCACTACCTGGTCATTACAAGACCACATTTGATGGGTCATATTTCAAAGAGAACCCACTTCTGTCTGGGGAAGATCAGACAATTTCTTTAGGTCTGTATATTGATGATTTTGAAGTCTGTAACCCTTTAGGCACCTCAAGAAAAAAACATAAATTGTGCGCAATATACTGGGTAAAAGCAAATTTACCTGTTAAATACAGATCGTCATTGTCTAGCATATATCTTGCTCTCTTGTGTAAAAGTGTTGATGCTAAAACATTTGGATATGACAGAATTGTAGAACCACTTTTGAGAGATCTCCAACTGCTTGAAAACCAAGGGATTTACATTAGCAGGTTGGGAACCAGTGTTAGGGGTACTGTGTTGTATGTATCATCTGATAATTTGGGAGCACACTCGTTTGCTGGTTTTCAGGAGTCCTTTAATGTTGACAAGTTTTGTCGTTTTTGTTTAGCCAGTCGTAGTGATATTCAGAGTTGTACTGTGCAAAGTAAATCATTTTTATTGAGAACCAAAGAGTCCTACAATGAGAACATTTCCAGTCTGAGGGAGAATGAGCACTTGAAAAGCGCTGACGGAGTGAAAAGAGAGTGTGTATTGAACAAATTGTCTTACTTTCATTGTATAACAGGTTTTCCTCCTGACTTTTTACATGACCTTCTAGAAGGTATTGTTCCTTTTGAGCTCTGTTTGTGTTTGAAAAAATTCATTGGACAGAAGTACTTTACATTGGATTATTTGAATACTGCAATACAGCGTTTCCCCTATAAATTTTCTGACAGAGTTAACCGTCCACAGAAAATTCCAGAAAAAGTACTTGTGAATGACACTATTGGAGGCAACGGCCATGAGAATTGGACTCTTTTGAGGTTGCTGCCTCTGCTCATAGGTGATGTTGTTCCTGAAGATGATGATGCGTGGTCTGTAATTCTGGAACTTAAAGACATTGTGGAACTTCTGGCATCCTCCAGTTTTACAGATGAAAGCTTGTGTTACCTTGATGCCAAAATAAGTGAGCACAGAAAACTGTTACTGGTTGTGTTTCCAGGGCTGAAACTCAAACCTAAACACCATTTTCTGGAACACTATACTCATTTAATCCGCTGCTTTGGACCACTGGTTGATTTTTGGACATTACGTTTTGAAGCTAAGCATAGCTTTTTCAAGAAAGTGGTTCGTGATGTCAATAATTTCAAAAACATTCTATTGACTCTGTCCCTCAGACACGAGCTTATGTTGGCATACTACCTGGACACGCCCAGCCTGTTTAAACCAACAGTTGAAGTAAAAGGAGCATCAAATGTTTCCCTGGACATTGTGGCCTCCTCTGTCAAGCAAGTGATTGAGAAGAAATGTAGAACTCTGAGCAGTGTATCTCTGGCCACAACTGCATACATATGTGGAACAAGATACACCAAGGGAATGTTCGTGTCAGTTGGAAGCACAAGTGGACTTCCTGATTTTTGTAAGATTGTCCATGTGTTGCTTGTATGCAACAAGCCATTCTTTCTTCTTGAACCTTTCTCAGCTTGGTATTTGGAGCACCTCAGATGTTACGAAGTCTGCAAGAGAGATCCTGCTCAACTGATGGTAGCTGAACCTGAAGACCTGAACCACTACATTCCATTGTCAGCATACACTGTGCAAGGCCGCCTCGTGGTTTCACCGAAGGCATTTCTTGTACATTAAGGTATTGTATAATATGTACAAGGCACTTCAAACACCTGATCATAATATGAATACTATTGTTAATATGACCACACTCAATCCGATTGTGAAATTATGTAACTTCTGTGGTTTTTTTTTCTTTCAATTTTGAGACAGTTTCATCATGCTGCTGCGCGTCATCTTGAGCGAAAAGGACATTAGAAGGGTTACCATTGACAACTTGCCTGAGACTGTTGATGACTTCTGCTCAATCCTGAAGACCAAACTGGGACTGGAGGGGGACCTTGTGATTCAGTATCAAGATCCCGAATTTGATCATGAACTGTGCAATTTAAGTAGCATGTCAGAGCTTCCTAGAGATAAAGCCACTTTAAAAGTGCACAACAAGTCTTCTGAATCGTACACAGACTCAACTCTAGACACAGCAAGCCTGTCATCATCTTCCCTCGAAGAGAGCCCCAGTGGTACCCGAACTCGTCAGCTGCCTCAGCCATTTGTCATTCCTGCCTTTTCTTTTGATGTTGAGTTGAAACTGAAGCAAGGAAATGAAGCCTTCCATAGAGATGGGACCCTTCTTGATATTTCAAAAGACATGAAATCGGACATCTTAGACAAGTTGGCAGAAGCCATATATGCTCACAATCCCTACCCATCACGTGATGAGTATGATCATGTGGCCCAAGCTCTCATCAACAAGCATCCGTGTCTGAAGGAACCAGGGTCTGTCAGTGGGTGGTATTGCTGGAAGTTCAGTTTAAAGTTCAAAATGGGCAACTTCCGGCAGAAGATGCGAGTGGCTGGGTGCTCCGAGCTCAGAGTCAATGCACGTACCTCTGGATCAACAAGTTTAAAAAGGGCCAGAAAGTCGGAAGTGAACTTCCTGCCAGATTTTCTAGAAGGGAGAGCCCAAAGTGACCTTGAGATGGATAGATCTGCCATGGTCAGTGAGATGAAGAAAAGAAAGGTTGACTGGAAGCACATTGGTGAAATGATGAGTAACACATTCCCTTTACGGAGGAAAGAGATTGTTGAAGATGAACCCCTTGTGTCACAAGTCAAAGAGAGGTGGCCAGCCTTTTTTCCCTGAACGGCAGGTAAAGTATTTTTGAGTGGTTTTCTCAAATAAAATTTTGCTCTTAAAGGGATAGTTTCAATTATTTGAAGTCTGATTGTATGAAATAATGTATTTATCCATAGTCATTGTATTGCATACAATACTGCAGAACTGCTGATGTCAGAAGCGAGGCAATGCACACTTATTTTCACCACTTTACCTTTGTGTGACTTGTGTGTTTTCCCATCAGAAAAAGCTGTGGTGGCAAGGTGAAATGTTTTTCTTTCTTTATTTTTTTTATGATGCACCTTTTAAACACCTTTTGTTGCTGGTATTGGTCTCTACTTCTCCAAACTGGTGGTGTGCTGACCAGCATTTACTGTAGCTACTACACTGACTATGAATAAATACCTCATACAACCCCACTTCAGATAATCAAAACTATCTCTTTAAACTTACCTAAACTTTTTTTTTTTTTTTTTTAATCCACATCCACAGATTGAAGCAGAATTCGCTCGCCTTACATCTGTTGACTTGAAGGGCTCCTTCTTCGCCGGGCTGGACCAGTATCTGGCAAGGTTCCTTGAGCTGTACAAAGCAAAGAGTGGCATAGCGGACCTGACCAGGCTGATGAGATGTCTCAATGATGACGTAAGTGTTAAAAATGTTTTTTCTTCATCCATGCCTCCCACAGGTAACAAGTGCTGCCATAATGTGCTGGTGACATTATTTGGGGCCAGAGTCTGTGCAGTAGTGATCAGAGTTAGAACCAAGGTATTATGTTCCTGTCCATACAGCTGGTAGACTCAGTCAAGAACTGAACTGAGCTGTTAGTCATGACGTAAAAACAAAAGCAGGTTTATACGTCATGACTGACAGCTCAGTTCAGTTCTTGACTGAGTCTACCAGCTGTATGGACAGGAACAAGTAATTAAAACCTATAAATTGGGGGGAAATTTTAAATTTTAAAAATGTAAGGCCATAAAAGGTCTTAATGTCTTATTTTTACTTGTGAGAGGTCTTAAGTAACTGTTTACAAGCAGAACAAATACCAGTTATTGTTTGAGTACAGTTTTTTTCTTTTTGCAGAGCTCCACACAGCAAAAGAGGACTGTTCTTCTGCTGGGCCTTCCTCACTTTCTCAAGGAGGATCCCTCCTATTTTTTTAAGACTGTCGAGGTAAGCGTAAGGTTTAATTTCTTTATTGCAGTGGTCAACAATAAGTTAAAATGGCTTGTAGGGCCTGCATAGTGATACCAACTAAAATATAGGTAATAAACATGTGCTTTATGTAGGTGTTAGACAAAAATATGCACTCCATTCCTTCACAAAAATGGTTGAAAAGATCTGTCCAGCTTAGCTAAATTGATTCATATTTGACACCAGGTTTGGTCTAAATCAGCAAATGGAATTTTTTTTTCTGTGGCCCTTTAGTCGGGTGATGATTGGTATTAACGTGTCTGAAATGGTAACCCTGTTTCTGTTCTTATAGATGCCAACACATATACATTACTGATAGAAAAATTAAAGATGGTAAGATATTTTTGAAATCTTGTGTAGGCCACAGATGATGAGGACACGTTCACAAAGGGGATGAAAGTTGGTGTTGTGATGGTGAAGGACGGACAAGACATTATTGACACATCAGTGGTCCTTGAGGAAGCAGTGATCCTGTCTGATCTAAAGGACATACCACGTGCCATTGCCTTGCTGATGGGTCTACTTTTTTCTCTCAACATAGACTATCCAAAGGAACTAAGGTACACATTTGAAGTCATTCAGAAAGTCATGATGAACATCGGTGGAGGGGACAGTGTTCCTCGCTTGTGCATGGTTTAAGAAACAGACTCCTGCGGAAAACCATGTGAGATTGTGCTCAGATGACTCATCTCATGCCTGAGTGTTAAAACATTCTGGTATTCAGGTCAAGTTCTCATTTTATTGTCTCTTTTATAGTATTTTCAAATGCTAATTTTTCTGTTTTGTACACTTCAAATTTGCGTTTTTTGCAAAGTGTTGTCTTTGTATTCAAGACACATGTAAAGACATTCACAATCTTGCTATAACCAATAATTACAGGTTACTGTAATTATTTTGTTAAATCACTTTTATTTTATTTAAATTTGATTAGGTTTTTCTAAGCATGACTTTGAATACTATGTTAAATGGCCAGTCAGAAATGGAGTTGGAAGTTTAAACAACTGGAAATGGAGTTGAATAATGTACAAATTTAAATCTATTGTACTGAGAAGTTATTACAACAGGCTACATTAGTTATGTTGAAATGGATGTTTAAGTTCAAAGAAATCTTGGAAAAGTTCAATAGATTAATTAATTTAATTCAAATGACCTGACACTTTTAATTAAGCTAAAATAGAGTTGCAAATTCAAATAACAACCCTAAGCAGTTCAATCAATTAATAAATCCAAGTCAACTTAACTGACCATTTTAATTATGTTGAAATAGATTTGCAAGTTCAGACAACTACCCTAAGTAGTTCAGTCAATTAACAAATCCAAGTCAACTTAACTGAAACAAAAGGTTTACACAACTGTCCATTTTAAGTGAACTGAAATAGATTTGCAAGTTCAAACAACTACCCGAAGGAGTTAAATCAATTATTAAATCTAAATCAATCAAACTAACGCAGATGTTTACACAACAAGGAATATTTAATCAAGATGACAATTTATTTTTTTTCACTTAACTTAGAATTTTAAGGCAGCCCTTTCACTCATATTTTTAAGTTAAAACAACATGTTCGATTTTACAGTGTATATGGATATAGTAGTTCCCCTTTAAACAAATCTTGGGAAAAAAAAGCACATCAAAAAGAATTCCTTTTCAGGTAGTCTTATGCAGACATAGTAAAAAAGTTTGTTAGTAGATTAAAACACTGACTGTTTCAAACCCACAATCACAAAAAAGCCCAAAAATATTGATTACTCTTGGTGTATGCTGTATTGCAAGGTTGCAACCGGTCACTGTTTTGACATATATAGCAAACATTTTCTGCTTGCTATGTTAGCGTCTCAATGTGTTCCCTTTCTTGCCGAATTGAACTGATTGAGCAAAACCGGTTGTTGTCGCATGCACGTTGTGTGTCTCTGGCTGGCTAAGCTGCCATCCATCACCTGCATGTCCATTTTGACAGGGTTTGTCTTCACACTCTGACCCCCGCTGTCCACAACCCCTCCATCCCAAGCCTGACGCATCAAAGGCAGGGAGGAGGTGCAGGGGGCGGCGGCTGGTACCACCCATTTCTGTGCAAACACTCCGGGGGTGGTTGATTTTCGTGGGGCTGCAATATAAAGTACATTGGCTCGCTGTAAGTCAGTGTGACAGCGAGTCAAAAGTCAGCAACACAGCTGCACGGCCGACCTAAGCTTCCATTTACCCGAAAAAATAAGATACCCAGTTTTGTCTGACAACATCAACTGCTGTCCTCTAGGCATTTCCATAATCCTAAAAAAGATATTCTCGGCTGGGCAGTTGAGAGTTCCCATTGTGTAACTACAACTATCCTTCTGTCCAAAAAAAGATGGCAAACACTGTATTTTTTCATCGTTCAGAATGATGTGTTTATCTTTCTGTATTTGTCTGAGTAATGTGCACAAATTTAGCTGTATGACCTGAGTGTAATCCTGTTTTTGGTGATTGGTATTTAATTTTATTCATGCTATCTCAGCACTCTATGGGCACATCTTTGAGACATGAATGTTCTTATTGGGAGGTTACCCCTAGGGACAGGCTCTCTTGGTGAACTCCCCCTGCAAACCTGGTTGTTATACCCACTCTTCTGTACCTCTCATACATGTTCACCTTTTAGTGCGGCCATTCAGAATCCTTACCCGGCTGCGATTCTGCCGATGAGTCCGTCCCACATGAGGTGGATTCTGCTCAAGGTGTCTTCCCGCTAAAATTGAGTTCCAGGCTCTGGTTCTAGGGGGGTTGGACGACTTCGGGTTTTTTAAAGTCACACATGAAGACCCGGTAGAAAGTAATGCTCTGCAACAATGAAATCTATATTCTTGACCTGAATACTAACTGTAGCGTCTCATACATAGAAGCCACGGAGGCTTTTCTGCAAGGCAACTGAAGCTTGGAACGCGGGCTACTGTCGGCCGTAGACCACGTCAACACCATGAACTCCTTCAGTCTTTCGCTATTGCTCGGTAAACTCTGAACTCTAGCATAACTCCTGTCTCTGGACAAAAAATCTTGTCAAAATATTGGTGAAATGAACGAGTTTTGCGGCAGGTAATACGTTATTTAGAGGCTGCTTTTCGGTGCCCCAGACACTCCCATTATATGGATTTGCTACAACCCCTACTGGGTTCTGGAAAGTGTCTTGAGACAGTCTGAACTGTCTAATTACAGCCTACAAACATAAACGACGGATAACTGAAAGTCAGATTAATGCTTGATCCATATATTGCCCTAGCTTACCATTATTAGCTTATGTTTGTTTTTGTGTTTCTTGGCTGCCATGTTGCCAAAATACAGAATAAAAGACAGGTTACTGCTTGTAGGCTTTGTGACGGCCACCTGCCACTAGGGCCTGTTTTGTGTGTTCCCTTTGTCTTGTCTTCTCTGTTTCTGCAGGTACCTCAGTGGGCGGGTTCAATTTGGGCAATTGGGAGCACCTGGCCAGTCTCCCATAGCTTATAAAATCTGGCAGTCACCACCCTCAGTCTCTCTGTCTCATCTTCCACCTGGACTCCTCCAACATGGTTTTTGGTTCTGTTGGCTTTGACCTGTTTGTTTTGTGTTAGCACCTCTCAATGGGAAACAGTGGTGCAGTTGCTATGCTTTGATTAGGCTTGCCTGTGAGCTGACGCGTGTGACATGTCCTAATGTATGCAACAATATCTTTTTTTCAAGCGTGGCAAAAAGAAATGCCGCAGCACTCGATCATAAGTTTTACGGACCCCCCAGTGACGAGCCTCATCATGTGCCAACTTCAACACCGCTTCACGAAATTTAGCTGGCACCACAATCTGGATAACAGGGTCGCCGATGAAACTGTCACCGCGTGGAACCCACTTTCTCACGAGAACCTCATCGTGAACGAAATAGCCTCGAGGGCTATCTTTCCCTACTCCTGCCGGCAGCACCTGCTCAAACAAAGCCGTCAGAGAGGGATCAGCTTGTTGCTCAACCTTCAGGTCTTCCAGTGAAACTGAAAGAGGAACATCTGATAAAGAAAATGCACACAATTCTGACGCTTCGTGCTTCACCTTCAGTCTTTGACTTCTCCAAAGAGGCAAAAGGTTTTGCAGTGACCAGCATTTGGGTAAAATCCGAAAACAAGTGACATGTTGGAAATCTGATCTGAGAGTCCTGTCCTGCAAAGAGAGGAACCTGATGAGGAGCCTCAGACAGCAGGACTCTTCTAACTGCAGCACTCCAAGGAAGCAGTATGAGAAGAGCAAGAACAAGTGTCCCATTTGTGGGAAACTGTATGCCGATATAGCTCAGCACCTGAGAAGCACAGAAAAGGTGGTCAACAAAACAGAGTTGAGTCTTCTGAGAAAGTTTTCTCATAGACATTTTAATGTAAATCTGGACTACCCAGTGCGTTTCTGCCAGTCTAAATGTATTAACCGACTCGACAAGCATCTGCGAAGGATCCACAGCCTGAAGAACCCAATGGTTACACTTTACATCCAAAAAGCTAAGGACAGATACATTGCGAGAGAACTGGCCCTCCTACGCGCTTCGAACCCCAAACCACAAATGGTCTCACATCTTGACGAGGTGGATGATGCAGCAATTGAAGAGGGTGTCAGGAGGGCGGTAGAGAACAAATCACAAGCTGCTTCCCATTCTGCGGCTTCTGCCACTGTGCCTCCTCTTTCGGTCCCTAGGTGTAGTTCTCCCCTTGCCAGACAGACTTCTTGTGGCCCAGAAACACCAGCTATGCAGGATCCTTCTCCCTCAACCAGCCAGGCTGCCTGCTACACGTCAGTGTTATCCCCTATTAAGTCTACCCCAGCCAAAAATGCCTACCAACAGGCCAAGCGAGGAAGAAGTCGTTCTGTCCTGAGGACCCTTGATCCTGGGTGCAGGAACTGCCAGCTTCTCTCTGCTGAACTAAAGGTGGTGAAGGACCTGCTCGAGATTAAAATTGACAGGAACGATGAGCTCAAGCAGCTACATTCTTCAAAAATGCGTGCAACTACAGTAAAACGTCACAGACGTGCACCATTTTCACCCAGCAAAGCCCCTCGCTATGTAAGATTAGTCGAGGAATTTAGGGGCCACACAGAAGGTGCCAACCCCAGTAGGAAGACTTCTGAAAATGCCAAGCAGCGAGCCAAACATGTTGTCGATTTTCTAGAGTACGTGGCAGACTCAGAAATCCCAAATGTTAACCTTCTTTTCCCGTGTAACCATGCTAGAATCCGTGGTTTTGTTGCACACCTTCAAGAAAAAGAGTTCAAACCAACAATTCTGAGAAGCTATTTGATGGATGCCGTGGCCTTTATGAAATATGTTTTAAACATGGCACCACCATCTGTCGGACTATCAAGAAAAAAAAATAATCAACGCCATCTCATCAGATCAGAGATATAGGCCGGGATGTGGTCGGGCACCAGCTCAGAGAGGAGCAGGAACCCCTGGGTCAAGAGAAGCCTGTGAGAAGAAGGCTTTACCAGCCGGTGAACTCATCTGATGAGGATGATGCAGGTGATATGAAAACCACACTAACTCAAACAGAAACAGATCCTGAAGAGGACGAGGAACATGTGCCAAAAAAGAACCCATAAGAACCAGGTCAAAGCCAACACAACCAAAACTCTTGTTGGAGTCCAGGTGGAAGATGAGAGAGAGAGAATGAGGACTGTGACTGCCAGGTTTTATAAGCTCAGGGAGACTGGCCAGGTGCTCCCAATTGCTCCAAATTAGACCCGCCCACTGAGGTACCTGCAGAAACAGACAAGACAAGGGGGGAAAACACAAAACAGGGTTGAGTCTTCTGAGAAATATATTATTCTTTCGCTGAAGACATTTTAACAGACAAAATGTAGTCTGGGTTATTTGGACAGAAGCAGGTAAAGCGTCTGGACGACAATAGAGTGAAAGTGCTCCCTTCAGGAGAACTTCTAACCAGTAGTTAAATCCAGAATACTGCATGCCTTGAGAGTAGTGAAAGTATGTTGTCTGGGTTGACAGAATCAGGTCAAATGTCAGGATAGCTGTCCCCACAAAACACGAGATGTATCTTATACTGTAGTAACATTAGCAACTTCTTACAGAAGAAGAAGAAGAAGAAGAAGAAGAGCCTTTATTGTCACTGCTGAACACTGCGATTTTGTTTTCAGCTCTGTGAGATGATTACGAATGTCAGCCAGCCTAAAAAAAAAAAAGGGATTCATATGACATTATCTCACCTTTTTTTAGAAACGTTGCTATGGTAACCAGCATTTGTTGAGTTTCTTGTAGATCTTTGCTCTTTATCCAAAATTGGATGAGACTGCTGGTTACAGAGACAGAACAGTCTACTCAACTGGTTGTCACATTTTTATTCTTGTTTCAAAAAGTTAATTTGACCTTCTTTTTTTTTTTTCATTTTTGTCAACATTTGTGAGCGATACACTCAGATAACAAGCAGGTGGGAAACATTCATTCACTTCACTGTTTAGTGTGTCTGTGCTGACTGTAGTTTTTCCTTTCAGCTCTGCCATTTTTTTTATTTTTTGTCTTGTTTTTGTTGCAGAAAAACGTCAGCGAGAACTGCACTGACGGGATTCAAGGCTTTATTTCACTTTTTTTTTCAATATATTAAAAGATTTCTGCAAAATATGGTTTGCTATCCAGGTCTGTTTCTGGGATATTGCTTTTTTTCCCCCCACACACCCAGAAGATACATACTATTTTAATGTAGGTAAAACTTTCACCCAATTTTTATTTCATAAAAGGAGACTCTGAAGGATCTCCAGTTGAATAGCACAAGTTACTAATTCATCGAGATGACCACTCTCGCCAGCTCAATAATAAATACCAAAAGAACATTTTTTTTGCAGTTGCTAAAAGCCCCTTACCTTCCAGTGTTATCTGTGAAAGGGTGAGTAGCAAGAAGAGGAAAAAACATCTTGATTTGCCCGATGTGGAGGCCCCACTCCAGGGTGAGCTGCAGAAAGGAGGGGGTCACGTCATTCTATGCATTGTTTAGGAGTGTACATAAATTAACCCTGCGTAGACATTATCTATCAATCAAGGGTGGGGTGGGAGATGGCACAACGGCATGTGTCGACTGCGGCCACAAAAGAGAGCTGGGGTGGGGGTGGGTGGAAGCTGAAATGCTGGTAGCGGTTGGTTGGTGTGTTACTGGTGGTCCGTCAGATGGAGTGTAATGGAGAGGCAGGCTAGAATTAGCCACCCACTATTTCAACAGGTGGCCCTGGCAGCCATGTGCGGCATGCGGATAGACTCAGGCAGAGGCGCTGCAGCCTGTGGGGACCAAATACTGTCTGAGCCAGAGTGGAAGCAAAAAAAAAAAAAAAAAAACAAGTGGCGGAGGATTAGAGGTTTAGAGGCATTTAAGTTTTAGTAAGAAAAAAAAAACAGTTTAAAGTCATGTAAATACTGTTGCCTTTTCTGTGCTTTCAGTCTGCAGCAGATGTAATGCCGTCTCAAGTCTTTTTGCCATTCTGAAACCCTAATTTGAACTTTCTTCACGAACCACTGATATCCCAATACAGGGACTGTAGGTATTCAGCTTCATTAAGTAGGCTAAACTGGTTTACTGTAAACACATTAGGAATTGGCCTGAAGAAGATTAGACATTATGACATCCTTTGGCCAAGTAATTCAAATCAGGTTTTCACCAATTTTTTTTAATTTTTTTTTTATATTAAGGTCAAATTGTATAGTTTCTGTAGTGTAGTAGTCATCACGTTCGCCTCACAATGGAAATTGGGAATAATATAAAGAGGAAATATTACATTTTGTGATTTTTGACCAGACATTGACAGTAACATTTAACACTTAATAATGAATTAATGAATTAATTGTAGGCTGCCGACGTTGAAACAAGATAAGAAAAAAAGTATTGCAGTACAGTGTTCTTGAATGCTATGTTCCCTCAAAAGGTGGATTACATGTAGGAACATTTACTCAAGCACGATCAGAACAGAGCCCTTATTGGGATCTGTAATCGTAGTCCTTACAACAGAGCTATGACTACAGTATTATATTCATTAATTTTTAGTCATGCAAGCAACACAGCATTTGAGACTTGTAGATATTCATGTTTGCAGGAATATAAATCTGCCTTACATACCTAATCTCCATTTTTTGTGGTTTTGATTTCCAAAGTATTGTATGAATTATCAGGATTGAAATGTAACAACTTGTCCGATTCGTATAAGGTCAAAATTAAAATTTTCCAATACGCTGGTTTATTGCTAGATAAGTGCAAATCACAAGTTAACATTAGCATAACATAATACAGTACACAGACTGAACATTGTCACATTATCGTCACCACCACCCCTAGATCTTAGTCCTCTTGCTTCTAGTTGTTTGCGTGAAGGACAAAAAGTTTAAGGACCACCAAAGTCAGACGGATTATTTGGGAACCATTAATGTGAGTAAGTGAAAAATTTAACAATTGTCACTCACTGTCTCGAGGTATCAGTTGTGTATACTATGTACTTGGATGTAAATTAACATTTCAGAGGGTGTTTCATACTCTCTAGAAGTTATATTAGAAATGGCGTTGCCCTTTTCTCCATCAATCTATTAATTCCTCCTGTGCAATTAATATTTTATCACTGCACAATAGCCATGTGAGGACATTTCTTCTGGCATTTTTTTGCAGCTTCTATGAGACCACTGGAGAAAGCCATGTCCCTGTCTCTTTTCTCCCCTTTAGCCGTCAGAAGAGATGAGCTGAGACACTCACAATTTGCTGGACTTTAAAGCTGAGCAGTGCCAAGGCAGTCGTGATGATTTCTTTGTTGGGATATACAGCCGTCCAGAAAGCAGACGTCGTCTTTAACTAGACCTTTCCTTAATTTGAAAGAATAACCAGACTTTTTTTTCACCATTCCGTAGCAGAGGAAATGAAGTTTCCTCAGAGGAACACTAAACTGCACTCCCGTGTATGCGCCACATTACAGATTCAAAGCATTATTCAGTAGAAAGAAAGACTATTAACTCTGCTGCTTTCTGGGATGCCGTCCAAGTCAGATCAGAATTCTGGTATGGTTAAATCCCCACAAGGGTTCCTGAGATGGGGCTGGCTGCTTTCTTCCCGTCGACAAGCCGAGGACACAGGCATAATGACGTTAGGCACGGTGGTCCTGTTTGGATGGTTGTTTGTTTAACAGCGTATTCATTGGCTGTTTGCTGATAAAACTGGCAGGAAGGCTCGCAAAGCCGCCGCTGATGAATTGCCGGGGAGGTTTCTCGGTGACGTCCATTGTTCGGTCCTCCTGGCTGGCACGCCATGTGTCGGGACGGTTAGAGCTGACTTTGAAAAACAAAATGACTCCGGTACAAGAGGACAGTGCGTGGGTCCCTGTGACACTGTCAACGGAGTCTGCTTTATATTAAAATGAGAAGAAAAATATTGTAAGTGTGCTCTTACTCACTCTCCTGCTCTTCCTACGTTTTGCCATTTAATAAGACCAGACAAATAACAGCCATCTTGCCGATTAGATTACAGTAAGAACAAAATATGTGTGAAATTTTTGTTCTCTGACACACACACACAATAATAAAAAGAAAATAAAGACAATGACACCAATTAAGATAAACACTATCTGTTTCAGCACAACTGACATCAACTGTTTGCTTAAGAATCTCCTCCACCCATGGTCTACATCTGCCTCCATTTCTCTTTTTGATGCATTCCCCTGTTCATAGTTTTTTCAAGGAGGGAAATAAAAGAAGACACCCGGAGAAATTTCCTTCGGGAACTGAGTCATATTTCACGAATTCTGTGGGTGGCTGTCTTTTCTGTGACTGGGAATCGTCAACAACTATTATTGTCCTAAATCAATACCCCTTCCCACTTGGTGAGGCAAAAGTGGTGTTCGTGGTGTGTCACTCAAGGGGTTTCCTTTTGCTCTTTGGATTGATTTCAAATTTTCAATGCACCGCAACCGGTGGAACTCACTTTTGTGACCTTTAGATGTCACAACAGGCTACCAGACCTCAGATATTCCAGTACAAGACATAGACTGTATAAAGACAGGCAGCGGAACAGCTCCTCAAAGGTGAAGCCAAAGCAAGTAGAGCTCCCCCTGGTGGCTGGCTGCGGTATACATCATAAGCTCCACCCCCTCCATGTTAGTGGATGGGACTTGGGCCAAGTTAAAACATATATATTTGGAATAAATGTTGCTGTTAAAGACACTTTACATTTTATAGCTCACAGGTTCCCATTTGAGTCTACAGGCAAATTCAAAGCGCCTTGGCAGTATTAATCAGGTGTTGGTTATTGTTGCATTTACTTTTTTATGTTGCTTCTATGCCATTATCCACATACCTGGATACTCATGTGGTCAAGAATACACAGCATACTATATGCTATACAAAATATGTGTTCATGTTTATTCTATTTTTATGGCTTTCAGAGATGATTTTCTCCAAAAAGGTCAAGAAACTTTAGCTTCCAAAGGAATAATAACCTAAATTTTAAAGGTTCCTTCAGTGTACTTTTAATTTTCACAGTCCAATCAGAGTGCATTCATTACATTCAATACGTTTTCAACAAAGTCGGCCCATGAAGCTGCCCAACGAAGTTCCACACGACAAAGGCCCAGCTTCTCAAAAAGTGTAAAGTACCTAAAGCAAGATACCCCACCAATGCAGATTGTGTATTTTCAGCCTGAAGCACTGCTCAGACACTGGTCAAGCAAGTTTCTGATGGGCTACACCCACAGATGTTCCTATTTAAACCTCAACTCCCCACCAGTCGTTTAGAGCTAAAGAAGCTACTTCAATGAGTGGCCAAACATCTTCAAGAAACTCTATAAGTCCAGTTGCCTTTCATTAATGTTTCTGGATATATCATGACCTGAATGACTGAGAACCTTCACAAACAAACACTGCTATATTATATTGTATCTGATTGGGGAAGGAGGAAGACCAGGACCTTCGAGGTTGGTTAAAATGTCCGGTCAGAATTTCTCAGCGTAGGCCCGATGGAATCTGGAATTTGGCAGCACCTCAGCCTTTGGTCCTGATGTCTTCCTCCTCTGTGACAGCATCAGCTCACCTCCCTGACTGCCTCACTGAAGAAAGAGGCTGTAAAAACTGTCACGTCCGTGGCCCGGTTCTACCAGATAATGCAACTTTAATAGTGGAGCGCTGAAGCCTCTGACACCCTCAATGAAAGAAGTTGACATGGCAACATGAATGTGAACACAATGACTTTGACAAGAAAGCAACAGCTCCGGCAGGGAATTATACAGTGGCCCCTGGGTAAGGAATAATGCACATTCTTTCGCTATTCATCAGCCCACTGACACATAAGACAATCTGAATGCCTTCAACAGTATTAAACTTGACAAAATCTGGTGTTTGGTCAGAGTTCAAACACACCAGCGGGCATGGACCTTGAAGTGTGCAGACAACTGCTCACTGATTTCATTTCCTAAAGGCTCTGCTGTTGTTTGAATGTATCAACAAAATATATTTTGGTGAAAATGTCCCTTCTCATCACCGGACCAATGGCATCGGCCTGCTACTGATGCCAGTCGGCCTGCTGGATAAACCTCAGCTTTCAAATTTTCAGTCTCCTGGGCGGCAGCAGTGTAAACACACCACGCCACTCACACTCACTGTCTATCCAGAGATCTGCTGCGTGAAGAGGTGAGGGTGGAGGGGTGCTGGAACATCAGGCCAATTGTCTGTCACATCAATCAGGGGGGATGTTCATCCAGCAATCGGCCAGTGAGCCGCTGGTGGCATGGGCATCAATAAGGCGGGCTGACAGCAGGCTTGGAGAGACTTTAACGGTCCTCTTCCTCCTGGAGCGTGTCCTGAAAACACAGATATTCAACAGATAGAACAGACCAATGACACGGTCCTAATCAATAACGCAGAAATGTTGTTATGGCTTTTTATTCAAGCTTTAAATAGTCATTTGACTGGAGGCCTGACCCACTGGCAGGATATAGAAAACTGCGTTTTTGGGAACTTCTTTGGAGAGTAAACCCAAGTTTGTTTTTACCTTTGTCTCCACACGGCTACTCTAGTTTGCTCAGCCATCAACTGAAAACCTAACATATTCTGTATTTTTTGAATCTGGCTCTTAAAACGATAATCTGCCCCCAAAACAAAGCAAAGCAAGACAACTACAAAAGCTGCTGTTGTGTCGCAAGGCTAATATTTTAAAGCTGTGCTAATCAGTTCTTTTTATATACTTAGACTTTTATGCACAAAATGACAAACAACTTCCTTGCTTAAAGGGGAACTGCCGTTTTTTACAACCTGGACCTGATTTCTGGCATAAAATGCGATCATTCACTCACTCATATAACTTTGGTGTCATCTGGAGTCGTTCGGACGATATTTAGATCCGCGTATATCCATATAATGGAAGTGACTGGGGCACCGAAATGCAGCCTCTAAATAACGCATTATCTGCCGCGAAACTCGTTCATTTCACCGATATTTTATTATGATACACTAGTGCTATTCCTCGTTGTCACAAAAGTTATATGGGTGAGTAAACAATCGTATTTTATGCCAGAAATAAGGTCCAGTTTGTAAAAAAATGGTAATTCCCCTTTAAGGATGAAACTAGGGTATTGTGTATTTAGGAAGCCATGAGCCATGAGGTGAAAATTTATATTTGAAAGTATGCTGACATGTCAACCCTCTCAGTGAGAGCTTAACTTCTAAAAAAGGCGGATGACAAAATTTTACCATGACAGACGAAATCTTGAATTTTCCAGCATTTGCTCAATTGTGTGGGCACGATTCTCAGACAAAACTACATCTGTAGACGTTAAATCTCTAATTTCTTCTTTGATATGAAGCAGTCACACTAGTCTATGGGGTTTATGATTTCAAGAACTCTTGAACCTTTCAGAGATCAACCCGCCTTTTCGATTTGACGCAACCGCAAAGTTGCTCAAAATCAAAGTTGTGAAAATTTGCCTTGAGTCTTCTTGAATAAAAGGATTGTGTGTGTCCCCCAGAGGGCAGCTGTTTTTTGAAGTAGAAACCTTGCCATGACACAGTGAAGGTCTTCCCCTTCTATCAGCTCTAACTCTATCTACATAGCGCTCCCTCTCTAGCGAGGTGCCAGCTCTGTGCCTCTTATTCAAATCAAGTCACGAATCGCAGTGGGGGTCCCTCTGAGGACAAAAGCAAGGGGGCCTGGACCATGAAAAGCGATTACCATTTCACAGATTTGAATTCTGAGAAGCACTGCTGCCGCCACTACTGTTTTCAGCTGAGCCAATGAAGTGTTTGTTTACGTGCTCGCTTCAATGATGGTTAAAATAATAATAACCCGTGAGGAGTAGAGGCATTACAGTGGCTTTTCCACTCATGTGCCAAGGGTTAAGAGCTTGTTAAGACAACTAACTATTGACAATTCAGTCCGTAACTCGGTTTAAAAAGCTGCATGTTCCTTTAAATTGCCTCAGTTGTGACAGCAGCTTGTCTCAAAGCTGGTCTTCAGTCTCCCTGGTAGTTGCACAAACTAAAGAACACAAACTTACTGTTGTTGATGTATTCTTCTGAACTAATGGAACTGCTATGTTAGATTTAGGCGTTTTCTAAAGCTGAGGCAACTAGGATTTAAAATCGAGATGATTTCATCAGTACTTCCACGCAAGTCACAGAGACAAAGCAGCTGCTATTGTCAAGCAATGGTAAATATTTTTGTCACTGGGGCTAAAATACAGCTGCAGACACTAACTGACAGTTAAAATCTGGCCCAAGAGTAAAAACGGAACAGAAAGTTGCTGTTTCTGCAACATCACGTGCAGTGGTGCATTCAATACTCCCTTATCTGGTATGATAATCTGTTTAATATCCTGTATTGGGGGCTCCCTCATTATCTGAAAATATTCCAATGTTTGAGATTCGAGAGAAGAACATCTGTTGTTTCTCGGTAAGTGTTTGATGCAACCCATTTTTCGAAGATAACCAACATCGATGAAACACGGCGGCATCTTTGGTCACGGCTCCTTAAGGCATATGTTACTCTTAGACTTACTTTATACAAAAGTGATGAATCCCATGAAATGTGAAAGTTGTATCAAGCCAGAACAGAGAAATTCAGTGGCTTAAAGGGGAATTACCGTTTTTTACAACCTGGACCTTATTTCTGGCATAAAATACAATTGTTTACTCAATTGGTGTTATTTGGATATGGTATATCCATATAGTGGGACTGATAGGGGCACCGGAACGCAGCCTCTTAATAACGCGAAACTCGTTCATTTCACCAATATTTTGTTATGATACGCTAGTGCTATTCCCCGTTGAGTCCGGAGTTACCTGTTATCATCTGGGGTCTGTAGATTGACCTACTAACTTCTGACCTGGATGATGTCATCTCTGAACGCCACATGCACCCGTGACGGTCGGCTTGTTTGCCTGTAATTTGCAACTGCTAGTTTTTGAGGTTGTGGACGACGACGTTGTTTATGATGGACGTCCTTACTGTTTTGAGCCAGAGTATATGGATTATTACGCAGCACTAGCACTAGCGTATCATAACAAAATATTGGTGAAATGAACGAGTTTCGCAGCAGATAATGCATTATTTAGAGGATGCGTTTCGGTGCCCCAGTCACTCCCACTATATGGCTATACGCAGATCTAAATATCATCCGAATGACTCCAAATGACACCAAAGTTATATGGGTGAGTAAACGACCGTATTTTATGCCAGAAATAAGGTCCAGGTTGTAAAAAACAGTAAATCCCTTTCAAGAAAGCATGCAGACCGCATGTTTTACGAAATTGTAAAGCATATGAAAATGACAGATCAGGAGCGAGAGCAAGCAATCTGGATACATTTAAAAGTGAGGGTTTCAAGTTTTCCTTTTTTAATAAATAAACAAAAAAAAAGAGACGAAGACTGTCGACTAGACATTTCCCCTAGGATTGTCTTTTTTATTTAATGCATAAATATGGAAATGCTGATGAAAACTGGCAGCGAAAACAAATACGTGTGACTGAGGAGTTTTCTGAAAGCTTTAAATCTGTCGCTTGCTCACTCACGGGTATTTAACATTGATTGGAAGCTGAAGCTTTAGTCACAAATGTTGCTATGCAAACCACAAAACCAAAATTCCAATGGTATGTTTTGTTTCGGGAGTGGAGGTGGAAACCTCAGACGCCCAGATGCTCAGTATCCAGGGATGATAGATCATCAAACACAAAGAAATGTCACGTTGTCAAGTCATGTTTTTCTTGGAACTTTCATGCAAAACACTCGGCTATTGTCATTTAAAAGAAACTTTCCTCAACTCTGGCCCTGCATGAACAGGCCTGTGTTTGTGCCCCATGCCTTCAAACAGTCATTTGGTCAGTTGTCTGCATAAGACCTTTCAGGAGGGTTTACAGTGTTAAAAAGAGTGATTGCCGAGGGACCAGGAAACACCTCAGCAGGGGAGCGTCACACTGACGACAAGACCATAGGCGCCACCGGCAAACACGCGGCTCCGTCCCATCCATCGTGTGCTCTGGTCAGTCGGCCTAAAGGCCACTTCATCACAGCCTGTCAGTGGGACGGAGCCGCTTGCTGTTTGAGTGCACTGACCTGAGTCGGAAGTGAGTCCCCCATCAGTCTCTTTTACCCCACAGATCTATGAGCCGCTAGGCTCAACATATACAGCAAAGATTTAATGACAAGAGCGGGAAATAACAAACAAGGAGACCGATGATAAAGTGTGACCCAATTAAATTGATTACATGTATGTTCCCAAGATGCGGTGCTTTGTTTTAAAGTGCTCATTCGCCAAAATGCCCCAAAACACGTAATTACAATGCATCTCTACAATGCATCTCCACATGTGTCTCAATTGATAGTTTGTGACTGGATATCTGTTCCACGCTCTATATGCAAATAAAACACCTACATATTTTGGGAAGCATCCACCCTGGCGTAGTCAGCCAACTTGTTTCCTCATCTTTATGCTAAGAACGACTAACTGCATCCCGACAGCATTTGCATCTTTAGGACACAGGCACAATACTAATAGTATTTGGCTTTGACTTGGTTAGAGATGTGACGTTCGTGAACGAATCGAACCTATTGACCGGCTCGCTGTTGCTGTGTTTAACGCAGATGGACACCCATGAAGTAGAACAGGCACGGAACAGGGGAGGAGTGCAGCACACACGATGACGCGTGACGTCATCTGAGTAGTCCACACTGGACATGATTTGTTTGAAGTGAGTGGCTGGTGACTTAAAAGGACAAAATGAGCCGAAGTCATTTATACTTGGGCCTCGTCAGTCTGTCTCGCTCTGTAACAAAACGCCACTCTTTACTTCAGTATACCTACCTGCAATCAATATTTCACATTAATTCGACCTCAGATATCCCATCAATTAAATGTATATATGTATTGGTGGGACTTCTAAGTTTGAATTATTCTAATCCAAATCTTACCCCATCATTCCTCCCAGTGATTATTTCCCAGATAAAATGTGTTACCTCCGGGCTGGCATCTTAAAAATAAATAAATATCTAAATTAACAAGTCTTCTGAACGACTCTTTGAAAGGAATGGATCCACAACATCCAGTTCCCTTCAAAGAGCCGTAAATCCCGTCTCTACCCATGATTGTAGTATAATTTATACTAACGCTAAAGTGAAAAAAATCAAAAACTGACATTGAATGTAGACCTACACCCAGGGTGAATTATCATTTAAATATCTATTATTGTTAGCTGGTAGCACAGTGGTTAGCGCTGGTGCCTCACAGCAAGAAGGCCCTCGGTCCAAATCCCTGGGGCGGAGATTCTCAAGGCCTTTCTGTGTGGAATTTTCATGTTCTCCCCGTGTTTGCGTGGGTTGTATGGGTGCTAGGTACTAACCCTCCATCTGACCATGCAATTTTGTTGTACAATGTTGTATAATGACAAATAACGCACTTTACCTTTATCTTTACCTAACTGTTTCAAAGAAAAGGGTCCAAAACTCACATGTCCACCTGAGTCACCCGAGATGAGACACAATGGTAGCGACTCAACAGGTCCCCCTGAGGGTGGAGGTACTCACAGATCACAGTAAGCCAGTGGGACATCGGAGGCAGCATGCTACTAAAATTAACTGATTTCTGGTTCCTTTACTAATCTTGTGTGTTTGTTGTAATTTCTCCAGAAACAACTTGGTTAACACCTTTTCTCTAATCTCCTCCCTGAGAGTAAGAAGCTCACTAAGCTTCATCTCGCAACTCATCCGGGAGACATTTTTGAAATTTTTACGCGTGTGGATGTGGTAATGCAATTATATCTCTGCACGCTGTGTTGCTTAGGGCCGCTGGAACAACATTAGACGTGATGGATGCAGCTTTTGAGCACATTCTCATGATTGTCACATGGCAGTCGTACTTGTTCTTTTCTCCCAAAAGGAATCCACAACATTCGTTTCTCTCTTCCTAAATTATGAGTGACGCATGAGGTAAATAAAAGTGCTGAAAAAAAAACCTGAGAACATTCATGATAAATATTCGTTGGCCTTCTGCTGTGTTATAATAAGAGAGGAAAGAACAGAAATTATTATCATTTCATGCTTTATTCTGGACTTAAATGACACTAATTATTAGGCTTGAATTAATGACTCCCTCCTCTTTGACAACTTTTCCTGCTCTGATATGGTTCAGAAACGTTTGAAGTGCTTTCATTTAGAGATTCCCCAGCCTATGGTTGCAGATATTGTCGTAGGCAGCCCTCGCAAATTCCAGCAAGAGTTAGATCACAATTTGTTCCAGATTGTCTGCGCGGCAGTTTGTCGGAGGAGCAGTTCGAGGCGGCTATTTTGCAGACGCGATGCTCTCCCCCGGCACTATGGGAGGTTTGCCACAGAGGCCAAGCTGTTTGTGTGCACTCATGGGTCCTTTTGATGTACTGCTTCTCAACAAAACAAATAAAAAGAGAGACTTTGGCTTTCTATGGCTTCCCGGCTGTCTTTCTTTCCGAGCTCCCCCTCGAGAGCAATAATTACACACAAGGTGAAGCTCAGACATCATATTTTAGATTCTTTAAATGAGCCCAACTTTGGCTTTGATGACAGCTTTCTTGACATTCTCTCTGTCAGCGTCATGGGGTAGTCACCTGGAATTTTTTTCAATTAAAAGGTATGCCTTTTCAAGAGGGGGTTTGTGGAATTTCTTGACTTTTTAATCTGTTTGACACCCCTCAGTTTCGTTGTGCGGTCATACACAATTCTCTCCAGTAAATAGCCCTATTCCACTGCTGTTCTAATACATACAGTAAAGAGAAAAAATTACTTAGTCATTACTTTAAGACATGAAGGCAAGTGAGTCCGGACGATTTAAGTCCCGAAAACCATCAAACGCTATTATACTGCTGCCATCAAGGAGTGTCATTGCTATGGGGTGGGGGTGCCTGGTCTGGTCGAGGCGGGTGGTATATGTCTAAAGGGGAATTATCATTTTTTTTACAACCTGGACCTTACTTCTGGCATAAAATACGATCGTTTACTCACCCATATAACTTTGTTGTCATTTTTTGTCACTCGGAAGATATTTAGATCCAGTGGAGCGGCAGGTATATCTATATAGTGGAAGTGATTGGGGCACCAAAACGCAGCCTCTAAATAACGCATTATCTGCCGCGAAACTCGTTCATTTCATCGTTCGGTGCCCCAGTCACTCCCATTATATGGATATACGTGGATCTAAATATCATCCGAATGACAAAAAATGACACCAAAGTTATATGGGTGAGTAGACGATCGTATTTTATGCCAGAAATAAGGTCCAGGTTGTAAAGAACGGTTCCACTTTAAGGAACATCCACATGAATGCCAGGTCCAAATGTTTCCCAGCAGTACACTGAATTGTCTAACCAAAACTCTTAGTATGCTAAAGGAGCACCTTAGAGCCTGTTTTTTCTCCACTGTTATGAGTGTCCGACGATGCACACTTGCACACATTACAGATACTAAGTATGTAGTGCATAGTATGTGATTTTGGACACAGCTTATGCATTTGCAAGTTCCACAGCAGGAACTTTCCCTGGTTGTAGAAACCATTCTGTAAAAGGAAAAGAATGACTTGAATGAAGGAAATTAGATTAGTGGAAACAGGAGAAATAATGTTTTTTATTTATTTATTTTTTGCTTTTTCTCTGATTTTCACGGTTCAGCAACCAACATATATGGACGGAGATTTTTGTAGTTTATCCCAAAGACATGCCCTTTTCCTGCAAGAAACCTAAAACACATGATATGCTGCATGTTGGATGCATTTAGTTTTTACCCCTTAGACCTACATTACCAGTGAAGCAACAGTCTATCTCAGGGCTAACACAGAGAGTCAGACAACCATTCACACTCACACTTACGTCCAGTTTAGATTCACCAATGAACCTAACGAGCATGTCTTTGGACGGTGGGAGGAAGCCGGAGTAACTGAAGGGAACCCACGCAGACACAGGGAGAACATGCAAACTCCACACAGAAAAGCAGATGGATTCGAACCCAGAACCTTCTTGTTGTGAAGCATCAGCGCTAACCACCACGCCACCGTGCCACCCGTAAAGCTTTCATGATTGATTTTCAAAAGCAACAAAACTGAAATGTGTCCATTAGCAATTACCAGACTGTTGCTACAAGTCCCTTTAACAACCTACAAATAAATTACAATTGGAAGTGAAGGCTGCACAAAGCAGTGTGGAGCAGCTCCCGCACACTGTGCATCTGCCAGTAGTCTCTGACTTCCAACAGTCCTGCCAACTGCTGCTTGTCCCTTCTCTCTGGCAAACGCGTCTTTTTTAAGGCCCGTCGCCATACAGCCTTTGAACGCGGCGCAGGCTGCAGGACACGCTGTACTGACAAGATAAACAGTGCACACATTAAAATAATTCTTTTCATCTTTGGAAATGACTCTGTTAATTTCATGCATGTAATGTTATTTATGGTGTTTTATACGCTACAGGATTTCAGTCCATTCATGCAGTTTTCTTCTCTTTCGGGCCACAAATACAAGGCTGCCTTTTATCTTGGACTTGTTGCCTCCTGATCAATACCATCTCTGTGTCTTTGATCGCTGAGGCCATACACACATGAAGTCCGCATTTAAGCGATTTCGGTACTGAACCGTAGATATTGCCAGCGGGCGGAACTGAACTCTGGGAGAACATATGGGGTCAATTAGGCAGAGTTTGCTCCTGGATGGGGTTCAACTGATCCACAATAGGGACCTACAGAATAGGTGGTCTCAGGCCATTTGGCAAGCCAATTGTGGGCAGCCTGTGAGTTAGCGACATGAAAGTATCAGGTGTTAGATGGCAAATGATCCAGGAAAGGTGAGGCCGGGACAGCAGATTGGCTGGTTTGGGCTGGGGAGAGGAGGGCAACCATGCATGATATGCTGCTCTTTATATATATACACTATGTCAGTCCTCCATTCCAACAATTGTAGAGTTCCAAAAAAAATCGAACTTCCAAAAGCCGGGACTAAATATTCACATTTGTACCAATTATTTTTTTTGATTGAATTGTCACTCCACAGAACACTTTCTTGTTAAAGCGCGACAACTTTTAGGAAACAAATAGATCCTATCATGGAAGTTATCTTATCCTATTCATCAGAGTTTCCCTGCCAATAGGATGGTGATCTGATGTCAGGATTGGGTGGGACACAAAAGTGTTTTTTTTTTTTTTTTTGCCGGAATGCAGCTCATACCACGCCGCATTATTAACGCAGCATTCGGTGCCCCATTCACTCCCATTATATGGATATACGCGGATCTAAATATTATAACATGCCACCATAAATCACACAAATTCCACCATTCCAATCTTATCTTTTTAGATGTGAATCTAAAATGTGAAGAATGTGAAGTCTGAAAATACATTTGTTCAATTTCGAATAATTTAGGTTATTTTTATGGGGGGGGGGGGCAATTCATGTTTTTCAGAAATTGGGGGGAACATGTCCCCCCGTCCCCCCCGGGATCTGCACCCATGTGCCCTGGTCTAGGGGTTCGGGGATGTAATATAAAAAAGAAGGCAAGGGACTATGTGCAGAAAAAGTTGAACAATTTTATTTGCCCCGACACTCAACTAGTGACAAGTGAGTTATATACAAATCTATATACAAAAGGTGAACCCAGGCCAAATCTGTCAAGTCTCGTCTTTGAGGTCATGTTTTCTCATATGTTGTCTTCCTGTTTTATTTTGTTGTACTTACCCTCTCCTTTCATTTCAGGTGTCTTGACTTCCTGCCCTCGTGCAGCACCCCCGCCCTGATTGTTTGCACCTGTGTCGTTGTCCTTCCCCCGTGTATTTAAGTGTTGTCCTCGGTGTTCGTCTTTGGCAGTTCATCTCGTCTGTTTGTCAAGCGTTCCGTCCGTCTTGTTCGTAAGTCTTGCCTTTTTTCTGACTGCCCTGTACGGAATAAACCTAACTTTGTCACTTACCTTTTTTTGAGTCGTGCTTCTGAGTCCAGCTGCCACACAGTCGTGATAAAACTACTAACTACGTGCGAACAAAAGCAATAAAGAGACGTTTAATAACCCTAACTGCCTAATCTAGTAAAAAAACAGGAGAAAACAGTGACTGAAAAAAAATGGCAGTTCACCCCTAGGGTGTCGTTCTACTTCTCCACATAATACAGTTTGGCCAATGCAAGGAAGTGGGGACGCTTTGCCCATATTTATTTATACAGTCTATGATTCAAACAGACAAATAAAACAGTACATTGGTGCCTCCCATTGGATGAACCCACACCATTTTGGACACTCCATGACGATCATTTCTGGTGTTTGCTTCCAGCGTGTTACTCCATCATGCGTCCACCAGAAGATGAGCGGTTACAGAAAATGAATAAATGAATGTGTGTGGATCTGAAGTTGACTTGGAGTTGCATTTGAGGTAAACCTAGTTTTGACTGAAACATGATAATATATCCGTTTCAGCTGGGGTTAAGAGCATGTTCTTGCATCTGGAAGGACCCCGGTCACATGAAGTCTGAGGGACACGCACGACTGCGTAGTCCTGTCTGTGAATACTATGACCTTCAAGAGAAACACTCCCAACGCTTTCATACTTACCCAAACATGCCTTTATAGGTTTCTCAACCATGAGATTTCAGACTTTGCTTTCCGCAAATAAAGGCCACAGTTTATGGTTTCCAACAAAGCTATCCATCAGAAAAATGAAACCATAGCTTTAGCTTTTCAAATATTCACTTTGGTCTGCAGGGTCCAAGTCTAAATGTTGTGTAGATTGGGGAGTTGTAGTGGAAAATGCTCATGGATCAAAAAATAAAATAGCTGAATCATGATCAAAACGGTCCGAGGAGAAGATGGAGAGCTCTGTGTGTTGTCTACTGTCATCCTTATGACTTCCTGCTTAATACGCGAAACAAAAATGTGAAAACAGAACTGCAGAAGTGGCTTGGGGGTTCAGTTGTGGCTGATTGTCCTGTTGAGGTCCTGCCTTTTGCCTTGCCTGACTCATACACTGATCAGGCATAACATTATGCATTATACATCCTAATATTGTGTAGGTCTCCATTGTGCCTCCAAAACAGTTGTGACTCATCAGAGAATGGACATGGGCCTTCTGAGGGTGTCCTGTGGTGTCTGGCAACAGGATGTTGTTAGTGGGGGGTAACCTTGAGGGGAGGGGCCTCTGTGGATCATCCCACAGATACTTGATCAGTTTGGGATCTAGTGAATTTGGAGGCCAGGTCATGTTGTCTTTTGAGAAATGCTTTGACCCAGTTGTCCAGCCATGGTAATTTGTCCCCTGTGAAGGTGTTTCAAGTTTACACCTGTCCATTTCTCCCAAATCCCTTCGCAAACAAACAGTTTAATACACTGATCAGCCACAATATTATGACCACTGACAGGAGAAGTAAATAATATTGATCATCTTGTGACAATTCAGTGTTCTGCTGGGAAACTTTTGGACCTGGTATTCATTCATGTGGATGTTACTAAGACCTGTAGCACCCACCTAGACCAGACCAGACCAGACACCCCCACTCCATGGCAATGACACTCCCTGATGGCAGCAGCCATCCCCAGCAGGATGCAGCCACAAAAACGCTTTAGGAACAACTTAAAAAACATGAAGAACAGCACAAGGTGTTGACCTGGCCTCCAAATTCACTAGATCCCAAACTAGACCAGACCAGAGCCCCCTCCCCTCAAAAGCCTAACAACATCCTGATGCCAGACACCACAGGACACCCTCAGAAGGCCCATGTCCATTCTCTGATGATTGTTTTGGAGGCACATGGGAGACCTACACAATATTGTGTTTTAGTTGCTAGAAGAGGATAATACACACTATAATAATTTAACCCACGTCCTACTAGTAAAACATCTAAATTATTTGTTGTAACAGAACTGAAGGTTGATCCAAGCCGAATGTTTTTCACTCGTGACTTTGACAGCGTCGTCCACGACACCTGTCGCACCGCTGAGACTCATTAAATGGCCGTACAGCGAAGCCTATCGCAGTCTAGAGCAGACGGCGTGACCTCTGATCATCATGCAGCATCTGCGCGCATTACAGCGTGTCTCGAGCGAGCATCGAACGCTACGAAGCGTCCGGCTCTTTGCGTGAGCGGGCCTTTCTCGCTGGCACCAGACCTCCGAGAGGGAAGCTGGAAAACGCTGAAGCGAAAGTTACAAATGACCATTTTCCTTTGCGACAGAACCGCTTTCTCTTTATTTTTGGGGTATGACATTTTCGTCCTCATGCATCATTTATAGGGAAAAGGAGACAGAGGAGATGAAATTATAAAACACCGGCCCTGTTTGGATTAAAGATTGTGTGCGCGCGTGTCTGCAGGTAGCTGCCGTCTGATTTTATCTGCCTGTGCTGCGTGAGGTTCGTGTGCGCGTGGGAATCTTCTGCTGCATGCGAGAACGTCTCGAATGCACGCGGACGGAAACAGTGGGGCGTTTCGGGCAATGTTGCAGGTCTGGGGGATAATTCTGCCTTTCAACTGCTTCCCATTTATTTCATAGCCGCAGCACTGTCATCTCACCGTGGTCAAGATGAAAAGCATTGTTGTGTAAAGAAATTGAAATGAAAATCCTTCTGGAACCAGCGGGGTGGGGGGTGTGTGGGGGCTGTATTATCCATGACTCAATGGCACTTCCCCGGGATAAGATCTAATTCTGGGAGGAAAATTTCTTTATATGGCCACCTGCTGTCGTCAGCTTTGTCTCAGGATCACAAGTTGTTCTGGGTGACCGGTCTCGGGACACGGCGAGAGGAATGCACTCAGCTCCCTGCTGACATTTAGATCTCTTTATTTTCTCTTTCATTCAGTCCAGAGCTGGAAGGGAAGGATGGGCGGTGGGACGAAGAGAAGAGAGGCGGCGGGGGCATGGGGGGGATTGTGAGCAGGGGGGTCCTGGATGCAGACTTTGAGGGATGGAAGGTTTGGGGTTGCGTAGGTCTGCAGCACACCCACGTATACACCAGTAGCGACATGAATGCCATGGCAGACTGCATTAACCAGTCCACAGATTCTGCAGCATTCTTCTGTGAAGCATCACACACACTAATGCAAGCACAGCTGTAAGAAATGCGTTTTACAAGGTCTTGTTATAAAGCCGTCTATTGATCTGGATCTGGATTCACAACAAAATGCCTTGCTTCTCACCTCACGCTCTGTTATGTCACAAAATTTGCTGAAAACCAGTTTAAATGTTTTTTTTTTTTTTCTTTTTTCAATATCCTGCCTCTGGAGCCAATTAATCATTCTTGATTTGCACGCATGCTGCAAGGATAAAGTTTCGAGTAGTTCTTCAGCACAGGTGGAAGCATTGTGAGTAATGTGAGCTGTTTAGCTGTTTAGCACCTTTCAGCTCATTGTTGCAGCTTCATGACTTCTTTTTTCTTGGCCTTGTTGCTTTCACCAACCTGATGTGCGGCGGCGGGGAATCAGTTTATTGTAAATGCTTATGCGCTGCTGTACCCAGTATGTGGAGGGCTAAAAAGAGGTTATTGCCTTGAATTTGCTAAATTCTTTTCTCTATACAAGCTTTCATAAGTGCCCCGTGTGTATACTAAATGAAGTAAATCTACAAAACACCTACAATTTAATGCATGCGATAAATTTGAAAAGCAGCGTCTCTCATTTCTTTGCTCCTCTTTGAAATAAATAGAAGAAACACAATTACACAAACAGTGCTTTGTGAGGAGGCCACTGGTGGCCGTGGAGTAGACCACTTACTTATCATTCAGCTCTTTGGAGGGGGATCGGGAGGGTTGGGGGGGTGGGTAGGGGTAGGGGGGGTTCTGTTAGCCTCTTGTGTCTCTGCGGCGGAACAATAGGTCCTTGCGAGGAAGTCAGCTCAGAGCCAAGAGACAAATCTCGCCAAAAGACACCTTTTGTTCCCCTTCAATCCAAATCTGCCGCTCCACGCCACATAATAATGGCCGGATGATTATTTCTCTTTCCTCCCAGTGGCTGCATGGGAACTGTGCCCTCGCCATTTGTCTTTCTCGCACATGTCATCATCGCGGGACATGCTCCGTGTGAAATGCACCCTCTCAGTTCACGCTGCTGGTGTAACTGCTAGATATGATCCAATATGATGTCGTTGAATGGAAAAAAAGTTGCCATATATATATATTTATTAGGAGTGGGACTTTAACGCGTCAATTATGATTAATTAATAACAAAAAATAATTAACTTCGCATTTAATCGCAGTTTGCGTTCCAAACAACACAGAACTTTTGTCAGTGCGAGATTTTCTAGTGCATCGATTACACTGATGCGCACGTCAAAGCTCGGCTAACGGCTACCAAAATGGAGTAATCGGATGAAAGCACGTTGCTAGGACTGATGGAAGGCAAATTATATTTAAAAAAACTACCCGATGGTTTTGTGAAAATTGTGCAAAAAAAATGAAAAGTTTGCATACCACTGAAGCACTTCCACCCTACGGTGCAAAGCATGTTGCAGTGAGCACAGAAACCGCCGGAGCTGTTAGTGCTAGCAGTCCCGGTCCGTGTACGGCCCAAACTTGAGTTTACAATATTCATATCTGTGTCTATTATTCCACTAAAATACATTTAAATTGAAAAATGTTGCTTTTTGGGGCAAATATTGTTATGCGATTAAAATGCGATTAATCGAGATTAATTAATTACAAAGCCTCTAATTAATTCGCTTAATGTTTTTTATCGAGTCCCACCCCTAATTTATATATACAGAACATCCAAAAACAGTTGGAGATTTTGTTTTCTCTGTCAGAAATAAAACCGCCATCCATCTGTGCAGGCCACATGAGACTTTGAAAGACAGCACACAAAAAACAACATAAATTCTGTATGTACAGAGAAGGATTAGAGTAGCGTCAAGGAAAACCTACCTCTAATCCTCCAAAAAAAACATCATGTACAACGTATTTGACAACATAAGAACTTAATCTAATCTCATACTTTTCTCTTTATTTAATCTGTGAAGTTGGCGGTTGTTTTGGAAGGTGCGTCGAAAACGTGACAGTAAAAGAATGCATGATATGTGTCTCCAGTCACGCCGCTGCATGAATACACTGCTGGCAAGTGCACTGCTGTGCAAACTATACAGTAGATATGCAAATGAATATATTATCATCATTCTGTTCTGGCAATGAATAATTTTTATATAAAAAACATCCTGTTTCTGTACTAAGGCACTGTATTTTTAGAAAAGAACAAAGTTACTAAGTGTGTGTGGTGAGCACCCATGCTTTCATCCTGCTGTTTACTCACAGCACAAGGTGACGGTGAAATATTAAATAGGCCTATTCGACTGACTGGCCAGTGGAAATGAACGCATAAGGATAGTTAATGCATGCTTCCCTTCTTCAAGTGCTGCGTGCAGGCTCGAAGCCAATACGAGGCCTGATGTCTACCCACCATCAGACTCCTCATCATTAGGAACTCTAATGTCCATTTGGCATCTGTGATTTTGCTTCTTCTTATTCATTGTATGTTGATATGAATTGCATGTATTAAAGGTGAACTACTGTTTTTTACAACCTGGACCTTTTTTCTGGCATATAATATGATCGTTTTCTCATCCATATAACTTTGGTGTTATTTGGAGTCGTTCGGGAGATATTTAGATCTGTGTATATCCATATAGTGGGAGTGAATGGGGCACCGAAACGCAGCCTCTAAATAACGCATTATCTGCCGCGAAACTCACCAATATTTTGTTATGATACACTAGTGCTATGGAGTTACCTGTTAACATCATCCGCGCACCCGCGACAGTCGGCTTGTTTACCTGTAATTTGCTACTGCAAGTTTTTTGCAACATGGCTGAATATTTTTCCCATTCTGAGGTTGTGGACGAACCATAGCAGTAGCAAATTACAGGTAAACAAGCCGACCGTCGCGGGTGCGATCGTATTTTATGCCAGAAATCCAGAGGTCCAGGTTGTAAAAAACAGCAGTTCCCCTTTAATGGAGCTGATGACGCCACCACTCTCAGGTTTGTACGAGCTTGCCCTACTGGTCACGTGTGGCATTGCAACAAAATCCCCCATGGCCCTAAAACAAAAGTATTTGTCTCACAGATCAGCTGCATGAACCTTATACCTCAACTTGTTTTTGTGATTTTATCATAATGTGAAGTGAATGAACTGAGTGGGAAAGTGTGGGCGGGGCTAGCGGGGGAACGCAGTGGGTCAGCAATGCAGAAGCAAACATCAAGGCGTTTTTTTTTTTTTTTTTTTTTTTTAAGTAGATACTTGCAGGTGGGTGCAACAATATTTCTGAAAGGTTGTGCAACATTTCATTTTGATTTTTTTTTTACTTTTGAACACCGACACACTTGTGTGCTTGTGCAGTATACGGACATCCCGTGGAGATGTCAAACGTACAGCCTGGGGTTCGTGCTGCCACGTCAGGCTTGTTGTGTGGATGGCAGTCTGAGAACATTAACACATGACTGTAAACCCTCTAATCCTAATAAGCTCTTAGTACATCAGCACGAAACATTATCCAAAATACAGAAGATCGAGAGAAATCCCGTCCTCCCTAATCCACTCTACAGAGTCTCCCCTTTGTTAGAAACTGTTGCTAAATTACAGACCAAAATACTGAAGCATAAGAATCAATGTGAACTGGCAACGATGCTCTTGAAATAATCTGAACATCCAGGTGGTAGAGTTTGCTTCGTGTCCACGGAACAGCTGGTGATCTAACTTAGCGAAATTGTACCTTGAAAGTCAAGCACCAGTGTTTGATCTTAAAAAAAAGACTCTCTAGTCGGGGCCAATTTAACCATAAACCTCAACGTAATGTCTTTTTGACTCGGTTGAATCCTGGGACTTTATTGCTCTTTGAAAACAATTCAAGGCAGAAGGCAAAAAATAAATAAATAAAAAAAGCACAGACAATGAAGCTGTGACTCAACTTTTGCAACACTGCAGTGCAGTATTTGATCATTCTGGATTCTGTTTCTTTGATTCGCTTTCGATTCTGATTAGAGTGGACACCGTACACTAATTAGATATAGCTATATTAAATTTTAACTAAGCAAATAGGTAGGAGCCTCCTGTTGCATGGGTGATTATCTTTCAGCTGGAAAGAAGTTATTTAACCCCAACTGATGCAATGAGTAGCTTCTCATTTCTTAAACAACCATGTCTGAAGACACATCCTGTGGTCGTGGAAAAGATGTTAGTCTGTTTGAGAAGGGTCAAATCATTGGCATGCATCAAGCAGAGAAAACATCTAAGGAGATTGAAGAAACTACTAAAACTGGGTTAAGAACTGTCCAACACATTATTAAAAACTGGAAGGATAGTGGAGAACCATCAGGGTAAGAAGAGAGGCAGATGAAGTGATGCACCCATCTTGCCTAGTGTCTACTGTACAAGCCTGTGGGGGCAGTGCTATGATCTGGGGTTGCTGCAGTTGCTCAGGTCTAGGTTCAGCAACATTATGTTGCCCAAAGAATGAGATCAGCTGACTACCTGAATATACTGAATGACCAGGTTATTCCATCAATGGATTTTTTTCATTCCCTGATGTTCACGGGGATATTCGAAGATGACAATGCCAGGATTCATGGGGCTCAAATTGTGAAAGAGTGGTTCAGGGAGCATGAGACATCATTTTCACACATGGATTGGCCACCACAGAGTCCAGACCTTAACCCCATTGAGAATACTTTTTTCGCAGATGTAATTTTCTTGTATACGACGTCCAGCATGCCTGGAGGAATCTTTGAACTCACAACAAAGCAGTCTTTTACCCCCTGGATCTGTTTTTTTTTTTTTTTTCATATGTGGATACACCATGCACGTTTGATTTATACTAACTTTATTCACACATCATGTAATGAAAAGCTGATAAAACCCTGCTTGTGCAGCTGACTCGTTTTCCTCAGGTGTGGTCGGACCTTTAAAGGCAGCCCTGTGTGCTCTCCACATGTCCGCGTCCACATGCGACTCTTTATTGTGTTCATCTCAGGGTCTCCGCTTTCACGGCAGTGGAACAGAGAGGTGTTTCTTTGGAGGCGAAGGTAGCGGCCTGCAGCCGTGGCCCTGCGCCGGGATCACCTTTCTCCGCACAGCTCGGCTTTGTTATCGGATCTCCCGGGCTGAAGGACACGGTGCATCATCTAACCCGCCTTAATGAATGCAAGATGTCCAATCAGCGGCGTGTTTGGTCATCGCAGGCCGTCTTGCCAGGCCTCCTTCCTGCAGGCCGTCGCGGTGGGACCCAGGAGACCCCCTCCGATGATTCTCTGTTTTCTCTCACATGAGATCCCCATTGCAGGATTTATTTAAGCTGGGGGGAAACGCACAGACACGGGCACCCACCATACATCAAACTCGTTAAATATTCCATCCAAGTGGAAACGCTGCAGACTCCGATATCACATTGGATACTGAACCAGCCTGCCGTGGAAGCTGATACCTGTGGATTCTTTAAGTTTCTCTACATTCAGCTGAGAAAGTTACACCTCCGAGGCCTGCACATATGTGACCTGCTCGTTTTTTACCCTGTTTGTGTCTCGGTCTTCATCACACGCACACTTTTTCATTTAGTTCTTTCTTTGCCCTGACTGAATAATATTTACCAGCTCCACTTGGAGTATAATATAAAGTCTGTTCAAATTGCTTACAAAGTATTCTGAAATCACTTTGACCAGCTTGTCACAGCTGGGAATAAAAAGTGTTGGAGGGTGCATTAGTGATGATCCCACTGAAAACCCGTTAAATCAAAGTAAAACACAAATGACAGCGTAGTGTCCAGAATCGTTCTGTGCCTTCTCCTGCAGGTGGTGGGTCCACAGGGAGGCGGCTCCACGTTGTGTCTTCGGGCTGAGCACGGCCAAGCCCGATGGAGAAAAACCTCGCCAGCGAGCACCCCTCCCAGGTCTGGCTCCAGGAGGGGGCCCCGGTTTCCATGTTCCCTGGGCGAGGTGCTGCAGCTCTTTTTGGGCTGTTTCATTTAGGTTTGTGAAGTGCTCTTTGCCTGGGCCCTAACCTGAGAACAATTTGCCTTGGGAGACCCTACCAGGCTCTTCTGCCCAGGATCACACAAACCCCTCCACTACCTTAAAGGGGAACTACCGGTTTTTACAACCTGGACCTTATTTCTGGCATAAAATACTATTTTTTACTCACCCATATAACACTGGTGTCATTTGGAGTCGTTTGGATGATATTTAGTTTCACATATATCCGTATAGTGGGAGTGACTGGGGCACCGAAACACAGTCTCTAAATAACGCATTATCTACCGCAAAACTCGTTCATTTCATCAATATTTTGTTATGATACAGTAGTGCTATTCACTGTTGAGTCCAGAGTTACCTGTTATCATCATCTGGGGTCTGTAGATTGACCTACTAACCTCTGACCTGGATGATGTCATCACTGAGAGCCAGTCGGCTTGTTTACTTGTAATTTGCTACTGCTAGTTTTTTGCAACATGGCTGAATATTTTTCTGATTCTGAGGTTGTGGACGACAACTTTGTTTATGATGGACGTCCTTACCATTTTGAGCCAGAGTATACGGATGAGGAGCTCGTTGAAAGGAAGATGCGGAGTCAGAGAGAGGAACAGCTGGCCAAAGAACAACAAACCGCTCCAAGTCCGCGAATATACAACAGGTAACTCCGGACTCAACGGGGAATAGCACTAGTGTATCATAACCAAATATTAGTGAAATGAACAAGTTTCGCGGCAGATAATGCGTTATTTAGGGGCTGCGTTTCGGTGCCCCAATCACTCCCACTATATGGATATATGCAGATCTAAATATCTGACGAATGACTCCAAATGACACCAAAGTTATATGGGTGAGTAAACGATCATATTTTATGCCAGAAATAAGGTCCAGGTTGTAAAAAACAGTAGTTCCCCTTTAAGTTGGCAATTTCTTCGGAGGAGAATGCTCTTTTCTAATAGGAAATGGAGGCTTTTTTGTGTTAGGCGCATACCCAACTGCCTTGTTCAAGAGGAAAACATTAATATAAAGCTAAGTTGATATAAATGTACAGTGCATGCTGGTTTTTACTTTATGGTGCTGGTAGGTGGCACTCTGTGCCCAGTGGATACACCAGTTATATTTAATTTTTGAAATTAGGACAGGCAATAATTTGGTTGAGTCAAACCTTAAGGAATAGTTTCAAAAGTGAGAAATAACACAGTCTCCGGTTCAGAGAGTGAGCTCAGAAGATTGACATAATCCTCATGTCTGTACACTGACAAAGCTGCAGGACGTGGTCGTGCCACATTCATATCCTAGAGTAACTATAATTAACAGTTTACCACTTGGAAATTGTGTTCACGTCAACATCTCTGCTGGAATCTCCGCTAATGAGTGAGAGGCGGCAGCACAAAAAAGAACGGCAGCTGCTCCCCATCCACAAATATGGGACTCTTTCCCATTTTTTACCTTCCATCACACATCAGTGCAATATTATTCTCGCTCAGCAGAAAACGCTGGAGGCCAGCTAGTCTGGCTCTGTCCAAATATACACCTCCTGACATCTCTCAAGCTCGCGCTCTTTTGTCTTGCGTTCATCCGCGAGGAAAATATCTCTCTCTTGATTGAGACAAAATCCCCGCTCTGGCAGCTGTCGACGGCGGCTCACGTGTGAACCCAGACGGCGAGGGGGTTTGATGCTCTGCATGCGACGTGACACGCTCTGTCTTCCTGACAGGTCTACAGTGACGCTGCTGTTCTCTCCTCCCTCTGCAGAATGTGACATCTGAGGAGCGGACGTGTGTGCGCTTCATCAATAACCTCCTTTTTGGCGTGAACTCTTTAGTGTGACAGCTGATGCTCATATCCACCGGTATTCTATTCGGGTTTTATTCAATACACCCCTGTACATTTAAAGCTGTGGCCAATTACACCATTGCAGCTGAAAACAAATGCTGTTTCTTTGCATCAATACCAACAATCACAATAAAAGACTGAGACTCTTCCTGATAGCAGTGGGGAAGCTTCGTTCTCTCAAGAGAGGAGCCATGATTTACAAGGCAACCGCACAGCACATCCATACCTACTGCGGTGAAAAAGACATGTATCATTTCTCCCAAATGTCTTTGCAGCGTGTCAGGGGGGCTCTGAATAAAATATTAGCCCGCAAAGAAAGTGTTGTCTGTCTGCAGTCTGCAGATCCAATTCCAAATCACATAACAGCTTCCTTGCAGAAGCTCTACTTTTTATTTTTTTTTAACCCGAAACTGATTTAAATATTACAGATAGAGAGGTCCGTCTTTCCAGAGGGGAATCTGCCGATGGGAACAAAAACAAAAAAGCTAACTGGGGAGGCATCTCCTAACCGGCCAGGTAATCCGAAACAGTAGCAAGACCTTGAAAAACACACGTGCACGCGCACTGGAGGAACACCAACTGGGAAAATCAATCACACACACACCCTCAGCCTGATTATGGAGTGAAGTAGACCATCAACGCAACACACAGTCTCTCTAAGTCAGGTTCGCAGCCACATCAATCACCTGGGCTCCGGCCAAACCAAATATGAGAATACAGAATGCCGTCAAATTAGGGTTTGTTTTTTGAACTCAACTGAGCGCGCTTCCCCGTTTCTGCAGCCAGACGCTGAGTGCTCAGATCCGGGGTTGGCTGTGTTGGGTTACATGCGTGCCTTTGGAGCTCGCTGCTCCCCCCATCCCAGCCCCCCGTAATCTGCTTAATGCCTCTGGCTTCCTGGGATGTTATTAATTAATAAGGCTTACAATCAGAGATGATTTCTGCGGACGGCTAGCATGCTTCTGCCACGCTGCATCACCCGCTCCCGGCGCTGATTTTTAATACTTTTCAGTAATTTCACACGGCGGTCAGAGGGGTTGAGTTTCGCAGGTATTCATCAATAGTTTGGGTTGTTATTGTCCAGGCTTAGAGATTTCTGCCTCCAGAAATGTACTGAGGTGGAAAGAAAGAAAAGAAAGAAAGAAAGAAAAAGAATATGGTCCAGCTTGCATTCAAGACTCTTGGTTCAGTTCCAGTTCATGCTGTATTATATTTAGTGTTTTTCCAGCTTCCTGTCCCATTGGATCGCGACAGAACTCGTTGATTGACGATTTAGTTGCTGATAATATTTAGCTGCTTTGCGATTTGGGTGAAAGACAGGTGTCTTTTATTGACCTTTGTGTACCTTTGTTCTTCCCGGAGTGAAAGTGTCACCAAACGTCGACACCCTGTGTGCGCAGTTTGCTAATAGTGCCGACTACAGCCCTCGTTCTCTCTCTGTAGCCTCCTTTGTCTGTGTTTGTTGACGCTAAATCAGTGTGACTTGTCGCACCTGAGCTTCAAGGAGCTCCTGTTACCTTTCGAGGGGGAGATGATGCAACTTTAATGGCTGGCTTTTGTTTGCCAGTGTGCATTTGTGTATTCTTGCTGTGGAAAGGGGGGAGGGGGGGCTCCTATATTTCAGAGAGTGGTGGACGAGGGCCGGGAAGGGGCTAGTGGTGGTGGTGGTGGTGGGGGGTTGGGGGGTGAGGGGTTCAAAGCAGAGTCCAGGCTTTAAAGTCAACAACGCAGCTGTGTTTACACAAATGCCTTCAGGAGTGAGGGTGAGGGGGAGGAGGCGGGCGGGGGCCGTGGCAGGAACAAGATGAGGTAATAACAGACGCCGACCTGCTAACCTCCCGAATTCGGACTGCGAATAAGATGAGAGAAGATGCTCTGAATTATTGCGCCGCTCAGCTGTACTCTGAGGTCCTTCTTAGTTTGGCCGCGTGGAATGAATCATGGCGGAAAAACAGAGAACGAATTCTCCACATGTGTCAGCAGCAGGCTGGAGATCCAGTCTGACCAGCTCCGGTTGTCCCGCTAACAGAAATAAACACTCGCGGAGTGTCCGAGTGCATTCTCAGCACGCCGGATGTTTGAGTCGCTCCATATATGCGTACGACCAAATAAATCTGCGTCCGCATAAAAGCCTCAAGTCTATAAAAACATAATAAATCCAAATAGCTGAGGAACATTTTAAAGTCACTCAAACAAAGAGTTTCCCCCCCTCTCTGCCGTGTATGTGTTTCTTTTTATAAGTCGACTATTTTCTTCTTCCCTGCTCTGATTCTGGAAGGCCTGGAGGCATGAAAGGTGCAGGTCAAGGAACATTAATAGAGCTGCTGTGTCTTATGACTGGGCTCACTCTTTCTTTTTTTATTTTTTTTGTGCAACCCATCATTAAACCCCCCTCTGAACCATAGCATACACAACATTAACTATATACACTATGCTATAGCCAGGAAATACACCTTTCTGTAACAGGTAACGTCACCTTATTCATATCAGTGCTCCGCCATCCATATTATTGCACCGTACTTATCCTTCCTTTGTTTAAACTGTATATTTACTTATGTTTCTACTACTTATACACCTGTACATATGCAAATCTTGTTAATTTTACTATTTTATTTTATTCAGTGTTTTTTGTATTTTTCTTTTTTTCTGTGCAACTGAGCTACTGTGACCAAGCAATTTCCCTTGTGGATCTATAAAGTCTGTCCAAGCTTATGTCTGTATGTTTGTATTCAGTTTGTATTCACATTTTCTCATTGCAATGAGGAATTACCTGAAACACAGCTAGAAGCCGTGGCTCAGATGGTAGATCGGGTTTCAGTTGCACATGCAAGTGCTTTGCTAAAGTAGGAAACCGCTATATTACTCCAGACCATTTACCTTTTTACAGCTTAAGTGCGCGTAATACGCAAGTTTTCCTTCATGTTGTGACATTGTCTTCATCCTGCCTTTGTCCCGTGCCACTCTGTGATATGTCCATTCACACTTGCTCACCTAGAAACGATTATCTTCACTGACATAGTTTTCCGCCTCAGCGCTTTGCTTATCCGCATCCCCGGTAAGCCGTTCTATAATTAATACATTGAAGGCTGACTTTCTCCGGCGCCTATATATAGCATGTAATCTCTTCATCTTTTTCTTTGCATGACGTATGAAGATGCTCGATCCAGAATGCATCTCCTTTCTTCTGCTTATCTGTTTTCCTCCTTTTCCTCCCTTCTCATCTTTCCCACCTCCCACTTTTATCTCTTTTTTCTGGTCTCTCTACCCGGTTGGCCTCAAGCAGAGCCTCTACCGGGTTCTACTCGACGTTTCTTTCCGTTAAAAGGGAGCTTTTCTTGCCTCTGTCACCTTACTGTTTCAGTCTGGGTTCTGCAAAGCATCTTGACGCAATTTTGATTTATTTTGCTGCTGTATGAACAAAGTTTCTTTCCAGTGGTGAAGAAAAACCAAAAAAGGAAAACTTTAATTCGTGTTGATGGATTTTTATATTTCCTCTTGAACATCGTGCTTTTTTGTCAACTGATGCACCACACAAATATTCATTAAAAAAAAAAATTGTTCCAGGGTCAGATACATACTCATCACATTGTGTGTAATACAGTATATTTACAGTATACAGTGAAACTAATAGTCGTGAGCATAATATAAAATCACATCATAATAGAAAATGACGTATTTATTGTCAACCAAATAAAAAAAAATACATATTTATGAATGGGTTTTATTTAGACATAAATTAAACAAGACGCTGACAAATTTTCCGCATTAAATGAAAACCCTGTGTAGAGTTAAAGAACATAATTTCTGAACCCACAGCTAAAATACTAACGTTTGTATTAGTAAGAAAGGCATCACAGCTATTCTTTTGAAATCATACGCTGCCCTTTTTCCTTTTCTAAAAACAACAACTGCAAAGTATTCATTTCAAGTGTTTAAAACAATCAAGATTGAGATTTGTAGAACTAGAACAGGCATATATTTGCATATTCAAATTTATATGTGCAAGTGTCGCTGGTTCTGCCGGAAAAAGCGTTGATACTGTATTCACTCAACAGATTTGGTCTGAGATGGACTCTTCACATGCTCTATGAGCAAAACACACAGAAGCCTAAAGACACCTTCAGCATGTGTCAGATGAGAAACATGGAATGAACGATATTCATCTATCCATCTTAGTGGGCAACTCCCTGAAGTGTGTATTCAGCTGTTGGGGAGTCTTACAGCAGTTGTGAAAAAGTTGTATAAAGCTTTACGTGCCTGAATTAAGGATCTCTTCAGCCTTTAAGGAGAACTATTGTTTTTTACAACCTGGACCTTATTTCTGGCATAGAATATGATCGTTTACTCACCCATATAACTTTTGTGTCATTTATAGTTGTTCGGGAGATATTTAGATCTTTGTATATCCATATAGTGGGAGTGACTGGGGCACCGAAACGCAGCCTCTAAATAACGCATTACCTGCCGCGAAACTCGTTCATTTCACCAATATTTTGTTATCATATGCTAGTGCTATTCCCCGCTACTGCTGCTGCTAGTTTTTTGCAACATGGCTGAATATTTTTCCGATTCTGGGGTTGTGGACGAACCATAGCAGTAGCAAATTACAGGTAAACAAGCTGACCATTGCAGGTGCGCGCGGCGCTCAGAGATGACAACATCCAGGTCAGAAGATATCATCCGGGGTCTGTAGGTGAATCCACAGATGCCGGATGATGATAACAGGTAACTCAACTCAACTCAGCGGGGAATAGCACTAGCGTACAATAATGAAACATTGGTGAAATGAACGAGTTTTGCGGCAGATAACGCGTTATTTAGAGGCTGCATTTCGGTGCCCCAGTCACTCCCACTATATGGATATACGCAGATCTAAATATCTCCCAAAGACTTCAGATGACACAAGAGGTATATGGGTGAGTAAACGATAGTATTTTATGCCAGAAATAAGGTCCAGGTTGTAAAAAACAGTAGTTTCCCTTTAAGATCCGATCTGGGTGATCCGATCCCGTAAAAGACAGGCGTGAACGTCCCCCGGGACGCACTGAGATTGCATTTGAGAGAGCCGATCTCCGACCACATTTATGGGTGGTCTGGGTCGCATGTGTCTGCATTCTTTTGGTAGTGTGAACGCAATGTGTTCTGGGTCAGATGAAAGACGGGGGGGGGGCTCCTGTGTTGGCGGCATTTTGCCTTATTCATTCACAGTGGTCCAAACGCATGTACCTTAAGCTGCAATCAGACTGGATGTTAATGTAAGATCTGAACGGGCCCTGAGACATGAAACCTGACCTCAAGTGATGGAGCACGCTTTTAATGAATTCACGAATTCACTGGAAGGACAACATTGTATGAGGCTTTATAATGGAAGGCTTCTGATGGATTTTAGTCGTATCTTTTGCAAAACCAAGTGCTGTATGAGCAAGTAAAACTTCCACTGTAACAAAATATTCCAATTTACTATCAAAATCAGCAGTAAACTATGGTCTCTGTGTACATATCCAATAGTAGCATCATCTATAGTATAGTAGTCCTAACATGACATTCACATTGTTAATAAAATGTGTAATATGATGTGTGCCCAGACAAAGGTTTTTGTTACTGTGTCAAATCAAATAGATTAAGGACACCATACAATTTTTCTCCTTACAATAATAGAGGAAAACTACCAGTTGTTTCTAAATCCTGCCATAGAAGTCGATGGCCCCAGCCTTCATTAAATGAGTATTAGGTTTTGTCAAATTGACAACACCCATATCATAAAAAAAGAAAAACGCTTTTCTTTTCCATGGCTAGTTATGTATTTGCCGTTGCCGAGGCTGTGTGTGATGAGACCTTTGTAGCTATAGAGTAGTAAAGCCCTAAACTCTGTCATCAAAGGATGGCTGACAGTTACTCAATAAGACAACAGCGAGGGGTGTTAAAGATTTTACTGGGAAGGGATTTTCTCTGAAGGCATGGCACATAAATCTGGACAAACAGGGCGCCCGGCTTGTTCGGATGACACAAATCGGCGCCTCGTTAGGATCAATAAAGTAAAACACAATGCTGCAAAAGCACAAGTGCAAACTGTGGGGCTCCAGAGGATTCAATAGCCCCAAAGAATGCGTGGGAATGGGGAGCTCAGGTTAGAGGAGAGCTTCAATCCCACCAACTCTGCCATGAAATAGAAAGGGAGAGAGCAATTGACCCATGAACCGGGCTGAAAGAGAAATCACTTGTTCTCGTAATGACTGCCTTCCACATCGGCAGAGAGCTGGCGGATATATGGCTCGCAGTCGGGCAACTGTGCTGAGAGGGAGGATGAGGAGAAGGGAGGTTTGTCCAGCTCCTACTGGTCTCCAGCTGGTGTGTAGAATGATGATCTGCCTCCTCAACACTCATCGCCTCCCCCCTCTTCCCTATCCAAACAAGCGCTATCAGATAAACACAAACACGGCTGCATCTTGTAAAACTGAATCTGAGACAAATTAGCCAGCTCATTAGGCAGCTGAGGTGAGTTTCCTGAATGAATTGCTGAGTTGGGAGGGTTTATTCAGCTCTTGTTTATTTACTGAGAACAGCCCGCTCATTTGCATTCTCCTCTCCAAGTACAGGAAGACTGAAGTGGGTACTTATGTCTTCTGTGGTAGAGGAGCTTATCCGGCTCTTTGGGGAGCATCTGTGGGCCGCTGTGTTCCAAAATACTCCTCTCCACCCTGGGCGGGTTGCTTCAGCACCCAGACCCAACTCACGAAGCTCATGCAGGCAGAACACAACAGAGAACTTCCAAGTTCTGTTGAAGGAGTAAAGTGGTGGGGTCTTGCATGGTAATAAACAAGCTAATATTGCTGCAACAGCACCGCCATAGAGTACGTTGTGTGAAGGATTTTGTACCCGCTCTTGTCAGTGAGTGGATTGTAAAGGCCTTTATCAAACTCTACTTCCGGCAGGTCCAAGACAGCGTCAGGCTAACAATTTGACAGACTGAAGTAGCAAGCTACAAAATGTAAAGGCAGGCAAATGTAAAGGCAGTGGATTTAGAAGGTGAAGGAATTATAATACAACATAGACTGTATATAAATATGGACAATGCATCCCCACTTCCTTGCATTGGCCAAACTGACGCTATTTACCAACTACCTAAAATGAAAGAAACCATCCTTGAAAAATATTTATTGGACATGTATTTTAGTGCTTTAGTTTGGCCCAAGTCCCAAACACTAACACAGAGGGGGTGGAGCTTATGACCTATACTGCAGCCAGCCACCAGGGGGAGCTCTACTTGCTATGGCTACACTTCAAAGGAGCTGTTGCACACGAACAGCAAAGCTAGAAAACATTAGGGGTTTTCTATGCTTTAGAACCAGGGGTGTCAAACTCATTTTAGTTCAGGGGCCACATACAGCCCAGTTTGATGTCAACGGGGCCAGACCAATAACACAATAGCGTATTTACCTATAAATAACGACAACTCCAAATGTTTCCCTTTGTTTTAGTGCAAAGAAGAACATTATGAAAATGTTTACATTTAATGACTGGACATTTCTTAAGAAAAAGAAATGCAATTTCTGTTTAGTTCTAGGTCTCAGTGTTGTGTTATGACCACAACTCTTATTAGGAATAGCAATTACTTTTATTGGAAAAATTGAAGTTAATGTCTTCATAATAATTTTTGCAATTCACAAATTCATCCCGCGGGCCAGATTAGACCCTCTGGCGGGCCGGTTTTGGCCCCCGGGCCGTATCTCTGACACGTATGCTTTAGAGCTTTAGTTTTTAGTTTACCTCAATATGACTGGTGGTTCAAATTCTAATTTGAAAGGTTTACGGTGAGTGAAGAAAAGTGGCTAAGCAGAATCCAGATGAAATCCAATCAGCTTTATTCACACGCGTCTACATCTGAACACACGTGCAAAGAGTTCGTACTCCGCTTTAACTGTGAACACTTGGAGCCACAGCGATGCAAAGCACCTAGGGGAGCAGTTTGGGGGTTTTGGGTGCTTGCTAGAGGGGATCGAACGTCTCGGCCCCGAAGGTGGTTCTCTAACCACTAGCCCACGGCTCTGTTTCCCCGTGTGATAAACTGGTCTCATCCCAGCCTCGCAAAGCCTCCCTGTGATCCTGATAAGCGCCATTAATTCCTGCTTATGACCTCGGCCTTGCAACCCCCCAACCCCCTTCGAGTGACTCCCACCCCATGCTTCTGGTCATGTATTAATCGTCCAGTGCGTTCAGTTTGAGAGGAACATCACTCTCCTCCAACAAGCCCGAAGCTGCCCTGCCTGCCTTTCACACTAATGCCACCCCCCCAAGTAGCCTATCTGTAGGGGAATTGTGCTCCTTCAGTGTGACAGCCTCTTCTAAATGGCTCCTTGATAGTCGGATATCTCTCTACCCAAAACCCCACCGCTATGCACACACACACACACACACACACAGACACTCAGCGCTGTCCAGCGTAGGTCATCTGTCTTCCTCAAATCTTTCTAATGGCGTGTTTCACGGCACTCTCCGTGCTACACCAGCAGGTCCTTGAGGAGGGGGGGCGAGCGGAACTGAGAATCTGATGGCCCCGAGGATATTTTTAGAGCCGCGAGAATAGAGAAATGGTTAGAAGGCCTGAGTGAGAGATTTTAGGAGCTGACCGTTCGTACGCACAAGAGCACCTGCAAAAATGTTTATGGTCTCGGACACAAAGACAGTCACAATAGATAAAGAAGGAATCCATCACAAAGCTATAATTCCCGTGTTTCGGTAAAAGCTCATGAATTTTAAAACCTGTAAAAATATATATAGCTCTCCGAGAAGAAGAAATAATTCATGGGAAAGTCGGTGTAATGGACTTTCCGTGTTGTGTAAATACATCCATGTATGCTACCGCTAAGAGAACTCAAAAGGCAACGCTGCTCGGCCCGAACGACAAGATAATGCCTCTTTGAAACAGTCTGCATCAATTATCCCTACTTAAGCTGATGACAACTTCTGGGTTTTCCATAATTATATCTCAGGCCGGCTTTAGTGCAGTCTGCCCGGTGCGATCGGCGCTGGCGGATCCCAGCGCCATTCAGGGACGTCCCCCGACAAAGACATCAGCTTCTGACAGGTTAACAAAGAGGGAAGGAGGGGAGAAAAGAATACATCAGCCGGCGCAAATATTGACCCAGTACTACGATTGCAAATTAGTCGCAAAAATCGGAGACAGACTGACAGCCTCTAATCTGCTCACTGTGGCTGCCGGTCCCACCCCCTTACGCAATTCTTCGGTGGAAAGCGAGAGAATTCCTCAGAACCCACATCCACTGGATGTGATAAGCTTTTTATCCGTTCAGATCCTACTAGTCAATAGGTTATTTTTTCCCCCCGCATACCAAACCTGCAGTCACCATGCTTTCTTGGTGAAAATCAAACCAAGTGTGTTGATATCTGAAAAGCCACACTTTATGCAATTGGACCTTTTGTACCACAAGAGGAACAGGGTTTCAAATAAGTTCCGGGGAGGCTCTTTTTACATGCTCAAAAGCTCCTTGCTAGGGAGTAGCACTTTCCGAAGGTTCAGGAACTTTTGGGGTCAGACTTGCGGAGGACGACAAAGCCCCGGGGATAGTTGGAGAGATATCAGCTGATCCAGGGAGAGGTGGAGGGGGAACGCTGCAGTAGGACAGTGGCTGTTAGAGTAATTGGGGCGGTACAACAGCCTGGAAAATCACCTGGGCAGAGCTTTTTGAATTCAGAACCAGCTATATTCAAGTTTCAGACAGTCAGTGATGTTCTCCCAATGCCGTGCAGCTTACATAGATGGGCTTTAACCAACGCTGCACGTCCACTGACCCTAAGAAAAAAGCTCATCCTGCACGTCCTGGACTGCTGCTAAAGCGTTTGGCTTGTTACTTGGTACTGACAGCATCAAAGAATGTTTTGAAGAAAGAAATATCCAGCCTTGCAGTGAAGTATTTACTTGCTGTGCGATTGGAAATTGGATTTTATCGTCCAAGTATGGATGTGAGTCTATGTTGTGACAGTTGAGCGTTTTGTATGCCCACCGTCACCGAACCACCTCCCATCAATCCAATGCAATTCATAAATGTAGGATCATTCATTCATTCAAATGATTGTACCGCCAAATGTCCTCCAGCCAGTGATTATGTAGCCTCTAACCCAGGGGTCGCGTTAACCGAATATTTTCCGTCATTGACGTTTTTTTAAAACTGTTACGGAAAAATCTGAAGGCCATCCCACATTTTGGGAGATTGCAATTCACACCCCTGACCACTTGGTGGCGAGTGACATTATTAATTGGCTCTTGTCTCTAATCGCGGTTTGCGTTCCAAACATCGCGGAACTTTTGTCAGTGCACGATTTCCTGGTACACCCATTACACTGACGCACACGTCAGAGCTTGGCTAACCATAGACATAGACATAGACATATGTATATATGTCAATGTCTATGCGCCTAACGGCTACCAAAATGGAGGAATCGGATGAAGATGAAACCACATTGCTAGGACTGATGGAAGGCAAATTTTATTTTAAAAAAACTACCTGATGGAAACCTTAATAAAAGTTTGCATACCACCGAAGCACTTCAAACCTACGGTGCCGTCTAAGAGCTGTTAGTGCTAGCAGTCCTGGTACGAGTACGGACAAGACGTGTTGGCAGCCCAAACTTTTTTATTTATTTATTATTATTATTATTATTATTATTTTACAATTTTAAGTCAATACTGTTCTGAAAAAGTACTTAAAGTTAATGAAAATTAAATGAAAATTAAATGCTATTGATTATGTAATTATTATCATTTTAAAACATTAAAGTGACGAGTAAAAATAGATTATGACAGGATTTTTATGACCCTGTCAGTCAAAATGACAGACAACAAAAAAGTCTAGTGCACCCTCTATTCTAAACATACCTAATTTGGTGTTGTTGTGTAGAATCTTCTAGTGGATAGGGCTGGGGTCTGTCAAACACACTAAAAACTGGAGGTATTGAATGAGTTCCACTTTAAAAACAACAAATGCACAAAGTAGTAATTTACTGTATATGTATATAACTGCTGACCGTGTTCAGGAAGCAAAATACTAAAATTAAACAAAACGTAAATTAAAACCTGAGCCAGGTATCATTACCGGTAACCAATATGTGTAACACGTCTGCGTCTGCATCTACATAGCTGCTTATGTACAACTTATGTACAGTACAGTACAGTTCAGTGGGCCGTCACAGTTCACCTGTCATTTACATCTGGCACCTACAATGCAAGATTAATACAACTACAGAAGTGTCATGGTTCTGTGTTCATGTTTTTGACTTTCCTCTTTTATTTTGTTAAGTTCTTCCTTGTTTCCTGTCTTGCCTCCTTCCTGTCCTGTGATTTTCCCACCTGTGTAATTGTCTGCCCCGCCCTGATTGTTTTCACCTGTGTCTCCTCTGCCCTTGTGTATATATAGTCCTGCCTTTCCCTTTGTCCTCTGTCGTCTCATACTGTTTCCCTGCCGTGTGTTTTTTCAAGTTCTCGTCTTGTCATGTTATGTTCTTGTTTTTCTGAAAATTTCATTTTGTTTATTTGGATTCCCCTGCCTTTTTGCAGCGCCTTGTGTTGCTTTTTGTTTAATTAAATTCCTTTTTCTTACCTACTCCCGTCTCTTCGACTGGTGTCCAAGGGTTTGGGTCCTACCTCACCCTGAAAACCTTGACAAGAAGCAGATTTGGTACTAAATAAATTGAAATTAATGAAATGAAAACTGCCCTTAAACTAGAAAGGTTCATTCCCCTTGGCAAGTACAACATTTTCACTGCTTCATTTAGTCAGGTTTTTATTGAAAAGACAATAACTTGGAGTTCATTTGCTTAATGTTGTACTTTTGGTTGTTAATTCACTGAATTTGAAAGGAAACAACACTAAGTCAGAGGTTTTAAGAGCCAGGTTAGGTACTGGAATCTGGTGGTTTAATAAAAAAAAATATGTTGCATATATATCCACTGGTCATATGAGACCCAGTAGGACATATGCAGTTGCTGACCTGAACAAGAGTGTGTTTTATCTTGCATTCATTTACCTTGTCATTCTCATGAGCAACGGCGTGTCATTTCTAAATGTGCAACACAAACATAATCCCTCTTTCGCTGGCATCTTAGATCTTAGATCCCGACGCAAACGCAGGTAAACGTGTGTCGAAACTGTTTTAGTTTCCGTGCCGGCTTGGAAGTTTCCGTGACCCTGTGAATCGAGTATTTAACTGCTGCCATTCGACAGCTCGGAAACCCGATCCCCCGAGCACGGACAAAGAGATATACGGAAAGCTTGGGAGTATGTGTTTTGTGTACATTCTCGGCGGCTCCGCTTGGGTGGATCCTGAGCGCTGGAATGCGGCGTCCTTCACTCACCGGCGTGTTTACTCCCAGATATGACTGGGGCGGTGGAAGGGGGCCGAATGTCAGGCTCTCCGGGGGAGCTTCCAAGAATAATTCGGAGGAGATGACTGGCTTTCACTGGGGAACTTGAAAGGAGAAGAGGTCAGGGGTCACGGAAGGATGAATAATCAATTAAAGGGGAATTACAGGCGTTACACTTATTTGCAAACAATATAAGAATGCTGATTGAGCCTGGCAGGTGGAGAATACCTCACGGCGAGGCGGCATGCTGCATTGCTTCGCGTATGAGTAATGGATACGAACGCGGCCGCTTCACAAAGAGCAACAGATATGGGAGAAGGGATGAAATGGCATGTTTTAATTGAATGTTGGGACCGCAGCGCAGACACTGACTGGCCCTTTTCAATTGCTCACAGATGACTTATGATCCGCAGTTTTCAATAGTTTCCTTTTGCACGTTTAAATTGCTTCTATTGTTAGGAGGCCTCTCTTTGCTCCAAGCTAGCCTCTCCGGCCTATCAAGTTAAATATTAATTGCGTTCCTCAGGAGGATCGCCTATCAGGCTGAAATCAAACACTGGTGACAACAAAAAAAACTTTTCTCCGCTCCTATTGTTTTCCTCCAATCGTTTTAAACTGCTGTGCGTGTGTGTGTGTGTGTAGTGTATTCTTGTGTGGGAAGGCATAATTTATCCCTGGGCAGAATTTGAGCCTTGTGAAATTCTGACACGAGTGTTCACTGCGCTACCAGACAACAGTCTTGCCGAAGAGGGGACGACCTGATAGTTATCGTCTTTGTGTTTCTAGGTCCTCCGGTTTGGAATAGCGAAGCAACAAGGTCGAGCCAAGTGAAGGAATAAGATGGTGACATACATAGGATCACATCCAAAAGTTTTTGACCTTCAGTAAATCTGCTGTGAACTTTATTCATTTCAGCCTCGGTGCTTTTTGCGGGGTGAGTTTGCTTTTAGCCTACGTGGAAGATTGCAGGGTCAGGGAGGTCAAGGAGCTTGTGATATCACTGGGATGAAATGTGCCTAATGAAACCTCTCCAGCCAGGGTGGCCTGAAAAACACACACACACGCAGACGCACACCCGCGCGCGCACACACACACACACACCGAAGTAGATAGAAGCCTACCGATGCTGGTACACTGGCATATATACCTAAAAAACACTCAACCAGAGACATGCTATAGTTTTTCAAGCTACTCAGGCAAAGATAGATTGCAAACAAGTTTTCTAACAGGTGTAGCATAATCTATATCTAGTACTCTTACTAGTATCATGTTTATACACTGATCAGGCATAACATTATGACCACCTTCCTAATATTGTGTAGGTCTCCCTTGTGCCTCCAAAACAGCAGAAAGCTCAATTATCACTTGATTTCCATGAAAACTGAGCAAACTATTCCACTTGCAACCGTAGGCCACAACCAAATGGAAGGAACCATTTTACTTGGGGTTACATAGTGAATAGGCTCCCTAAAATCCAGGGATACCACTCAGGGTAGCTGTGTCACATCCAGGCTATGGCCACCAGAAGCAAGAGATTTTTTCTTGCCGATTTGTTGACTTGCTGGTTTGGTCATTTATCCTTGAATTTTGGGCTCCTGTCATGATTAGGCAGGCTTCTTCTAAAAGTTTAAGATCTACCACAGCTACAGTTAATGGTTGATTAATGGGCTCTTTTTGATAACGTGGTCTATGTTGCATGCATCACAGATGGGAGAAGTTTGAAAAGGGTAGAAATTTAAGATTTATTGCTGTTGATGAGCTTTTTGATGAACTGTTTGGCAAACCAGTTCATGGTGTGTGAGTTTTAGTTATGATGAGTTGGTTTACAGTGAAAAAAGCCAAAGAGGAAGAAAGTGTGAGGGCTACAGTGCTGCGGGTGAGTGGCCTGGAAGTGGTGTTCACTTAGACCCCTCTGTTGCCAGTTAAACAGAGTCCACAGTCCACTGTCTGTAAATCTGATAGGTGTATAGGTCTGCCTTTTACCCTCATGTTCTCCTACGAATACATTCGCTTAAAGGGGAATTACCGTTTTTTACAACCTGGACCTTACTTCTGGCATAAAATACGATCGTTTACTCACCCATATAACTTTAGTGTCATTTGGAGTCGTTCGGAAGATATTTAGATCCAGCGGAGCACCGCATATATCCATATAGTGGGGGTGACTGGGGCACCGAAACGCAGCCTCTAAATAACGCATTATCTGCCACGAAACTCGTTTCAGTGCCACAGTCACTCCCACTATATGGATATATGCAGCGCTCCGCTGGATCTAAATATATTCAGAATTTAGTAAACTAATATTTTTACAAAATATTGGTGAAATGAAAGAGTTTCGCAGTAGATAATGCGTTATTTAGAGGCTGCGTTTCGGTGCCCCAGTCACTCCCACTATATGGATATATGCGCCGCTCCACTGGATCTAAATATCTTCCGAACAACTCCAAATGACACCAAAGTTATATGGGTGAGTAAACGATCATATTTTATGCCAGAAATAAGGTCCAGATTGTAAAAAACAGTAATTCCCCTTTAAGCCTTTTTTCTTTTCAAAGTGGCGATATTTGACTACCGACACTACGGCAGCTATGTATTTCCTTTGTGGTTATATAATTCTGGCAAGAACTAATGTCAAAATAATGAAAACAAAAGCAATATTTGCAATACCCCAAGGTGATCCTTAAACTGATCATCATCAGATGTATTTCTCTGCCTGATGATAATGACCAGCTGTCAACTGCAGTGGCAACACGGAGTAACAAGGTCAGGAAGCATACAGGCAGATAAGGTCGATGCAATGGACTGTTAAGCATGTTAGTTCATCGTGATGTTATAATTTATTGATCCCTAAGGGGAAAAGCTCTATTCCCTACCACGGAGAGGTCAAAGGTCAGGGTCACCCACACAGCAGCACCCTCAGAGCCGGAGCAAATGTAGAACTCTGCTCAAGGACGCTTCAGCGAGGCACCAGTGTGTTTTTGTTCCACTTTGAACGCATCCGTGGAATGAGCAGTATGCGCGCCGCTGACTTCAGTCTCACTGGTGATTGAGCCGACTACGTGCCGTGACAGGCTTCTCTATTCCAGTGTAATCTAACACAATGGTGGCGTCCATTAATGCACCGGCTCTCTGCTAGGTGATGAAACAGATGAAGGGAGAGTTCAGAGGGAAACAGTTCAAACAAGCAATAAAGAGCTCTCAGGGATGCAAAATGTTACCCTTAAACGTAACAGCTTCCAGCCTAATACGATTCATGTGACTCAATAAACCGAAGTTCTGAGGTTTCCCAGGCTTGATTAGGCTCTTTCTACTTTTTGAATGTTTATTTTGTGTCCCAGGTCAATTCTGGGATCTGAGCGCAAGGTGACATACCATAAGCAGTCAGATGACGCAAAGGATGAAAATGACTAATCATCCCCAGTCTAACAATAATCTGCCATTTAGTAGTAGATTTAACAACTAGCGTGCTTTGTATGAGATTTAACAACTAGCCGCTTGCTACCTTTCCTTTGGCTGGTCTATCCTGCTGTGAACAAAGCAGCTGGGGCTGAGTAAATGTGGATACTTAAAACTGGCTGCTGCATAGAATATTATCATATACACATCAACATTATTTTGTAGATTGCGTACTTATACTGTGATGCTTTAAGAACACAATTCTGATTCTCTGATTTGACTTAAAGGGGAACTACTGTTTTTTACAACCTGGACCTAATTTCTGGCATACAATATGATCGTTTACTCACCCATATAACTTTGGTGTCATTTGGAGTCGTTCGGAAGATATTTAGATCTGCGTATATCCATATAGTGGGAGTGACTGGGGCACCGAAACGCAGCCTCTAAATAACGTATTATCTGCCGCGAAACTCGTTCATTTCACCAATATTTTGTCATGATACGCTAGTGCTATTCCCCGTTGAGTCCGGAGTTAGCTGTTGTCATCATCCGGGGCATCTGAATGATGTCTTCTGACCTGGATGACGTCATCTCTGAGGGCTGTGCGCACCCACGACGGCCGGCTTGTTTACCTGTAATTTGCTACTTCTGCGGTTCGTCCACAACCTCAGAATCGGAAAATTATTCAGCCATGTTGCAAAAAACTAGCAGTGATGTTCACCTCCCCCAGCTGACGGTGTCTCGTCAAACCATCCATCGACCCCGATCTCCTCTTTACACCGACTGACTCTATCGCTAAATCCCATGACTTCTGCCTTTGCTCACATCCCTGTTGCATTTGCTGTTAGAGAGCAGTAACTCTTGAATCTTGAAAATGCCACACAACTTTATGTGTCAGACATAAACGAATCCTCCCACTACAAAGCTGTTATTTTAGGAAACCATGCAGATTTCAGTGCACATTAAATCCTCCTGCTTATTTTCGAATAATTTTGTTTACTTTGAAACGACAATTTGCAACTCAAGCAGAGGAGGGTGTTTTTTTTTTTGTTTGTTTGTTTTTTTAAATGTAGTTGGTCCTGGTTATTTAGCAAATGTAAAGCAAAACAGGTGAGGGGCAGCCAAAGCAGATCTATATTCTCTGTGTTTGGGTGGAGGGGATATAGGGGAAACACAAACATATGTTTCCTAAGTCAGAGTTTGACATGTGTAAGCAGGTATGTGTAAGTGAGGAGGGCACTGGCAGACAGGGAGAGGAATGGCTGAAATCACCGCGCAGCAGATCAAGAGTATCGGGTGAGAAACATGAACACAGCCCTGAGCGCAAACTGAGATTTTCATGTTTCCTGTGGCCTGAACATGCACGCACGTTCCTCTCTCCCAGCCACGCTCAATCACAGGGCAGCTCTTAAGAAAGCAGACAGAAAGTCAGCGGAGCATGAACAACGCTGAAGTTTCCTCAATCCTCCAGCGAGGAGCTCAGGTTCAGGGGCTTTGTTATGCCCTGCGCGTCCCCGGGATGCCAGACGGACATCAGCTTTTTTGACAGGCCCGCCTCGCAGCGCCGTACTCAGAATATACAACCACTAGACGTCCGGTGAGATGAAGCACTGATGCTCGTGGAGATCAGCGTGACTGCACACGCCACTGCATGTAGTGGCTCACGCTGATGATGTGCACGGTCAATAAATCCGATCAGCCAATCTGGAACTCAATCAGCCTCCGATCATTATAATCCTCCAGTGTGCCGTCTCATGGTAGCTTTTTTATTTCTCTGCAGCTGCTTAATCATTTACACACCAACCCACATTTATACCACAGATCTTCATGCTACAATATAAATTACTTTTTATATTGATATATTTTTTTCTTTTTAAAGGGGAATTACTGTTTTTTACAACCTGGACCTTATTTCTGGCATAAAATACGATCGTTTACTCACCCATATAAACCTTGGTGTCATTTGGAGTCATTCGGACGATATTTAGATCTGCGTATATCCATATAGTGGGAGTGACTGGGGCACCGAAACGCAGCCTCTAAATAACACATTATCTGCTGCGAAACTTGTTCATTTCAATGAGCTCCTCATCCGTAGACTCTGGCTCAAAACGGTAAGGACGTCCATCATAAACAAAGTCGTCATCCACAACCTCAGAATTGGAAAAATGTTCAGCCATGTTGCAAAAAGCTAGCAGTAGAAAATTACAGGTAAACATGCGGCACTCAAAGATGACATCATCCAGGTCAGAAGTTAGTAGGTAAATCTATAGACCCCGGATGATGATAACAGGTAACTCCGGACTCAACAGGGAACAGCACTAACGTATCATAACAAAATATTGTTGAAATGAACGAGTTTCGCGGCAGATAATGCATTACTTAGAGGCTGCGTTTCGGTGCCCCAGTCACTCCCACTATATGGATATACGCGGATATATCTTCTGAATGACTCCAAATGACACCAAAGTTATATGGGTGAGTAAACGATCGTGTCTTATGCCAGAAATAAGGTCCAGGTTGTAAAAAACTGTAGTTACTCTTTAAGTAGCTGTATCCATTTCATTCTGTTCTGGCATGTGAGCCATAATGGATACCAGTGTAAACTAACAATTATGATGACATGCACTGCTTTGGATTGTTTGAAAGGTGTTCAATTCCTATACAACATTTAGCTACTTAGGAACTGTTGAACTATTGTCTGGTATCAAAGTGAAAATAAAAAAACACATGCTTCAATAACCAGGAAAATATTTCTTATTTCCCCGTCATTCTGCTCCTCTCTCGGCGTCTCAGTGTGCAGTTGAAAGTCATCGGCCCCGCAGAGGTGACCCGCTGCCATGCTGCACAGTGTCGTGTTGGTGGAAAAGGCGGCTGCAGCGCCAGGGGCACAGCACTGACAAACAGAGCAGATGCCTTACACTAACAAACAGCCCGGCGGGGCCAGGGCGGGCCTCCCCATCAAGCCTCCCCATCAAGCCTCCGTTGCAGCATCAAATCAAAGCGCTGAGAACTGCAGCCGCTGCAGGAAAAGACTGTGCCCTCACTGCTCAACTACCACAGCCAACTTGTAAAGAAGCCCAACGGGTTACTTTTATTTTTCTGTCATCAGCTGCTGCCTCTGTCACCTGCAGGTTTGCCATTTCATATGAATGTATTTTTTGGTCATGGGCAAAAGACTACTATTGTGAATGTGCAGCTTGTATTTATCTACACAAAGGGACTATTGTCAGAAGCTTATCCAGAATTTAAAGTTAAGCTGTTTATGTACTGTGGGCTGTGGAGGCTGTAATCTCAACTGACTGCAGAAAAGTGCAGAGAGATTGTGATTTCTCAGCATCCAACTCAAGTGCCTGGTTGGCCTTTAATCTACCAGACAGGTCTAAAGACCTTGGCTTAAACAAAACCGTCTCTCTCTTTCTCTTTTCTCTTTATCATGTCCCCCATATGGAGAGTGTTTGTTGCTTTAATTGTTGGGTCAATCCCAACTTCAAACATGGACTCCCACCCACTTGGCTTCATATGCATAACCCCCCCATTCAGAAGCTGAAACGAATTCTCATTATTAGGAATCTTGGGTTCGGCCAAAGTGCACACGAGCGCCGCGGGCTTTGAAATAAGATTTAATTAATCTATCATGAATTTTTCAAAGTTACACCTCTTTAAAGCAAGATTATTATTATTATTTTGCATCTTGGGTTATGGATAAATTATGAAGAGAAACAGGCGCAGCTTGCATGCATTTTAATTAATCTCAGACTGCAGGGGGAGTAAAATATGACTTTTTATCTGCTGCCAAGTGGCGGACCACCTACAGCAGTGGCGCAACGGATGAGTGTCGCACTGGCCCACACTGCAGAATGGGTATGGATGGGTTATAATGCAGCAGCAGCAGAAACGGCAGCAGCAGCATGACACTTTGCACACACAAACCTTGCGACTGACGTGGATTGATGAAGATGTTGCCAACAGGCAAACAATACTAAGATGACTCCCAGGTTGCCGTCACATGTCACACAGGAGTCGTCAGAATATTTTCCTATCCTGCAGACTGAAACACAGGAGGAAGAGACCAGCTCTTACATCTTAGCATCATCTAGATACTTTCACACTACTGGTTTATTAAACCAAACCATTGAAACTGAGCTCGGTGTTAGCGAGTGAATAATTGAAAAATGTGAAAATTGTAGCTCGGAAAGTTTCCAAAGCAGAAGGATCTATTCTGTGAACCCCTTGTTATTCACATGAAAGTAGTTGCTCTCATGGAAAATGTTAAATGCCTCATGATTTGAGCACTTCATTGTGACTGTAAAACGTTAGGTAGGGATAAAAGTTCTATATAAATGCAAGACCATTTGCATATGATATATTAACAAAACATAATCTGCAACGGTTTCAAATTCTGTGAGAAGTTTATTAGGATTCTTCACCTGTGGACCTGCGTTGGACGATGAAGCGTTTTCTTTTCCCTGTCATTCAATGTGCAACTCTGACTGGCTTCATCTTCAGATTAACAGGAATGCAGGCTTATTGCAATCAGGACATGTTTAGCAATGCTTGAAGTCATTTCATTACAAACTACACGGCAGAAAGATCCCTCGACTGCTATGCAGTGGAATGCATCTCATATGTGATGGATGTGAAGAGGCAGAATACCTGACTGCCTCCCATTGCTCCATCTGGCCATTGAAGACATGTCAAAACAAATCTGATGACGGTCTGTAACCGTTGCTAAGCCCTATAAACTTATTCCAGGTAATTTAGCATCTCTGATGTTAAACAACCAGTCCAGACTGGGAATTTCACTTAATGCCTTTTTGTTGCAGCAACTGATCACTGTCACAACATTGCTTGTGTGGTTTTGTGTACGTCCGCGAAACCGTAACCTGCTAACCCTAAACCTAACCAACCCCAACCCTGACATCACCAGATATATCCTGAAAATGCAAAGATGAACTACATACCACAGGCTGACAGGTTGCATGGCCGGCTGGAACCCCGGCTAAATGTAACCCCAGTTCGTGTGTTGCGCACTTAGCTGCCGGTCATGTTAGCATTAGCAGTCCTGACAGCCTTGTTATATGAGTGAGATTTATTCCACTTCTGTGGCGTTTTTAGAGCTCCAGAAGAAACATTAACTGTGACAAACAGCGGGGCTACGCACGAACACAGAAACATTCATGCCAGAGAGTTTTTCACTCCTGCAAAACTGGAACGGCTAGCTCTGCTGCGGCACAGCGACCAATAAATGTGCCTGTAGTGACAGTCAGAGCTCCAACAGACTCCCTGTATTTCCAGGGGAGACAGATCTGACAGAAGCTCATAGCCTCCTTGCTTCGATGTCCCTGACCCTATATGTCACACAATGCTACAAGGCTATGCCTCATACAGCTGTTAATCCTTTAAACATACTGGAGAGGCCGTCTATCTGAATTTTAGGACTTTGCGACTTGAACGACTCCTGATTTCTTCTACTGCCTACTTCTAACCCTAACCCTAACCCAGTTCCAGGAGTTAGGGTTAGACGTAGGCGGGTTAGGGTTAGGTTTAGGGTTTAGGGTTAGTGCCTACTTTTAACCCTAACCCTGACTCTATCGTCCTAATTATTTTAACTTTAAAACCCCCATTTTTTTGTTTATTTAGAGAAAAAAGAACTAATTTAACAAGCCTGTTCTAACTTATAGAAGATACAACCTGTGCCTGCGCATAAGTAACTTTCTCTTCAGGACTAAGGTTACTTCCTTGTCCCCAAACCCAACTCAGTACCAGGAGTTAGGGTTAGGATCAGAAGTAGGCACTAACTCTGACCGCCTACTTCTAGTCCTAACCCTAACCCTAGCCTAGTACCAGCTTTGGTAAAAACAATCCTGTTATTTTTACAAAATCACGGTGGGATATCTGAACTTAAATTAACCTGCTGCCACTGCAACCTGACTCTGGATAAGTAGCAGATAATGGATGTACGGGTGGATCTTGATTTTTGTCTTCCGAATTAGGTAGAATGGCCTGAAGGTTTGCTTGCAATCTGATTGTCTGTCTGCCTGCCGGAGCTTGTTGCAACACAGGATCCCTGTTTTGCAAAATTTCGCCACCCTCGAGGATCTCACCAATTAATCTCAGCAGCAACTGGATGAGTGCACGTGCTGTTATTATCGGATAACGTCATAAGTAGTTAAAATAACACGTTTTTTTCCCCTCTGCATAAAGGAGAACACTTCCCAGTGATCTTCTCTTCGGTTCATCAAACGTTCACTCCTGTTTTACAGCACCCCGAACACCTGCAATTCTTTTCAGGGGCGCAATGAGCTCTGTGAAATGTGCGCTCTAAATGTGCAAGGCTGGAGGAAAAGAAAGAGAAGTGAAATAAGCTTTAGTATCAGCCAAGTCCCTCAGCTAACAAACTGCAGGCTGTGAGCTTAAATTGCATTGTTCTAATCTGTTCAAATGAACCCAGATGAGAAAAAGGTTCCAGAGTTTGAACAAACCAAAGCTAGGGGCAAATGTACTTTCACCAGAAAAAGATATCCAAACACCATTTGATATAGCCAATTGTGTCCTTTACGCACTTTAGCTGTCAGCATTCCCACACGTCTGCATTACGACGTGACAAACTAATCAAACGCCATGGGAACGGGGTGACTCTGGGAGCCATCTGCAGCCGCATGGAGGGTGCAACTGAGCAAAGTTATTCTATTCTCCGTGCCTCGTACTCTTTCTAATAAGTCATCAAGTGCCGTCCTGCAGGCCTCCTGAGCTGTTAAGCCCTTGCCCAAACACGAATCCTTGCCATGTCGGTGATTTGCAGGACAATTGGTCCACTAGGGATGTGAAAAGGTCAGGCTGAGGTGCTTGTCCGATCCCCCCCCACGTTAAAGCTGATGCACAAGCAGCCCTAATCTCCCTCTAACCACGCCACTGGCCACCTAGCCAGCCTGCCTCATTTTCTCCCGGAAAGAATGTGAAAACTCCCAGTCGAGCTCGGGCTGAATAACAGCGAGCTGAGAACCTCGGGATGTTTGTCTCATTATTTTGACCTGCAGCTCGATGTGTGGACGGTATGACGCTGGTTCGCTCGATCCAAAAAACGTAACGCGACCCTAAGAAATCTGTTAATTTAAAGTCAGCTGTAAAGGTCTGTGAAGGTTCTCAGTCATCCAGGTCAGGGTATGGACGGGACTTGAAGACCTTTGAGAAGACGTTTCACTTCAGTTCAGAACTGAAGAAGCAAAATGACTTCTATCCAAACATCAGTCTGCAATAACCTCATCACATTCTAGCTCCTTATTTGCCAGACTGTGTGGCCAGTGTTCATCCTCAGCACTTCTTATACTCTGTTTACTCCACACATCATCTCTCGGTGCACCTCGTGTTTTCCAATTACACATTAGGTGCTTGGTACGAAGTTTAATTTCATACACAGGCCAGTTATTCCTCCTCCTCCTCCCATTTGCAGCGCTTGTTGCGCAACTTCTCCATTTGACCCGAGGAGATTAACAAGCTGCCGACACACTGCATAGCTCGGTATTGCAGGGTTTTCATCGTCAGTAATGGCCTGAACGGAAGCTGCGGCGTGGCTGTTTTGTTTTGCACTATTCTCAGCTGAGACGGGGCATGGAGAAGAGTCAAGAGCTGTTCGAGAATTGTTAATGGTCCAGTCTTGTCCCGTATTAGAGAAGTTAACTTGCAGCCAGGAGCAGGAGCTAAACTCCAGCTGGCAGCCGGTCGGTGCGATGCCATTACGATGTAAATTCTACACAGTACACTCCATATCTCGACATGTTTTCTCCTCAAGTCTCCTAAATAAATCCCACCTCCTAGCCATGATCATATACCCTCTCTGTTATGATAACTGGAGAGGTGCGTCTTCCGGGGCACCGTGAGAGAAGCAAATGTCGGTGCTCTTTCGGCCACAGCTGGTAGTTAATTAGGGGAAACTCCTGCTTCTGCTGCTCTTGATGTTCTCTTATTGTTCGGGTCTGCTTAGGTCAAGCACATAATTATCAGTTGGCCTATTTGGACCAGGTAGCGCTGACCTTTTGTCCCTTTTGGCGACGGGTCTCTTCAAAAGAACATCTGGTTCACGTACAGTAGCGCTTTCCGTAGGTCAGCTGTATTTCCGGGAAGACCTCTAGCAAGCGCCATTTGTCATAGTCAACCGGGTGGCTCCGCAACCCTAGAAATTACACTTTTAATTCATAACAATGCTCCAGCACTGAGTGGATAAATTTACATTTTATGTATCTCGCCAGATGGTGCAGTTCATTGTCTGGCGCTCTGATGCTGAAAAACATGATGGAAATATGGCATTTCTGTTGCTGTTATGTGTTAGCGTGTGGACATTACAGCGCTGTTTTCTCATCGGTGCACACAGAGCTGTCGATCTTGTCTCTCCAGTTTAGTGGAAGCCCCAGAGGATGCAGAAGTCCCGTACTTCACATACCTATAACCTCCGTACTACATAACCATTTACTAGCCCAATCTGCTTCAGGTTGCAGTTGGCTTTCGTTGCACATGACAAAGTTCAGGCAACTTGAACTGTTGCCTTCCCTTTCACATTAAAGGGGAACTACCGTTTTTTACAACCAGGACCTTATTTCTGGAATAAAATAAGATCGCTTACTCACCCATATAACTTTGGAGTCATTTGGACGATATTTACATTCGCGTATATCCATATAATGGGAGTGAATGGGGCACCGAAACACAGCCTCTAAATAACACATTATCTGCAAAATTCGTTCATTTCACCAATATTTTGTTATGACACGCTAGTGCTATTCCCCATTGAGTCGTGCTGGGGCTGGAGCCTATCCCAGCTGTCATCGAGCGATAGGCTGGGGGTACACCCTGGACAGGACTCCAGTCTATCTCAGGGCTAACACAGAGAGACAGATAAGTAATCACACTCACACCTACAATTTTAGAATCAACAATGAACCCAACGAGCATGTCTTTTGACGATGGGAGGAAGCCGGAGTACCCGGAGAGAACCCGCGCAGACACAGGGAGAACATGCAAACTCCACACAGAAAGGACCATTTCAATAAGAGAAACATGTCATCTTAAAGCTTTTCTTAAAAGAGAACTGTGCTCCCGTGGTCCTTGCCAGGGTTCGGAGTCCTGACTGCGAAAGCCCAACTCTACTCAACATCAAATGCTGCATTCAGGCTCCTAGCATGTGGGAGAAACATTCGGGCAACGCAACATATGGCATGATAACCCTAAAATTAATTTAAAATAAGAAAATGACATATTATGGAATGCGACATGTAAGATAAGACAAGTAAAAGCACATAAAGGAAAGTGTGTGATGCGATAAACAACATCTTGAAGCAGGTCGGCATATATGTGTCTGTAATAGTGAGAAGAGAAAGTGATGTGGTGAGAATAACTAACAGAAAAAAAAAAAACCTTTCATGCGATTTCTGCTGATGGTGTCCCTGTCTGTTCAGACATGGAACTCAATTCACTCTTCACTCATGCTGACTATCTTGACAGTGTTTTGTTTCTCCGCTCTGCAGAAGGAACACAGCCGCCGTTATTGCCTCCACAGCAGTTTGCAGAGTGAGAGGACACCTGCGGGGCTACAGATGAGACTGTTGATACGGGGTTCTGGATGTCCCCAACCTTAATATGCCCGGGCGCCACCCTGCGAGACAGTGTGCCGACGCCCCCGTCCTCTTCCTCACCCATAAATTTTCAGGAAAGGATTATGGGTTCATTTGACAGACCCTTTTAGCCCCCACAAAGCCACCTCTGGCCTTCGACCGGGGGGAGCCTCCAAAACATGAGACCTGCTGCGCAGGGGTCCGCGTGCTAAAACTGAGTATTTGGAGGACGCAGCCCTCTTCTCGATGACAGTCCCTGCCCCGGAGCTTGATGTGGTGTCAAGCCCAGGTGCCATGGTGGCTCAGCCTCTCCCAGCGCCCCAGACAGGCCAGATCCAGGCTCTGACAGGCTTGGTCTGTGGGGAGAGGCTGAGTCCAGACGCTGCTATGACCCTGCTGCCCTCCTGTATGTTGTTTACCTTCAGGTGTTGGCACCTGCTCGGAGGGGAAAAAAATAAAAAAGCAGGTATTGTCTGCCTCTTCCTCTCCCAGACAGGACTCAGAAACTGACAATGCTGGGGCTCAAAACACCTCAGCCAGACCTTGTAGGCCCTGTGGGGCTGCCAAGAACTGACTGGAGCTTGACCATAGCTTAAGCAGGTTCTCCAGGCCAAATGGACCCACATTCAGCTTTCAGCCTTGAGAAGAAAAATAAGCATTTAATCTGAAGTTTTTCTATTGCTGCTCTGAAAGAAAAGAAAAGGAAAAAATAAAAACTTCTGACAACACATGTTAAACTTAAGTTTCAATTGGTGCAGTTTTCAAGTGTATATTGAATAGCTTCCAGGCCATACAGCATTCGAAGCGACTTGAACTCCAAGCAAACCTTCAATTACTTCAAGAATAAGAAGAAAAGAGAAGAAAATCAGCCATGTCTGCGATCCCTCTGTGAGCTCACGCTGAATAAATGCCTGTGTGGGTAGGACCAAACCTTGTCCCCCCCAAGCTGCCTCGGTGTGAATGTGGTCTTTGTCATTAGCTTGATTTGATATCATTTCCCGCATTTTCGTTCAGCAATGTTGCATCCAAATGAGAATTTGGAAATACAATACAGATTTAAATACATTTGCCCTTTCAAATTGGAGGTTAAAAAGACTGGACGGCAATTACAGCAAACATACTTGCTCGCTGACGGTTTGCCGCTTGCTGCTCTATTCTTGGTGAGCATTAGTGCATGAGTAATTATGGAGAATTATTCAACGGAAGCATAATTATGCAAGTCTTTCAAATGACGGACAAATCTGTTGCATTATGTTCATTGTTTTGCAAATGCGGTTGATGATTCTGTTATCTGTCTCTTGCTCTGCAACACCTGTTTTCTATAATTAAAACAAACTTTGACACGGGATTATGGCTGTGACAATCAGTTGAATCACGAACGCTATTCAGCTTCAGAAAATAGTCAGCTAGCGGCTTCCCACAGGTGATTTTTATTCTTCATATGGGGACAGTGTGTGTTTGAGGTTTCTGGGCAGTGCCGGACAAAGTAAGTCAAGGGTGGATTTTGAATTTATGCATCGTGTTCATCGACTTCAGAATGCAATGTGTTGTTTTTTACAATTCAGTTAGTTTTTTTTACTCATCACTTGCACATTATATTCATAATGTTTTATATTCTACTCAAAGACACCCACAACCCTGCCTATCCGTACTTATTCATGAAAAAGCAGAACTCTGCATTGCATTCACTTCATTCAGAGTGTTTTTATAACGTGGTGTAACATCCACATTTTCATGATCGCATTTCTATAGTTCACTACAATGATGACTTCTCCTCAGTACTGTTAGAGGAATTCTGAAATGAATAGTCGTTGAAGGAATCTTTATAACACACCGTGCACTGTATAATATCAATCCAAGCAAACTCAAAGACTTTTTTGACTTTGAACATAGCTCATATAGCTCACAAATGAAGCATACATGGCGAATTTATTATTAATGAATGCTTGTTAACACGGTATAACATCACTGTAGTCAAATTAAAATGTCATTTCACATATGTGGCTCGTTTATTTGCTGCTTATAAAGCATTATATAAAACACAAGGAAATAAAAAGTAACAGCTGTAATTGCCTGACTTCATACACTCATGCATACAAATAATCTATGTAATATGTTAGGTGAGTTGCTAACTTACTTAAAGGGGAACTACCATTTTTTTATAACCTGGACCTTATTTCTGGCATAAAATATGATCGTTTACTCACCCATATAACTTTGGTGTCATTTGGAGTTGTTTGGACGATATTTAGATTTGTGTATATCCTTATAGTGGGAGTGACTGGGGCACCGAAATGCAGCCTCTAAATAACGCATTTTCTGCCGCGAAACTCGTTCATTTCACCAATATTTTGTTATGATACGCTAGTGCTATTCCCCGTTGAGTCCGGAGTTACCTGTTGTCTATTTGCGGTTATATGGGTGAGTAAACAATCGTATTTTATGCCAGAAAAAAGGTCCAAGTTGTAAAAAATGGTAATTGCGTTATTCCGTTATTTAGAGGCTGCATTTCGGTGCCCCAGTCACTCTCACTATATGGATTTATTCTGATCTAATTTTCTCCTGACTGACTGCAAATTACACAAAAGTTATATGGGTGAGTAAACGATCGTATTTTTATGCCAGAAATAAAGTCCAGGTTGTAAAAAAACAGTAGTTCCCCCTTTAAGGCAAAGACTACAAATTTTATTACTATGTGAAAAATTGAACGTTGCTAAGTGGTCGTACAGTGACAGAAAAATAGACATTTGCTGTTCCCCCTGTACAGCTTCTTGTAAATGTCGGTCATATGTTTGATCAGTGCATGCATGCAGTGAGCTGCTGAGCTGGGCGCGCCAGTGAAAATGTATAAGAAGTGGAGTTAATAACGCCTTATGCAATATTCAAATTGGTCATTAAGACATCTGTGGCAGCATCCAGTCAGAAGGCAGTCTTCAGTGTGAGCAGGAACACCAGCTGCAGCGCCGCATTTCACGTACGAAACACTGATGGACGATAAATATGCTGTCTGTTTTCACTTGGTTTGTACATGTGCCACAAATAGGCCAATAAAAAAAGTGTTGGGCTGGTTAGCTGCAGGGTTGCCACAACATGTACACAGTAAACAGTTCCCTGGAACTGCATGAAAACCTTTGGGCTTTTTTGTAATTCACAGGTAATGTAAGCCAAACAGTATCATCTCCCAGCTAATCCACCATCAGTCCTTCACATTGCCTCAAAACGGCTTCGACCAGCCGAGGCTTCGACTCTAGGTTCTCAGAATATGACCTGCAGAATCCAGTGCCGAGACATGACTTTCAAATCCTTTAAATCCTGTAATTTGCTGCTCGGATCAGACTTGTTCCAGCACATACTCCAATAACCAGCTGCTGCTTTGTCGTTTAAGCAGATTTTGGTGGCAGCAGTGCTGACCAGGGGCGCTACGCAAGCCGTCCTGACCATTGGACCCTTTTTAAAGCTGCTCAGGTCTTTACATCTACACCCAACATGATGGTTGTAAGAATTGTTCTTTCATCACCCAAACACACCACACCTTGAATTGCACCACAGCTACATAATCCATGTTAATCATGTGTGCCTCACATGTGAGTCATACTGTTTATGGCTCTACAGTGTATGCAGGAGTGGTGCAATTGACTGTAAACTGCAGAGAGTGACATGAGACTTGCTCAGCCCCTTACAGCATAGTGTTCCTCAAAACATGCACCAAGCAACAGAGGCAGTAGTGGTGGTAGAAGTAGTACTAAGCTGTATTTCTACCATTAAATTACTACAGAGACATTCTGTAGTCCTTACCAACTAATGGCTTATCTGCACTTGTGCCAGAATCCCAAATGAACATGGGTAAAGGCGAGAAAATAACGGCGTAAATCCATTTGGATTGTTCTATTGCTTGAACTGTAGTGTAAGTAAAAAAAAAAAAAAAAAAAAAAAAGCGGCATCCCGTCTCCGCTAATATATTCCCCCTGGGGTCAAAGTCAATAACCCATTACATGGATTAAAAGTGCCTCTTCTGTCCTTCACTGCTCACTTCTGGACAGCAAATGGCTTCTGATTTTTATTCATTGGTTTCTATCACAAAGAAATAGTTGGTAAAGTATGTGTCAAAGCAATTTACTCCCTAACATACCTACACTCCCACATAGAACAAGACCCATGCTGTTCGCCTAAGCGTTAGACTTCCTGACTCACAAAGACGTAAAAAAAAGGAGAAAAACCCATCTTTAAGGCAATCTTAAGCAGATGCATAGGAGCAGGAAAATCCTCCTGGATAAGCCGTTATGGTGTGAAAACCTTTCTCTGGTTATGAGCTGACAACACACTGCCTTTATTAAACACGGGTTTCATCTGTGACAGATCTAAAAAGGTATTTCGGAGATACACTGCAGGTTGGGTCTAACCCAGATCCTCCGGCACGGGTTATTCACAGCGTTTAAACCTCCGCGGCAGAGAAATGAGAAGAGATTCATGCCTCCAATCTTGCCCTCAGTATTCCAGGTTCATGCTTGACAACACATTACCATTTGATATGTGCTCAGTGCACACCTAAGCTCTAACAGGCTTACATCTTTCACTAGCGGTGTGTCACGGAATCCAAGAATCCTTTCAGTGCCCATTTTGAGCTAAGCTAAGGTATAATCACATCAATCTAGTGAAATCCTTTATACAGCACGTGCTCTATAATAGATGTGAATGTTGGACTTTTTTACTTTTACTTAAAGATAATTCCAGTTTAATGCAACCTTAATCTTGTTTTGGACTTGTGACCATATTTGTAGCTACAGTAATGCCTTAGTAAAGACATTTTCATAGATCAGACACTGCCAAACTCAAGGCTGGACAATGTCTTCATTGTCAACACAATGGGTGGTGGGGTGGATGGGTGAGTCGACTTTATTGCCGTGCCATGGCGCTTTAAGCAGTACTTGTCGACTAGTTGCCGATCACGTGACAATAACAACACCAATGCCTCCGAAAAAGACAGGTGAGGAGCCCAGTGGGTCATTGCAGCAACCAAGCAAGGCCAATGTTCAAAAAGCGTGTGGAAATACTTGACTTAAGATGAAGCTCATATGTAAGTCAGCCCTGAAATACAACTAAAGTACTACTGCAATACACATTCATCCAAAAAGGGATCCGCTAACGCTAGCAGAGGAACGGTCCAAATCCGCTCAACGGCACAATTTGTTGGTGAATTTCATTGTCTAATGTTATTAGACCTTTAGGGTTAGGGTTAGGGTTATACTTGGAAAAATGTCACTTTTTTTTTCTATCTTAACACGCTGTGACTATTATACACTATTGATAGTAACGACTTATATAGTACATTGTTGCTGTAGTTGTAGAGCACGTTTTTTTTTTCTTTTTCTTTCGAGCGAGAGCCACATATTAGAAGTATCAGGCTGACGGTGTTTATGGTATTGATGTGGTCTACGACCGACGGTAGCCCGTGGTCAAGCTTCAGTTACCTCGCAGAAAAGCCTCCGTATGTATTCAGGTCAAGAATATTAGATTTCATTGTCGCAACAAAGAATTACTTTCTACTGTGTGTCTTTTATGTGTGACGCTATCGACTAGTCGACGTCGACTCGACTTTCACCACATATTAGTCGGATTTAAAAAATCTGAAGTCGTTCATTGTGCAGACAAAGTGATGCGATGAAGTGATCGGTCACCCCAAACGAGGAAACTCAATCGGGACAGTCCCAAACACTCATCTCCTTCAATCCCAAATACACCTTTTTTTTTGTGGCCGATATTTTGACATGTGACGTACAGTAGGTAAACCACATGTACTAATGATGACTGCATTCCACTTTCTGAAGGTCCTCTTTTTGTGCTTGTTGACTCTTTGTCATGACTTAATGGTAATCGTTATTAATTCCAGCTGTATAGATTTGTTTTCAAAATGATGAATGGGAGTGTATTTAACTAATGACATTACAACAATTTATGGGAAAAAAGTGATTGAGGTCTTGAAGGAACTTGATGCACTGACTTCAATTTCAACCTGTGGTTGTTGCCGTGTGCAACATGCATTGACTGACTTTTCTGGGCTTGTGCACTCACAGAGTTTTGTCTTGGAATTGGAGATTATTGTGGATGTTTCACTTCTAAATAAAGTGGTTATATTATTCCACTTTATTCAGATTCAGGGAGTAATATAACGCAATATGTTGCATTTAACCTTGATCCAGTTTTGTATTCACAGGGCAGTCCAGACAAAGCACCTGACATATATTTATTCAGTTATTTATTGTGTTTTTGCTTCTGTGAAGTCGAGTGGCCTCCATGCAGGAAGAATGTCATTAGGGTTAGGGTTAGGAGCAAGTTTCTTTTAAATACACCCATGCTGACAGCACGAGTTCAGTTGAATGTAGTGTCTTGCTGGAACCTCGTATAACAGTGGACTCTTATTTCAGACATGGAATACATAGGATTGCCGGCTTAGTCAGGTTGTTAATGACTTTGTGTCATTCAGACATGACTGACTTTTAAAATGTTCATTATGGTCCTCTCCCTCTGTTCCAGAGGAGAGCAGCTCTCTGGTCAAGCCGCCATTGTGTTCTTCTCCAATAAGCCTCTTTACAGTAGAACCTGCTTCTTCTGGACAATGTCTGGGATTAGATACTAGCTTTCTACATCTGTCTCATAGGTAGGGTTAGGGTTATATGTGGGAGTAAAAACAACCACTCTTTTTTAAACGCAATTTTACCATCTTCTACTAATGTCACATTTACACAATAGACCGATCATCACAACATTATGACCAATGACAGGAGAAGTAAGACGTTGACCATCTTGTGACAATTCAGTGTTCTGCTTTTGGACCTGGCATTTATGTGGATGTTACTTAAACATGTAGCACCCACTTATACCAGACCAGACCAGACACCCCCACCCCACAGCAATGACACTCCTTGATGGCAGCAGCCATCCCCAGCAGGACACAGGCACACACACAAAAATGCTTTAGGAACAACTAAAAAACCCATAGGACATTCTGTTGCCAGACACCACAGGACACCCTCAGAAGGCCCATGTCCAGTCTCTGATGAGTCGCCACAAGGGAGGCCTACAGAATATTAGGAATCATAATGTTATGCCTGATTGGTGTGTAATCTTTGTCATTGCATGTTGCATTATGATTGGCCGTTTCTCACATGTTGCCACAAATTGAGAACTTTAACACTGGTGTCCAAACTTTTGTCTTCCAACTTTGTTTGTCCTGAAGTGTACCTAAATAAGGTCCTGATCGACCTAGTCCGTAATCACCTTAGTACTTTTAACATCTAAAACCTTATAACAGCCTTGTACGTTCATTAGAGGCATGACTGCTCTGCACCAAACTCGGGGAATCTCCACTGGTCCAAACACAAACTCAGCAAGCTCTGGTTTGCCTTTTTGCAAGCTATACAGGGACTTGGGGCCCGGAAAATTGCAGTTTGCTAGAACTTAGAAGTACTTTATCCTAACTCAGCTGACCCTGATGCTTCTCCCATATGCGCTGATGACCTCAGGATTCAATATCCTTATTTGCCTATTTAGTGCAAGACATGTGTCTGACACCAAAGTTGTTAAGGCAAAACAGTGATTTATTTAGCCAATTAAACTTGGGTATAATTAGGTGGAGACAATGAGGGAGGCGGGTGGGGAATTTGTCCAGTATGCAGAGGTTAATGATAATCCTCTTTGAGATAAGTGCCATGTGACCAATGGGAGTTCAGACTGGATTGCGTGATCCAGCAGACATCAGCGGGGTCTCTGAAGTGCATAAATTAGTATTGGGCAAGCCTCTGGCTGATTTACTGTAACTCCCAAATGACACACTCATTATTGTAATATCTTCTCCGTGCTACAATACTCTCTTCCACTTATTTGATCATGTTTACTTCAACCTGATTAGCACTCATGTTTTTTTTTTTTTTGCACCAAATTATGAATAATGGAATGTGAAAACGCAATTATTTTCTCAGTGCTCGTGGTGAGTGTGGATTAATTGAAGTAGAGGGATGAGGCCTCCAGTGTTTAGCAGCGAGCTAACAAACTCCTTTGCAGATATCAACATTATTGACAGCAGTATGTGCATAATGAAATGATAACTGTCTAATTAAGCTGTATTTTTGCCGCATTTACTCAATCAATGGAAATTTGAACTGTAAAAATGAATACAAATGATGCCCTGACTGTTTTTATACCGATGGATAAACAAGACTTGGCGAGGAATAATAGCAAACCGCCAAACCGCAACATCAGCATTAGGGATGAGCACAATGAGAGACTGGATCGAAGTTTGAGGTAGACTCAAATAAAACACAGTGTTAAAAGCAAAATATAGAATTTAAAATAATAGTAGGTAATTGAATGCATTAGCTGACAACTGCTGTATATTATTACTGCTGCCGTCAGATGATAATCTAGTATACGTTATGTGACTTTTAATAGCTGTGCTTAGTCAGATAACTTGTTTTTGACATTATGCAAACATTTTTTTTTCACAATATCCATACGTAGAGAGATTATTTCACATATAATTCACTGTATCTCAATTCCAGTGTGCCAGAAGTTTAAATGCATTCAGTTGAATGTCACTATGCATCTTTACATCTTGACTTTAGAAGTTTCTGGCGGAGGCCTTCAAATGGAGGTCCTTCAAACTCAGAGCCTCTTTGTTTGACATAATGGGATGAAAAAAAAAAAGAAATCAGCCTAAGAACAGTGGATCTGCACAAGTCTGGTTCATCCCTGGGAGCCATTTACATACGCCTGACGGTACTATGTCCAACTATAACAAAACAACAAATATACATGCCATGGGACCATGCAGCCATCATACATCTCAAGAAAGAGACACATTCCATCTCCTCGAGATGAACATAACTTTGGGCCAAAAAGTACAAATCAATAACAGAACAGCAGCAAATATCCTCGAGAAGACACCAGAGGCAACGGGTACAAACATATCTACACTATATCCACAGAAAAGCAAGTCCTACATCGACATAACCTGAAAGGCTGCTCAGAAAGGAAGAGGCCACTGCTCCAGATCCGACACAAAAAATAGACAGAGGTCTAAGGTTTGAAGCTGCACACAGGGTCAAAGACCTTAGTTTTTGGAGAAATTAGACAAAATTTGGCCACAGCAGTTTGGCCATAAAGAACATCATTATATCTACAGTAAAAAGGGGGAGGCTTGCAAGTCAAAGAACGCCATCCCAACCGTGGAGCAGTGGGGTGGAAGCAGGGCTCGACAGTTCGAGCACCTTGTCGCAAATGCTAGTAAAAATAGTTCAGTGCGAATTGTGAAATGCAATTAGTAGCACGTGTGCGACTACCGAATTTTATCATTCGATAAATGTTTTATTATGTGTTGCTGACGTTTGGAGGTTGTGGCCGGTTGTGCACTTGAATGCAGCCTCAGCTGAAAAAAATAAATAAAAAAAAATAAATACGTGATTTACACGTAGTGAGCGTGCTTGCCGACGTGCTGCGGTAGGCGGTTAAAGGCAGAGGGGGTATCTATGGCAGGGGTGCTCGTTACGTCGATCGCGATCGACCGGTAGATCTCGAAGGTAGCGCGGGTAGATCGCGTGCCATTGAAATTTTAGTCTAAAACATTCATCCGTTGCAACTTCAAAACAAACAGCAAGACAAACGTTCATCTTTATTTATTTTTACTTTATATTTGCAACATGCCCTCAGTTCACTACTGTCTTTCTTAAAGAGACAGCGCTATTTTTCTAAAGGTGCAGTGCACCAATTTTTCTTGATAAAAATAAAAGCAAAGATGGATAGAGCTTTTAACAGTGTAGCAACAATTAATATGACAATTAATGTGAAAGTACAGGTTTAATGCTGACTGGCAGAAAACATTCCCGTGGCTCCTTTATGAAAACGAATTAATGTAAGTACTGCAAAGTGCAGAAGCAAGCAGCTGGAAAGTCCATTTATGTCACAGGCAACGCGAACTTCAAACGAGATAATTTAGTGAAACACAGTAAATCGCATAGGCATTGTGAACCCTGCCTGTTGTATGAATGTTCGTTATAACACAGGCCAAATAAGCTTAAGTCTGTTGTCAGTACTTGTTACAGTATTATTCTCTGCACTTTTTGGAGAATTTTACTTGCTGTTTTGATACTGTCTCAGTTGCACTGTGCACATTTGCACCTATAAATAACTGACAATACATGAGTTGTTACAATATTATTCTCTCTGCACTCTTTAGAGAATATAACTAAAACTTAAAAAGCTATGAATTTAATTGTTTTGCTTTTAAATGCCTCCTCGTTGACCTCATATCACTTTATTAAAGAAAACACATTATTTGGTAACTTTTCATCGTGCCCCTAAAATGATTTGTGTGCTACTAGATTTTTCAACTTAGTAGCACATGTGCTACTTGGGAAAATGCTAAGCGTCAAGCCCTGGGTGGAAGCATCATGTTGTGGGGTGCTTTGCTGCAGGAGAGACTGGTGCACTCTGGTAAAATAGATGCCATCAGGAAGAAGGAAGGAAAATGTTGATATATTGAAGCAACATCTAAATCAGCCAGGAAGTCTGCACAGGCTTGTTTGCGAATGACTCTTCCAAATAGACTAAGAGCCCAAGGACACTCCCAGAGTTATGGCAAAATGCCACAAGGACAATGAAGTCAAGGTATTACAATGGCCATCGCAAGTCCTGATCTCAATCCAATAGAAAACTAGTGGTCAGAACTGAAAAGGTGAGTAAGGAGGATGCCTACAAACCTGACTTCCACCAGTTCTGTCCGGAGTTTAACAATTTAAAGGCAATGCTACCAAATACCAATTTAAGATTCCTAAAATAAAATAGTGATTCTAACTGACACAAGAAAGGGAATGTCCAGTAGGATTCAATGTCTGTTGTAAAAACCTGAGTGAAATATGTTTGGCTAAGGTTATTTAAACTTCTGGTTTCAACTGTTGCTAAAGTTCTGGTGCCAAAGCATATATAAACTTATGATTATGTGTATGTAGCAACATACAGTATATTAGTCAAGGAATTTTATATGCTTCAAGTAAATGTGTATGTAGCTGCAGGATGTATCCATGTACCCAGCACATTATGCATCTCTGTGATCCATGTGGCTGACAAATCAAACTTAATTGCAGGATAATGTGCCCACACTGAGCAGCTTGGATACCTTGTTCCACACAGTTTCAAAATATCAGATTTTGTGAAAGATATGAACGACGTGTGACATTCCAAAGTGCTGCTATTCTGTTCCATAATACCATAAACCTCGGTGCCACATGCTCATGCCTGATAAGCCTTGAAAATAAAGAATCTTGCTTTAACTGGACTTTCTGGATCAGGTTTTATTGTCTTGGTGTCGTTTCTCTATGATGGATTCTAACCGTAAAAAAAAACTATTGCAACAGCAGCCAACCCTCACCTACATAGGGTTATAAGGTTTAGATAGGGGCCTGGCCGAAATGAGTTTCCTCTCTAGGCTTTGCCCTTTACTTGGAGCGAAGCCACAGTTCCTACGTGTCAAAAGAAGCCACTTGACACCTTGTAGTTTTGTGTAACTTGGGAACTTGTAGGAGACCCTTGTGTAAAACCAGAAGAGACACATGCATATCTCATCCTGCCAGGGAATTCCTCTGGATAACACAGAAGATGCTGGATAGCCATGTTTCTGAGGACTACCATGCTCAGTCTGGCACCATTAATGTTATTTCATGAATAGCCAATGAAATATCTAAGGGGGTAGACTATAAATACACTGGTATTTAAATGGTAAATGGTCTTGTAATTGCAGTACATAGTACATTTCTACCTACTGGTACTCAAAGCTCTTCACTGTCACAATGTCACACTTAGGGTTAGGGTTACATGTGATCCATGTGATGGTGATTGATCCGCAAACCCTTCATTGTTCACGGACAACCCATTGTACCAACTGAATGATAACAATTAACCATTAAGACTGCACTGATAAATGTAATTTGTTCAGCACATATAAAGTTTATGAAATAAGATTTATTCAATCTACAGTATAAAGCTCTAATACATGATTCATTATAAGCAGTAGTTTCAGCTTATGTTATACACTGATTACAGTATCATGTTGTGTGTCTTAGCAGTAAATAACATGTGTGGTGATATCTTAGCAAGCATGCCTCTACCTGCCTCATCCCAGCTGTTGATGATCTGCTATATTAACATCACAGCAACGCAACCAGTGAGTCACGGCTTCGGCCAAATGAGGAAAACACACACCTTAGAATTCCTGTCACATACGGTACAAACAAAGCAGACAGATCTGAGTCAGCACAGACAAGTGAGTAAGGACCTGATCACGGCGTAGAAGTGCATCATAAACTCCAATGTAAAGTTTAGATTATGAGTCTGGAGTGGTGTGACCTCAAGTGAAGAGTCAGACTTTCTATGGTTCAACTCTTGTTTGGGCAAAGGCCGAAGAAGTCGTGTACTTTGTGCAATACAGGAAAAAAAGATGTGGTGCGTTGCTGAGTGCCGATCGTTCAAATGCACGCTCTCAAAAAGCACGTGTGCGGTAAATGCCAACCTCCCAAATACAGGCGTGGTATGACCTCAAGTGAAAAGTCAGACTTTCTATGGTGCAACTCTTGTTTGGGCAAAGGCCGAAGAAGCCGTGTACTTTGTGCAATACGGGAAAACAGATGTGGTGCGTTGCTGAGGGCCGATCGTTCAAATACACGCTCTCAAAAAGCACGTGTGCGGTAAATGCCAACCTCCCAAATCCAGGCGAAGGAGTTTGAGCCACGGGAGGACAGAGCAGCAGAGCAGAATGGGCCTGCGTCTTCATCGTGAAGCTGTCTAAATGTGAACGTTTAGCGCGGATTTATGTATTTTGTCTGCTTTCACTCAAACATTAAAACTGCATCACAGCCAACATCTCGAGAGTGCCAGACAACCAGCTGGCCAAGTTATGACTGCATAGCTGGGGCGTTTCGCGACCTGATCACAAGTTTCACGACTAAACACGTCTTTAAAATACATGATTGCGGAATATGTTGGAGCTGGTTTAGTGCAACTTTTTTGCTCTGCTTTCTCCTTAATACAGCCTCTTATTATTATTATATATAGCACATGTAAAATTGGGATTGTGGCCCTCACAACTAACCCTAACCCTTTACACACTAAACCTGAAAGCTGTAAGCTGTTTTGAAAAAAGTTCAGATTTTAAAAATGATGTTTTAGTGTGGACATATGGCTCAAACTGAAAGAAAAAAAAAAATGAAAGGTTCAGAAACGACACAACTTGCCCATTTATACCTGCTGGCAGTGCTGGCGAGGGAAGTCATGTGAGAACAGCAGGCCTACAGAAAATGTTTCAGAAATAGCACCCGACCTTGGGCCAGCCGGCCTCCATAGGTGGACCTGAAGCAGCCCAAACAAACAAAGGAAGTGCTGTGGAAAGAGCGGCTGGACGCTAACCTTCATGCATGCACAGCAGCTTTCCTGACTCCAGAACTTCCTGAACACCTCACAGCAACAGGAATGTAGATTGAGGGATTCAATAACAATTCAGATTCCAGACTTTTTTTTTTTTTTTTTTACCAAAGTTGAGAGCAGTCGACAGAGAGTGGGCTTAATCACCCTCTGATAAGTTCCTTTGAGTTAATTCTCTGGGAGAATGAGTGTGCTTACTAATGTCATTTTGGTCTGACTTAGACTTTGAAATTTTAGCCTGACAGTGATGCTGTAAAGCAGGTCTGGGAGGATGAGCAACATCATTGACAATCGTCCTTTGGGAGCCATTAAAACTCAGATCATATGTCTAAGCAACCTGGCCCTTGGTTATTGATACGGAAGTGTTCTTGTGTTAAATCTGTACTCGCTCTCTGTTCTTCAACAGGGACCATCACACTTTCGCAACCTGAAAAATAACTGCAAAGTCTACTCAAGATTTTTTTTTCTTTTCTGCTTCACTGGACAAGTGCACAAAGATTTAAACACATTTTAGCAAATTGGGCAACAGACCTTTAACCTAGATACATAGAAAGACCCCAGATATTACAATTACACCTCAGGCAGCCAAGGCACCACAACCCTCACCCAAAGACAATTATCACTACACATAACTAAATTGTTTTCCTGATTAGGTTTTGATGTAACATAATCTCTGGTCATCTGGGTTGATGGTGGGCCTAGCAAGTTTTTGGTTTTGCACACAAGAGGCTAGGATTTGCATCCATGCTCTTGTGAGTCATTGGAGTAAAATACTGTCAGTTGGTTAAAGGGGAACTATTGTTTTTTACAACCTGGACCTTATTTCTGGCATAAAATACGATCGTTTACTCACCCATATAACTTTTGTGTAATCTGTAGTCGTTCGGTTGATATTTAGATCTGCATATATCCATATAGTGGGAGTGACTGGGGCACCGAAACGCACCCTCTAAATAACACATTATCTGCTGCGAAACTCCAGGTCAGAAGACATCATCTGTGATGATGATAACAGGTAACTCCAGAATAGCACTAGCATACGATAACAAAATATTGGTGAAATGAACGAGTTTCGTGGCAGATAATGCGTTATTAAGAAGCTGCGTTTCAGTGCCCCAGTCACTCCCACTATATGGATATACGCAGATCTAATTATCTCCCTGACGACTGAAAATTACACAAAAGTTATATGGGTGAGTAAACGATCGTATTTTATGCCAGAAATAAGGTCCAGGTTGTAAAAAACAGTAGTTCCCCTTTAAGTTTAAGAAAAAACACATTTACTCATTTAGACACTTCTTTTCTGGGAGACAGGATTGTCTACCAGGACAGCAACCCTTCCTTTCGTTGAATAACCTGCTCAATACTATAAATTATTATTGGGATTTATCAGAAAAGTGTGACATGGAATAATGTCCAAAGGCAAACTAGGGAAGATACAGCATCTGTATCTATGAATATCTGCATGTGCTCTAATTCTTGCGATGACAAACTGCAGGTAGAAATAAAGCTGACAGGAATCAGATGGGATGTCTGAACTGCTTAGTATTGCGAGACATCAAAAAGACAAATGATTGTATCTGACAGATGTCAGCATGGGATATGTGGTATTTCTAAACAAATGATTGAGAGCTGCAATGAAAGACAAGTGGGCAAAAGAGAAGGGAGGAAAACTCACCCGCGTGTGGAAATTCTGTGGGTGGGATGCACAAAAAAAAAAAAAAAAAGTTGACGCGCCCACTCTCACAGCTTACACTGCCGTGCCCGAGTCTCAGTGACAGGCCATGAAAGGAAAGAATGCTGAGAGAGATATTTATCAGGTGTGAAAGCTGAGAAACGACAACAACAACCAGGGCAGGGAGAAAACAAGATTAGAAGAAGAGTAAAAAACTGGTTTGGTTAAAGGGAAATGATGAGAGTCAGGACAGCAGGATAGACTAATAGACTAAACATTGCATTTTCAACTAAGAGACCACTGTTTGGGTCTTGTTTTTTCAAATCATTCAATAAGCAGTCCAAGACAAATGACGTCTGTGATTATTCAGGTTAGAAGACTTGTGCTTTAATGTTCACTACACTGTAAAAAATTACAGCCCCATTAAGTTATGTGAACGTATTTCTTCTCTTTAACTCCAATAGCCATGACAAGTTTTTTCTATTGAACTCAGTTTAATACGTTTTTACGAAATTAAACTTAAATTAATCTATTGACTGGACTTTGTGGTGTGGTCAATGTTCATTTAACTCATGTCTTAAGAGTTTTGAGTTGAAAAAAGCAATGGGGGGAGGAGGAGAAGGTGATATGATTTCAATACTGGGAAATATAGAGGCTGCCTCCATTTTCTCATTTAATTAGATAGAACTATTGCTTATAAAAACATTGGCACCATTAGCGTAATGGATGAGTGGATTTTAGAACCAGTTTCCTTACCAGGGATGAATTTCAAAGTGGCTGTTTTTGGTGGATCGAATTTTAACGTCCTACCTCTCTAAATGGCCTAAATAAAATAAATGTTAGCTGAATCTGTCTGAACTTTAAAACTGGACATTAGTCGTCTAGATGAGAAATCTAAGCAGAAACAATTTAAAGTAGTGCTCTCAACTTAAAATGGCAGGTGATATGAATCAGTTAGTTAAATTGATCTTTTCTTGGAAAACTGATTTGAAATAGAGAGGAATTGTGAGTTCATTTGACAAGATAAAATGAGTTTTCTTCAATGGATAATGTAACTTGATAAGTTGTTTTAAAGGGGAACTACTGTTTTTTACAACCTGGACCTTATTTCTGCCATATAGTACGGTCATTCACTCACCCATATAACTTTTGTGTAATTTGTAGTCGTTCGGGAGATATTTAGATCTGCGTATATCCATAAAGTGGGAGTGAGTGGGGCACCGAAACACAGCCTCTAAATAACGCGATTATCTGCCGCGAAACTCGTTAATTTCACCAATATTTTGTTATTCTACTATTGAGTTACCTGTTATCATCCAGGGTCTGTAGGTTTTCTGACCTGGATGATGTCATCTCTGAGCGCCACGCGCATCTGTGACGGTCAGCTTTGCTACTGCTATGGTTTGTCCACAACCAGCCATGTTGCAAAAAACTAGCAGGGAATAGCACTGTTGTGTCATTTTTAGTCCTTCGGAAGATATGTAGATCCAGCAGAGCGCTGCGTACACTCCAATCAGAGGATGCAAAAACAATGACACTACCGTTGGCCACAGAGGAGGCCCAAGAATACGAACTTGAAATGTGATTGGTTAAAGGAACAGCATCATTACAGTGTATTTCAAGCTTCAGCCGCCGGCAGTTTTAATTGAAAAGCCCCAGGCAGATTTCTTCTACTCCGGCAACACATGATGGCTGAAATATGATTGGATAAAAGCTCCAAGGCAAAGTTACACAGCCAGGAGCACCGCAGCTAGGAGACACACAAGCCATTAAATGAAAATAATAGATTAATTAAGATTAACGTGAAAATAATAAAATGTAAGTCAGTGATTTTGATAAAGTTTAGGCCAGCAGAGAAGGCTTTGCTGGCCCTCACGGCCCACCACTGGTTGTCAGAGTAAAATGTCCCTACCAGACGGTTTAGCTGCAGAATGCGCCACAGTGGTTATCCCACTGCTGCTTCAATTAGCTGCATATTTGAGGAGGCAACACATTTTCCCTGCCATAAACTGTGGCGGAACAGTTTCTTTTCTGCTTTTACGGGGCACGGCGGGGCAGCTCCGTTCTCCGAACACCACGTGCGTGGATGTGGCTCGCTGGCGTACATTTTGAAAACATGTCCTCACCACAGAGGGAGGAGCCGCGCAGCGATCAGCGTGTCTGTGCAAGACTCGGATTCAAGCTTGCTCAGCTGAAGCCTTAACTAGACGCAGGACAGAAAAGAAAAGCTGTAAAACTAGGGAGATCATCATCAAGCTCTGACAAGAAGAGGCTATCAGTACATTTAAAAAAAAAAAAAAGACTGTACCCACTGTATCGCATTCTGCATAAAAGTTCTGGAGACTAATGGGATTATCATGAATATCATGTGGTGATGTGGCAGCTACACTGATGACTAGCCCAAGGGTGCGGAAAAACAATTATTGTGCAAAACCACCAAGGGAAACAGAGACCATTTTCCAAAGCAATGCATTTTCTCCCCTCATTTTCATAAATCTATGCTGAGAGAGACGCTTGGGAGGAGCCATTGTATTTTAATAGCTGTCGGAGGATGTCACTCATGTTTCAGCCGTTTTGACAGGTCGAACATTATCCCTCAAGCCAGGAAAATGTCAAGCAGCATTCCTGCTAGTAGCTACTGTAAAACTGATGAGCCGTAAGGAGACGTAGTACAATCACAGATCTATTATACCAAGGAAAAAGGATTTCAGTTTAGTGGCAAACATAACCTCGCCGCATCTTCAGCCCATGAAATGCATTTTCGACTGTCTTTCTTACACTGTGGACATTTTTAAGCAAGGCTCTTGAAATCAGGAACGCCTATTGTTCTTTATAATCTTCCGATGCTGCGATATGTCAGAACATAAAGACTCTTCTCGGCCCTTTGTGAGCCGGAGTGGCAGTTTCGATTTCACATGTTGAATCTGACATGTAGGAAGATGTGGAGCGCGCTCGTCCCGAGATTTAATTATCTGATAGCATTGTATGAAGTATGGCTTTTTTCAATTATTGTAAATTCAAGAATGGCGCCCCGTCGCGTCAGCTGCGACCCCGGGCCGATCTCCCTCAGCTTTTGCTTGCGCATCTCTGGGATCATAAACCGATCGGTATCTGTGTCCTCATCCTGTGTCCACCCTCCGTTTCCTCGTGGTTGCAAATCACCCTGACAATTTTTTATTGCTTCTATCTTTTGATTTGACATTGTCTGCTGCCCTCAGGGGTGACATGGAAATAAGATGAACGCATGTATGCCTGGTCACTGTCGCGCGGACTAAGGTTATTTCTGTAATATGGACGCAGACCAACTCTCTGTCCTACTATATACACTAATATATTTCACGGAAATGTCTGGTAGCCCTTGCATTGTGTGTGTGAATGTCTACGACAAGGGTTTGTTGAGGCCTGGGCAGCAGCTTTAGATCGTGCTTGAAGATCTAATCTATCGATTTACTTCTCAGATCTTTGTCAGAGTATAATCAGCTCCCAACGGAGTGACCCCAGCCCAACTATCCACCACAAAAATGTCGTCAGTGAATTGACTCGGGCCGGGTTCCAGGCTAGGATTTTAATTGTGGTTTACACAAACCATACTGACGCCCTTGGCAATCATCCACAAATACCAACAGACTGTTTTCAAAACAGAACGAAAACCACAGGTATAAATTATAATACTAATTGCTCCGTCACGTTAACCCGCTAATCTACGACAATGAGACAGCTCCCACAATACCAGCACCCTGAAACTGGCCACTGTAACTGTGCCTGTTAATGTTTGTATTGCTCAACAGACCTGCGTGATGTGAATGGGACATGCCAGGAGTCTGATTTATGTGTTGGCGCAGTTCAAATACAGATAATAGCGTTAGCGTAGCTTGTCAACTTCCTTTCCAGCAACTCTTGTAGCTCCACTTGTCTGGCGAGCTACTGAGCATCAGATCAAATCTACCACATGATTTAAGAGTTGACTGTTACCGTTTAAAACGAAAAGCTTGTTTCTGCCGTCGCCTGTGAGAATTATACGACTCGTTTAAAAAATGACTACAAAGTTAAAGCTCTAAATGTGCCGCTGCTATCGCTAACTGCACATGTCTGCATCGCACGCGTTAGCAAGTGTGATGTGTGTTAAGTGTTGCCTCGCTAAGGTATTCAGTGTATTAATGCCGGGAAGCTCAAACGTATGAGACAACACGGATTCCATTTAGTCTGTCATTGTGAGCAGAAATAGTCCATTAGACTACTGTAACTGGTTCTTTAAATACAATGGCAGCAATATAAGTAAGAATGCTCACAGGCAGCACATTATTTCTGCAGGGTTCCCTTTGTCAAAACACACACTGACAGAAAAAGCAGTGTTTGAGACTCAGCACACACAGCAACATGCATTCATTCATCTTCTGTAACTGCTTGTTCCTGTTAAGGCTCGCGGGGTCTACTGGAGCCTATCCCAGCTGTCATCGGGCGAGAGGCGGGGGTACACCCTGGACAGGATATTCAATTTTAAGGTTTAAGACCTTCTTGATAAAGCTTATAGTTGGTGTCACTGAACTATCCCTTAGTTATGCTGCTATAGGCCTAGGCTGCTGGGGGATGATGCACCTGTCCTCTACTCTCTTCATTCTTGCACCAAGCGCTTATCCTCTAATTTCTTTTCTCGGGCACCAAGCTCCTGTCCTCTAATTTCTTCTCTATTACCGGTTTCAGACCAGGTTCTGTAAAGCGTCTCAAGACCATTTTTATTGTTATTGACGCTATATGAGTAGAATCGAATTGAATTTTCAAATTATTCATGCAACAGTTGCTTGTAAAGCTGCAGGGTCACGCAAACTGCACTCTGCCTAATACGCTCTGATTTGTACAACGTATTTTCAGACTCTCTACGACGAAAGGGAGGAACGGAAAGTTAGCATTAACTTGAGCCACATTAATGTGTGAAAATAAGCCAGAATTTTACTTTAGGATAGCTAGATGTGTGAACAATCTTGTCCCACATGTTGTAAAAACATCATTAAATGTATATACTTTAAGCAGCTGGAGGAAATTTCCTTCTGATAAAGGCAAGTACAGTCTCCAGCTGTGCTAGCAATACTGTGAGAATGAACTAAAAGGCTCACAGCCCTGTAAAAATTTACAGCATAGATGAGAACATGTAATACATTCAGTTTACGGGTTAAATTTTCAACAGTTTTTATTATTAGTCACGACTCTGCTGTCTGCTGGACAGGTTTATTCTAGTTTAAGGTATTTTTTCTGTGTCTGTCATACGAATAGACGGGGTTACAAGGGACTCACCATTTAAATGAAATAGTCGCATTTCCATGCAGGACTTAAAGTGATGTCATGTTCAAGAAATGAATTTGTCATGGAATCACAGTTTCAGTTGAACATTTTCCTCGTCGGACCGGTGTCTCAAACTGTCTCTTCCTCCTCGACATCCCATAACAGCCTTTAATAAACCCATTACCGCTTCCTCTTGGAAATGCTTATTGGCATACTGGGGGGATTTATGCATGAAACACGGAAGGCGACGGGCTTCACACTATTTCACACTGGATATGTTTGGTGACAGCAAGCGGTAATGGATTGAAAGGTGCAAATCTATATGGATTTACTATGGGGAAATAATAAAACCCGCTGGCCCATTCTTTCAGGTGGAGTGGGCAATGCAAAACTGGCTGGGACAGATTTCACATTATCACAAATGTGTGGTTTCAATCCTCACCTTCCATCAAACACATTACAATGTGGCTACAAAAGTTTTACAGTTACACTTCGTTATAAACCAGAAAGTTTCTCCCGTCGTTTTTCTACTTTGTCGGAGTTCGTTTAGAACTTTAAAATGAATATTTAACACGTTTTGGGAGTACATTTATTTCCAAAATATTTTATGTATAAAAGCATTTACTTTCTCCTCTCTCATATGCTTTTACAATTACCTGTGTCTGTACTGAACATCTCTTAAATCCTTCATTGAGCTTATTCCTTTTTTTAAATTTATGATTCTTTTCTTTGCTCTTTCTCATTTGGTGCTCTGCTCGTACAAATGTGTATTAAAAAGACACAGCATTAATTCCTTCTTTCTCCAGATTACTATGTACCAAGAACATGACAATTTGAGACAATCTTAATCATGGAAACTCGATTAAAAAAAAATAATAATCTAATTAATTAGAAGCTTTGTAATTAATTAATCTCGATTAATCACATTTTAATCGCATAACAATATTTGCCCCTAAAAGCTACACTTTTTTAATTTAAATGGTTTTTGGTGGACAACTGAATCAAATAATAGACACAGACATGAATATTATAAACTCAAGCTCTTTTAATGTCTGGAAAAATGCATTAATTGCATTTCAATTCAAAACAGTAGAAAAAGAAAGAAAATATCCCTGGCCAGAACTGAACAGACCTAAAGTTAAAGTGCCATTTTAAGTACTTTAATTCCTTTTTCCGAAAAGTACGTACTTTAAATGGTTAAAAACAAACAAAAACAAAACAAACAAACAAATAAAAAAAACATGTCTTGTCTATACTCGGACCAGGACTGCTAGCGCTAACAGCACCGGCATTTCCTCCATTTTGCTAGCTGTTAGCTGAGCTCTGACGTGTGCATCAGTGTAATCTGTGTACCAGGAAATGGTGCACTGACATAAGTTCCGCCTTATTTGGAATGCAAACTGCGATTAAATGCGTAAATTTTTTTAACGGGTTAATTTTTTGTAATAAATTAACCGCAATTAACACGTTAAAGTACCACCCCTAAAAAACTAAAATTATTACAAAATTCCTTTCAGAAACATTGTGCGCAATGACCTGCAATTCTTTGCAGAAAATCTACAATGGTAAGTCTGAATTCCGCAGCCTCTCAAGGTGTTATGCCACCCAAGGACATAAGTTATGAGCGAGTCCATTGTCAATATTAACGTTATACTATTTTTGTTACATCATGACATCCAACTATGCATTAGAGCTGAGCACAAACACTGTATCTTCGAGACTGTGCGACCGTCTTCACCCCCCCTCCTTATCTACATCACAGAACAGCAAACAAAAGTCTTGCTTCTGTGGATCTGACAGCGGTGCAGAACCCAAAGTCACATAAGTTAACAAGTGGCAGATTTCCACATGCTAATTCAGTCGCTCTGGGAAGTGGGCATGCAACAGTGACCTCTCTCTGAGTCAAAGTATGCCACTGGCATATTAATGCCAACGTGAACATAGTCAAGGGCTAAATTACAGCGCTTGCAACTGCATCCTTTACATTTTAATTAAGACCATGTGCTTTCAGTACTTTATATTTGTTTTGCAATGGAGCATTCTCTGAATCTTAAAGGTCGCTGTGGTCAATCCAAGCTATAATTGTCAAAGAAACTTGCGTATCTGTCACTTTCAGAATTAATCATGCCCTAAACAGACGTAACAGGATTATAATCAAATAAAGTCAGATAAAACAAACATATAATCATTATTTATTAATTAAATTCTGGAAGTAAATTGAAAGAAAATTCAGGATGCTAAATAAAATAACGATTAAAAGATGACAGGTATAATAAAAACAAAGAATACATCGTGAATTCTTCAATACGCCATTCAATCGTGATAAACTATCCCGAACACAACCCTTTGAAATAATATTGGGTAGTCCCTGCAACCTGAATTGGCTATTTAGTGAGGCCTTTAAAATAAATGGTGAGGCATAAATTGATGAACATATACTACTGAAATTTGATTAGTATAAAAAACTAAAATGTGCGCATTAGAATAAAAAGGGTAAGTCGTAACTGAGTGTGAATGGAGTGCACCACTCAGTACGTATCAGATACAGCATGACTGAAAACAACAGGCGAAGCTTTTAGCAGCATAAAACGGTTTCGGTATTGCACAACTATTAGTTTTGTGCAGCTTTTCTTTAATAAATATATTTATGATGTGCGCTCTAGTTGAATTTCTTGTACTTACAATTAGCCTGTACACTCGTATCTACCAAATAACAGTACTCATTCATTCATTCATTGTATAGGCAGCCCTTAAACTTACAGTTATCCTGTGTACTTGTACATATCATAACAATGTCAAGTTTTTTGTATACAGAGTACAGTTGTATATACCGATATCAGTGTACAGTCACTGCATAGTTAGATGTTCCACTTGTAGATTCTGTATATCTTCTGTTTAGGAAATAGGTTTTGTATTCTGTGACGTCACATGTTGTAGGGTAGCAGGTTTTGTGGAAGTGGCTGTGAACTCAACTTCAGTCCTGAATAATAGACCTGGATAGACGAACATGGAGCAAAACACTGCGGCCCAGTCAGCCATCATTCACGTTTCTGTGGTCAAACCGCCTTGCCCCTGTATATCGAGTTGATTAAAATTGATCTAATGTTTACAGTAATAGCAATGAAACAGCTCTGAGGTCACGCTAACGCTACCGCAAACCCCGCCAAGGCATACTTCCAGGATTCACAGACGGTAAAAGACGGTAAAGGTACAGAACAATGCAGCCATTAAAAATGAAAGGAAAGCCAGCCAATGGAGCCCATAACATTATGACCACCTTCCTATTATTGTGTAGGTCTCCCTTGTGTCTCCAAAACAGTTGCGACTCATCAGATAATGGACATGGGTGTCCTGTGTCTGGCAACAGTTGTTCCTAAAGTGTTTTTATGTATGTTCCTGTGTCAGGCTGCATCCTGCTGGGGATGGCTGCTGCCATCAAGGAGTGTCATTGCTATGGGGTGGGGGTGCCTGGTCTGGTCTAGGTGGGTGCTACATGTCTAAGTAACATCCACATGAATGGATGAATGAACATTTCCCAGCAGAACACTGGATTGTCACAAGATGGACAATGGTATTTACTTCTCCTGTCAGTGGTCATAATGTTGCGGCTGATCGGTGTACATGATGAAAGCACACTGCTGCTGTCGCACACCACTGAAGGAGCAGCAGCGCTTCTGTCGTAACTACTCTGTTATGTAATTATAAGTGTTCCGGACTCTAGTGTGGTTGTTGTGTTCATTCCAGCCCAACCAAACTGACCAAGCAAAAAAAATCTAAATATAAACAGGAAATAAGTTGCAAGTAATAAACGAATAAATGAGTAATAAACGAGTTTCGATTATATTTCAATTTCGACTCTAAAATGTGGTTCGGAACAGTAATGAGAGGATCATTGATGGCAGATGATGATTTTTCTGTCATACATTACAGAAAGGTTAGCATACAATGAACAATGAGTCTGGCTCCAAATGACCCTGAGAGGGAATGCATTAAGGTTAACATAATGAAAAACATTTTCCTTAAGCCCTAGCTATTCAAGGTTTTAACATCATGGCTCTACAGTCATTGTTGTTGGTGTAAACTAGACCAGAGGTACGAGCCGAACTCAAAAGACTGTTAATACATTTGCTTAAAAGGTGTAATTGTGTGTATTGTGCTGTTTCTGTCTACTTTCAGTTTTTCAGTCTACTAACCTAGATTAACCATGTCCAGGCTCCACTTTTGTACTTTGCATTAGTGATGTGTCAAGCGCAAAAGAGCCGGTTCTAAGAGCCGATGCTTGGTTGTTAATCAGAGTCGATTCCTATCCAGTGAGAGCCAGCTCCCCACTATTTTTCCTTTTGCCTGTGAGGACTTAGGATCGTACAATTATGTGAAAGCAGAGAGGAGGACAGATGCTGTGGCTGACTGAGTAAGACAGCAGACAGCGGTGAACATATTCTCATGGAGAGAAGAAATCGCATCAGCTCATCAAATCTGAGGCATCAGATTTTTCTCAGTTTTCGCAAATATTCGCTAAATGTGTTTATACTGTTTGTTTACCGAATTTGGTTCTGTTTTTGCTCGTGTCGATTTGATTGCAGTCTTTTGTTCATTTATTTGCACAATTAAAGTTTTATTGAAATATTTAACAACAGTGAGAATGCTTTTGTAAAAGAATAACGGCACAAAATGAGACGATTATTAGGCTTCTCATAAAAACATTGAATGCAAAAGGGTTTATCAACACACAAACCATATGTATTTGCTGTGTTGGGCTAAAATATCAGGCTATAAACGATAAATAAAGAGCCATTCGGGAGCCGAAAGAGCCGGCTTTTGTTTGGAGCCGTGGCAAAAGAGACGGTTCTCGGAAAAGAGCCGAACTTCCCATCACTACTTAACACACAAAGATAGGACATAAATACATTTCCTAGAATACAAAAACTCATCCCATAACTACAGTTTAAACATCACAGTGCAAGTGCTAAATGTAGCAGACAAATAAAACAGCGCATGTCAAAATCAGAACAAATGTAGAAAGCCAAAAGTGCTGCGTGAGCGCTGTCCTCATTCCAAGCCACAGTCCTATTTCTCCCTTCGCCTGACCAATAATTATCCCAATCAGACGATGAAAAGGAGCGAAGGGGGCCGGGATGTGGACTGATCCCCGTAAATCTTACATAATCCCTTTTCTTTCCCTAAAGGGCAAGAAAAAAAACTCAACGCGGAGTCAAAAGTGCACATGGGGTGTTTTAACGACGGAGACGAGCCAGAAAGTTTGGAGCTAGCCAGTGGCGTCTCATTAATATATATACACGCTCAGACCCGAGCCGGCGAGCGTTAAAGGATGAGTACCTGCTCCAGTCGGGCGCTGATGTGCTGCAGCTAAAATGAGCGGTGATGAGGAAGGAGTTTGAGGGAGGCGTGTAGCGATTGATGTTATAATGATAGCGGGTTTCCTCCCAGAGGCTGACTCCTTTGCTGTTGAAAAGCTGCGGGTCCGACGGAAACCTGCTGAGGACCGGGCACATTTTCCCTGACTTGTCAGAGGATGAAAAGAGCTAAACGCCTCACAAAGCAGCAATGTGCACGAATAGTAAAAAAAAAAAAACTGCTCTCATCAAAAATGCTGTTTTCAATTGTTTTTTTTTTTTTATCTGTGATACAGTAAGTGGCTGGATGGATCTCTTTAACCCTGTTTCTTCTGCATTTACTGTCTTTTTATACTGACGTTAAATTCTATACCTTCATATTGTCATCTTGCAAGAATATTTTCATATTGTTTTGACTTTTGTGGTGCTCTTATTTGTGAAATCATTTCAAAACGGCCCCTGCACGGTGGATGTTTAACAAAAGGAAGACTAAAATTAACTTTTTCTCCAGAGGTGCAGCTAAAAAATTCTGTCCCCGCTGGACAGAAGACCTGGGCACAAAATGCATGCAGCTGCATGTTAAGTTGCTCAGCCTATTGTGCAGAAAGCTGATTAAAGAGCAATTGTAAAAGAAAAAAAAAGGAGGATGTCTATTTCTCATGGGTCAGGAGTGCCAGACAGGCTGCACGGCTAAAGACGGTGTCTGGGAAGATGGACGGCGGTTGGACGGTCTGCCCGAGGCAGACGCGGGCCGAGCGCGGCCTAGCCTGGACGCTGTCGGCATCGCGACACGAGCAGCTGGAGAAACAGTGAAATAAAACACTTTTTCTGCCGGGCGTTCTTCAGATTCAATGCGGGGGCCACCTTCTTCTCTTTCCAGCTATCGGAAACCTAAACTTCACCCCGACACCGAGCTTCATTTACAGGGGGGGCACTCCAGCAACCCGACACCGCTGCTACATTTGGATCGGGCCAAGGTGCAGTATTCCTAACAGTGCGGTGTGTTCAGTACCGGGGCAGGGTGATAGATAGGAGCACAGTGCAGCGGTGCTGTTAATCCTATTTCACTTCATAAAAAGACTTATAGCTGGATGAGCAGCTGGACAGTCGTCTCACTAACAGTTTTTCCAGTTGTGCTTTGACATCTCCAGTGTTATGATCGCTACAGAGCTAGTAAGAGATACCACAAGTGATATAGGAAGCAGTCCAGATCACTTGGCTTCAGTTTTTATCCTCATTTAAAGTGTACGGTTGAGCTACGTGTAGCATGATAATGTCCAACGCTCCTTGGAAAATTTGGAAAAACTCAGGTGGAACATTACAAGGCTGTAGGTTTAGTTATTAGTGTAGATAATAATTTACATTTACAAGCCCCCGCCATTCCAAATACACTCATAGCTCATTTGCACTATAATGAAAATGCAAAGAGATCAGGGGAAGACTTAGACCACAGGTGTCAAACATACGGCCCGGGGACCAAAACCGGCCCGCCAAAGGGTCCAATCTGGCCCACGGGATGAATTTGGAGAGTGCAAAAATTACATTGAAATTGCGCTTTTTCTTAAAAAATGTACAGTTGTACACTTTCATAACGTACGTGTACTTTTTTATTTGGTCGTTTTTTATTGGTTAATACGCCGTTGTGTTAGTGGTCCGGCCCCCTTGAGATCAAACTGGGCTGTACGTGGCCCCAGAACTGAAACGAGTTTTACACCCCTGAGTCTTTGACTTTGACTTTATTGATCCACAAGGGGAATTGCTTGGTCACAGTAGCTCAGTGGCATATAAATCAATCAATCAATCAATCAATAAATCAATCAATAAATAAATAAATAAATTAAATTAGTTATGAAAATATGATAAATTTTATTATGAAAATAAAACTAAAAAAAATTAAAAAAATAAAATAAATAAAAATAAAATAATAATAAAAAACTAATACTTCATTAATAATAATATAATAAATAAATTACAATAGTATATGCAAAAAAATTACAAGATTTACATATGTACCAATCTACAAAAAAATAAAAATAGAACTAAATATACACTATATACATATAGGGAAGGGCAAACAATAAGGCGTAAGAATATGGATGGAGGAGCATTAACATGAATAACATGGAGCCATCTGTTACACAAAGGTGAGTTGTTGGCGTATGATTCTTTTCAAACATCAGTTTCGCTCATCGGAGATCGACGTGCAGCATCCGAGGTTAAAATTTGCAACGTTTGGGTTAGGCTCACTCAGGTCCGCCATGTTTCTGTGTACGATTTCCTCTATGATCTGAATCAATTTTTTCCAAATTCCAATGATAGTACAATAAAAACAATGCAGCCAAACTACATTATTATTAATGTTTTCCATTGATTTTAAGCATTTTAGGAAAAGACAAACTGTTAATAGTGTATGACAACCCTATGTGACAGCATGCATACACACACATTCTCTGAACAATCATCCCTCATTCAGCTGACATATTGTCACTGACACATTTGCATTAAAACAGGAGCTCCCGACTTCCGACTGCCGCTCGGGTTTCACCAAAATTGCTCCTTCGAGTTTGTTTTCAGACGTCTCGACTGCGGGGCTCTGGGCTGCGAAAGGAAGTCATTTTAATCAATCCTAAATAAACAAACAACGGTGGAAGCTCCGAATGACGGAAAGCGAAACTGACCGCATGTTCCCCATAGGTGCAGACGCCTGGAAATCGTCATTTGTCAACACCGATTTCAGTCGCGTCGGCGAAAAGAGCAGTGACACTGGGAACAGTGCGGCGGCGTTGTGACATTTCGCTCACTAGAAGGGAGTGATCCTGGGATCATTGGAAATTGGACCACAAAAGAAGCGCCTTATGCGAGCAGGGCCTATTAATTAGCACGCTAATTAATTTTCATTTGCGTGGAAATATCAGGCCGGAATTAAAGGGATTGTCTTCACATGTGGTTGTCTTTAATGTGGATACATCAATTACTGCTGTTGTGTGTTATAAATAGGGAGAGTGTTGAGTCATTTGAGGCTCCATTAGTCCTGGTTTTGTCTCATATTCCATTCTGGCTGTTGTTCTTCCTGTAATTACAGGATTATTATTTTTTTTTCTTCTGCAAAAATTAGCTCTGTTATCTCGCTCACTCTCAAGCTGCAGTATCACACATCCTGTGACCCATTAACTAAGATGCAACAGCCCAAAGTTCTGCTTTACTTAAGTAAAAATTAGAGCGAGACATCAGACGAAAATAAACACGCACTTCTTTCTTTGATTCTCCTAATTGGATCGCAAAGAAATGTGGATTTCTGGTGTACTTCCTTGTCTACAGATGAGCCCAATTTCATAATTGCAACCCAAGGCGCATGTGACTTTAAACGCTTGGGGGTGGAGGGGGGGGACTCAGCGTGGAACGATTACTCCTTCTCCGGTGCTTTGCATTTTAAAAACGTCACCGCGGCCGCAGACAGACTCCAGCAGGAATGTGATTATATCAACAAAAACGGTGTCAGGTGCAAATGGCTTTGAGCTGCCCCACAACAATACCAGTTGAATTTTCAACACTTGAGATTTCCTCTGGGACGACCGTTCCGTATTACTGATCTATAAAAAGAAGCAAATTGCCCGCTTGCACAACCGAACTGCCGTTTGACAGGGCCTCTGGGCGGCTTCTCGTGGTCGCTATTAAAGCTCTGGGTGGTGTTTTCCTCCGGGGCCCTGACAGGCGGACTCGCCCCCACCCGAGCCTGCTGGATGCCAGGATCGGCCTCCCGCTGCTGGGGCCGAGGACGGCTTGTTCGCTTCTCTCTGAGAGTCGCTTTGGAACAGGACGCGAGTGTGTGCAGAAGCATTCCCAACTTCTTTACACATCTCAGCAGTCTGTGGGACTCTGCCTGTCTGAGACATGTAATTTGAGCCTGGAGGGAGGAAACACTGGAGAGGAGTTAAGTGCTGCCTGCTGATGAGGACGCCGGATGAATGTTTAACAGATTTCTGGAAGGAATACACACGGCGCTCGTGTTCTTCCGACGTTTCCCCGCTCTGTGCGATTCTTTGGGGACTTAAAAGACCTTTATAGCTGTAGCGTCTAGAATAGCTCCAAGATATCCACTTTGTCATAACAAATTGTCGCGTTTGCTCCGCGAGGCCGCTTGACCTACTGCACTGGCTCAGATGCGGGAGGGACCGCTGGCACGGAGTTAAGGGATCAGGGCTGTTGCGGGATATTTTAAATAGTTGTGCGAGGTGCCCAAATTCCACTGCAGGGCAACTCCCACAGCGGCCAGAAGCACATAGTCACTTAGCTGAGACACTGAGATAGGCGGATTGGTCACACGTCAACGAACTTGCGGGAAGTGGTTTTTATTACTGCTCTCGTGTCGGGGCCCTCTGTAGAATCTTTCACCTGGCAGAAATCTTTATTTTTGTACTCCCATCATTATTTATTCAAGAAATAATCCTTTGAGTATATGTGTTTTAATGTCAGTCAGTGATCTGCATCATGGGAATTGCACATCCGGAATTGCACAAAAGTTTCCTCCTCTGACCAAAGGATCTCTTTGTAAATGTATTTCTTTGACCTGTTGATCGTCTAGCAACAACAATGGTCAGTCAATGAATTTTCATTCATTCATCTTCTGTAACCACTTGTTCCTGTGAAGGGTTGCGGGGTCTGCTGTAGCCTATCCCAGCCATCATCGGGCAAGAGGCGGGGGTACACCCTGGACAGGTCTCCAGTCCATCTCAGGACTAACAAACACATGCACACCTACGGCCAATTTAGAATCATCAATTAATCTACTGAGTGTCTCCATGTCTTTGGATAGTGGGAGGACGAAGGAATACCTGGAGAGAACCCAGGTAGACACAGGGAGAATATGCAAACTCCACACAGAAAGGCCTAGTTCGAACCCAGGACCTTCTCATCTATACCTTCTCGGTATAGACTAATATTTCAAGTTTATTCTCAGGTGATGATGGATGTTGTCGTTAATCCAGACAGTAAAGGCGTTAGTGACCAAGTAACTCACCTGCCTTCGTCTTGGATCTGTAGTAACGCTGAGGCTAGGTGAGCAGGGCCAACAGAGACAAACATCTTAAATTAAAGATCAAAAAATTGCACTAAAGGAACGCTAAAATGCAAAAACATACACACAAGGCACAGGCAGCTGGTGAAGCAAATAATAATAAGACAAGACTGCGTGATGGCCACAGTTAGTATCTACACAGCTGCTGGGATCCAGAAAACACTTAGCGGCTCTGTGAGACGCGTCAGTCCACAGTCTGCGGCAACAGCTCGCCTCGGCGCATCATGTTGCAACAGCTGAACCACTCCCTCTCCAACAAGTCATTGTTGCCTGTCCCAACAGAGCGCCCAACCTGAATTAGCCTCGAAAGCGGAGACATGGGAGGCCGACGGAGAGGAGAGCGCGCCGGCACGCAGACGAGTTTCGCCGCCCCGACCGCCTCGCGGTGACCTTTTGACTGTCGCACACTTTCCTCCGTCAGCCGATCAATTTGGCGATAACAAGGCGAGACGATGGCGGATTCATTACTGTCAGTGCTCAGCATAATACCTCTGATGCTTAGTGTCCCCCCCCCCCACACACACGAGGATAACAGGAACACTTTAATTAGAAGACGCCATGGCAACAGTGAACATGTTTGGCTTAGGCACAATGGGGCGAAACAGACAGTTCCTCCCATTAGCCGTGAGGTTACAGATGTTGTTGTGATCGTGGGGATGTTACCAAGAGACAAACAGCGAGGATATTTTCTGGGGTTTGTCTTGCTCTTGACTTATATATATATAAAAGAAGTCCATCTCACAAACAGACAGGAAAGTCAGTCTTTAAGTCTACACCTGTCAGAACGGAAGGAAAGCCAGGGAAGAGGGAGGAGGAAACTCACATTGTTGTTTAAAATCCTTTGAAGACACGCACATTTTTTCCCATTCACGAGTCTTACTTGCAGCGCCAGTAGCTCTGGCCACCGGGCAACGATAACATTGTATTCACCAAAGCAATTGGCAGCAGAACCACTAAAAAGAAGTCTGAAGGAGAAAGAAACACCAGCAGCGAGGGTACCTGGAACTCGAAACACGTTAGTCATTGCGCAGCACGTCAACCGGGAAGAATGACGAATGTCTTCACGGCTTGAGAACAGGATGTGAGGGAAAACAAAGAGTAGGATTTGTCATGGCCAAGTAATGTCTCTTCCAAAGAAAGACATAAAAGAGGTATTGCAGAAAAGCTTCCATGATTCTGACCCCTATACATCCAGCAGGAGTTGTACAGTTAAGAAACCATCTACAGACGCATGAAAACCAGGAGTCCTGCAACAGGTGGTCTAACCCCCACAAGGGTCTGATCTCAAAATCAGTGGGTCAGTCTGATGTGACACTGAGACAGGCTAACTTCGCAGAACTGTGCAAACTTCTTCAAGACTCTTGGAGAAAGCGACCCTAACCCTAAGCCTAACCCTCCCCCTAACCCTTTGTCCCCAAACCTAACCCGGGTCTAACTTGTAGAAGATACAACCTGTGCCTGCGCATAAGTAGCCTCCTCTTTAGGAGTAAGGTTACTTCCTTGTCTCCAAACCTAACCCTAACCCTAACCCGCCAAGTAAAGATTTTAAAAAAGTCATGCAGTGAAAACCAACCATGTAACTTGAGGACTTACAGAAAGACAACAGGTGGTGACGTACAAACAGAACGTTAGGGAAGCAAACCTGGGTGCAGCACACCTGACCAGCTTGTCAAAACGAAATGGCACTTTTGTATTCTGCAGCTGCGATCGGTCAGCTGATCCTTCTTAAATTCCTCCTTACCAGACTCATCAGACTCACTCTGTCCTTTCATTATTTTCAAATGACGTGGGACTGTCCCCCGGTTAAGACATTTTGGCTTGCCTACCTTCTTGACTAGTGTGTTAAGTGGTTCATTTGCAATGCAGAACTGATGACTCATCTGGCAAAACGACTTTCCATCAGAACCGTCTGTGGCTCACTGAGGTTGCATCCTCCCTGTTAATGCACTGATGTGCTCTTAGTGTGTTGGACTCAAATTTACACCGATCAGGCATAACATTATGACCACCTTCCTAATACTGTGTAGGCCTCCCTCGTGGTGACTCGTCAGAGAATGGGCCTTCTGAGGGTGTCCTGTGGTGTCACAGCGATTTTAGAACCACCGAGAGAATAATTAACATGCAGCGTGGGTGTTCCTCCTTCCTTCAGGTGGCTGGTTCTCGGTGACCCTGGATTCCAGGGCACCATAGCTGTGTTGGGAACAGGTGTGTATCCTTTCCCTGAGACCTGGGGATTTCCATCACCCTTCGTGGGATCTCTCAGGCCGCTTAAAATGGTGAGTGTGTGCTGCACTAGCAGAAGGTTTTTTAATTTGGTATTTTACAGACGTTAAAACCTCCTGGCTTTGGAGGCTCTCTGAATTTCCCCTTGAAATCAGAATGTTTTTAGTTAAATATTTCTGCACTTCTGGAGCAGCTATTTAGTGAACTGGATAATACATCAATCAGGCATAACATTATGACCACCTTCCCAGTATTGTGTAGGTCCCCCTTGTGCCTCCAAAACAGTTGTGACTCATCAGAGAATGGACATGGGCCTTCTGAGGGTGTCCTGTGGTGTCTGGCAACAGAATGCTGTTAGTGGGGAGCCTTTAAGGGGAGAGGCCTCTGTGGATCATCCCACAGATACTTGATCAGTTTGGGATCTAGTGAATTTGGAGGCCAGGTCACCACCTTGCTGTTCATGTTTTTTTTTAGTTGTTCCTAAAGCGTTCTTGTGTGTGTGCCTGTGTCAGGCTGCATCCTGCTGGGGATGGCTGCTGCCATCAAGGAGTGCCATTGTTATGGGGTGGGTGTGTCTTGTCTGGTCTAGGTGGGTGCTACATGTCTAAGTAACATCCACATGAATGCCAGGTCCAAAAGTTTCCCAACATTGCATTGTCAATGGTCATAATGCTATGCCTGATCGGTGTATGTTCAAATTTGTTGCTCCCATTTTTTTCTCCACACAGCCAGGAAGATGTTTTTCTTTGTTTGGGGAATAGCACTAGTGTATCATAGCTAAATATTGGTGAAATGAACGAGTTTCGTGGCAGATTTAGAGGCTGCGTTTCGGTGCCCCATTCACTCCCACTATATGGATATACGCGGATCTAAATATCGTCCGAACGACTCAAAGTGACACCAAAGTTATATGGGTGAGTAAACGTCGTATTTTATGCCAGAAATAAGGTCCATGTTGTAAAAAACGGTAATTCTCCTTTAATATTTAAATTCACAAAAACATAATGAGCATATGGCTTTGCCGTCCGTAATGCAAGGAGTCCTGCTGATCCAAATGATGGCCAAAACTCAATAAATAAATAAATAAAAAAAATAGAGCAAAATGACTGTTTGTAACTGATGGAGTCTGTTTTCTGTGAATACATCACGTGAAGTCTGGGTCTGTCACTGGGCAGCTAAGCCAGAATTGTATACTAAAATCCTAAATTTCCACTCACACTTTCACACAGTGGCTTTACACTGACTATCCGTGCACCATACAGACAGTTTATGATAAAGGTAACATTAATCCAGATTAATTCCAACAATCATTAGTAAAACACATCCAGTCAGGACTTCCACCGCGCATCAAGGGCGAAAAGGATTAGCTACAATTTGCATAATGAACGGGCCAAACAAACAAACACACACACACACACAAAAAAAGCAGAGGTAAATAAACCTTGAAGTGAGTCCTTGTCTCTTTCTGTCCATTTTTATGTACGGGGTTTATTAATCAATATTTGTGGGCCATAATTATGGCTGTTTTTTTTTTTTTTCTCGTTGAGAGGTAATGGAGATTAATTAGTGACCTGCGACAAATGCCGTACATATAAAAGGATAACGAGCTCCGCTTTGTGCTTTCATTTTTTAAGTGATATGCCAAGTCATCTGAGAAAGTGAGAAATTAACTTTGGACGTTTTAATTGTGTTTATGTTTGTCATTTAAAGACCCCCCGGTGGGTCCGGCTTTATGGTGAAAGCGTCTGGAGCGGCAGACACTTAATGAGTCGGGTCCCGTCGCGTGGATGGCCTGTCTCAGTGGGACCCTGTCTTACTTAAGGTAAACTTCTATGGATGAAAGCCCCATTTACCTCCCCATCATGTGCTTTAGGTGGCTCAGATATTAAAAAAAAAAAAAAACGCCGCCAAAGCTTATAATCCATTAGAAGCGGCCTGCACTCAGTCTGAAACTGTACAACTTTTTAATTAAACTATATGTACTTTTTTTTCTCCAATATAACCACTATCCTTATTGTATTTCCACCGCCTCCACATTTGTCTTGTCAGTAGAGAGGACACCTATTACATGTTTGTCACTTCTAGAATATGGATCTTTTTTTTTTTTGGCTTCCTTATATTTCATCTTTTCTTCCATTTTTTTTTGTGGATTCCGTCGTCTTGAATCAAAAATAGAACAACCGAGGGTGCGTGGCGTCCACCAAAGCCAATTTTGAACACTTACACAGCTTTTTTCCCCTTCTTTTCCACTTTGAAATCCCACGCCAGTCCGCTGCCAAATATCTTCTCACCGGCTGATTATTGCGGGTTCATTTTCCATTTATTCCCGGGCCGAGCGCTCAGAGACCGTGTCTTCACCTCCTACACACACGCGTGAGGAAAAAGCATGAACTTATGCTGCAAATATGTCGAATATTTAAAAAAGAAAGAAAGAAAAAAAAAACACTTCTTCAGAGGCCACTGCTGAGAAGTTTGCATCTTTGACAGGGCTGGCACCGCCGCTACACCTCCTCCTCCTCCTCCTCCTCCTGACCACCAACATGGTGCGACCGCATGGTTTCGCTCCCTAGAGGAAACTCAAGTCCCAAATCTGTAATTAACGTGATGGCGAATGTTAAATCCAGCGAATCTTATCCACTCGCCCCCGACCGCGGAGCAGCTCTGAAACAGAAACACCATTATGCCGTGGAAACACACGAGCAGTTAAGTAACACCACTACACTGTGACTAGTTGCTGCTAGGTGGCCGGGAAGCCTCGTGCAGGCTGCACGGATAACGCTGGGACGCAACAGCATTGTGAAAATACATCTACCTGGGCACATTTAATTAAAATAATACTTTTGAAATACTTTTTTTTTCATCCTAAAACAGTTTTAAAAGGATACTTTCTTGCACATTTGGTGTGTGGAAAAGGTCACGTGGTTTATAAATATTCTATAAATTGCCAATGTGCTACCCAGCCTGTGGCATTTGGGCCTCGTCCGGTCAATGTCTGCACTTGCCAGAGCCTTAACGCAGCTGTAAGTGCCAAAAGTTTCCCGGATTTGTTTCCCCAAATGCGCCTGCTGTCCGGGCTGTCTCTTCAACCTCTGACATATTTTATTTATTTATCTATGTTAAATGAAGCTATTTACATCAGGGGTGTAAAACTCGTTTCAGTTCTGGGGCCATGTACAGCCCAGTTTGATCTCAAGGGGCCCGAACCACTAACACAATGGCTGTTTTTTGCACAAACCACTACCTCACCAACTCAAAATGTTTTTCTCATAGTTTAAGCAGTTGTTTATTTGTAAAGTCTATTCCACCACCACCCTGTACATACAGAATGTCTTATATTTCTAGTTATTTTTCCTCCCTATATTTTCTCAGAGTATGGTTATTCTTTTTTGTATATTTTTTGATATATATTTTTTAAATTTTTGTATTTGTGCTTTTTTTTTGATAACCTTTTCCCTGTCAAAGTCGTCACTGTCTTCTGTATATATATTTTTGCCAAATTCTGTGCTACTGGAACAAGGAAATTTCTCACACGTGGGATTAAATAAACGTCTTATGTCTCTTATGTTTTATTAAGCAATAAAAAAACGACCAAATAAAAAAGTCCAAATGTTTCCCCTTGTTTTAGCGCAAAGAAGTACACGTACGTTATGAAAGTGCTTACATTTAATGAACAGCTGTAGATTTTTTAAGAAAAATTGCAATTTCAATCACTCTCCAAATTCACCCTGTGGGCCAGATTGGACCCTTTGGCGGGCCGGATTTGGGCCCCGGGCCGTATGTTTGACACCTGTGATTTACATCGTATATTTAGCGTACGTGTTTTAATCAAAGCTATTTTAAGGTTTTACTTGTATGTTGCACTTTTTTTGTGCTGTTTGTCTTGCAGGAGAGCAGAACTCTTAGTAAAGTTGCGGAAGGACTCGCAGGAAGCTTAAACTTTAACACTGTGGCGCTCATTGTTTTTTCAGAGGAGCTATTTCAACCTCAGCCTTCTTGCCGTGTGTGTGTTCTGTGTTTTGCGCCTGGACGCCAACTGCAACTGCATCCCGTGGCCTTCCCTTTGAAGGAACCCAAAAAACAAAAAAAACACCAGCTCCGACGTTGCATCTACCTCCCTCCTCCCCTCCCTCGCGTGAAAAAAACGCTTCCACGCGTCCTACTGGCTCTCCCTCCCCGTGACGCTTCCCCCTCCGCGCCGCCATTGGCCCGCGCGAGCGCCAGTCGCCTTGACTGACATCACCGGGGGCGCAGTCTCCTCCCAGCGGCGGCGGACGCTTATTTGAGTGGGGACCAGCGGATCCGTTGTACATTGAGCCGGTTTTTTGGCGTCGTCAATGGGAAGCGCGCGAGGCGGTGGAGAAGCGAGTTACGGTTTTAAATTGAGATCCGCTGCAGCACCATGCTCTCCGCGTCCATCCCGCGTCTGTGGATTACGCTTTGCCTTCATTTGTGCTGTTGTGTGGACAGCGCGCGAGCACAGAATGCGAAAGAAGGTAAGTTCTTAAAGTTTGGACTCTGCTCCATCCCGTCGCGATGCGAGATAAGATCCAGTTTTTACGGAGACGTGTCTCCCAAACAGCTTAGAGACCTTTTTTTTTTATCTTTCTCTGTGCGTGTGTGTGCATTGCCTCTTTAGTTTCCTTTTTTTTAATTATTATTAATAAGTCAGAATGTGGATGTCATATGAGGCCGGGGAGCGGAGGTGACAGCTCCCCGTCTGCTCCCGGGGTTGTTTCGCCTCTCGGTGTTTTTACGCACGGCGATTAAACAACGCGTAACAAGGATCCAGGACTCGCACGCTGCCGTTTTTTATTTTATGTGTATTTTATCCCACTCCGGTGCGCAATTGGCACCTCCAGCCTCGCTCCCTTATAGATTAACAATCTGTCACGACGACAAACTGGGTGATATCAGCGGTTCGATCGATCGTTGCGGGCTCGCCCCGGCTGGGAAGTGAGCGCGCCGTCCATCAGGACGCAGTTTCCGAGGCTTGTTTCCTTCCAAAGTGGCCCGACAGTCCTGTGTAGTTTCTAGTGAAACACACAACTGACGGATTCGTTACCGTAATCTGTCCTAGACGGTGGAGTTGTCTGGATCCGAGATAATAAAAGACCGAAAATAAAGCTGGAAAACGGCACATTCTGATTATGTTATAGTCATTATTCTATCCGTAAAAAAAAAAAAAAGAAAGAACTCTGCAGGTATTGAGGATCAAAATTACAGTGTGACAACCGAGCGTGGCGTGGATCTGGATCTGGATAGGGTGTCCGGATCGTAAATCCTTGGTGTTTATATGCGGAATTTCGTGCCCCTCCATATCAGACACTCTCCTCCAAAACATGACCGTATCATTATTATTATCATTATTTTAATTTCCACGGCCGTGCGTCCCGGCTCCCTGCCCGGAACCGCGCGCTGACATTAAACGCAATTTTAACCAACTTCCTTCTTTATTATTATTATTATTTTATTTTATTTTTTTTGTGTGTGGAAGCCACCGCGGTGCCCCGCTTTGCGCTCTCGCACGCGTCCGGAACGTGAAGCAGGCTCGGGCAGAGACGCGTTTATCGCTCTCGCTGAATAAACCCTTTAGCCTCGCGTCGCACGTGGTTAAATTACCAGTTATTTTATTTTATATATTTTGCTCCTTTTGATATATATATATATATATATATTTAAAAAAAAAAAACAACCTGTCGTTCATATTAAGCCCACGTAGGCTACGGTTTGCTCCTTGGAAGCAGCAGCAGCAGCAGAAGCAGCAGCGGCTCTTTTAACCTTAACGCACCTCTATACTCCAAAAATCCCATCTCTCAATAAAGGTCAAATTAATCAGTGAAGAAAAAACGTGCAGCAAATCTCTAGACTGTAAAGTGTTTCTAGACGTCCATTCCCTCTCCATACGCATACGTGTCTTCATTTGTCTCCTAAAAGTTCCCCCTGCAGACACGAGGTCCACGTCTCCTGCTCCTGCTCCTGCTGCTGCTGCTTCTTCTGCTGCTGCAGTGTATACCTCCTTCTTATTGAATGTTTTTGCTTTAGCCGCTGCTGCTGCTGCTGGAAGAAATCAGGTCACGGGTAAACGCGCTATAGATGTACTGTAGACGTGTAGCCTGTATCAGTAATGCCGAGGCCCGCTTGGCCCCCGGTGAGATTTAACCACCTGCCTTCTTGGTTTCCTGTCACTAGTGATTCTGCTGGACTCCAAGGCGCAGCAGACAGAACTGGAGTGGATCTCCTATCCTCCCAACGGGGTAAGTCTGCAGAATCCCTGCGTCCCCTGCATGCAGATGTACCCCTCCATCTCTTATATTTTTCTGCTTTCTCTGATGTCTGGAAACTGTGATCGGAATAGTAAAATAGCGTACAGGAGGATCGGCGTGCCACATTCCTCTGCTTCCAAAAGTCTGCCGTCCAGAAGCAGAAGAATGTAACAGGCTTTCTCTGCGTGCAAACTCGCCCCGGCCTTTCTTTTTTTTTTATTTTTGACACTCCCGGCTCAAAGGCCTTAAAGCAAATCCAAACTAACCAGGCCGATTAGATTAAACGCAAGGCGGTGAGAAACTTTCCAAATAAACAATGCGAGCCCGGGCACATAAACCGAGCACAATCGCTATGGAGAGGTGTGCCCGCGCGATCAAAAACAAACTGCTAATCCGCCTCCCTCCTGTGCGGCTCATTGTCCGCGGCACGGTCTGTTGTGACTTTGAATGCCGCCGCCGCCGCTCGGGCTTTGACTGCCAGCCGTTTAGCTCGCCCGTCTCCGCTTGTGATGACTTCTTTGCGGATGCGTTCACTTACAAACACTGTGTTGCTTCTTTCAGTGGGAAGAGATCAGCGGCCTGGACGAGAACTACACGCCCATCCGCACGTACCAGGTTTGCCAAGTCATGGAGCCGAATCAGAATAACTGGCTTCGGACTAACTGGATAGAGAAGGGCGATGCCCAGAGAATTTTTGTGGAGCTGAAGTTCACCTTGAGGGATTGTAACAGCCTGCCCGGTGTGGTGGGCACGTGCAAGGAGACGTTCAACCTGTACTACCAGGAAACGGATTCGGAGGTGGGCAGGAGCTTAAGGGAGAACCAGTACGTGAAGATTGACACGATCGCCGCGGACGAGAGCTTCACGCAGGGCGACCTGGGCGAGAGGAAGATGAAGCTGAACACGGAGGTGCGCATCATCGGGCCCCTGTCCCGGCGGGGCTTCTACCTGGCCTTCCAGGACGTGGGCGCGTGCATCGCCCTCGTCTCCGTGAAGGTCTACTACAAGAAGTGCTGGTCCATCATCGAGAACCTGGCCACGTTCCCGGACACGGTGACGGGCTCGGAGTTCTCCTCGCTGGTGGAGGTGGAGGGCGCGTGCGTGAGCGACGCCGAGGAGGAGGCCGACAACTCGCCCAAGATGCACTGCAGCGCCGAGGGGGAGTGGCTGGTGCCCATCGGGAAATGTATATGCAAAGCCGGGTTTCATCAGAAGGGGGACGCGTGCGAACGTGAGTGCCCGTAACAGTATTTTTCGGAGTGTTTTTTTTAGATGTTGAAGTATTTGTTTTTGTCTTCTGCTTGGGCTTCACATAACAAAAGGTGCGTCTAGACGGAAATCTCAAAATAAACGGGGAGTGTTTGTGATTTAATTATGCAAAGTCGAGCGGCAATTTAGGCGTCGGTGGGTGAGTCGTCGGCAAACAGGATTAGAGCGGCCGATTCGACGGCGGCGGAGTTGAGTGAAGCATCGGCGGCCGGACGTCTTCGGTGTAATAATTGGATCCCGCGCTAATTGATTGCGAGGCTCTTAATTTATCGGCACGATTCTGTTGACACTGGGATTAAATAATAACTTCAGTTTAGCTCCTTAGCTCCACCACGTCTCCCTCTCTCTCTCTCTCTCTTTCTGACTGGCCGGGAGCCAAGACAATCACTAACAGAATAGAGTAGAGGAAGTCCAGCCGAGTCCGTGTCTTTCTGTCGTTCTCCGCCCCGGCCGACGACCCGGATGGAGAGGGAAAACAAATAGCGTTCATACTGTGGCACTGGGCCTCGGGATATTTACAAAGGAGCACCCTAAATCATGCTGTTGCAATTAGCAATACGCATTTTGTCACTCTAAACATGTAGAGCGTTATTTTCAGCGGTAGAAATCACTGTGGATTAAAAAGGGGGGTGACTCAGGTCACGGAACTTAAGTGGCCTGCCTTGTCAGCCTTGTTTTTTCTTCTTCTTTTTTTTTTTTTTTTTTGCAAAGTGGGCAACCTCAATCTAAGCAGCTTAAAAGGAGCAGCAGCCAGATATAATTGAACGGAATGCGTCTAAGAACAAATTAGTGTCCCTGGCAGACGAGCTTTTATGCCACGCTGTCATCCATTAGGGACCCCTCTGAGGGAGGTGTGTTAATGAAATATATTAGGCCGTGTAATTTAGAGCAGCGCGGCCCGCCCGGAGTCGGCTCCCGCGTCTCCCGGCGTTAGCGGGCTATCGCTGATTCAACCCCGCGGAGCCGCCTCTTATTGTTCTTGTTGTTTTAATATGCACGGATGCGAGATCCTGTCGCGCCCTCGGGTTGAGAGAAAGCCCGCGACTTATTTCCACAGGGAGAGCGGTGCAGCAGCAACAACAACAACCGGCGGCGTAATTTTAGCTACCCCTTTTTCTTATTGCGCGAAGCCCGCCGAACTGGAGACTGTTGCTTGTCTCTGTTAATTAATCCGTTCATGTGTCAACTGAAACAAATACCCACAGATGTGGGCAAGAGCCTACCTTTAGGTTGTTTTATAGCCAGAGGAAGGACGCTCCTTAATGTGTGTGTGTGTGTGTGTGTGTGGATCAAATTCCGGGGTTGACACTGCACCTTTATGAGCTTTATCTCCACCGAGGCATGAGAAGCTTTTGTATTAAGGGGTAGTTAATCTAAATAAAATGAGAATCACGGTGCACCATCAGCACTTCTTCCAGCGGCTCCGCTGACATCAAATTGTCCATTCAGTGGTTTCTTCAGAACAATCTAAAAGCTATTCAAAAGTATTTCTATCAGCCGAACAGCAGAGCAACGGGTCCAAGTGTCTGTGACCGTAAAAAAATAAGTGAAATCCAGCAGACTGGTCAGCCTCAGCTGCTCTAAAAGTACATCATCTTTCAGCCGGGAACATCTCAAGATGCCTCAAGATACACGACGGAGCTTTACCGTCTAGGGCATATGTGTCAAACATACGGCCCGGGGACCAAAACCGGCCCGCCAGAGGGTCTAATCTGGCCTGCAATTGCAAAAATTGCAAAAATTACATTGAAGACATTAACTGCAATTTTTCCAATAAAAATAATTGCTATTTCCTAGGGTTCACACAGATTTAGAGTTGTGGACATAACACAACACTGAGACCTAGAACTAAACAGAAATTGCACTACTTTTTCTTAAGAAAACGTAAAGTCATTAAATGTAAACATTTTCATAATTTTCTTCTTTGCACTAAAACAAAGGGAAACATTTGGAGTTGTCGTTATTTCTAGATAAATACGCTATCGTGTTATTGGTCTGGCCCCCTTGACATCAAACTGGGCTACATGTGGCCCCTGAACTAAAATGAGTTTGACACCCTAGACTCTAGGGTGTATTATGCTTCAGATGAACTGGAATTTAGTGAGAGGCCTGTTTATACCAGTTCTGAACGGCCAGAGCTGAAGGTGGGAAAGGTGAGCAAGGGGCAAAGGACAACCACACACTTGAAGGTCTCTCCCCTAAAGCTCGGCGCTTGCTTCATCGTCAAACGAGAGCTTTAAGAGAGCGCTTTCCTGGCGTGTTGTCCGTCTGGCAAAGTTAAAAATGTTGCCGCGAATCAATCGAATCAAATAAAGAAGACATTTTGCCCCAAACGCTTTGTCTAAACTGGTGGAAGCACTTCCGGGCGCGTTTTCCCAACACCCGACAAGTTGCTTCAGAAGTCGCCCAGTCACCTGACAAGCACTCCTTTTGACGCAAACCTCAAGCCGGTCCCGGCCTATTTTAGAACCGGGGCTCTGTGCTATGATTATAACACGGTCGCTGAGTAAAACCCTCAGCTGGAGGGTGGGTGCAGGTGGAGCGAGCAAGTTGAGCTGTCAGTCATGTCATTTGAGGAGCCCCCTGTGCGGAGGCAAAGGCCCTCTCCGAAACTTGTTGTGATCCACTCATTCATCACCGTCAGCAAAGAGGGATCCCTTGTCTTTCACTTCTACTCCCCTCCCCCCCACCCTCCCTTCACCTCCCCTCCCCGAGCTGTCTCTCTTTAACTCTTTGTGTAGCAGTCCGTGGCAGTAAATGTCACTCTTCTTCTCCGCCCGCTGTGTCCGCTCAGTGGTCCCAGTGTAATGGGTGTTGAAAAAGGCCAGTTGAAGTGTCCCCGCAGCCTGCGAGGGCTTCATTTCGCGGAGAAGTGCGTGCTTGCGAAAATAGCGCCCATTCATCCGCCGGTTCTGTTTAGCGCTGGCCGCTGGTTGCAGCGGAGCCACCGAGTCGATTAGGCAGAGAGAGGGCCCTTGTGGGGGGACACTGGCGCCTTTGTCCCGCTCAATCCCGGGAATGTATGTTGTCCAATTTTGACACATCGCATCATTGTGGCGCTAAGTAACCAGTGCCTGAGAAATGATTAACTGTTGACCCTCGCCCAAAAAAAAAAAAGGCCTCTGTTTGGTGGAAAACACATAAAACAGGCTGTATCTCGCTGCTATCGGTGCATGCTAACAAGTGAATTAATGAGAGGTTACAACATCCTGTAGATGCCGGCGCCATCCATCTCGACTGTCAGGGAGTTGGACAGAAGTTAGTTGGAGACTGATTGATGATTGAGCCCCCGGGGGGAAAGGGCCGAGGAGCAGTCGGGGTCTGACCGCGACAGCTAACGTGCTCGGCAAGCCACCAGGCGCACCGTTGCAGCCAGACCTAAGGAAAAAAGCCGCACTTAGCATTTCAAATGAAGCCAGGAAGCCGAGAGTCAGGAGGTCCTCATACATCTTGATGCTCCCCTGATTGATAAGGAGCGAGTTTAATACACCAAATGGCTGCCTTTTACAACTGTCCCCAGCTTAATTATGCAAATGACAGGTGTGTGCCGAATCCACGGGAGACGCAAATGGACCTAAATCGCTCAGGATTGAAATAAATTGGTGATGGATGGGATCTCATCCCGTCGCTGCCGGCGTCTGCTGGGTGGGAGCATTCTTTCACATCCCGGGGCTTTTTCTTTTTCCCCCCCTTGTTGTCTTGGCCTGGCAGGTAGCAGTCAGACAAACAGATGTACCATTCTCTTCTCGGGAGGCTCCTACCGGCACAGTTGCCATTTTTCCTAAAATTAATCACTGAGGGGAGGACACTCGGAGACGCAAACCATTTTATCCTTGAACTGATTGATGAAATATTAAATTAGATGATTTATTGAGTGAGATGCTAAATATCTCCAGCTGAATATTTGGAGTTTTGGACTGAACGGGGTTCTTTCTACTTTTTCTTTGGCCTTAGTTTTTCAGCGGGGAGAGACAGCGGGTAATGGGGCGGGAGAGAGGAGAAGGCATGCAGCACAGGGCGCAGGGTGGAATCAGATTTGCCCAAACGGGAGGTTTTCACTGCATTCAAGAAGAAAAATGCAACATTTTTAATGATAAAAGGGAAAACATTTGGAGTTGTCGTTATTTCTAGGTAAATGCGCTATCGTGTTATTGGTCTGGCCCCCTTGACATCAAACTGGTCTGTATGTGGCCCCTGAACTAAAATGAGTTTGACACCCTAGACCACAGGTGTCGAACATACGGCCCGCGGGCCAAAAGCGGCCCGCCACAGGGTCTAATCTGGCCCGCAGGATGAATTTGCGAATTGCAAAAATTACATTGAATACATTAACTACAATTTTTCCAATAAAAGTAATTGCTATTCCTAGGGTTCACACAGATTTACTAAGAGTTGTGGACATAACACAATACTAAGACCTAGAACATTTTTAATGATAATGCGGCCTGTTCCTCATGCGGAATTCAGCTTTTTGATAAATTAAAATCCACCAGCCACCTAGAAGGCATTCAAACAAAAACACAGAACTAGGGAAAAGTTTGACGTAACTTAATAAAAGAAATGGATGGAGTTTATGCTTTAAAGTCTGGGCTTTCTTACATTTTTGTCGTCTTTTTCCGCTACGGACATCTCAAAAGTCGCTGTATTCGCTCTCTACTGTAGATTCCATTTTCTCTTGATGCTGTGTCTGATTTCAGTTAAAGTCAGTTGATTTTCTTCCTGAACATATCACTACGAGGCTCCTTTTCCTCTAATTCCTTCTCATTAGTAGAGACTAAACGACGGCTAGCTCCTCGGAGGATGAAGGGAGGAAAGAATGTTTGAAATCTCGAGTTGGCAAGCTTTAATAAAGAGCGTTTATTTGACTTCCACTTCTTCTTATTTCCCCCGTTTTAAATATATATATGCGCTTCCGTGTATTCGTGAAGTAAAGGCAAGGAGACTTTGCTTCCCGGGATTCCCGCTTTCTTGAGCTGGTGCCAGCAGCGCTTTCTGTGGGATCCAGGTCCCCTGTCAACGCTTCAAATGAAATATTAAATTTTACATAAAAAAAAATAAAAAAAGGCTCATTCACGAGGTGGTTTGGCTTAGTAAATATTTGTGTCATGTTAACCACAATTAGGCGTAAAGCAGAAAGGAAATGAAAAGCCTGTCATGCCCAATTATTTACCGCCGAGCTAAAGACGAATGTAAACCACACAATCGGGGTGCAGATAAGTGGGTTTGAAAAATGGTACAAGGCTGCCGGTTTAATGGCTCTGTCTCTCACCTCCGCCGATAAACTGTAGCTGCTGACTGCTGACGGAAAAGCTCAGTCCGCGCAAGTGTTTTAGGCCTTGTTCAGGCGATACTCGTGGGGCTAATGACAGCAACTCTGACGGAGAAATCTCAGATATCAATCTCAGATATTCTTTAATACTGCTCTTGAGTTTTGAACCCTGGGCTTGTCCCTCTTCCTACTCAGTCCTAGACTCGTGGCGTTGTCGCGGCTCGGCCGGGTGCCATTTGACGTCATTTTGAGACTCTGAAACAAGGAAACAAGACCAACTGACCTGCTATCGTGACCCGACAGGACTATATCTGTGTTCTTCAAAAAGAAAAAAAGTACACACCAAGGAGCTGGATTGCTTCCAATCCCGCGTCGTCAATTGTTGGTGATGAAAGGAGCAAGCCTTAAAGGGGAACTACCATTTTTTACAACCTGGATGTTATTTCTGGCATAAAATGCGATTGTTTACTCACCCATATAACGTTTGTGTAATTTTTAGTCCTTCGGGAGATATTTAGATCTGTGTATATCCATATAGTGGGAGTGACTGGGGCACTGAAAAGCAGCCTCTAAAAACGCATTATCTGCCACGAAACTCGACTGCTTTTCGGTGCCCCAGTCACTCCTACTAAACAGTAGTTCCCCTTTAAAGAAGATTTCTGTATTTTCGTTGACGTTCATCCCCGGTGCAAATTAGAAATACGTTCCTGCGTAGAGCTGCCGATTCTCGGAATGTGCGCCAGGCATTTTGCGCGCCCTTGTTTGACCGGGTTGTGGTGAGAAGAAAGGTCGGGATTTTGTTGCAAATCGCGCTGACCGCTCCTTTCAAGTCGGCAAGAAGGAAAAAGAAAGAAAGAAAAACGAGAGTGATGGCTTATCAGCATTGAGGTCTTGAGGAATCTGACCTGCCAGTCCAAATTTGAGACCCAGTGTTGCATGACGTGAAAAGACCCGAGTAAACATTCCTCATTCTCACGCAAACAAAGGCATATGGTCAACCATACCGGTTAAAGACTTTGCAACCCCCAGAAAGGGAGACCTTTGGGCCTTTGCGTCAGATAGCGTTATTTCCAAGGTGACGCCGAGGTGCATATTTGGCCAGGCACGAGGTCAGTGAATATTAACTTCATTTACACATGGCTGCAGACCAGCGCAGTGCCACAATGGGGGCCTGCCTGTTGTGTTTAGTAACACGAGCGCCCCGGCTGACAGGACACTGTCAAGAAGAAGATGGATGATCGCAGCAGTTGACCCCTGATCACCAGAAGAGTCACCTCTCCAGCCCCCTCTCCCCGCATGACAAAAGAGCCCTCCCCACAGTGCGGCGGCCCTCATCTCCACTTGCACTAACGGGTTCAGACATCTCCATCGATCCCTGCATCCATATCTCTTTGCAGTTCTAAGCTTTTGCCCTTTTTGGCTATTCAAACTGTGGCACAGATGTCTTTTTTTTTTTTTTTTGTAATTGCTCGCTCGCCGACTGCGCCGGAGAGATGCGATCTGACAGGCGAGCCCCATGTCAAAAGACAAAGTCTTTGGCGATCTGCGCCGTGTCCCCCCGTGGCACGAGGGTGAAAGTGATACGCGACCGGGCCCGGGGTCTTGCCACCTTATGAGGCAGCAGGAAGGGCCCCGTTGACAGTGGAGCTGCTCCTCTGGGAGGCTTCAGATGACTGGCTCGGCGCTTCGCTCTTCCTTTAAAAGAAAAATCAATAACTTATTACATAACCTCGCACTTTTTTCTTTTCCCCCCGCTCACACCCAGGGCAGAGGAAGCGGAACTTAAAATGTGATCATGATGGCTCTGTTGTAGGAGATTCACCTGCTTCTTCCTAGTAGTTTTTATAGAATTAGTCATTCTGAGAAGAAAGGTGGTTATGTCCATTTTTAGTCCTTCGGGAGATGTGTATGTCCATATAGTGGGAGTGACTGGGGCACCGAAACGCAGCCTCTAAAAACGCATTATCTCCCGCGAAACTCGTTCATTTGGTGATGACAACAAGTAACAAGTAACTCAACGGGGAATAGCACTAGTGTATCATAACAAAATATTGGTGAAATTAACGAGTTTGGTGGCAGATAATGCGTTAGTTAGAGGCTGCGTTTCGGTGCCCCAGTCGCTCCCACTACATGGATATACGCAGATCTCAATATCTCCCTAAGGACTATAAATTAGACAAAAGTTATATGGGTGAGTAAACGATCGTATTTTATGCCAGAAATAAGGTCCAGGTGTTAAAAACAGTAGTTCCCCTTTAAAGAAGATCTCTGTATTTTCATTGACGTTCATCCCCGGTGCAAGTTAGACATTCCCCCTGCTCACACCCAGGGCAGAGGAAGCGGAACTTAAAATGTGCTCATGATGGCTCTGTTGTAGGAGATTCACCTGCTTCTTCCAAGTAGTTTTTATAAAATGAGTCATTCTGAGAAGAAAGATGGTTATGTCCATTCGTGAATTTTTTAGAACTTGGTTGAACCGAGCGGCCAAGCTGGCGCCTTCGTGTGTCGGGGGAGGCTCGGACACAGCAGCGACGAGCGGCCGGTTTGACGTTGTTCCATTCCTTTCTGTCACAGCTCTGCTACCGGAGCGGGGGGCAGCGGGGGAGGGGTGGACTGCAGTGGGCGGGGGTTGGGTCAGGAGGGCTGGTGTGGCACTGGCACAATTCAGGGAGATAATGCTCAGTTGCTGACTGCGGGCATTTTCAGTGCCGATTTCGCTTGGGCTGCAGGGGGCTTTGGATCGGTCAGACCTTTAGACCCCGCGCTTTCATCCCCAGAATGCAGAGTCCGTGGTGTCTTTTAGCACGGCTCCCTTTTTTTTTTGAGCCGACCACCTCATCCATTAAAGGTAGCCGCTCGGCTGGCCTTAAGGGCCCGCTCTCCTGTTTCCATGCGAGTTAAATGAACTAAACAAAAGACGATTAGGCGGGGACATTTTCCGTGTCACCGAGAATCCATTTCAAAAAGCCCACTCTGCATGATAACTCAAAGAAGCAGGGAGCTCTTTGGAGCCTCAGACTGACGCTGCTGCTGCTGCAGCTCGGGCAGAGTGAGAGGCCGTAAATTCACTCAAATGTAATGGGTTTAATCTTAAAGCGCCCTTCATTTTCCACCTCCGAATCCACACAGTGAGTCGGCAGGAGCGCTGAAAAGAGAAAACAGGTGTTTGAGGCTGTTGTTTGCCATTTGTACCGCTGTCAGCGGCGGCTCTAGTGCAGTTGTCTTTTGTGAGGTCGTGTTGCTCCTTTGCATATTTCACACCTTAGTTAGTAGACGCATTTGTTTGGCGCCAGTGATTTATCCTAAAAGACAAGGTTGGAAGAATACGATTTTTTTTCTTTTCAACAAACAAAAACACCAAACCCAAAGGCAGTCTGACTGAACTGACTGAATTTTTATTTATTATTTATTCTGGAAAGTGCTGCCAGAAGTTTAAGGCTATATACGAACTATTTGGATAAACTGCCCCACTTTCAAACTTTCCAGACGAGTCGAAACATTTTTTTTTTATCCGCGCTGCAGAAGCATTGGCTTAAATTTTTAGTGTAACTTAATCAGCGTCGGGCTTTGATCTTCGCCGCGAACAACCGAGCAGGCACTTCCTTCGGGTTTTTCCTGCTCGGAGGGCAAAGCTGCATGCCCTCCAACACAGTGTAAGGGAATGCTAATCTTCTCTTTGTTTCTCGTGGAAAGCTACTTATCTCCCGCTAAGCACAGGTACCTCGGATGAATGGGCTGGTTTGTGCGGATGTGTGGAGCGCGGTGGCAGCCAGACGGAGCCGTCCCAAGTATGCATGGGGGGGGGGTGGAGGAGGGGAGGATCCGGCGTAATGTGACATCAAATTCATTACCCGTTTAATATTCTGTATGTTCCAGTGGATCCTTTTAATTCTGTTTTTCGGCCTTATTATAGCCACGTCGTAACTTCCCTCCTTCTTCCAAAGCCCCTGGGAGGTGGTGCTGCTCGAAATTAATTATTTTTTTTCTGTGAGGGGTTTGACATTGAAACTCTATCTACGTCCCGAGTAGAGATTTTCAGCACGGGCTCAGTTCTTCTCCCTTTCTTTCTTTGTGCGTTCAGCCACTGCTTCCCTGAGCCTGGTTGGCGCCTCGCCTCTCATAGGTGGGAGATTAACATGTCTGCGGGCAAAAACCCAGCCGCCGAGCATCTCTTTCTTTCTTTCTTTGCCGATGGACGAAAACTGAGGTTTTAGAGCGGCGCATCTGGGCTCTGAGGAAGAAAGAGAGCTTCGACAAACACCTGCTGCTTCCTTTGCTAATCCTGTTACCAGGCTCGAAAACAACAACCAAAAAAAACCCAATAAAAATAATTAAATTATGAACCAGAAGAGTTTCATAGCATAATATTGGAGGACATTGAGTAGAGTGTAAATGATTCAAAGCTGTAAACAAAACGCTAGCAAGCGCTGCAGTAAGCACGATAAATAACTCAGACCTTCCCACAACTTGATTCCTCCAAAAACCTTCCACACATTTCTTAAAAGATGAGATCAATTGAGTTGTCCTTTGGCGTGAAAAATGCACTCGAGTAGGATTTTTCTCACGTCGGCCTGTCTGAGCGGCTCTGCACTGCAGATGGAAACCTCCGCGCGCTTTAGTCCGTAATAGAGATGCAGCCACAGTTCAGCACGGGGCAGAACACAAGTAAACAGAACCTGATGAATGTCCACACTGTGGCCTACTATTCGTCGAAGCATTGAAACATAAGTCACATCTAATCAGACCAATGCGCGTAGGCCTCGGGCCACATTAATGCATAAGAAATAAGCTCTGTGTGAGCTATTGACATCCTTCTCTGTGGCCGCGAAAACACCCAGTCATGGTCCTAATTGTGCGCCTCGAGAGGAAAAACTGGAAAACATAAAGTAGGAGCTGGGGTTTAAATAACATTTCATGGCTGTCTGAACATCCAGCTCGACTCGGGGCGTTTTGAAATGGCTGTCAGAGAGTGTTTATGGCGGCATTAACATCGGACTGCAGCGTAATGGAAGTGATCAGACAATAGTGAGGGAGGGGAATGTCTGTTTACTCGCAGGTCGCGCCGGGGCGTCAGGAACATCTTCATGCGCCGCCCAAAAAGTGCACAGAGTCCACATGTTGCTGAAAAGTTGCCATCCATATTTTGTTCCGTTCTTCGGGGAATTCCTGACATTAAAACATTTGGTTTTGGACAGTCAGATATCTTGTACAGCTGTTTGTGTTTCAGCAACTTGAGTATGAGCAGACCAAGTTGCCAAGGAGCAAAGAGCTGGACTCACCCCCCACTCTCAGTCCAATGCGTCTATGTTATCCGGCCAAGATTAATGAAAAAAAACACTTTAACACGTTTATTTGGATCCCACTGTACATATTGTACCCGCAACGCTCATAAAACGATTCCTGGACTCTTTTCAAGTCAGGGAATTGAGAAGGAATACCCCAATCGTATCGCCATTGTGTTTTAGTTGTAACCATTCCCAAACAAGTGCAAAATAGTTGACCCACCGCAAAACTTTCAGGGGCCCCGCCGGTATTCTGAAGGCCCAGAGAAGCTACTCGCTCTGCATGGTTAGTAATCCCATATCTGATGAGTTGGGCTTCCTTTGTGAAAAGTAAAAATGTCCATGATAATGTATTCTAGAGTCACGGATCAGCAACGAGCATTTTGTCCAAAGCTTTAGACCGTGTCCCATGGCCTTCTTCGACATGCTCGCTTGGAAAGAGGTACTGAAATCAGCTGTGGGAGATACTGTAGGGGAAAAAATGTGGGAAAATTTTAAACAATACAGGTCCCTATGGTGCCTGTAAGCATCGGTGCCCCAGCCACTCCCACTATATGGATATACGTACATGATACGGGGTCTGTAGGTCAATCTACAGACCCCGGATGATGATAACAGGTAACTCCGGACTCAATGGGGAATAGCACTAGCATATGATAACAAAATATTGGTGAAATGAACAAGTTTTCCGGCAGATGATGCGTTATTTAGGGGCTGCGTTTCGGTGCCCCAGTCACTCCCACTATATGGACATAAGCCGTTCTAAATATCACCCGAAGGACTACAAATTACACAAAAGTTATATGGGTGAGTGAATGACCGTACTATATGGCAGAAATAAGGTCCAGGTTGTAAAAAACAGTAGTTCCCCTTTAAGAAAAAAAGTTCTACGCTCAAGGTTGTTGGATACTCCGTGAGCGTTGAGCGAAGTTTGTTCTCGCTCCTTGGGTTGCGAGAAAAAAACTCTCATTTTCTGGTTTGGGGGTTCTCGCAGCTCGTTCTCGCCACATCAACCGGGCAGAACCTTTTTCTTGTGTGGTGTCCAGAAATTGGAAGTGGGCGTGGTTGATGCGGAAAAGCAGACAATACAGGTCCCTGCGTAAGCATAGACGAGCAGAAGTGAATGTTAGAATCATGTAGACAATGAAGTAAACACTGGAAGGAAACATGCGCATAAATCACAAGCGACTCCACAGCGTACCACGCCTGTGTTTAGAGCTGGTATTTATAAAGACGTTTCCCTATCAGAGCAGCCCTGGTCATGGCGCTCATTTTACCAAATGCGATGGCGTTTTTTTATTTTTTTTGAAATAAGAAAATAAACAGTTTCCTTTATCGCACTTGACCCTTTCCACCTGGCGTTCGTCAGCCGCGCTGCCTGCATGTTGGTTCTGTCGGCCGCCCTCCTCCTCCCTCTGCCTCTTTTATCACTCTAATGGGGTGCTATCTCCAGACCGCTCTCCCCGGGTCTCGCCGGCCCTGCGCGGCTCCCTTCGCCGCGCATTCTTTCCACATCCATCCCGACACGCGGGCGGATTTAACACATAATCAGGCCGGACGGGAGGGCAGCCGGAGAAGGAGGGAAGGGGGGGGAGGCGACGGGTCTGGTCTTGACAAGACGCATCATGCGAGGGCCGTGGAGACAGAAACGCCTAAACTAGTCATTCTCACTTTGACTCTGGCAGTCTGCAAAAAAAAAAAAAAAGGGGAATCTCCCGTAGTCCCGCGCTGCTGCGGCTCACTTTTAGCCTCGCCCGTTGCAATGTTGAGACAGATGGGGAGAAGCTCAATATCCCAGCTGCTTGGACAAGCTAGTCCTCTGTGTGCTCAATAGTAATAAGGATTGTATCCGTGATTGGATTTGCGGATTGTAAGCAAATAAGGAAGCTTAGTTTTCAGCTCCTGCAAGACGGGGTGAATGAACACATTCACACAGGCTAAAAACTAAAACGGGGGTATTCTTGACCTGCTTTAGTGGGACCTGGACTTCAGTCCTTGACAGTTTCCCATAGTTGATCCTTGGGAAAACATTTCAGCCGCTGCTCTAAGAAGAAAACCACACTCTCTGCGTGCTTACACAGTGATTCATCATCTAAACTTTGTCGGATCTGACCAGTGCTCTGATTCGTCCGTGATTCTTGACGCTGCAAAACTCTTCACGTGCGCAGGAAGTAATTATTTTCTAATTTGGTCGGGGAGAAATGTGTCAGGCTTTGCCCCCTCCCAGAGTGTCATGACACCGCCGCGTGAGAGTCGAGAAATCGGCTGTAATTCAAGAAAGTCGAGAAGCTCGGCTCGGAGGGAAAATCAAATAAACCGGGATCTTAGAAAAACACAGAAATCCGTTTTTAAGCAGTTTTTTTTTTGTGTGTGTGTGTGTGTGTGTCTGCATAAGATAAGGAGACTTTGTTTAACTCTCCGGGCTTGTGTCTGCCGTGGTTGAGACACTACATTCACAGGAGCGTTTGATTATCTATATCCCGCTACTCCGAGGACTTTCTTTCTTCTCAGGCTCCTCTTCCTCTCTCTCTCTCTCTCTGTGTAAAATTGCTGACTGCAGCTTGTCCCCTTACACATCGCTGAATGAATGCTCTTGACCACTGGAAAGGAAATTACAGATGCTGGCTCTGTAGCCTGCCGAGGAACCAGTTGGAATGTAAGACTTATTTATTTATTTTTTGTCCTCCCTTTCTCTCTGCTAAACCTCATCCCGCTCCTCTAAGGACTGACTAATTTCTCTGTGTCGTAAATAAGCTCGCTGTTGTGTCTCTTGCGCCGCTGAGCTTCTTTAACAGGCCCCGTGTCAACAAGTACAAGCCCGCAGTCGGCCTTTATCTCCGCGAGAAGGAGACCAGACTTACATGAATTGGCTTCTTCCCAAAGAGTCACTCTGAAACACTTCATCCTTACAAATGTAATTACATGTCGGACTGTAAGTCCTCTTGTCAAAGTCAGTTCAAGTGGAAAAGAGTGTGGGGTTTTTATACATTGTCTCAACATGTTTGTGTGTCAGAGTTTGCTAGTAAGGTATCAGTCATTTTGTCAGTTCGGGCGGCTACCGGGTGAACAGACTCGGTGTAATTGCTTCGCAGATATATCCCCTCACAATGAAAGTATTGCTGCGGGGACAGTCGACAAAGAACCTCTCACTCACGATCATGCCATCTTGACTGAGAGCGTCTCTTCGGCATCTGGTGCCAGGGAAAGGGGGGAACTTGCCAGCAGCGCGTCAGTGTGTTGATGCTGGGAAAGGAATGCCGTGCCGGGACGGCTGTGTTTGTACTTGTCACTCAACGCACCGCCGGTGGTGGAGAGAGCCGGAGAAACACTTAGTCGCTGGTGTCATACGGCCGTTCAAAATTTTTGAGGCCTCATTTGCCGCCTTGTTGCTTCTGTAAACATTTCCGGGTGCCAAACCCGGTCAGACGCACTGATAAACACATGGGCTGTCGCCGAGGACAAGCATGGGAAATCAAGCATGTTTTGCTTGTTCGAATTAAAGCGCAAGTAGGGTTTATATATAAAACTCTTGTTTTTGCAGTCTGTGCCGTCAGTTTTTAGCTATGACAGCGGATAACTCACCAAAGCAGTTTCTCAGATTGGAAGAGCACGGCAAAAGTCTGATGAGCCAAGAACTGCAAAGGCGGTCGAGATGGGTGGTACACCCGCAAAGGGCCAACCTTGACCATTTTAATCCGAGCAGGCACTGGTCAATTGTCTCATTTCCGAGCCAGAGTGAGATTTAAAAATCTCCAGCAAACGCTGACATTTTTACTTTCCCGAAAACAGTAAATAACAACCTTGTATCAATGAGTCGGCAACACATATTTCCTTGAAAACCAAAGTGGATGCATTGGAAATTAAACACAAAAAAGCTACAACTATTTCATAGTGTTAGTAGGCATTCTTCATTGAATTTTGCATGACTTGCAAATCTTCCGCAGGAAATAATTATATGGTTTTTCTCCACAATGGTCGCCCCAAAAGTGAAGTGGTTAGTTGAAGAGATTGAGAAGCCTGTGCGTGCTGATCGAAGCGCTTTCCCTTGAATATCATTGAAAGATCAAGAAAAAAAAAAAGTTTTACGCTCAAGGTTGTTGCATACTCCGTGAGCGTTGAGCGAAGTTTGTTCTCGCTCCTTGGGTTGTGAGAAAAAAAAGACCTCATTTTCTGGTTTGGGGTTCTCGCAGCTCGTTCTCGCAGCTCGTTCTCGCCACATCAACCAGGCAGAACTTTTTTCTTGTGTGGTGTCCAGCAACTATTCTGTGATTGGTCAGAAATTGGAAGTGGGCATGGTTAATGCGGAAAAGCAGATATGCTAGCAGACACTCTGTGAGCTACCCGATGCTAATATTTGTGACCGTGGACCGTGGACACCAGAGTTTCCAGAACAAACTTTTTTCTTGTTCTCGCAGTCCGAGAAGTGAGAACAAAATTCTCGAGTATGTAACAAGCTTTCTTCAGTTAAGATTTGAAGTGTGGTTGTAGTTTTAAATGTGGGGATCCCTGAAACAGAAGAGTAAAACTACCATAAGTCACGATAAACTGGAGTTGTCCTTTAAAGCTGCGTTTAATTTCCCCTCAAAGGCCTTGCATATGCCTCAACCTACACTGCAGATCCTCTGGTCTGCCGGAACCGGAGTTAGCCCCGGTCCCAGCTGGGTTTTCCCCCCTTCGCGCACCGGTCACCCAGCAGATGAGCTCTCCGAAACCCAAAGGCAAACAGACGTGCTGGCTTATCAGAATGTTAAGAAGCCCCGGCATGGCGGGCGAAAGCAGTGGGATCTAGCCAATCTTTAACCTGCCGGAGAAAAGCCCTTCAGTGTCATTATGGACATCCGTGGGAGACTGTTTACACTGTGTATTAGACCCGGCAACTGCACACGGTTTCCTCCGCTGTCTGTTAAATATTATCACTCACCAGAACTGTAGGTACAGTAAAACAGCCTAATGTGATGAGGAAACTCTTGAAGGCACCGCGGGCTGTTGTTTTGCCCGGCCTGCGTTCAAGACCCACGGCTCACGGATCTGTTTTCAGTTACGCGAAGGTAAAGAAAGATTAAAGATAAAATGATGTTGTTTTACTCCTCGAAGAAAAAGGTCTCGTTCCACAACGCTGCGGCCGTGCGGGAAATGGAGAATGACAGGGCTTTCATGTATCTGTAACGTGGGGGGAGGGGTGGACACCTGGGCTTCGGCCTCTTCTTCATGCCGCTCTGGAAGTGTCTGGAAAAGTCTGCTTCCGCTGTCCGTTACAAAAGAAAAACAACACAACAGCAGCGGAACAGAACTGAGCTCTGACGCAGGGGAAGCCGGTGTGAAAACCTGTCGCTCGTTTCCCCCCGGTGGCTCATGAAAAAAGCATTTTTTTTTTTTAGTATAATTTGATAGTTTCTATGCAGGACTGTTCGCGGTGTAGATTTTCTCGCAGATTGTTTAGAAAATCATGTGGCCTAGATTGCAGTTTCCTAACTGGGCTTAGCTGAGATTTGCAAACACAACCAACCGGCGTGGATTAGCAGACTTCCAGGCTAAAGTAGCCGGGCTCTGAGTGGAGATTTTCCCTCTTCGCAAGTATTAAACATCAGCTGCGTGACTCACATTCAGGTTGGCCATGAATCATTGTATCTGTTTTCCATTATCCGTCCTGGCTGTCATTACCCGGCACATCCGACGATCATTTGTAGCTTAAGAAAAAAACGACGTGTCTGCAAATTGATTGGGTTTAAGAACATAATTGTGAAATTACTACCTCGCCACAGAAGCAGTGATGAGTTTTCCTTCATTAGTCACGGCGGCAGCATCGTGGTTTGTTTACCTACTTGGTCAAAGGTGAAATGTTGAAATGATCCATGTGCTCGTGCTTGATATATATATATATATATATATATATATATGCTTATCTCCCTGCTTTACTGAAGAATGTTTCCTCTCACAGATAGGACTTGTTATAAACAAGCCGGACCCCCTTTGCTGACCTGAGGATTCATCAGAATAAAAATAGCCTTGTTATTTCCTCTCTAAGTGAGAGGTTGTAGTTTATCCCTAGGCGGTGGGCGTCTGCGCGCTGCTTCGTGGCTCAGCCTGCGTGATGAAGCCCGAGGGGGGGGCCAGGTTCCCTCAAATACTGGCTGCATTAAGATGTGAACACAGCGGATTGTTCTGTCATGCCCTCTTCATGGTGGGAATTCAAGTGTGACGCTGAGACTCTTTGAGGCTGTGTTTGCACAGGACTAATATCACCTCAAGACATTCAGTCGTTTTTTTTCTTCTTTTTAATGACTTCTGAGATCATCAGTGAGCGCGATCCTGTGTGAACCTCGCTCGGCTGGATTATACCAAATAAAAATTACAGTGAGAATTCCAAAGGTCTGTGAAATCTCTGCGTGGGGATGTTTATATTTTCTATTTTCAATGCCGGCATTAAGGTATTAAGCGAAAAGCAGCCCAGAGCCAGAAATAGGGCTGTCTGCCTCAGCTGACAGGTCGCAGTTTCTTTTCATAACCCCTGACAGACGTGTTCCTCATCCAGTTGGTCTAATGGAAATTGAACATTTCAAAGGTTAAACGTCCCTATCAATCACGATAGCCTTGGATGCGACTCCTTAAAAAGCAAATCCCGTGCTCCCATTCACATGCAGTCATGGCACGTTTGACTGCGTACGATTGTTTTGGGTTCTTTGGATGAAAACGTGAATGAAAATGTTCTGGGAGGCAGGTTGGAACAACTGGCGAGATCAAAGGGGAAACTCTGTCGAGTCTTGCATATTTCTTATCCGTACTTAACGTAACCCGTACCAGTTGCGGCATGTCCAGCGAGGCCACAACCGAAATTGAAATGTTTCATATTAACCCGATAGGGCAAGAAATCAAACTTTCAATGTTCTTTGGGCCAGGACGCTCAAAAGTATGGGCTTCAACATCGAGTCCGTTCCAAACCTGAATAATGACGTGATCCTCCACGGTTTCCAAGCCCTTTTATTGGGTCAAAACATAAATGTGAGGGATTGCAAGATGAATTGGACAGGAAAGAATAAAGATAGATGAACTGATGCCTTGATAATCAAGAAGTTGGGAATTAGGGGTTAGGGCTAGGGTTATAATTGTGGTTTGGTAGCCTAAAGAGGCAAACTCAGCTTTTGACTTTCCCTTTTCTCTGTGCTTTCCGCAGCATGTGGCCGTGGTTTCTACAAGTCGTCCTCCCAGGACCTCCAGTGCTCCCGCTGTCCGGCCCACAGCTTCAACGACCGAGAGGGCTCCTGGCGCTGCGACTGCGAGGACGGCTACTACCGAGCACTCTCTGACCCTCCGTCTGTGGCCTGCACAAGTAAGTCCGCCTCGCCGTTGCTAGGTAAACAGAGCCCGGCCTCGGTTGCGTTTAAGCTGCCACACATGCGAGCGGGGGGAGGAAGCAACACACTCCAGAGCCCCTTATCCAGACCTGTTCGGTCTGTCTGCAGTGGTCTCATGAAAAGCCCCAGATGTGTTCCATAGCAGTTCCTCTGCCTCCCAGTATGTCATTATAATTATGTTTGCAGGCTCGCGTGTCTGTTTTCTGTCTTAGCCGGTTGCTAATGATGAGAGGAGCAATTTGCCATTTCCCGTCTGAAAGATTGCAATTACAGTCAGCAGCGGCAGCCCACGCAGCACCCCGCTTCTTCATTTGTCCTGGCCAGTGTAACGGTCCTGTGACAGCCATTGATGGCTTATTTACACAGACGGGGGGGGGGGGGGGGATTCAGTCTGGGTGGGGCTCATTTGCTTCCAGATCCATTCTCAAACATGTTTATTTCAAAGTGCGGCTGGATATGTTCCTTTTTTTTTTTTTTTTTGCCTTCGGCTTCTGTGCGCGGGGGAGAGGCGCACCCCAGCGTGGCCACGTTAGCGCTCGTTTTATCTCTGGAGGTGAACAGGAACCCCAAACTAAATCTCGGCGCCTTATCAGTGTGTCTTTCTACTGATAACGAACCACAGGGCTCCTAGTTGGGCCCACTAGCTTTTTACTCTCATACATACATACGCTTCTGTTTGTTTTCTGGACGTTTCTATTAGGGAGATAAATTAGTTTCAGATTGTGGTAATTTATTTTGTAACCTTTTCTGTTCATTAAAAGAAAAAACAGACATTAATATGCATTCTTGGTTCATATCTTGGGCAGCGGTCTTTTTTCCCCAGTACATTAAAACTAGGCCATGTCGGAATTTCTAATGTGTGTGTTTGTGTGTGTGACGGAGAGAGACCGCTGGTGAGATATCATGCAAATAAGTAGAATTTTATAGCTCCGCATCGGCTTGTCTGCGCATTACATCAGAGAATCAAAGAGAGTATTCAACGGATTTTGGATGCAGTGTTGTAAATTCCATACAAACGACAATTCATTGTTATTTATGGGTGCCCGTAAAACAGCTTGTTAGGCGGAATCCCTGCCTCTGCTTGCCCCGAATATTTCCAAGTTTTCCCTTGCGCACAGGTGTGTTTATGTTGCCAGAAGTGTGAGCCTGAGTCCTGAACTTTGCACCTTTTCTTTCTTTTTTTTTAATTACACTCTCTGAGAATCCACTTTCAAGATATAATGAATTAAAATACTGGAAAAAGAACAACCTGTTTTTTCCCCATATTTATCTTTAAAACCTATGACGCCCATTTTCAATTAACGGTCTGACAAATTTGGAAGAAATGCGTTTGGTTGTGTCTCACACTGTCCACAGAGTCAGCCATTTCTTTTTCTGTCCCTGTGGTAAAATTGTAACAGGGCTGGGATTAAATTTTCCCCAAAAGCAGCAGAACTGACCCTCTCGGATCTGTTATATACTATTAAATACCGACTCTATCAATGTAGTGTGGCTGTGGGCCTGTTCAGACCTCGCGTTAAGATCCGATCTGGTCTACCCGGTCACAAGGACCCAGCTTTAGGTGCATGTGTTCAGACCTGGCATTAACATGCGTCTCCAGATCTGATCTCAGTTTCTCCGTATGTAAATAAACCCCGACATCATTTGGGGTGCAGTGGAATATTTTAACAGCTGCTGTCTCTAATGGATCTCTACTGCCGCTCCAGAGCTAAGAACAGCGCTGTTTTATGTGTGTGTGTCATAACTGTGGCTTCACACGTCAAGTTATTATTTATTGATCAACACGTCACAACTTCTCTGACGCGGGAGCACACCTGTTGAGTATAGGCGGTCTTTAATGTGACTCAGGACGCATTGCGTTCACACTACCAAGGAAACGAGAACACATCCGGATACATGCGACCCAGACCACCTCCAAATGTGGTCAGAGATCGGACCTCTCAAATGCGATCTCAATGCGTCCAGGGGGTGTTCATGCCCATCCTTTACGTGATCGGATCGCCCAGATCAGATCTTAAAGGGGAACTACCGTTTTTTACAACCTGGACCTTATTTCTGGCATATAATATAATCGTTTACTCACCCATAGAACTTTGGTGTCATTTTTAGTCCTTTGGAAGATATTTAGCTCCAGCAGACAGCTGCGTATGTCCATATAGTGGGAGTGACTGGGGCACCAAAACGCAGCCTCTAAATAACGCATTATCTGCCGCGAAACAGGTAACTCCGGACTCAATGGGGAATAGCACTAGCATATCATTAAAAAATATTGGTGAACTGAGCGAGTTTCGCGGCAGATAATGCGTTATTTAGAGGCTGCGTTTCGGTGCCCCAATCACTCCCACTACATGGATATACACGGCGTCTAATGCAAGGTCTGAACAGGCCCTATTAAACAACTATAGCAACTGATGGCTGCTAATGCTCCATAGCTATGTTGTAGGTGTTGGTTCATCGGCTGTCAACTGACGAATACCAAATTTATTTGTGTATATGCACAGCTAGGTTGTTGACGTATTTGTGAAGAAAATTCAGTGACCTCAATTAGAGCACAAAAGTTTTCTTTTTTTTTTTTTTTAGATATTAACGCGTCACTCTAACATCCCACTGATCAAGGGAACGACACGTATGCATTCATGAGAACAGGAAAAAGTTCCCACTTCTTTGCGGTGTCCTCTGGCTGTTCCCTTTTGGGTAATCACCTTGGCCAAGTAGTGCAGTAATTACTGAAGTTGCCTAATGTACACTTTCCATTATTCATTTTCATTAACTTTAGGCCTACACTTGATGACCCCATACCATTATATGTAAATATGTATTTTTAACTCATCTGAATAAGTTCACCCTCCTCCCCATTCAACCGGCGCGATTTTTTTTTGCATGGCTTTCTGTACGTGCATTTCCACATTCGCTCCTGGATTAAGTCAGTGTGACCAATAGTGACTGTGATTTCCTTTTTTCATGCCTTATCCAGACCAGGAGTGAATAGTAATTGAAAATGAATTTGCACTGCCTGAATAAATAGCTTGATTGACAGATTTTTTTAAATAGGGGTTTGTAAAGCTACCATATCGTAGGCCTTAGCAAAACAGTGAGATGGATCTCTGGCACACAGAGATTAAGGACGTGTCTACGAGGATTTGAGAGGAAATGAGATGAAGATGTAATGTGGGGACATGAAAAGCCAAATCCAAGCTGAATAAAGATGAGGGAAGAACTTCCAAAAAAACATGTCTCCAAATGCATTGTTTCCAATGTGGGATGTACTGAGAGGGGGACGTTGGAAGAAAGAAATCGTCTTTGTTTGTTGAATGTTTGTCCGTGCCATTCATATGCAAAGTTGTGAAAAGATGAGATGTATGTGGACGACTGTCAGGAGGCATTTTCTCCAGAGACGAGGCACAGACTGAGTTGTTGACAGTCTGGGGAGTTGAGCATCAATCATGCGACAGCTGTGTGTGGTGCTGGCGCAAGCTAGGGGCTGAAAGGGGCATTTGTGAGCAGTCATCTACTACCCCACCTCCCCATCACTACCCTTAAAAATGTGCCACCTCAACATGTTGATGTCCGACAGAGGGTCCACCCTGCCTGTAGTAACAGATTATACCACTAATCTGCAAGGGTTGGGGCTGGTCTTAAAGGGGAATTACCGGTTTGTACAACCTGGACCTTCTTTGATTTCTGGCATAAAATACGATCGTTTACTCACTCATATAAGTGTCATTTGGAGACGTTCGGACAATACTTAGATCTGCGTATGTCCATATAGTGGGAGTGACTGGGGCACCGAAACGCAGCCTCTAAATAACACATTATCTGCCGCGAAACTCAATATTTTGTTATGATACGCTAGTGCTATTCCCCGTTGAGTCCGGAGTTATCATCATCAAGAGTTTCGCAGCAAATAATGTGTTATTTAGAGGCTGCGTTTCGGTGCCCCAGTCACTCCCACTATATGAATATATGTGGATCTAAATATCGTCCGAACGTCTCCAAATGACACCAAAGTTATATAGGTGACCGTATTTTATGCCAGAAATAAGGTCCAGGTTGTAAAAAAATGGTAATTCCCCTTTAAACTTTAAAATAATGGCCAACCTGTTACAAATTTGACTTCTTCTAAGGCGTCCACCATGGTCATGCACATGGAAATTCTATGTAAATTACCACATGTTTTTTGTTTCCACGCTGTAATTAGATAAGGCCATGCAAATGCAGCCAGTTCACTCAAAACAAGATTCCCAAATACTACCACATGTAAGGACACATAAGACATCCCACCCTCAAAGGCTTTGGGCCTTGCTCCAACACTTGACTGCTTCACAGGGTTGGCGGGGCACTGGAGGCCCGGCACTGAGTAGCTCCACGAAGCTTTCATCAAATCCTTCACAGCATCAGAAATCAGAACTTTGCTTGTGCGTGCCGTTGAGCTGCACCAAACAAATAAAATAAAACAGAATATATAACACAGTCGTCGAAATGCTTTGGTTTAATTTTTCATTCCTGTCCACGTGCCATCACGTACTCTCCAGAGACAGAGGCTGAAATAGAATTTCAGTTTGGAGCACAGCATTGTGTGCAAGCAGCAAATCCAATATTGAATTCAGGTCGCCGCCGTAGTAGCACTGAAATTTAGTTATTATGCAAAAAAAACAAAAAAAAAAACAGCTTCAGCTAAAAAACTCTTTCCCTCTTCAGCATGTGTTCCTTCATGCAACTTCTACTGCATGCGGCCACATCATTAGAGCCGAGGCCACGGGGTCACAACACACATTTGTAGAGTGAGGATTACCTCATGGGCGATTTGAATACCACTCACCCCTGCCACCCCTCTCCCCGCAGCTCCCCAATTAGAGCACAGCCAGCTAATAGGCTGTGGAGGGTTAAGTTAGCCCCGAGCACCTCTCAAGGCCGATAAGCGGCAGATTCTTCCCTCCTAAGCCTGGATTTACTCAAGACTTACAACTCTGCACAGAGTGGAGATGGGGTTGAAACATGACCTAAAAACAAGCTGCTGCTATATATTGTTTTATATTTGATAGATTATTAGTGGTTCCGCACTCTTCACAACTGAAGCCGTTTTCCCACAGCTTTTTATTCAAGGGGGTTTTGCTCGACAAAATCCCCGGTTACCCTTTAAAGTCTGTGCCATGCTAACATGCAAATGTTGTAGCAGGAAACATAAAGTGTGCATATACGTATTCCATATTTATGCGCAGCGAGAATACCCTCACACATGCCTACCCATGCTTGGTTGCGGTGGCGCGCAGGGAAGCTAGCAAGTGATTGAGACATTTCAGGCTGTGGGGGCTCGGGCAGGCTAATCCGTGAAATGAAACTTGACTGGGAGGAGGGGTGAGAGGAGAGAACACGGAAAGATAAGACAGAGTGGGGAAGAGAGAGACAGAAAAAAAGGGCAAGAAAGAAGAGGGAGAGCGACAAGCCCTTGAGCTGCAGGGATGAGCAGACAGCGGAGGGCTCAGGATGTGGTGCAAATCTGTGCTGCGGGTGAAGTTGGGGCAAGAAGAGTTTCGTATTCCTGAGTCTAGACAGAGGCTCGGCAATGGAGAGAAACAAAGAGACGTCAAGGGAGAAGAAGCGAGAAAGAGAGAGTGAGCTGCGTTTCAAACAAAGTGGGACATATCATGTGTCATTGTACCATATCAATGACTGGACATCCTTAAAGGGGAACTACTGTTTTTTTCAATCTGGACCTTATTTCTGGCATAAAATGAGATCGTTTACTCACCCATATAACTTTTGTGTAATTTGTACTCAGTCGGGAGATATTTAGATCTGCGTATATCCATATAATAGGAGTGACTGGGGCACCGAAACGTAGGTCGGGGGTCTGTAGGTCAATCTGCAGACCCCGGATGATGATGATAACAAGTAACTCTGGACTCAGTGGGGAATAGCACTAGCGTATCATAACAAAATATTGGTGAAATGAACAAGTTTCGCGGCAGATAATGCGTTATTTAGAGGCTGCGTTTCGGTGCCCCATTCACTCCCATTATATGGATATACACGGATCTAAATATCTCCCGAGCGACTGCAAATTACACAAAAGTTATATGGGTGAGTAAACGGTCGTATTTTATGCCAGAAATAAGGTTCAGGTTGTAAAAAACAGTAGTTCCCCTTAAAGGCTGGGCAAACGTCTCTACCTATATACTTGATTTTTCTTTTCCGAGGAGACATAATAAGTTGTACAACAGTGAGACAGAGAGAGAGCATGAGAGAGGAGCACAAACACTTACTCCCGCAAATCCCCATGCGTTTGATTGCCTGCTACGAAAAGTCGCGGAGCTTTTAGAGCTCTGATCCAATTGCACCGCCGTACGGAGCAGTTCCCATCACTGGTTAGACAAACCGAAGCCCTCCGAGAACAAAGACGAACCCGGAGACGTAGCGTGCATCTGAAAAAAAACACTGCAAAAGACAAAGGTCACGCACATCCAGGGTCAGTCCAATCTAATTTCCCTTCTCCTCTTGTTGAAGAGAAATCACTGCTTTGATCTGTGGCACCTGAGACCTGAATTAGAGTGGTGTGAATGAAATGAGATGTTAGCATCACTTACCGTGGCCATGGAAATGGCAGAATTAAAAAAAATCCCTCCGGTTTGGGCTGGGGGAGGAGGTTGACAGGCCTGTGTGTGTGTGTGTGTGTGTGTGGCGTGCACCGCCAAGTGTGTGGGTATCCGAGTGCATATGTGTTGAGTCACACTCTCCCTTTGTACACAAGGAAGGTGGAGAGTGTGGGTTGAGTGTCAATGCCAAGGCTGAAGTTGAGTGGCGCTATTGGCAGTCCCTGCTCTCCACTTCACCTGCCACAGGTGGCTCTTTCATCTTCCCGGACCACAGCCTGTCTCTTATCTTACCCGATAATCATGAATATAGATGTGTCCGCCGAGCCCCTAATGGGTGTAAAAGGGAAAAACAACTAAGTGCTGTATTAATGAGCCCAAATATTGTGAAAGCAGCTTCGGCGTTATGCATATGCATGGCCTGCTTTGTTACTTAATGCGACAAATCTAATGAGTTGCGAGGTCCCTCCCCGAGATTCCCTCAAAGAATATTTCTTGAGAAAACAAGTCCAAGAAAACATAATGAAGTTCTTTAAATTAAAAAAAAAAAAACATAAACAAATAATACAAGTCATATAATCTTTATTGCGCTGGAAGGAGTTTATTCATATCAACATCTGGGCCATTAAAGCCAACAGCCTGGATTGTGAAAGATGAAAGCGGCAATTTGTTATTCATTGTTTTAAGAGATGAGCTAATCTCTTCGCCATTATGTGAACATTTATAGGTAAATGAACTGTGGCTGTGCGCACATTTAACGCCGCGGAGCTAGCTGTTGTTGTTGTGTGCCGTGCGAAATTGTATACGGCGGTTACAGGGCGGCGATAATCCGGGCTTAAATCTTGTTCATAAATACTGCGGGTGAGACAGGGTGTAAAGTCTTTTTTGGAAGACATTAACTTTAAGTGCGCTGCTGTCGCCGTGATATAGCGCTGGAAAGAAACCCACTAAAGCCACTGTCTCCAGCTGGGATAGATGCATATATATAAATATATATCGGAGAGCAGGACGACTCGCTGTCTGTGGTTTCTGATTCCCTGCATTTGTTTGACTGTGCAAACACATCTCAATCATTTCCATAGCAGCTGCAGATTTGGTGCAGTTCACAGTCATCCTATAAACAAAGCCCTTAGTCTGTCGGGATGACTCACTAGCTATGTTTGCATGTATAAGAGTATTGTTTGGTTAAAAATGAGAACCAGCCTGCCTTATGGGCTAGACACGGGATTCTTTTTTGTCATTAACGATGGATTAACCCAGGGGTTCCCAAACTTTTCCATGCCAAGGCCCCCCAAACAACATTAGCTTCTGACCGAGGACCCCCTTTGCAAACCTACAGACAATGCTACAAAATATGTAAAGAAACATCAACTTTTAGAATCTTTTTTTCTTACTTTTATTCACTATATAATAACATAATAATGATTAAAAATAATTAGATTATATATTTTTTTATTTTTGCAATTTTCTTTTCTTATCTTCCCTACAATTGTCTGAGGCCCCCCTAGCGCCCCCCTGGCAGCCCCCCAGGGGGCCGCGGCCCCCACTTTGAAAACCACTGGATTAACCAACAGTGTGATATTGCAAGAGTTCTGGGGACAAGCTAAAAGAAAACGGGTATGTCCATCAGGAATATTGGACTTCATCTTGTGGTCGTCTGCATCATTTGTAAAAATGCTAACACATTAGCAACAGCATTATCAAAGCTTTGTCATTTTTGGAACAGGCGTCTAATCCTTTGTGTGACATCCAGGAGTCAGTTTTAGATGAGTCACTTTTAATAGTAATAGGGCAGGAAGCTCAAAAGTTATTAGCTAGGCAGTGCAAGTGGACTTGAAAGTAACAGCACACCTGCGCTGTAAAATACGGTGGCCCTGAAGGTCAAAACACAACGACATTTCAGAAAACACAACGACATTTCAGATTGCGGAAAGGGTAGGGACAACACTTCTTGTTTCTGACTGGACACAACCCGTGCTAAAATATAAGCTGGTGTCATTGGTTGTCTCTCTGCCAGTCAAGAAATGTCGTTGTGTTTTGTGAAATGTCGTTGTGTTTTGACCTTCAGGGCCACCATAGTAAAATCTCAATAACGGTTTAATTGCAACAAATTTCCAGTGTAAGCAGTGTTGATGGAGCAATGAGGCGAATCAGTGTGGTTTGATTGATCGTCTGTTTTTAAGACGGCGTAAATCAGACGATTCTGTTTTGGAATGTCTGGGCTCGGCTGCTTCCTCCCTCAGCCCTCTTAACACCGACCTTGGTGCCTGCCAGAGCTCACTTCCTTTCAGAGTACCTGCACTATCCCTTTCTGTATATGGGATTATTATTAAGTGGTCAGCTCTGGGGCTGGAGCTGCCATGTCCTATGTCCTTAGTGAACAGTGAAAGCGCATATCCAGCCAATGGCTGTCACTTCCCTCGGCTCTCACTTATTTAATTCTGGCTTCTTCCGTGTCCACCTCTGACAGGACCTCCCTCGGCGCCACAGAACCTGGTCTACAACATCAACCAGACCACCGTCAGCCTGGAGTGGAGCCCTCCGGCCGACACCGGCGGCCGCAACGACGTCTCCTATAGGGTTATATGCCGACGCTGCAGCTGGGAACCCGAGGAGTGTGTTCCGTGCGGCGCAAACGTGGGATACTCCCCCGCGCAGTCGGGATTAGTGGACACTTACGTGACCATTCTGGACCTGCTCGCCCACGCCAACTATACTTTTGAGGTGGAGGCCGTCAACGGGGTGTCAGACCTGAGCCGCACACAGAGGCTGTTTGCCGCCGTTAGCATCGCTACCGGACAAGCAGGTAAGAACTTTTGTCAATTTGTTTGCTGCTGTGGGGTAAAAGTGCTTGTTAACTGAGTGGGTGCGAATGGAAATGTGAAGCTTTTGTGGGACACGGAGGATCTTGGCTTTTTCTTTCACTTCAAAGAAGCGCTTTAATACCTTTCCGGAAACAAACACATCTTTTCAAGACCTAGATGTGCACCATTTAGTGTCTGTAAGTGTGTGGGCGCGTGTCGGAGTACGGAGCTGAATCCAAGAATTGATTAGCATAGCTTAGCATAAAGACTGGGAGCACGTTAGCCTGATTCTTGCATCTGCATCTTGTTTGTTTGCCCATTTGAGAGTAGATAGATGTATAAGAATGACAATTTTGCTTACAGATCATATGCCAAACTGACCCTGAGTGGTCGTTTGTCAAGAAATACCAATCAGCCACACCATTATGACCACTGACAGGAGATGTAAATTAGCATCTTGTGACAATACAATGTTCTGCTGGGAAACTTCCGGACTTGGCATTCATGTGGATGTTACTTAGACATGTAGTACCCACCTAGACCTGAGCAGACCAGGCACCCCACCCCATAGCAATGACACTTCTTGATGGCTGTGTATGGATCGAACTAACAAGTTAAGATGAGGTGCTAGCTCTTAAAGCCAACCAGGTACTTGGAGGCTTGTATTGACTCTGAAGTTCTGGCTCACTCTAGCATTGTTTACAGGGTATGCTACATGGTAGCATGGAGCTCACGCTTTTCTCCAGCCGAGAGAGCATTAGAGACATTAGAACCGTGGCAATTGACAGTCTAATTTTGAAAACCTCTCATATGCACACTACAGTAATGATTCCCCATTAACATTAATGGCCATAGTCTGATAACGATTCATAATACTTCCAGTATGCATATTACCCAGATTAATTTAATGTGTATATCAGCACTGTAGTGGCAAACATTATTAGCTTAGCAATGATGCGGACTCCCAGCGGTACCTAAAGAGCTAGTAGTGTATTTGCTGCTCGGTCCCAAGGGAACCCACCGTAATTAAAATGCTGTGTTTCGCAGTGACAAACTCTGAAGCCTTTTTTATTCATTATTTCTATGGATCCAGCCAACAAGATTCCTCTTTCATGCTCGAGCATCCATGAAACACAGTTGGCCCAAAAGACTACTACGTTCCCACTATGGTGATAAGAATAAGGCTGGGAGAAGAATATTGAAGTGTTAGCTGAATATACAGCGTGTGTGTGTCTGGATAAATACAAGTGCAACGCGCCGGCCAATCATGTCCTGCTGCTTTTGCATGCGGTTACAAGCCACAGACATTGATGTCATCATTTTTATCTTAATTCGCCACTTTTCTCCTTGGAAAATGCCTTGAGACGGCGGTTTGCTTTGAGAAGCCGCGCGCCAGTGCTAAGGAGACGCGTGCATCTGTGAGGGAGAAAGATAGTGGCAATCTGCTGAATGCCTGTGCTGGAGATGATTTATTTTTCGCGGCTCGCTTCGTGGCAGAGACACGAGCTGGAATGCGCCGAGGGGTTGCGCGGCCAAGGACGCGAGGACGCCGGGAGGAGGGCGACCTGCAGGACAAGAACCGAAACGTAACAATTAACACGTGCTCTTTCGGAGTCACTTGTAATTATACGTGGCATGTTGACACACAATTACTCAGTTAACCTGGCGGAATATTTGGCCATTAGCTATTGTGAAGGGAAGTGGCGTGCCTGGCCAAGACGGTGTCATGTTTATCATTTTGACTAAGTGGCATCATTTAATGCGGTATCACGCTGCAGTCAGTAGAGCTGGCCTGGATGGATCGGATTGCTGATGTGTTTTGATACATTAATATTTTCTCATCATTAATATCTGTGAATTAAATGATTTAAAAGGAGTCCTTGCTTAAAAAAAAACCCAAAAAACAAAAAACATGGAGGTGGCATAGCCTCTTGAATAGTACTGCAATTCTAAAGCCCCTATTTTTGACTGCCCCAGACTAATCAGGTTCCTTCAGGGTTAGCAGCTCTTCAAGGCAAGGCGACCTTCTCCCTCTGTTCAATGGTGGGGACAGCAGAAAAGAATAATACCTTTAAAGTGAAGGCTGGAATTACTAAAGATTCCAGTGAAAAGAATAAATTAAATGAAATATGCAGAAGGAAAATCAGCGCCGGTTTAATATGCATTTCTGTCTCCCCCGTCTGCCATGACAAATATGAGATGAATTAGCTATTATAGTTATCCAGTGACACTTTTCTAACAAGTATGCTGAAATTACTGTATTTGACAGTAAGTTTAATCTGTTCTGGAGGAAAAAATGACATGTCCTGTGGCCTTTACGTGGCCTTTAAAGAAGAACTACTGTTTTTTTACAACCTGGACCTTATTTCTGGCATAAATATGGTCGTTTACTCACCCATATAACTTTTGTGTCATTTGAGAGTTTCGTGGCAGATAATGTGTTATTTAGAGGCTGCGTTTCGGTGCCAGGACCTTATTTCTGGCATAAAATACGATTGTTTACTCACCCATATAACTTTTGTGTCATCTGTAGTCAGTCGGGAGATATTTAGATCTGCATATATCCATATAGTGGGAGTGACTGGGGCACCGAAACGCAGCCTTTAAACAAAGCATTACCTGCCGCGAAACTCATTCATTTCACCAATATTTTGTTATCGTACGCTAGTGCTATTCCCGTTGAGTCCGGAGTTACCTGTTATCATCATCCGGGGTCTGTAGATTGACCTAGTGTATCATAGTAAAATATTGGCGAAATTAACAAGTTTCGCAGCAGATAATGCGTTATTTAGAGACAGCATTTCGGTGCCCCAGTCACTCCCACTATATGGATATACGCAGATCTAAATACCTTCCGAATAACTACAAATGACACAAAAGTTATATGGGTGAGTAAACAATCGTATTTTATGCTAGAAATAAGGTCCTGGTTGTAAAAAAACAGTAGTTCCCCTTTAAAGACCACCTTTTGGATTATCTTCCGTGGGCATTTGGGGGTGGGATGAGAAAGAGACAAAAAATACAACTATCATGACACGATCAGTGCACAGGACAATATACAAAAATGACCTGTCCTCTTCTTGATTACAAAAAACATTCAGTATTGGTCGAAAAGCCTTGTCTTCAAGGATAAAACGGTACTGCTTGGCATGGCAAAGGATCAAATGTCAGAAACTACTGTTAACTGTCTGTAGGTGTAGTGAGCGTTCCCTTGCTAGGATTTTAAGGCCGTGCAACTAGGGCTGGTCGATTTTGGAAAAAATGAGAATCACGATTTTTTTTGGTCAAGATTGAAATCACGATTCTTCAAACGATTCTTTTTGAGTTGGAAAATAAAATGCATTTATTCGGCATTTCGGCAAAAAAAAAAAACAAACAAAAAAAAAACTCACTGTAACCCCCCAATTTGGGAGAGACCCAGAGGTGAACTGTCCCCCGCGCCCCCCTCCTCTTTCCCTTTCTCACGCACACCTTCTGTGCATGGCACCTTCTCAGAAAGCAGGGGCGCCTGCAGCTGCAGGGGGCGACAATTTGCCAGTTCCCCACACAGATATGACAGATAATAGAAAACCATGTAGTGGCGCAGATGTATTTGTTTATTTATTTATTTTCCAAGTGCTCGTGCCGCCCCCCTTGTGTCATGAAAAAATGCCGCACGGGCGACTTCCCGGTTCGCCCGTGCCTAAAACCGCTACTGGGTGCAGATGTGTTGCCATACAGGAGAACTTGTTTTACCCTTTTTATCGACCAAACGGGACCGCGCTGTTTTCTGAATAAGATGCAGGTCACCACACATACACACACACACAGAGCTCGTGGGGCCGCGATGAATGCTCTGGGGGAGCGACTGAATTGCGCATGCGCGTCTCTTTCAGGAAAAACCTCACAGACAACGGAAAATGGCAAAAGAATCGTTACAACTCGATTTTATTAATTTGGAGATCGTTTGAACCAAGAATCGAAATCGTGATCAAAATTCAATTAATTGCCCAGCCCTACGTGCAACACAACACAAATTTCACCAGGGTTAAAGAAAGCCCTTTTCTAATGTGATTTGATACACCTGAGACCTGAAGGGGCAGACACTCAAAAGCATTCGTTTTCCCGTCTTCAGCGGACATTAGCTCCAAGCTGCCCGGCCTCATTGTCCTGCTCACTGGACCCTCACTGTGTCCAGCGCTCTCTGGGCTGTTGGGGGGATGCTTGAATGCTTTGTAATTGGAACGTCGGAGCTTCCTAAAACAATCGGTCCTTCCCGGGCGGGCGTGCTGGACCACTCATTAGAGAAGGACTGCATTATTAAAGCTTTTATGGTCCATCATTTAGAATTGATTAACCTTTTGCGTGGCGAGGCGCTGGAGGCCCGCAGTGCTGAAAGAACCTTAAAAAAGTGAAGCCCTCCTCTATATTCCTCCCATCTCCACCTGCTGAATGATAATCAGCGTGAACGTAGGCTCGTAGCTAGGGAATCTCGTAGGGGGGAATGAGCAAGCGGTGTGTGAATGCAGATGGTGATCCATCTGATGAGGAATTCACACCTCCCCTAATTATACCAAAGGAAACGTCTGGAGTGAGGCTGGAGCTACTCAAGGTGCCGAGTTTCTCCGTATTGTTCCCGGAAACCTAATTACCTCTCATCTCGGTCTTAAATGAGTTTAAGTAGAGGCTGCAAGTTCATAAGCTTGATTTCTCCAGTTCCGTCCCCGCAGCAGTTGAATGGAAATTTGTCATGTTGAGGTTTTTTTGCCGTCTTCGCCGCGTCCTATGCCTGGAAGTTAAGAGCGTCTCAATCAGCACTCCATTGTGAGTCGACAGTGCTGCAGAGTCAACCTCAGAGGCCCTCAGAGTCTCCGCGTCTTAGCTTTACTCAAGCACACTCGTAAACAAGGCCTTTTGTTCTTCCAGCGCACTCGTGAGCGGGCATTGCTCACAGCATTACCGGTAATATTTATTCAAGTGGGGTGTTCACATCTCTGGGCCAGAAAAATCACGGTGGAGGACGGGCTTACAAGTGGGATTGGACGTTATGGGTTGCGGGAAAGGCGACGGGACCCCGTGTTTGTGTGCGCGCCTGGTGTATACACATTCGGCTTGAGACCGGTGAAATGGGGGTTCAGGCGCAGTCTGCTAGAGGCGTAAGCAATATATTGAGTGATGGGAAGAGCCTGTGGAAATAGATTTTGACTGCTTGTATTAGCCAGCAGCTCAAAGCCTGTTACCATCCGATAGCAACTTGTACAATAGTTGAGCTGTGCTCAGAAGTGTTCACAGGCTTCGTGAGTCAGAGCAGCGAGCAGGGGGTGTGACTTGATGCCTGATGCATTATTTAGACTGTGCTGAGTTAGACTGGAAATGCCACAGAACTGCAGAAAAATGCCACAGCCGTCATACAACATCATGCGATAAGTCTTGTTTTAAGCCTGTTGCAGACGTGGAGCACATATGCTACGCTGTACACTGTTGTTATCCAAGGGATACCTTAGCATTTTAAGCCAGGGGTCGCGTTAACTGAATATTTTCTGTCATTGACCGTTTTTTTTAAAACTGTGACGTAAAAATCTAAAGGCCATCCGTCATTTTGACAGATTGCAATTCACACCCCTGACCACTTGGTGGCGATTGAGCGTATTGATTGGCTCTTGTCTTTCATCGCGGAGTTTTGTCGATTCACGACTAATGCACACGTCAGAGCTAACCATAGACATATTTACAACATACTGTATATATCTATATATGTCTATGTCTATGCGGCTAACGGCTAGCAAAATTTAATTTGCGTACCACCGAAGCACTTCAACCCTACGGTACCGTCTAAGAGCTGTTTACGCTAGCAGTCCCGTTCCGAGTACAGACAAGACGTGTCGGCAGCCCAAACTTTTTTTTTTTTACCATTTAAAGTCAATACTGTTCTGAAAAAGTACTTAAAGTTAATGAAACTTTAATGAAAATGAAATTCTACTGAATATGTCATTATTATCATTTTAAAAAATTGAACTGACGGGTAAAAATAGATTATGACGGGATTTTTATGACCCTGTCCGTCAAAATGACAGACAACGAAAACGTCTCTGTTTTAAGCAATGTCTCATTGATTATTTTAAGATGACTTCCTGAATACTAGTCCAACTAAAAATCCCATTTGAAGTATCCTGGGGCTTCTTAGCAAACCGAGACCTTTCTTTTGGTCTGTCACCAGCCCAAATAAACTGTCTATATATAAAATGAATGTGTAAAAGAATCTTAATAATCCATGTGAAGAACGCCATGGTCATTATTCCAAAACACTCGATAAGACTAAGTCATAATATCTTAGAACAGACATATCTCCCTACGTCTCCCTTTTTGATTTATAGTTTTGCAAATGTTCTCACTTTCTTGCATATCAGAGGCCGAATTATCCTCTGCGTGTATTTTTAGTCCTTCTTCATTTGTTGTGCAACGCTGCGTGCATGCGGGATGATGTTATAGTCCCCCCTCAAGTACAAACCTAGTTAAACATGCAGAGGGAACAATAGGCTATTCCCTTTAGTACGATCTCTCGGAGCAAAAGGAGAAAAAAAAAAAGAAAGAAAGGAAAAGCAAAGGCACACAAGAATGTAAGCCAAAGCATTTTCACTTTGATCTGAAAAGCCTCTGCGCCTTCGCATTGCACGAGAACCACATATTCCCGTTTCGGGCAAAGCCTGATCCGCTGTCCCGCAGCGGTTTAATATCTGCAATCATTGACTGCTACAAGAGAGCAGTGATCTTTAACATATTAAATGTTCGTGGGGTCAAACTGATATCCGGTTACTCCGTGGTAACCTATACGTACCACTTTATCGACACCCCATCATCACTAAATGGATATTTTTCGTTGCGTTTGTGAAAGTAACACTTGGGGAACAATAGGGCCATTGATTAACTCCTTTTTGTGTTCTAATCTGCCATGGTGGCCTTAAACAGAAGGATTGATTGATTCTGAGGAGTCCCCACTGACCAGTGCCAGCCAGTGTAATTTTCTAGTTAAGCGGATCCTCCTTTGTAGCATTTGTCCCCGGTTTTACGTTACCTGGGAGCCCATTCTCTTTTTACCCCCATCCCCGCGCAACCCCACATGCTTGCGGTAATTTGATGAGAGCTGGGCAAAGCAGTGAGATTCAACAGCTGCAATAAAACTGCGGTGGTCTCAGAGCAGCAGCTCGGAGCACTTAACCTGTAGCTTTTCTGTAAATGCCTCCTGATTTGTCTGTCACCCAATCCGTCAGCAATGAATAATTTTCATGGAAGGTGCACTTTAATTACTTTCCCATTTAAATGGCATTATCGTGGCCTATCTTGGTAATTAATCTCACCAAGTATCCTGTTTCAGCCTTTTATTGCCGGCAGACGAGCTCCCTAAATCCCCCCGAATCTGCTGTGCTTGAATGAGCCCTCCCTTCACAGAAGCTGGCGTTGCCTCTTTCCCCTCCGCTTGGTCCCCGCCGCAGCCAACGGACGGCCCTTTCTCTCTGCGCAGGCAGCCTGTCGGAGCGACCGGCTGCTTCACCGCCTCGGAAAGGACACAGGCAGACACATCCATGCGGGGCGGTGGGCAAGAATAGGCCTTATCCCGTACATGTTTAGAGGGCTGACACAATAGCGTGAGATCTTTTGTGTAGATATTCAGCATCTGAATTTTTTTCATCTCTCACTAGGCGCTGGCTAATATATTTTTTCTTTCTTTATCACACGCACACTTTTGATTCGGTTTCACACGCTCTGCCGCCTGAAATACTCTTAAAGGGGAACTACTGTTTTTTTATAACCTGGACCTTATTTCTGGCATAAAATATGATAGTTTACTCACCCATATAACTTTTGTGTAATTTGTAGTCGTTCGGGAGATATTTAGATCTGTGTATATCCATATAGTGGGAGTGAGTGGGGCACCGAAACGCAGCCTCTAAATGACACATTATCTGCTCGCTGATTTGATGATGATAACAGCTAACTCCGGACTCAACGGGGAATAGCACTAGTGTATCAGAACAAAATATTGGCGAAATGAACGAGTTTGGCGGCAGATAATGCGTTATTTAGAGGCTGCGTTTCGGTGCCCCACTCACTCCCACTATATGGATATGCGCGGATCTAAATATCTCCAGAACGACTACAGATTACACAAAAGTTATATGGGTGAGTAAACTATCATATTTTATGCCAGAAATAAGATCCAGGTTGTAAAAAAACAGTAGTTCCCCTTTAATAGCACCAATAACTGATGTTATCCTGTGTTTGCAAACTGTTTTTGGACATTACATTTCATTTTTTCAGACTGTATCTCTAGGACTATTATTTTTTTTTATTATTCTATAAAAGTAAAGACCAGACTTTTGCTTTATTTTGCCCTGAGAATTTACCGATTACACTTACCTTTGCATTGGATGCCTTTCTGCAATGTTGAACAATTTTATTTAGCCCTTTGAATGTGACCTGGATTGTGTTTGCTGGGAAGGCCATACTTATACGCTTGTTTTTTCCCTTCCTTTCTGCCTGCGATGCGATAACTAAATATTACAGAGGACTAGGCAGAAAGAGGGAGTCGGCATCCAGTCGAGGGCTAAAGGAAAACCAAGATATCATAAAATCCTAAAAAAAAAAAAGACGTGCTCACAGAGAAATATCCTCATTTCTTTGCTCCTTCCTTTGTTGCTCGAATAACAGGTGGTCCTAGTGGCTGTATGACCAACATATTGATTTGTACAAAGGAGGGCGAGAAGAATGAGCTACAACTGAAGTAAAACATCTATTAGATCCATGTTTGTTTTCCTCACGATCTCCCTCCTCCGTGGGTACAGCTCTAATAGTAGTGCGTGTCGCGGCAGCAGCTGTTTATTAATGTTTTAGTTTTTCCTTGAAACATTCTAATTTTCTGTGGATTACCTTTGTTTGTTTCCACCGAAACCCCATCCTCTGCTCTGTGTTTTTGGAAGCAACGTTATTAATTTGGAACGTTTGCAGAGAGCGAGAGAGAGAGAGAGAAAGAGAGATATATTATTTCAAATTCAGAGAGATGTCTGAAAAGTTGCAGCACGCCGGTGTTTGGGGCTCAGCTGGGGAATATGTGGAAGGTTGAAAAGGGAGCGCTGATTCACATTCAGCCTCATCCTATAGGCTGTCTTCCCACCCCCTCCCCACCGCCAGCCCCCACCACCCCGAGCGCACGCAGACACAGTTTTAATTATTCAGGCCTCTGCAAGGCAGCAGAAAGAGATTGAGGCAATGTTTGTTTTTTTGGCAGTCAATCTGCTGTTTACCTGCCACACAGCGGCCCAGATTTTCAGTCAGACCCTCACCTTTCTGGAATCACTTCTTTTTCACAGATGTCAGCTGCTCTCATTTATCAGCCGGGACATTTGACAACAGTTTTTTATTTTTTTCCCCCCAGAACTTGGCCACTAAATAAGTTTCCCAGAGAAGTGTTGCACTTATCAACATTTTTGGGGGAAATTGCATTTTTCTCTCTCTCTCTCTCTCTCTCTCTCTGTGTGTGTATTTTACAATATCTTTAAGCCCACTGCAAATAAATAAAGACTTCTCTGCAGGCCCGAAAGCAGGAAGCAGAGAGTGTTTGACGAGACTCCGCTGCATGTTTACATGCTGGCGACAGGCTGGCCGAGCGCTTCGATTGACAGGCAGCCGAGTTAAAGGCTGTCGCGGAGCAGTCTGTCGAAGCGTCTTTAAGCAAGACATGGAGCTGTTAATCTGCTCCGTCGCTGTGGGTAAAGCGAGCCAAAACGCCTTTTAATATGCAAAATTCTCAAAGTGTCGATTATTGCGATCCCTCTATCTATCGGCAGATCTGTCTTCGCTAAGAAAAATAAACTTCTTGGAGCAAACACAAGGATTTCTTTCAGAATGCCTAAGCTGAGTGTTCTCTGTCTGTTTCGGGTTCCTTCCAAATTATGGTAAAATGCTACTTCACCTTTACTATGTTGGGATGGCGGCTGACATGTAAACTTGAAAAGTCTCTAAAAATCTTGGAGCGGAATTTTCCACCCGCACAAGCAGAAGGCGCTAGCTCCTCCGCTCCCGCCACGCCCCCCCCCCCCCCCCCCCCCAACCGCAGGGTGACAGATTACGAAGAGAGAGTAGTCGCTCAGTGAAATTACAGACCTGAGGGGCAGTTGATGAGAAATGTCACTGTCGACGAAAATGGAACTCTAATATATTCCGTCTCAGGTTTTGCTGGACACTTATTAATGTCTCTTACTGAGTGCCACTAATTAAGGTAGTCAGTCTGGCGCGGCAGATGAAGCGTGGGACAAATAACGGTGTGACCTGAGAACAAAAGAGCTGCGATGAGAATGTACATATTTAGCAGCGCTATGTAGCACCCAGGCATTCAGTGTTCAGGCAAGGATGTTTGTGCCTATTTTTTCACTGCTTGTGAGAATGTTTTCTGTGTTATTTTTTTAATTATTATTTTTATAATTGTTTTTTAATTTTTATTAGTGACTGCAGTGACTACTAGTTTACTAATGTTTGCTATCTTCATAAGCTTTGTCAGTGAACTGATCTTTGCTAACACTAGTCCAGTCCAAAGTTGTTAGGTTGTGTTGCAATTAATATGCAATTGTATGCAATTAATCAAAACAACTAATTAGGCCATTTCACAATTAGAAAATGTATTAAATGACTGCTAATTTATTAATTACGGTTGTCAAAGTTAACACGTTAAATTCCTTTCAATTATCTTTTTACTTTGGGAAGTAAGGAAGTGCTCGGTGCAGCGGGAACTCTGCGGAAAGCAAGCGGAGTCTGAAGTGCAGAGGGCAGTAATGTAGCTTTGTAGTGTGTCAAAACTGCCAAAGGTCCCTAAAATAAGCAGAAGAAGAAAGCAAACAGAAACAAACAAGCAGAAGTGACATGAAAAGACACTTTTTATTTGGTTGTTTTGTTTTTGAATGGCAAGTTCGGCTTCAAAGCCCTGCCAGGCGCTTGTCTCGGCAAGACCAGAGTTATCTGCATTTACTGTTGATGTGAGCTGAATTATGAACTGAGCACGGAGGTGAGATGTTGATAAGAGTATTACAAACCGGAAAAATACCAATTCCAGGTAAAATTTAAAGTATGTTTAATTTGAGTTAACTGTGAATTAATAGTATGATTAATTGCAAAACTGATTAATCGCAAAACTAGGATTAATCGCAAAAATATGATTAATCGTAATTAAATATTTTAACTATTTAATTATTTAAGTAAAGTCTCACAGACGCCTGTGAAGGTTCTCAGTCATCCAGGTTATGGTATATCCAAAAAAGTATCTCAGATGTGTGTGTTTGTTGCTTTCTTTCAGTTTTATATCATTGCGAAAGGGGAATATTTTTGGTATTCCCACTCTGAGCTGCAAACTCTTTCACTTTAGGTTGAGTAAACTTCTGACTGACGCTTTAAACTAAAGGCCCAAATCAGGAAAATAAGAATTATTATTTTTTTGCTGTGGTAAAGCCATAAATCACACGGACATAAAGTCAAAGAAGAAGAAAAGAATTTCTTACTGAAAAGTAACTTCAGTCCCATATTTAAATGTCTTTTTTTTTCAAGCACTGACCAGTCAGTAAAGGCAGCTGGCTTCGGCTGCGGAATGCAGCAGCCCTCCGTTTACTGCCCACGGGTGACTGTAAGGCCTCAGTAAACACCCGAATACTTTCTTTCCTCGCCTGCCTCTCTCCCCTAGCCTTCTTGCACTCCGTTTCTCTCATATACATTCATGCAAACGCGCGCACACATGCCGCACACACCCGGTCGGCATGCACCTGTGACTCCCCGAGCTCTCCCTTTATATGGAACACATGCTCGGGAATGTCACGGCCCTGGCTGCAAATGGCTTCGGCACTTCGCAATAGAGCCATTCGAGTGTTTCATTTCCTGCCGAAGGAGTTAAAAGGGCTTCCGAGGGTAATAAAAGCCGAGCAGGGTTTCATGCCGTAGGTGCCCAATAGCAGAGAATTCCCCCTACTGGACAACAACACACACACACAAAGATGCACAGCAGCAATGCGCAGTCAATAGCAAAACTTTGATCGTTGTGTCCTGTTGGTAGTGGTATTTTATTTATTTATTTTTCGTGTAGCCTGCAGCCCAAACAGTGTTAGTACGTTAGCCTGAGAGCATATTTCATCTATCACGTACAGGAGAATAACAATATGGGCCTGAGCCTCCGTCTGCTAGACTGCTGCAGGTTTAACTAGCAGCTATAACTGTTTGTCATGCCTCTGACCTAAAGAAGACGTAAGATTTAAAGCTGTCAGACCTGTGTAATACCTGCTAAAGAGCCTGTTTTTTTTTTTGTTTTTTTTTGGTTTGCCAGACACTAAAACAAAGCTGGCACGCGCTGACATCACATTTGTCTGGTAGCCAGAAACATCTTTGTCTGGTAAACATGGAAATAGGCAGCTTGCCACGCTTTCAGCAAGGTTTTGATATATGTTGGTTGTTTTTTGTTTTTTTTGCTTGTCGCGTCCAAAACACATTTTGCAGCTTTAAAATGACCATGTTTATGTCAGAAGATTATTCATTAAAGATATTCTTTTTGGTATTGCCTGAGAGAACTGGGGGAAAGAGTGAGATGTGCAGCATCCGAATGAAGGCACCTCAGTTTGTATTGTCATTAGAGGAACACATTTCCACAATAATTAGAAATTAACCAAATTACCACAAGTTTTGGAACTTTAAAATCAAAAAATGTAAATCAAATCAAAACTGAAATCATATAGGCAAAGGGTTAGGGTTACAAAAAATGCCTTTTTAGAGGAGCAAGCTTTATTTTTTGAACTTCTAGTCAATAGATTTTTTTCTCTTTTTTAAAATATTTTTGATTTGGGGGTAGGAAAAGGGCTAAGTTTATCCCAACTTTTGCAAATACACTTACCTTTGCATTGGACGCCTTTCTGCGATGTTTACATATTTTATTTAGCCCTTTGAATGTGACCTGTATTATGTTTGCTAGAAAGCCCATACATTATACGCTTGTTTTTCCTTCCTTTCCGCGAAATGGTTTATGCCTGTGGAACTGGCAGAGGTGCGCGTTGTGTAACGCGGCCGTGCGTCGCCGTCGCAGGGTTGTGTGGGGATTTCTTTTTGGGTTCTGTGAGCACTGCTCACTGGTGCTTTGTGAGATGAAAAAGAAACGGGGGAGATTGACAGCTCTGCTTTTTTTTCCGTCTTTCATTGTCTCATCAGCATACTGTCTCCTGCAGTGAGGAAAACTAATTATGTCTTCAACCCCCTGCTTCACCCCCCTCCCCTTTTATTCAGATCATCACACTTGGAAATCATAATGAGTTTGTGGCAGACCACTTTGGCTTTGGAGAAAGGAAGGGGTGGTGGTGGTGGTGGTGGGGCGAGGGGGTGGATTTGAAAAGTCCATTTGCTTTCACTCAAACAGGCCGCTGGCAATTACGGGCAACCTTTTGACCCCTGAAAGCTGTCGCCTCGAATTCTTTCAGGGTCTCACCAAAACTTAGTTTAGCCCTGCACACCTGCTAGCTACCTCATCTGCACTTCCACTGCTTTAGAACCCGAGGTGCACCAAAACCTTTGCGCTATCAAAGCAGAGGGAGCGCGCGGCAGCCATCTGGTAGGCTGCTTTTAATTATTTGGTATAAAACAACGGTAAAAAGATCACAGCAGCTGAGGATCTGAAAGGACGCTGGTATCGGCTGCGCGGCAGATGGGCTACACATCTGGGCCAGATCAAGTTAGTGGGGGCAAAAAGGATGCGGTGACAAGGTAACACCGCCAAGGACTCCCAGTCCCTTTGTCTTGGGTGCTCTCCTTCACCCGATGCTGTTTCCACCGCATCCTAAGACGCCTGGGACAAAGCCTTGGTATGAACCATTTGGGTCGGGCTGAAGCTCTGTAAGTCTCCCCGTGAGAAATTAATTGCCCATTTAACCTTGTTATTTCAGAGATTGTTGACAAAATGCAAAGGGAGCAACACATTTTAGCTGTGAAACTATTCATAGGCAGGTGGTTGTGACATTTAAGATATTTGCTTATACTACTCTACTTGGAGAGAAGAATAACCTTTAGACACTTTTCCAGGGTTACATATCTCCTGGTCGTAATGTTAGGACTCATTATGTTACTTTAGGCCATTTCTCTTTCTTTAACCTACTGTTCTTTTACTTAAACGACATTTTGCGTCTTCCTACCTTAGCATCTCAAGTGATTTTCCAGTGCTGTTTAACGATGTATTAAAGAGGAACTACTGTTTTTTACATCCTGAACCTTATTTCTGGCATAAAATACAATCGCTTACTCACCCATACTACTTTGGTGTCATTTGAAGTCGTTAGGAAGATCCAGCAGAGCGCTGTGTATATCCACATAATGGGAGGGACTGGAGCACCTAAACGCAGCCTCTAAATAACGCATTATCTGCCGCCATACACGTTCATTTCACCAATATTTTGTTATGATACGCTAGTGCTATTCCCAGTTGAGTCCGGAGTTACCTGTTATCATCATCCGGGGTCTGTAGATTGACCTGCCAACCTCTGACCTGGATGATGTCATCTTTGAGTGTCGCGCATACCTGCGACAGACGGCTTGTTTACCTGTAATTTGCTACTTCTAGTTTTTTTCTGAATATTTTTCCGATTCTGAGGTTGTGGACGACGACTTTGTTTATGATGGATGTCCTTAGCGTTTTGAGCCAGAGTATATGGATGAGGAGCTCGTTGAAAGGAGGATGCGGAGGCAGAGAGAGGAACAGCTGGCCAAAGAACAACAAACCGCTGGTGAAATATTGGTGAAATGAACGAGTTTCGTGGCAGATAATGCGTTATTTAGAGGCTGCGTTTCGGTGCCCCATTCACTCCCACTATATGGATATACGCGGATCTAAATATCTTCCGAACGACTCCAAATGACACCAAAGTTATATGGGTGAGTAAATGATCGTATTTTATGCCAGAAATAAGGTCCAGGTTGTAAAAAACAGTAATTTCTCTTTAAATCAATTTCTGGTGGAGAAATTGATGCTTCTGCTCTTCTTTACTGTTCTTTGACGATGAGTTGAAATAAAAAGTCGTTCTCTTTTTTTCCCACAGCCATCTTCGTGATTCGGATTTAAGTTTTTGATTGCCGAAACATTCTCTTTTACATTTGTCACGGTGTGATTACCTTTAAGGATAAGGGGAAAAAAATATGTATGTTTAATATCAGAGCAGCAGTGCCAGTTTTTAAAAGTACATTACACCTTTAGTGAAAATGTATTTTGGAGTAGAAGGGCATTAGAATCAGTTCAGCTGTTCAGTGCAGGACATTCGGTGGCAGACTTTCCCCGGTTCGCCACACTCTATGGAGTAAATAATTACACTCAAGTTTGCCCAATACACTCTAATTGGGTCAATGTGTTAGCACTTGTGGAGCGTGCTAGAGCTGCAGTGATTAGTTAATGTACTAATTAGTCAATCGACAGGAAATAAGTGGACAGTAAATTGGATAATCAATTAACTGTCATTAAGTCGATTTGCGTAGTAAAATGCCAAATATTCGTTGGTTTCGGCCGCTCACATGTAAAGATTTGTCGTTTTTCTTTGCTTTATTTGTGGGCACAGGACGTTTAACGATAATAGAAATAATTATTAACTGCTGTCCTGGGACGTGCAGTACATCTCAAAGCTTTGGCATTGGAACGCTTGTTGCCTGTTGCTTATATATAATGACTGGAGAATCTAGTTAAACTGCAAACTGTCATATAAGTGTCAAGCAACGTCCAAAAGCTTAAATTACAGAAACTGAGTCCCTTTATAAGGTTCTTTTGTATGGGAATCAACACAGAAAATTGCTGCTTGTGTCCAGGAATTACTCTCAGTGGATGAAGTGTGAATCCTTTCTACCACTACGCCATTTATGTTTGCAGTATCGCAGTCTGTTCACCATTTACGCTGCCATTACTCTCACTGGAACCGAGCAGTCACTTTCCCTTTCATGCCGTCAAGCAGTGAGATGGGGAACAGCTATTCTTCTCCGAGCGCTGTGTGCTGAAATGTATTCTCAGAAGAAAGATTACATCTAAATGAAAGTTGGAAGAGCCTGGATCCTCAGAGACAGAGCTAATTAAATTTGTAAATTCCTCCCAAATCATCTCGCTATCACACTGGTGCTCACCATCGGATGCTGCCAAAAAAAAAAAACTATGTCACAATGTGTTAAGACCAGCGCACTTTGGCTGCAGACGTTAGGGTGAGAGATGAGGAGTTGAAGGCCTGCAGAGACCTCTGTGTTTTCAGCAGGTTCAGCTTTTGTAAAAACACTCCTCCTCTGCTGCTCAGTGACATAGATAATCACTTTTTAATGTCAAGATGTTATTTGATTTTGTCTGCAATCTAAATTACTTGTGAGAATCAGTGACTTCATGCACTGGCTGGATGTACTGTATTTCAGTTTTTGTGTGTTTGATACAATCCTTTGCATTCTGGCTGAAATTAAACTGCAGCAGCTGACAGCATTTGGAGACAAGTGCATACCATGAAGTCAAGACCCCCACGTACTAAAATGTGCGTGCATGGCGTGCTGCAGGAGGGCAGGAATTCTCCCCCAGACTGCCAACACTGTTATTGTTAGTTTGTCACCTCCGGCTAACTGAAGGTAGCTCACTTTAAATTGTGTGAACATGTTTGACATTTACATTAGAATAACTCACTAACTCCCCAATTAACTGGTGACAAAGTGGATCGGAGCTCCGCTAAGTAAACACACCGGACGTCTGACACAAAGAGGCAAAAGCTGCTGTCTCTCATTGTCCCGGAGGTAATTGGGATGGTGTCTGGGAGAAGCTCGGCACCCTGAAAAGCAAAACCCTTGCCCTCCCACTAAGTCTTAAGCCTCGTCTCCCTTGCTGCCTATCAAACAGAAATCACCAATTACAGTAATGGCAAATCCTGGAGCCAATACACAAAGGCTGACAATGATGTGACACCTTGCCAGCCTTAATCAGGACGTCGGGCTTCATCTCTCAATTTGCGAGGCCGCTGTCACTCTCTCTCTCTCATTGGTTCGCAACTTTAAGCTGCTTTGGCCCAATTTCACAAAGTACTGTTATACTGTGTGGATTTTATAATGTATCCACAAAGCCACTAACTTACATAAAAACAAAAAAATAAAATTCTTACCCTTCCAAAAACTTGCTTTTCAACTTTTGCCGTTTCACATTTATGTAGCAGCTATTATTTTGTGGCTTTATATTAAGGTGAAACTATTTTGGGAAAGTTACATTAGGTTGAAACGTAACTACGCGCCCGCAAGAGCTGTGATTGGTCATCTCTGCAATTTTGGAATTGATTGTTTTTGAGTCAATAAAGATGGAACACATCGAGGAACAGTTAACTGAGGAGGTTTCGGAAGTACAACTCGACTTTGGCAAAATGTCGTTAAAAATTTTCCGAAATTTTGCCGAAGTCGAGTTGTACTGTTTGTTGTTTTTGGATCAATAAAGATGTAACGCATCGAAGAACAGTTAACTGAGGAGGTTTCGGAAGTACAACTCGACTTTGGCAAAATTTAGCCAAAAATTTGCCAAAAAAATTTGGCAAAATCTTGCCAAAATCTTGCCAAAATTTTACCAAAATTTTAGATGTAAGTTTCAGTCGCCATTGTTGAGAGTGAAGCAGGAAGTAGAAACAAAAATTAACCCGACTGGCAAAAAAGACACAGCGCTGACTAGCGTAGCCAGACTGACTAGCGCACAAGTATAAATTCACTCATAAACGGCGCGTACCGCCATTAGCTACGCAAGTAGATTACGGTGTCTAAGTCCCGCGGAGGTGTAAACCACACTTTTAGAGTGGCTTCTCAGGGTTTCTGCCTCTCGACTGTGAATTATTTCAGACGTTGTTTTCAAAAACTCTCTTCTTCGCACCAGCACGGCGTTGCTCACATTGGTAAGAGCGAATTCCTGCAAAACAGTTGAGATATTCACCAACAGCAAACTGTTTTGACATCTGAACTTTGAAGAAACAGGAGAGCAGAACAGAGAGCTTTAAAGTTCAAATCAGAGGATGTGGTTTTAGCTGTCAGCTGTCACTCATGATAGTGTGCTCCCAGCTAACTAGCTTGTTTGCATTTAGCGCGTTAGCTACAGGAGTGCATCTGTCAGCCCAGCAAGAAGCAACAAGGTTTTTGTTGTCTTTCTTCCCCATAGGTTTCCTGCCCAAAACATGCCGAACGTTGTAAGTTGTCATCATTTCAATCAGCTATTACATGCTCAAAGAAAAGGTGCATGGTTGTGAATCAGACCAGGAAGTGGCTAGGTTCATTATGGACATATTCCAGTGTGACGCAAAGCAGCATTGTGGTTTGATAGCTAGTCCTAATTTATAGTAATAGAGTTCTTTCATTGTGTATTAACGCAGACTGACATAAATCCTAAACCTACTTCCGTGACATCAGCAGGGGATGACACGGAAGTATGATGCATAACTTCTGCTACAAGGCCAAACTCAGGCTGACATACTGACAAAGCAGCATACTGCATGACACCGTGTGTGTTTGTGTTCCACACTGCTGGTGGTCCTCTTCTAGTTGGGGAATCTGCATCACAAACAGACAGCCCTCGCCCCCTGCCGCTGCTGCTTTCTGAGCCTGGAACCGCATTAGCGCGGACGTAGCCTGAATCCACACGGCCCTGTTAGGCTGCGGATCAGAGCGGCCGTCTGCGCAGATATGAATGGTCCCACCGAACTATTCCGGAGTTTAATAGCGAAGGATTAAGGCAATTCAGACAGATTTACAAAAGACAAGCTGGAGCAGCTTTTTTAATTGTTCCTGCGTGACTAATAGTTGTGTTGGGGCGGGCGTTTTAGGAGACAACACAATGTGTTCAAGGCATCGGCTGCTGATTATTCCCATGTGGAGGCTGAGAATTTATTTGACCAGAGCACGGTATTTGCAGTGGATCTAGATTAAGAAATGGATTTTTTTATTTCTGCTTTGACGGCTTCTCTTTGTGCCGTACCTGCTCCTTTTTCCCCGACCTTAAAGAAAATAGAAATATGATTCCCGGCACAAAATAAAAAAGCAGTTAAGCACAGATTGAGTTTTTTTCTTTTCGTCTGGCCAATCTCCAAACTTTAATCAGTCCTCCGACTTCAAGGAGGCACAATGCTTTCCACAGGCTCCTTTCTTACCGAGCAGCCGGAGCGATTCATCTGCTCGGCCCGCGGTTTTTATGCGACCCCTTCCCCCCGCTTCCGTCGTTATAAGCGGGGCCCTTATAAGCGACGCCGCGAAAGCCATGAAACAGCCAAAATGAGAAAACATTACAGCTAATAGAGCTGTTAGAAAAACTACCCCGCTGGATTGCTTAATGCCACGAGGTGCCACCTCGGGTGCGGCGGGCGTATTATGTTTCTCACGGTGGCGTTTTAAAGTCTCGCTCAGTGTAACCGTTATTTCCTCCGCAGCCTTCACTGATGATCTCTGACATCTCATTAGAGAGTCTCCTATTCATATTACCCTCGCTAAAAAAGATCATTGCTGGATATCGTGAGGCAAATTCCCGGCCAAAGACGAAAAAGTGTTATTATCATGTCTGATATATAGTTGGCAGCTAAACAGGGACGCGTTGCTCGAAGGAGAAACTATGAGATTGTTTCCCAAGATAAATTTTCAAGGCTAATTATCTTGCAATAATGACATCATTATAATGATAGCGAGCCGAGGCTCACGCAGTTGAAGAAAGAAGCTCTTGTCTTAGCCCTCCCTCGCGCCGCCACGCACAAACAGTTTTGTTCTGAAAAGTTTCAAGTGCCTCTATTCGAAACGAACACTTCTGCTGAACTTTATAAATCAAAGCAAAACAGACCGGAGACTTGATCCAGGCAGATTATACAATCCAAGACGTCACCGGAGGAATTCGATGAAAAGAAATATTCAAATAGATTTGTTTTTCAATATTCGGTTCGCCTCAACTTGGCTCCAGCAAGTAAGCAAGTAAGTTCCCCAGACTTTTGACAGCCCGCCGAGAGCCCGGCGTGAACTTGTTGTTTTTCAGCTGTGGGTTTTTTTTCGCGCACAGGTGGAAAGCGCGCAGCAGCGAGGGGAAGAGTCGAGCCGAGAGAAAGCGAAAGTCACGACCCTGACTGAAATAGGCTCGTGTGTGAAGGATTCCTGTCTGTGGCAGGAGAAGCCGGCACCTGTTTTTTTTTTGTTGGTTTGTACCTATGGACATTTTACCATTTCTGCTGGGACAAGAGAATTGAGGCTTGGGTGAAAAATGTTCCTGGGACTCTGCAAAGATTTGACCCCCAGAAACATAGTATGTGTATTTAGAAGCATGCACCACGTCCAGCAGCTGCAGACAATAGGTTGATTTATGCTGTGGGACAATACACATACTATATATAGAGACCTATATCTTGTATTGTTTTATTGCAGCAAAGGTTTCTATGTGGTGAAGATAGGCAGTTTCTCATTTGATTTAAAGCCGGTGTACTACTATATCAGAATATATGCTCATTAGGAGATGAAATGACTTTAAAACAGACGGCCAGAAGGGTCATGCAGAGAAAAGCGTCACACCCTCATATTTTCTTGAAGAAAAATTATTTGATTATCGGACAATTGCCTGCCAATCATTTTGGACACGTTACCTTAGGCTCTGGAAATGTACAGTATAATCAATAGATTGAATAAAGCTGTACATTTACACTGGCCATGAAAGAAGATTTTTTTAGTCATTATTTAAGTTGAATCCAGAATGTTCAACTTATTTAACAGCCTTGGTAAATTTATAGTGCTTTCCCTAGCTGTTGGCTATTGGTATGCTTTACAGGCACGTTATCACATTTACCCGGTTGTTCACAAAAAGCTCACATTGGCTCACATTGAGCAACTTTGGTTCATTAATGGTTGTCTTGCTTAGGGACACCTAGGCATATGGTCCATGTGGACAGCCCACTCTGAGCAACAGGCACCCCCATACTTTCATGCATAATATACCAAAAAAAATATCTATATTGAGATATTTAACCCCTTAATGCCTGAATTGATTTTTCAGTTATATAAAGAAATTAATTATTTGTGTTTTTGCTTACCACTGTGACCGGTCCTAGTGCTTGCTAAAGGTTCCTAGGAATTTTTTTAATGTGCACAAACCGACATTGGAGTATTACATGTGTTATTTCGGCTGCAGTCTGAGCGGAAACAGTGCGTCGCGAATTTGCGACACTAGGCGTTAAGGGGTTAAGACAGGACAACAAGATAAGTTAATGATAAAGATAACAGTACCCTGTGAAATAAAGATACAAAAACTCACTTGGGGACTTTGGGGCTCATTGTTGCCCACGTTACCCAGTTAATCAATCCAGTTCCATGCGTCGCTGGGGGGGGGGGGGGGGGGTTATCCCAGCTGTCATTGGGTAAGAGGGGTTAGGGTTAGGGTTGGGGTTACACCCTGGACAGGTCACCAGTCTATCACAAGGCTATCACAGAGAGACAGACAACCATTGACACTCACACCTACGGCCAATTTAGAATCACCAATGAACCTAATGAGCATGTCTTTGGACGGTGGGAGGAAGCAGGAGTACCTGGAGAGAACCCACATGGACCCTAGAACCTTCTTGCTGTGAGGCACCAGTGCTAACCACACCACTGTGCCACCCCAGTTAATCAATAAATCAATCAATCATCTCATATTGGGTTCATGGGGGACAAAGGACACAGTGGCCGAGCCTTTGTAGGGCAGAGCGAGGGAACCTGGGGGCCCTTTCTGTGCCCAGCTCAGACCTGAGCAACCTGAGAGCTGGCTTTGTCTCTGCAGAGCGGCCGATCACTCAGCGCAGCTTCGGATGAGAACCACTGTTCGGAGAGGTAGAGGGCAGATCGTGCTGTCCCCAGTCTGGGAACAATCAGCTCTTGTTGGACTTAGCACAGCAAGCAGCTTTTACACGACACTTGATAATAAATCACAGTTATGAATTTGATCTAAGCAGATTTTTACGCGGGGTGAGTCGTGCAAAACCTAAATAGTTCGAAACTCATGTTTTTTATTATTCTACAACAGTCACACCGTCTCTGCTTGTCTCTCTCTGCGCTTAGTAGTCATTAATCATAATCAGTTGGCTGCTGTCTCCAAAACTTAACAGAACATAAGAAGGAATAGCTGCGACCCAGGGGTTCAGTCACTTAAAGGATCAACCGCTTCTATGCAGTGATACACACGAGCCTTCATCCCCTGTAAAATACTTTTCCAGGACAAATATGCCCGGAGTGTGTTTTTGTCGAGCGCGGAGCGACACACCCAGTCGTGACCATTCATGCGTAGACGTCTGGTGACTTAGCAGTCTGTCATTTTCTTTTTGTCTGCGCATAAAGAAGACATCAAGTGAGCTCATAGCAGACGGGTGAGTGATAGAAGAGCTCGCTGCCGATGACAGACGTAAAAAAGCCGATCCCTGAAACCGCAGTCAGCTGATAAGTGGGGTTTTTTTTTGTGCAATCTTTTTCCCACATGTTGTCTGGCTGGAGGCCCGTCTGAAGTGCCTGGCCCGGGGGTTACTCATCACGAGCACAGCTGCCGGCATCGACCTGCTCCCTTGATTACAGGGCTGCCGCTGAGTCGGCTGGGCGTTTTCAGCCCTGTCCCTTATCACCAGGTGCATTTGCCCCGGCTATACGCGGCACTCGATTTTCCGCAGATGCACTCGCTCGCGCTCAAACTTCCGCGTAAGGTCGTCATCGCCATGCGGCTTCTGTTTTCCGGTGTTACGGAATTAGGTGTTGCTAGGTGGAGCTTTGAGGCCGGCTCAGTGTGGAATCAGGGAGGGATTTATATTAAAAAAAAAAAAGAGAGAAAAAGGGAAAGTCAGTGCATGTACCTCACAGCTACTAGCGTGAAAGTGACCTAAGCATTAATACCTTTCAGCGTGAGGTATTTTTAAAATGGAGACATCAGAAGGGCGTCAAGAGCTTCATTACAGAGGTCACCTGTACCTCTGTATGGGGGCTGCAGCTAATGGCTATTTTCTTCGCAGACTGATGTAATAGTTGTCTTCTTAACTGCGTGAATAATAAAATAGCAGCAGCATCCCAGGGCTCAGGTTGCCATATTGCTTATTTTATTTGAACGTAATGAATAGAGCTAATAGAGCTTTAGTCAAAAGAGGACTCAAGAACACGCAAATATATGCACTCACAAAGCTGGAATCGGTTGTTTGCATATGTTTGATCTGTCTTTCCATCGACAGGGCGCTCTTATACCTCACCCGGGTTGAACAAACCCAATGCAGTGGCTCGGGTATGCAAGCTACCCCCTCTTTCTCACCCGTAACTTCCTGTTTCTCTCTAATTATCTATCCAATAAAAACACCCAAAATAAAACTGGACATTTGGTTTGTGAATGTTATGGAGCCTTGGTTGCATTGTTTCAAATGATAGAAATATTCAACATGCCTTGATGATAATGTTGTTCTCCTTCCCTATTTTATTTTGAAATCCGCCTTCCCTGTGTGTCCTGGTTTCTTTTACTTCCTGCTTTGTGTTTTTCTTGCTTGTTTTTTTTATTTATTTTTTTTTGTGCTCATCCGTCTTGTTGGCTCGCGAGGCCTCGTGTATTTATAGCCCAGTTCCTCCCGCCTTCAGCTGCCAGATTGCCGCACATGCTCTGAATGCCATTAGCCGTCCGGCTAGTTTTAGTCTGGCCGACTCGCTTTTTGTTCTCTCTGCGTCTGCGTTTTCAGCCTCGTCGTTTCGTCTTGCCTGCTCGCAACCAGCAGGGAGATAAACCTGCGGTTAGTTTTTTTTGCTTTTGAGATCTTCTGAGACCTGTGTTAGGGTTCTTGCAGAATTAGCTGCAATGCAACAAGTTCCACGGGTGTTTCTGTTTCTCACAGTGGACTGACACAGCAGGCATACCACCAGAACTATAACAACAAAGCCTCACAAAGTCAGGTCAGATCTGTTTAGTTTATAACCAGTATCCCTACGTCACAGATCCAAACAGATCCCCTTAAGCAGCCTGTTAAATTTCTTCAGAGTCTAGACAGACGTGGATGTAAACTGTAATATTAAAGGAGACACACAACCTCTAGATTTTATTTTGTTTAGTTTATTTTCTCTCTCTTCAAAGATGAAGGTGACCCCCCCTTCCCAGAATGAGGTGCATTTGTACTCTTTGAGATTTATCCCACTTGCTGTGTAGTGGATTGTTTTCCGTCTTCCTGAAAAATGAAGTATCAAAACAGCGGACCGGTGCTGAAATAACCAAACTTGGAATGAGTGTTTGTCACGTCGTCTGGCGAAGTAGCGAACTTGCTGACGGATTGGAGGTGCTCAGCAACCTGACTGCAGCGCCGGAGAAACACTCTCTTGCACCTCAGCGGTGTGAGCGTGGTCATTCTCAGCGCTGGTTGCACTTACGTCGCACTGCGATCTGATTTAAAGGGGAAATACTGTTTTTTACAGCCTGGACCTTATTTCTGGCATAAAATACGACCGTATACTCACCCATATAACTTTTGTGTAATTTGTATTCGTTCGGGAGATATTTAGATCTGCGTATATTCATATAGTGGGAGTGAATGGGGCACCGAAACGCAGCCTTTAAATAACGCATTATCTGCCGCGAAACATTTCATCAGTATTTTATTATAATGCGCTAGTGCTATTCCCCGTTGCTAGTTTTTTGCAACATGGCTGGTTGTGGATGAACCGTAGCAGTAGCAAATGGTAGACAAGCTGACCGTCACAGATGCGCATGGCGCTCAGAGATGACATCATCCAGGTCAGAAGACCTACAGACCCTGGATGATAACAGGTAACTCCAGACTCAATGGGGAATAGCACGAGAGTACAATAACAGTACAATAACAAAATATTGGTGAAATGAACGAGTTTCGCGGCAGATAATTGCGTTATTTAGAGGCTGTGTTTCGGTGCCCCACTCACTCCCACTATATGGATATACGCAGATCTAAATATCTGGGTGAGTAGGCGATCGTATTTTATGTCAGAATTAAGGTCCAGGTTGTAAAAAACAGTAGTTCCCATTTGACTATATGGTGCCTCGAAGAACTTCAGGCCTGGCCTAGATCTGTTGGCAATCAGCATCGTGGTGGACTAGACAGCTCGGTGCAAAATTACAGAGGCGGCTGGATGGGCCCTGGATGTGATTTCCCCGAGATGGAGCTTTTCCAAAACTGTGATTAAAGAGCATATGAGCGCTGATTAATACGGCCGTCTTCCTGATGACAGATGTATTTCTATAATAAATGGATGTTTATGATGCCAGCCCCGAGCGCTCATATGTCCCCATATTCTGCAAAACGGCGGCGACGGGCTTATTTTGAAATTTTAATAATCCACATGCCAGATACCATGCATTACAATTAACTGCCGGTGATGAGGAAATGAGAGCTGTGTTAGGAGCAGCTGCCCCGGTGTGAAGCCGCAGAAGAGCGCGACTATATAGAGGTTGCAACCTCAAAATAATAGCGGCGCCTCGGGATTCTGACCCGGCGTGCACCATCACAGTGCATTTTGTGAATTATCTCACTTATCAATCCCCGTGGAGCTCAGATGTCCAATCAGGATTTTCAGATTGGAGCGCACGGCCCTCAGGCTGTGCTTTGACATTTAAGGCAAGCAAAGAGGTGAAAGGTTGTTAGGCTGCTTAGTAGCTCCTGTAAATATCCACAGCCTCCGCGCCGGTCTCTCGCCATAATCGGCTCTGTGCCTTTTCAGTCCACAGTCTTTGTTTTATTAAGATAAACGATAAAGTCTCCGTGCATGCAAACGCATATCTCTGTTTAGCCCGGTCATGTATTTGAAAAGACATGCCTCGCAGCCGCTCGTAGCGGGAAAAGGTCAGCGAGAAAGCAGGATAAGCAAAGCCAAGCGTGTACATTATGACAAGTACCAGTGCTTTTACTTCTCATCTGGTCTGCGCCTGTTTGTTTCACAGCGTATTCTCTCTGACAGTCTATGCGCTGAGCCGGAGTTAGATAGCATCACTGGAACACAGCTTACCAGCTAAAGGGATTTAGGACAAGCATGGCATAATTTCATGACTTCATCAGGCTGTCTCGCCAGCGAATTCTGCAGATCTGGGGAAATCAGTAATTAAGACTGGGAATTTCAGGCTGCGCATCACAAAGCCAGACAGTTCCTTCGGATTTACTCCGATTAAGGGAGTTCGCATGGTGAACGGTCCACGAAGAAAGCCAAGGTTTGCTGTTTGCAAACTTTTTTTTGACCATGTAATCTCTTTCAAACGACCTCCCCTGGAACTAGCATCTCGCATCTCTGTTTTGGTTTCGTCCCGCCGTGCCACTTAACATCACATTACATTGCATCTACCACACACATACTTATGAATTCCAGAATGAGTCAAGCAGAGTTTTATTCCAAGCGACTTGCCCCTGTGTTTGTTGTGTGAACAGACGAGGAGTTTTATGTCTGTGGCTGGCACACAGTTTTGATAAAAATCTAACCGGTGTACACTGCTGCGCCCCTTGTCCTTGTCCTCGGCGTCATCAGAGAATCATCATGACCCTCTAAAACATGACCTCTGTGTTATTAAAATACATCTACACGGATGGCTTCTGATCATATTGGCAGATATTCTGTGTTTTACGTGGTAAAATTTGCCAGTAGAGCCAGAGAAGAGCTGTGGTTTTGCTGTAGTACTGTACTCTGCATGTGTCCCTGAGCACCTAGGAATATGGCTTGAGCTTTTGAATATGAAAGAGTGCATTGGCAATGGATGGGGGGGGGGGCGTGGGTCTGGCTTCCTCTGTGGGGTGACTGCTCTATTTTATTTCAAATTTTCTCTCCACCCTGTATCTCCGGAAACATTTCGACCTTTTCCTCACAACTAGTGAATCCTGTTCTGTAAGTGGCTAGGGTTGTCTGCTTTACGTATAGCATATCATTTATGCACGAAATGCCATGGCACGCCCAGATTCTCCAAAAACAGCAATTCTCTGATGGCAACTATCATCTATTAACAGAAAATGTTGCCTTAAAGTGATGTAATACCTCTGCACGCAATTGGACAGTCCTACAACCGGATGACGTGGATGACTAAAATGTGCGTGGGTGGGGAAGTGGTTTTGGCTTTCAGGCTGCTCCGTATACCCTCACCAAGAAGTATTAACCTCCAAATAGCCTCAGCGAAATCCAAAATGCACCCGCTTTTTATCTTGAAAATAAATACGGCTATTGTCGACCTAATGCTAGCCGACTTGAAGAAATCAGGGAGTGCTAAGATGATAGGCAGCCGGCCTTGCTCCCTAATTTGAGCACTGACACAGGCAGGCTGAGTGCTTCTTCAATAAGTGGGGCCCCCGCTGCTTTGGCAATTATGTAACAAAGCTGACCAATGATTTCTGCATTTGTTGCACTACCGAATGGCGTTTTTGATATCACACGAGAGCGGGCAACGTGGAACGCCGCGGCGGCTCAAAAATGAACTTCCTGTCAGGAGGCACTGGAGGGGCAATCATGCACAGTGTGCTCGTTTGCATGTCAATGTAGCCTGAATGCAATTCCCCCCACTGACCTTCCGCTGCGATCCAGATTCCTGGCGTCATGCTAGCGCGCAGGGCTATACTTAAGCTGTTAGGTGTGGGTGATGCACTCGGCAACTCAAACGCCAAGAAAAACATGCACTTGCTCGAGTGCAGGTGGAAGAGTGCGGGGGTGGGGTGGGGGCGGTTCTTTGAGGTGAAGAAATTCTCATGGACATCTAATCTGCTAAAACGGGATGGCTAAACGCATCCCGGCAGCGTTTGATACCTGTTTTTTTGATCCGCAGATGTGAATATGTGATAGTGGGGTCCTTGAACTTGGAAATAATGAGTGGGGGATATGATGGCTGTATTGAGCTGTCAGCAGTGAATGCGTCGGATATGTATTAATAATTATCCCATCACCTCTAGAGCTGTCAGCCCTATAGAACATGAAAGACCCTACCCAGGTCTCCTTCAAATCAGGCCCAGTTAATTGCTTTCAAACCGAGCCGCCTTTGACCTCTCCACATGGTCACTAAAGGTGTCCCTGACTCGACCGGCATTGTTATGCAACGAGCACTCCGTCCTCTGCCGGGCTCTTTAAAACTCCATTTTCAAACCCACTTGGTTCAAGGGTATTTTGAACACCTCCATCTGCGTCCTCGCTGAACGGGAATTATTGGGCTATCAAAATATTACAGAAATGATATTGTTCACCATCAACGGGGGGAACATGCTCCGGCTTCGGCTACGTCTGGCCAGAATCCACACAATCTTTTTAATGGAGAGCTTTTAGAGGATTAGGAGGATTAGGTAATCAGACTGGCTAATACAGATACCTACAAGGTTTGGTTTTACAAGTAAGTGGATACAGTGAAGTTGCGGGTGAATTTTCTCTCTGGAAAAAGTGCCGCTAGCATGAGTTTGAGAAGTTTGTCGGCCAGGAAGCCAAAAAGTAGTCTCGCGGTTAACGCCTTTTGAGTTTCTTGTTATTTGGGCCGTAGAAGAGGCGACACGACAGCAGCTCGTGAAACACGGTAGCGCGCAGAGTCTCCAGGGAGACTCTGGCTCTGAAGCCCAACAGTTGCCCTCACATTCATCGCAGCCCGTGTTTTGTTATTGTCCTCCAACACAAACTCAAAGAGTGCGCTTCAGTCACTAAAGGGACTTCTGATTTTCATTCAAGCGTGCTCTAGAAGTGGGCGAATGGCCTACAGAGCTAAGCGGCAAGCAACTTCCAGCCTGGCTCCAAAGCCAGACAGGTGTAAGAGCAGCAGCAGTAGTTGGAGGGTAGGTAGCATCCGCCCGTGTGCACACTTTCTTTCCACATGCGCAAACATGCACAGGCTGTAAAAACCAGCTGCGGCCGCATGAAATTCTGTGAACTGATCCCGTGATCACACAATTGGATCCTCCATGCAGGGAGAGATAAATAACCCCGGCGAGGAGAGGACTACATGAAACGGTTGGAGCATATAGCAGCTTGACATTGGAACAGAGTGATGGAAAGTGAGGGAACCAGCAGCAGCCCACATGGAAGTCTTTATTTTTAGCTTAGGTGGTTATCCTATAACAATGAGCGAAATCAAAATGCCTAGTTTGAATTTAGGAGGGAATTCCGACAGTATTATACTCTGCAGGGGTTTTGTCAAGTAGGGCAATCGGTCAGTTGATGGTGTTGGTTGTAGGACAGGAAATTGACTATCTGGGAGTTTTTGGAGCTTGGCCAATGCAAGGCCTAAAAGCCAGAGTCTCTCAAGTGTCTCAGAATACCTAAAAGCCAATCATGGTCTCCTGGATTAACAGAACACACTGCTACGTAACACGGTGGGAATTGTGGGTACCTTCACAACACTGGGGATTGAAATTTAGTAGTCTTTTGGACATAAAAACCAACGAAGAAGCAATTTGGCACCCTGGTCTCTAGTTTTAGACAACTGCTCTAATTAGAAAATAAAAGGTCTGCGCTTTGGGGGACGAAGACAGCCAAGGCAGCCCGCTTGCATCATGACTGTAACTACAGGAACCAGCATGTTGGGAGCTTGATCCACATACAGACTAAAAGGCTTTGGTTGCTTGCGACAGTTCTTTCTGCTTTTAATCCGTCTCCGTGGAATCTGTGCGGCGCAATCGCCCGTGCACGCAACAAGCGATCAAAACATGTTCGAGATACGGCGCAGAGGTCACGCCGCAAATGTCAGCTTGAACCGAGCTGGCAACATTTAACAACAGGCGCAACATAAAGCAGACGTGAGCTTGATTATGTCTTGCCTCATTAATGTCAACCCGGCCCGGGGCCAAACTGTTGCTAGTCGTTTCCAAAAATGTGTTTTTATCCGGCTCAAAGTTTCGGCCGTGGCTCGAAAACTTCAAAATCCGGAGAGAAAAATTCAACTGTGTCCAAATGTGCATGGAACTACAATAACCAAAGGAATAAACACAGAGGCTCGGCCATTTGAATGAAACATCTGCTTTATTCACTGTCAGTCAAATGGCAAACTATCGCATATCGGCCCTTTTATTTTTGTATAGGCCCTGAAATTATCGCACAAATACGATAATTATCGTATATGTGGCGACACTGCGCCCCTTTGTGTTCCATGTGCACACTCACGAAAACTTCCTTCCCCTGCATGTTTGGCCATGTTTAAAGCCAAGTCTATTCTGCGTCGGATAATGGTGCAAGGTTTAGAAAAAGGAGATTTGCGTGCAAGAGCCTGAATGTGTTTGCAGGCTACCTGACGTCAAATCAGTAGGGTGGTGACTTATCGCTATTAGCAGAGATCACTAGCACGCAAACACTGATAAATTAATTGGACTTGTAGTTAGGCGTGTACATAAGAGGCATATCAGAGGCAAACGATTGATGGAAAGGGGGTTTGCGGCTGCTGTTTCATACCAAAAGTTCAGTTTCAGTCATACAGTGAGCAAATTCATGTGTGCTGTTCTAATTCCAGAGCATGCCATCGCAAAGTAGATGTGTCCTAGATGTTTATTTTTGTGCCGATATTGAACCCGAAGGATTGGAATATTTACTGAAGAAGAGGCTGGGAAAAAAAAAAAAGTCACAAAAACACACCAAAAAAAAAATCCTGTTCAAGTCTTTAAATGCTGTCAAACATCGGCAATCTTGCGCATTTCAACACAGATGGTGCTGTAGGCGTTAAGAGGCACGCACGCGTCTTGAAAACAGCAATAATTAATACATGAGTTTTTAGCACTGGTGCGGTCCATGAGATGAGCACGGAGGCAGAGGACGGCGCTTATGTAATGAAGTACCTCCGCTCTGCTTTCTGCCTCAGAGTTGAAATCAGCAGGCTGAGTAAAAGAGGAGGATATTAAAAATTCACTGTCTAATGTATTCATAAGATATTCAAATGCAGAGCACGGCGGCGGCTGGCTTCTGGATCGCTTAGCTTTACAGGAGAAGGTGTTTGGGGTCACTACCACATTTTCTAATATTGCAAAATGAATGCACAAATGCCTTCCCAAACAGTCTCTTTAAGGCCGGCATAACAATTATACAATTTTCCGCTGTGCTAAGCCCCACAGGTTGGCTAAAAGTCTGAGAGAGGCTGACTGGTTCCGGTCTCCATGATATCAAGTTAGCCGTTAATGGCTGTCACACGGTGCCGCTTGAGTGATTCACGGGGGAGAAAGAGAGAGAGAGAGAGAGCCAGAGGAGCATTTTTTTTTCTTCCCTAAGAATTAAAGCTCAAATATGATCTTCATTCACTGCCTTGAGAAACGCCGAACGACTGCTTTTCCAACCTGAAAATCACCTTCCTGTAGCGATCACCTTTTAGTCGGCTGAGCGGCGGGCCCGCTAATGCTGTTCACTGATCTCATCATCTCTGTGGAAACACGGGGCCCACGCTTTCTGTCACCCGCGGAGGGGTGAAGGAGGAGGTGGGACTCGGCTGAGTCATTGCTACTACAGCCGCGGGCCAAGGGGGCAGAGGAGCAGATCTGCTGCCTGAGCCCTCGTCACAGCGGAGGGAGGAGAAGCTGTGCGGGGAAGTGGCTCATCGGGCCGCTCGCTGCCTCCGTGACTCGGGCAATATAAATGCTTCCTCTTGAAAATGATGTAGTTCGGACGAGTACATGTCTGCAGAGGTGGTTTTTGATATGCATATGCTTTGTGTGTGTGTGTGTGCGCCTCGGACCAGCATTTTATATCCTAGCCTGAGCAATTTGCATATGGGGAAGTGTAGCATCCAACGTTTTTGGAGTTTACGCCGTAGAAATGTGCAAAAGTGATGATAACCCGGACGCCTCAGGATATTAAAAAGGTCTTTGTTTAAGTTGAGGGACATGTGTTTTGTTAGCTTGTCCCACACTAGGGACAATCAGTTTATCTACAAAAGCAGACCATGGACCAAAGTTATATCAACGGGCTTTTAAAGGGGAACTACTGTTTTTTACAACCCGGACCTTATTTCTGAAAATACGACCGTTTACTCACCCATATAACTTTTGTGTAATTTGTAGTCTTTCGGGAGATATATAGATTTGCGTATATCCGTATAGTGGGAGTGAATGGGGCACCGAAATGCAGCCTTTAAATAATGCATTACCTGCCGCGAAACTCATTAATTTCACCAATATTTTGTTATCGTACGCTAGTGCTATTCCCCTTTGAGTCCGGAGTTACCTGTTATCATCATCCGGGGTCTGAAGATTGAGCTACAGACCCCGGATGATGCCTTCTGACCTAGATGATGTCATCTCTGAGCACCGCGTGCTTGTTTACCTGTAATTTGCTACCCCGGATGATGATAACAAGTAACTCCAGACTCAACGGGGAATAGCACAAGCGTATTATAACAAAATATTGGTGAAACGAACGAGTTTCGCAGCAGATAATGCGTTATTTAGAGGCTGCGTTTCGGTGCCCCAGTCACTCCCACTATATGGATATACGCAGATCTAAATATACTCTGAATGACTCCAAATTACACAAAAGTTATATGGGTGAGTAAACGATCGTATTTTATGCCAGAAATAAGGTCCAGGTTGTAAAAAACGGTAGTTCCCCTTCAATCTGCAGATCAGGCGAGTATCATATAGATTTAATACCAAATGGAGTATGTGAAATAGTGGAATACATAATTATTAAGAGAAGTATTATGTATTCTCTATTTTCTCTGGAAGAGTTTTTATCAGTCATACATTGGTAGACATACGTAATTTTAGTTGGAATGATTTAAGGACGTTATTCTGTGTTCAAACACCTGGTGCTGTTACCATGTTACCAAAAAGAGATATTTTTTGCTTTTTGCTGCGTTTATTTCAACCAAATAATTCATTTGAGCAGGGACTGACTTATTTGTGTGCATGTGGATTTGGATGATGACTTTAAATGAACCTAACCACACACACACACACAAAAACAAATTGGCGTTTCAAATTAAGAGAGCTGATGAATTCAGTCCCAAATTCTGTTCCGGTCATGAGCTCCTCCTCACAATGTACAATACTTTCTATCTTAAATTAGTTTCTGTCTAAGAGCATGCAAGGTAGAAAAAAGAGGGAGGGGATGAAAGCAAATATCAGATTAACGCAGAAAAGCCAAGAAGAATCATTTAGCAGCCATAAACCCAAACCAGAATTAGGATAATTACGAGAAAAGTCCACATTTCTAGAACGCTGCGCGGACGGGCGCAGAAAAAAAGCCGCCAAACTGGATGATGTTAAGCTGCACTAACTGCTTGTTGTGACTCGAGAGAGACGACTCAATCGCCCCTTTGACCGGCCGACTGCACTGAGAAAGCGCGCATTGTCCCGGTGTTTTGGGTGGATTATGAGGGGACATGTCACAACAGCAGGTTTTTGACAAGGTCTTGGGTGTCCGCCGTCGTGCGCATTACTGTCAGGAATGCCGATGAGGCCTAATGAGGTTTTAATCCAGCCAGAGTCATTAGTGGCGGGTCATCTTAAAACAATCTGGGGTCAGCCCGTATTAAGGCTACAGAGGTCCACTCCAACTGGGTCACTGAGCATGGCCCAGACACTTGAACAACTTCTGCTTGTTCCGGGAAAGGGGTTGTCTCTTGTTGGCTCTGCTTCCATTAAAGTATTTGCCTTGATTTATCATTTGTAAATTGCTTAAACTGAGATAATTAACTAAATTTGTGTCATTAAAGTGTTTAAGAATTTGCATCTTCTCCTTTGGTGTAAACTCTTCATTTATAAGACTTCCTTTCATATAAAAACGCTTTTCTGGTCCGTTAAAGACCCAGGAAACAAGTCAAAGCACGTCCTCTGATAAGTGGCGTGCACCTTAGAGTTCAAGTCATTCCCAGGGTGGCTTTTCTAAACTTGCTAAAAATGTGTCAAATAATAATACGTTTTGCCCCAAGAGTGCGGTGAGTCATCAAGATTTTACAGTATGTTTACAGAAAGGACTTTGGGGCTGTTTAGAGTGCAGATTTACTGTAAGGATCTCTTTTGAAAGCATCATCTCCTCCGGGTGAGGTATAGTAATCCAAAAAGCTCGCTCTGTTTGTTCTCACTGGGCTCTTTCAGGGAGAGTGCTGTAAAATGTTGGTGATTATAATCACGGTGACGGCGATAATGACGTACCGTAAAGGAGGATGGAGGACGTACTCGAAAGCAGCTGCAGAGATGGAAGCGGTTGTTGATACGCAACATCTTGTGAACAACTATTATGTGAAAAAGTTTCTGTACACAATATAAATGTTTGAAGCATAGACTGTATATAAATATGGACTACGTCTCCCCACTTCCTTGCAATGGCCAAACTGAAGCTAGTTTCCAGGGGATTCGGTCAGCGGCATCTTGCGAATTTGGAGCCAGAGTCTTCACAGTACGATCCGAGAATGGAGACACAATATCAATTCACGATAACACGATATCAGTTTTCGTTGAATTAATACTGCGCTCTGCTGTACCTCCACCAGTTACAAAGAAATGTTGGATTATACACTATACTTATATACTATACTTATATATATATATATATATATATATACACACACACACACACTTTATTTGTTTTTTTTCAACTCTCACAGCCCTACATGACCGCTTTACGGACATTTGACATGGCAATTTGTAGTCGTCATGATGTCACATCCTGTTTCTTTAACGTCAAATAATTCACTAAAACGAAACTAATAAGAAAGATTGACACTAGAGCATGCATCGGTATTATATTAACTACCTAAAATGACAGAAATTATCCTTGAAAAATAACGATTTGACATCTACTTTAGTGTTTTAGTTTGGCTGAAGTCCCGCCCACTAACCTGGAGGGGGTGGAGCTTATGACCTATACTGCAGCCAGCCACCAGGGGGAGCTCTACATGCTTTTGCTTCACTTTTGAGGAACAGTTCCGCCGTCCATATTTATTTACAGTCTATGGTTTGAACCTGTCCCTAAAATAAATAAAACCCCGAGTAGGACAGTCATTGCATCTGATTTAACAAAAAAAAACAACATTTACATTTACAATAGATCAAATAAAATGTAAACCTGGAACTTACACACTGTCACCTGGCTCCCGTTCTATTAAGCTTTACACAGCAGTTTGTTATCTTTCTTTACCTATCTTCTTTCAGCTGAGTGTTTAGAGTTTTGAGCGTTCCCATTTTGTCTCAGTCAGCCTTGAAGCTCTGATAATCCGCACCTCGAGACAGTAGGCTGGCGGTTTCCAGTCGCTGTGCGTTACCTAGGTAGCCGAAACCATCTGACGGAGTTGGCATCGCCCTGGTAAACACGCTGGAGCTTCACATTAGTATTCAAGAGCCACACGGTTAGAGTATGATTAATATTTCTCCTACATCCTTCAGGTGGATAGAAGGAAATACGTTTAACAAGCACATTTGCAGTATTCACTACTGGGCTTCAGGGACCTTTGTCGTGTCCTCGGATTGCATTTGCCATGTGGTCTTTGTTGCAGCTTTCTTTGATTTGCACATACCGTAATTATGCCTGCCGTTTTTTTTATATATTTGTGATATTAGTACCAGTAAAAGTGGAAAGAGCAGTAGTTAGTGTTACAGGACAAGTCCAGTAGTAACACACAGTAGTGGCGTGATTACAGCAGATGTTTTTTTTGCTCCGGGATCAGTAGTGGTGCAAGTCGGTGCAGCGCTAACCGTAGAAGCAGAGCAAACGAGACATTACATGGCGCACACATAAGCTCCATCTCTTCACGGATTACAGATTCCATACAATCATTTACTTATGGGCATTGAATCCTAAAAATATAATTGCCTGTGTGTGCGTGCGTGTGCTCTGTTTAGAGAATTTAAACGCGGTAGCACTTAATCCAGACAGCCAGACACTTAAAATGAGTCATGCACAGAGCCGGAGATAATTGGTGTGCATAAGACTAGTGTCAGAAGGTTACAGGTACACACCTCTCCCTTCTAAGAGGCTTCTGAACAGCTCTGTCATCACGGAGACTAAGCGTCTGCCTTGTTCCACTGGAAATGTTGGAATTAATTGAACTGAATTGTCATCCGTAATCTACATGTTGCTGCTTTCCACCGGCCGGGACACCGCCGCCTTCCGCTGTTTGCGCTGTAATTGAAATTTCGATCATGAGGTGTAAACATTTAGAAGCGTCCCTGTGAATATTCATCAGCTTCGCGAGGGCCTGTCGAGTGTCGGCGGGGAGAGTCGGAGTGGCTGATTTGGGGCTGGCTTTATGCTTGCGTGTGTGCGTGTTTGTGTGTGCTAAGAGGGTTTGCCCTCCGCTTATTGACGTGTTTCTTCTCCAAACAGCCCCGTCCCAGGTCAGCCAGGTTGTCGAGGAGAAAGTGCAGCAGCGCAGCATCCAGCTGTCCTGGCAGGAGCCCCAGCAACCCAACGGCGTCATCACGGAATATGAAATCAAATACTATGAAAAAGTGAGTGGGTTTGTATGTCTTTGTATGTCGGTATGCACCGCTTATATCCATATAGTGGGAGTGATTGGGGCACCGAAACGCAGCCTCTAAGCCCTCTCCCCTCTATCTCTAAACTTTGCATCCGCATTTGCCGACTCTGCAGTTCACATTCCATCTGCGTGAATGGACGAGATCCTGCAAGTACCTTCTTTGTCTCATAATTGCAATAATGAATGAGATGCTCATAAGATTTTAATCAGGCCTCAGTCCTCTTCACAGCCGCCCCCCATGCACATGGTAGCTGCTGCTGCACTGCCAGAATTAGCAATCTGCTACTGTTATCTCCTTTCCCCCTTCCACATAGATTACACCGCCGCTTTCCCTGCGTCTCAAATCTGAACGCATCAGCTCTTTAACGGCGAAGGTTTAATGGAGTGAATTTAACCCGGGCGAATCAAAGGCAGCGCCGCACCGCTCCGATGCCAGCTCCGCCGGCCACGGCGCTCTCTCAGCGCACCGACGAATCAGTCTCCTGTGTCACGTACTGTGGCTGCGGCCTGCCCAGCTGTAAAAGTGGAAAATTGGAAACAACGACTACACCCCTAACAGACCCTGGCATTCCATTTGGGCTTTTAGCGAGCAAAACGTTTACAGATCAACAACAGAGTGCACGGCGTTTGTGCAGCCCCGCGCGTCTAAATGTGTTCTTCGATAGAGAAGATATTTTTATATGTCTTCACGCTCTCTGTGTGGCAAGCTGCAGAATTGCATAATAGTCATTTCTAATCAAAATTCAAAAGGGTTCACATCCAAATTGGAGATCTTCTGTAATCTGCGCTGGTATAAAGCAACCAACGTCGATGCCAAATTTGAATACTTTCGTTATTGTTGTTAAAAAGTGAAACTCAGAAGCGAGGCAGCTAACGGAATTAGCGCTGTACGACTGCGTCTGAGTTTTGCACCAAAATTAGCATTGAAATTGAATCGGCGATCTCTGTTTCTAAAGAAAGCCGACTCTAAATAGAGGTCAATTTATGACATAGAGACCGAATCTGGAACCGACTGCCAAATGTGGATGTTTTCATCTCCGATCGACACATTTGCGAGCACTCAGTCAGATGAAACTTTGTTACGCGACGTTCGCTCCATTTAGAAAGTGCAGGTAATTACATCCTCTGAAGTATAGCTGTGTGTTCAAAGCAAATACCTTTTAAAGATAACAGCACTTGACTAGGACTCAATTATGAGAGCTTTCTTTTCCCTCGCAGCAATCAGATGTTTTTTGTTATTGGTAAAAAAAAAAAAAAAAGTGAGGAAAAAGAAAAAAAGATGATTTCTCTCCCCTTGCAGGATCAGAAGGACCGGATCTACTCCACAGTGAGGTCCAGGTCCACGTCGGCTACCGTCAACAACTTGAAGCCCAGCACGGCCTATGTGTTCCAGATCAGGGCTTTCACAGAAGCAGGGTACGGCACCTATGGCCCCAGACTGGAGATTACCACCAAGGAAGAGGCCACAGGTAGGTTTAACTGCAGTGTTGTGTTCTGATCTGAATACAAAATGGACTCTGGGCAGACGATAAGAACTTTTAATCACTTTTCATTACACTGTGCAGATTGTTTTATTACATATTTTTTTTTTATGAATGTTTAGTTGCATTTCCTTTATTGAGTCCTTAAGGGGCAAATTTTCTGAATTTAACCCATCCATTCCTTCACGCAGCAGTGTGTATGCGAGGCGCAGTGGAAGCAGTTAAACCCATGTTGATGTGCAGCTTTTTAATTGTCCTAAAACGTCTCACTTTAACACTTTAGACTGACGTGGACAATGCCGTTATACCCTCAAAAATCCCATTCTGCTGGTAGATACACCGATCAGCCATATCAGCCATATCACTGTGACCACTGACAGGAGAAGTGTTCTGCTGGGAAACTTCTGTACCTGGCATTCATTGGTGTGGATGTTACTTAGACATGTAGCACCCACCTAGACCAGACCAGGCACCACAGGACACCATCAGAAGGCTAAATTCTCTGATGAGTCACAACTGTTTTGGAGGCACAAGGAAGACCTACACGATATTAGGAAGGTGGTCATAATGTTACGCCTGATTGGTATATATACATATATTTTAGTTGTAGCACAGTATAAATTGTTCGTCCAGCTTAGATTGATAAGGCAGCAGCAACAGGAGATTTCCTATCTGTCCCATCCACTTTTACATGAAACGCTCACTGAAGGTACTAGAATGACTCCAAATGTCCCAAATGCTAATCTCCCAGCAGAAACAGAGTTTGACCACAGCGCACTTTTTCAACTCAACAACTGACGCCCAACCTGTTAAGCCGCCGCAGCCCAGGGAAATCATTCGCTTTCAAGCAAAGCAAACACAAATTGCTTTGACTTTATGCTGACTACACGTCGTGGGAAAAACCACCAAGCGCAAGGACAAGCTACTGTAGTGCCATGAGGATAAACTCATTTAAATCTAATCAGCTGCATTAGTTCTGCCCTGGGCCTCACAGCGTGTTGGGAGATTTGGGGTGATCCTTATGAGGAGTTGTGGATCACAGCGTCCCGCATCGTAAACTGCCGTAACCATGGTCACACATAAGGTCACAGTATGAGCCTTAAAAATGTCCCCGTCAACATTCACGCTTCGATATTCAAAGCCAAAAAGCAGCCGCTGCTAAATGACCCAGTCTTGTCCGTTTAAAGGGGAACTATTGTTTTTTCCAACCTGGACCTTATTTCTGGCATAAAATACGATCATTTACTCACCCATATAACTTTGGTGTCATTTGGAGTCGTTCGGAAGATATTTTGATCCAGCGGAGCACCGCTTATATCCATATAGTGGGAGTGACTGGGGCACCGAAACGCAGCCTCTAAATAACGCATTATCTGCCACGAAACTCGTTCATTTCACCAATATTCCCCGTTGAGTCTGGAGTTACCTGTTATCATCACCTACTAACCTCTGGTTGTGGAAAAACTAGCAGTAGCAAATTACAGGTAAACAAGCTGACCGCTGTGGGTGTGCACGGCACTCAGAGATGACATCATCCAGGTCAGAGGCTAGTAGGTCAATCTACAGACCTCGGATGATGATAACAGGTAACTCCGGACTCAACGGTGAATAGCACTAGCGTATCATAACAAAATGTTGGTGAAATGAATGAGTTTCGCGGCAGATAATGCGTTACTTAGAGGCTGCGTTTCGGTGCCCCAGTCACTATATGGATATACACAGATCTAAACATCGTCTGAAAGACTCCAAATGACACCAAAGTTATATGGGTGAGTAAACGACTGTATTTTATGCCAGAAATAAGGTCCAGGTTGTAAAAAACGGTAATTCCCCTTTAAGCATTCCAGTCCACAAGTAAGCTAGTTGGCCATGTACAAAATAACCCACTGCAAATATTCAAGTTATCGAGCCAAGGTTAACGAGCTAGCTTCAAATGCATCGTTGCCCGGATGCTCTTTAACGCTTCCAGAATGTGAGCAGTCTAAATAGTGTGTCTGAGTGTGCACTTGGTCTTGTAATTTAATGATATAAAAGACGAATCAAGTGCTTTAGTTCCATCTTTTTAACCTCTGTACTTCAGAAATCTCAAGAAAATATAGAAGGGACCATGTCGCACCAGATATGTCAGGTTTTTTTCTGCAGGCATTGAGATGTTTAAGTTGCGCCTAGCCAAACCACCCACGCAAAATATACACCCCCCACACACCTTACATCCAAGCCTTTTGCATAAAAGGTGCATTAATTACTCATACCACATGTAGAGTGTGTCCTGCTACAAGGTTAGAAGCTTGCAGTCCAGTCAAAGTGTCCTTGACCGGCACAATGAACCAGCAGAGAGCCTCAAGAGGGAAACCTGCAAGTGTTTCAGTATGACGGCCCGCATTCTTGAACTTCCTCACAGAATAGGCGAGTGGCAATGCGGAAGCTCGACTGAGCATCAGCCAGTGCTGTGTGGGCCCATTTTCACACATCCTCAGACAGTATATCTCAATATTAATACAGTGCAGATCCACTTGATTTAAAATGCATGAATTTCCCCTCCTTACACACCGCTCACGTTGACTTTATGCGACGCTACGGCGAGGCGTCCTTTAGAGCGATCGGCAGTTTGTCAACGCAAACAATCCGAGCACTGTGAGAACTCTGAGCGGGAAACAATTCAGCCTGAATGTGTCTTTGTTTGAGATGAAGGGCATCGCAGTCGCCGTCTGGGACTATTAAGCCCACTTTCTGAAACAGTAGAGCCGTGTGTATAAGGAAGGCTCAAAAATAGAAGTGTCCCTCCTCCACTCTCTCTCAGAGGGGAAGGGAAGAGGAGGGGGGGAGGCTATCAGTCTCCATGCTGCTCATTGGGCTCAATTACCGTACGTCCTGCAGATTGTAGCCTTTCATGTGCTGAAGTTCTCACCGAGCATTCTGTCTTTCTGTCCATGTGTGTGTGTGTGTGTCCGTGTCATCAGCGGCGATTGTCTCCAGCGAGCAGAACCCGGTCATCATCATAGCGGTGGTGGCCGTGGCGGGGACCATCATCCTGGTGTTCATGGTGTTCGGCTTCATCATTGGGAGAAGGTACGCTCTCGCGGGCCCGATTGACTCTCCGCTCCTGTGAGTCTGCGCTTGTCAATTAGCTTTTCTGTCACTCACGGGCCTCCCCATGTCTGTGGAGTAGTCGCACGCGCACACACACGTGCACCCATCATCTCGTGGCATGCCGTGCTAATGGGTTGTGATGCATCATTTTCTTCCCCACCAGCCCCCTACAAATTTTTAAGCTATTTTTTTTTTGTCTGCAGAGCCATTATGAAACAAGTACTCCAGAGCGAGAAAGCTTTGGTTGTGCATTGCTGTGTTTGAGTGTGTGAAATCCTGAGGGCAGGATGAAGTATGGTGATGATATTTTTTTTTTTCCCCCGCCATCGCAAAGCACCCAGCCCGTTGTCATTACCACCATTTCCTCGCATACTTTGTGTTTTCATCTGAGCAAATGAGATCTCACCAAAACTTGCTTTCCATGATGGATTCATCAGAATGACCCCATTTCAATGCTTTGTGTGTTCTGCTTCAGGGATCACCCTCCTTCTTCTCTAAGTTGTTATTTAGTCGAACCCAGAACAAGTACCCAGATGGATTCAGTGTGACTTTCACTTTCTAGTAATGGATATCTCTGATATCAGTTAAAGGGGAACTACTGTTTTTTTTTTACAACCTGGACCTTATTTCTGGCATAAAATACGATAGTTTACTCACCCATATAACTTTTGTGTCATTTGTATTCCTTTGGGAGATACTTAGATCTGCGTATATCCATATAGTGGGAGTGAATGGGGCACCGAAACGCAGCCTCTAAATAACGCATTATCTGCGTTCATTTCACCAATATTTTGTCATGATACGCTAGTGCTATTCCCCGTTGAGTCCGGAGTTACCTGTTAGCAGACGAACCAGGTTGTAAAAAAACAGTAGTTTCCCTTTAAATATAAGGATCCATATATCAGGTGCAAACAGGAACTGCTAGCCTAGCAGCTAGGGCAAATCAAATTCAAAATGTAATGTATTATATACTTGTATACGTATATCATATATTAATTACCTCTTGATTTGTGTATTTTTACCCCTCTCAGTGCTGCCTTTTAGTGGTGCACTTTCATCAAATTTTGTATGGAATTTACATAAAGTGCAAACGTTGGAGGCACAACAACTATTAAACTGAGAGTTACATTTTTTATTTAAGAGACATCCTTAGTATCCCTCAACATTTCTCAATTCTTTTATTTAGTCTCTATTACAGTAATAGTAATGTACAGTAAACTGTACCATTATGCACCTATGTAATCAAGCAGTTCCTTTCTAAGAAGCATACTTGTGATATGAATAAAGCAGCTTACGACAGTCGTCTAATAGAAACCCAGGTGGTAAACCGGGATCTACTTACTTGCTTTATCTGAAACGGATACATGCGTCATATTGCTAGAGTAAGAAGGATGGGGGTTCGAGGGAATTAAAAGAATGCATGAGGGCGTGTGCATTTGTCACCTAGAGTAAGTGCATGTCCATCATTTGTGGCTTCCCATATTATTGCTTTTTTTTTTTCAGTTTATGCCCAAAGACTTGTGCAGCGGATCACCTGCTAGAGGCGACCTTCAACCCGTTAACATTAACATTAAAAGACATGTTGAACAGTCCTTTACAGTGCATGCATTATGTCATATGCTACGTGATTATAAGCTTGAGCTGTCTTTTGGATCCGCGGCTCTTCGCTCAGCCGGAAAGCGCCTTTTGTCATGTATGGCGCGTTAAATGTGCTGTAATTTAGGGCGTCTATTTCCTCCTCACAATCAGCTGATCCTGCCACTCTCTTTCCTCCCCTCTCGCGCAGGCACTGCGGGTACAGCAAAGCCGATCAGGAGGGAGACGAGGAGCTCTACTTCCAGTGTGAGTGCCTGCATTCATCAGCACATACACCGCACCGTACACGCACCATATACTACGTGCGCACACACACACACACAGAGAAAAACAGAGACATCTCAGTCGCTGGATGCTGAAACGGAAGCACGCCTCAAAACCCATTAGCACCCGCGGGCATGACTGGTTTATCCCAGTCAAGTCAAAGCTGGAATCTGTCAGGCCCAACATCTGCTGCTGATTGGCTGGACTATCCTTGCGGAGATAAAGAAGTCAGGAAACTACAAACACATGAAAGTGACAGCTGCCACGAAGAGAGTAGAGGGCTGACCTGTGTGTAGAGCAGAGTTCTTTAAAAATGTAGCCCGTCACAAGTCAGATGGTTTTACTGTGACAGAGTTTCTGGTGTGCACCACAGTTTGCTGTGTCTGTCATAGGTGCTTCTTCTATCAGTAAGGGTTTTTTTTTTCTTAACTGATACACCACCCCTAATGATGCCCCCGGAGATGCAGCTGCAGACAGCTTCCCCGAGTGGAGCCGTAATGATCCGCGCTGTAGGCAAACTGCCGATTTGGAAACAAAAGGGTCAGGGGTGTCGCGAAGCGCACGGATGGAGCAGAGGCAGCAGCAGCGGTGCCGGCGAGCCCAGGTTGGCCGCTGCTAAGGATCTGACAGATCCTCCTCAGCGGCTCGCAAGTCCCACCTGCTGAACACAAAGAAAAAAAACACACACAAACAAGGCCAGTGTCGGGCTTAATGGAGGGATCCAGCGCGCAATATCAAATGACAAGAGGCTGCCAGGGTGACGGACGCCAGATAGTGCACAAATCCAACACGCAGACCCAATTTGTCCACCGCGTAGAGACGAGGAAGTCGCGATAAGACATCTCCTATCTGATCCACTGACATCTCGGACGGACGAGGCAATTACGGGAGCGAGCGGAGGGAAATCTCGGCTGCCGCGGCGTCCCCTCGCCACAATTGTTGTATTTGCTCGGGCGGATTGGTCAGCGTGCCGTTCTCCTGTTCAGACAATAAGTGTCTCTCTAACTGGATGTGCTCGCCGTCGTGTCATTTTTTTGAAAATTGAATTGTTTGGGCCCGGTGCTTATCCAGAGTATCACTGTTGCACTGTCTAATTAAATTTTAAGTTGACAGGTCATGTTGTCGTCGGTGGAATTTAAAATTCATAGTGTAATAGCCCCCGCGAGTGGCCTGTTAACTTAATACTGCATAATATCGTAATTTTCTGTTAATTTGGGAGCACTGTGCAAAATAGTAACCCTCCACTCACTCTCTGGCCTCCCTCTGTTTATTTTTCTGCGCACTTGTTTCCGCTCTCATGGATATTCATGAACTGTTCCCATATCGTCGTCGTTGGAAATTGCAGAAACTTCTGTGAGAAAAAAAAAAAAAAGAAGTCCCAAACCCCTCGCCTGAGGCACGAGTCTAACAAAAGAACGCTGTACCACACGTTCTCCCACGCCTCATTTAGCCTCATTCATAGGGACCTATTTCATGATGGAAAACGCTGCATCTGCATCTCCCCTTGTCTTATCGTTCCTCGATGCTCGGCCCTGCTGTCGTTTTCAGAGCATATAATTGCTCATTGCCGTCTGCAAATGCAAATATGGACTGAGTGATTGATTTCCCCCGCCCTGAGTAATACTTTAAGATTGTAATGGAGAGAGACAACGTATTAACCAAAGAACATAGTCTGAACATTATTTCAATTGCACTAAAGGACTGAGAGAGCTCTTCAAGTCGACGTTCTAATCCCAGGATATTAACTTAACCCAGCTTACTGTCTTACATTTATCTTTTTTCCTTAAGGCATTGAAACCTCTATACACCGATCAGGCATAACATTATGACCATTTGTCCTAATATTGTGTAGGTCTCCATTGTGCCTTCAAAACAGTTCATCAGAGAATAGACATGGGTCTTCTGAGGGTGTCCTGTGGTGTCTGGCAACAGAATGTTGTTAGTGGGGGGGGGGGGGGGGGCTTTGAGGTGAGGGGCCTCTGTGGATCATCCCACAGATACTTGATCAGTTTGGGATCTAGTGAATTTGGAGGCCAGGTCAACACCTTGTGCTGTTCTTCATGTTTTTTTTTAGTTGTTCCTAAAGCGTTTTTGTGTGTGTGCCTGTGTCAGGCTGCATCCTGCTGGGGCTGGGGTGCGTGGTCAGGTCTAGGTGGGTGGTACGTGTCTAAGTAACATCCACACGAATGAATGCCAGGTCCAATAGTTTGGATTGTCACAAGATGGTCAATGCTATTCACTTCTCCAGTCAGTGGTTTTAATGTCGTAGCTGATCGGTGTATTGAAAAAAAGTTGAAAAGTTGAGAACTTCTGGCTTATCTGAGAGACTGGAAACAGTTATATTTAAAGGGGAACTACTGTTTTTTTTACAACCTGGACCTTATTTCTGGCATAAAATACGGTCATTTACTCACCCATATAACTTTTGGTGGGAGTGAGTTTATCGCGGGAGTGACTGGGGCACCGATATGCAGTCTCTAAGTAACGCATTAACTGCCACGAAACCTCTGACATCATCTAGGTCAGAGGTTAGTAGGTCAATCTACAGACCCCGGATGATGATAACAGGTAACTCCGGACTCAACGGGGAATAGCACTAGCGTACGATACCAAAATATTGGAGAAATGAATGAGTTTTAAGGCAGATAATGCGTTACTTAGAGGCTGCATATCGGTGCCCCAGTCACTCCCACTGTATGGATATATGCAGATCTAAATATCGTCTGAATTACTCCAAATGACATCAAAGTTATATGGGTGAGTAAAAGATCGTATTTTGTGCCAGAAATAAGGTCCAGGTTGTAAAAAACGGTAGTTCCCCTTTAAGAGGGGAAACCTGAAATGTGGACTTGATTTCAAGCCACATCAATTCTAATGTGTGTTTTTGAAGGTAGAATAAATGAATTTTACTAATGAGCAATCAGTTGTTTAACAAATTCAAATCGTTGCTAACCTGCACACACATTCCTATAATCTATATAGAATTCCCATAATAATATTATGGACCTAAAAGTATGAACCAACGAGGCTGGTGAGACAGACAGGAGGTTAAAGGTAACTGACAGCTTCACAAAAAGCGCCGCACACAGGTTACTCAAATCTTTGCTTCCCCTTTATGCGTTAAATTTTTAATTTTTTCCTCTTACGCTGGCCGCTGACTGCTCAACAGTTCTCTCTGAATCACTGGTCTTACTAATCATTTGCCTGTCAAGTGCCCGCTGGTGCGCAGTGTGCATATTTAATCATAACAGTAATCCTCTTACCTTTCTACAGTCAAATTTCCAGGCACCAAAACCTACATCGACCCCGAAACCTACGAGGACCCAAACAGGGCTGTCCATCAGTTTGCTAAGGAGCTGGACGCCTCCTGCATCAAAATTGAACGGGTTATTGGAGCAGGTGAGCCCATCCCACGACTCTCGGCTCTTTCTGTTTAGTCACTCTGCGCTCTCATATATCACGCTGACAGCCAAATATTTACACCTTGAATAGGGACACAGCTTCATGCTTCGTATATTGATAGAGCAATTGCAAAGGGGGGGGGAAAGTTCATTGCAATTAATGCGTGGGCTGCATCTGGCGGAGGCAGCCGCAGAGAAACCCACAGCTGAAAAATTGCTGCCACATGGGTTTTGCAGAGGCGGTCAATGACAGTATCTATGCATCTCTAGCATGTCTTATTATAGGTCTTGGTTGCACTCCCCCGAGTATAACAAGATGTCACATTCCAATTTGTATTCCAGCCCTGCACAGCTGCTTTGTCTTAAAATACACTAATAAATTTGTCATCGTGAAGCGCTTTTATTTATTTATTTTTTTATCTCACCGGCCCCCTTCACTTGTAAACGGTTTTTATCCCACACGCGCTCGCAGGAGAGTTCGGGGAGGTGTGCAGCGGCCGGCTGAAGCTGCCCGGGAAGCGGGACGTGTCGGTCGCCATCAAGACCCTGAAGGTGGGCTACACGGAGAAGCAGAGGCGGGACTTCCTGTGCGAGGCCAGCATCATGGGGCAGTTCGACCACCCCAACGTCGTCCACCTGGAAGGGGTGGTGACGAGAGGTGAGCGCGGCGTTGATGAAGCGGTTCCTCAAAAACAAAATTTGGCAGGATCCGCATCGGGGGGGTATATTTAGCTTTGGGAGGTGGGAGTGTTGCAGTTAGAGTGGCATTATATCTGATTAAATTAGCCACACTCCCTGTTTAACATTTTCTCATTTAGACAGTGTAATAAAAGGAGCAGATGGTAACTTTTAATTAAAAGCCAATGAAACGCGGCTAAAAATAACTTGAAAGCGCGCTCGCTGTAGTCATTTGTTGTGAAGCATTTTGCAGGCAAATAAAATGTAGCTATTAATTAATCTTCCCCCTTTTTGTCCACTTTTTTTCTTTTTTTACAGGTAAACCGGTCATGATTGTCATCGAGTACATGGAGAACGGCTCATTAGACGCTTTCCTCAGGGTGAGTATCACCTTCAAAGCAACATCTTTTTGTAACTTTACTTTGCGTTTAGGCAGAGACCGTCCCAGAGAGCGGGGAGTCTGCAGCAGGATCTGTGCAGCGCATAAATATCATAAATCTTGTGCCGGAGCCGCTCCGGCGCCGCGACCTACATTTCCCTCATGGTCAGTGAAGACGGCTGACCTGCCCGTGTTTCTTTCTCCTTTTCCACAGAAACACGACGGCCAGTTCACAGTCATCCAGCTGGTGGGGATGCTGCGGGGCATAGCGGCGGGGATGAGGTACCTCGCCGATATGGGATATGTCCATCGAGACCTGGCCGCGCGGAACATCCTCGTCAACAGCAACCTCGTATGTAAAGTGTCGGACTTTGGCCTGTCGAGGGTGATAGACGACGACCCGGAGGCTGTCTACACGACAACTGTGAGTCAAGTGCTTGGTCTCCTCGCCAAGAGCCCCGTCGTCCGAATCCTCTAATCTAGTCGATGCATGAAAATAGAGCAGAAGTACAAGCGCACGCACAATGTTTGATATCTCTGCTGCTTTTTGGCACGACTTTCTTCTTAGGCATCCTTTAAAAACACTTTATTAATTGTAATTGATGTAATTATTAATTTAATTATGCCTCATAGTTCAGTCATACCCCGATCAGCCACAACAGTAGACGTATATAACGTTGACCATCTTGTGACAATTCAGTGTTCTGCTGGGAAATTTTTAGACCTGGCATTCATTCGTGTGGACATGTAGAATGGAAAGAAAGGGTGGTGTCAAGGATGACACCCAGACTCTTAACCTGGGGAGAGGGGGAGACTGCCGAATTGTCAATTTGAATAGAGAAGTTATTTATATTGGATAGGGTGGTTTTGGTGCCAATGAGAAGAATTTCAGTTTTACTACTGTTGAGTTTGAGGAAGTTGGTGGAGAACCAGGTTCTGATTTCCTGAATACAGTCCGAGAGGTAAGTGGGTGGAAAGGTGGAGCTGGGTTTGGTAGACAAGTAGAGCTGGGTGTCATCCGCAAAACAGTGGAAATTAATATTATGCCTATGAAATATCTGGCCAAGGGGGATGAGGTAGATGATGAATAAAAGAGGACCAAGAACAGAGCCTTGGGGAACACCAGAGAAAAAGGGGGGGGGGGGGGGGGGGATGTAAATGTTTTTAACTGAATGAACTAAGTGCGGCCAGAGAGATACGAGATGAACCAATTGAGCCCCCCCACTAACAACATTTTGTTGCCATGACACCACAGGACACCCTCAGAAGGCCCATGTCCATTCTCTGATGAGTCACAACTGTTTTGGATTCAACAAAGGAGACCTAGACAATATTAGGAAGGTGGTCATAATGTTGTGCCTGATTGGTGTTCCCAACCTTTAGTATTTAGAAATCATTTTTGAAGCATTTAAACCACTGTACCCTTTATGAAGATTCATAGTTAGCAAGTCTTTCTGCTGATGCTTTCAGTAGTTGTTTCTTGTGTGCTGTGATCTTGTGTGTAACTGAAAAACTCTCTCTGAATTGATGTTTTAGGGGAAGATGCAGGATATAATGAATGTGATCTTTGCTCCAGCCACTGACCTGCGTTTTACCGAACAGGGCGGCAAAATACCCGTCCGGTGGACCGCGCCGGAAGCCATCCAGTACCGTAAATTCACCTCTGCGAGTGACGTCTGGAGTTACGGCATTGTCATGTGGGAGGTCATGTCCTACGGGGAACGGCCTTACTGGGACATGTCCAATCAAGACGTGAGTTACCTCCTGATAAAAAGTCTTTACGAAGCCTACGATAAATTTGTTGACTGCCGCAGAAAACGAGATCGAAATAATCGATCTGTAAAAGCCTGATTCAAGTCAGAGATGGGGAAGCCTACAGTGAATGTGGAAATAAATCATCTTTTGCTATAATATTTGTATTTTTTTTGCATGTGGCACGCCCCTTCTGCACTTTACGAATAACGACTGCGGTATCGATTGCCACTTAATTGTTGACTAATTTATTACATTGTCTGGTCCCGGCTTCTCGGGTTTTCACTGCAAAGCTGGTGTAAGTGCTTTCTACACTAAATGATCAATGATTTCCTCGTAAACATAAATGTATAATGATTGTCAGCTGTATTTAGTGTAAGAGTGTCACCAAAAGGCAAGAGAGTTTTAGCACAGGGGACGAAATCAGGATCTCAACTGAAACTGATACTGTTGAACTAATTATATCTGAAGGGGAGCATGGGTTGTAAGAATATAACACTCTCCCTAGATTCATCCCTAATGATGCCCAAATGAGGTCCCTCCACTAAAACAGAAAGTTACGAAATCCCAGTTTTTGTTTCTTTTTTGAGGCTTCCTTACAAGACCCTCCCGAGAGCAGCTCGACGGGGACGGTAACCTTGGGCTTAATTAGTTCAAGAAGTCTCGCTAATAATCGCGGCGTTTGAATCAATTTGGAGGAGAAACAAGCCTGAAGTGGGACATGCGTTCAAATGATTTCCCGAGAACATGGATTCGGCCGCGGTTGCGCTATTAATATAAATAACAGGAGTGGGGAAACGCGTGTCATGCAGAACGCCTTCGATTCAGACGTCTTTATAATGACTTGTGGTAATGGGAACCAGTGTGACTAGCAGCGTCGAACCGATTGCACTTTGAACAACCTGTGCATGTTTTGCAGTTTGTGTTGCTTTGTTGTAGAAATAGAAGATAAGGCTCGGATTTTGGGGTGCTGCAAATATATGAACTCCTGATATGTCTGTGAAGGTTCTCGGTCATCCAGGTCATGCTATATCCAATAAAAGCATTGAGTTTTTTGAGAAGATGTTGTGCCACTCATCCGGGTAGCTTCTTCAGTTCTAGTGGACTGGTGAGAAGTTTGAGGTTTAAGCAGGAACTTCTTCTGAATTCTGAATTAGCTGCACCGGTTTCTGGTTGTTAACCCAGCAAGCAAGTTCCAGTAGGAGTTCCTATTTAAACCTCAGACTTCCCACCAGTCCCCTAGAATTGAAGAAGCTACTCGGATGAGTGGTGAAACGTCTTCTCAAAAAATCTCTACAAGTCCAGTTGCCCTTTTTTGAACCTTTTTTGAATAACTTCTTCTGAAACTTGCTTGTTTCCAACCAGAATTCAGTGCAGCTAATTTCCATTAACGGTTAGATACTTTCCTGTCATTGAGGGACAGGGAGACCGTTTGTCCCTGTCCTCTTCCCTATGAATGGTGCTCTAATAACCCTTCTCCGTCAGAAGTTTCAGCCCCATTCACACCTTGAGACTGGAGACTCTGACGGACACACCTCAAATTTCCCACCAGTCCCCTAGAACTGAACAAGCTACTCGGATGAGTGGTGAAACATCTTCTCAACGGCTTTTTTGATTGAACTGCTGATGCTACACAGTCTAACATTTGCATGATGTCTTCTGTAACTGTCAAGTAACACAACGTAACCCAACAGCTGTACCCCAACCTAATACTGTGAAATATCAGAATGAAATACGGTCAAACTGCAATAACAACAGGGTAAAATCGAATTACCTGCAACTGCACTATCATAGGCGTCCAAAGTGCCACAATTTGTTCCCATCTTGCTTTCCAATGGCATGAAAATCAGTGCGTCAGAGCTGGAAATGCAGAGATTTCTGATATTAGGTAGTTTATGTGTTTCTTCAAGGTACAAAGGCATACAGCTCATTTGATTGCAAAATAACGGTTGACAGGATAGTATGATTCATAATCAAATTCCTCACTTTGGTCCTAAACCTGCATTTGCACCATGAAGTAAATTGTAAGAGCTGACTCCTAGCATTGCCCACACTTCTCGTCCACAAAGAACACATTTGCTTTTTTTTAAGCCCCACACTTTTTACAAATGTCACAAATTGCTATAATGATTGACTCACCCGCGGTTCTCTGAGTGCTGTTGCCGACTTTCCTGCCGGCTCCCGCTGAGAGAGCCCGACTGCGCCAGACCACTCGAAGCTGTTGCTTATTCCTCGGACACTTGACACATTTTGATTGATGGTGGAAGGCGAGCGAGTTCTGGCCTTAAGAGCCGCACGCTGGTGTTTAGCAGCCGCGGCATCATAGCTAAACATGATTAAGATTCTCCGGCGCTCCAAAGCCGAGGCCCGCTGATTGAACGATCAGGTGTTGGAAATGCAAAGCAAGATGGCTGAGCATGCGAGCGGCGTATGCTCTTCCACTTGGCAGGCATCAATGTCAGAACTTTTTTTTTTTTTTTTTGCGCTTTGTCAAGACGTCAGCAAATATCCTCTTGGGATGCACAAAGAATTATTTGCATTTTTCCCAACAGTTTCATTGTTTTGACACCTTTTCCCTCCGTTCTTGTCTGAGGAGATCTGACAGGAATAGCTAATGCATATATGCAGAAACATACACAGCTCCATCCGCACAATATAGTAAAGAGAGGTAGGGGCTCAAGCCGAAGTGCCTGATTCACCTTGTGTTCTCATGACACTGACTTTTAATAAACCCTTTGGTAAACTGAAAGCATGACGCGTAGTGACAGCAGATTAGGTTTAAAGGCTCTGCAGAAAGATTGTCTCTATTTATTAGCATCTGTCTGTCTTTATGTTGCTTGGTAGCTTTGGTTAGCTGCTGAGCGGGACATACAAGCCAGCAGCGTTAGGTTAGCTCATATTTCACAAGGTTCGAATTATCCTCTGCTGCTCTGTGGGCCTACAAGCCAGCAGCATTTACTTAGTTTATTTAGATTGTAGGTTAAGCTAGCCAGCAGTATTTAGTTAGCTTATATTTTACAAGGTTTGAGTTAGCGTCTGCTGCTGAGCGGGACATACAAGCCAGCAGCATTTACTTAATTCATTTAGATTGTAGGTTAAGCTTCATATCACATGACTATAGGTTTGTTAGGGTTTCTCAGTTGAACAGGGCCTCTAAATGTGTTTTGCCTTGGATTTTGGCACAAGGGATTGTAACATCTAATCCTGTGTATTAATGAAATGGAGCATATATCAGAGCCGTTTGTTTAATGTAGGAAGTGAATCTAAGGGAAATAACTCTGTCTATACTGTAGCACAAACCATCTAGACTATTATCAAAAGTGACCTTGATAACGCCTTGTAAGGTCATCAATAAAATCTTGAACTCAATTCTAAAAACTCAGCCAGTAAAGACCGATGGCCGTAATATGATCCCATGTAGCTGCCGTGCTTAGCTCCAACTGGATATTGTTTCTCCACAAAGCCCAGTTATGGGAGGGTGAGGACGAAATAAAAGCAGGCATAACCTTTCAGGATAAAAGCTCCGAATCCGGTAATACACCTGGACTAGAAAAAAAAATAGCACAAACCTTTAAGCGTGACCATCAAAGAGGATTTGCTTTGTTTTGGGTATTATTAGCGATGAATGGTCACACGATGTAGGATCACGGTTGGATAAAAGGCGGAGTCACAGACCAAACTCCAGGCTTTCAAGCTCACCGGGTGGAGGGGGGCAGCAGGGGTTGTTCACGAACCAGTGGATTAGCGGTTTGATCACCGGTACATTGGCTACACACTGAAGTGTCCTTGAGCAAGACACTGTACCCCAAATGGCTCCCATTGGTGCCACTTGGGGTATGGTGTGAATGTGAATGAATGGGTAGATGTGTCATGGGAGTATCAGTAGGTACAAAAGCTTTTTACAATCCATTTACTTGGTGATGTATTAACATTTATACCAATTGTGTGCACTGTGCCATTCAGTTGCAGTATTACTTTTGTGCATGTAGCATACTGTACGCAATGGTGTGTTGTAGTAGACAGTTAGGGTCCATTGATGTTTAAAATGAGTCTGAATCAATGATTGCTCAATGCCTACCCATTTGGACTCAATAGTATTATTAAACTGCTGCCATTGTAAACCCGGATTTCAAGTCACATTCCAATCGCACACCAATTTTGTTGCATTTTTGCTTAGACCCCACCTGATGAAAAGACCCAAATCCCCATCAGTTGGCAACACTGTTCTCCTTTCAGACTTTCAAATGGCTCTATCCTCACTGTGGGCGATTTACCCATGGCGCTATAGAAGACATTATACAACAGTTTTCACAGGCTGAGTACTCCGTTTGACAAGTAAATGGACTCAGACGTAAAACGTAAACACCGTAAAGTGGCCATTTAAACTGTATTACTTTCTTTTTTTTTTTTTTCCAGACAGGCTTAACAGATACAAGTGGAGATCATTAATAGATCTCGCGGAAGGAAATACAGTAGAACGGTCTTGGCAGCCCCATACTGGTAGAGGAAGCTGTTAGACATAAAATGCTTCGTGAAGGAATGCAGAATTATGAGTGACTAGTTGCTCCGCCATTCCTTTTCAAAGCTCACCGGTGCAGCTATTTCAAATTGTTCTGAAGAACAATTTCCATTCACTCAAAACAAAGCTGGCGCACACACACATATAAAATCTGGTCGGCCATTTATTCCTCCGCTCAACCTGCCGTTCACAAAATTGATTAAAGGATCAAATGTGCTTGCAGAGAAGTAAATTGTTCACACTGTCAGAACGGTTTGGGGTAATGTCATAGTAAAAGCTGACAATAAGCAGTTCTGGGGTTAAAGTGAAACTAATTCTACAGATTAATCCAGATTCTACAGCGAGGAGTAACACTGAAGGCTGACGCTAAGGAGTTCAGTTCAGTGGATTTGGGTTAGGTTGATGTCAAATGGAGCATGGCTTGGCTGGTAGCTCAGCGTTTTGGAGTTCGGTTTTGAGCGATGCTAGAGGCTGACATGAAAGAGATGGGATCAAGGATTAGGCCGAAGGTTAGGGAGATACTGAAGTGTGATTTATGCCTCTGCAGGACTAGATGTCGTAGCCTACGCACGTTGCCAGCCTACGCACGTAGCCAGCCTACGCACGTAGTTTACGCATGTACCCAGCTTAAGCACGTAGCCAGCCTACGCACGTAGCCTACGCACGTAGCCAGCCTACGCTCATGCGAGCCATTTATACTTGTCTGTGTGGCCTGGTCTGCAAAAACGCCACCCAAACGCTCGTCGGCGCTGTGTCTTTTGCTAGTCTGGCTAGTTTTGTTTCTACTTCCTGCTTCACTTTCAACAATGGCGACTGAAACTTTTCGTCGAAATTTTGCAGAAAAGATAAGTTGCACAAATGCTTGTACGTTCGAACCTCCTCAGTCAGTCTTTCTTCAGTGATTAGAAAATAGCGGAGATGGTGAAGTAGCCGGAAATACTGAACCGGAAACACGATGCTACCAAGCGGACCAGTCCCTTGCGGTCTGCGTCGCCGTGACACGTAGTTCCATTTCTGTGGAGGTGCGCTTCAAGCTACAGCGTTACGTCGCCGTAGCCACGCCATCAAATTGACACAAAATGATGCATGAACTGCCTGTAACTGTTGAGTCTAAAGTTACCAAAATGCTGAGTTTGGTGTTACGGTTAAGGGAGACTGAAGGCACTGGAGGTTAATGATACCAAATGCTGATACTAATGCCTCCATCTGTATTGTGTCTGCAGGTCATAAAGGCAATAGAGGAGGGCTACCGTCTTCCAGCCCCTATGGACTGTCCACCTGGCTTACATCAGCTAATGCTGGACTGCTGGCAGAAAGACAGAGCTGAGCGTCCCAAGTTCGATCAGATAGTCGGCATCCTTGATAAGATGATTCGCAACCCTAACACACTGAAAACCCCAGTGGGAACATGTACAAGGTAAGGAAATGAAGGCGCAAATGAGTCCTTTTAAGACATAACTCCACACAATAAAGAATTTGAACTTATATTTGAGCACATTAGCAGATGAGCCGGAGTGTCCAGTGGATGATTTAGCTTCTCTAGTTCAAAGATGAAAGATAAATCCCAGCGGATCGATACCCCAAAGCAGCTTTATCGTCAATAGCAGGGCTTTTAAATCAATCTCTATAATGAGTTCGTAGCACTAGAGTGCAGTGGGAACCCCAGACCTCACTCTGACATTTGTCAAATGAATTCTGTTTGCAGCCCGGACATTCTTTGCTGAAGTGAGATGAGACTTGGTGGTTACAGCTGCTTAAAAAGCTCTTTATTATACGGAGACCATGTGGAGTGAGAATTTGGGAATGTATTAAGATTGAAAAGATATTGACGTAAATATTTCTCATAAGCAGAAGCTGACATGCTGCATCTATTCATGATTTTCTTATTGATTGAAGCATCCAATCAGCAAGTTTTCCCCCCCTTCTCACAATTTAACGCGCTGCAGGATGCTTTTGGTCGCCGCTTTGTCTCATCTCGCGCTTCATTGTGTTTTCAGACGGAACGTTTCCTTTTCACATGAGAAATGAATGTCTTTCTGTGTTCATCCCGCAGACCAATTAGCCCACTGTTAGATCAGAGCACACCAGACTTCACCGCTTTCCGCTCAGTGGGAGAGTGGCTGGAAGCCATCAAGATGGAGCGATACAGAGACAACTTCACAGCAGCAGGCTACAGTTCCTTGGAATCTGTGGCCAGGATGTCAATCGAGTAAGTGGACAAGAAGCCCTCGAGGGTTTAAGCATCAGTGGAGAACGTTGAAAACCACACCACCAACCACAAGTAGACTCCAACTCACCTGCACTTCCATTTGTTTTCCATCCGTTCTTGAGTAAACAAATCCACATTGGTATTCAGTTGGGGGGTTGGTAGATTGCCATACCATGAAATGCATGAGTCTCTGAAACAGGCATATATTAGAGAAAAGCCTTTATTATTATTTCCCCCCTGTGCTATATTAATGCTACACCTTATAATATTTTAGTGAGAAGCCCTTGTATTGATCTGCTCTTGTTCTAATTAGCTGTTTTTGTGAACTCAACACTTCATCCAATGTTTACCTCTTGATAAATCCCCTCTGGCGTGCATTCCCACAGCAACTAACTCTGTTACCTCAACAAAAGAACCACGTTACACCTGTTCCTCTACCACTCTGAACTCGTCTTTAAAGGGGGAATTACTGTTTTTTTACAACCTGGACCTTATTTCTGGCATAAAATACGATCGTTTACTCACCCATATAACTTTGGTGTCATTTGGAGTCATTCGGATCATATTTAGATCTGTGTATATCCATATAGTGGGAGTGACTGGGGCACCGAAACGCAGCCTCTAAATAACGCATTATCTGCCGCGAAACTCACCAATATTTTGTTATGATACGCTAGTGCTATTCCCCATTGAGTCCGGAGTTACCTGATAATCCTCAACGGGGGAGTAGCACTAGCATATCATAACAAAATTTTGGTGAAATTAACGCGTTTTTAGAGGCTGCGTTTCGGTGCCCCAGTCACTCCCACTATATGGATATACGCGGATCTAAATATCTCCCGAACGACTCCAATTGACACCAAAGTTATATGGTTGAGTAAACGATTGTATTCTATGCCAGAAACAAGGTCTAGGTTGTAAAAAACAGCAGTTGACCTTTAAGACCAATTGTTAAACAAAAGCAAAATGGAATAATTGTAACGAACTGGTGAGGACTGTTAGCCTGGAAGCCAGCCTGCCCGCAAAACGTTTATGGGGGTAAAGTTGGAATTAAGCTCCGGCAAAGATTTTTTTGGTCCAATCAAACAGTTTGATGGACAGAATAGTAATAGTGAGCACCGTGGAGTGGGTTTAGTTTACATTACAATGACTTTACACACTAGAACAGGGGGACTCTCAATCCCACAGTCTTTAATTTCTGTCATGTGTGGGTTTTAAGAAAGTCTTTCCCTGCCTTAAGCTTCAGGAACTAGAGTGAACTCTTTTCTGTGTTGTATACTTACTACTCGAGGCCGGCAGAATATTAACGTCAGCCCAGTCTGTGGCTTTGCCCTTGAGCTCTTATGTTAAGCTCCCCACTTGCGTCAGTTGTTAGCATCTGTTTCCACATCACCATAAAGCACTCGAGTCCAAATAAACTGCTACATCCTCCTTGATATTGGCGCATTAATGGGATTCATGAACGGGCCTGCTGTGTTTCGGTGCCGTACTCGCGATAATGAAAAACCCAAAGCTGTATATCGCACTTGTTTTGCCTCATAATGTGGTCTCAGGTGCGCTGACTGATGCGCTGTCCTGTCTTCCAGGGACGTGATGAGCTTGGGGATCACCCTGGTGGGCCATCAAAAAAAGATCATGAGCAGCATACAGACTATGAGAGCCCAGATGCTGCATCTCCACGGTACAGGTGTCCAGGTGTGATGACATGCGACGGGGGCCGCCTCGGACCGGGGCCGAAAGCAGAAACTTATATGGAGCAGCGCCTGGGGACGTGACCAGGATACTTATCAAAGCAAGCGGACATCTGTTATGTCTGAATCTTCCGGCTGAGTCTGGAGTGAAACCATTCCTTTGTTCCTCAGTGAAGGAGGTCCGCCTTTTCAAAAGGGCACTAAAGAGAGGAAAAGGGCAAAAAACAGCAACAAAAAAAAAGAAACTACCTGGACGAGATGACTTTTTTTCCTTTCTTTTTTTGTAGAAGCGCTAACGAACTCAACCACATATCAAACGGCGCCTTGGAAAGGAGTTTGACGCTTACGTTCTTTGACTTAACGAAAGAGAGAGTGCACACTTTGACTAGGATTTTGCTTTAAAACGAACAAAGAACTACTTGTCCACTTGCAGTAGTTTCACTTGTTTCTTTTTCTAATTTGTAATTATTATTTTTTTGTGTGTGTGTCTGTTTTCCTCTTCTCTTTGGATGTGACAACAGGGTAATTTTTATCCAAACGCGGAGGGAACTTTTTACGTGCAGATTTAAAAAGGTACCTTTTTTTCTGTGCTGGACTTTTTCGAGCTGTTTGCAGTGACTTTTCCTTCACGTCCCGTCGGAGTGCAAACGGTGTTCCTCTCGTGCTCGTATGCAGCCTACTGGAGCGGCTTCATCGCGCGGCTTCAGCTTTTCAGAAGTTTTTTTATTAAGAAATTCTCTGACAAGTGCAACGCGGAGGAGACGAATCGCCAGACTTTTATACCAGAGTAGCAATATTCTTTGTCTTAGTGTTCACTGCAGGAGTTTCCGAAAAGAGAACGGAGAGGACACGTTGCAGCAGCGCAGTAGAAAGATTGTATTGAAATCACAGCCACTGTTTATTGATTTGCCATCATTTTGCTTAAAATATTGCACACAGTGTGTGTTTTCGGCTGCAAATACAGTTTTTCAAGGGTGGACCCGCGAGCAAGAGTAGACGTAATACTGCCTTAAAAATGTGTTTAGATTTAGCGTTGCAACTATTTTAGGCACTTCAATGGCAACGCTTTCTGTGGCTCATTTCAAGGGCGGAAAAGCTCCTTGTTTTTTTTTTTTTTGCTTTCCTTGTAGTGCGAAATCTGCAACTTGAACTTGGTGTGCACGGTTTACTGTAGCGCCACGAGTGACGCAGTTAGCGAGGGATAGTCGGGCTAAAAAGAGCAATAATTACCAGGTAGAAACGGTCCTCAGCAGAGATTTCTTCTTTTTTTTTTTTTTTTTTTTTTTTAAGGTGCTAGGTAAAAACGCATGTGCGTGCCGTGCTGAGACAAAACCTTCGGAAAGATTCAGCCACTGCTGGTAAAGGAAAGGAATGTACCTCTGTGACCTGAAACGGTTCGGAAAGTGCTCACAAGACTGACGTGCCAACTCATGAAATGAAATAATCATGTCGTACTTTGCCTCTATGATATGCTAAACGTTTGATGAAACCCTTACACGGCGTGGAAATGCTGAACTGAGCGGCTGCGGGGATGAAATAGGCGCCGTTTGAAACACTAGAAAGGTGCCAATTAGCCACGCTATCATCCTCTGACACATTGTGCCGCCCAGAAATCAAAGAGGCCCCTTCAGGGTTTGGGTATGAAAATGCAGGACCAAACAACGGGGCCCGAGTCGGAAGCGGGCCGCGCTGTTAAATCCCTCCGTCCCGGCTCTGCGGGCAGTCGAGACAGCTCCCTTGTTTATTCATGCGTCTCTGCTGCTCGTCCCTCACAGGCGTAGATGAGACGGAACATGCATTAAAGTGTTTCTTAGGACGGCTCCTCTTTTCTTCCGCACAGCTTTTTATGGAGAACACGGATGGGAGATGTGCTAAAGGCCAATCAGCCCGTTTGGTGCCATCTGTCTCCACTTAAAAATAATAATAATAAAAAACGTCCATGTTGAGTATCTTTTAGTGAAGTATTATTTGATGAGACGGTACAGTTATTCAACTGATAGTTAAAGAGGAAGAGGAGGGGTGTTCACGGAAGAAACGTATTTCAGTGATGCTGTAACATGTCAACCTATATTTTATCAAGAATCAACCTCAATCCCAGCCACTAATTCCACTTACCATTTCCTAAAGTATGTCCACACTGAGCCAGAAGCATTGGACTATCCGTCAACTCTAAAGAGAAAAATATAGTCTGATAATCGTACATGCAAGCCTGCATGGCTGACTGTGTACGTCAATTATGCGCGATTCAATGGCAACTTGGACTATATGAGCATATGTACTTACGTAGTCCAAGTCCTCATTGATTGTGGGCTGCGTACAGGCAGTCTGAGCAGATCTGTGGCCTCTCTGTGACCACTCATTTCAGCTTCAAATTATATACTACCGCAGCTTTGTGTTCACGCGGTGCCGGGTTGATACAGCTGCCACTGTTTGTTTTAATTTCTCAGCTTTGGACTGTAGCGCGGGCAGAAAAATTCCGATCACGGCAATCAGCCGCTATTCACACTTTAGTCGGAACCAATTAAGTTTTGGCACTTGCGCGGGAATCCTTAAAAAATCGCGGGGAAACGAGAATTTGGGAAGTTACAGTACTGATCCTAAACGTTGATGAACTGCGCCTTTAACCGGCAGTACGTACGAGCAGGAATCCAACAAGCTGCCTTCACGCCACCAATTGTCAAACAACAGCGGTACGAAATATATAAATGGCAGCAACTAAATGGCGAGTCTCGCTGTGGGAAGGCACAGTAGGGGTGTACCGGTACACACAAGTCACGGTTCAGTACGTACCTCAGTGTGTGGGTCACGGTTCGGTATGGGTTCGGTACAACGGGAAAAAAGCAACAAAAATTAGCTTTATTTATTTTGAACAGACACCAATTGACTGACAAAAATAAATAAAAACCACCTCCTGTTATAAAGTAAAAAATAGACATATGAGTGATGCCGTCTTCTGTGCGTTAGCTTGTTTGATGTGTTTCCTGCGACGTACCCAACCTCCGCGAAACATCGTCGGCAGACAGTCTTTGTCCGGTCCATCACTCCCGGCTCTTCCAACTCCACACTTCTCTTAGTACATCTACGCTCCACACTCTCCATTACTATTCTTCTTCGTCTGTTTGTATTCTAATGTAGTAGGCTAACGAGCTAGCAGCAGTTAGCTAGCAGCTTTTAGGCTCGTTACCGCCACCTGGATTGAAGCGATGACTCGACTTTTTCTTATTTATTTTTTATTTTTTTTAATAGTCTCCTCACTCAGACGTATCCGCCGTATGACTCAGGAGCCCGTACCGTGACACCGCGGGACAAATACAAATACCGCTACACTCCTAAATTGCACAGTGCAGGTTTTTAGCTTGAACAGAGGCATTCTCATCGGTGTCGTGTTTGACGTTCGCTGGCTCAGTGTGGACGAAATGCGTCGATCTATTTTCGGCGTGGAAGTCACAGAAACGAGCCCTGACCAGACCCCTTTGTGATACATACCCTCCCTTTATACTATACAGCAGAGCTCAGCAATTGGGTCTTAGCCAGACCTTTGAATTGAATACCGGTATAAAGTCATTCAGTCAGCACAAAACTCCCCCAGTTCACACAGGCAGCACTCTCTCTCTCATAACCCCTTCCCCCCTTCCCCCCGACTCCCCACTCCCCGCTCTGATTTTCAAACCGTGCCCCCCCCCCCCACACCCCAGGGTAAAAATTCCTCTGTCCCCCCCCTTTTTTTTTCTTTTCCCTGTGCTGTGGAGACTTGAGCCAAATTGAGATTAAGGCCAGGATGGGATCGATCCGACGTCCAAATCACTTGCAACCTTCACCAACAGAAGTCACTTTACTGTCCGTTTCGGCTTCTCTCACCTGCTTTCTGAACTTCAGGTTGCTCAACTCCGGACTAAAAAAAAAAATAAAAAAAAGGTAAAGATAAAAACTTAAAAAAATAAAAAAATAAAAAAGACATAAACCTGCAGGAAGTAGAGTGTCGGTGTGTTCGAATCAGGAATAGCAGATAGAGTAAGAAGTTATTTTTCAAATCTTGCGGTTGAGCAGTTGGAAATTAGTTTCACCGCTTTGGCGAGGCGGTGGATAATTCCAAAGAGTGCAGCACTGTTGATTGTGTCAGGAAGAGCTGAGACTTGAGGGGATCTTTGTATATGTTCTAATTGTAAAACTTGTACATTTTATTTATATTGTTTTTTTACACATATTACTCAGTAGAGAGCTCTGAATACATTGAAAATGCACTATATTTTTCTATCTCGCAGATGAATTATTGTCACCCACAAAACTTCTGTTGTACATAATTTTCCATTTAGGACCAAAGACAGCTGGTAGGATGCCCATCTTTACTTTGACTCTGTTTGGATTTTGCCTTTTAGTTTGTTGTACAGTGATACAAATTGTCAATTTATTATTTATTTTTCTGTGATAAAAGTATTGAGAATATTCACTGGTCAAAAGTATTTTCCCCAACAGCAGAACTGTAAGATCCTTTAATTAGACAATTTCTTGTTACATAGACAATTCTTTTTGCTTTGTAACCTTTGTAATAGACTGTACATATATTTTTGGAAATATAATACAATCTCTATAGAATTCTGCGGTGTCTTTTGTAGTGTTTTTATCATCAGTTGCATCATTCTTGTAAGGCAAATGTCAAATATTCACCACTGAGCCATAACATTATGAACACTCCTGACAAATATGCTGTTTGTCCTTCGCGCGCCGCCAAAACACCTAGTCTCTGAGGACCTCTAAAGGTGTCCTGTGGTATCTGGCACCAAAGTGTCAGCAGTATATCCTTTAACTCCCATATATTCTGAGTCGCAGCCTCCACAGGAGGTGGCTGGTTTATGGTGTGCCCTTTCTCAGACCGGTGTCTAGGTACTCGTGACTCTTGGCTGGGAGCAGCCCACGAGCCTCCTACATGGCCACAACCATCTCATGCAATCTATCCCGTGATAAACCCTGCGGATCTACATTGATCCAATTGAGATATTTCCCAACACTCTACGTGCTGAGCCTAAATATACGCCTGCTTTTGACTTTTAGTTATGGTATCACACTGCCTGGCCAAAAAAAAAAAGTCACCACCCGGATTCAACTAAGCAAATAGGTAGGAGCCTTCTATTGGATAATTACTGCATGGGTGATTCTCTTTCAGCTGGCAACAAGTTATTTAACCCCAACTGATGCAATGAGTAGCTTCTCATTTCTTAAACAACCATGTCTAAAGACACATCCTGTGGTCGTGGAAAATATGTTAGTCTGTTTGAGAAGGGTCAAATCATTGGCATGCATCAAGCAGAGAAAACATCTAAGGAGATTGAAGAAACTACTAAAACTTGGTTAAGAACTGTCCAACGCATTATTAAAAACTGGAAGGATAGTGGGGAACCATCGTCTTTGAGGAGGAAATATGGTCGGAAGAAAATTCTGATTGATCATGATTGGCCATCACTTAAACGTTTGGTGAAATCAAATGGAAGAAAAACAACAGTAGAACTCAGGGCTATGTTTAATCGTGAAAGCAAGAACAATTCCACACGTACAATGTGAAGGGAACTCAAGGGATTCGGACTGAACAGCTGTGTAGCCTTAAGAAAACCACTAATCAGTGAGGCTAACTGGAAAAAAAGGCTTCACTTTGCTAGGGAGCATAAAGATTGGACTCTGGAGCAATGGAAGAAGGTCATGTGGTCTGATGAGTCCAGATTTACCCTGTTCCAGAGTGATGGGGGCATCAGGGTAAGAAGAGAGGCAGATGAAGTGATGCACCCATCATGCCTAGTGTCTACTGTACAAGCCTGTGGGGGCAGTGCTATGATCTGGGGTTGCTGCAGTTGCTCAGGTCTAGGTCAATACAAGATCTTGGTGAAAAATTAACCCAGACATTCAAGAAGTGGATGGATCAATGTGATTAATATGTTCAAAAAGTATTAATCGTTTCATAGTTTACAGTAAAAATCATCAGTGATTTTGTGTGTGTATGAATGCGCTTGTGAAACCGCACGGACACACTTACAATTTGTTTGTACAAGATAACACAGCCAGAACTGTCTAAACACTCCTCCAAACTTCCCTGTTTTGTACTTTAATCTTCCGGAAATTCCAGTTACTCAACAGAGATTGAACGGATTTCTTCTCGTCGCATCTTTCAGCAGTTCTAGTATTTATTTTGGTAAGTCCAGTAGTGGCTCATCATTCTGTCTCCAAGCCTGCTCAACTTGTCTCTGTGAAGCACCAGCTCCTTTTCTGTTTTTTTCTTTTGTTTTTTTCTCGTGAATCTGGCCTCCGTCCACGTGTTTTTCTGTGCTGCTACTTCTCAGCTCCCATTAACTTAAGCTGCACGGTCTGATCCTGCTTCAGTGGTTAGATCTGGTGCCTTGTCTTAGTGGCTGGCTTTAAAACCTAAAGATGGATACTTATCTCAGCAGACAGTAGATAAAGGAGGCAGTCTTAATCTGTTATCAAATGGGAGTCACTTTAAACCACTTTTTTTAGTTGCTGCTCCAGAAATACATCAGGAGGAGACTTAGTCAAGCAGCAGCTTGAGTGACAAAGAAACTAAAAGGGTTATTTACCCAAATAACCAATGACATGCAATGACTCATCATTCATTCATTTTCTGTAACTGCTGTCCTCAGAAGGTTGGACATAGACGTAGCGGTCATTGGGCGAGAGGTGGGGTACACCATGGACAGGTCTCCAGTCTTTCTCAGGGCTAACACAGAGAGACAGACAACCATTCACACTAACACCTATGGTCAATTTAGAATCACAAATGAACCTAACCAGCATGTCTTTGGATGGTGGGAGGAAGTACCTGGAGAGAACTCACACAGACACAGGCAGAACATGGAAATTCCACACAGAAAGGCACCAGTTGGCCTGGATTCAAACCTGGAACCAATGACAATCAAACACAAATAAAAAATAATCTAACCAATGCACACAGAAAGGAAAGCAAAAGTAGTGAAAAGAAACCCTCTTTGATAGGTCAAAAATGACAACAACAAAAAAGAGTTCCTATAAAAATCTGGAAGACAAGAGTCACAGATCAAGTCATTAATTTTTTTGTGAAGCAGAAGAGGGGATTGTAAAACCACAAAGAAAACGTGACAAAAGAATGTTATTTGTATTTATTTCATACATATTACTTCACGTACTCATCACTCCCACGTGTCTGGAGCTTGTCCTTTAGCAGTTTAGACGTTTAAGCCACGGATGTCTCATGCGTTCACAATTATTTTATCGTCCAGTCTTTTCCATCACGTTTCAACGTTTTGTTTTTATCAGTACGTACGCTTTCTGGCTCCGGCCAAATCAACATGGCGATGTCTCCGCCCAGATCTCCAGTCTTCCCACGCAGGTTTACGTGTGTGCCGTTTGAAAGCGCGTGCGGACCAAGAATATTTTGTTCAGAACGTGCTGCTCTTCAGTTTTCACAGTCACTCAAATGAAGAATGTTCGTTATATTCAGCGATACCAAGAATATTCCATTTACACTGGAAAAAATAGAGTGCCTTACAATTTTATAATGTTTATAATGATATTTAAGCAGTAACCATTCCAGATGGATGGTGAATGCAAGTGTCATGGTTCTGTGTTTAAAGATTTCCTGTGAACCTGTTGAGTTTTCTGTTTTATTTTGTAAAGTTCTTCCTTGGTTTCCTGTTTAGTTGAACTCCCTGCGTTCTCCCCTTTTGATTGTTTCATTGGTTTCTCCTTGTGTTGCTCCGCCCTCATTAGTTTCACCTGTGTCCCGTCACCCCTCTGCCCACTTGTGAGTATATATATATAGCCCTGCCTTTCCCTTTGTTCTCTGTCGTGTTGTCTGTAATCATCCCATGTTGTGTGTCACTTCTGTCCTCTTAGCCTTCCCTGTATGCTTCTTCAGTCCTTCCCTGTTTTTCACTTCTTACCTGTATTTCATACTTGAGGTTTTCCGTTATCTTGCTCCATGTGCAGCGCATTCAGTTACCCGCTTGTTTGTTAGTTTTCATTAAAGCCGTTTTGTTTCTAACTCCTGCCTCATCTTGTGGTGTCCTGCGTTTGGGTCCTACCTCACCACCAAAAACTGTGACAGTGACATCATGACCACTACAAGGTGTCATGCCAACTGCTCTGTGAAAAAATAAATAAGTACAGTTTATAATCCAACATTTCTTCATAACTGGTGGCGGTAAAGGTAAATGTGAGTGAGCCTGGTGGAAATGTGGGCAGGTCATCAATAACGCGGCTCTGTGTGGCTCCACTCTCAGACCGTTCTGCGCAGACTCTGGCTCCAAACTCGCAAGATGGCACTGCCTGTATCCCGGGAAACTAGCTTTAGTTTGGACAAAGCAAGGAAGTGGGGATGCATTATCCATATGTATATACAGTCTGTGCATTGGAAGTAAATAACATTAATCGTTTTGCGACAATTCAATGTTCTCCTCGGAAACCTTGGACCTGGCAATTGTGTGGATGTTACTTGGACATGTACCACGCACCTAGACCAGACCAGGCACCCCCACCCCATAGCAATGACACTCCTTGATGGCAGCAGCCATGCACAAAAACGGTTTAGAAACAACTCAAAAAAATCTGGCCTCCAAATTCACTAGATCCCAAAACCGATCAAGTATCTGTGGGATGATCCACAGAGGCCCCTCCCCTCAACCCATAGGGCCCAAAAGCCCCCCACTAACGACAACGTGTTGCCAGACACCGGTTAAGAAAGAGTAGTGAAGAAATATTAGTGCATCTGTGCACCCTTCAGCCCCTATCTAACAAAATTATACAGTAGAGCATCTCAATCACACCATTTGTCACACTGAGTCAGAACATTACGAGTGTATTTATTGGACTCTCATAGCATTTTTTTGTCAGCATAAATATTTTATATTTTAATGACTCAATCAGGTTGTATATGTCTAGCTACTGTCTTACTTTTAATACTGTAGAGTTATGACTGTCTGTTTTTGGATTTTAGTACACAAAAGAAATGGGCCCACCAAACTGTGTCCATTGCTTATGTCCCCTGACTGCATCTGTACTGAACATACTGTTCCCAGTCTCCTCAGGGACGCTGCAAATATAATTTTTCATGTTTGTTTTTTACATTTCAATGGCAAGTGAAATGCAATCTTTGCTAAGTCGGGCTACTAAGTCGGATTTTTCTCGACGGCATTAAAGTTTTTAGCTAATCACCGCCCTTTATGTATCGAACCTTTATAAATCAGAGAGCAAAATGTCTTCATCTACTTTTCTTCAATACACACAAAAACAGAGGAAGCTGGCAGACTGCCAGAGGAAGATACCAGGGAAAGAAATCATTTGTATTTGGCAACTCTGCAATAATCCTGAGCCTTGCTTCACCATTATTACAGTATCTGACATTTTGCATCTAATATAGAAGTCAAACGGGAATATGGAGATGAATGGTTTTAAACTGTGTAAATTGATTAGAGGGGGAACGAGCGGGCCTGACTAATGCTTTACCTGTTGGACTCCACAGGGAAAACAGATCACGACCCATTTAGAAAACAAAGGCTTTGCTTCTCGCAGTTCAGGTGTATCCTTTGGGGAAATATTATGTGGTATTTACAGATGCAAGAACGTCGACTTTTCACGCCTGATCCGTTGCTCTTGTCTTGAAGAAAAATAGAGGTGATTTCTGCGGAAAGGGGCCCGGTATCGCTAAATAAAGAGACGGTGCTTCATCAAAAGTTTAGGGAAGAACTTACCAAAAGAACATAAATCCATTCTCGTCACGGTCGTACTCATTATTCAGAAAGTGTTTTTGCTAATCAGACCAAGTTTAAAATACATTCGTTTTATGAATGTTTCCACTGGGAAGGTTATATAGCTCTCTAGGCAATTCAGCTTCCAGGACTACAATGATATACATTGCAGTCAAAAACAGAGACACAGTACAGAGCAAGATGCAGGACACAGTGTCAGAGTAGGACATGGGCCTTCTGAGGGTGTCCTGTGGTGTTGTTAGTGGAGGCCTTTGGGTCCAGTGGGTTGAGGGGAGGGGCCTCTGTGGATCATCCCACACAAACTTGATCGGTTTGGGGATCTAGTGAATTTGGAGGCCAGATCAACACCTTGTGCCCATTGCTATGGGGTGGGGGTGCCTGGTCTGGTCTAGGTGGGTGCTACATGTCTAAGTAACATCCACACCAATGCCAGGTCCAAAGGTTTCCCAGCAGAACATTGAATTGTCACAAGATGGTCAATGTTATTCACTTCTAATGCATAGACTGTATATAAATATGGATGATGCGTCCTAGTTCTAGAGTGAACTAGCTTGGATTCGACCTGGCAGCATGAACTAGGCACCCAGCCCTGGTATCACTTTCATCCTGCCCTGTGGGATCTCCACATTTGTTATCCCATAATGTCAAACCAAGAAAATAAAACTAAACAACTTGGAAAAATCTGTGTATGTCATCTGATTCTGTGTAACAAGTGGGTTACACCACTGACCACACATGTTGTAATATTTTAAAAAAAAAAAAAAGAGGAGGAAACCAGGATGACTTTATAGCCGGGAGGTCCTGAGTGGACGCACAACACAATGACTACACTGTTCGGCTGTTTGTGTTTGTCTTCCTATAGGGTTACACTGCCTAGACTGTCCAAAGCAAATGGACATAAACAGCCTTAGTAGGTGTCTTAACCTTACACCGACTTGTTTTTTTCAATTCAGTGTGGTGGGATGCAGACAGAAATAAATGTGTCACATCGCTGTAAGCGCATTCATCTCGGTAAAGGCCTTCAATTCACAGTTCAACACGCTATCATCAGAATTCTTCACATTCTTTGTGCGCAGCTTTGAAAGCAATGACGGCCTCTCTGACTCGGCAAAGAGCAGACTTGCCTTGATTTTTCCCTTTAATGCCGCATAAACCTGAGTAAAAAGCTACTCATGCTCTTAAGTGTCAGATGTCAAATATAATCTCTAAGTCAAATCAAATTTATTTCTTGCCTTATTAGCAGGATAAACAGTATTTTCGGCGCAAAGCGCTCTCTTTTCTCCGAAGCTGCCCCTGATAGACGAATCAGGATAAATGATTATAGCAGAGGTAATTAAAAAGCCTGAGTGACAGCTACGAGGGCATCTGAACGCCATCCATGCTTTTAAGGGAAAACGGTTGAACTATTTGCTGTGGCATCAGGTCATGCAATACAGGTAGTTAGGGATTACTACATTAGCATAAGCAGAAAAAACCTCTCTGATGAGTAATCTTTGAAGCATGAACACCGATTAGCCATAATATTAAAACTAACCCTAACCCTAACTATCAGGTGAAGTTTAGGAACAACTCAAAAAAACAACAGCACAAGGTGTTGACCTGGCCTCCAAATTCACTACGTCCCAAACTGATCAAGTATCTGAGGGATGATCCACAGAGGCCCCTCCCCTCAACCCATAGGACCCAAAGGTCCCCACTAACAACATTCTGTTGCCAGACACCACAGGACACCCTCCATTCTCTGATGAGTCACGACTGTTTTGGAGGCACTAGGGAGACCTACACAAGATTAGGAAGGTGGTCATAATGTTATACCTGATTGATGTATATGGTACTGAGCGCGTATACTTGAATCAATGGAACTCCAAAACATGTTAGAGAATGTAGATCATGGCTTTTTATTATATTTTGTCACATTCATTTTCAGTTTCAGAGAAGCAGTCGTCAAAATACCAAAACATGGACGTGAAGTGGATGGGCGCCTTTTGGCCCTCAGTTGATAACCTGTGTTTCAGCAGGAACACGAAGCTGCGCTTGTCAGTATATTCATGCTAACAATGGAATGGTGACCAAGCAATTTCCCTTGTGGATGAATAGAGTTTGTCTAAGTCTAAGAATAAATGAGTACAGTGACAGACGTAATGGTGGACACAGACTCATTGACCAAATCTACAGTTTTCTAGCATCTCTAGTCTCTCTAGGTGTTTTTTTTTTTTTGTTTCGTTTTTTTTGCACAACTTGCAAATTTGCTGTTTTGCCCTAGCAGGCATATCTATGCTACCCAGCCCCAAAAACTTAAATAAATTTACTGTACACTAACCTTGCAAACCGACAAAGTCAGTGAGCTATGGATATGTTATGCAGACGATGCAATGTTGTTATGCAAAAAGTCTAAATTCTCTACCAAGAATGCAGCCCTGCTAGACAGTGCACAAACATCTTTGATTCCACTGAATCTTGTTTCTTCACACGCAACTGCAACACTATACGCAATTTTGCAGTATTTTTGCAAAAGCTAAGTAGGAACTGCAACCCATGAACATCTGGACCAAGCACACATTTAAAATATATACTCACAGCAAAGCAAAGTGCTGTTAGGCCTAACAAAAGATGGTAAAGAAAGATGCTTCATTTCCATTAAAGTTTTTCAGTTTTGTCTTCTCCAACAGTTTGTGAGAGATGTTTGAAACTTGCGAAGAAACGAAGGTGATGATAATTGCACATAATCCATTTTAAGTCAGGATAATAATCATACGACAATGCCGTATCATCTGTGTGAGCCTATCTATTATAACTGCAACATACTCATTTCCCAGGTGAAGACTTGCCTGAAGCAGATATTGTTATTCATAAAGGATACTATAGTAAGTACACCACAAGTTGATTACAATCATTTGTTCCCGGCAAATCAACGGATAATGCATTCCTAATGCAAATGCGACCACCTTCGCTAAGGGAACACTAATTTACCTTTCTGCTTTTTTTCCCCCCGAAACTAAATTTCATCTTGATTAAGTGTTGCAGCGGCAGTCAGGTTCCTCAAACGTCTGGACTGAAAGCGTCGGCTGATTGAGAGCGGCCTGGCCTCCACGGATTCATAGGGTCCTTTTTATGGCCGAGCCCGTGGCACCTTCCTGCATTAAGAATTTAAGGAGGCAGTAAAATATGGCTCCCCCCCACCCCCCACTATGGCCTGCAATCCCCAAGGTAGATGATCTGTTTCATAGGCTGGCAAATGCCTCTGTGGGAAAGGTTGATGGATTTGGCAGATACAATGGTTCCTTCAAAGACACAGCCGAGTGGAGTGAGTGATGGCGCTTCTGCCATTAGCTCACCGCTTGCTGTGAGCCCAGCTCTGGTTTTCAGCTCTGGTAAGACTCATTTGAAAAAAAATCGACCACATAAACTAATGCACCAAAGGCAAGTCACATTAATTATGATTATTATAATTAAAACCAATATGGAAACAAATGTTTTAATGTGGTCGTGTTGCAGTTAAATGGATTACACAACAACAACAACAACAATAGTAATAATAATTATTTAAAATTTAACATATTTCATTTTTACCTAAGTGCAAGGGCAGACTTAGGATCAGAGGTTCGCATCCCCTTATGTCCATGGCTGAAGAGCCTTGAGCAAATGCCCTCAAACCACTCCCTGGACGCTGCAAGGGTGGCACCCTTGTAGTAGCAGTATGTCATTCTGGCCATACTGATAGCAGTAGCTGCATAGATGAAAGACGTTTGGTGTATTGTCAGCACATACAAATGTGTACCAATCTGTATCTGCCACTGCCGTCTCTGCTCCCTTTCAACAGCTCGCCGAGTCCGTGCTCACGATCAGTCCGAATGAGTTTTGCAATACCACAGGGCAATTTTGGGAAAAGTTCAACAGATTCCCTTCGATGGCAACAAAGCACTGACATTTGGAGAAACTGAACAGTTGATGTGTTGATATAGGCTTTAATTAGAAGGGCTTTGTGTCTGGTTTGATTTGAGCTTAATGTGGACCGAATGTGTTATGGAAAACCCTCTCTGGCGTCAGCAGCACAGGCTAGTCTGCCTGGAATAGATAGAAACACAAGAAAAGTGAAGTGCGTCAAAACCAGTTTTGATAGGGCCATGTAAATGCACAAAAAAACTGTTTTTATGGCCTCAAACCCTTAAAGAGGAATGGGTCGATTTATTTATTTGGACCTTATTTCTGGCATAAAATACGATCTTTTACACACCCATATAACTTTGGTGTCATTTGGAGTCGCTCGGAAGATAGTCACTCCCATTATATCCATATAGTGGGAGTGATTGGGGCACCGAAACGCAGCCTCTAAATAACGCATTATCTGCTGCGAAACTCGTTCATTTCACCAATATTTTGTTCTGACACGCTAGTGCTATTCCCCGTTGAGTCCGGGGAATGGTCTTTGCCAGTTGTGGTTTCTCTGCAGAATTTTAACAGTGAAAGCCACGAAAGCCTAATTCACACATGTTGAGATGTTTCTGCTATTTCCGATCTGGAAATCATACATGTGGGGTCTTTCGAGCTCTTTTCGAATGGCTTCATGAAATTGAAGATCTCTCAGATCTGGATAGCAGTTCCACCTAAAACCCGAGACCACAATGAGTCATGAGATGTATAAAAATGCTTGTGATTTTACATGATGTTGATATATAGCCAGGTATACTGAGCTCCTACTTGGGGGCAACATTTTCAGTTCTTTGTACTTAATGTAACAGAAGGTAGGAAGTTCCATAAAAATGGAATGAGGGGTAATGGAAAATGGAAAAAGGGGTGCATCAGAGTGCAATGATTGACTTGCACTTGAACAGTGGTGTGGAGGTTAGGACTGATTCCTCCCTGTAAGAAGGTTGTGGGTTTGAATCCATTGGCCGACTGGGGCCTCTCTGTGTGGAGTTTGCACGTTCTCCCTGTGTCTGCATGGGTTCTCCTGGTACTCCGGCTTCCTCACACCGTCCAGAGACATGCTGCCTCTCGCCCAGTGACAGCTGGAATAGGCTCCATGACCCTCCAGTGGACAAGCGGTTACAGAAAATTAATGACTGGATGTTTATCTGTTCACTGTATCTGATATCACATGTATAGTATTTTACCCTTTTATTTATATCTTGATAGTCTTGATGGCTTTATGAACCAAACAGTCTGTTAATCTTCCTTAAGGCAACACTGGAACCAGTGTCCTGTCAGCTAGAAGCAAACAAACAAGTCCAAATTATGAGTGATCAGTAGCACCCGACCACTCAGAGGTCAACGAGAGTGATTTGTGCAGGCACGTGGCTGTGTAAGATCAGGATGTGCTTATCTTCAAACCACCCTCTCAAAGGGCCTAAAGAGGCGGGGGAACTCACAGAATGGCCTATTGTAAATTGTGCTGAGCAGGAGATGTGGGGCCAGAATTGTGACACCATTATCTTTCCATCTGACATGAGACGTGCCGCATTATTCATGGGGAATGAATCGGTGGAGGACCCTAAAGGCTTGGGTGAGAGAAGCCAGGCAAACAAGACAATAGATGAGTATTTATACAGTCGCCATAGTGGAAGCGGCGTCTGGAGATTACTTACAAACTGATTTATAACGTGCATGATATGCCACTCCTTTGGGAGTGATTAGACGGTGGCGATTTGCAGACATTCATAAAACGAACAGCAATTGTTAACATCTGCCACTTTCATGCTTTATTTTGCACCAACACATTTGAAGACAACATGCTGCCGCCTCTGAAATCAGCCACGATTCCTTGCAACTCTTACACTGAATTTATAACTGTCCGGTCCTACTGGCGAACAGCTGCTCGGCTGTCCTCTCACCGGAAGCGTGATTTTCATAAACACAGCTGACAACCACGCTCCAAACACCATTCGGCAATCACTGTAATAACAGTGCTCAGCTCGAATGCATGAGAGTTTAGAAATGCATGCGGTGCACCGAGGAGACACAGCTCGATGCGGAGGGATGGCCTTCAGCAGTTGGCATGTCCTGTAGGTCCTCTCTTCACCGACCGGGTTGGATGGGTCGATGGTTGGATACTAGACCCAATAGGGGTCTCTAATGGGGCCGGTATTGATCCTAGCATGGTGTTAACCACATGGGTCTAATAGAAAAGTGCTATCCACTTTCAGAATTTGGAGCACACATGGATCAGAAGTATTCGCTTTGTCTTTCCTCTCTGACAGACAATAAACAGCTGTGGGAAAGGTTTATTTGAGCAACCGGGGCCAGAGCTGTTGCCGAAAGGTTGGCTAATATAGTAAAAGAGCAGCTGAGAAGGCTCATACCGGAACACCAAGCTGCCCTTGAGTGCTCCACTCCCCCTTTGAATAAGTGCTTGCAGCCAAGAGCTATGATGTATAGCCTACATGTCCCCTAATGACCTTGATGTGGTATATTGAATGTAAACTAGCTCTCAGACTATGCTTGCACAGAAAATATGGTACACGGCGCTAAAGGGGTCATCTTCAGTCTTAAGGCCAGATAAACAATCAGTCCACGTGGATCAGGCCTGGGCAGCGAGGAGTGGTGTGTGGCACGAATCAGCCCAGTATCCCCATGTGTTTATATCTGTATTGAACTATTCTGTAGCACACAGCTGTACAGCATGCAGTGCCGACATCCAGTCCATGGGCAGAAAGTAATGAGCAATGGGAAAAGCAGTAAGAAATAACCAAAACACAAATTTGAATCTTTTCATAACCTACATTTTATTTGATTTAATGTCAGCCTTACACTAACATTAATGTAATTAACTATTCATTAACTTTGACAACACTATACTTATCAAATATTGTCGAAAGACAGCATTTTAAAAGGTTGGCTACTGAAAAAAAATGAATGTGGTGTATAATATTATCAAAATAAATGATATGTTTCGCAAGATTTCACTATACTAATGGTAAGAAATTTACCATTACATCTTCTATAACCGCTTGTCCTGTGAAAGGTCCCTAACCCTAACCCTCCCCGTGTGTGCGTCGCAACTTCGGCAAACACGAATTGCGTTCACACTACCGAAGGAATGCCGACACATGCGACCAACGGCGCCACCAAATGTAGTCAGAGATCAGATCTCTCAAATGTGATCTCAGTGCGTCCTGTTCACACCTGTCTTTTACGTCAACGGATCGCTCAGATCGGATCTTAATGCGAGGTCCGAACAGGTCCGTAGATGCTTCCACTTTGCAAAATCTCTTTCTGTACTGAGGAGGAGCTGAGAGACATTTTGAGGAAGACCCTTGACCCTTTATTGTCATAAATGCATAACTATATCCATATAGTGGGAGTGACTGGGGCACAAAAACACAGCCTCTAAATAACGCATTATCTGCTCGGATGATGATAACAGGTAACTCCGGACTCAACGGGGAATAGCACTAACGTATCATAACAAAATATTGGTGAAATGAACGAGTTTCGCGGCAGATAATGCGTTATTTAGAGGCTGCGTTGCGGTGCCCCAGTCACTCCCACTATATGGATATACGTGGATCTAAATATCGTCCGATTGACTCCAAATGATGTTTCCCTTTAAATCAAAAGAGAAAAACTGAGATACATGGGACCAGGGAAAAAACGCAGAACAAATCAACAAGAAAATTTGACAAGGGACAAGGAGAAAGACAGGGCTATATATACACACACACAAGGGCTGATGGGGTAACATGACATGGGTCAAACCAACGAGGGGAGGAGGACGCAGACCAAAGACACAAGGCAAGACAGGTGAGAGTAGTCCAGTGGTTCTCAAAGTTTCTCTGCAGGGCTCCCTTTTTGGACATAAGAATATTTTCAAATTTATTTAGAGGTTCTTTTCTTTCTTGACTTTGACACATCTGTTGAGTTTGTGCTGGAGGTTATTGAACGTTTCTATGGCGTATGAAACCTCTAATTTTAAAACACTTTCACATTCCACATTTCACGCTCCGCTTTGAAGTGCCCACATTTCAGTCCCGTCAAGTTTCAGCTGGGAAACATCCTTCCCTTTTCATTTGATACAATGATAAATGTTTCCCGTTGTCATAATTTATAGCAGCTATCATTACTGCACATTCACTGATTAACCACCAAATTAACCTTCAGATCACCATTCAGCTGTAATTGTTAACAAGAAATGTTTGCCGGCAATTGCTCATTCTATTTCAGCCACCGACGCAGCTGCCAGCTGCAGTGCACATCTGCAGGGAAACCGAGTACATGGGACAAAGGAGATTCAGCAACGAGCACACAAAAAGCCTACTTTGCATTACGCCACAAAGTTTTATGCAGAGTTTGATCGGTTCATTCAGATAGATTCATGATGTAATGATTGCCTGAAGATTACAGTGATGTTTTGCTGATGTTTAATGAGTTGTTAGAGGAAGTAAAAAAAGATTCAGTCACTTCAGCACTTGCTAATGCCATCCTTTGCATATGAGCATAGGCTGTAAATAAAGATGGACTACACAGCTCATCAGAAGTGAAGCCAATGCTAGTAGAGCTCCCCCTGGTGACTGGCTGCAGTATAGGTCATAAGCTCCGCCTCCTCCATGTTAGTGGATGGGACATGGGCTGAACTAAAACACTAAAATACAAGTCAAATATTCTTTTTTTCAAAGATGGTTTCTCTCATTTTTGGTAGTTAATATAATACTGATGCAAGTGTTTTAGTTAGTTATTTGATACTATAGATACAGGATGTGGCATCATAATGACTACCAGTTACCAGGTCAACCACTCCACGAAGCAGTTCCATAGGACCATGAGAGTTGGAATAAATTAATAAATAAAAGTACAGTACATAATCCAACATTTCCTTGTGACTGGTGGAGGCAGAGCAGAGCGCCACATTAATTAAGCGACAACACGAGTGAGTCTGACGGAAGCGTGGGCGGGTCATCGAAAATGCGGCTCTGCGTGGCTCCACTCTCGGACCATACTGCGCAGACTCTGGATCCAAACCTGCAAGATGCCACCGCCTGTATCCCCGGAAAACTAATGTCAGTTTGGCCAATGCAAGGAAGTGGGGACGCATTGTCCATATTTATATACAGTCTATGCCATTCACACGGGGGTGGCAGTGGCTCTGTAAGAAGAGCAGGCTGTCCATGATCTGAACGGTTAGCAGTTTGATCCCAGAACATGCCACACTCCGAAGTGTCCTTTCGCAAGACACTGAACTCTCAGTTGCTCCCAGTGCATGGAACTACTGTAGGAATGTGTGTGTGCTTGTGCGAGCGAATGGGTAGATGTGTTCTTATGACTGTAAAGTCCTTTGAGTACCAATGGGTAGAAAATGCCAAACAAAAAAGATTTTACATGAACTGCATAGCAGGGGATATAAACAACTGACTTGATGACATCCAGGCAAAGGGTAGATTGATGGATTGAGCGCGAGCAGCAGCAGCAAGAGGAAACTGTCTACCTCCTGATCCCCGTGTCACACCACCAGAACAGGTGAGGGATAGATGCAATTAAAGCTGTGTCATTGGCTGCATTATCATAAATATTGCAAGGTGAGGGGTAATTTGCGTGATTGATCGAAGGAGTCTCTGACGAAACACTCCTGCAAATATTAGTTTTTATACGGCTTTGCAGCTGAAGAGTGATGGGGGACAAACAACAAAACAATCAACCAGAAATATCTCAAATGTCACGCGGGAATTCTTTGTACTAACTTGTTCCTCCTCATTTGCACCCCAGTGTTACCCAAACATGGGACGTTTGCTTTTGAGGGTCACAATGCTATTGGAAAGCAATGCTAAACTGGTGAAGCAGATTTAGAGACGCTATCTATCAGACCCTTTGCTTTCTTTTCACATTGAAACAGCATTTATCATTGTTATTGACGCTATATAAATAAAATTGAATTGAATTGAATTGAATCTCACTAATGCCCGGTTTACTGCCATTGTTATAGTTCATCAACATTCTTCATACCTTGACTCCCTACACAGTCTCCCATTTCATGTTTTCCAGGTCAAGGTGAAGCCGCAAAGGTCTTTCCTCATCATTTATAGTTTTATTCGTTTGGCCTTTTGAGTAAGGCACTTTCTGACTCCAAACTTGAAGACAGCCTGGGTTGTAAAAGGGACAGCGAGCGTCCATAACTGTGACACAAGCTTGCTAGATGTCAACGTCTTCTCGATCTCCATCTGTACACGGGATAATTGTGACGTTTCTCGCGGCACGTGTTCAGGCCGCAATTAATCCTCCGAATTTAGTTTTGCACATTTGCATAAGTGATTACATCAGTCTGTAGCGCCCATATGTTCCACCTGTGTGGTAGCACGGGGAATTTTGCGACCCGGGGTGCTTTGAAGTGGCTGCGTCGGTGGCGGTGTTGTCTCCAATCTAATGCGCCCTATTTTATTCAGTTCTTTAACATATCGCCAGGGGTGGAGGGCATAAATATCCCTCTCTGGAAGAAGGTGCTGACCCGTTGTCAGACCCATATACAAAGTCTCGGCAGTTGCAGAGCCTAGATCAATTTTATGTTGTTTCCGCTGACGCTGCTGTCTTACGGTGGGTAAGTCCACTCACTTGAGCTGTCACCACACACTAACTCATCCATGTGAAAGGCTACACATTGACCCAAGTCGCTCTCCTTGTTGCTTCTGTTACGGCCCAGAGTATGTCTCTGCGTTTCTGTCGCTGTGTTTAAGCTGTTTCAGAAGGACAACTTCAACTTCCCGGTTCCTCCCTGATCTGCCTTCACCTCATCCATTCTACCAATCCAAAAACGGTCTCATTGGATGAACTGGTTTAAAAGCATTAAAAGTTTTACTGACATTCGAGGCAGTGTCAGTTAGCGAAAACGGTTGCTTTTTTAGAATCGAGTTTTTGAGCTACTTTTGTTGTGTTGTAGATACATTAGGATTATTGGCTGTCGTGTTTTGGAGCAGGGGCTAGATCTGAGTTCTGTTTTTGATTTCATATTACTGCACACACTTGTCTAGAAGCACTAGGATTAGGGGTGCTTCTCCCATGTGTTTTCTGTTTTGGATGAGCATTTACACGAGTAACTTTGGTTTGTTTTAGAGAGATACGTCTTTTTTTGTTCTCGTTTTAATTTGTTTGAGTAGCATCCAGTGCCCACTTCTGTTCCTCTTTATTCATGTGCTTTGTTTTAGTTTTGAATAATTGTACATTAAGCAATAACCAACCAACTGAATCTGTTTCACACCTGGTTCATTTACGCTACATCCCTATAGCCCTAAAACCTCCACTTGTAGTTAATGCTGTTCTGTTTGAGCATTCAAGTGACTGCTGAATCTATAAAGTGATAGTTTGATACATAACACCAAACTACACAATATTAGGAAGGTGGTCATAATGTTAATGTCTGATCTGTGTATATTAGAGGGTATGTGAACAGTTGGTTCTCACAGTCAACACGTTGGATGTGGTAGGAATGGGGATGTATAAAGACACATTGAGGGACATTGGGGAGTTTTAGGTTCTTGCTGAAGCCACCACAGCCATGGACATAGAGGAGATCAAACCAGTGACCTCACGCATCCCAAAACTGCTTCTCTGACCCACACACCCCTGGGAAAGTGGCCCAAGACGGGACAAACCATTAACTGGCGACAAGGTGTTGAGGAATGTACTCGTACCAATCTGATTTGCTACTTCTTGGACTTTAGAGGTTGTGTGTAGACCATGTAGTCAACAAATCAAGGAAATAGCACATTGGGTCATCAGGGTATACTTAGCCCAGAAGCAAATCTCAATATTATTCAGATATGAAGCTAAAACATTGGAAACTTTACTGACATATTAAATATTTGTCCAAAATAAATATCCTCAGTCTAGGCACCTGACATGAGATGGCATGACATCCTTGTATCTGGCACTTTATTCAAGCATCCCTGATGTACAGACAGTTGTCATATTTGGGAGCAGCCAGCTAGTAAGCCGGCTCAGTGAAGCAGATTCCCTCTGCAAAATCTGAGTAAAGGTCACGAGCTGTGTCGTAATTTTAATCGCGGCCCATTGTGCTGTTTTTCCAAGAGTCATTTCAGCTCCATTGGAGGATATCTCATTTAGGAATGATACGCTTCAGTTTTATGAAATAATGCGTTAACCTGATATCGATGGAACCACATGCTTGCTGCGGTTCAGATGGGCAGAACAAATCAATGAAGGCATTTGGGAACTCTATCCTCACAGTATAACCACTAAATGATGGGTCAAACACAGCTATACACAGTATAAATTATCCCACCATAATTTAGACATACTGATTTAATTGCTGCCCTTTATTTGACATTTTGTATTTATTGCTCATGCAGTGGTATTAGATTTCTTTCTGGGACTTCTTTCTTAAATTTTCTTGGATTGATTTTCTCTTTTGAGGGAGCAAAGTAGACCAGCTTTTTTTTTTTTTTTTTTGCCATGTTGAACAACAAGATTGTGTTCAGTGTTCTCATAGACAGGAGATACTTTACTCAGATAAAAACAACCAAACGATCTCAACAGGAGGTTTGCATCTTAAGGCCTCACTGGGCCCGGCATCGACGGACGGTGGAAGCACGTGGAAACGGAGAAGATTCGAATCGAACGTGACGCAGAATGCCCCGACGAAAAGAAAACACACTGCCTCTGCAACTAGACAAAACATTAAACTGTAGGGGACTGGATGTGAACACTGTGTCTTTGATTTCAAGCATAGACTGTATATAAATATGGACGATGCGTCCCCACGTCCTTGCACTGGCCAAACTGACGTTACTTTCCTGGGGTTTCGGGGGGCGCCATCTTGCGAGTTCGGAGCCAGTACTGTGCAGTACGGTCCGAGGGTGGAGCCACGCGGGGGCGCCATATCGATGAACCTGCCCACACTTCCGCCAGACTTGCTCGCGTTTTCAGTATCAAGACTCGCATCTTAATACTGCGCTCTGCTTTACCTCCACCAGTTACAAGGAAATGTTGGATTATACACTTTACTTATCTGTAACGGCCCTACGGGACTGCTTCACCAAGCTGTTGGCATGGCAACTTGTAGCCATTATGAGGCCACATCTTGTTTCTATAGCCTCAAATAACTAACTACAACTTAAACATGCATCAGCATTATATTGACTACCTAAAATGACAGAAACCATTGCTAAAATATATATATATATATGTTTTAGTTTGGCCCCAGTTCCATCCACTAACATGGAGGGGGTGAAGCTTATGACCTATCCTGCAGCCGGCCACCAGGGGGAGCTCTACTTGCTTTGGCTTCACTTTTGAGGAGCTGTTGCTGACTATGCTAGAATCTGTACTTTCAATTTATTTTAGAGCTCTTATAATAATCTCACTTGGCGCTACAAGTAAGATTACAAGCAAGAAAACAAAATACTGCACTCTTCTGGAGCGATGTAATTGTGCTTGGACATGCTGTGTGAAATTATTGCTGGCAGGACTTTCTAACCTTTATAAGAAATCAATTAATTGAATAGCATATTAGCCTAAATAACTCCAGGGCCTTTAGGCAGTTTTACATCTGCATTTATTACGCACCTTTTCAGGTTTATTACGCAATGGCTGGTGAAGAAGCACAATGGGAAACTAGCCTGTTCCTCTTGAGAGTAGGGGAGATCCCTGAACACTCAATGGAGAGTGACTGAAGTGTCGTGGATCCCGAAAGAGGGAAAATCCAATCAGATTGACCACTCCCTCATCATCTCCCTGCTGAGTGTCTAGGCAAAGCTCCTCTTCAAGGCTGTTCCCAATCACCCAGCTGGCAAACGCTGATGCCACAGCTAATCAAGGAGGTGAGAGAGAAAGAGGGAAACTTGACAGTTTTGAAGACTTACCTGGGAAATGCGTATGGCTTGCCCTTACCAAATATCACACCTCCGGGAGAATCAGAGACCCCATCAGGGTTTATTGTTGCAACTTCACAATGACAGTATCCATCTTCATGAACTATGATATAAACCTAGTAATTAAATCCAAATCAACAGTTCTCCACCGTGTCGCAGCCAATCTGTGTGACCATATATTGTCTTTGTGTCTGAGTCCATCCTGCTGGAGCTGGCCTTCACCATGAGAATATTGCTGGGATGCTTGCTATGGCTTTCAGAATATATGGACTACCCAGGGACATGATTAAGTCTTCAAGTCTTTACTGTAGGACTGAAGAAGTCCAGACGTTTGGATTCAGCTCTTGGAGATGCCTGGTGGTCCCAGGTGTAAACTAGAAAAGACCCTCTCTGCAGTGCACCCCTTGTCTCGAGCCTAAAATAGCTTACCCCATTTTCCCGCTCTGTTTCCTTAGAGGTAGCTGCCTACACTATACAGTTGGGCAACGGTGCAGATTTTAATGCTAAAGTTTGCACAGATGGCCTTTGATTTTCATTAGTGATCACTGAGTTGTATTAAAACGAACCTATTTAGCCGGTAATAATGGCCGTTTTAAAGGCTAGTGGCTCCAGATCGTACAGCTTTGTTAGGTCCCAAGTTGGCTTCTGGAAGCAGTTGAGCATTTAAGTCCGCTGGGGTTAACTAACCTGAACATCAAGCCCGCATCAGCAGACCCATAAAACTAACCAGAGAAGAGGAAGATTATCAAAGATACAATGTCTTCTGGCCGGTGTAAAGCCAATTCATTTTTTATGAGAGTACAACACTGGCAGCTCGATGAGCATGCGGCACAGCATGCAAGAACAGGGCGCTGATCTTGCTGCTATTTCTGCCTTTCGCAGTGTTCGAAGCCTGACTTTCCGAAGCACAGTTGCATTATTGACTGATGTTGTTTTTGTGCGTTCTGTTACAGCACCGGCGGCACTGATACCGGGTACTCCGGCTTCCTCCCACCACCCAGAGACATTAGGTTAGGTTAATTGGTGATTCTAAATTGGCCGTAGGTGTGCATGTGAGTGCGAATGGTTGTCTTTTCTATTTGTGTTAGCCCTGCGATAGACTGGAGACCTGTCCAGGGTGTACCCTGCCTCCAACCACAACCTATCACAGGACAAGCGGTTACAGAAGATGAATGAATGAATGAATGTTGCAGTTCCTGAGCTCAGTGTTCAGTGGTGCCCCAATATTAGACTGGGTTATATATGTATAACACTTCACACTGTAATTCAATTTGGACACGGTGTGTGTTGGCATGCACGTGGTTCATTTTCTACGAATCAGAATTTGGAAAAGCATAGCAAGAAAACAGAAAGAACTAGACGTATGATTAACCAGATTTCTTACTCTCATTTGAATAACGCCTCTGCCTCGCCGTACCGCTAAAGAAGTCAATATATGTGGCTTTAATAGACTCCCATTAAAGGCAGAGTTGTTTCACTTAAAGTGAGCGCTAAAATACTGCAAGGCCAGTGTGCCAAAGAGACTGCTGGAGAAATAGCGGAAGGGAATCCGTGTCATTTTTTTCCTTCAAAGTCCTTCATTGGATGCACACAGTTTGTTCTGGATACAGATGCTAATTGCATTTTAATGTGTCATTAAAAATAAACTCATAAATCAAATGGCAGCATAGTAATTGGGGTTTAGAGACTTAGCAGCCCCCTTAGGAGGCATAATCCTACTTTCAGAGTAGAGGGGGGTTCTGAGCAGTAGTGGATTTCAGGGCAAACACAAATAAACGGCCGGCCCCCCTCTCCGACCACGGCATGTCTAGCGAGGTGCTGTTTAGGGCCCTGCTTACGAAGGCAGGGCGAGGTGGAAGCACTATGGAGCGAATCCAGGACACAGGATCCGGACAATGAAAATGCTTCTGCCAGGGGAGATGAGCCAGGACGCCAGGAGCTTTGGATCAAAATATGAATGCAATCTGTTAAACCAAAGGGGCATGTGCAGGTTAAGCTGGGCTGATTTCATAACCGACTCAGGCAGGTGTGAGCGTAGGAGTGTAAGGGAGGTAAGTCGAGCCGGTCGGCTACAGTGTCGGTATCACTACCTCCTCATTAGTGTCCGAGAGAACCGGAGGTACCATTCCAACATCATATGGCTGATGAGGCACACAGTATAGGCTGCACTGAACAGAAAATGATCTCTTCCAGTATTTTCATCCATCCTGATATGATGTCACTCACCGATGTAATTCTGCCGTTCATAACGGCTTTTGCATTTCCCGTTCTAAAGAGTAGTTCCCCCAAATTACAAATACACTATGCACATATTCTCTTTTTTTTATTATTTGTACCTTTCTGACTTATTTTGACATTTCTGGAGGTGAATGTGAATCCATTTATTGAAAACAACAAGATAACTGGGAACAGTTTTCACTGCAAATGCTTGAAACAAAAGCAAACAAATAGCCTCGCGAAGAGAGCTGGGGTACTGAATGACAACAAAAAAAATAATGTAAAGCTGCGCTGCATGAATATTTTTATATGAACCCCGGATCAAATAACGTGCATATAACGCAAGAGGAAGAGGGAAGGGAAAACAAAGAATTACGACCGCACAACCCCTCCCCCCCCCCCTCGATTTTATGGAACTTTTCAGCCTCTCTGAGCTCATTATCTTTGTTTTCCAATTCAGTCCTTCATCAACGAGCGGTTTTTCTGCGAGGAAGCTCTGGTAATCTGACTACGCTACTGCAGCCGAGAAACAAACTGGTGAACATTGTGGAACGTTGGTGTTAGACTAGATTAGCTCCAAGACAAAAAAAAAACAAAAAAACAACACTCGAACTGAATGCTAACTGTGCTCTGTGCGTGATTTATGTGTAGATAGGTCATTGCTTGCCAACAAAAATCATCGAAGGCAGCTTTAACGCCTTCAGTGTATGAGAAAGCAATAAAAGACAGTTATATTTTCGTAAATTTAAGAGTTAAAGAGGAAATACCGTTTTTTACAACCTGGACCTTATTTTTGGCATAAATAAGTCGTTCACTCACCCATATAACTTTGGTGTCATTTGGAGTCATTCGGAAGATATTTAGATCCAGTGGAGCACCGCGTATATACATATAGTGGGAGTGACTGGGGCACCGAAATGCAGCCTCTAAATTACGCATTATCTGCCACGAAACACATTCATTTCAAGCATAAAAAAACGAAGTAGGTGGGTCAATGTGCAGTATTACACAAGTTCATCTGAATATGCTGAATATTCAAAAAAGCTAGACCCGTGTTTAAATTTTTTTTCTTAAATTTTTACGTTTCATTCCACCGTGATTTATTATCCATCAGTTGTGTTAAAGGGGACCTACTGCTTTTTACAACCTGGACCTTATTTCTGGCATAAAATACGATCGTGAGATACGTGTACGATCGGGAGATATTTAGATCCGCGTATATCCATATAGTGGGAGTGACTGGGGCACCGAAACGCAGCCTCTATAACGCATTATCTGCCGCGAAACTCGTTCATTTCGCCAATATTTTGTTATGATACGCTAGTGCTATTCCCCGTTGAGTCCAAAGTTACCTGTTATCTATTCGCGGACGTGCAGCGGTTTGTTGTTCTTTGGTCAGCTCTGGCCTCCGCATCCTTTCAACGAGCTCCTCATCTGTATACTCTGGCTCAAAACGGTAAGGATGTCCATCATAAACAAATTCGTCGTCCACAACCTCGAAGGCAGCTTTAACGCCTTCAGTGTCAGTTTGATGTAATGAAAAATAAAATCTGCATTTTATGATATGCTTGACCATAATAAGGAGATTAATATAGGTTTCTTAGAGAAACTCACGCAGAAGCCACACAAAGCCATGTAAGTGGAATATAATATAGTGTGTGCAGTTTTGCGCACTGTGTGCACGGGTTGTCACTAACAGACATACTATTCATAACCAAACAATCCAGAATAAAGAAGAATATATTTCATCTATCGTCGCAAAGGTGCAAGATAAGCCCCTGAAATCTCTCCGTCAGACGTGGCTGCCCTGATCTGTTGTTTTAACAGAATTAGGAGGATCTGAGGTGGATTATTGTTGGGGCTGAACCAACACTGTGTAGGACTGCTGGGCTGTGCTTAGATGTTCCATGCATTTTACATTGTTGTCAGAGTGATGTGACAGGGAATGAAAGGCTTTTCTGTGCACACAGGCTGTGATGTTGGGAGAAGGAATGCAGCTTGCTATTGAACTCCGCTGGAGACACAATGATTAAGTTAAAGCCATATTACTATTTGCCCTATGAATCTGGGATTAAACAAATTCCAAACTGATTACATTTTGGCAAGAGAAACGTTTCTTTCTTTTTTTATTTCGCTGAAAACTCACGTTGTGTTGGTGCCACGTCAAGGTAACCCTGTCATGCAGCTGCTGAGTGATTGGTCACGCTGCGCTTATTTGGCAGGGCTGAAATGGAATTAAAACTGATCTGACAACTAACTTCTATTTTACACAGGCACCTGCACGCTCAGACTCATCACTGTGCTGCTCCTCCTAACAACGAAAACTAAAAATGGGGTTTAATAGTTTTTTTTTGGTTTGTTTGTTTGTTACACTTCCAACTTTTGTGCTCTACTTTTTGACATTGTTCAGCTGGTAAAACTTGCTTTTGTGCTTTTGTCTACAGTAGATTAAGCGGGAGTCCTTGTAAGTACTTTCAGAAATCATTCTTCCAAATAGAGAGCTTCACTACCTTAGGGTAAAGTACACAGACTAGGAAGAGAGCAAATGGAATCTCCAAAAACACGTGTATATCCATATAGTGAGAGTGACTGGGGCACCAAAACACAGCTTCTAAATAACGCATTATCTGCCGCAAAACTCGTTTATTTCACCAATATTTTGTTATGATACGCTAGTGCTATTCCCCGTTGAGTCTGGAGTTACCTGTTATCTATTTGCGGTTGTGCAGCGGTTTGTTGTTCTTTGGCCAGCTGTTCCTCTCTCTGCCGCCGCATCCTCCTTTCAACGAGCTCCTCATCCGTATATTCTGGCTCAAAACGGTAAGGATGTCCATCATAAACAAAGTCGTCGTCCACGACCTCAGAATCGGAAAAATATTCAGCCATGTTGCAAAAAACTAGCAGTAGCAAATTACAGGTAAACAAGCCGACCGTCGCGGGTGCGTGCGGCGCTCATAGATGACATCATCCAGGTCAGAGGTTAGTAGGTTAATCTACAGACCCTGGATGATGATAACAGGTAACTCCAGACTCAACAGGGAATAGCACTCGCGTATCATAACAAAATATTGGTGAAATTAACAAGTTTCGCAGCAGTTTCGGTGCCCCATTCACTCCCACTATATGGATATACCCGGATCTAAATGTCTTCTGAACGACTCCAAATGACACCAAAGTTATATGGGTGAGTAAACGATTGTATTTTATGCCAGAAATAAGGTCCAGGTTGTAAAAAACGGTAGTTCCCCTTTAAACTCAGTGGTGAACATTTATCAAACAAGCTTCTAACAACTCAAAAGACATATTATTCAGGTGTATTCCATTGGCCTTTGAAATATTAAGCATTTATGGACACTTTGAGGTTTCTCATTATGTTTCAAAACTGTTCAAAGGCTCTGTACATCCATGGCCCACCCACACAGGACTACATAGTTTCCCTGAATATACTATTATGTACGACAAACCCTCGCCACACTTGCTTTTGTTGTATGAGGGGCAAATTGGATTTCCGTCATCCTTACTTTTACATGAAGCACGGTGACCTCACACAATCTCGACCATGGCTCCATTGATCGCTTGTCTAATTAGCCAAAATTACTGAAAGTATACATGGGGGTGAGCACAACTTGTAAAATGACCAACTGTTATGATCTACAACTCATTATGAGTAGTGGAAATGGTTTCCCAGTGCTCTTAACCAGATGTAAAACAGTGATTAGACCTGGCACATGCACACATGAATGATGATACTGTTGAGTATTTGCTTACCGCTCATCGAAACACAGCGTGTAGCACAACTGAAGGTGAAAATGAGCAGCCTTAAGCACTTGCGTGTTGTTTTATTATTTAGTTTCTGTGGTTTGGTCTCTTCGTAAATCCAGTTTGAATGGTAATTATTGGGTTTCCGTCTAAAATGTGAAATATTATGTAAGTGTTCTAAGAAAACATATGTTTAGTGCTCTGTAAATAAAACTCAATTGATTCAAATGAATTGAATTCACATCTCTCAAATGAACTGTGCAATCTTATTCTCTGGTTATATACTTCCTGTCGTAAATGTGTTTTAGGCACCGGCGCTGGACTCCAACATATATTTACTTAACTCATTAGTGAGCTTCCTGCTGGTGCTGTCTGCTCAGTCCTCCCTATTTGGCCTGTAAACATGATGCTGAGATGACTTCACACGGACACAAAACTCCTTTCTAGGCTTAGAAAAAGCCTTCCAGATATTAAACATTCATGCATTAAAAATTCATCTTATAAAGCATAATTAAAAGATGATTCATTATAATTAAGATCTTGTAATACATATGCTGTCAGTTAGCAACAAATTTATGTGCAGGAGAAGAGGAAGCACGCTTCAGTAGGATGTTGGGACTCTGCCAGCGAGGAGGCTAGACGAGTGGCATCAGATTCCTGGTCCAGGCAGTTTACGACACCTTGCCAAGCCCCATTAAACTCCACACATGGCGCAAGGCTCAGTCACCTCCTGGTCCCCAGTGTGACGAGGGGAGGAACCCTGCAGCACCTTCTCAGCAGCTGTCCTGAGGCCTTGGCTGATGGGCGCCACCGCTGGTGCCACGACCAGGTGCTCAAGGGTAGTTGTGGAAGTGGTCAGTAAAGCCATCAGATCTGGTAAATTCCAACCGGGGAAGAATTTCATCACCGTCCGCCAAGCTAGTGAGTATCCTCCATGACTACGGACAAGACCCGGCCTCCTCTCTACAGCCCCGGACTGGCACTCAGCCTCGATGTGGTTATCTAGTCAGACTAGAGGAGGTTTGTTGAGTGTCTAGCTCAGCACAGAGAGAAGTATATCACCTATTGCTGGTGGAAAAACTTGGGAGACCTCAATTTCGATCATTGTCAGTAACTTCGAAAACAAACATTATCTTATTTGGCCATTTTGTTGTTTATGTTCAACTTTGTTCTCCTGGAACGCTTTGAGGTCGCATCTAGTACATCTTCTAGTACACTCCAAGTGGGATAAATCCGACATCATCTCAGTTTTCTGGAATACAGCACTAATAGTGGCGGTAGTGTGTTAATACGCTACACAATAAGGCCTGTAAATTAGAATTAAATGTTCATTTAATTCACAACAATGGATTTTTTTTTTATTTATTTTTTTTTGTGAAGCAATCCAAAAGATGAGATTACACTGGGTTTTTGTTCTGCAGTCCATTCAATTACCATCATCATTTGAAGCAGGTGTTTAATGCTGTGTAGCAGATGACATTGCGAAAGTAACCTTCCTAACCAATTTGACTGTCTGGAATGGAAGGAAGCCACATAGCAAAGAAATACTAAGAAGGACCCACATTACCTATTTGTGGTGTTGGGATTATTTTAAACAATAGGATATAACCTCAATGGGGACCATTTGGGGTAATGTAATGATCAATAATTGTAGAATTTATGGAGGGTAGATGAGTGAAAAGTAGTCATCCGTGAACGAAAATCAGGCAAATTATGTCTGTAAAAGGAATTGAGGATAGAATAATTCACGCAGACAGACCATAAATGTCTGAGCCTCTGTGTGCTTTCCTCTCTTCTCCACTTTCTTTCATGTAAAATCCAAGTAAGAGCAGGAAACTGGCATGGATAAGAGAGAGCGGGAGTAGAGGGTGGTGGGAAGAGACAAAATATGTTTTAAAATTCTAGTCATTTTGTTGTCATCCCATACCAATGTGTCACTGTCAAATGCTTTATCTGTCAGCTGCACTCTTGCCCATGGACAGCCCTGGGCCCTGTGGGAGACTTCATGGTGGGTTTTTTTTCTTCCCTCCTTTCCCCCATGTCTGCCTGTGGCAGGTGTGGAGTCATCACAACTCTATTAGCTTCACCACGGCAATAAAAACACATTAACCTGCTAGGCTGAGGACGGTGCTCATTACTCTGCTTTGGCTCAGAGGAGCTCTGTAGACTGTAACACAATGTTTCGTGGAGGTTGGGCAGTGCGTGTGAGCCGCAATGAGGCCTTGCAAATACCAGAGCACCTGGCCGAAGGGTCCCCAAAAGGACGACTTGTAAAAGGAGTAAACAAAGTCGTAAGCAGTGACAATTATGAGTTATGAATCTAGGCTAGACCAAAGATAGACTCATCGATGCTAAAATAAAATGTATTACAACGTGAATCTTATTTCTGTAGTCCATTTATTCAGACAATGTATGAATTACTTCAGAGAGGCCAAAGCTGTAAGTAAGGTCTACTGGTTCAGCTTCAACAGCCAGACCAGTTTATTTGGAGGTAAAACCGAAAGGTGGGAATGTGTCATTAAAGGGGAATTACTGTTTTTTACAACCTGGACCTTATTTCTGGCATAAAATATGATCATTTACTCACCCATATAACTTTGGTGTCATTTGGAGTCTTTTGGACGATGTTTAGATCCAATGGAGCACCGCCTACATCCACATAGTGGGAGTGACTGGGGCACCGAAACTCAGCCTCTAAATAACACATTATCTGCCACGAAACAAGTTCATTTCACCAATATTTTGTTATGATACGCTAGTGCTATTCCCCGTTGAGTCTGGAGTTACCTGTTATCATCAACCGGGGTCTGTAGATTGACCTACTAACCTCTGACCTGGATGATGTCATCTCTGAGCGCTGCGCGCACCCACGACGGTTGGCTTGTTTACCTGTAATTTGCTACTGCTAGGTTTTTGCAGCATGGTTGAATATTTTTCCGATTCTGGGGTCGTGAATGACGACTTTGTTTATGATGGATGTCCTTACCATTTTGAGGTAATACGAGTATATGGATGAGGAGCTCATTGAAAGGAGGATGTGGAGGCCGAGAGAGGAACAGCTGGCCAAAGAACAACAAACTGTGAATAGACAGCAGGTAACTCCGGACTCAACGGGGAATAGGTTCAGGTTCAGGTTCAGGTTACTTTATGGGTACCCATTGGTAAACTAGGTTTACAGTCTAAGAGGCAGGACATCCTTTACACTTATAGACCACCACATGACATACACCACACAAACCATGAAACATACAGTATAGCACTAGCGTATCATAACAAAATATTGGTGAAATGAACGAGTTTCGCGGCAGATAACACGTTATATAGAGGCTGCGTTTCGGTGCCCCAGTCACTCCCACTATATGGATATATGCGGCTCCGCTGGATCTAAATATCTTGACTCCAAAGGACACCAAAGTTATGTGGGTGAGTAAACGATCGTATTTTACGCCAGAAATAAGGTCCAGGTTGTAAAAAATGATAATTCCCCTTTAAACAGTAAAACAGTCCTTAGTCTATTAACGGTGATAAATGTCTTTAACAGATTGGGTTGAGGTTTTTTTTTTTGAGGTTTTTTTTACAACCTGTCGGGCTTGTGTGATTGCGTTTTTTCCTTGAGTTTCTTGGCCAGGCTACTGTTTTTTACCAATACCACAGCATCCCATGATCTCAGAGGTTAATGGCTTCCGCGCCGTAAGTCCCCATACCAGGTCGAGGCTGGATCTTGTTGTTTAAGACGAATCCAGTGCTATTTTTCAAAGGTTGCAGAGGGTGGCACATTCAATGATGAGGCCGCCCAGCAGTACTATGACGAAAATGGATGTATAATTTTTGCATATTCTTTCTTTTCCTTCAGACTTAGGGTCATGAACATCACTGCCTACTCACTCGTTGCTGTGTATTACGCTATTATTTAATCTCTAACTTTTTTTAATCTCACTCTGGTCTGGTAATCGGAACACGGAGACTTACTATATTTCAAAAGTTGCTAAAAGTCACTTATCAAGTTGTTCATTTGGTCTAATGATATTGCGCCTGTTACTGATTGAATGTAGGCATCTTTTTTCAAGAACAAAATAGCCTGGGGCTTAAGGGGCTAACTTTTGGAATGATGACCAAACCCAGGAACTTTCATCATCTCTTAAATGGCAGAGGCAAGACTTATTTCTCTTAAAATCAAGACTGGATGCAGTCTCAGACAGTGCACGGAACTTCCAGTGTATCCTGGATTGGGCCTCCTTCAACACAGATCATAACTCTGCATCGTCATGAGGGTGTGTGTGACGCTGATTTTGTAATCTGTACATTAGCTATCTCTGCAGATGTCTTTATATACGCAAAGACCTCTGCCAGCTCTCAATGGAGTCCATTTAAACAATCAGAATGGAGTATCTTTGCCGTTGTCAACAAGTTGCTGTGTTATTTATTTTTTATTTTTTTGTGTGTGTAGACAGCCTTAGAGACCAATCTTTTACATAAGAAATTAAAGTTTTTAAATCCTTTTACGACTCCATTCATTCTCATTTATGTTTCTTGAAGCACAGATTATGTTGCCGTCAGGTCCGCTTAGAGCCAAACCAGGGTGGGGCCAATCCTAGATGGATTACAGGTAATATTTCAGACTTCTACCGGCCTGCCGTATCAAACACTCAGCAGGAAAACCAGGAATACACACCACATTCTACTCTGAAGCCTGAAAGACCGCCTTAGAAAAACATTAAATCCCCCCCTCTCTTCCCCACGAGTGCCATCTTTCAACAAAAGACAAGCATAATGGATCGCATACCACACTCGGCTCTCTCTGTAGGCATTTCCATCTGCACCCTGATAAAGAGGCCTATTGGTGCTCTTGCTGGGTGGGGTGGAGGCCTGACTGGCACACCACGGGGGGTTTGTCCACCTCCCTCGCCGCCCTCACTAATCCTAGTCTTGACAGCCAGAGAGAGGACCAATGAGGAGGTGCCTGGCAGGTCCTCCACATCCACCCAGGTCAAGGATAATTAGCCTGTAGATTTCTCTCTCTTTCTGCTCACACATCTGAGACACACCAGGAGACACATTAACCGGGTCTGAATTGAATTGCATATAGAAGAGCAAAATGGGTCTAGTTTCCCAGCATCCAGGCCTGTCCAGGAGATCAAAATGTGGACCCCTATTTATTTATTTTTTTTCATGGGAATCTTGTGCATCTGCCAGGAGATGTGGCAATGAATGAAAGCTCTGTTCCACCAAAACCACATTCTAGGATAGTTTAATTTATCCACTTCATACTTTTATGTTATTTTGGGTTAGGGTTAGGGTTAGGGCTTTTACCAACAGCCATACCACAGGTTCTCAGCCAGTGGGTGCCCAGATACCTGGTAACTCTATTAACCATCAAAGTTGATTCTCAACTTTGGAAATAGATCTTCTGCAACTTACAGTCAAACCTAGGTACACTTTAATTAGAACTCATATGACATATTCAACTCATTTTTTACATTACAGCTGATGTTGTTTTAGATACTGTACTCCATCTGCTTTCACCCCTTACTCTTCAAGCGATATCTCAGCTGCTTTATTTCTTCCTTCTCAGCTGATTTAATCATTTACACTCAATGACGTTGCAGCTACTGACGTGCATTCACACTGGCGGGGAGAGAGCGACAAAGCTTCAGTGTATCTTCAATGGAAGCTGGCGATATGAAGAGACAAGCTGATGCAGACATCAAAGTTGAGTTGGTTGACTAGTCACTCAACTGATGCGGTGACGCATGCATCAACCAGTCGTGCAGTTGCTTCTTTCATTCCTTGGTTTTTTATACGCCAATCAGGCATAACATTGCATAAGTCTCCCTTATGCTTCCAGTACATTTGTTCGTGGGGGGCCTTTGGGTCCTATGGGTTGAGGGGAGGGGGCTCCGTGGATCATCCCACATATGCTTGATCAGTTTGGGATCTAGTGAATTTGGAGGCCAGGTCAACACCTTGTGGTGTTTTTCATGTTTTTAGAGTTGTTCCTAAATCGTCTTTGTTCCCAAACCGTCCAAAGGTTTCCCAGTAGAACGTTGAGTTGTCACAAGTTGCTCAATGTTACTGTCAATGCCCTTTCCGATAGCTTCTGTCAATGACGCCACCAACGGCGACTCAGCGACAATGTTGCCAGTGACGCTGATCAAGTTGTAGCTATTGTCACATGTGGCGTGAATGCACCACAAGAGACGCTTCTTACTGGACTGATCACGCCTTCAGCATTTCAAACATGCCCGCCCTTCACACACATTTTAGCCAGTTTTCTGTCGTGAGCCCAAATTAGTTTTCCTGAGAAAGTCCCGTTATTTTCTAATTTTCTAAGTCACCCTCAGTAGTATCACTGATGAGTAGTCGAACGCTCGTTTGTAATTTTGCTCTCTGACAATGTGTCCACAGACAGTGATTCAGTAGCTCCGTGCAGGCAAGCAGCACTAAGAGCAAGGTTATTGAAGCTACATTAGCACGGTGATATTACCCAACTCCGAGCCCCTTAACTTCATTCCCCACCCATTCAAGAATCACATTAAGGTTGCGGAGAGCTGTTTTATTGCTTTTAGCTTTTCAATTAGGCTGGATAATTTGTGTCCACCTCCTTTAGATTAGATTTTAAATGAGAAACATGTTGTGCCATTAATTATCACAATTCGTATTTTGTTGACAAAGCTCTTTAATGCCCAGATGAAAAGTGGAGAAAAGCAAAGAAAACGTAAGGGGGGAAAAAATGCAAATGTGTAGAACAGAACAGGGGAATGCAAGATGGCTTTCAGGCTAAGTGGCTATAGCTCAGTAACAGTGAGAAGAGCCGTGGCAGTCAAGGCCCTTCGATGCTGCAGCCGGCAGTGCCCTGTCAGACTATCCAACACTGGACGTTTTTCATGCCGTGGAAATCCGCAAAACATGTGTGAATCCGTCCTGGGAAGATGTTGGTGAACTACAGAAGATGCTATTTCCATTTGTCCGGCACACCAGCACCCCTCCTTTCTGCCCAGCTGTGGAGAAAACACTTCATTCCTAGTCAGCCCCGAAAGTGGGTCAGTCCTCTGCGCTGCCGCCGCTGCTGCTGCTGCGGTTTGTCTACTGTACCGCTGTAGCCTCTGGAATCTGTGTACGACAGGACGTGCCTCTGCAGCAAAACAGTCCCGGGATGCTGCAGACGAGTTCAGCAGCAGGCTCTGTCTTGTTTGCATATGCTTGTGATTTGACTTTCGAGCAAGGAAACCGAACAAAAGCTCAAGGAAGCAGAAACAAACTTGAGTAACATGGGCTTAATAAGCACTTTCGGTGTCACGCTACTACATGCCTAGTTAGTTATTTCGCTACACTCGTGAAAAATAGAAACGAATAGAGTGGATGAGATTCACAGGGCTACACAGGCAATTCTTACTTTTATGGACAATGTTTCAGAAAGAGCTTGTTTCAGTGTTCTAGTCACTTTGGAGGCTGTAGTTTGTGATTCTCTTTCACTTTCCACTCATCAGCATCAAGGGCAGCCTCAAACGAGAGACATGTACATAACATTATGACTATGGCGTCCCTTGCGTCTCCAAAACAGTCGTGACTCATCAAAGAATGGACATGGGCCTTCTGAGGGTGTCCTGTGGTGTCTGGCAACAGGATGTTGTTAGTGGGGACAGAAGTCGGAGAAAGTTAAATTGTCTTTACATGGATGGAAACATACTAACGCCAACATGCGGGCTCCATTTCTGGTTCCATTGTAATATACAGGCCGCTGTATATACACCGATCAAGCATAACATTATGACTAATATTGTGTAGGTCTCCCTTGTGCCTCCCAAACAGTTTTGACTCTTACTACTACTACTACTTTTTCAGAGTAGGAAAAAATATATAAATAAAAAAGTACAGTTTATAATCCAATATTTTTTGTAACTGGTGGAGGCAGAGCAGAGCGGAGTATTAGCCGAACAAAAACACGAGTGAGTCTGGAGGAAGTGTGGGCGGGTCATCGATATCGTGGCTCAGCATTGCTCCACACTCGTTCCCTACTGCGCAGACTCTAGCTCCAAACTCAAGATGCTGCCGCCCGTATCTCCAGGAAAATAGTGTCAGTTTGCCCAATGCAAGGAAATGGGGATGCATTGTCCATATTTATATACAGTCTATGCAGTAATTTGCACTACACACAACAAGGCTTAATGTTTAGACCACAAGTCCAGAGGGTTAAAGTTTGCATTCCTGTGTGTGCATCTCCATGAACCAGTCAGCAAAACTAACCTCTGCTTGACTTTCTTTGCATCCCATAGGTGAAGAATCGCTATTTGCTCAAACTGACCACAAAGACACTTCCAACCAACTCCAGACGCTACTTGCCTAACCACAGCCTTAGACTCATTGGGCCAATTGAATCAGAGAGACAGTTTAACGGCCCCCTTTCCTCCCATCAAGCGCTCAGGCAATTTAATCTATGTTTTGCAGCTTTTGTAATTCCGTATCCACTCAAACACCCCAAGACACTTGTAATTACTGACAATAATTGAGTTTGTGTCGATGTGAAACGCAGCTTGGGCTGGACGGGACTGGGAGGAGAGCACGTTTGTTGTGTGCTCATATGGCAGAATGACAGTGATCCAAAGCTGCAAAGACAACAAGCGCGGCACCTATTTAAATGTTTGGTCAAATGAAATTAAATGCGACAGAGTGAGAGGAAAGGGGAGTGGACCCCAAACTCTCGTCTGGGGTGGCTGTAATTAACTGGTGACAGAAACACAACGAATACGCATCAGCGTTTATGACAAGCACAGTCGACGTTGCAGAGGCATCGGTGGGGAGGTTTATTCTCCACCTATCTATCTTTGATTGGAAAAGTTTACCACAGAACATTCTCCAGTGGCAGACTGTGTACCCCGAGTGTTATTTGCGCGTGCTAGGTTAATATTTGTCTGCCAGAGAGGTATTGTATAAGGCTGCAATTTTAATTTCCTAAAGCAACAGAAGCTTGAAGATTAGGTAGTATCTGATCAAATGATTTCTGGTTTAATTCCCCAGGCTCACAATCTGGGAAGAGACGGAGTTCTTCCTTATAACAAGACAATAAGCCTCCAACTGCTCTGGTGAAAATGCAAAACAGGGAAACTATAAAGCAGTGGCTGTAGCACACAGCTCCCTGGTGTAATTGTGTACTACAAAGTGAGTATCTGACTCACAAAAAGCACAGCCTTGTGCTCAGTAGACCTATCTTGTGTGAAAAAATAGGTTACAAAAAAACCACACCAGCGTAGGGTTTGTTGTACCTGGCTTTATCATTGTTTACACCTACGTTTAGAGTATGTTTGAGAGGCTCCGGTCCACTGCAACACGACATCTCTTGGATTGTAGCCTAGATTGCAAGTACAGAGAGTGTTGGTGCATGGGGAGTGCAGTGCAGCTGAGCCTGCAGGGTGGCGGGTTGACATTTTGGCTGACCACCACATCGGCCCTGGTGTCCTCCAGAGTCATCCGGCTCTGCAAACGAGCACCAGAGCAAGACAGCTACAGCGACCAGGCCAAACAACACACGTTACCGAGGCCCCGCGTTTCCTCCAATTGTGGTCGGTTTATTTATTTTCAGGCCTCGTCGCCGCCAGATTCTGTGAAACAGTGTGTTGCAGACAGCCTCCCCTGGATCCATCTGTTTGGCCTTGGCCCCCTGGAGGGAGGAGGAGAGGAGACCCAACAACCCTGACCTCTGCTCAGAGCCTAGACCTCTGCAGGCTTTACAGAGACCAGAACCAAATTTCAAGGGAAACTCGGAAATCCATTCCCAGCAGGGACTGGACGTTCCCACATTCAACTTTGTGTGTTTGGTGCCCTGAGACACTGAACAATCTCCCTGTAGAAACATAGCTTGCTAACCTAGTGACTTCCACTGAATCATTACAAAATACAGATTTTATAGCTTTACATTGTTATAATTTTACGTCGAGCTGTATAATATGGGAAAAAACACAAATGGATGGAAATTTCCAATTAGTGGGATTTTTCAACTGCTTTTCCGTACCTGCAATTTAAAACTTAATGTTCTGTTTAACTGCTTAGTTTGTGCAATCGAGAAGGCGATAATATATTTAAAGTTAAATATGCCACAAACTGAGCTGATGAAGAATTCCAAGAAAACGCAAAGACGAGAAGCATAAAAAAACGAAGTAGACGGGTCAATGTACAGTATTACACAAGTTCATCTGAATATGCTGAATATTTAGAAAAGCTAGACACGTGTTTAATTTTTTTTTTAAATTTTTACATTTCATTCCACCGTGATTTATTATCTATCAGTTGTGTTAAAGGGGAACTAATGTTTTTTTACAACCTGGACTTTATTTCTGGCATAAAATATGATCATTTACTCATCCATATAACTTTTGCGTAATTTGTAGTCAATCGGGAGATATTTAGATCTGCGTATATCCATATAGTGGGAGTGACTGGGGCACCGAAACGGCGCCTCTAAATAACGGAATAACTGCAGCGAAACTCGTTCATTTCACCAATATTTTGTTATGATACGCAAGTACTATTCGCCATTGAAATATTATGGCAGATAATGTGTTATTTAGAAGCTGCGTTTCGGTGCCCCAGTCACTCCCACTATATGGATATACGCAGATCTAAATAACGACTCCAAATGACACCAAAGTTATATGGGTGAGTTAACGATCGAATTATATGCCAGAAATAAAAAAAAATAAACAGTAGTTCCCCTTTAATATGTTGATTAATATAATATAAATAGTAAAGTAAACTAATTAATTGCATAAAATGTTAGTCTTAACGTAAAACACCAAAATAAACCTTAGTAAAAAACTGTTTACTATAAAAAAAATCCTATGTCATAGTTTTTAAACTGAAATATTTTTAGCTTGGTGCTCATTTATTTAATTGTTCCTGCCACGTTCACTTTATTTTTATTTACCCGAAGGGAACGGGCTGCAATAGAAACATGCATGTTCTTTACTACATTTTTAATTTCATCTCTTTCGGATCCCTCTGTGTGATCCTTGAGGGCCGAGAAGTCTCCAGGCCTGTCATATTTAGCCCATATCCCACGGGGCCTGATATTTTTGCCACATGCTTCCTCAGTGTAAGGTATTAATCCTCATTAGGCTGCAGCGAGGCTCTCATTGACTGCTCCAAGGTCTTTGAACCTGGGGGAGGCCTTCTGTTTTCGGAGTTGTGAAAAGCGGCCCAATTCTGTCCAGGGAGAGCTGCCACCCAGAGGAGATAAGACGAGGGGCTCCGGATGCACGGTTTCCACCAAGGATTCTGACCTGCTATGTTGTGCTCATTTCCGTTCATCCTGTTTAAAATTCAGTCTACCTGTCCTGTTATCGCTGTCATGTTGCATCACATAGACATTATTCATTAGAAATGCATTACGCTACAAGTGCACTCATGTCACATTAGCTGTTATGTTTTTGCTAAATCTGAAATGCATGCCCCAAATCTAAACATGAATAATTACAAAATAGAAGAAAAGAGACAGCAACAACCGTCACAAAAAAAAAAAATCTAAATAAAACCAACAAAAAAATTTAACAACAAACAAATACATTATAGTCGTAGTCATTTTGAGGAAAGAGCTTTCCTACTGTGGTGCAAACACATGCTTTTGTTCTGCACGGATGCAGAAGCTTGAACGGTATAGCTCCTGCCATACCATACTAATCCTTAGGAGATTCAGTGTTATTATTTTTGTGTGTCAAAACCTTTTATTTTTCTTTGCTTCTGTTTAGAGCTCCAGTATCTACATGGATCAAATGATTCAAATGATTGTTTCTATGCAAAACTTTGATCATTTGTCTAGAGTTTTGACAAAGACAAGATAAGACAGGATATGATACAACAAGACTAGGCAATACAGGACAGGACTAGCCAAGATAGGATACAATACCATGCAATATCATACAACACGACATGACAGAATACAATACCATACAATACCATAGGATACGACAAAACAAGATATGACAAGATGAGACAAGACAGGATATGACACGACAAGCCAAGATACCACAAGACAAGACAAGACAAACTACGACAAAACAAGACAAGACAAACTACGACAAAACAAGACAAGATACCACAAGACAAGACTAGACAAGATAGGATACAATACCATGCAATATCATACAACACGACACAAAAAGACATGACAGAATACAATATACGATACGACAAAACAAGACACGACGAGATGAGACAAGATACGACACGACACAACACGACATGACAGGATACAGCATGACCCAACAGGATACGACATGACACAACAAGATACCACAAGACAAGACAATACAAGACAAACCATGACAAGACAAGACAAGATATGATAAAACAAGACAAGACAAGACAAGACAAGACAAGATACCACAAGACAAGACAAGACAACATTACCCTTTATTCACCCCACAGTGGGGAAATTTGCAGCATTGCAGGGGCAAAAAGTTTGAAGACAATCATATACATTACCTACAAAACAAAAAATTAATAAAGCATTAAATAAGTACAAAAATTTGAAAGAAAATACAATACAAACAAAATGTGTGATGAAAGAACAGATGAATTTGCGTTGCGATGTGTTGCGTTGCGATTGTCCATGTATTAGTCCAGTGTCAGTGCGTGGTCTGCTGGGAGCATGGCTTGGTTGTTCAGCCTCACACCAGCAGGAAGGAAGGACCCACGGTAACGATCCTTCACGCAGAGTGGGCGAAGGTGCTGTACAGAGCTGTTATAGGGCCGCGCAGGAGGTGGGACTTGTTTACCATCGGGGATGATCACCCTGCGATCACTTACCACCTCCACTGGGTCGAGTGGGGCAGCCCAGAACAGAGCTGAACTTCCAAACCAGTCTATTCAGTTTCTTCTTGTCTGCCGTTGAGATGCGGCTGCTGCAGCACACCACTCCACAAACATGGGGTAGCTGTGGAGTTGTGGTTAGAGATGCAGCTTGTTCACCTCGCCCCATGGCCATGCCTTGAGCAAGCACCTAACACCCAAATTGCTGATATGGACTCCAGATGAGAAAACCCCCAAAGGGTTGTGTTGGAAAGCAATGATTAATGACTTTAGAGAACTTGTTAGACAAAAACCAACCAAGTGTACAGTATACTTAAAGGAACTACTTTAGATGTCTTCTTGTCTAAGGAAAAATGTGTTTTTGTGTTTCTCTTGAGGTTTCCCAAGGTTTCCTGTTAGTATAATGGCTACCTCTCCATTGCTTCTTGTCCATCTCCACTCATGACTAAATAAAGGCCATGAAAAGGCCAAAATAACTAAATAAATAAATTAGAAGCATTCAGACATTGAAGTACACCCAGCTCTGTGATGTGTCGTTTTCTCTAAGAGTCGATTATTTACAGTGAACGAGAAGAGCCGATTCCCGTCGGGGGAGAGCCGAAGCTTTGGCGACTCTTGCGAATCCATGCAAGCAAGGGTGCGGGACTTTATTATGATTATTATTGTGATTTATTATCACATTATCATACCATTGTGCAAAAAAAAAGAAAGGCGGGGCTTTGATTTAAATGTTAACAATTGTTACTGTATTTTTTTGTCACAAAAAAAATGCAATTTGCAATGAGCAATTTTTCCATCACACTTTTTCAAAAAAATTGCTCACCATCACACAAACTATTCATAATTGGGATAAATCAGGATAAAACAGAAGACTCCAAGTGAAACAAAATGAAGAGCCGCTTGGGAGTTGTTTGGGAGCCATAAGAGCCGGCACTTCTAAGGGAGCTGAGCCAAAAAAGTCGAATCTTTGGAACGATTCCCATCACTACTGTGATGCATAATTACTGCACTGCAAGTTTTGGAGAAAATAAAATAATAATTCAGACACAGTCCCTGTTAGAGAAATGTGATGAGGTCTCAGACACTGCAATAAATCCACTAGCAGTCCACTGCAGCATACAAGCTTCTCTAACTTTAACTGTGCTCTATGTGAACACATTGCAACTGCAGGCCGAGCTCAGAAGCATCTTGCCCAGTGCAATAAGAGAGTATGAAATGTCTTTTACTTTACTTTCATTTTAAGAACACCGTGCTCAGGAATAATTTTTCTCTTTACCCTCCTGGGTACTCTTGTATCGTTACTGTCAACACACACAGCGTGAGGAGAAAAAGCAAAAAGGCAGCCAGAAAAGTGTGTGTGTGTTTTTTTTTTTTTATTATTTTTATTAAACCTCGACTTGTAAATTCCATCACATCCCACGCTGTCCATACTCATCACTGTGTTACGAAGTGAAATAGAATATGGAGATTTTTCAAAATGAAAGGTGACACCAGTCTATAATGAGTTAGAGGTGATGAGTGGTAAATAACTGCCACAGTGTCCAATTTCCCAAACAAGGTTATATGGATGCATTATGTGAGAAACGATTGCTGGGCTTTATTTCTAGCCAGTGCATGACTGATATGCATGGCTTACTTTTGTAATTGTCTAGGTGCGTTGGACCCAAAGACGGACATAGCAATCTTTTCAGCCTAGTAATGTAGCATGCGCTAAAATGGCTTCAGAAGTGAATTATCACTTTGCTCTCTGGCACAGGGATTCAGCCGCCTCTAGAGATGAACATCGCCGTCACTTCACCTCTGATGCATCACGGAAGGCACTAAATAGCACGGACGTATCGTACATTTCCAGCATGTAGGGTAGACCCTCTGCACAGACTGACCGTCCTGTAAGCAGAAGGTCGCTCTGACCCCTCTGGGGAAATGATCACGGGCACATGTGTCTCTGAGGGACCTGTGAATGAACAACTTCCTAATTATATGGTGCAGTAATGGCATTGAAAGCCCTCTGAATTCCAGCGTGGGTGTCATCGCATATACAGCGGTGGTTCTTTTGATTCATGTGCTGCGGCGACTTATCACTTGTTATCACCTTCAAGCCCTGATTCAAATGAACTAGGCCGGAAAACTTGGCATCCAGACATGTAAATAGCTGCTAATACCTGCTGTGCGTTGCCTCACTAGAGATCAGGACCATAAGCCGGTGAACATTGTCTCTTTCTGGCCGCGTTGCAAGCTGCCTCCCCAGTTCCTTTTGTCAGTTTTTGACCCTGGTATTAAGGTCATCCATACTGTTGCACATGGCTTCACTCACAGAAAGGGACTGAAGTAGTTGTATGAAAAAAAAAATAAGCCTGAGAAGCAGTTGAAAAGTGGAAAAGTGGAAAAATTGGATGCATTAGGAGGTTAAAAATGCCACAGTGCTCACAGTGTTTTTCTTTCTTTTAATTAAATAGGGATTCAGCTGTTGAGCCGGGTGCTGCATTTGTTTTCTGTGTTAATCTTACTGTTCATTGATTATACTTTCGCCAAGGACTTCATAGAAATTTTAGTAAAACAGCTTTTTAATGGAATTGTGTGGTAGTAGTGCATGTCCTAAAATGATTACCACAGGTGAGGAGCTTCTTTACACATCCACAAATGTGATCTTAGTGATTATGGTATCATTTTCAGTGCCGGGCAGCCTGGTTTAGGAATTGATGCAAATGCTGATCTGGATCTGGATTTTTCACCACAACAGCCTGCAAAGTTTACTCAGAATGGTGCTAAAACGTCCTGTGAGCAGCAGTCCTGGAGACGGAAGCACCTTAAATTCTAGCATAAAATATGATCGTTTACTCACCCATATAACTTTTGTGTCATTTGCACTCGTTCAGGAGATAATTAGAAGAGTGTACATCCATATAGTGGGAGTGACTGGGGCACCTAGGCGCAGCCTCTAAATAACGCATTATCTGCCGCGAAACTTGTTCATTTCACCAATATTTTGTTATGATATGTTAGTGCTTATTATCATCTGGGGTCTGTAGACATGTTTCAAAAAACTAGCAGTAGCAAATTACAGGTAAACAAGCCGACCGTCGAAGGTGCACTCGACGCTCAGAGATGACATCATCCAGGTCAGAAGACATCATCCAGGGTCTGTAGGTCAAGCTACAGACCCCGGATGATGATAACAGCTAACTCCAGCCTCAACGGGGAATAGCACTAGCGTATCATAAGAAAATATTGGCGAAATGAACGAGTTTCGCGGCAGATAATTGGTGCCCCAGTCACTCCCACTATATGGATATACCCTGATCTAATTATCTCCTGAAAGAGTGCAAATGACACAAAAGTTATATGGTTGAGTAAATGATCATATTTTATGCTATAAATAAGGTCCAGGTTGTAAAAAAAACAGTAGTTCCCCTTTAATGAGCGAGGCCAGACTTGCTAGAACTGACAGAAAGACTCCACCTGTACTCACTCAGATAACTAGACCTGATAACTGCGCCGGGCAAAAATGCAAACAGTTCGCAACACATCCAGTGTCGAGCCAGATGGGATTCAATGGCAGAAGATTATGTCAAGTTCCTATACTGTCAGAAATGAACAGAAATCTGAGGGTGCAGTGCCATAATCTGGGCATTGAAGACTGGAAAAAGACCACTGTCACGCAGCAATGTACAACACAGGTTTTTCAATAAACCATGCTTATTTTGCCCAAAAATGCCTATAACCGTGGGCTGTCTTTGAACACGTCAGACAGGCCATGTTTTATAACCAGTAATCCCGTTATTGTTGCATCTTTTTCAGGCCGGGGAATGTTTGAACTTTTAATAGCCGCTTACTGGTTTCACGGATTAGCGCTGAACAGAAGCTAATTGGATTTAGCACAGTGTTTCCCATTTTAGCTCAGTTGAATGTCAGGGACGGTTTGTGGGGAGTGACCATTATGCCTTAATTAAGTCATATTTCTGTTCAAGTTCATTTTGTATGGGGTCACGCCTGGCGCGCTGCAATTGTTGTGCACACTGGAATCTCCCTTTAGTTGAGTTAATACTGCATATGGCCATTTTGTTGATTGGATGACTTTTGTTTCTCGGATGAACAGTGGGCCTCCCTCACTTATTGCAATGAGAGGTTGGGATTACAGTAATGAACGGCCCTCGTGCAAACTCATTAGTACAGTCCGGCACTGTAAGTGCGCCAACATAGTTTTTGGAGGGCTCATTAAAAGTAGGAGCACAGCTGAGCCAGTGAACACAAGAAGACTTTATGGCTGGATCATCATGCAGGTAATTCCTTGAAATTACAGTTTTCACAAATGGTCAGCAGCACATAATTACATAGTCGATCTGTTTGCATTAACTCTCAAACCAGTGTCAGGCTGAAAACATTACAGGCAGGTGATTGACCAGAAGCTGTTCAAAAACAATCAAAATGCCAACAAAACTGCTCCAAATATTTGATTGATATTTTGTTTAGTACTTTCACCACTCCGATAGCATATATTAGCATAGCCTATCATTAAAAACAATGCAGTCGAAGCACAGAGTCATATGGTCACTTGATAGGCCAGTGGAGCTCTAAAATTCTTCTAATTTCTTCCTTGTTTTATATCATTTTATGCCCTGTTTTCAGTCACAATGTCTGACTTGTTTGTGAACTCTAAATAAAGGAACTTTTCTTGACACACATGGTACGACAGGAAAACTGAGAAGTGGCAGTAGCTGTAGCAGAGATATCATCTTCATCCTATAACTACCCACAATGCAAATCCAAGTCTGCAACCGTTCTAATAACACCTAATCACCTAATGTCTGTGAAGTTTCTCCCTCCTCTGCCTACTGTTCTGCAACCCCCCTTGGTTTGCAGAACAGTAGGTAGAGCGGGTTGTCCACGAACCAGAGGGTTAGCGATTCAATGCCCAGCACATGTGAACGAATGAGTAGACGTGTCATTGTGACCATAAAACACTGATTTTCCAAGACCATTTTCCATTCTGCTGCTGCAGGAGGCGTCCCCGCCCGTGGCGATGGAAGCGCTACTGTGAGTTCTGACTGTTTATTCGAGTCGTGTAACACGAGGGACTGTGCAGGCTCGGTGTAGTAGCTTTGAATGAATGACTCCAAATGAATTAGTTAGGTGCAATCTTCTCATCTATTACCAAGTCCAATCAGAGGGTGCATCTTTTCTACAAGCCTGTTAAGAATTCCCCTCCAGCTGTTGTACCTTCAGCACCAGCAGCTCAAAGAAAATAGACATTAGAACGACTGAATGGACTAAAGTGTGACTGTACACTTTATATCGCACACTGTTAAATGCCCACAGTACAAACCGATACACCAATGTACTGACTAAACTCTTGTTCAGGTCAAAAAGCCTCTGAGCCACATAAGACACTTAGACTTGTGAGGGCTGGCTTGAGGACGGAAGGCTACACACATTCAAATCTGCTGTGTGGCTCCAGGCTCCACAAACATACAAATGCAAAAAATAAAACTAGATAAATGCAAGTCATCTGAGGCACTGAGGGAGCCTGCTCTATCTTCCAGGAGTTGCAGGAATAATTTCAGTGCATGCTTTCATGGCGCTCTTTGGATTTCCTGCACGATCTGTCACACACTGACAATTAGTGACAATTACAGAGCCATGGCCTAATTAGGCTGTCAGAAAGCATGTATTCAAATGAGGCCGCATCTATCGTTTGCCAAATGACGGGCTGTAGTGTGATTTTCCAGTGGTTTGACACGGTGAGCGCAGGGCAGACCTCTTGGGAGATAGAAGAGTGGACACTCTTTAGTGTGTGTGTGCGTGTGTTTCTGCTCTGTGACTGATGAAATTACTGCGTCTGTTCAGAATTTTCAAATTGTTCAAAAGTTTCAGTCTTTGTCACCCAGCCATCGCTTGAATGCTGAAACCACTAGCCCCAGACGATACGCACAACACACACTGAGCTTTGTCTTCAGAATCAGAAAGCTTTATTGTCATTGTGCCAAATGGTGCAACGAAATTTGCGTGTCCAACGCCTAAAAGACACTAACACACACACGCCCCACACGCACACACTCGATCCCCATCTGCAATCACACTCAATTCAGTTAATAAGTTAAAAGAGCGCATAAAAGTACTCCGCACAGTGCCCATAATGTCTACAATAAAAATATTTGTATAAAAACACAAATTAGAATATTGCCTATAAGGTCATATTTTGCCGGAAGACAGTCATTGAGAGGCAGAGGTGGGGCAGAACAGATGGGGAGGTATTTGGTTCAGTTCTGTGATGGCCCGGGGGGAAAAAAGCTGTTTTTCAGCCTGGATGTGCGGGCTTTAATGGCTCTGTAGCGCCTCCCAGATGGCAACAGAGTGAAGAGGCGATTGGAGTCATCATCTTTCAGAGACCGCGTGTTGTGAAGATGTCGTCCAGAGTCTTCGTTTCCTGCCTGTGTCTGTGCAGTTTGCGTACCAGGCAGACAGAGTGTGAGTGAGGATGCTTTCAATGGTGCGGTGGTGGAAGGCCTTTAGCAGATCTGTACACAGGTTGGTTTTCTTGAGGGCTCTGAGGAAGTAGGTGGAGCAGTGGTGTTTACAGACCAGGTGAGATTCCCAGAAACGTGTGTTCCCTAGAAACTTGAAGGAGGAGACTCTCTCTACATCTTCTCCGTTGATGGTTAGTGGAGGCTGTGTCATCTGAGAATTTGATTATTGTGTTTGAAAGGTGAGTATGTGTAAAGGGAGAAGAGGAGGGGGCTGAGGACGCAGCCTTGGGGTGCCCCAGTGCTGAGAGACAGACTGGAGGAGAGGTGTGAGCCGAGTCTGACTATCTGTGGACGGTTGGATAAAAAGTCCTTAATCGACTGCTGAGACCAAGGTTGCGGAGTTTGTACACTAAAATATTGGAGACCCTTTCTGGTCAAGGTGTGTGAGGGTTGCGTGGAGGGCTGTGGCAATTGCATCATCTGTGGACCCGTTGGCTCTGTAAGCATACCGGTGTGGGTCGAGACCGGTGTGGGTCGGGAGGGTGGTTTTTATGTGTTTTAGCACCAGTCTCTCAAAACACTTGGTCATGATGGGGGTCAGTGCCACTGGCCTGTAGTCATTGAGAGCGCTGAGGTTGCTCTGCTTGGGCACCGGGATGATTGCGGCTGATTCGAGACAGGCAGGGACAATGGCTTGTGACAGAGGCAGGTTGAAAATGTCAGTAAATACATCTGCTAGTTGGTTTGCACAGTCTCTGATCGCTCTCCCTCCACCTTCCTCGTATTAACAGACCTGATCACTCGCCCCACCTCCCATGTCTCTACGGTCAGGATGTCATCGGTGCCAGCGGGGGGGGGGGGGGGGTCTCAGTTGGTCTCAGTTGTTTCGAAGCTGGAAAAAAAGTGACTGGAGCTCAGTCATTGCCAAAGATGCATTGTTGTCAGTGCTGAGTTTTGATTACTCCTGTAATTGGTGATTTGTTGGATGCCCTGCTACATACGTGTCGGGTCCCTGTTGGAGAAATGATCTTCGATTCTCTAGTTGTATGCAGCTTTAGCCCGTTTAATGCCCCTCTTTAGGTTGTGTCAGAAGTTTTAGAGTCGGATGACAGTCTAAATTTGAAACTGATATACACCTCTATAATCACAGGCTACAATTTGTGTTGTTTTTCCTCGTTAAAGAGCCTTGAGAAAAGAGAAAAGACAGGAGTGTGGATTGTAGGCCTATGTGTCGACATCTTGCAAACGTGTTGACAGTCCTGCTTTATGGCTTTTTAACATCACATCATTCTGGCTGGATAGGGACTGGATGTTGGACTAAATGCAGCTGGCTTTAGACCGAAGCATTAACAAATAGCGATTAGCAAAAAGATTGCACTGAAAACAGTTGTCACAGAGTCAGCAGTGTCCAAGAGGCTGCTCTGTCCCAAGGGGCGACATAATCAATTAAAGAATTAATTAAAGCTTTAGGTGAGGGGTGATAGTAATGCATTTAAGAATAAATCAGACAATGTGCAGAATTTAGGAATGTGCCCACAGTCATGGTCTTAAAGAGAAACTACTGTTTTTTACAACCTGGACCTTATTTCTAGCATAAAATACGATCGTTTACTCACCCATATAACTTTTGTGTAATTTGTAGTCCTTCGGGAGAAATTCAGATCTGCATATATCCATATAGTGGGAGTGAATGGGGCACCAAAACGCAGCCTCTAAATAACGCATTATCTGCCGCAAAACTTGTTCATTTCACCAATATTTTGTTATGATACGCTAGTGCTATTCCCCGTTGAGTTACCTGTTATCATCATCCGGGGTCTGTAGATAGGTCAATCTACAGACCCCGGATATGAACGAGTTTCACTGCAGATAATGCGTTAGTTCGAGGCTGTGTTTCGGTGCCCCGGTCACTCCCACTATATGGATAAATGCTGATCTAATTATCTCCTAAATTAGTGCAAATTACACAAAAGTTATATGGGTGAGTAAACGGTTGTATTTTATGCTAGAAATAAAAAAAAATGTAGTTCCCCTTTAACCTCTCTTGAATTAACATCTTGAAGTATTGTGTCATTCATGATTAGTATTGATATTGGAATTTCTTTCATTTGGCTTTCTTGAAAGCAAGAAATACGTTTTAGAAGGCCTGAATGACTGTTTACATATCTCCAGGAACTGAATGTATTTCCTCTACATCCACCATATTTACCAATTTTGCACACTATAAGTAAATAATAATTTAACTGAACAACATCTTATTAGTTTCGTCCACATCTTGCCCTACAAACCTTCTCTGTGTATTATTTCTTTGGGCAATATGCAGCTATTATTTGCCTGTGTGCTTGGAAATAATTAACAGTCCATTCTCTTGGATTCCCTGGAACAGCATCTGTTCAGCTCTGATCATCTTAACTTTTGTTTGTATGAAGTCATTTCAGGGACATTACTGCTTGGTTTCTTCCATTATTTTCCACGAGCCCGGCGGTGTCCTCTGGGGTAAAAGCTGGCAGTGAGAGCCCACTTTAGATTCTGTTTGTGCTTTAAAATTGATAAGTGAATCAGAGGAGTATTACATATTAATTATTAATTTCACAATGCGAGGCAGGGAAAAAAAAAGAGAGAGAAATCACTCGCTCAAACCTGCTTAAATGAAGCAGAATGACTCTGTGTTCGGCAAAGGTGCAGGAGTGCAGCTCCTGCATGCCAATGGGGTGATTTAAAACCTCACTAACTTCCAGTGGAATGATGCTCCGTGCGCTACACCTTGCACACCTGTCTCCTAATGGGCCATTAGATGAATTACAAAAGATGATCAGGTTGCTCAGGGACTTACCCAAGCAGCTCTGTGCTGTTAAAGGGAAACTATGGTTTGTTTGAACTTGAGTTTTATTTAGGTTTTATTGGTTATAGACGCAGTGTAGCAACTAAGGCTACTGCTGAGATACGACTGGTTTCTGTGGAAATACTAGCCACGGATAAACTGTCAGGACAGGAAAACCTGGACTGAGGGATAACACTTGTATGTCTTTCCCTGAGATCGCCACTGATATTTGCCATATTGTAAAAAAAAAATATGAAAATGAAGGAGAGCTGATTAAAAAAAAGAGCTACAATTGTGATTTTGATTAAACAGAAATATGTGAGGATAGGAGCTCGGTGCAAGAGAGAAGGAGAGTAGAGGACAGGCGCTCATTGCATCATCCCCCAGCAGCCTAGGCCTATAGCAGCATAACTAAGGGATGGTTCAGTCCAGCCGACTATAAGCTGAAAGTTTTAAGCTTCACCTTAAAACTAGAGGATAGGTGCACCTGAGGATAGAGCACAGGTGCACGGTGCCAGAGAGAAGAAAGTAGAGGACATGTGCTTAGTGCATCGTCCCCCAGCTGCCTAGGCCTATAGCAGCACAACTAAGAGATGGTTCAGTGTCACCTGAGCCAGCCCTAACTATAAGCTTTATACAAAATGAAAGTCTTAAGCCTCACTGTAAAAGTAGTGAGAGTGTCTGCCTCCCGAACCCAAACTTTCAGCTGGTTCCACAGGAGAGGGGCCTGATAGCTGAAGGCTCGACCTCCAATTCTACTTTATGAAATTCTAGGAACCACAAGTAGGCCTGCACTTTGAGACTGAAGTGATCTGTCGGGATGATATGGTACAATGAAGTCTTTAAGATACGTGGAAATGTGTGAGTAATGAGTACATACTGTTAGTATATTGTAGTTTGGGGAAGAAGAAAATCTGTCAATGAACACACAGCCGACAGATTCAGTAACTGTAATAAATTTGTGTTGAATTAGTGTTCGACAAAAGATTAACCGTGCAGTAGTGCAGTAGTCATTGCCTTAATTCATTTGTTGTTAGCCAAAAATGTTGAAAAAAGTAATATGTCAAATTGCTTTTTAGACTCAACCACAAACCAAAAACGTTATTATAGATATATAACAAGGACAATCACATTCTGTACCATAGTTTGACAATTGTGGGCCAGTAACTGTTTAGTTAATAATTCATAATTTCACCTGTCTGCGAATGATGCTGACATGTTCAGTGTGGTGTCATCCGTTTTTGCTCATTGGGCCCCTGAGAAAGGTAATCCAGCCTGTTGTCCAAGTACTATTAAAACTGTTCTGAATAATTCATGTTTAGTTGAAACCAGAGGTCATGGAGCTTTGTGTCATGGACAGAGTAGAGGAGTCAGACTACTGAGAGACTAGAGTAAATTGTTTGTTTTTGTCTTTTCATTGGATTTCTTAACTAAAACACGTCCTCTATTTCATCAATCTCCATCCATTTACAGTCTTTTTTATCTGAGATATTGGATGATGAGACATGCAGTAACTGGCACGTAGTGGAAATGCATGCAATTTGATATTGGCCTTTGTCCAGATAAGCCATTAGGATTTGATCTGCGGCTGTTTTAGCTGTCATGTTTTAAGTTTTATCGAGGAAAATGTCTAAAACTGGAATTGAAATGACTTTGATTTACACATGATTCGCAATATTTTTCATTATTGTAATGATATCAATAATTTTCAGTAAAAGCACAGAATTGCATGAGTAGTAATAAAGAAGAAATTAGATAAGAAATTAGAGGATAAGAGCTCGGTGTCAGAGAAAAGAAATTAGAGGATAGGTGCACCAGATCATTATTGTAATGATATCAATAATTTTCAGTTTAGATAACTTTCCAGTCACATGGAAAGTGAGAGATAAAAACTGTCAAGGTTTTGCAGTTTCAAAATTTCTTTTAGTTATATGATAAATATATTTCGGCTGGCAGACAATTGTAATATGAAACCTACCATTTGAACTTTTCTTTAAATCAGAACTGAAGAGTATGAGTGAGTGATCTAATTAAATACAGTAAGTGATTTCCTTGCCATAACTTATCTCCGTCTCTCTCTCCCTCCACCTCTCTCTTCTCCCATACATGGTGGACCCCCTTCCACTTTTCGGCGGTAAAATGAACCATCAACCTTGACTCATTCTGTGATATTGGGATGCAAGCAGTCAGAGCATATATAGTGCAAAGGGAGAGCAGAAGATAGAGCGAGAGAGCAGGGTCAACGGGAGGTTACGGCTGCAGCTGAATGAAACTCACAGCACAGTGGGTGAGACGGTACTGCAGAGCAGCATGAGGTACAAGTGATTTTAAAGGTTGCAATTCCTCGAGGGCTCTCGACGCCTGATGTAGCACCAGCTGAGACCAGAGATAGTGACAGTTACGCTTTGTGACTGTAGTTCAGTAATCCCGGGCTTCACTCCCAAGTGTCCGCGCTCTGAACTCGTAGAGTGAGTCTGCGACCACAACAAATTGAGGCAAGAGCACAATTAGACAGATCAAAACCCCTAACAAGTGAGCCTCCAAATTAATCTGAAAGGTTTACCGGAGAATATTTGTAACACCCTCTATATATATCCTGAGACTGGTGCTAACTGGTGTTACTTCCATCATGCCTGGTAGATTGGAGTGCTTCCCTGCAGTGCACTGTGATGGAGTTGTGCGCCGTGGGGAATCGTCAACATGGGATCAGGGCTTGTTACATGTGCACAAGTATTACTGTAGCAGACATAAAGATCAAAAGGCCACCAACCTCTGAGGTCCTAGAGACGAAGTCAGGATGTCAGTTTGATTTTCTTTAACTAATCTCTTTTTTTACTGCAAGTAGTTTAGTATATTTACAGTAAAGTAGAAATACATCTGAGCCCAGCATGGCTCCAGACACACAGGTAAATAATGGCCAGTATCCAGGTATGTCAGTAATGGGAATCTAAGGCTTGGAGCTTGTGACACTTGACAAATGAATCTGAGTTATGTATTTTGCGTTTTAATGGTGTGCTTAACCCTTTACAGGGCACTCATTGAAATACTTGGAAATTCAAAATGTCAACCCGCAGAGTCACTGTAGGTCATGAGAAGACTTTTTTAGTTCAACTTCAAGTTCAAGTTCAAGTTAATCTGCTTACATGTACAAAATAGCAAAAAAGTATAGAGTCTTTTGTAGCTCCATAAGGAGTTGCTTGAATCCTGATAAATGAACACGCTGGATGTCACTTGAGTAAGTCTGAAAAACACTATTCTGTGGAGAATCTGTGGGTGTGGAGATAGTATAATGTTTACCAGACCACTCTAGCTTGCTCGTGTCAATAACAATACAAACTGTCTCAAGACGCTTTACAAAATCCAGTCTGAAACCCCCAGAGCACGCATTAAACTCCCTTTTAAAGGAACAAACCTTGAGCAGAACCCAGATCATATGGAGGGACCCATCTGCCTAAGGCCGGCCGGGTAGAGACAGAAAAAGAGAGAGAAGAGAGAGAAGAGAGGGGGAGGAGGAGGGGAGGTAGAGGGGGAGAGAGGGACCCACAACAGTTAACATGCTATACAGTAAAAGCACAGAATTGCATGACTAGTAATAGAAAAGAAATTAGAGAAGAAATTAGAGGATAGGTGCTCTGTGCCAGAGAAAAGAAATTAGAGGATAGATGCGCTAGAGGATAGAGGATAGGTGCTCGGTGACAGAGAAAATAAATTAGAGGATAGGTACACTAGAGGTTAGAGGATAGGTGCTCGGTGCCGGAGAAAAGAAATTAGAGGATAGGTGTGCCAGAGGTTAGAGGATAGGTGCTCAGTGTCAGAGAAAAGAAATTAGAGGATAGGTGCGCTAGAGGATGAAGGATAGGTGCTCGGTGCCAGAGAGAAGAGAGTAGAGGATATGTGCTCAGTGCATCGTCCCCCAGCTGCCGAGGCCTATGGCAGCATAACTAAGGGATGGTTCAGTGTCACCTGAGCCAGCCCTAACTATAAGCTTTATAAAAAATGAAAGTCTTAAGCCTAACCTTAAAAGTAGAGAGGGTGTCTGCCACCTGAACCCTAACTGGGAGCTGGTTCCACAGGAGAGGGGCCTGATAGCTGAAGGCCTCCACCTCCCATTCTACTTCTTGAAATTCTAGGAACCACAAGTCGGCCTGCTTTGAGACTGAAGTGATCTGTTGGGATGGTATCGTACAATGAGGTCTTTAAGATACAAGCAAAATACTGTATGATTTAGGTTAGTCTAGCTCTCGAGCAGACTTCATGTGATGGTGGTTAGGACCACATACTGTATATGTGTTAGTGCATATGGTCAAAGAGGGAGAATACAGTCAGCACAATTTGTGTGTGGGCATTACGATCAAGCCTCCAAGTTGCACTGTAGTAGTATCTAGGCAGCAGGGTTAAGCAGTGATTGCAGACACAATCAGGCATCCCTTTATTTAGTCAAGAAAAGCAGGAGCCGTTGATCTCTTCGTGCTTCTAATCAGCCCGAAATCAAACTAGGCAAACAAAATCCCAAAATATGTTTAAGCACTTCAGTCCCAAAAACTGGAAGGTTACGCATGCTGCATTATTATATTTAAATGCATATCACTGCAGTTTATCTCTGTGGGTGACAGCATAGGTGGAAGTAGGCCAAGCATTAGGTTGTTCAGAATAAAATGTCCTGAACCTGTCCTACAGAGGCTGTTAAAATGCACAATATACTGCTCTGCGTTTGGCAAACACAGCAGTAGTCTCATCCGACTGATGTAACGCTGACAAATGGATCACCACTCATATAAGGAGCCATAAGAACTTTTATTTTTTATCATAAAAATGATGGTTCCTCTGTTAAGTTGTCAGTAATTTTCCAATGTTCCTGAGTCGTATTTGTTGGTTGACTTTTTGCTTTGAAATAAAAATGTTTAGATTTGTCTCCATATCAGGTACTGTCATGCTATTGACTTCTGATTATTTTCTGCAACCCTCTTTGGTTTCCCTTGCGTTTCCTGGTTTTACTTTGTAAGCTTTTACTTGGTGTTCTGTTTCCTGCTTTCCATGTTTGATTGGTTTCTCCTTGTGCGCTGCTACCTCATTAGTTCCACTTGTGTCTCGTCAACCCCTCAGCCCTTATCATCCCGCCTTTCCTTTTCCTAGATTTGTGTTTTGGGTTCTACCCTGCGGCACTTTCTGTTTCAGATTTAGAAAGTTTTCATTAAAGTTTCACCGAGTTTCTGGTACCAGAGATTTATTCTAAAAAATCCAATAATATTTACATAGATGTTATGAAAATTTTTAGTTTTTCTCTCAGTACTAATTTCTTCATGCATTCTTAATATGAGAAGTGATTTTTCACCACTAAGCTAAACTTAATGGGTCCTTAAATACTTCATACTTCAAAGTTTGTTTGCACTTAAAATACGATATTTTGGATGCAAATCACATGATTGTCTTCAGATCAATGCAATGGTTTATGTAACAACCAATTATGCATAAATGTCAAAAAGAGCATAACATAATAAAGCTGAAATTGTAGAGTTTCTTGAAAACATTTCACCACTTATCCAAGTACTTTCTTCGATTCTAAAAGAGGTGGATTTCAGTAGGAGCATCTGTGAGTGTTGCCCTTAAGGAACTCGCATCAGTAGGGTCTGTTAAAGATACTTACCTGTATTACAGGTAAGGGCAGATACCTGATTTACATCTTCAGGCTTTCTATTTGCCATCCAATGCTGCACTTTTTCATTTGAGGGGGTCTGTTAAATAAGTGCCATCTTGATGATAGGTTTTTCATCGGTAACCGTAGCCCCGGCCTGCCTGATGAAGCAGTGACAGATTTGTTTTTTTTTCCGGAGACTGCATATCCGCTCAGTCCAAGACTGCCTTCACCGCCGACCCGCTCGAGCACAGCTACCGTATGTGCTGCCAGCACGGCCGAGGTTCCGATTGTGGCGCCCATCCAAATCTCTTTACATAACTGGGTTTGTTTCCAAAAGTGGCTCTGCTGTGTTTATTTTTTCCATTTATCCTCGTTTTTGCTTGGCGTTCCAGCAGGTTCATCCCATAAATAAAGGCTAAAAACAATCATAGGCTTATATAATGTGATTGAATCTAGGCTATTCCAGGTACGCATAACGTCTGAAATCCAAATAATTCAATTTAGTTCTCTTTGTTTGAGAATCAGTAATGAGCAGGACTTCTCTGCTACACAAGTTTTGACGTGAATGTTTTTAGTTCAGACTGTGACCGAAACAATTCAAGGATGGCCAGTCTTACTGCCTCACAGCCTTCATACAGTGCTTTTCATGTTGTCTGTCCTGATGCACAGCAACTTCCATGCATCGTGTTGCTACACTTCAAGCGCAAATCCAGGAGGCTCAGAGAGCTAAATTTGGCAAGATGACACAGTCTAGGACCTTGGATTTCAGACATTAATCTTTACTCTGAGAGATATTTCAAATTCATTCAAGTGTTGTATTTATGCTTGACCACAGTTCTCCACGTAACACTTTTCCACATCATGTTTTATTTATAACTCCGTGCAATAACACAATGTGTGATATCCATCGCTGCAGGACCTGGACATGGTTTACTATTATCTCTTTTTTTGGTTAATTTTCTGTTTAAATTTGAAAGTTACTCAACTCTTTCATTACAGATGACTTCACTTCTCTGCCCCTGATTGATAGCTCCACCCTGATGTATCTCACCTGTGCCTCATTGTCCCCCTCCTATTTAGCCTCTGTTCCCTTGCCACTGTGTCACTTTGTGTTTGTTCCTTGTGTCTGAAATGTACCAGCCTGTTTCTAGTGTGCTCAGTGCTTTAGATTTTGTTCCATGTGGTTTTATGACATTGCCATTTGCTGCCTTAAAGTTGTGCTGACAGATACATTGTCTTTTTCTCTGTAGTTACGATATGAATATACAAACATGACTCTCGTCGATGTCATAAGATTATTTAAAAAAAAAATGATTTAACTACAAAAGTTCCATGTGTTCACATTTAACATGCAGCCGTTTGGCCAGTCCGATGAAGCCTCTGAGAGAAAACAAATGCGTCCCTGTAATGAGGAGCTCTTATTTTCTTTCCCTTTTTTTTCCTCATAAGGCATTGTCATGGAAATGTAAATAAAATACACTGCTTGGCCAAAAAAAAAAAAGTCGCCACCTGGATTTAACTAAGCAAATAGGTACAAGCCTCCTATTGGATAATTACTGCATGGGTGATTATTTTTCAGCTGGCAACAAGTTATTTAACCCCAACTGATGCAATGAGTAGCTTCTCATTTCTTAAGCAACCATGTCTAAAGACACATCCTGTGGTCGTGGAAAAGATGTTAGTCTGTTTGAGAAGGGTCAAATCATTGGCATGCATCAAGCAGAGAAAACATCTAAGGAGATTGAAGAAAGTACTAAAACTGGGTTAAGAACTGTCCAACGCATTATTAAAAACTGGAAGGATAGTAGAGAACCATCGCCTTCCAGGAAGAAATGTGGTCGGAAAAAAAATCCTGATTGATCGTGATTGGCTATCACTTTAATGTTTGGTGAAGTCAAATGGAAGAAAAACAGTAGAACTCAGGGCTATGTTTAATAGTGAAAGTAAGAGCATTTCCACACGTACAATGTGAAGGGAACTCAAGGGATTGGGACTGAACAGCTGTGTAGCCTTAAGGAAACCACTAATTCACTTTCCTACCACTTCAATTTACTAGGGAGCATAAAGATTGGACTCTGGAGCGCAGGAAGAAGGTCATGTGGTCTGATGAGTCCAGATTTACCCTGTTCCAGAGTGATGGGGGCATCAGGGTAAGAAGAGAGGCAGATGAAGTGATGCACCCATCATGCCTAGTGTCTACTGTTCAAGGCTGTGGGGGCAGTGCTATGATCTGGGGTTGCTGCAGTTGCTCAGGTCTAGGTTCAGCAACATTATGTTGCCCAAAGAATGAGGGCAGCTGACTACCTGAATATACTGAATGACCAGGTTATTCCATCAATGGATTTTTTCTTCCCTGATGTTCACGGGCATATTCCAAGATGACAATGCCAGGATTCATGGGGCTCAGATTGTGAAAGAGTGGTTCAGGGAGCATGAGACATCATTTTCACACATGGATTGTCCACCACAGAGTCCAGACCTTAACCCCATTGAGAATCTTTGGGATGTGCTGGAGAAGGCTTTGTGCAGTGGTCAGACTCTCCCATCATCAATACAAGATCTTGGTGAGAAATGAATGTAACACTGGATGGAAATAAATCTGGTGACATTGCAGAAGCTTATTGAAACAGTGCCACAGCGAATGTGTGTTGTAATCAAAGCCAAAGGCGGACCAACGAAATATTAGAGTGTGTGACTTTTTTCTTTTTTTCTTTTTTTTTTTTTTTTTTTTTTTTTGATGGCAATGTTTTTTTTTGTTTTTTTTGGCCAGGCAGTGTATACATATAATGCAATTCAAACTGGCAAAACAGATACAAATACAAAAGCAACAATAGCAGTGTGAAAGAAGTGTGTTTCCACTATCTACTTTAAACTGTTCCCTGAATATTTCTGAACATAATGTACACTCTTTAAAATAGCATCATTCTTCTTTTTCTTTTTTTTTTTTTTTTTTTATTAACAAATGGTTGCAACACAGTTGAGGATTGTTTTGACTGATGATTTAACTGGGAGAGTTTGACGCTCCAACTGTGAGCCATTAACAATGAACTGGAATTTTAGAGGAACCACGCGAGTCATACATATCAACTGTGGTTAATATTGTGATAATGAATATGTGTCCTGCGATGCTGGAACAACTGATCCTGCAGATGGAAATTTGATCCCTTTGGCTTTGTCCGGCACCAAATATCAGCTGCAGGTGGAACATTTAGCAGTTAAAGAGACAGGGGAGGTGTTGATGGAGACCAAACCTGGATCTAAAAGGAGTGTGAAATCATGGACATTGGTCAGGTGGGCCAAACCATAACTACAAATGCTAATCTTGCTTCTTTTGTGCTGAATGTGTTAGGTAATAGTTAGCCATGTTGAAATTTGAATGTATATTAATATAAAATTATTGTGGAGCTATGCCCCAAATGGCCACAAGGAAAAACAAATGAATGCAGCTTTTGAGCTTCAGCACTTTATTTAGCTGAAGTGATATGTGGACTCATCAAACAGAGTTGTTTTGTTTTTTTGTTTTTTTTTACATAAAACATTTTGGAGAGGTCAAGGACTTGGTCTCTTTGAGCCAAGCCTCAAGTGAAGCGCTCAGGAGAGGCTTGCTATTTGCCAAGCAAACGTCATGGAGGGCTGTGTTTACTATAATAAACTGATTGACACCAATGCAGAGCAGAGCAGCTGCTAGGTCAAACACGAGAACAATCAATAGGGGGCTCTTTGTTTTGCTCGGCAAACTGTGTCCCAGAGTGGCCCAGTACAATCTGGTACAATATTTGACGTGCTAATATTGTTTTGAGTGATCATCATTTCCCACTAGGACCACATAAGTGGGTAAACAAATATGAATTATGTGTACGGTATAAACACTTTGGAGAGCCCTCCGGAGGCTCCGGTGGCAGTTTATGCATGTGCACGCTGCTGCTCGGCTTCTCGCGTCTTTTTCTGGTTGGGTTTCAGAGTGACCTTTGTGAAAGCTGCGAGTCGAGGCAAGTTAAACAACGGCTGACATGAAACCATTAGTACTGGAATGTCCTCTGAACAGAAATGTGCTATATTTCAATTGTTGCTCATTTTCCGTAATATTATTCATCCATACCATCCATACCAATAGTTTCTGGTACATTTTCTCGGTATGGGTGGCAGAATAGCAGTCGTATTGAATGTTAGCTGCCATTCAAGTAGGTAAATGCTCAGCTGTATGCCTCTGTTGATGTCAGACCTGAAACACAGTATTCAAATAGGTGTATCTGAAGCCCAGCTCCGATATAAATTTCACTTCAAGTTGCAGAGCATGTACTTTCTGACGGCATACAGAATCAGTATAAACATTTTCATACCGAGGACAGTGCACAATAAAAACTATTTTACTGTCAGCCTGATGGAAAAGATGACAGAACACAAACTTTGCTGAGGTAGTTGAATGTTTCAAGACTCATATCTCATCTAGCAGATGTTACATACCAAAAATACAGCCTTAATAAAACATATGGATGCGTGGGGCAGTTGTTTGGTGTTGGCTCTTACATCTGTTTGCCGTTACGTAATGCAGCTAGATTCTCAATAAAGCTGCTCTTGGTCATGTATTTTTCTGTTTCTGTGGTCAGACAGTCGAATGTGTGTCTAATGTGAATCAAATGTGCATTTTAACCATGTATTATTGTAGACAACCAACGTCATGACTTTAAGTGTTCACATGCTATACACAATGTGTGTTACTAGAGGATTACACTTGAATGTGCATCAGAGAACTCAGTTTGTCTGATACTTCTGCATTAAAGGGGAACTCCTGTTTTTTTTTTTTTACAACCTGGACCTTATTTCTTGCATAAAATACGATCGTTTACTCACTCATATAACTTTTGTGTCATTTGTAGTCGTTCTGGAAATATTTAGATCTGTGTATATCCATATAGTGGGAGTGAATGGGGCACCGAAACGCAGCCTCTAAATAACGCATTATCTGCTGTGAAACTCGTTCATTTCACCAATATTTTGTTATCGTATGCTAGTGCTAGTCCCCTTTGAGTCCAGAGTTACCTGTTATCATCATCCGGGGTCTGTAGGTCAATCTACGGATGATGTCATCTCTGAGCGCTGCGCACCCGCGACGGTCGGCTTGTTTACCTGTAATTTGCTACTGCAAGTTTTTTGCAACATGGTTGAATATTTTTCCGATTCTGAGGTTGTGGACGAACCAGAAATAAATGTTCCGGAAGTAAGGTCCAGGTTATAAAACAAAAACGTAGTTCCCCTTTAAGGGGCATACACAGAGGATGCGAGTAGCGGCAATGTGGGGACGAGAGACCATTCGTTGCTAATGAAATTCAAGGAGCCGTAGTGACGACGGGTGCAATGTGATTGAGGTGATGACCAACGGGAGCGACTGGTACTCTTGACTGACGTATGATGCAAACACAGAGTTCCCCGTACATTTACCGCAGGGAAACGCCAACATTTGGGGACAGGAAACATGCAAGACCGTTACCCAGGCAACCAGAGTCTGCAACCTCCCCACAACGGATCCACTGTTGGCTACAAAACAACGGCTGACAATCGCTTTATATGTGGACAGGGCTTTATTCATTTACTCTAATATTTGGTGGAAAATTGGACTAAGTGGACCATTGAGTGACAGAACTGCTTAGCCAGCCAAGGTGTATGTGACTGGTGGACAAGCCAAACCATCTACACCCTTCCCACGGATGTAATCATCTCTGACTTGTCTCCTAATATTTTTCCAGGTTTCCTCTAAGCTGGACTTCTAAACTGATATTCTCTCGCCAGCTATTCTAACAAGCACTTTTGCCAACAGCAATGACACATTGTACCTATCCTAGAAGTAATGTGGACTTGCTCTACAAGCTTTCCATTATCCGTATTATTCATTTGTGTATTGCCTCATGCGAGCATAGTGTTAAATTCTTTGAAATTGCACAGCCACCTTTCCAACTGGAAGCTGGAAAGAAGTTCTCATACCTGTGAAGAGGTGTAGCTGGAAGCAATCTCTATTCAAATGTAGCTTATTAAGGCTAGATGTTAATCAGGAGCAGTTCCAATCCATTGCCAAGCTGCTGCTCTGCATAGAAAATATCCTGATCGTTGTCTGACAGTACAGACAGTAAAGACTATGCATGAGCGTGCTTTGGAGCAAGACGAGGCAGTCTACCTCTAGCCTGGCGAGGCCGGGCTCGATTCTTATCAGAATAAGGTAGATGGAATTTGGTAACACTTCATTTGAATTTCATATGGGGTGTGTTTCAACCAATAAGGAGAAAATAAACAGCTCTTTGGGCAGTTGGATAGTTTTACAACCAATTATGTTGTAAAGAAATTCAATTACACAGTGCTCAGATCACATGACATGCATGACAACATTATGCTGCTGTTACTCTTCTGTCTATCACAGCATAAAGCCCGCCCAAACGATTTGATTGGCCCGGCAGATCTTGCAGGTGCACAATTAGTTCCCAACGGAGCATCTTCAGTCAACTTCAGTTCCTCACAAAGGATTTGTGGACAGGGAAGTTCATCTGGCTTCCTGGCTAGTCCACCTCTGATTAGAAGGTGTTAACGTTCTGAAAGCTTCCAAATTTCTTTTCTTTAAGCTTCACCAAATCTCAGTGTGTCCTGGGGTTGTTCACACCTGCCTTTTACGTGATCGGATTGCCCAGATCGGATCTCAATGGACAGGCACCGCACCTTTTTGTCTGTTTTATCAAACTTTCCCAAGACTTTCCTGTCCAAACAGTATCCCATGAAATGCTGACTTTTAGAAATTAGGTATAAATATAATTTCATTTCAAACAGTCGTATAATTTAGTTTACAAAACTGTTCTAGTGCATGATGTGTATGTATGTAGAGACCAGAGTCTAGTGGCTCACATCAAACTACTCGGAGGTCTGGCCTCTGAGTAGATATCACTGTGATGAAAGCCGAAGCGAGCACAGTCATGTACAGATGGATCTGAGAGCGGGGAGTTGCAGATCCCGCCTCCCCAAAATCGCAGCTCATTACATCAATTCAGACACTACACACACACGCATAGACACACACGGAGACATAACACCCTGGGGAAAAAAAAAAGACACAGGAATAAGAGGTGAGCCAGTAATCAGAGAACACTTCAGCAGCTTAATCAGCATCGCTTGTCTGATGAGAAGAACACTTCTGGTTTTTGTGGGCTGGAGCCTTCATTAATCATCCTCAAAAGAAACATCATTCCACCACAGCTTGAGTTGAGGAGCCCTGTTTTCTGCTGCAGTCTATGTAGGGTAAAGCTGAAAAAAAAAAAAAATGTAAGAAGAATAGGGGAGAAAAAGAAATGCATGGTCTCTTCCAATCAGTCCAATCAGTTTGGTCAGCCTCAACATCCAAAGGTTTAATGTTTCAAATGAACACCAGACATCAACGTGTGGTCGTTTGATTGCTTCACTCGCGTTCCCGTGCCATGTCCAGGACTTTCTATTCCGGTGTTGTCAGTTGCATGCGCCCTTGAAATAAAACTTGCAAAATACCTCACAGCACGCAATGCGGCAAGCTATTGCTACTGATCACAACACAAAAGGTCGAAGCCTTTACAGAGTAAACACAGATGATGGGTGGTGTACGTTTGGTGCTTCACCCATAACCCTGCTGTGTAAAGAGCATTATATCAGGGACCTTTATGTACAAAGAAATGCAATAATCAGATTCAGCACAGGCATAGGATATAATTAATATGACAGGGTTGAGAGGGACACACAGCAGTTAGCATGCTATATAGTAGTAGCACAGAATTGCATGACTAGTAATAGATAAGAAATTAGAGGGCAGGAGCTCAGTGCCAGAGAAAAGAAATTAGAGGACAGGAGCTCGGTGCCAGAGAAAAGAAAGTAGAGGACAGGAGCTCGATGCCAGAGGAAAGAAAGTAGAGGACAGGAGCTCGATGCCAGAGGAAGGAAAGTAGAGGACAGGAGCTCGGTGCCAGAGGAAAGAAAGTAGAGGACAGGAGCTCGGTGCCAGAGAAAAGAAAGTAGAGGACAGGAGCTCGGTGCCAGAGAAAAGAAAGTAGAGGACAGGAGCTCGGTGCCAGAGAAAAGAAAGTAGAGGACAGGAGCTCGGTGCCAGAGAAAAGAAAGTAGAGGACAGGAGCTCGGTGCCAGAGAAAAGAAAGTAGAGGACAGGAGCTCGGTGCCAGAGAAAAGAAAGTAGAGGACAGGAGCTTGGTGCCAGAGAAAAGAGAGTAAAAGACATGTGCTCAGTGCATCGTCCCCCAGCAGCCTAGGCCTATAGCAGCATAACTAAGGAATGGCTCGGTCCAGCCATAATTATAAGATTGATCAAAAATGAAAGACTTAAGCCTGACCTTAAAAGTAAAGACAGTGTCTGAGGGACAAACAACCTCCTCTACCTGTCCATGGAGCAGGACAGAGATGGCGGCCTGTCACTAAACGAGCTTCTCTGCCTTACTGTGGTGTCCTATAGATGGTGGTGGACATTGTTCATGAATGGACCAGAGTTTGTTCAAGGTCCTTGCCTCTGCCACCGATGTCGTGGACTCCACAGGTCTGCCCCAACCACCCCCTCCTTCTGTATCAGCTTGTCCAGGCCGCGAGGTGCCCTTCTTCTTAGTGCTGCCTCCCCAGGTCACCACAGCATAGAAGAGGGCACTGGCAACGACAGTCTGGTAGAACATGTCCAGCAGCTTCCGATTGTTATTTACCACACCAGCACAATGACAAGTTCAGGATGGTAGGTGTTCGACCTCTCCAAGCTCATGTGTTGACCTGTTGACCTCGCCTGTTTAGACCAGAGGGTGTGGTGGTTAATAAATTCACTTGCTGCCATAACACTGGTCTGACAGCTCTGAAACAGCAGGCAGACTGGTGAAGAGTGAGGGAAACGGCTTAACAGATGGAAAGAGCCTCTCCACTAAATGGCTTTGTATCAAAAAGTGGATTTTTATTTGAATATGTGGGACCTCATCAAATGTGGGACAGCACTGTAGCACTAAAATGTTTCTCGGACATCGCCTTTTATCAAAATGAAAGCGAGAAAGGAGGCACTGACACACATGATCGGTGGTTCTGCTCGAGTTCTCATCTCTTAAATAAACCACAACAGAAAACAGAAAAGGACAGTTGGATGCGCGGTGTCGCGTTGTATGAGGTTACTTTGTAGCAGCCTGCTAACATTTGCTCAGGGTAAACACGGTAGAGGTAAACACAGTGGACAGCAGCGCATAACGGCACTACGCTCTGGTGTGGCACTTCTCCAGTCAGAGTGCCATATTCATACTGCCTTCAAATGTCTGCAATGACTCAATGACACAGTATGAAGCAGTTGTGGGCAATAGCAGTTGTAGTAATCAATCATATTACTGCCTGACAGGACAAGTAAATAACATTGACCATCTTGTGACAATACAATGTTCTGCTGGGAAACTTTTGGAGCTGGCATTCGTGTGGCTGTTACTTAGACATGTAGCACCCACCTAGACCAGATCAGGCACCCCCACCCCATAGCAATGACACAGGCACACACAAAAAATAGTTTGGGAACAACAAAAAAAAACATGAAGAACAGCACAAGGTGTTGACCCGGCCTCCAAATTCACCACATCCCAAACTGATCAAGTATCTGTGGGATGATCCACAGAGGCCCCTCCCCTCAAAGGCCCCTCCACTAACAACATTCTGTTGCCAGACACCACAGGACACCCTCAGAAGGCCCGCGTCCATTCTCTGATGAGTCCCAACTGTTTTGGAAGCACATTGGTGACCTACACAGTATTAGGAGGGTGGTCATAATGTTATGCCTGATTGGTCATGCCTGATCCAGTTTATAAACACTCCCAGTTGGGAATGGATTAATTCAACTGGATTACTTACATTTTGATCAATATTTAGTTTGAGTATTCAGTCTGGTGAGTTTAACAACTAGAGCAAAGACTGGCTGACATTGCACTACAGAAACAGATGGCTATTCTTAATGCAAAGTCTAAGACAAATTTTCCATCAAGGCATTAACACCGCCGGCTCTTTGCACTGCTGCATTTAAGTGAGTTGTTCTATCAAGGAAACAGAGCCCTCTGTTTCTGGATGGTGCGCAGGCAGGCTGGCTGGTGGGGGGACTGAATGAACCTTACTCCCTCGGTAAGGCCCCTGCACTGGAACGGCTCCCTGACCAACATTAATAATGTAAGAAATGTACTTGTTTTAATCCATTTCATATATTGCATTTGTTTTTTTTTGTTTTTATTTGTTTTGTTTTTTTTTAGAAAATCTGTGTTTGCTCCGAGTAAATTCTGGGTCATAAAGGAGTAATATGGTATTGAGAGTGTTACGTATAATTTACCTACAGCTGAAATCTGACATTTTACTACTTACCTATTACATTCAAATAACATGCCGGGCAGCTCATAGATTAACAATTTATATTCAATAATAACTATGACTGGGATTAATAATCCACCCAATCTGTTTTGAATGAGTCTCTTGTGAGGCCTCCTAATTTAAGTGAAAATCACCTTACGGTTGGCTTGTTTACCTGTAATTTGCTACTGCTATTTTTCTGCAACATGGCTGAATATTTTTCCAATTCTGAGGTTGTGCACGAACCATCATCCGGGGTCTGTTGGTCAATCTACAGACCCGGGATGATGATAACGGGTAACTCCGGACTCAAGGGGGAATAGCACTAGCATACGATAACAAAATATTGGTGAAATGAACCAGTTTAGCGGCAGATAATGCGTTATTTAGAGGCTGCGTTTCGGTGCCCCATTCACTCCCACTATATGGATATATGCAGATCTAAATATCTCCCGAAGGATTACGAATTACACAAAGTTATATGGGTGAGTAAACGATCGTATTTTATGCCTGAAATAAGGTCCAGGTTGTAAAAAAACAGTAGTTCCCCTATATGGGACTTCACAAACAAAACCAAATCCGACCTAATTGAACCCGATTATATCTTTCTGTTACAGCTTTACAACACATGCAATATTATTTATCCAGTTAGCTGTGAGACTGCACAATGAGTTAAGAGTGAGTTAACACGAGCCCGATGACAACAGTAAGCTTCTGGCACCGGCTTCTTTCTACATGTTCCCTTCCATTGCACGTCACCGGCTAATGTGACACTCTGCGCGCTTTTTTATGCCGTGATATCGCTTGTCCCCAAGTGTGTAACAGAAATCCATGTTCTCTATTAAAGCATTGTCCTTTTAGATTGCACCGCGGACTAGTTAAAATGATAATCACTGCTTAAGCAGAGGCCTGAGGCCACGTGAATAAAGCATAGCCTTCTGCTGCACTTTTCTCAGCACGGGAGACCGGCAAATATTGATCCGCAAAATACCAGCGCATTCACTAATTCAGCCCATGTGTTCACTTGAAAGACCGCAACCCAGATGTGGGACGCGGTTTGTTTCTTTATCGCCCGTAGAAACTCGTCTGTTTCCCAGGGAGACTTTTAATGAGGCTATATTTAATTAAAAATCTGATTAAAATTACACCTCAACACAACAGTGAAACATATAAAGGAGGAGGCAGCGCTGCAATATTGACCACAACATTCTCTCTCTCTCTCTCTCTGATGCCCTATAAAAGAGGAGTTTGCCCTCTCGTGTGGGGAAGCCAAGCCTGAGAAGCCTTCAAGGAACCTCTTGCGGCTGAGGTTATTCAGGTACGCCACTCACCTTCGCCTTCATTTCCCCTTCCTCCCTCTCTCTCTTTCTCATCAGAACAGTGCGTGTCGAATGCTGGTGCAATCAAAAAGCCACAGCTGACCTTGAGTTCAGCTATTACTACATCCTCCCAGCCCCATATAACCCACATTTATCCAGCCGCGGCTGCTTCATATTCATGGCACGGACCAATCCTCAGCGCATAAATAAAGCATTCTCCTAAAACACTGCAACAGTAACTGACTTCCATTTCGGCCAAGCCCCAACCTACGTGACCTCTCTAAAGGGCTCAGCTTGAGTATGATTTCCATGCATAAACAGAATGAGATATCTACCACCCAGGCTACGCCTCCTGGAACTTGAAATTTTAATGACTCATGCAAGAACTAATGAATTTGTGATTAAAACCCTATCTGATTTGTATCATCGCAGCAGTGCTTAGCAGTACAGCATGTGGGCATTAGAGATTAATGTATGGTAAGTTGTTTCAAAAATCATTTCACATTCACCAAGCATTCAGACACAGTTTCTGCCTTTTACCAGAGGGAAATAAAAAAAAAAGTGACTAGAAAATCATAACAAACTGCCACTTAGATTAGATACGTGTGGTATGTAACTTGTTGTTTTGGTGTCATGGGGATTGCAGAAGAAGTGAAAAGGGTTCATCCTCTGGCGGGATCTATCATGCTGATTATGGAGACCAACAAAATATCACTTCGTAACTACAGTATACAGGTGACACACCGAACTGCATAACTGAGTAAGTGCACTGAAAAGTCTGCGTCTGGTTGTGCTGAAAATCTGCTTCAATTAAATGAGAATAAAAACGGGATTGACAGTTTTTAGAGCGAAAGAAGAATGACTGAAAGTCAAAACTCAGCTTGCCGATGTTAAAAGTGACTGATCACACAGACAGTTAAAATAAACGGAATCAAGAGTTAAAGCACAGGTCTCAGCATGATAAAAAATAAAAATAAAGGAATAAAGAGTAGGAATGCATGCTGATTTTTAAATGCTACTGCTCGATAGCAAGGCACTGAATTGTTTAGGCTCAGTTTATATTTCAGATTTACTGACGCATTGTTAAAGGGGAATTACTGTTTTTTACAACCTGGACCTTATTTCTGGCATAAAATGTGATCGTTTACTCACCCATATAACTTTGGTGTCATTTGGAGTCGTGCGGACGATATTTAGATCTACGTATATCCATATAGTGGGAGTGAGTGGGGCACCGAAACACAGCCTCTACATAACACATTATCTGCCACGAAACTTGTTCATTTCACCAATATTTTGTTATGATACACTAGTGCTATTCCCCATTGAGTCCGGAGTTACCTGTTATCATCATTCAGGGTCTGTAGATTGACCTCTTAACCTCTGACCTGAATGATGTCATCTCTAAGCGCTGTGCTGGTCAGCTTGTTTAACTGTAATTTGCTGCTAGTTTTTTGCTACAACAAGAACAACAAACCGCTGCACGTCCGTGAATCGATAACCGGTAACTCAACAGGGAATAGCACGACTCCAAATGACACCAAAGTTATATGGGTGAGTAAACGACCGTATTATATGCCAGAAATAAGGTCCAGGTTGTGAAAAAATAGTAGTTCCCCTTTAACCATCCAGACCTCTGCATTCTCCTCCTAAACTAAACCCTGAACTCCACATATCTGGATAAAAGAAACTTCAGAAGACATGAGGTATGCTCTAACTCTAGTTGTAATAAATCAGAGCTTAAAAGATTGCCACAGCCTTTTTATTAAATCGGTGTGCTACTATTTATATTTCTCACCTCGCTTGAATTACTTGTTGGATCTTTCTTTTTTGTTTGTGTTTATATTTTTGACAACATCTTGCGTTCCTTCTACATTTTCATGTGAGCACTTTGGATTTCCTTGTTTTTCTGTCTTGCCATGAATCTTCCTGCCACCAGTTTTCTGGCAGTTATGGTGATGCCATGGCGTAGAATAAAATGTTTTTAAAGAAAAGTGCAGGACTGAGGTCAGCGCTTGACTGAGTTAAGATTGTGACAGTGCAGAACCATAGACTCTGTGAAGAGAGACGAGGGAGCAGCTCCTCAAAAGTGAAGCCAAAGCAAGTAGAGCTCCCCCTGGTGACTGGCTGCAGTACAGGTCATAAGCTCCACCCCCTCCAAATTAAAACACTAAAGTACACGTCAAAGATTTTTCTCTTCAAATAGTTAATATAATGCTGACGCGTACTCAAGCGTCTGTTTTGCTGACGCTACTTGGGAAAAGTAGCGTCAGTTTGGCCAATGCAGGGAAGTGTTGACACGTTGTGAATATTTATATACAGTCTATAGTGCAGACTGCATGCGACACAAAAGTTTATTTCAAATGCTTATAAAACTAGATTGTAGCCGCAAACCCAATCGCACAACCGCTCTCGGAAATGTGCACTGAGGCAAAGATGCGTCTGCAGAAAATCCCTCTCTGTAATATAAAATATATAAGCTTGGTATCTTTTTACTCTTTTACTCTCTCAGACATTTAAACAGTTAAAGTCCTAGATTCATTTCCACTGGGAAGGAAGTGCCACAAGGCATCATTTTAAATGTTGCATCAACATGACAATACATTTGACTACTATGACATTGATTAAAGTAGTCTCCATCTGAATTTCCTGACTTTGCAAAATGATAAACTGCACTCTCAGCAAAGAATGCCTCTTTCTTGGGTGTAGAAAAAAATATGTGTTTTATAGAGATACTGTGTGTCATTGTACCTGTCACATTATAGGCTACAAACATATGCTTGCAGCTTTAACCTGCTGCTTGAAGGTAAATTCCTGGAAGAAGCAGGGGAAAGACATTAAAAAAAAGAACATGTCCATATCTCTATGGACTAAACAAATTCATCACTACAAAACTCTGCAGCTTGTTGTTTTAGACAAACTCTGCTTGCAGAGGGAATAATGTGTATGCCCACACATTAGGTGTGAAATATCACCTGCATGAACATCATATACCAACATCAATCTACACTATGAGAGTATGTGTAGAGCACAAAAGCAGTGTGAAGTTCATTTTAAATGAATTTCATAAAGGAGCTTTCTCAGCTATGAAAAATGTACAGTGCTGTGCTGTGTGTGTGTTTTAGGGACATTTAGAGGAAAAGAGTTCAGGTATAGGTTAGTGTCAGAGTTAGTGCATTCCCCTCTTTCCCTAAGATGTATCATCCCAACTAAGCACCTACTGTATGTCACCAATGGTATATTAATTATTTTGAAATAAAGCACAGATGCAAGGATACTTTTGCAAATATTTAAATGGTAAATGGCTTTTCTACCTATTGGGTAAGTATGACACTGTGTTTGTAAAGTGCTTTGATTACCATTTGTTCACACACGCACACACACATTCACACTTGAGGAGCAAAGTGGGGTTCAGTGTCGCGCTTGAGGACACGTTGGCATGTGGTCCATGTACTGCTGATCGACCCACTAACCCCCTGGTGATTATTCACTTATTGGCATGGTATTATTATTATTATTATATCTTACGATAGATAGATAGACCCAGCATACTATACATAATATATTTAAAAAAAGTGACAAATGATAATAATGAAATAAAAAATAAAATCTATATACACAAAATTTACAAGAATAATAAAATACCTGAATATTAAAAATTAAATTGCAATGAAATTAAATGAATTTCACAACCAAACTAAAATAGAAATGACAACGCCACAACAGCTACACTAAACATGTTAACATACAGACAAACTGAAGGTGTCCGTTAGCCAAATAGCAGCAGCACATTTAACAGTCATGCAATTCTGTGCTATTACTCTATAGCATGTTAACTGCTGTGTGTCCATCTCTCCCCTCCCCCCTCCCCCATCTTCTTGTGAATGTCTCTGGCCTGGAGTTGTGTGTTTCCCGTGGAGCTCCATGCTACCTCTGTTGTCGTGGTCTCGTCAACCTGCCCTGTCTTCATGGCCTCCTGCAGTTACCCTCTCCTACCTGAATGAACAATTCTCCAACCTGCCTATGATTCCTCTTATGTTCTCAAACTGTCATGTCACGTCATCAGCTGTATGTAGTATTTGTATCACCATCAGATTCCACATGTACGCTTCAGTCAGATGTATGTATCTATGACAGATGTTTATCTCGTTTTCCTGCTGTTCCCTGCTCTCTTTTCCGTCTCTACCCAGTCGGCCTCGAGCAGATGGGTCCCTCCATGTGAGCTGGGTTCTGTTCGAGGTCTCCTAAGGTTTTCCTTGCCACCGTCGCCTTCAGGCTTGCTCTGGGGGTTTCAGGCCGGGTTTCAGACTGGATGTTGTAAAGCGTCTTGAGATGATTTGCATTGTTGTTGACACTATATAAATAAAGTGAAATTAAAACTGAATTACAGAACAGCACAGAGTATCTTATATGCCTGGACTGCTTCCATCTTGATATGTACCTGTGATGAAGGTCATCACACTTCCTGAACATCTTCTTAAAGGTCCCGGGAGAGACTATTTGAATAATTGGAGAGGAGGTTAGCAAAGGTTTGAAGATTGTAAATAATTGCTATGACTGAATGTTAGCTATGTAAGTTTGATAAAAGTAGTGGTATTTAGAGTATGTTAATTTGTTCATTTATATTATTTAACAGGACATTGTGTGGTGGATCTGTGGAGGCAGCTGACGGGCTCAGTGGTAGGGCTTGAGATATAATTAGTAGCAGCCTATAAAAGGGAGCCCATGCGCACTGACAAGGAAGTGAGGGAGTGATTGATTGGCTGGGCTGCGACCCAGACCTCAGGCCACCAAAGTGCATTAGTGATACTTTTCCCTTTTGTTTTGTTTTGTTTTGCAAGTCTTTTTTTTGTTGTTGTTGTTGTCATGATTTATATTGGTGAAATAAACACTTGGCTGGTCTGCACCTCATCTGAGCCTCAAGCTTCCTGTTTCAGTCCAACCGCGATCAGGCCACTCTAACAGTACCCGATGCTTGCTGAAACGGAATGTGGCTTTGCTTCGCTAAGCGTCGTCACTACCCGCGCATCCGGATGGAGGCTGTCTGAAGCCATGTGGGCACCATTCACTGACAGGGTAGATCAAGCTAGTTATGTCACAAATGAGTCAAATTTGAATGACACGTTTTCGCTCTCGGACCACTCATAACAAACTGATTGCACAGCTTTTTATCAGCTTTTCCGAGCTAACACACGCCCTAACAAATGTAGATAAAGCTCAGAAAGTGAGATTTCAACCTATGTCCCCTTTGAGATCCGACTGAATTCTTTACAGCCAAGCAGCGAGACCTCCCCTTTACACCACCTCCCCTAAAGTTTGACTCTCTCGCTTGTACATTAGTGATAATCCATCACTCTCCAAAGTGTCTGGCACAACATTTACGTGAGGCATGTCCAAAGCACAACTGGGCTTTGTTAGGAGCTGGCAGGGGACACAATGCTCCATTGGAATTTACCAAATACTGCCTTCCATCTGTGGGATACATTATGTTCTGTTTTTTTACATTAGAGTTCACTCATCCAACCTCATGTCTTAGATAAAGTTTGATTTTGCAGATTCATCACCCATGTTCTGGCCTTTGTTGTTTCAGATCCACTGCATGAATCCGTGTTCCATAAGGCTTGAACGGTACATAGCATGGTCTGTGTTTTGCAGAAGAGTGAACGGGACACACATGGGAGAGGACACAGAGAGGAAGGAGTCATGAATAATAATGAATAGCAAGGACGTGAACACTGGCTGAGAGACTTTTATTGGTATGGGATGAATCCATACTGTAAGCCTCATCTGTTGGGAGCCTTGCCTCCCAAAGCTGGTGTCAGCCCTAATAATTTATAGATGCAGAGAGAGAAGAAAACAATCAGAAATATGCTACTGTCTACAAGCTACCATTCAAACGCTTTGTTTAAAACAATCTGAGTGTACGAGAGTGTGCAGCAACACAAGAGGATATGCGCTCAAGACACGGCTCCTTTCTCTTTCTTAAAAATGATCGTTTCTCTAAGCTCCGGCCCAATACGTGAGGCAACAATATCGACTCCATCCAGGCTTTGTTCAGTGTTGGCTGCAGTGAAATACAGATATGTTTTCACTCCGAAAATGATTGATAAACCTCTATACATATCAGATAACCACCGGCATGCACTTAGGGCTGGTGTGCTTTCGTATATTTTGTTGGCACTGAAACAAAGCAGAGTGTTTTGAGTCATAATGCTCCTACAATGCACCAAAAAAAAAAAAAAAATCTATTTTCCTTGCTCAAAGCAAAGGGAATCTTTAAGGACAGATAGAAAATAAAGTAAAAACATATGACTTAAAGAGCACTGAAAGTATTTGTCTAGCTAGAAAATAGTCCCATTTAGAATTCACCTTCAGAATTAAAGTGTTTTGTTTTTATTAACGTATGTCTGCTCTTTGGCAATAATGTCCTGCTTCACAACCGAACATTCAACACACACTCACATCACAGAAGTGCAAAATGCAAACAGTTTCCTGCTGATGTGTGAACATCAACATGTGGAGGTTAAGTGCCTTGCTCAAGGGCACCTTCACTGAGCCGCCTGTAAGGATAAGACGACGCTGTCGCCAATATTGTGTTTTGTAAATGAGTTTTAAAAGACTGAGCAGAACAGTTTCCTTGGAGGTACTGGGAGTAACAGCATTCTGTTAAACAAGTAAGCATATTAAGATTAGATCAGATTAACATCATCACTTCTCCATGTGTGTGCAGTGTTTGAAAATGTTGATAGATACACAAAGATATCTACCAGCCTGTGAGATGTTTAATTACAAAGCAGCAGATTCTGGCTAGTTACAATAGCAGAAAACTGCATTTATATCAGTCTTTATTTGTTTAAAACACATTAGCCCAATTGTATGGTGGAAAACTATTTGATGAAAAAATGATTATGCACTAATCAGCCACAACATTAAAACCACTGACAGGAGAAGTCAATAACATTGACCATCTTGTAACAATTCAGTGCTCTGCTGGGAAACTTTTGGACCTGGCATTCATTGGTGTGGATGTTACTTAGACATGTAACACCCACCTAAACCTGAACAGGCACCTCCACCCCATAGCAATGACACTCCTTGATGGCAGCAGCCATCCCCAGCAGGATGCAGCCTGACACAGACACACACAGACACTTTAGGAACAACTCAAAAAAACATGAAGAACAGCACAAGATGTTGACCTATCTGTGGGGTGATCCACAGAGGCCCCTCCCCTCAAAGCCCACCCCACTAACAACATTCTGTTGCCAGACACCACAGGACACCCTCAGAAGGCCCATGTCCATTCTCTGATGAGCCACAACTGTTTTGGAGGCACAAGGGAGACCTACACAATATTAGGAAGGTGGTTATAATGTTATGCCTGATCGGTGTACTTAGATATTTGACAACAATGCAGGTTTCCATGCCTGTGCAATTACCATCTGACACTTGTAACAAACCAAACAATTAGAAAACTAATGGAAAATATATAGAGCTGTGATCATTTAAACGATGGATAGATGCCCTCTGCACATAGACATAAATGGCTATGGACTACTGTGTTGGTGGCAGTCCATTCTCTCAAACTGAAGGAGCAAAGAAATTACATGCGTAGTAGAGGTCAGTAGAACCCAAAAACAAATTGTTGCGCCAGGGCCCCTTCCTTAGTCTGAACACAAACACACAAGCACCCAATAGAAACAGAATTGAACAGTATCATTGTTCGGTTAGATTTTCTTGACAAAGACCAATTGTGACTGTGTGAATAATGATTGTGCTCTTTGAGGTCCAGAGGAAAGGCAAGGCATGCTTTTACATCTACAACAGAAACACTGTCACATACACATTTTAAACAAAACTCGTATGACGTATGAGTAAAATGTGTTCATGTACACAGGTGAAAAATGTCCTCACATACACATGTAGAACTATACATATGTTGCGCTACATACGTACAAGTGAAATGCTCCCACTCAAACAACTGAAGAGCCCTCTTTTAAAAACAGCGAAACCTAACTTATGTAAGGACCAGATACTTTAGCATGTGCAGTGATTCAGCTAGAGGTCCCTGATAGATTTTTGGGGGTGATCTTCCTCACGTTAAGTGTGAACAGGGCACAGCTGGGACACTTGAGAGGGATGCTGAGGCAGCTCTGGGGTCTGGCCAAGCACAGGTGACAGCTCCTGCCTGCAGACACTGCACACATGCCCAAGTACGCCTCGAACATCAGGCATACATCAGTGCAAGTGAACTCCTTCTGAGGCCCCATTACCACAAAACTCAACTGGAGATGTACTGATTTAAATTAGTCTCAGCATATAGAATAACGGCATCAAATATGAAAAACAAAGCTGGTTGCTTTTCAAAAAGAAAATTTAGATGGCATTGATTGCTATGTGTACTCAATGGGAGAAAAAGTCATGACCTCTCTTCCAGGAAGTTCCTCCGGAGTCATAGTGTGAGGTAAAATGGAAAGAATTCCGTGACATCTTGCACAGACATGCCTTCAAACACCGGTGTGTGACCCTCTTGACCTCCAAGAGATCACCCACCGGCCTCTGTCTGGTGCAGTCGTGCTGATTTATGCAGCATCAAAATGTTGTGAAGTGTGACGCCTCCGGGGGCAGGGGTTGGGTGGTGCCTCTTATGGGTGTAACAGATATCCCCCTTACAAATTTCTCCAGAGCTTTAGAGAGGCCATTAGTGTTGTTTTGAACCCCTACCCCAAACATGTTAAATGATCCAGGCTTTCAGAGGGACGGTCAGCCACAGCGAAGGCAGTGACGGGACGTCCTTTCCCCTGGATGGTCTGTCCTGCATGTGTGTACTTGCATAATCCTGACAGATGCTGAAAGGAGCTAATAGAGTTAGTGTTGCGGTACTGCTGCACCAATTTTGTCTGCCTGAGGCCATTGCTGGTTTGTTGATACGTCTTAATCCCTAGAGCTTTAAGTTTTCCGTGACGATTTCACCTGGCCCAGAAAAGCAGTGCATACTGATGGCTTGGGTTTAGACAGAAGTTTCAATACGCAATTAATGTTTCTTATAAATTGTTGGGGAAGTTATGTTAAAAGGAAAGCTATAAGATATTCTCAGGCAGTTAATGGCTAGGGGAAAGGTGTGTTTTACAGCAGTGTGCTGTGGCAAAAAAAAAAAAAATCAACACTAGGAGAGTGGTGGCTGAAAATGACACTATAAATACTCTAAAAACCCACTTCCCCATCTGCCTAGCATGGTAATAGACTGCTGAATATCTGCATAATTTAACATTGCTCCAAATATAAATGCTCATGCTATTCCATCGACAAATGCTGATGTTGTATATCTCAGCTAGTGTTCACTTGCAAGGTACTCACATTCATTTAAAAGGCTGACGATATGCCTGTGTTGGCGTCTCTGCTTGTTACCACTGTAACAGAACCAGGACCAGGCCATGTCTGGTATTAACGTGGTACATAGATATAACATTGCTGTGCTTTGTTTCTCTTCTGTTCAAATCTGGTATAGTTGCAGTTGAGAACTGCATATATATATATATATAGTATATATATATATATATATATATTGGGGTGGGATTCGGCTAAAAAAATTTATCTAATTAATCAGAGGCTTTGTAATTAATTAATCTCGATTAATCGCATAACAATATTTTCCCCAAAAGCAAAATTTTTTTTCAATTTAAATAGATTTTAGTGGACGACTGAATCAAATAATAGACACAGGCATGAATATTGTAAACTCAAGCTCTTTTAATGTCTGGAAAAATGCATTTAATTGCATTTTGATTCAAAACTGTAGAAAAAATAAAGAAAATACCCCTGCGCCATTTTAAGTACTTCAAGTACTTTGGGCTGCCGACACGTCTTGTCCATACTCGGACCGGGACTGCTAGTGCTAACAGGTCCGGTAGTTTCTGTGCTCAGTGCAACATGCTTTGCATTTAAATGGCACCGTAAGGTTGAAGTGCTTCGGTGGTATGCAAAGTTTTTTTTTTTTTTGCACAATTTTCACAAAACTACGCTTTTATCAAGGTTTCCACCAGGTAGTTTTTTTTAGATAAAATTTGCCTTCCACCAGTCCTAGCTACGTGCTTGAATCCGATTCCTCCATTTTGGTAGCCGTTAGCTGAGCTCTGACGTGTGCATCAGTGTAATTGGTGTACCAGGAAATCGTGGGCTGACAAAAGTTCAGCGTTGTTTGGAATGCAAACTGCGATTACATGCGTTCATTTTGTAATTAATTAATCGTAATTAACGCGTTAAAGTATAATATATATATATATATATATTAGTGGATGTCTCTCTGTCAAAGTATCTGACGACAAGAGTACAGTTCTTGTTTACTCAGGATCTGTGGATACCCACGCTTTCGAGGACCTCTCCAAACCATGCAAAATTAATGAATAGCCCGGCAGAGATAACAGCGCTACATTTTTAATGCACCTTGTCACCAGTGGGGCTACAGCGGCATTCTCCAGAGACATCGATTAGCGGGAGATGGAGTGACAGATGACACCCCAAGGGAGCACAGGACAAAAAAAAAGGAGAGAGTGCTGTTGCGGCTGTTGTCCGCTGAACACACTCATCGATATGTCATTAAACAATGACAGCACCTCAGGCTGTTTAATGAAGTGCTAGCAATGTGATTTGGTTCTTAATAGCAGGGGCATTAAGGAGTATCAGGTCCTCACTATAGCTCCTGTGTACTAAACAGCAATCCGTTCCAAAACCTTATAATCCACATTTACCAATACTGTCAGATTGGACGGCGAAGATCAAGCCGGGGGAAAGCACTGAGTAGGCAAAGCTGCAGTATGCAGGGAGAAATAGAAGATACTCCGCATAACTGCCTCACCTTCAACTGCTTTTATTAATTACGTGTAGCTAGATGGCATTAGATGCTTACCTGTTGAAAATACAGGAAGTAAGAAGTAAAGCAAACCCAGCGGCATCATGCTGTTCACATACAGGACTTGACCCTGGGCCAAAACTCAAGGTCCACATAAGGGCGTCATGAGCCATACGTGCATGTCGTTGTGTATGTGTAATGGAGGATATATGAAAGTAAATGGTTAGTTTCTTATGTAAAGCCGGGACACTACTACTCACTACCAGGCGACAGTAATAGGGGAAAAAACACAGAAACAAATGGAATAAGGTGTTTTCTTAGATAAGGGATAAGGGACCATTTAGCGGAAGCTGCATGTGTGGATTTCTGTGCACATGACAAATGTGTGGCTTCCATACCGCTTCATTAGTCTTTTTGTATGAGGCACTTGCATGGTCCTGGAGCATTACATTAATTTACTGGAAGGAAAAACAGAAGTGAGCTTTAGAGAGAAGGGTGCATGGACTAATACACTAGGCTGCTGTATGAGTCTTTACCGTCGTATAAAAATACCTCAAGCTAATTTAATGCTTCTCCAGTCGTGCTAAGTGAAATGCCTTGTTGGTGCCAATGCCAATGACAACTGCACATGTACTATAGATGTGTGACTGCTATATTTCGTGCATTCACTGTGGCATTGTTTCGATAAGCTTCTGCAATGTCACCAGATTTATTTTCATCCAGTGTTGCATTCATTTTTCACCAAGATCTTGTATTGATGATGGGAGAGTCTGACCACTGCACAAAGCCTTCTCCAGCACATCCCAAGGATTCTCAATGGGGTTAAGGTCTGGACTCTGTGGTGGCCAATCCATGTGTGAAAATGATGTCTCATGCTCCCTGAACCACTCTTTCACAATCTTAGCCCCATGAATCCTGACATTGTCATCTTGGAATATGCCCATGAACATCAGGGAAGAAAAAAATCCATTGATGGAATAACCTGGTCATTCGGTATATTCAGGTAGTCAGCTGACCTCATTCTTTGGGCAACATAATGTTGCTGAACCTAGACCTGAGCAGCTCCAGCAACCCTAGATCATAGCACTGCCCCCAACCACATTTCCTCCTGAAAGACGATGGTTCCCCACTATCCTTCCAGTTTTTAATAATGCGTTGGACAGTTCTTAACCCAGTTTTAGTAGTTTCTTCAATCTCCTTAGATGTTTTCTCTGCTTGATGCATGCCAATGATTTGACCCTTCTCAAACAGACTAACATCTTTTCCACGACTACGGGATGTGTCTTTAGACATGGTTGTTTAAGAAATGAGAAGATACTCATTGCATCAGTTGTTGCCAGCTGAAAGATAATCACCCATGGAGTAATTATCCAATAGGAGGCTCCTACCCATTTGCTCAGTTAAATCCAGGTGGCGACTTCTTTTTTGGCCAGGCAGTGTATTATGTGTATAAACATATTCTAAATTCAATGCTTAATTCCATTCATGTATGCCACTGGACACAAAGGCGCTGCCTAGGATGGCAGCAGATGGTCTACAACAGCCGTGACAGAGCTGGAACAGGGTGTAGACGGAGCATGTGTACACTGGCCTGAAGGCACCAAAATGTGAGCTGAGACATTCCTGGTTTGAGTCCTACATGGCGTTCCCTCTCTCTTAACATTTCCCATGGTCCTGCAGTTACTAAAACTCCATCAAATACCCCCCACAAAATCTAGAGAAAAGAAGCAACCGCCCAAGGTATGAAAATAACACTCAAATGGTAATAAACCGTAACTAGAGGCATGTTGGCCACAAATTCTGGAACATTCCTTGTGGCAGGTGTACGACTGCTGATGATTTTGGGCACACTGTGATGTTTCATGTAGCATCAGTGTCAGATCAAAGTTTGCCAAACAGTTTTAAATGAGTAATGATTGAGTACTAGATTAAAATACTATATAAAAAAAGAGCAGCTCTCAAACTGAATTAAATGCCAAAGAATAAAAATGAGTTTCGAGAAGGGTTTTAATGTGCCTGGTGTGCAGAGGGAAACTGTTTCAGAGTTGCAGCGATCTCCCCTTTGCTTTGACCTTGTTCTAGGGACAACCAGAAGACGGTGGTCAGCAGACCCGAGTGACCTCAATGGGACCTGCGGTTGCAGGGAGATCAGAGAGATATATCGAAGCCAGATCATTTAGTGCCCTATGGTGCACTTAAATCTTAAAATGAGTCCTAAAACGTACCGGGAGCCGGTGAATCAAGGCCTCTCGTTTCTTGTTAAAAGACGAGCTGCAGCATTCTGCAAGCGTGACAGACAACCACTCACACTCATACCTTCGGCCAATTTAGAATCACCAGTTAACCTAACCAGCATGTCTTTGGACGGTGGGAGGAAGCCGGAGAACCCGGAACCTTCTTGTTGTGAGGCATCAGTGCTAACCACCACGCCACATGAATATTCCATGCTTTTAAAGACGCGATGCAGTGTTTTCAGACGGTAACACACGTAGCTTAGTTGCTACGTACAGTAAACCGTGCGTTCTATCTCCTGTCTTCAGGAAAAGTAGTCGCGGTAGCAGACGGATTGTGAGCGCACCACTTCGCGTGTGATTAACCAGGGTTTTATTCCTCAGCACTGCATCAAGACGGAGATGCAGTTCATCAATTTTCCGTAGGAAGAAGCTGACAGCATAATTAACCACTTCCTTTAGCTCTGCGAATAAACAATCATTACTCATGTTTGCATCTGGGTGTACACAGGGAAAAAAAGAAAACTGGAAAACAGAAAAAGAACACTTTAAGAAGGTGCACAGATTCTGAACGGTGCCGTCCAGGTGATATCAGAACTGATCAAGTCCATTCAGTCCAGCAGCCTCCTGTCCTGGAAAAACAGCCTGGTTGCTTTCACCGCAGCCACACAATTGTGCAACTGCCGTGCATTCTGCCAAGTTACACAAAAGCGAACACTAAGTAAGCAGAGAGAGTCTGGGAAGCCTGTGCTGAATTTGTCCTGTGATAACTGGGCATGTTATCACGCACGGTACAAGTTCACATCTTCTTGTCTTCATTAGCAAACAACGGCAAGCTGCTCTCCGGCAGAATCATGCCGAGTTTGTTTTTATCATTGTCACAGATTACAATAAACAGGCAGGTGTGAAGAATGGACCACTAGCTGGAGATTCGAGAACATTTACAATGTGCGCTTACAGTATATGCAGTATACAGCATATATACAGTATATGCAGTCACCATATGCTCTAAATTTACCAGCAGAAAAAGTTGGCACGAACGATTGTAACCTCAAATTACAAGCTGTCAGTCTGCTGCATGCATGACACTGTCCAGTAACGTCATCATACACACAGCAGTAATGTGAGCAAGCACATGCAGTCTGTATATTTAGTCCGGTCCTGAGCGTGTGGTTTTATCAGATTTCTCTAAAACCACAAACTCAAATTCCCAAAGCAGTGGGAAACGGTGCAGTGTGATTATAGCAGCTATTGGTTTAATGTAATATGGCATTTGGCACATTAGGTACAGGAAATGACCAGCACCACAGAACAAACACAGGGATAATTGGTGGAAAGAGTTATAAGTGAGTGCAGCAACTGAAAAACATGACAGGAGACGCATAATGTTAAGGTTTAATGTGAACATAATCAAATAAATTGCTTTAATCTGTCACTAAACCTATTTAATTACTATCAATTTCAGTCCTGTAGACTGTCATGCCTATTTGAGCACAGTTCATGCAGAGAAACACTCTGATTTGTCTATTAGTTTTGATTTGAAAAAATTTGTAATGAAGGGAAGTTTGCCAGATGCAGTACCAGTCAGGCTTCTTTCAAGGATTGGTCTTTGTTAATACCTTGTTCCGAGAATGTATAACAAAAATGAACATATCAGCTTAACACATGAATAATTAGCTAGTATATTTTTATTCATTCACCAGAGGAGTCACAGTCATTTGGGACAGTTCCAGTGAACGTTATCAGATATTAAGAATGACATAAAATACGATCGTTTACTCACCCATATAACTTTGGTGTCATTTGGAGTTGTTCGGACGATATTTAGATCCAGTGAGGCGCCACGTATATTCATATAGTGGGAGTGACTGGGGCACCCAGACGCAGCCTCTAAATAACACATTATCTGCCATGAAACTCATTCATTTCACTAATATTTTGTTATGATACACTAGTGCTATTCCCCGTTGAGTCCAGAGTTACCTGTTATCTATTCGCGGACGAACAGCGGTTTGTTGTTCTTTGGCCAGCTGTTCCTCTCTCTGCCTCCACTAACTCCCCATCCGTATACTCTGGCTCAAAACGGTAAGGACGTCCATCATATACAAAGTCGTCGTCCACAACCCCAGAATCGGGAAAATATTCAGCCATGTTGCAAAAAACTAGCAGTAGCAAATTACAGGTAAACAGAGATGACATCATCCAGGTCAGAGGTTAGTAGGTCAATCTACAGACCCCGGATGATAACAGGTAACTCCGGACTCAACGGGGAATAGTACTAGCATATCAAAACAAAATATTGGTGAAATGAACGAGTTTTGCGGCAGATAATGCGTTATTTAGAGACTGCGTTTCGGTGCCCCATTCACTCCCATTATATGGATATACGCAGATGTTAATATCATCAGAATGACTCCAAATCACTTATATGGGTGAGTAAACAATTGTATTTTATGCCAGAAATAAGGTCCACGTTGTGAAATACAGTAATTCCCCTTTAAGCTCATATAGAGGGACCCATCTGCCTAAGGCCAGCCAGGTAGAGATAGAAAAAGATAATTATACTGCACTGTACAAGTGTATCTACAATATACAGTCTGCAGCTATTTTCAGTACTTCCCATCACCGAAGCATTATTCCCCACTCGATGTCATTCATTCAACTTTATGTTGCATCATTTAGTCTTGCAACACTCGGGCTCTGATGTTAGCTTTAACGCTAATCAGCTAGTTCATCATCTTCCCCCCGTCCGTGGCCAGTCAGTGTCAGAAATCCCGCAGCAGTCCAGTTGTCTAACCCAGCGACAGCTCCCTCCTCTGAGCCTCTTAACAGCTGCTGGTGTCGCCGGGGAAGTCTTTAATCGTAATGTAGCTGCAGATGATCTGAATGAGAAGGTCAGGTGAGAGATTTGGATTGATATTACACCATACTCTCCATACGGGCTGTGATGTGTAATTATGCATTAAAAGGCGCAATCCAATGCCCCTGGCCATTGCATGCTAATGTTCTTTTACAAGGAGCGCAATTGGTGGAAAAAAAAAAAAATTAAAGTTTTTTAATTGATCTTATAATGCAAGGCCTAATTTGCATTAATTCTTTAACATCTCCGAGCCCCCTGTTTGATTAGCAACTCCCTGGTTGGTTGATTTGTCATTTTAATCGGTTAGCTCCAGATATATTGACAGCGCGGGTGCATTTTTGCTGTCAGTGGCCTGAGCCGCTTCCCGTCCTTACGCTAAGTTAATCAGTACTGGATGCAACCATGGCCATAATCATGGACATTACCCCCCAGAGGAACTTCTAAAGTGCAGATTTATTCCTTTTAAGTGGCTTTGGAGTAGATGTGTTTTGCGCCATTTCACCCTATTCATGACATGCTCTATCTAAAAAAGAAAGACCTAGCTTAATTAAGTGAATATACCAGACCTGGCCATCATGTTCAACTACAAATGTGCTTATAATAGCGTGGAAGTATCCCTGTACCACAGCTAAATGAGAAAACACTGTCAAAGAAAAGTCACTTTTTATTATTCTGTCAGACTTGGATATGTTAGCTGCAGCTGTTAGTTGGAATGCGTGTTTGCATGGAACAAGAGTGTGCATAATTTTAAACCTCTCCTTTAAACGATCCAGTATGCCTGTGCTGTGTATGTTTCTATGTGCACTTTCAAGAGAAAGTCGTTCATACATTTCATTTCATACAGTCTAGTACATCTGTTCCTGCTTTCTCGTGCTGTCAGCTCCCACAAATTCATCTTCAAAACCAATATTTTTGTTTAATCTGACTGCTCTTTGAATCTGCGGCTATCAGTAAAATGTTCCGAGCGGCTGAAAACAACTGTTTGTTCAGGGGTGAATTAAAAGAGGCTTGTGCCGAGATGCGGAAGAGTTGCATAACTCCAATCGCCCCCTTAAATCGAGCATTGGGAGCACTTTGCAGCCTTCCTTTGAGTTAGACGTGACCGAACCGCTCATCAGCCTCCGTATTCATACCCTTCGTGTCCTTTGACAAATAGCACTGATCACATTGCGAAAGGTCTCATTTGGCAATTTGGAGCATCCGGATGATTGATTATAATGCTAGCTAAATTGCAAAGGAAAAGTTGCTTCCCTTTATTGCGATCCTACATACCCGATGAGCGGATTGCGGCGTAACCTTTGTGCCAAATATAACTTCCTCGGAGTTTGCCCACGGGGAAATGAAACACTCTTTCAGAAAATGTGTTTTCAAAGTTGTGAGCCTTTCAAATAAGGGTATGGAGTGTGGCAGCGGCGTGAATGCATCTCAGTTGCTTTTATTTCCATTAATAACTCCTAAGATAAGAACAGAAGTTTGGGGGATTCAGTCCAGGTCACTGACTTTGCGTGCATTGTCTTCAGCGTAACACTGTTATTCTTCAACTTCTGCCTTGTTTTCTTTGCCCGACCACTAACGCCTGCCTTCATTTTTTATAAGACTAATGGACTCCATCTTCCCTTGTCAATATTACCTTTTGCTTATTTATAGGCATGTGTTGCCTCCGGTAAAGTCCATTGTCTTTCCTAGAGAAGCACGCGAACAGCAAAAGGTGCCCAGAAGCCGCAGGCCAATTACACCCCCCCCCCCCCCCCCCCCCCCAACCCTTTATTCTTCCCCAAGCACTGATTCTGCTTTTCCATCTCCCTGGTCACAGCCACATGGCTCCTGGCTTTTCCTGACAAAACACCCACCAGTGACCCAAAATGTCACAGCCTTGGTTTTCCATCACGGCTGAACATATGAAAACACATTTAAGACTTGTAAACTGACCTCAGCGGGGCTTTTAGAACACATGGAAGCTAGATTGGTGCAGTATTTTTATCCATGCATCATTGCCACTCTCGGTTCAGCGGTTTCACAGTTGTTTTTTTGCGCAGGTTCGTAAAGAACGTGGACTCTGTCAACTTCTCCCTGGCTGATGAATCTTCAGCCAGGAACTTTTTTTGGCTTTGTATACTGCGAGTTTGAATTCCGTAGCTTACGTTCATACTTTTTTGTTGACTTCAGTATGTCTGTACACCAGCTCACTAAGTCTTTTAAGTACTGTGTGAAACACTGTGCCCGTTTCCCACAACAAACCCAGCAGAAATGTTCTTGCAGCTCGACTTTAACTTCTCCTTCACTGTCACCAACCTCCACTCTCCCTTTTAAATCATTCCCAAAGATTTCCTTTGACATCATCCGTCTATTTTAGGTGCCATCTTTCTCATGGACATTGATATGCGTTTCTCTCACCCTATCTCAGAACCTCAGAGGACGTACACCTCTTACCTTCTCGGGCCCGGCCTTGGGGTTCCTTTATTCTGGTTCCATAGCCTGCTTCTCTTCTTTATTAGGGATTTTGTCTGCTTTAACACCTGCCCTTGCCCTCCCTCGTTTCTTTAACCCTTCTGTCTCTGGGTCAGCGGCTATAAAGGAGGCGCACTTCGCTGGGGCTCGGTATTGATCCACGTCACACACAGGACGCAGGAGTCTCTTTGCTCAGCACCAAGGGCTTTTAAAACAGCTTGTGCTCTGTCTAGGTTTTGGGTTTTAGTCGTAGTTTGTTTGGTTTTAAAAACTGCTCAACTCGTGTCAATGTCTTTTATACTTACTGTCTTTGTGTTGGTCCTGCTTTAGTGATAGCCTTCTCCAACTTTCTTAGTCTCGCCCATGTCTTGTTCTTATCCCATTAACCCTTTTGTGGACACGCGTTGATCAGCCACAAATTTAAGACCACCTGCTTAATATTATGTCCGTTTGACCTCTGAGGACACCCTTTGGGGTCTGGCAACAGGACATTTTTTGTTCCTTTCCTTGACCAATGTTCTTCACATTGGCTGTACATAGAAACTGACAACTTGTCTCATCCTCCATTCATTGGCCATACTAGAATTCCCGGGATACAGGCGATAACACCTTGTGAGTTTGGAGTCAAAGTCTGCGCAGTACTGTCCGAGAGTGTAGCCATGTTATTGTTGTCTGGCCCATTCTGTTTCTAGAGCATCAAACAATTAAGTAAAACTAAACTTCTCCGTAAAATGGACACCAATCAGGCATTGTGCCTCCAAAACAGTTGTGACTCATCAGAGAATGGACATGGGCCTTCTGAGGATGTCCTGTGGTGTCTGGCAACAGAATGTGGGTTGAGGGGAGGGTCCTCTGTGGATTATCCCACAAATATTTGATCAGTTTTGTGATCTAGTGAATTTGAAGGCCAGGTCAACACCTTGTGCTGTTCTTCATGTTTTTTTGAGTTGTTCCTAAAGCGTTTTTTGTGTGTGTGCCTGTGTCAGGCTGCATCCTGCTGGGGATGGCTGCTGCTATCAAGGAGTGTCATTGCTATGAGCTGGGCGTGCCTGGTCTGGTCTGGTCTAGGTGGGTGGTACACGTCTAAGTAACATCCAAATGAATGAATGCCAGGTCCAAACGTTTCCCAGCAGAACATTGCATTGTTACAAGATCGTCAGTGTTATTTACTTCTCCTGTCAGTGGTTTTAATGTTGTAGCCGAACAAGTTTATCGTCCAGTCAGTTCCTCTTTCAGTTGCTGATTTTCTCTGCGTTCTCTTTGCCACAGTTTATTCCGGTGAGTTTGCTGATTTTGAGTTTGGCTGGCTGGACTTTTGTGTCTCACTTTTCATTCTCAAAACTAGCCTTGACTTTTTTATTTTTATTTTTATGTAATTCTCGCGTGCCGCTGTGTGTGCCGCAGACAGAATTGTGTGAACACTTTCGGCATGTTTGCATGATGATTTGCGTGTTTGCATGATAATAAAAATGTGAGTCATCATCAGTATGCAAGTGTGTTTGCCTGGTATATTCATGTTGTTAGAGCAAAACAAAGTTCTTGTTAGAGTAAGATTAATGAAAGTTTATAATGGTTATTTGTCTCATGTTAGAATTCAAGGAACACTAATTCACATTGTAACAAGACACGCAGTACGAAGGCAAAGAACATGTCTGTGTTCCCATCCCAGTGGGGTGGTTCTTCCCTGGTCACTGTACTCCTTTCTTGGCCAGGTGTTCCAATGAACATAACTGTCAGTGGTTCACAGTGGGGAAGCTGGTGAGGGATCACCTCCTTGTCACTGCACTCATACTTCCTGGGTCCCTTAAGTCAACATTAATCCTGCCTGTGGTTAGGTCTGCACAGTACTTTGCCAGACTGCGGACAGCACTAGCAAAACCAATGACTGAGCAATTACTTTTAGGGCTTTTTCCTGATTATCAGTTAATAAATCTTAATTTGGATAATACTTTTTTTGCAAAGGTCAGTGCTTTCAAAGTGCTTTGCATCGGTTAAAACAGGAATGGCTCCTGTGTGTTGGACATTTATCAATAACAAGTCAAATAACAAGGCCTAATGTACTTTTTAGTTCACACTTGACTATTTTAACTCTGAAGTACGGACTCTGTAGGAGTAATTTCGTCACTCCGGAGTTGGAACAGAAGTGTACTCAAAGATGCCAGCAAAATGCATTCTGGGATACCTGGCTTTACCATGTCCACATAAGTTACTTGCCAGTGCGTCCCCAATAAAACTGGAGGGGCATGTACACATCTGAGTATTTGGACTGTACTCGGTCAGATGCATATTTTGATTGTTTCACCTCAAGTGTTACCTTGGGCGATTGTCATGCAAATACGCAAGCGTCGGACTTGCATGATGTGTAATTTGCGGTTACCTTTTGTGAGCACCCTTAATTTAGATTTTACCTGAGAACAAACAAGAAGAATTTATGAAGGCTGATTAAATTCTTCATTAAATCTGTAAGTCCACATGAATGATGCACGAGGCCCAACGAGCCCAACAAGTCCTTTGCCTCGACTCAAATTCTTACATTCCTGCTCCTGTCAAGTCCAAGAATCACAAATAACCATGTATTACATTTTGCTGTATTTCTTTGTTGAATGTCTTGTTTTTTGTAAGTCTCATCCCCCATTACAAGAATGTCTTTAACATAAAACTCAGGGAACAAGTCCATGTAATTTCCATTTTTTTTTCCCCAGTGTTTTAAACTTTCCTGCTCAAAGCCAAGTTTGCATTTCAAGCCAAGTCCAACCCCTTCTGCTGTCCCATAATCCTTGGATGTGAGACAAATGTAATCTTCACATTATGTGGACTGAGCGAAATGTCTGTGCTTGTAGTCATCTGAGTGTATTTTGTGTGACTGTCCAACCAAACAGGGATTATAATCACTTTAAAACTTGTCGGTGCAACTTTAAGTGCAAAAAAAAGGACATGAGGACTTATAAACCAATGACAAAAACACAGAACACACTTCTTCATTCATGTTGACTAAATATACTGATTTTACTCCTGAGAGTGGTCCACACATTCACTCACACCAAACCTTGAGAGGCCGGAAAGAAAGAGCCATAAACCTGACACATTGCAGCGCCTTCAGCTTTTGAGGACATACCAATGTTGCACTTCCTGTAACGTGTGCTAAATCATACCTTCTTCTCTTGTGTCTGGGCAAAGTAATGACAGGGTTCTAACCAAGGTGAAGGACATACTAATTCACTCTGGCACGGCATTGTTTTGATGTAGAGATAGCGGCAGTCAGAGGTGAGTGATGGAGCTGTCCGACGGGAACGAGGGGAGGCTGGGCCCTCTGTCACAGCGGGACAGACAGATGGGGCATCATGGGATACGTGCCTGAGATCATAAAGGACTCTACAGGACATAATGAGAGACTTTGAGATGGGGTTGTGAAAACTCCCAGGAAGGCATCATTTAACGGCTGTTAAAAAAAAAATAAAAACCTCCTGATGAGTGAGTGATTTTCACTTGACTTGTGATCTCTCTATCGGCCGTTTCCTGCTCATGTTCCTGACAGCCGTGCACTCGCGAAGACCTTCAGACTTACTGGTAAGTAAAACAGGCTCCTTTTTGTCTTTGATTTGGGTAAATGACGTCTTTACGAGGCTCCATCCCAGATGGATGGTCCATCGCGGCACATCCATCAGCGCCGGAGCAGAGGAGGATTGAGTTTCCAGATTGCCCCAGCGTGTCTTGCTCTCTATCTGTAACACCCCTTTATGAGTCACCTTGTCAAAGCCTCTCAAGCCAGACAATCTTATTTTTACTGTATAGACATGTCTTTGTTTTCCATACTCACTTGAGGGGAAGGTTTCGGTCTTAGGTGGGGGGAAAAAAAATAACACCTTTTTAGAGGAAAGCTTCTCAGCGATTTAAAGTCAGCCAACAGGACAAGAAAGAGGTAAAACAAGAGGTTATTTCTCTACCACAAAGTGTCAGAGGCAAAGGCTGGCCTCTTATCTCGAATGCACTTTTGGCATTTTCATATGGAAGTCGAGCTTATCAAGATGAACTCCCACCCAGTTCAGTCCCGCGGAGAAGCTTAAATTATCTTCCAACCAGCTTGCCCGCTCTCCGCGTTGGACCGTTTCAAAGCGCGGCTGAAGATTTCGGCGGCGCGTCGGATTTTTCTATGCAATCGTTATCAAATTAAGCACATCTCCTGTGATATATTAAAAAGCCACTGGAGATTCATGGCACCCCGACAGGAGCGGGAGCCACGGGGCACCGCTCACCCCCTTCTGAACCCGTATCACTCTCCCTTCCATCTGAATTTCACATTACTGCTGCTCACGCTGACGACTGGAAAGGTCATCCATGAAATGCTCGGTGAGGGATTATTCAGCTCGCTGTTCCCTGTCACCTGAAATCGGAATTTACATTACTCACTTACTGGTCCTTGGTGCGCCAGTGCAAAACATGCTGTAGTTCTGTTGTAAAGGCTGATTTCCAAACAAACAGCATACATTATTCACAGACCATCGACATGCATTAAAGCACGGATCCAACCTTTCTCTGATTTCTACTTTCTACTGTTCATCCTGAGTTCTTCTCAAACGTGTCTTTTGGTCAAACGTTCAATCATAGTGCAATACGTACAACGCTTCTGCTGGGAAAACTTTGGATCTGGCGTTCATGTGGATGTTACGTAGACATGTAGCACCCACCTAGACCAGACCAAGCACCCCCACCCCATAGCAGTGACACTCTTTGATGGCAGCAGCCATCCCCAGCAGGATGCAGCCTGACGCAAAAACACACACACGGTTTGGGAACAACTAAAAAAACATGAAAAATAGCACAAGGTGTTGACCTGGCCTCCAAATTCACTAGATCCCAAACTGATCAGGAACAAGCCTGATCAACAGAGGCAACCGAGGCATTTTTAAAACGACTGAATCGGATCTTTTTGTATATTTTTATCATACAAAATCTTATTATTTATATCAGGTCTGCTGTAAACCAAAACCACAACCCCATAGCATCAAAACATCTTCTTCCTTTTCTGTTTTAAAGGCGGTTGCATAGCATCAAAGCTCAAAAAAGATGACTACAACTAGTAAGAGGGGGGTAGTAAGAGATTGTTATTCAATACTAGCATCTTATTTAAAAGAAGAGAAATGTTTCGTGGCGATTGCTTCAAGGAGAAAAATATTCCAGGGACAGGGTTAGGGAGTTTATGGCATTGGATGGCGTTTTCACCTGCTGTTGAAGCTTCTGGAGCCAAGGTACGAGCCACCCTCTCCTCCCTATATCAGCTCTGACAGCGATATTTATTGGACTTAAAGGGGAACTACTGTTTTTTACAACCTGGACCTTATTTCTGGCATAAAGTACGATCATTTACTCACCCATATAACTTTGATGTCATTTGGAGTCGTTCGGGACCATATTTAGATCCGCGTATATCCATATAGTGGGAGTGAATGGGGCACCGAAACACAGCCTCTAAATAACACATTATCTGCCGCGAAACTCGTTCATTTCACCAATATTTTGTTATAATACGCTAGTGCTATTCCCTGTTGAGTCCGGAGTTACCTGTTATCTAGATAATAAGATAAGATAAGAAAAGCCTTTATGAATCTCCTGCAGAAGACATTTTGTTCATTCATGACCGGATCAGGACTTGGATCGGCCGATACTGAATATTAAAAGATCAGTATCAGATTGGGGGGCAAAAAAACCTTGATCATCCTTAGCTGATCTTGATGTGAAGAAATTCATGTATGTGATTGTTACTGACTTGTTGCCACCTGTTTAATTCCAGAAACAGATCGTCAGTAATAGAAACACATCATCCCTCCAAACTTTATTAAAACCACTTGCTTAGCACTGATGTGACAGTTAATGCTTTTGAAAGTTGAATTCACTATTATTTATAGGTCTCTCATCAGGACACTCGCTGTGACTTTTGAGAACAGGCTATAATGCATGGCCTGTAGACGTTTCAGAGTTTAAAGCGTAGTCCTAAATGGATGGTTTTGGTCGTGCTTATGCAACATTCTTCATCAGCATTGTGTTTAAAGTGAACATTTAAACCTTGGGTGACACATGCAGTTACAACAGCAAATGGAGTTTGCTTAATACTACAGGTAACAGAATTCTGGGGGCCAGCATAACAAACTATTATCGTTTTAATTAAGAAGTTGGCCTTTTTCCATCGTTCTGTGAGCACCTGCGATCCGGTTTTATGCCACACACCACATGGCATCTTTGAATGGCAGGAAACATTGTAAGGAATTGGTTATCTGGCTGAGAAGTTGGAGGTGTGCACCCTGCTGCCCGAAGCCCTTCATCTCAAAACTCATTGTGGCCGCCCTTTGTTGTTGTATTACTATCTGCAATATTTCAAACTGCTCTGCTGCCGAAAATCCCCAAAATGATCACAGTTGCTTTTTCTTTTATTTGTTTTTGGAGACACGTTTGATGGACTACTTTTAATGTGAAGCTGAAGTGGTGGGAAATGTGTGCTAGGAGCAATAACACATTGACTATTATGTGAGGAGGATTTAGCACTCTGCATCGATATCCAGATTGCATTAACAGCAGCAACTTGATACTGATTTTTTAATTTATTTATTTATTTATTTTTTCTCAGGAACGTCGATGAAAAGGGTGTCAGCCAGTTCCCAGGCAGTCTCCTGCCCCCCTCCCCCTTTCTTCAGGGGCTTTCTGAATTGATGCCCAGTCATTCAATTGCAGGTCGTCACCAAACGATTAGCAATTTCTTAACAAAAACAGTTAGCAGCCAGTAACAGCACACATTTGGACTCGTTTCAGGAACTTCAATGATGTTTGCCAACCAACACATATTTAAAAGGATGAACCCTGAAATTATCCTCACATTGTCTGCAGTATAAGCATATTATTCGTTGGGAACGGTGGAGTGAAATGATCCATGGTGTTTGCTAATAGGTCTACCAGCAACCACCATTGCAATCGCACATAATGCATTGTTTAGTGTGATGAGCGAAGTTTACGAAAAATTGGGTAAATGACTGCACATTGTGTAATCTCTCCTATGACAAACCCTTGTACCAGTGTAGGAGCTAGAATCTAATTCCAGCCAAGGACCCAACGGGGATCGCCGCAGACCCGTACTGGCTCCGTTAAGTAGACTTCTGCCGAGATCATGTGATTTTCTGTGAACTCCTTGAGATCTGCCACTGTCTGCATCGCAGGGTCATGAAGATGGAAAGGGGAGCAACATATACAGTGATACCACGGCTTTCTCGGGATATTCAGCCTGACTTTGATCCGGAATGCAGACAAACACATTTTGTTTGTTGTGTCAAACAGATTTTCCAGCCTACCAACATCTAGGCCTGAGATTATTTATATATTTTTTTTTATTTTAATCTCCAGCTCTGATGTTGTTTTATCTTATTATTATTATTTTTTTTTTTTTCAACAGAGAGCCACACACAGCTCAGATTGTAACTGAAACCCTGGAAGCATTCATAGAAATGGTAATGTCATTGCTGTCTAGAGAATTTTCTCTGTCTTTACCAACATCAACATGGACCCAAAACGAATTAACTACATCTCGATGCTTAGGGGAAAAGCCACCTTTTTGTTTCATGGTAATTTGAAGTCTTTCCACACAGCGACATGTGACGTTGTGGTGCAAAATGAAGACGCCATCAGTTGAGTAGGCAGTCCGTTAATGCGACTGGGAAAGCATTGCGTTCACACTGCTGACAGAATGTGGTCAGAGTGATCGGATCTCGATGCGTCCTTAATGTGACCGGGTGCCTTCACACCTACAGTTCTCATTCATATTGGACCACCAATATAAGTACCAGGTAGTACCAGTGCCAGGAAGAGATGTCATTGATTCCCATGACTCTACAGAAGCTAATTACTAGATAACTGCAGTAGTACTCAATTATAGAACTCTGTGATATACTACTTGCCTCACACCAACAAATACAGCTCAATCTTTCAGTCCTGTGCATGCCATTTGGCAAAGGGTACACTTGTGAAGTGTAAGACTACAGCAGCATTTACGAAACTATACAATGGGAAGTTCCAGAAAGGGAGATAAGAGAAGTGTGAGTGGAGCGGCATGGCAAGGATGTTTCTTCTATCTAGATAAGAGCACACTGGGACTGAGGGTAGGAAGGAGGTGCAAGGAGAGGTGATATGATTCAGAGGGGTGCGGATGATAAAAAACCACCAGAGCTCTTTAGGGATTCTGGGCCACGCACAGGTACACACTGGGAAGTTGTCATCTTGACAGCAATGATCAGGAACTGTTATGACATTTCATATTGACGATCAGAGGGAAATCTTCGGCGGTGCATCAGAGCTCCCCGAGACGTTAAATCAAAACTACTTTGCCACTGTAATAGTTCATCGTTGAGGCTGTTCACAGGTTTATTACTTTTGTGGTATAAATTACAGAGAGAGGCTTTTATTCATTTAGTTGGACATCATGGTGGAGTTGTGGTTAGCACTTGTGGCCTCACAGCAAGGAGGTTCTGGGACCTTTCTGAGTGGAGTTTGGGCTCCAAAGACATGCATGTTAGGTTCATTGAATGTCCCATGCCATGAGGGTGTCAGCTTGTCCGAGGTGTACCACATGTCAGTAATGGATGGATCACAACATTTGTAGAATTTTTACAAATGCATTTCCCCGCTGTCCTCTCAATCGCCGGCACCTGGAAGTGCCTTTTTGCAAAATTTGAAAGAAGTTGAGAAAGTGTTACAGCACTCCAATGACCCATCTGATGCCAGGTCAGTATGACCCAAGCACTGACTTTTAAGACTTGACTACTTTTTAATCCCTTTCTGTTGGGCACTAAATATTCAGTAACACTTACCATCATATATAGTCGAGCAAAAAGACAGAAACAAACTTTCCATGTGAAACCATCTCGTGCAAGAGTAATTAGAGCTAAAGTGGGCGCTCTTCCTCCAAGTGCAATGCATTAGCTCCCCAATAAATGATTCACAACAATGCAACGCACTCGCCCCTGTGATTACACTACAATAAAGAAAAAAGGGAAAAGTGGAGATGGAGAAGCTCACCTCTCTGGCTTTTTGCTCTGTGTTTTTTTTTTTTTTTTTTTTGCCAAATGGAGTAAGATGGACATGTTCAGCTCTCCGTCTTGACAGATGGGATACTGGGCTGAACTCGGGCCTGTAAATGTACAAGGGAAGGCTGTACTGCAGGGATTTCTGCGATGATGGAGTAAGTGGCTTCTCTTGGCCGTAAAGCATACAGATCAGCTGTCCCGCAGACAATACTCTCAGCTCTTGACCAGAAAAAAAAGTAGTTTTTTTTTCACCCCACCCCTCCTCACCTCCTCTTCTAGATAGAAGCTGATAAAAATAGCTCTATTCAATCTAACAGGAGAGCTGTTCTCTAACAACAAGGCCATTTTCTGCCAGGAGAACAGTGCATTTCCGTTGTGTTATTATTCTGGAGTATCTAATGGACATAAATGACTTTCAACAAAGCACATTTTTGGTTTTAGACTTTAAATCATCCACTTCACTTACCACCGTAGCGGGCAGCTACAATTTTAATGTAGCACCTAGCCCAATGATGGAAAACCTTTTTTTTTTTTAAATTTAAATTTATCTCCCTGTGTATCTGGTAATTCATGAGACAGAATGATGGAACATTTGGTGTAATAGCACCCACTTGCATAAGCAATCCATATTTATGATGAAATAATACAAAATGAATGGAAAGCATTATGTTTTATGTTGAACAATTGACAGGGCTGTTGCTGTGTTAGGTGAGCATAACAATGCTGGCTCTCAGTAACCATCCCAGCATACCTAGTAGGTGTAGTAGGAGCCAGCAGCAAGTAAGCTGGAAGAGAATAACCTGGATAGACAGAGTGGATGGATTATTACATCACACGTTATTGAGGTATTAGAATAATATACATGGTGAGCGGCACAAACAATAGAGTTTTTTCTAAAAAGATTAATCCGATTAATTAGAGGCTTTGCAATTAATTAATCTCGATTAATCGCATTTTAATCACATAACAATATTTGCCCCAAAAAGCAAGATTTTTTTTTTAATTTAAATGGATTTTAGTGGACGACTGAATCAAATAATACATGCGGACATGAATATTGTAAACTCAAGCTCTAATGTCTGGAAAAATGCTTTTAATTGCATTTCAATTCCAAACAGTAGAAAAAGAAAGAAAATATCCCTGGCCAAAACTGAACAGACCTAATGTTAAAGTGCCATTTTAAGAACAATATTGACTTTTTAAATGGTAAATGGTTGCCGACACATCTTGTCCAGCGCTAACACCTCCGGTGGTTTAGATGGCACCGTAGGGTTGAAGTCCTTCAGTGGTATGCAAACTCCTTTTTTTGCACAATTTGCAAAAAATAAAAAATAAAAAAAAAACTTTTATCAGGCCTTTATTTTTAAATAAATTTGCCTTCCATCAGTCCTAGCAAATTGCTTTCATCCGATTCCTCCATTTTGGTAGCTGTTAGCCGAGCTCAGACGTGTGCATCAGTGTAATCGGTGTACCAGGAAATCGTGCACAGACAAAAGTTCCACGTTGTTTGGAATGCAAACTGCGATTAAATGCGTTAATTTTTTGTAATTAATTAATCGTAATTAATGTGTTGGGTCCCACCCGTAGTTTTTTCACTATTTTGCAAATTGAAGATTGGTATTTGAAGGTGACAGTGCCTTCAGGGGGCTGTCTTCACTGTTTCGCACGGCAACACCAATGCAAAACAAAGCTCTGTGCTACCCTGAAGCAACTTGCTATTGCTGGTGTCGTCAAATTGGGTTAGACCAAAAACCAACGTGGACGCGGTTGTCTTTTAGTTGCGACTTCATGACGAGACCATGACACTGTTGGTTGTCTTCCACTACGACACAGTACACAGAGAATGCCAGATACTGTGCCCAGTGCATGTTTTCTTTGCTGACATTATCAGGTTGATACCGTTTAATCCGACCGTGGGGTACTGCGCATGCTCACCAGCAAGTCTGTGAAAGCAGGGTTCTTCATGTACTAGCTCTTGGTTCAAACACACCTCAGTCTGAGGAAGCTTATGGAAGCCTCAAATACTCAGATGAGTTAGGGTTAGGGTTTATTACATCCTAGACTGAATTATTTCCACAATAATAACATTGCCCAATGAAAGATTGTCTTCTAAGCATCTGTGCAGTGTTGCAACCGTCTTTATTTCAGTTAAACTAAATTTGCGGTCTTATGCTTTCTTGTCCCCTCTCCACCAAACAAACAAGACGTAGCCACAGTTTATCAGAACTGATGCCCTTACTGCCATATGGCCCGATCACATTCACCAATATTAAAGGGAATGGTGGCTCCTCCTTGAGTCTGTCCTCACTTAAATCTCCCACATAGAGTACATATATTTCCTGGAAAAGGCCATATGATCATGAGACAGTTCAATTAGTTTCACAAGATTGTTATGTGTCAGCCTCATGGAAACTACTCCAGTGAGCACACTCCCTGTAATCCTTCGTCTCTCATCAGTCACACAATAAAGACCTTGAGTGTGCTATCAGAGGCCACCAAATCTCTATCGAGTTTTTTTTTTTTTTTTCTTATTGAACTGCGCGACGCAGGAAACTGCTGGAGATGCAATCGGCCAGGGCTGCTGCTGCGTCGCCCCGAGGAAAAACCCGCATGCCCTTGCTTTGCCGAGCAAAGACTGACCTTGATACAGCTGGGTTAAGGTGAAGAATGAAGACATGCAGGATCCCCCTCGCTGTCTGGGCACTCGAGTACGGCTGAAAGATTTGTTTTTACTTTCATGGTCATCGTCCACTCATGTGTGAAACCCGGCTGCAGCCGCCGAGTCCTAAAGGCAAAGCGGGCCTTCGACCGCAACTTCAAGGTGGGGCACACTTTCCGTCAAAGCCTGAGGTCTTATCCAGTCATTTGTCAGAAATTTCCAATAAATGTGAACCATGGAGAATGGAGCTATCTGATGAAATATGTGGAGTGGAATGTGTATCTATGTTCTTTCTTTTCCAGGTGAAAAAGAGGCAAAAATAATAACCCCACCCGGCCCAATATCCTAAGAGTTATGTTCACATTTATACCCAGGACACTCTGCAAGTGCTGAAATTAGTGCAGCCTTGATGGATTGAGGTAAGAAGTAATAAAGCTGATGAAGATCAGTGGATAAACCATGCTGTAGTAGACTGGAGTGTGTGTCCTGTCACAGTCCTATAGTTAACAGTTGCCTTTTAATTGCCCATAACCGCAATCTTTATTACAACTTTTCCTTAGTGCTTTAGTTGGCTAACTTTAACTAGTGCTTAACAATATGACACAGCTATACTCTTACAAACTGTAACTACACAGTACATATTATACAAAGGAACTATTTTTAAAACAGTGGCAATTTTACCCCTTGATACTCATATTCCCCTTCCGCATGACTGCTCTGTAAAATCCTCGCCCCCAGCGGCCCTATATCTTTCCCCTTGTCTACACAAATGGGTTTTCAGCTTGGCTACATACCGTCAAGACAAGAGACTGCACTGCGAAGGTGAAAACTGCATCAGTTGTTCAAGTAAATACCCTGAAATGCTTGTGACAGGAGAAAAGTAAGAAGCCGGGGAGAGTTTTTATGAACTGATAAAGTCCGCATAGAGGAGATGTCCAGGATGGGTGGATGTGTCAACAGTGCAGCACATCAGACTTTAACACGGCAGACCAGAGTTATTGGCATGCACAAATGGCATATGAAGGGATGGTGGGTGAGAAAACCTGGACCTTATTTCTGGCATAAAATACAACAGTTTACTCACCCATATAACTTTGATGTCATTTGGACGATATTTAGATCCGTATATATCCATATAGTGGAAGTGAGTGGGGCACCGAAATGCAGCCTATAAATAACACATTATCTACCGCGAAACTCGTTAATTTCACCAATACTTTGTTATGATACGCTAGTGCTATTCCCCGTAACACCAGTTACAGCAGGTGTCTGCCTTCCAAATCCAAATGGGGTGCTGGTTCAGCAAGGGAGAAGCCTGATAACTGAAGGCCTCCTATACTACTTTTGGAACATGAAGTAAAGCGGGTCCTTTTTTTGCCAGTCGGGTTCATTTTTTTTTCTACTTCCTGCTTCACTTTGAACAATTGTGACTGAAACGTTCGACCAACTTTCGCCCAAAATGAGTCATACAAATGTTTGTATCTCTGAACCTCCTCAGTTCACCTTTCCTCAATGTTTTCATCTTTATTGATCCAGAACAAAATTGCGAAGACAGAGAAACAGGCAGAAATACTAAAGCATAAATACTTAACTACCAAACGGACCAGTTCTTGCGGTCTGTGTTGCCGTGAGGCATAGTTACCTTTCTGGGGAGGTGCACGTCAGGCTATGGCCTTAGGGTCTGTGTAGGGTCTGGGCTGATACAGAGGTACAAACCGCACATAAGTCTGCACTCTCCTGACTCTTAATATGGTACTGGTAGTACTCAACAAATGCAGCAGGGGCAGTGACAGAATGAGGAATGTGAATTGTGCGGTGAAAGCCCAAGAACTCAACACCGAAAGCTTGGAGTTATTCAAATTACAAATTACAACTCTCCATACTGCTGACAGGTAAACATGACTGGTAGGTCAAGGTACCCAAATTTAGCTAATGTTAGATTTTTGACTTCTGCTATATGTTTTGGCATCCCATATCACATTTTTTTTCTTGTAATTATCCGCTGAGTCACAACAGCCATTATGGTAATTACATCATATTAGGGTGAAGCAGTCTGAATGGAACTTTTTCATCATCTGCTCACCATGCTCTCAGAGATGCAGACTTTTTTACTTTTTGAACTCGCCAACACGAGGAGTATGAAGTAAAATTTTGGGACAGGCACTGAGGGAATCAAGCCGAACTGATAGCAGAGACCCCTTTTTTACCTCTTGCAGAGAAAGCTGTATTGATTGGCAGCACTGCTCACGAGAAGCTATTCTATCACAGCGCAGATGAGGGGAAAAAAAGAAAGATAATCCTAACAGCAGTCTCACAAGCTGTGCTGAACACATCCTTCTTAAACCTGCAGGAGCTGCCCCCTTTAGTTCCAGTGGCAGCTTTTGGAAAATGGTTAAGTGCACCGCAATGTGACAGCCACTCACAATCGGGCGCGCTTAAGGACAGTTGCAATGCCGGCGACAAGGTTATCAACATCTCACACGGACTGCTGCCAGCATTTTGCCTCCCTAAAATGCCACCGCGCTGACCTTGCACTGACCACAATCCCAGGGCTTTTTTAGGTGATCAGAAAGGAGGAAACAGGCTAATGGGTGCTGCACAGTGGTGAGATGTCTCCCTGTCACACTTCATCTAGACTGATACATCAGGATTGTTTCACCACTCAGTCCGGGCAATTACTGTCCAATTCCAATCTATTCCTCAGCACCGCTGTAATGAAAAATAATTAAGAGGCTGAAAATGAGTTTTCTCATGAAATGGATGAGCACAATCGTACTTGGCAGATGGCTACGCGAGTGTGTTTTAATACACACAAAAAAAGTTAATCATGCACAAGGTACATTTCGCAACTTTTAATGCCGTGCCTCTCATCAAGAGATAGCAGAAACTCTGCACTGCTATGCTCAGCGTTCAGTCAGCAAGGATTCGTTGTTAAAGGGGAATTACTGTTTTTTACAACCTGGACCTTATTTCTAGCATAAAATACGGTCGTTTACTCACCCATATAACTTCTGTGTCATTTGAAGTCGTTCAGACGATATTTAGATCCGCGTATATCCATATAGTGGGAGTGAATGGGGCACCGAAACGCAGCCTCTAAATAAATTTCACCAATATTTTGTGTTGATACACTAGTGCTATTCTCCGCTGAGTCCAGAGTCACTTGTTATCATCTGTAGATTGACCTACTAACCTCTGACCTGGATGATGTCATCTCTATAGTGGGAGTGAATGGGGCACTGAATCGCAGCCTCTAAATATCGCATTATCTGCAGCGAAACTCGTTAATTTCACCAATATTATGTGAAATGTTATGCACGCTAGTGCTATTCCCCATTGAGTCCGGAGAATGCAAAATATCACGTCGTAATGATCTAGCCAGAGCTAGACAAAGGTGCTGGTGGAGAAGAAATGTTCTGTCACGTGAGTTCAGCCTCCAGGCTGTCATTATTACGTACCCCAGAGGAGAACTAACCAATACTGCAAATATTGTCTTCCTTCTTCTGTCAGGTCATTAAACATAGCCAGTAGCTGTTATTTAGTTAATCCTCTTACCCCAGTTTTACCCCTATCCTTCATCGACCTCTGTATGTTTTTCTGTGACCTGCGATGTTGATACGTAACATAATTACATATGTTGTGACTGTAGACAAGCTGCAAATGAATCCCCCTGATCAATAAAGGTTAATCTCCGCACGACACCTTCCTGTTTCTGTTAGGTTGAGTTATGTCATAATGGACTTGGACTTGAAACAATCATCTGCATCATATCACAATGGTGTTGGTGTGCAGCCAATAGCTCTATACACTACTGTAGTAACCCACAACAGCTACAAGAACAGCTCAACTATACAGTATGTAGCACATGAGCTGTCTGTTGTCAGATTTCATTGTTTGAAATCATCTTTCTACCATGTTTCTGCTGACAACATAAGCATAATCTCTGGGCATCTCATCTGGTCCATAAACACCACTGCGCTGGTTAAGAAAGCTCTACTTCCTCAGGGCCCTCAAGAAAACCAAACTGTGTACAGATCTGCTAAAGACCGTCTACCACTGCACCACTGAAAGCATCCCCGCTTACAGTATGACTACCTGGTACGCAAACTGCACAGACACAGACAGGAAAAGCCTCCAGAGGGTCAACTCTGGACGACATCTTCACAGCACCTCACCTCTTCACTCTGTTGCCATCTGGGAGGCGCTACAGAGCCATTAAAGTCCAATAAAGCTGACAATAAAGCTTTCTGACATAATAGTCAAAAACCTGAGTTTGTCCAACCTCTGGTAGACATGTTCTGTTGACTGACAAAGATGTAACTTTTAAAGGAAGTTTTTGTCAGGGTCTCGGCTATTTTTGTTTTCTCCATTTCCTCGTTTTTTATTCTCTTTCCCCATCCATTGGGCTACCAGGGTGTCTTCTGGGTGTTTTTCTTTTTTGTTTGTGCTTGAGTGTAGCGGTGGTCCGCACCTGGATCCCAGCTTGAGTCTATGACCTTCGCCTGCCGCACTCACAACCATCACCAACCTGTGTCTGTGTTCTGCTTTTATTTCCAAAAGAAAAATATATTCAATATAACAGACCAAGGCAAGGCTCAGGCATGTGTACGTGGACAGCTGATACTAAATAATGGCCTCTTTTTATCGACAGACATACTTAGAGTGTTACAAAAATCTCACATGAACGTATACAATATGAAACAAAACTATAGATCGCACAGTAACATGAAACAAGATATAAAAACTGCGACGGCTACAACATGTCTTGCAAGTGTATTATATTACTGCATTAAAACGTACAGCTAGTCTAAACATTATGTTAAGATTGACAAGTAATCTTGGTGCGTTAATCAGGTTATATACACTCAATTTCAGCCTGTATGACTAACATAACCTTGTTAGGGTGTTTATGTAACACCTCTAATAATGGCAGAATAGGTTTAATCTGGACATAATCAAATTAGCAGCATCGGAAGCAGGAAGCCTGAGAAACCCACCGAGAAACAATTTCTTCTCCCGTCTCTGTACAAACATGTCGTGTATTTATGCTCCAATACACGTTACAGTATTTTAGTATGCCCTCTAAGCCGTTTGCAGCTAATATTCCTGTTTGCATGCTTTGCAAAGTTGTTAGTTGGCTGTGTTTCCCCTTCCAGGCGGACATATGGACTTTTCATTTGGACCTGCGTCTCTAACTTTGCCTTCCAAACAGCTGGCTAGCTAGTTGGTTTGTGTATAACACATATTCCAAATGTGCTCCAGCCCCTAACTCGTGTTCAAAGAGTGCTCCCAAAGCCTGAATAATATATATATATATATAATATATAATATGACACGTTTACATGAATTAACAGTAAATGTATCAGAAAATGCTCTATTAAGATAAAGCCAAATATGGAAAGGTAAATGGAATATGCTTGTAAAATGCGTGCAGTGCCCATCATTGTGTTATATTTCAGACACTAGTCATGTCTTTGGCCCCAAATCTGGAGACTCTGTGGGGCCTGTGGTGAGGAAGTGAAACACACATTCATATACAATCACTGAGGTTAAATTCATATAATCTGTGGATATAGTGGAAGAGCTTCAACTGTTTCTACTGCAGTAGAACTAAGGCTGGACAGTCAGTCTGAAAAGGCAGACGTGAGTTACCGATCAGCAACTACAGGCTCAGCTGGGTGCATAGAACTTGAATGCATCAATCCCTGGCTGCGCACTGTTTATTTAGTTTTACTTGGTAGCATTAAAGGACCCCCGCTGACGTTTGGTTTTTCACATTACAAAAGAAGCTGGACACGCTTTACATCCTGCTGAATGCCCTCTGAGCTGAAAATATTCATCACACATCCATTGTGACTGATGCCTACATCAAGGTGACAGATGGATGACCTTTCAGAGTAAGATGCTGCCTTCATATGGAACGAGACCTGAAATGATACACATTTCATATCGTATCATGATCAGCTTCAAAGCAAATTGCAGAATCTTTCATCTGCAGTGAAATATATTTGTCCCCCCCCCCCCCCAAAAAAAAGAAGAAAAAATCACTTAAAGAAAATTTGGCAAGCTACTTGAATAGTTCAAGGATTTTTAAGTTCAAGTTTAGATTTTTCTTTTTTTTTTTTGATTGATTTTGTTTCTCCTTAGAAACTTCACCCATTGCTTTATTTTCAGTTCACTTGTTTGTTTGTTTTTTTTTGGTTTTTGTTTTTCGACTCAGGAGAGGAGAGGTAGGTACTTAAGATGTTGACTTATCAAATGTCTATCCATCCATTTCCTCAGGGCTTTGGGTCAGAGACACATACAGTTGTTTTTTCTTTTGCTTTGTTGTTTGCCAAGGTTTCCATGAAACCGCTGCCAAGATCATTGCTTTTCAAGACCGAGGCCCAACGATACGTAGAAAGAAAGACAGAAAGAAAGATGAATAGGAATATTTACTTTTTTAAAATAAACTGCATTGTGACATTGTGGTGACTCATCAGAGAATGGACATGTTATGTTGTTAGTGGGGGGGGGGGGGGGGGGGGGGGCTTTGAGGGAAGGAGCCTCTGTGGATCATCCCACAGATACTAGTGGATAGGCTCCAGCCCCCCCATGACCCTTCACAGGCGAACCTGTGATTGCAATGAGTGTAAATAAGTATAACCAAAGTGTAGTTTACACTACTTATATTATATTGAGGTCCTGAAAGCTCTAAACACAACTCCACATCCAGCATTCACTTCTTTTATATCTGTCATGGCCTAACACAATGAATGGGAATGGTTCCACTGTGTTCTCCAGTCAGTTAGTCTTTCAACAATACCGTCTAGGCTTGTGTATAATAATGTTGAGGTTGGAGCCCTTTTGCCTAAAATAGCCCAGATGTGGCCATTGGGAACATTTTATAGGTTTATGAGAGTTGTGTTCATGGACCGCCCACACCAAACAATAAGCTAAAAGATCTGAGTAATAATTATCTGTGGATCTGTCATTGTGGGCGGCGGCTTTCATATTATTTAATCTCACATTTAAGGAGATAGAAAGAAACAGGGAGGGACTCATTTCATCAGACTAGTAGAGAGCTTTATAAGCAAGTTGTGATGGCCTACACTATGTTTAATCTGATTCCTGCTGTTTAATCCATTCCATTAAAGGGGAATTACCGTTTTTTACAACCTGGACCTTATTTCTGGCATAAAATACGATCGTTTAATCACCCATATAACTTTGGTGTCATTTGGAGTCATTCGGACGATATTTAGATCCAGCGGAGCGTCGCGTATATCCATATAGTGGAAGTGAATGGGGCACCGAAACGCTGCCTCTAAATAATGCATTATCTGCCGCGAAACTCGTTCATTAGAACAGTATTTTGTTATGATACGCTCATGCTATTATAGTGTTGAGCCTGGAGTTCGCTGGATCTAAATATCGTCCGAACGACTCCAAATGACACCAAAGTTATATGGGTGAGTAAATGATGGTATTTTATGCCGGAAATAAGGTCCAGGTTGTAAAAAACAGTAATTCCCCTTTAAGACTGCAAAGAGGGCGAGTCATCATCTCTACCTTAGAGGTGGCAGTGGTCAAGTCATAAATTTGTGTGTTTACAACCTACGCTACACACTACAACCACCCATCCATGCAGGCCTTACATTAGTGATACACTACTGTCCCTCACCATATTTCCAGATCAACGTGAACAAATGGATTGGCAAAAGAATGATTCTCTTTGTGCACGTGGCCTCCTCTTCTTGTTATCTTGGCAACATGAAATGAAAATGTGGATTATAATAAGATCCTAAACTCCCGAGCTCTGATTTATGATGTAGATTTTCACAAACAATAACTTTTCTTTATTGTTTCTGCGAAGCCAATAACGTGCTTGGGAACCCCGGTGCAGCAAAGAAGCCGAGCAAAGTGGCAGAAAGGAAGGCCGTGAGCAGAACGCTCACTGCTGCTGACCGGGCATCAGCTAAAGGAAATATTAGGTGCTCCTCTCATCTGTCACACCTTTGACACCTCTCCTTGAGATAAATGGACACCATGGCTTGAGAGATGGCCGAATGTGCGCCGCTCTCAGTGGGCAGGGAATGTGAGACAAACAGAAAGAGGTCCGCTGACAAAACCGACAGCCACATCACTCCTCATCCGCCGCTCTCCCTGCGGCCCACAGGTGAAGATGTAATGGCCTCTATGTTTTTTTTAATGGCACACAATAAGCAGCTAGCCTGTTTGCTGTAGCCACTCACGAGACAGAAGCTGAAATATTTCATCATTCTGCTGGAGGTTCTCTGCAGCCTCGGCGCGCCAGACATAAATACTGCATGAGTGGAGAGTTTGAGATAATGCTGTCTCCTAAACATTTTAAGAATGCACTCCTGTATAAGACACAAACCCACACCATATGTGTTTACGTTTAAAAGAAAGGTTGGTCTGCTTCACTTCAGATGGTAGCAATCAGTCAGGAAGCTGCAGCCCTGCACCAAGAAGAAAATCCATCGCAAAACCTGCCGGGTCAATGTTTCCTCCAGTTCTGGCGAGTCAGCAGAACCTTCCCTAGCTGACCTCATTCTGGACATAATACTCAAAGATCAGGGGTCAAACAAACCGTCCGACCAGACTTTAACCCGGTTTGACTCAAACACACAAAGGCTACTCCCGGCGTCTCTGCAGCAGCACGAACATGGCACATGTGGCGGTTTGCAAACGCACAAAGATGTAAGGCAGATGGAATCACAAAGAGATGGCAGATGTTGACAGCTGTCACCACTGCAGTAATGCGTATCTTAAAACAAATATATTTTTACAGACATAACAATTTACGGAAAAACCAAAGCCCTTAATATTGAAGAGATGAAAACCAACCTATAACAATGCATTTAGTTTTGCCGTGATGTTTGTTACACTAAGGTTGACATACATCACTGATTCATGTTCTGTTATTTCTATTTAATTATGGCGAGCTAGAGAGAGTTCTATTCAAGGCACAGCAGGCAACGCAATATCGTGCAACTGCATATAAGCAGCCTGCTCCTTCTGGCACGCGAGACATGGGGTTAGGGCCAAGGACAGAAGTAGATGCAACGGATCAAAAACATGGACGATACCAGGCTGGAACAGGTCAATTGTAGGGTCAGAAATGTAAAATACTGTAGTATTATAGTACAAGATACAGGAAATACCAGGAAAAAACAACGCTGAATGTTTACATAGGTTAGGCTTGTGTGGGTTTCAGCTGACACAAGAGGAAATTGCTCGGACGTTAGTTGCACATTACCTGCTTTTACTGCAGAGTTTTTAGTCATTGAGAAAGATTTTATCCCAGAATCAAAGCAAAACATCCCAGAATCTATAAGAATTAATTTTAACTTGTCACAGAACAGACATTTCATAGAAATATACCACTAGTTAAACCAGTGAACTTTCCTTTTCTGTGATATACAGTAAGTGTACTGTCAGGAGCAATAACACCTGAGCTGTATTTCATTTTATTAACGGCAAATAAGGTGAGCTTTAACTGATTATCGCAGGTGGAGCTGTTCCAAAAGTTATTCTGTTGCGTGCCTCGCGCTAACAAAGCCTTTCAACGAGCAGGATCATTCGCAGTAATGGAGATGTACCTGGCGTGGCAGACAGAAAATTTCTCTTTAAACTTTTTTGGGGGGGGGGGGGCGTTTCATCGCTAGCGAAGTCAATTTTCCAGCGCCTAGCTTTTCTCTCTTCTCCGCCGGAGACGCGTTCTGCTTCATTAATTATCGAGCCAAACTCCACGCAGCTGTGAGCCGAGCCGTGTTTCTCCCGGGCTGAAGCCCACCTGCCCTGTAATTATGAAGACCTGCCATTTAGTACAGTACTCCATCTTGATCTTTGATTTCCTTGTCAGAAGCTATTAAAGGAGCCGCTGGTCTTCGCCACGGGGGTCGGCAGGGGGTCGCGTCTGAACTGAATCAACCAGATTTCATTGGCATGTTTAAAAAAAGAAAAGTAGATCAGACTGATTAATGCTCAGATAACCACATGTACCCACTTTAGTTCTTAAACTTAACTGAATTTTCCTCTCCTGATGAATATTACATGTTAAGATGCATTTTATCCCACTCAATTCGACCACTTTGTTTTAATATTTAACTGTCAGTAAGTTACACCAACAACCAGTGCTCCATTAATAAATTCTGGTCATAAACGGATTTGTTTTTAAAGTGAAATAAAGTGCTAAACACAGAAATTCTTGGATCACTGCTGAAGGTCGCTGCCTTCCCCATTAACCATAATCTATTTAAATTATGATTAAAGGGAGGAGTTCAGGTTGCCGGCATCATAAGTACACATAATTAAAAAGCAACAAGTGCACGGTGCATCGTTTATAATATTGATCAATACGTATACAGCAGGCCCCGGCAACGTATTGCTTATCTCTGCGACGGAACAGGGTTGTGTGCGCCATAAAGAACGGGGTGTACGTTTTATGTTTCCCAGAATACAAACAAACTAAACACACAACACTTTGTCAGCTTGTTTCCCCCCCAAAAAAATTCTTCTAAATTTATAGAGTGGCAGCTTGGTGTTACTGTCAATACCCATAAATGTGTAAAGTGTGCACCAGCGGCTGCTCCAAAGTACTTCAGGAGTGCCCCTAATTTTGTATTAAAGCGTCTCAAACCATACATTCATTTTTTGCCTGTTAAATAAATATGTCCTTATGTGCGATATATCAAGCTTTCTAAAGCAGAACCAGATCTACTTCCACATATGTTTACACATAAAAGAGTTGTTGTTGGCGTAAGGTGGAGCTGGTCTTGGTCTGGGTTATAGTCTGTATATAAATATGTACAACACGTCCCTACTCCCTTGCATTGTCCAAAATACAAAGGTTTATGTACTGTGCCTATGTCAATGCTAACTGACCTATGCATTTTTCACAAGTCACATTTTGATACTACAAAGGAATTTTCGGCGTATGTTTGTATAGGACTTAGAACTATATGTCTGCAGGGCGTTAAGTGTCAGTTAAAGGAAAGTTTTGTTACCTGTTAATATACCTCAGACGCTTGCACTGGATGGAAATATATCCAAGTGCTGATAAATGACATCAGTCTGGGCCCTCCATTTGATCACTGGACTCAAGACTAAAAGAGAAGACTTTGTTTTAGTGACTAATTTTAAGAGATCATTATTGCCCCAACCATAGACTGTATATAAATATGGACTATGCGTCCCCGCTCCCTTGCGTCGTCCAAACTGACGCGAGTTTCCCGGGGATACGGGCGGCGCCATCTCGCGAGTTTTGAGCCGGAGTCTGCGCAGTACGGTCCAAGAGTGGACCCACGCGGAGCTGCGTTATCAACAACCCGCCCACATTTCCTCCAGAACCACTCGCGTTATCGTTTAATTCATACTGCGCTCTGCTCTGTCTCCACCAATTACAAAGAAATGCTGGATTATACACCGTACTTATTTATTTATTTATTCTCTATATATACTCTCACTGTCCTACTGGGTCGATTCACGGAGCGGTTGACATGGCAACTTGTCATCATGATGTCACATCCTGTTTCTGTAGCATCAAATAACTAACTGAAACTAAACTTATCAGAAAAATGGACATTTGAACATGCATCAGTATTATATTAGCAACCTAGACAGACAGAAGCAATCCTTGGAAAAAAAAAAAAAAAAAAGACGTGTATTTTATTGTTTTAGTTCAGCCCATGCCCCATCCACTAACATGGAGGGGGTGGAGCTTATGACCTATACTGCAACCAGTCACCAGGGGGAGCTCCACATGCTCTGGCTTCACTATTGAGGAGCTGTTCCGCTGTCCATCTTTATACAGTCTATGGTCTGGGTACAAGTACAGTCTATAGTTTTTAATTACAAAGGGAACAATGCAAGATCTCTTGTTTCTAAACTGAGCACCTGATGGCTTTGACCCCTTCTTCTCCATAGTGTTAATTCAGCAGTGGAAAATCACTACTCATCAGTCAAGAGTCACGACTAAACCAATTCACCTTGATGGCGCACACATTGCTTTGGTATTAACTTAATTATTTAACACAAACCAGAACGTTCTCTCTGTGCAGTGAGGGCCCTGTGTTAACAGTAGAGAATACATTCGTGGTTTACTTGACATTTACGTGTTCTCACATCTACATTTTTTCAAATGGCTGTGCACCACGCCCCGGTCGCCCACACCTGCTTCTTTTACAGGATAAGATGAAATAAATGCATCGTTTCCTCTGTAAACCGTTATTAACAAACTTGAGGAAATGTGCAGCAGGCACTAGTGTAATATGTATGACTGAAACTGATTGTGTATAGAAAGCATGTAAGGCTGAGTTAGGTATTCTGCAGGATAATGTTAAATTCTTCGTCTTATTCTTCTGGTTTTACTTTTAAATTTATTCAAAAAAGATTCGCTGTACTGTTAAGAATTTAACAAGCACAGCAAAACATAATGTATATTAAACACCACGGAAAGGAAACAGGGTTCCTAAAAATGGACAGTGACTGCAACACCCGCTAGTGTGTCTACTCCAGTGCCTACAATTAGTTTACAGCTATTGTACTTCAAGCTGCAAATACACCAATCAGCCATAACATTAAAACCACAGACAGGAGAAGTAAACAACATTGACCATCTTCTGACAATTCAGTGTTCTGCTGGGAAAATTTTGGACCTGGCATTCATTCATGTGGATGTAGACATGTAGCACCCACCTAGACCAGACCAGACCAGGCACCCTCACCCCATAGCAATGACGCTCCTTGATGGCAGCAGCCATCCCTAGCAGGATCCAGCCTGACACAGGCACACACACAAAAACACTTTAGGAACAACTAAAAAAAAAAAACACAAAGAACAGCACTAGGTGTTGACCTGGCCTCCAAATTCACTTGATCCCAAACTGATCAAGTATCTGTGGGATGATCCACAGAGGCCCCTCCTCCCGAACCAAAGGCCCCCACTACCACAGGACACCCTAAGAAAGCTCATGTTGAGTCACAACTGTTTTGGATGCACAAGGGAGACCTGCACAATATTAGGAAGGTGGTCATAATGTTCCACCTGATCTGTGTATATGTGAAATTGAAAAGGCATAGGTGTGTTTTTAATAAATCTTCAAAAATCCTTTTAAACCTGTTTGTGCACAAGTAGTGACGGATAATTCAACAAAGTCCCAAAATAACTATAAAAGTATAAATCTTCCTACTGAAGCGTACCATATACCACAGCGTATTATCTAAGTAACTGAAATAACCCGAACCCGACTGCCGCGGCAAAGTCTACATTTAAATTGTATTAAAATGATAAAGCATTTTTCATATATATAAGTAGCATTTCATAACAGAGGACAGCCTTTTTTGTCATAAACAGCTGAGCCTCCCTGATAACAGATCTCTGCATATCCCACCCTGCCTCTCCCGCAGCTGCCCATCAAATGCACCTGCTGATTTTGCACTAAAAGCTGCTCGCGGAATCTTTGTAGTTGACTTCAGGGCGCATTTCAAAGCCGGCGCCCATACATCAATACCTCGCATCGTATATATTTTATTCTCCTCTTGATGACATCATTGTTGGCGGCCTTCGGTGCAGGATCCTTTCCCTGCATTTTTTTATCTTCACACCAGCCCACTGGATCCCTCCTGCCTGTGATCCGTTCACCAAGAGCCCTCGCTTTTCTTTTTTCTTTTTTTTTTTTTTCATTCCAGATCAGTTACCGACTCTTTTGTTGGCAATTTTTGATATGTTTATTTCCCGATGCGGATGGCTTTGATCCGAGCCGCGGTGGGGAAAGCGCTGCCGGGAATGCGCGCCGTCCCTCGTGGTGAAAAAAAATGCTTGTGAGCAGGCTGCCATGTCCACTAAGGCTGAGAAGAGAGAGACAGCTGAGGGGAGTTGGGACTGATGAATAGCAGGCTGCATGTCTCTCAAGGGCTTAACATTGTGCCGCTGCAACACATTCAGGAAAAGAAAGGAAAAAACTGGACGCCTACATACACACACACAGCAATTGCCCACATCTGAGGCCACGTCAAGTTGAGGCTTCACCGTGAACGTGCAGGCCTCTGCGCGGACAGAAACCCTGACACAATGCCGCAGCTCGTGTGATTCAGGCTGATATACTGGTTTGTCAATACTCGACTTTTATTAAGATCAGCTATGACCAGTAAATGTCATCCGCCCACCGAAATGATATAACTTCCGCCCCGATCACAGTTACATAAAAACAGCCCGTAAAACCTGCAATAGCATTTTTTTTATTATTATTTTTTTTTTTATCCTTGTTGCGCATTTAACAAGAATAGTAAAAATAATTCTTCATCTTGAGACCATTTTCTCCTTCGACAAAGACAGACAAAGAAAATCAATTACTGAAATGTGTCTACAGAAAGTAAGAGTTAGTTAAATAAATAAAAATAAAACAATAAAAGGCTGAATTTTATCTTCATCATTCTCCATCATTTTCCCACATGCTGACACACACACAAAGCCATTTCTGTTCGGGCCCTGAATCCGTTCAGTAGAATGTATTCGAGCTATACAATGAATATATGAATACATTTGAGATTTTGAGCTCATTGAAAAAGAAAAAAATAGCTTTTATTATTTTCATTTTTTTCATTGTGAACCAGACCAGTGATTTTCTGTGCCGGGAAAATACAATACATTTCAATACAAAATACAAAGGTTTATGTAGTGTGCCTTTGACCTATGCATTTTTCACAAGTCATAGTTTGATACTAGGAAGGAATTTAAGGCAGATGTAATAGACGTGAGGGGGGTCTGTTTTACAGGTTTTGCAAGGGACTTAGAACTATATGTCTGCAGGGCGTTAAGTGTCAGTTAAAGCAAGGTTTTGTTACCTGTTCATATACCTCAGACGCTTGCACTGGATGGAAATACACTGCCTGGCTAAAAAAAAAAAAAACGTCACCACCTGGATCTAACTAAGCAAATAGGTACAAGCCTCCTATTGGATAATTACTGCATGGGTGATTATCTTTCAGCTGGCAACAAGTTATTTAACCCCAACTGATGCAATGAGTAGCTTCTCATTTCTTAAACAACCATGTCTAAAGACACATCCTGTGGTCATGGAAAAGATGTTAGTCTGTTTGAGAAGGGTCAAATCATCGGCATGCATCAAGCAGAGAAAACATCTAAGGAGATTGTAAAAACTGGGTTAAGAACTGTCCAACGCATTATTAAAAACTGGAAGGATAGTGGGGAACCATCGTCTTCCAGGAAGACATGTGGTTGTTTAAACGTTTGGTGAAATCAAATCAAAGAAAAACAACAGTAGAACTCAGGGCTATGTTTAACAGTGACAGTAAGAGCATTTCCACACGTACAATGTGAAGGGAACTCAAGGGATTGGGACTGAACAGCTGTGTAGCCTTAAGAAAACCACTAATCAGTGAGGCTAACCAGAAAAAAAGGCTTCAGTTTGCTAGGGAGCATAAAGATTGGACTCTGGAGCAATGGAAGAAGGTCATGTGGTCTGATGAGTCCAGATTTACCCTGTTCCAGAGTGATGGGGGCATCAGGGTAAGAAGAGAGGCAGATGAAGTGATGCACCCATCATGCCTAGTGTCTACTGTATAAGCCTGTGGGGGCAGATCTATGATCTGGGGTTGCTGCAGTTGCTGAGGTCTAGGTTCAGCAACATTATGTTGCCCAAAGAATGAGGTCAGCTGACTACCTGAATATACTGAATGACCAGGTTATTCCATCAATGGATTTCTTCTTCCCTGATGTTCATGGGCATATTCCAAGATGACAATGTCAGGATTCATGGGGCTCAGATTGTGAAAGAGTGGTTCAGGGAGCATGAGACATCATTTTCACACATGGATTGGCCACCACTATTTGATGTGTACTTTAGTGTTTTAGTTCCCATCCACTAACATGGAAGAGGTGGAGCTTATGACCTATACTGCAGCCAGCCACCAGGGGGAGCTCTACTTGCAATGGCTTCTCTTTTTTTATAGTCTATGGCCCCAACCATCAGTGCTCTATGGATTTGTCATCTACATGACCTGAAATTGTAAATCAGTTTTTTTGTGGTTTCTCCTGTGCATTATATAACGGTCGCTGCAACCTCAGTGTTATATCTAGTTTGAAGCCAAACATCAGTATTTCAAACGAGCCAAACCTCTAATCAAAGAGCATTCAGTTAGTTGTCACTTGCAGTAGTTGTCACTTAAGGAAGTTCTGGCAAACATGCAGGTTTGGATTGTTGTTGGAAACTTTTCACCAACCTTCATTCATACTACATCAGATGGATGAGTTGTCGATGTTCAAGCCTGGGGATGAGGTGGACTTTTATGCTCTGGACAAAGCGTAAGAGCATGAGCCAACTACCTTGGCTTTAACAGTGTCCGATTCCAAAATAGTATACACCAATCAGGCATAACATTATGACCACCTTCCTAATATTGTGTAGGTCAATCTTGGTGTGTTGTGTTGTTAGTGTTTTTTTGACTTATTTTTTTGTGTGTGTGCCTGTGTCAGGCTGCATCCTGCTGGGGATGGCTGCTGCCATCAAGGAGTGTCATTGCTATGGGGTGGGGGTACCTGGTCTGGTCGGGTCTAGATGGGTGGGTACACGTCTAAGTAACATCAACACCAATGAATGCCAGGTCCAAAAGTTTCCTAGTACAGAACACAGTGTTGTCACAGGATGGTCAATGCTATGTGCTTTTCCTCTCAGTGGTCATAATGTTATGGCTATCAACAATCATTTAATATCTGAACATACTGAAGGTTTTTTGAAATGATTCCTGTTCAAATAATGCTTCTGGAGGCTAGTAGGGTGGCTTAAATTCTCAAGTAATATGTATGCTCTGTGTAAGCTACTTAGAGCGCTGCTCAAGACAGATACGGACAAACAGGTCATTAAAGGATTAAACAAGCAGTCAAATCAGACTGGTTCAATGGCACCTCGCAGCAAAAACTGAAGAGTCTGCCTGCGGGAAAGCAAACGGATGCCGAGGGGAATGGTAAGCCGCACAGGCCCTGACGATTATTTGGAAGGGGTTCTGCTGTATCCTTACAGAATTATTAGTAGTGAAGATTTTGACTTTATTTTCTATTTCTTTTTTCTACTGTTTTTAAATTGAAATGCAATTAAATGAATTTTTCCAGACATTAAAAGAGCTTGAGTTTACAGTATCCATGTCTGTGTCTATTGTTTGATTCAGCCATCCACTAAAATCCATTTAAATTAATTTTGGGGGCAAATACTGTTATGCGATTAAAATCCGATTCGAGAGATTAATCGAGATTCATCAAGATTAATTAACTACAAAGCCACAAAGTACAAAGTTTAAGAACAGTAGTAAATACACTGTCCAAACCACATGATCAGGGTTTAACACCTAATTTGACTGAGAAATGTGAAATTTAAATAAAACTGTATGCTTGGTGTAGGATCTGGATTTATTTAGACTGAAATTACAGTTTCAGTTGATCCTGAGGTGACAGATTGAAGTTATAATCAGTAACCACTAGGAAACTAGGAAATATAATTTGTGTTCATAAAGGTGTCATAATGCAGCTATGGGTATTGTAATAATGAATAAATGTTGATCACACGAAGCTGCGTTTTATTACTGTAATTCTATTTGATTGATTAAGCAGTATAGATTCAATTCTGTTTTTGCCACTCCGGCAGTCTCTGTGCCTTATCGCTCTCACTAATAGACTAATCGGCTTTATTTCAACAAATGAGCATCTGCACGCCGCGGAGTACCACTGAGCCACTGCTGCCTGTTTGCTAAACACATGTTTACCGAGGAGATGTGTGAATGAATTTCACTTCCACATCTGATGTTAATCTGCAAAGCTCGGCTGAACTGCTGAGGCAAACTCTTCTTTTATCACTGATCCCATCACTCAAGCCTCGACTGAACAAACCGCAACGCCGCGTAGGCTCGGAGAGATACATGACACACATCGACACATCGCGACTCCGTTAGCGACTGAATTTAACAATCAGCCATGCGACTTTGTAATTGCTATTGATTGAAGAGGTTTACTCCAGCGTCTACACACACACACACACACACACACACACTTGCTGGCCTGTCTGCCGTGACCAATTTCAGGACCTGGGAGGATGTTATAGTGCAGCAGTTGCTTTTATCAGTTAGTGGACATTCCAGTCTTCAGTAACTCCTCCGATAGAAGGATCCTCCTATCAGGTCTTTGGCCAATGTTTGACAGTACCCCATACATTTCAAACGGCTGTCTCTCATCTCTGCACGAATCGTCTTAAAGCCCTATCTTTTCAAAGATCGTAAGAGCCTCATAAAAATCAATCAGTAAATAGCGACGTAATGGAACTTGCATGGAACTCCCTCAGCTGAAACGCTACCAAGACTGATGCTATGAATCAGAATCATGCTACATTCCTTTTAATCATGGTCGTGCTATGGAAAGGGTTAGCGTCGACTTTCATATAGTAAGACATAATCGCACTCTATTATGTTTTCTTGACTTTTATAGATTGCAAATTTGCATTTTATTAGGACATTTACTGGAAATAAGTAATTTGGGGCGGAACGGCTGACTCCATTCTGATTAGAATGGTTGTCTCATAACTGTGTTTCTGTTTTTCTCCAAGTAACGTGGCTCAGAACATGCTTAAACTGTATTGATTTCAGAATTATCCACCCGTAAAATGACGCACAAAAGGGATATTAGCCTGTCTACTGCAGCACACCAGGAACCAAAATTGTGCAATGTATATAGAGATGAAGTATATTGGGGCTATTACAGGTTTTTTGTTGTTGGTCATTTTGACTGACAGGGTCATAAAAATCCCGTCATAATCTATTTTTACCCGTCACTTTAATTTTTTAAAATGATAATGAAGACATATTCAAAAGCATTTAATTTTCATTAAACTTCCATTAACTTTAAGTACTTTTTTCAGAACATTATTGAATTTAAATGGTAACCAAAACAAAACAAGTTTCGGCCGCCGACAGTCAATGCTGCCGACAAGTCTTGTCCGTACTTGGAACGGGCCTGCTAGCGCTAACAGCTCTTAGACGGTACCGTAGGGTTGAAGTGCTTTGGTGGTATGCAAATTCCACTTTGGTAGCCGCTAGCGGTCTGCATAGACTAACGGTCTGACGGTGGACTATGCTGAATTGCAATGTCTATGGTTAGCCGAGCTCTGACGTGTGCATCAGTGTAATCGGTGTACCAGGAAATCGTGCTCCGACAAAAGTTCTGCGATGTTTGGAACGCAAACTGCGATGAGAGACAAGAGCCAATTAATAAGGTCACTCGCCACCAAGTGGTCAGGGGTGTGAATTGCAATCTGTCAAAATGACGGATGGCCTTCAGATTTTTCCGTCACGGTCAATCAAAAAAAAACTGTCAATGACGGAAAATATTCGGTTAACGCGACCCCTGATTACAGTATGTGAGAAGACAGACGCTAGACGGTGAACATGATGTAGTATGCAGCTAAATAGACAAGTTGTAGTTGGAAACACATCTCTAAACAATGATTAGCCCCAAACGGTCCGATTGATACAACTTAATAGCTATAACCATTCAAGTTTCAGCCCTCATTGATGCCGGTTGGTGACAGTAAATCAGGGTGTCTGGGTGGCAAGAGGTTAAGAGACAGATACCGTGCCACAACACTGCATTGTTCCAGCTGTGTTTCTCTGCAGACAATTAATACTTTATACCTCCTCAAAATAAAGTATCTGAACGTTTGCCGCATAGCACTAGCTGAGCTCCGGGATGTTCCGCCTGTTCCGTGAACCCTTTGAGTTGTTTTGTAGTTGCTGACGCGCGCCTTTGACGCCGCTCCACGTCCTCCTGTCAGGATAATTGATGGTGACAGCGTCAAGAGACTGGAGACCAAACTAATTCATATCACAGCAAAATTTCCAAACTGCCTTGTCATGTTATGAATATTTCACGGGCGTATACAAACAGCGTGACATGAGGGGGGTACACAAAACTCTTGTTGCTTTTTTCATAAGTTAATTAGTCCCACTAAGCAATTAAAATTTCTGATTAGGTAAACAATAAGCATGAAATGAGTTTCCCAAAACCTTTTGCATCCCCAACATATGTGCCTCCTCGGAGGCAAAAAATAAATAAAAAAATAAATGAATTGTCTTTGCCTCGGATCCATAGAAAAGCCTCAAGTGGGTCGTGTTTTAGCTTCCTCCGCCAGCAAAAGGAAACGCGACTCAAACCGTCCAAAAGGAGTGGAGGAGCGATGATGAGCAATGTAATCAGTGCCTCTACTTATGGCACTTCATTACGGACTTCACTTACTCACAATTCAACAAAACACACAGTGTCAAATTACCGGCACACTCACTCATCCATCTGTCTGCACAGACAGCATCCCTGCTGCTGCGCTGTGCTGTTTTAGCACCAATGAGAACTAACACCCATTGTTAAACAAAATAAATGGACTAAACTACTAAAAAATAATAGTCGAGGCAGACATGAGATTACTGGAACAGTTATTTCTATGTGTACTTGTGTTTTTGAAAATTGTTATTCAGATCAGGAGGGGCAAATTATGTTGACATTACGGCTGACACTCTAGCAGCATCTTCGCTATATACACTGACCAGCCATAACATTATGACCACCTTCCTAAGATTGCATAGGTCTCCCTTGTGCCTCCAAAACAGTTGGGACTCATCAGGGAATGGACACGGGCCTTCTGAGGGTGTCCTGTGGTGTCTGGCAACAGAATGTTGTTAGTGGGGGGCCTTTGAGGGGAGGGGCCTCTGTGGATCATCCCACAGATACTTGATCAGTTTGGGATCTAGTGAATTTGGAGGCCAGGTCAACACCTTGTCCTGTTCTTCATGTTTTTTTGGAGTTGTTCCTAAACCATTTTCCTGCTGGGGATGGCTGCTGCCATCAAGGAGTGTCATTGCTATGGGTGGGGGTGCCTGGTCCGGTCTAGGTGGGTGGTACATGTCTAAGGAACATCTACATCATATGTGTCAAACATACGGCCCGGGGGCCAAAACTGGCCGGCCAGGGGGTCCGATCTGGCCCGTGGGATTAATTTGTGAAGTGCAGAAATTACACTGAAGGCATTAACCGCAATTTTTCCAATAAAAGTAATTGCTATTCCTGGGGTTCACACAGATTTAGTAAAAGTTGTGGACATAACACAACACTGAGATCTAGAACTAACCAGAAATTGCACATCCTTTTCTTAAGAAATGTCCAGTCATTAAATGTCAACATTTTCATAATTTTCTTCTTTGCACTAAAACAAAGGGAAACATTTAGAGTTGTTGTTATTTATGGGTAAATACGCTATTGTGTTATTGGTCTGGCCCCCTTGACATCAAACTGGGCTGTATGTGGCCCCTGAACTAAAATGAGTTTTACACCCCTGATCTACATGAATGAAGGTCCAGGTCCAAAAGTTTCCCAGCAGAACATTGGATGGTCATGGACTGATATCACCATCTTACCATCACCACCTCCGGCCCCAAACGTGCTAAACAATGGAAATTTTGCTTTTAAAGAAACTCATAACTTACAAATGGCGTTTACTCACTTTTGTACAACAATAGATGTGAACACATCTGTGTGATATTCTAACAATTCTTCTCTATCGTCTGGCAGCTTAAGAGAAAGGGAAGAGCTGACGGCCCAGACGCGCTGTAACAAAAAGCCACGACACAGCTTATTAAGTTATCGCTTGATTTTGCATCCTCTGTTGTTTTCTAGCGTTCAAACATTTATACGCAAAGCACACATTAGAGTACAATCGAAAACTCTCAGCGCCCCAAAGGTGAGGTCTCTCCAGTGTCGTGCAGTTATTATACTGAATTGTTTGGCTTTTCTGTAGTTTTTGTTTCTTTCTCATCTTATCTAAGACTCCTTTGTGCAAACACACTGTGACCTCAAAGATGTAACACAACGGGACATGCGGGGAAAGACCGTACTGTGCGTGGAAATGTTGTCTGCTTCTGTGGATTCATTTGGTCGACATGGCTGAAAGAAGAAGAAGTGACAAGATCCTCCAACTCCCACCTCCTAAACTCCCATTTAAAGACCAGGCAGTGCAGTGTGAATTCTAACCAGAACAAATCAGCCTCCCTAATTCACTGGCTGCTATTTCCTCCGCTAGTCCTTCCTTCTTCCTTTCTTGTTGGACTGATGTATATGCATGAGGAAATGTTGCATCAACCTCTAGTGGGAAAAATTACACATAGAGGACTAAGGTCTGATATGACAGGTCACCCATCACATTTGTATTCATGAGCAGCTAAATGAATGAATTGATGAATAAATGCATAACAGGAATCGGGTAAATTGTCGCATAAATGTCAAAGGATGCGCGATCCGCCGGAGCTTTGTGATTTGGATTCGTGAGAGAGGGAGAGGGCTGATTGGTTGTAGAGTAGTGTAAATGGATAACAACTGTGTCTTCGATGGGAAAAAAAAAAAGAGCTCCCTGGCTCCCGACTGTCGCGGAGATATTATTAGTTGGTTTTAAAACGTGCATGCTGAACGTAAAGAGTACAAAGGGGCCCCGCGAACGGACGTCTGAGGACTCCAACCTGCAGCCAGGCGCCTGGAGAGCGGCGTGATGCTGCGCGCAGACCGTGCAGTTATTCACCGTGTTATCTCCCTGTTTAGTCCTTTGTGTCTGCTAAGATGGAGACATAAGGGCCGTGTGGAACATCCAACAGCAATCTGCTTTAACAAGATGGCTCAGTTTGTATACACGCTTATCGCAGAGCCAGGCAGCAGGACCAGTGTTTGACTGTTATTATTCATGATACAAGATGCCTTTGATGTGGGCTCTGGTGCGCCGCGGAAGCCTGTCTAACCTCCCTGCAACATTTTCTCGCAGAAAACACATCGTCGCGATGCTAAGGCTGCCTCTTTAACGTCTTTAAGAGACATGAGCTTTGGATTCCGAAAGAAAGTCATTACCTACCGCAGTCCAAAGTTATTGTCACAGTCATTTTTATTGCTAACAAAAGGATCACAGTTTCACAAAGTGGATAGGCCCGTACATGTTGAACTGACAGAGTTTTCTCAGAGCGTATGGAGAGTGGCTTAGTGGGTGAAAATGTCCATGGAAACCCTAGAGTTGTGAGTCCAACAGGATTCTGTCATAAGGGAGTGAGACAATGTCAAAGGGCCAGAAAGGCAGCACAGGGAGGCATTTGAAGATGATGGATGGGTCAACAAAACACCGGATTTAAAGACACTGCTCTTCATTTTTTTGTTTCAAACCAGGGCGCTACCTTTATCCACGCTATTCTATAACCGCACCTTTATTGAATATACCACGAACGTCCTCTGTTTGAACCAAAGCCCCGATTGTTCCCTAGGCCTGAACCGGTTGTCATGTCTAAACTTGACCCAGCAGATGCCAATGGGTGTTGGTTCCTTTTTTTAAGTTTTGGATGGGTTTTATGGAAATGTTGTGTGTTTAAAAACTCCCAAAGTCAGAATAACCACCACTGCCTTTTTTTTCTTCAGCCATTTGGTTGACCACATTGACTTGGTTTCATTAGTTCTTTTTGGCAAGCGGGAGATACTGTGTGTGTTTATTTGTACATATACATAGACTAGGGGTGGGACTTTAATGCGTTAATTGCGATTGAGTTAGCATACCACTGAAGCACTTCAACCCTATGGTGCCATCTAAAGCAAGCACGTTGCAGCGAGCACAGAATCCGCTGGAGCTGTTAGCGCTAGCTGTCCTGGTCCAAGTGCGGACAAGGCGTGTCAGCAGCACAAACTTTTTATTTTTTCCCATTTAAAGTCAATACTGTTCTGAAAAAGTACTTAAAATGGCACTTTAACATTAGATATTTTCTTTCTTTTTCTACTTTTTGAATTGAAATGCAATTAAATGCATTTTCCCAGACATTAAAAAAGCTTGAGTTTACATTATTCATGTCTGTGTCTATTATTTGATTCAGTCGTCCACTAAAATCCATTCAAATTAAAAAATGTTGCTTTTGGGGCAAATATTGTTATGCGATTAAAATGCGATTAATCGAGATTAATTAGATTATTTTTTTTAATCGAGTCCCACCCCTAATACTTATAGAATTTATTATATATATATATATATATATATATATATATATATATATATATATATATAAGCCAGCTAATCCAAGGGTAACTAACACATGAAACAATGCAGAAGAAATTAAAAAATATTGCAGTGTCTCTCTCCTATTATACGACCAGGTGTTTGGGATAGGATGGTCTCTGCTTTGTCTTTGTGCTCCACATGTGACCTCTGCAGACCTCCTGGCATCCCAAGGCTAGCGACCTCCCAGCAGGTGTGTGTTTCACTTTGTTGCGCAACTGCTGACTCTGGCCATTTTCCACTATAAATTCCGAGCCCGGACCCTCAGACCAAAGTGCCATGGCAACCGGGGCGTCTGATCCTTGTTGCTTTCCGTCCCCTTCTACCGCTCAACCCGTTTTCTCGGATACGGAGTGAGGAACAGCTGAGGGCGCCGTACCAACGGTCTTTATTAATATGAAAATTAAATCTGCGATGACATTGCATGTGACTTTAAATTCAACTCGCGGCGCCTAGAGGAAGGACGGCGTTCTGCAAAGTCAGGCAGACGAACATTTCTTTAAAAGGAGAGGTCATATAAATAATGATAGAATTACACAGTGAAATTGCTATTATGCAAAACTGTCATGATTCATGGAACACACAGGAGCTGGAACACAGATGCCTCGCAGTGAGATTTTCTGTTTTCAGCTCCCGATAAGACAAAACACCCTCCGTGCCAACTCAGAGCAACCATGCATTTGCTCTCGGGGTGTTTACTTACTTCCCTATTTGAAGCCCATCCCTCACTGTTGGGAGACAAATGTCAGCTCCCCCTCCCCTCCTCACCCCCAACACTGTCTAGTAGCTGACAGATGTCTCGTATTCATGAATATTCTGTGCACCGCCAGGCACTGACGTTGCCGACGCGGCTTTGATCTTCATTTCAAAAGAAAGTTTTGTATGTGCCACTGCCAAAGACTTTGTGCGACTCATGATACATTTGCCATAGTAACCTGTTCGTTTGAGTGCAGTGACTCCGAGCACGTCAGGGCTGACAGTCCGACGGCGTGAGGGGCCGTTCTTCGAATGAGGGTGTGATGTGATGACTCACTCGGCGATTATGATCTGCTGAACATGGCTGCTAGCATCTGCAGGGGAATACTTTGTCTAAAACTGTTGATGCAGGGATTTCCCTCGGGTATCGGGAGCTGAGACTGGCAACACACACGGAGGGACAATACTTTGGACCAGCATTCAATGGCATCATGTCAATAATGTGACAAACTGACGTCCAGGCAAATAACGTTTCACTGATTCCTGAATGTTTTAGCATCTTTCAGCAATTTTACAGTCGTGGCTCAGTCATCACCAACATCATTTCTAGTAGCAGGTAGGAGTTTATTGTGAATAAGCTTTCCCTCCATATGAGCTGGGTTCTGCTCAAGGTTTCTTCCCGTTAAAAGGGAGTTTTTCCTCGCCGCCGTCACCGCCATGCGTGCTCTGGGGGTTTCAGGACGGATGTTGTAAAGCGTCTTGAGACAATTTGCATTGTTATCAATGCTGTATAAATAAAATTGAATTGAAATTGATCATGGGTTCATGCTTGTTCTGCTGTTGCTCTTCTTCTATGCTGAGACGAAGAGTGAACTGGTGCCAGTCCATTTCATTTTATTTTTTCTCTCACTGAATGGCAAAAATGGAAGCTTGGACATCTAAAGGGGCGGCTGTGGCTCAGTAGGTAGAGCGGGTTGTCCACGAACCAGAGGGTTAGCGGTTCGAAGTGTCCTTGAGCAAGACACTGAACCCCCAGTTGCTGTGTGAATGTGTGTGTGCTTGTGTGAGCGAATGGGTAGATGTGTCTATGACTGTAAAGCGCTTTGAGTACCAATAGGTAGAAAAGCGCTATATAAAAGCAAGGCCATTACCATAAAGCTAAAGTGCTAAATAATGGAAGAGCTTTTGTTGAACATATTCTTTTTTAAAAAAATGGATCAAACTTTAACAACTCAATATTTTGATTAAGGTCAAGATTTGGCTTTAAAGAGGAACTACTGTTTTTTACAACCTGCACCTTATTTCTGGCATTAAATACGATCGTTTACTCACCCATATAACTTTGGTGTAGACCTTCGGGAGATATTTAGATCTGCGTATATCCATACAGTGAGAGTGACTGGGGCACCGAAACGTAGCCTCTAAATAATGCATTTGCTAGTTTTTTCAAGATAGTTGAATATTTTTCCGGCGTTCAGTGATGACATCATCCAGGTCAGAAGACATCATCTGGGTTCTGTAGGTCAATCTACAGACCCCGGATGATGATAACAGGTAACTCCGGACTCAACGGGGAATAGCACCTGCATATGATAAAAAAATATTGGTGAAATGAACGAGTTTCGCGGCAGATAATGCGTTATTTAGAGGCTTCGGTGCCCCAGTCACTCCCACTATATGGATATACGCTGATCTAAATATCTCCCTAACGACTACAAATTACACAAAATTTAGATGGGTGAGTAAACGATCGTATTTTATGCCAGAAATAAGGTCCAGGTTGTAAAAAACAGTAGTTCCCCTTTAAATTCAAATATTTGTTTTTGTGTGGTCTCGATTCTTTTTGTGTGAAATAAGTTTTGTTTTTTGGATACTGGGTATTCTCATTTCTGTTGAATGAGTACAAATGGTGGAATTGTGACAGCAAATGCACTCATCCGCTATATGCTTAAATATGTACCTCATTTGAGATATATTAAACATAACATTAGTGTGGAAGCAGCCAATCGAATGATGAATTTAAGCTAGTCCATTGGGTTCATTTTTGTAAACAGTACCTCACCGCACGTCCCTGCCTCCAGCATGACTGCGTGAACCACTTTTGACAGTGTATGACAATGCTATTGACCTTTTACAAGTTTGCCCATTAGAGAAATAGAACCAGCTTAATTGCAGTGTCCCTTTTCGACAAGCAAAACATACACGGCCATGTCACATCAGATTCACCACTGTAGTCATTTCATGCTATCATGTGATACACACTTGCTTGGTCAAAAAAGAAGTCGCCACCCAAAAAAAAAAAGGTCACAAACTCTAGTATTTCGTTGGACCTCCTTTAGCTTTCATTACATTCACTGTGGCATTGTTTCAATAAGCTTCTGCAATGTCACCAGATTTATTTTCATCCAGTGCTGCATTCATTTTTTCCCCAAGATCTTGTATTGATGATGAGAGAGTCTGACCACTGCACAAAGCCTTCTCCAGCACATCCCAAAGATTCTCAATGGGGTTAAGGTCTGGACTCTGTGGTGGACAATCCATGTGTGAAAATGATGTCTCATGCTCCCTGAACCACTCTTTCATAATCTGAGCCCCATGAATCCTGGCATTGTCATCTTGGAATATGGCTGTGAACATCAGGGAAGAAAAAAATCCATTGATGGAATAACCTGGTCATTCAGTATATTCAGGTAGTCAGCTGACCTCATTCTTTGGGCAACATAATGTTGCTGAACCTAGACCTGAGCAACTGCAGCAACCCCAGATCATAGCACTGCCCCCACAGGCTTCTACAGTAGACACTAGGCATGATGGGTGCATCACTTCATCTGCCCCTCTTCTTACCCTGATGCCCCCATCACTCTGTTTTTTTTTTCAATTGAGACAACTGGCCAATGTGAAACCATTTCTTTCTCTGCATCACTTTGAGACTCGTTTAGACTATTGCAGTGCACTTTATGTTGGACCAGACGTCACTTTCTCAACAACAGCTGGTTCAAAGTGCTGCTGCTCGACTTTTAACTGGTGCCAAAAAACACAAACATGTTACCCCAATTTTAGAGGCAATTCATTGGCTCCCATTTTGTTTACGGATTCATTTTAAAATTCTTTTATTTGGTTATAAACGCTCCCTCACATTCTTGTACCCAAGACAAAGAAGTTGAGAGGTGGCGGCACCTTTTCAGTCGCTGCCCCCAAACACTTCTTCTTTTAAATCCTCTCTTAAAACACATTTTTTTCTCTCTCTTTGGCTTTTAACTCAGTTTGAGATGTTGACTCTTATTGCTTTTATATATCCTCATGTCTGCGTATAGCACTGTGGCCAACTGTGTTGTTTCTAAAGTGCATTATAAATAAAGATTGAGTGACTGATTTGGAGGTAACAGGGGTTAAAGGGTCAATCCGAAGCGCTAAAAATGAGCCTGTGTTGCCAAATTTAGACTAGATCATTGTTGTAATTGTGTGAATTTTGCCACAGATAAATGGTAAGAACAGAAAAAATCTAAAGAAGTGAGGTTAAATGTTAAAGCCGCTTCCGCTCTGTGCATTAGCGAAGGAGTGCTTCCATGAACTTTGCTTAACACAATCCCCTCAAGTTAACGTCAAGATAAACACCCTTTTTAAGCAATTGTTTATCTCTGAATCTAAGACGCTCCAGAAATGTGTGAGGATGCATAAAAATGCTCCGCTCTGAATATTCATTTCTGCCTAATATGCTTTTCCTTTCAAAAAGACATCCGCCTCCACTCACCCACCGAAAAGTCCGGAATTTGTGAATATGCAGATGTGTTTCATTTACATTCAGCTGAGCCGCTGGATACAAGATGTCTCCTATATCACTGACAGTCCATTCTCTGTGCACATCCTCTATGACTTCAAGTTTCAAACTTGTGCGAGTTGCCGGTGGTCGGACCTGAACTGAATTCCAAGCTTCTCAACTTTTAGCTGAGCATTTTCCTAGTTTCAAATGATGCTCTTTCAATATTCTGTTCAGGGAAGAGCAAATATTTGTTGCTGTCGATTGTTTTGTTTTTTTTCCCTATTAAATTAAAAACCAACCTTTCAGCGTCTCTCGTCGCTCCACCGTTAACAAACATTCAAAGCTTGTGGGTGAAAGCACGTGGGAACTGTTAAGTAGCCGCCTTTCACATGAGGGTGTTCTCAGGGAAGGTATTCATGTAGGCGAACAGCTCTGGAAAATAGAGAATCACCACTCGCAGAATGCTGTGAGAGTCTGGTTAAAACAAAAAGACGCCACCATCTGCAGTCTGCCAGCAGAGTTTCAGCGCTGCCCCACTTGACCTCAGTGAAAACCCATCGGGCTCCATTCACTGGCTGGCCTTTTCAGCGCACATGCTCTAGCATTGCCAGTAATGATATTGGTTTCTCTCAACACGCCTTTTGAGCGGTGGCTGGGTCTCAGGATTCTTTTGTTGCACGGCCTGGATGGAGAAGTATCTCTTTCCCGGTCTCCAGCCACAAATACAGGGGAGAGCACAGAGCCCCCCCTGTGGACCCCGGCGTTCTCTTTATAGTCCACTGCAGCTCCACTTCCTCTAGAGACAGGCGCAGTGGGCTTGCTCTTTCTAGCAGATGATTAATCTTCTCATTACTTGACATCGCACTTAAAGCAGCACTCTACTTCCAAACACGATCCTGCTCCTGCTGCGGGCGCGCTGAAAAATCAGCCACATCTCAATGAATGGAGCATGTAGCATGATTTAGACGACAATGGATTTTGTGTAGGCGCGTATCAAAAACATGCATGCAGCTTTCCATAACCTGGAGTAGCCTGCAAATGTGAAATAAGATTTATTTAGCACGACAAAGCAAGGACCATAAGATGCTTCTCATTCTATTTTTTCATGTCTCTTTGCTCTTCACCCGTTCCAGTCCACTGTTATGGAGGACACCTCAGTTCCCCTGTTATTGCTTAGAGAAGTGAGGAGCAAGAGGCTGCCTGCAGGATACAAAAGCAAGGATATACAATACTACACTTCACACAAGTCTAGTTTTAGATTAACAAAGACTGATGCTAATGATGATACTAATATTTCAAATGTTTTACACCAGGAAAAAATGACAAATTCAACTCACTATCTAAACCTGTAATATAAAAAACTATTCATAAGAGGTATTTATTTTCATTGTCGGTCATTTTCCTTGTTGGACTAGTATCATAGATAATCTTATGGCCCGGGCAAAATGTTTGAATCAATATCAGTTAATGTCAGACTGCTAATCTGTGCATCACACGGGACTTATAAGGTACTCATATACAGTATACAGTATGAATTATTTCTTCACCAGAACATGCCACATGCTGAGGTGTCCTTGAGCAAGTCCCTGAACCCCCAGTTGCTCCCGGTGCTTGGCATTGTTGTGTAAAGTGAAAAGCTAGAAAAGCTATATATATATATATATATTAGAGGTGGGACTCGATTAAAAAATATCTAATTAATTAGAGGCTTCGTAATTAATTAATCTTGATTAATCGCATTTTAATCGCATAACAATATTTGCCCCAAAAAGCAATATTTTTTTAATTTAAATGGATTTTAGTGGACGACTGAATCAAATAATAGACACAGACATGAATATTGTAAACTCAGTAGAAAAAGAAAGAAAATATCCCTGGCCAAAACTGAACAGACCTAAAGTTAAAGTGCCATTTTAAGTACTTTTTCAGAATAGTATTGACTTTAAATGGTAAAAAAAACAAAAACAAAACAGTTTGGGCTGTCGACACGTCTTGTCTGTACTCGGACCGGGACTGCTAGCGCTAACAGCTCCGGCGGTTTTTGTGCTCACTGCAACATGCTTTGCATTTGCTTTGGTGGTATGTGTTCATTTTTTGAACACATTGTTGATGGCTACACTGATGTACTGTGTGATTCCTTTTTATTATTTGGACAGTACATAACATTAACTTTGTAAAAACTCAGCTGACGTTTACGTTGTAAATTTGTAAGTGTTGTGCCATCTTTGATTTTTATTAGTTTTTACATTGTTTTCCTGAAGACATCAAAACCATGAAGGAACACATATGAAACATGTAGTTATTTAAAAGTGCTAAACAAACCAGAATATGTTTTATATTTTAGATTCTTCAATCTAGCCACCTTTTGCTTTAATGAGAGCTTTGAACACTCTTGACATTCTGTCAGTCAGCTTCATGAGGTAGTCACCTGGAATGATTTTCTAAGAGCCAAGAAGGAGTTCCCAGAGGTGCTGAACATCCATTGGCTGCACATTGCCTTCATTCTGCTGCCCAACTCATCCCAAGCCATCTCCGTTGGGTCAGGTGATTGTGGACAGGTCATCAGATGCGGCACTCCATCACTCTCCTTATTTGGTCACGCAGCCCTCACGTAGTCTGGAGGTGTGTTTGAGGTCATTGTGATCACGTTGAAAAACTAATCACGGTCCCCGCTAAGTGCGAGCCAGACAGGATGCCGCGTCGCTGCAGAATTTCTGCGCTAGCCGTGCTGGTTAAGCGTGCCTTGAATCTGGAGTAAATCATCAACTGTGTAAACACCAGTAAAGCACCCCCACGCCATCACACCTCCTCCTCCATGCTCCATGAACCACGCACGTAGAAACTCCCTCCTGTGTCATAAAGACATGATGGCCAGTGAAACAGAAAATCTCATTTGATGGACTCTGATCAAAGAACAGATTTCCACTGGTCTAATGTCAGTTCCTTGTCTTTCCAGCTGCCCAAGCAATTCTCTTCTTGCTTCTCTTCTTTGCTGCAATTCTGACCATGAAGGCCTGGTTCTGCAGCTTTAGGAACAACTCAAAGAACATGAAAAAGGTGTTGACTTGACCTCCAAATTCACTAGATCCCAAACTGATCAAGTATCTGTGGGATGATCCACAGAGGCCCCTCCCATCAAAGGTCCTCACTGACAACATTCTATTGAGAGACACCACAGGACACCCTCAGAAGGCACATGTCCATTCTCTGATGAGTCCCTACTGTTTTGGAGGAACAAGGGAGACCTGCACAATATTGGGAAGGTCATAATGTTATGTCTGATCGGTGTATAATGTGTGCTATGAGCATAAGTTTTAGGCAGTTTAGCCTACATTCACAGAATCACTGTCATAACTTTCCACAGTGTCCCTTCCAATGCGTTGCAAGATAAATGGCACTGTTCTGAAGGCAAAGAGTGCTCGACCAGATATCAGTTCAGTTTATATTTTTTCTCTCAAGGGCACTTTTATTCAGGCCTTACTTTTGAAAGTATCATCACTGCCTAAATCTCAGACGCAGTGCTATGTTCAAAGACTACATACTGTTTAAATATACAGTGCGGAGAGAAGAGGCGGAAGACACGTGGGAGCCTCCAGCTATCCTGCCGACTTTCAGCTAGAAAGGTTCACTGCAGCACCCTTGGGGAGATCTCTTATGAAAGTACTCCTACCTACAGAAAGTGCTTCAAGTTTCCGTGTTTCAGTGAAAGCTGTTTGTAAATCTCCAGGATACGGTATGCCAAATATCTCAATATTTAATACACTAAGCCAGATGTAGCTGGGGAGGTATTCTCACGAAGAAATACCAAGATTATACTACTAAGCATTCAGCATTATCTGTCACAGTTACAGTTTGAGTCCATATTTTTGCATTCAGACTTTCTCACCAAAACCCAAATCTGCATCCTGGAGGCCTATATCGAAATGCATTATTATTCGTAGTATAATTTTTCTTTATATAAACTTTTTTTCTCACTTTTTGATTTAAGGTCACATTATTCAGAAAAACACTCTGTGATGCTCCTCTTGAAACGCCAAAGACAATAGATCTGAACAATATGAGCAGAGCAGAACTTGCGGGATGTTTTCAAAACCACAAAGTGATTCTTAAGTTGCACATGCACAAAAAACACCTTTGTCTTCTTTTGAGACGACCTCTGAAGGTGCTGCGCAATAACTGGGTCACGGTTTGGCCATCCTTGGATCATTGTAGCTGGGTACCATAGACTGTAAATAAAGATGGACGGCGGAACAGCTACTCAAAAGTGAAGCCAACGCAAGTAGAGCTCCCCCTGGTGACTGGCTCCAGTATAGGTCATAAGCTCCACCCCCTCCATGTTAGTGGATGGGACAAGGATAGTTTCTTTCATTTTAGGTAGTGAATATAATGCCGATGCACACTGAAATGTAATTTTTTCTTATAAGTTTCGTTTTTACCAATGCAAGGAAGTAGGGATGTGTTGTCCATATTTATATACAGTCTATGTAAGGTACAAGGTGCAGCCCTACAGAACCCCATATGCTCTAACCCCGTCATCTGGCCTTACTCGATCTATAAACCTATTTCTGAAACATCAAACATGTTGACTAGAATTGAGTCCTCACTTACCGTCCGTTACATCCCAGACCTCATATAAATCAAATCAAATCAGTCAAATAATCCCCATTGTCTGCTTCATCTGAGACTGGCCATAATGTTTAGTCTCATATGACATATAAGTAAGTGGAATTTGGCATAGTTCGACTCAGTTGTGTAGGATGTTTGCATTATTAACAGCTCCAATACACAAGAAAGAAAAAAAGCAGGAAGGAGAAGTAGAAATGGTGTAAAAATGATGTAATGCGTTCCCAGGAATGTGAAAAAAAATAAATAAATCTTCATTTCACATGATAAAGGATAGATCACAGTTGATGCGTGTTTTTATTTCTTGATCTTCAAATACATGGGCCAAATGTGGCCATCGAACAGGCCAGGGAGGTCTTTTTCTGTGTTATTACTATAGCACCTCCCCATTGTATTCTTTGTAGAGGATGAGACAAAGTAACACTGGTTCAAAAGGAGACGGTAATTTGTATATACTTCAATGCAGAGCACTTCAAAACCGTTTCCGGCTCCTCGGCAGGAATGCTGATCACATCCCACTTATCCAATCACCGGGCTTCCTGTTTGGGCGCATCTCCAGCTGAGGGCCTCTCCACCTCCGTTTGCTCACTTTTCGCAAGCCTGCCACCTCCCCGTGTCCCTCCCAAGTTAAATCAATATCGCTTTCACTGTCTTCTCCTGGAATTTAAACTCTGCTGGGAGCTCCCCCGTGCAACCTTGAGACATGCTGTGCTCTGTCAGCGTTGCGTCGCACAACGCCGTTTGAGGTGGAAAGAATAATATCGCTCTGAAACAGCGCTTGTGTGCATGCGGTAAAAGTCAAATTAAAGGAAATGCGTATTCATCTCGCATTAATCATGCATTCTGATGAACAGAGAGCACACAGGGAACCCTGTAGCTTATAGCCTATTTGCAGTGACTCATGACAGCCCTTCGGGATGATGTACTGTATTGCCAGTATTCACTCTGCTGAAAAGTAATTTCAGGTACAGAAAGCAGGAAAAACACGACATCACGTTGGCAGAAAAAATGATAAGCAGCTATTTAGAAGCATGTTCCTGAGTGGAACAAAATGACACTAATACTGAAATGCAGCCGTCCCATCATACCGCATGCACAGACACACACTACTGTACAAGACGGTAGACTACTATGCAAAGAGCATGTAAAAGAAAACCTGGAAGAGAAAAAAAAAAACAGATTTCTTGGCATTGTCAAACCTTGCTTGATGGAGAACTCAGGGATCACATTAATTACAATGTATTGTGGGGGGGACATGAATGTCTTTTCCAATTTGCAAAGGTAAAAAGTGTGCTTTGTAATGAATGAACCTGATATAAAGTATACAGTATTTGTTTGGTGTTGGCTTACAAAACAGCCCACAGCATAGCATAATTACACAATGTGTCTCCAGTTTGAATGAAGAACTGGAAGACAACTCAGCGATCAAACTAAATCAATATGTTCTTAAAGGGGAACTACTGTTTTTTACAACCTGGACCTTATTTCTGGCATAAAATACGATCGTTTACTCACCCATATAACTTTTGTGTAATTTGTAGTCCTTCAGGAGAGATCTGCATTTATCCATATAGTGGGAGTGACCGGGGCACCGAAACGCAGCCTCTAAATGACGCATTATCAACCGCGACAGTCGGCTTATTTACCTGTAATTTGCTACTGCTATGGTTTGTCCACAACCTCAGAATTGGAAAAATATTCAGCCATGCTGCAAAAAACTAGCAGTAGCAAATTACAGGTAAACAAGCCGACCATTGCGGGTGCCGCGGCACTCAGAGATGACATCATCTAGGTCAGAAGACATCATCCGGGGTTTGTAGGTCAATCTACAGACCCCGGATGATCATAACAGGTAACTCTGGACTCAACAGAGAGTTGCACTAGTGCAGGGGTGGCCAACCAGTCAGAGGCTAAGAGCCACAATTTTTACTGTGTTGCTGCAAAGAGCCAGATTTACTGTAAATGTCACAAATCAACATGATAATGACAAACACTGACTTCCACAGAAGTAAGACCACTGTCATTACGCTGTTTGCATTTTTTCCCTGCCATTTTGAGAGCGAACTTGGTTGGCCTACACCAGGGATGGGCAACCTAAATAATGGAGGGGGCCACAATTTTTCATCGACACTACCACAGGGCCACATAAGACCGCGCACTTAACCAGATTTGATAAAACTGCCATTTCAGAATCAGAATCAGCTTTTATGTATGTACACATACATTTTAAATATGTTTGTGTGTATAATTAGATTATATATATATGTGTGTGTGTGTGTTTACTGAAGAAAACAAAGAAGAACCACTTAGATTTTTTTATTATTATTATTAATTTGTGCATTTTTACACCAAGAAAGAGTTTAACATTTTACCTGTATTACCCACTCTACCTCACCTACCAGTGGTCACTGGTAAAAAGCCGCTGTTGTTTGCGTAGCCTACTTCTGATTTAAGGTCCGCTACCATAGCAGCCCTTGCAGCTTCAGTATACGTCTCCTATTTATCTTTGTGCAACGTGTTGTAGCGGCCACTTAAATTGAAATCTTTCATGGCAGATAGCGTCTCTAAGCAGACTAAGTACATATGTTTGCCTTTACATTCTGTGAACAGATAACCTTCTTTCACCTGAAAGACACGATTTTCCCGATCAAGTTTTCTCTCTCCTCCGCTCTTAGCTACGGCTCAACGTCTTCTTCTCTGGTAGAGAAGACCCGGTGGAAGCGTGTGCGAGGCGGCGTCTGCATTAGAGGCGCCGTCTAGTGGCCAACTGTGTTATTACAACTGATTCAGTGCCGCAGAGGATACAGATTCATAAATTTCAAAAATTAATCTAAGGGCCACGTCCAGTGACGGCCCGCGGGAACGTAAGAGCCGCATGAAACCGGGCAAAGAGCCGCATGCGGCTCGGGAGCCGCGGGTTGGCCAGGCCTGCACTAGTGTATGATAACAAAATATTGGTGAAATGAACAAGTTTCGCGGCAGATAATGCGTTATTTAGAGGCTGCATTTCGGTGCCCCATTCACTCCCACTATATGGATATACGCAGATCTAAATATCTCCCAAAGGAATACAAATTACACAAAAGTTATATGGGTGAGTAAACAATCATATTTTATGCCAGAAATAAGGTCCAGGTTGTAAAAAACTGTAGTTCCCCTTTAACTTACACACATTTTCAACAAACCCTGTTATATACGGTCCGCAAGCAGACGGTGTGTTCAGCCAAAACCTGTCCACTGAGATCTAGACTGACCGCAGACACAGCGGCATGCAAGCAACCCAGCATCACATGTCACGTAATCTGCAGTCACCCCGGAAGAAATTTATGCAGAGATTTGTTCTTAGCCTTTCATCTGTGTATTAGCCTGATAACGGCTGAGTATTCAAGGGGCGTCCTCCCTGAAAGCATGATGAAACGTTTCCCTTGAGCCAAGTACAAAAAAAAAAAAATAAAAATGACAAGCTCTTTGACACAAGTCTCAAAAATGAAGCTTATATAATTAGGCTTGGCAGAACCTCGGCCTTCAAAGCGAAGGATGGTGCTGACTAATTGAGCAGACAGATTAGTGGTAGTCTGACATGGCCGAAGAGCACTGAAGGAGGAATGAGGTAACGCTGGCGACGCTGGCGGAGGATGGCTGCCTGGCACGGACTCTAAAAGGAAAAATGAATCGTCACATATTATTGCATTTCATACTTTATATGATTGAATTATAATGTGCTCCAGGAGTTATTTTTCTGTGAAATTTCTGAATTTTAGTTTATTAAAATATAAGGCCTTTTTAGTGCTTCACGGCACATTCTTGACATTGATGTACATTTCTCATAAATTGCATTCTTTACTATTGAGCGTATTGCTGATTCCAGCAAGTCATTATTTAAAAGCCCCCCCCCCCCCCCCCATGTGGGGTTTTAAGAAACTCCTTGCACTTAATAACGAAATTATTTGTGAGATAACTTCTTTAAATTTAATGAATTTAAACTGAATTCGTTTTTATGCTATTAACTTTAAGGGCAGCCTCACAAAGCTGCTAGCACAGCTATAAACACTTCAGGATCTATTTTTATGAATCCAGCGGTGCAGACTGCATGCTCTTTTGAGAATTGAAGGACAGTGTGCACTGAATTCTTTCCATGACCTGATCTCGCATCAGAGGTGGGTAGTGCTGTCAGCGATGCTTTCAAACCCAGCTCGTTGTTCCGTAACCGGTGCATTTATCCCCGAGGTCAGTACGTTTGGACTGGTGTGAACACGGCAAGCACACTCCGTTCTGGAAACAAAATAGCTGAGCTGAGCCCAGTCAGGGAAGGTGATCTCGGCCCAATTCCGATCGCAGAGGCCACCGGTGATTCGTTCGCAGTGCGAACCTAGGTTACCCACAGGGTTTACATGATGCGTTCAGGGAAGAGTGTACCTGACGGAAGTGTGTAAACATAGTTTTCTACATATATCTGTTACGGCCTTTTCCCTAAAGCGGCTCACTAGACACATAACATACACACCAATCTGACATATCATTATTAACGCCTTCCTAAGATTGTGTCCCTTGTAGTGACTCATCAGAGAATGGACACGGGCCTTCTGAGGGTGTCCAACGGTGTCTCACAACGGAATGTTGTTAGTGGGTGCCTATGGGTCCTATGGGTTGGGGGGGGGGGGGGGGGGAGGGGGGGATACTTGATCAGTTTGGGATTTGGTGAATTTGGAGGCCAGGTCAACACCTTGTGCTGTTCTTCATGTTTTTTTTTTTGTTTGTTTTTTTTAGTTCTTCCTAAAGCGTTTTCCTGCTGGGGATGGCTGCTGCCATCAAGGAGTGCCATTGCTATGGGGTGGGGGTGCCTGGTCTGGTCTAGGTGGGTGCTACATGTCTAAGTAACATCCACATGAATGAATGCCAGGTCCAAAAGTTTCCCAGCAGAACATTGTATTGTCACAAGATGGTTAATGTTATTTCTGTGAAGGTTCTCAGTCATCCAGGTCATGGTTTATCCAAAAAGGTTAAAAAAAGGCAAGTGGACTTGTAGCTTCTTCAGTTCAGAAGTACAAGAAGCTCAGTTCAGAACTGAAGAAGGTACTCGGATGAGTTGTGAAACGTCTTCTCAAAAAACTCTACAAGTCCAGTTGCCGTTTTTGAACCTTTTTGGGTATGGTTAATGTTATTCACTTCTCCTCTCTGTGGTTTTAATGTTATGGCGGATCTGTGTACATGCAGTAAAACTACAAGTGCCCTCTCAAAAAGTAAAGAAATAACTGAAGTACACACACCGATATTTAATGAACAGTTTGCGTAGAAAATTCATATGATCATGAACATGATCTCCTGCTGATCCTGAATGAGGGTTCTTATGTTAGACAATAATGTCACCGTCCAGAAATGAGTTGAATCAGAGGTGGATTTGACCACTTCTCATCTTACAAGTAAAAGGAATACTTTATTACAACACATTTAGTAGAGTTCATTTAGAATTTTTTATTATTATAAAGGAACCTCAAACCTTTACCACCATTTGACCAAGAGCACCTCATAAGGGTTAGGGTTAGGGTTAGGGGTAGTGACTAGTCTGTCTACAACGTACCTGTCCAGGTCTCCAGATCGTCCCTTTTTTTCTGTCCAGTCCTGCTCGTGACTCCAAAATGTGGGGAAAAAGTCTCACACTTTTCACCTGTGATCCAAAACGGCGTTTATTGCAACAGAACCCAAGACAGTTTCAGTCACCCAATATTTATAGCCCTTTTGACGTACACGGACGGAAACGGTGATCTTATCGTGGGGACACTGGGACACAATAATAACCCCTTTTCCGTCCAGATATCCCAGAGCTCCACAGATAGTTTCCAACAGTTTTCAGGGAGTGGTGGTTTCGGGACAAGATGTCCACAAGATTCTTTGGGTAACTACCATTGCCCTTGTCACCCAGGTCTACACACTCTCACACATGTATAGGATGCGTGTACAGTATTCTCTATAGGGGACAAGTGATATCTATTCTTTTTCTGTATAAGCAAGATTTCCTTCAGCATTTTTGATGACAACTGCTTTACATATCACAAGAACAGATTTGGTCCTTTGAATATATTACTTGTTTTCAATTCATTTTTTTTTTTGTACCCCCATAAAAACCTGCGTACATGAAACAATCCAATGTCTCTGGGACCGGGATATTTTATTCAGCAAGGGCACGTACCTGTGCAGGACACATCTCTGCTCTAAAACAATTTAAAAGGGGCAATTTTCTGAACCGGGGACTTCATGAATAATAGAGGATATGCTAATATGATGCTAGGGAATGAGGGCTCGTCTTGTTTAATCCACACCGCCGGAGCACCTCCGCTACTGCTTCTGGCTGTTTCTGCTTTGCCAGGGGGGCTTCCCTTTGAAACTCTTAATGAAGATCTTCCGCTGACAGGAGGGCTGAAAGAGTGACATCTGTTGCTCTGCAGACTTTGGCGCATTCGCATGTGTGTCTAGGTTAGGGCCCCCTTAATATACCCAGCATGCCTCCCACATGCCGTCTCCCTTTCCTACCCTTTCCTGATCTAGTGAATCGCAAGCAGCTGCAATCAACGGCGTGTTCACTGGAGATGGTACATGAACACCGAGGCCTGATTGACAGTGGCAGAGGCATCAATATCACGACTGATAATGATGATCAGCTGTTAATGAAGACGTCCCGAGCAGGTGCATTACTTAATGTAGTGAAGCTGAATTAATACTGGCACAACTACATGGTGAATGATCTTCGTGCCTCGACGGATAACATTTGTCATGTACACCCATGCCGTATTCGCCGGTGCATTTTAAAATCACATCAGTCACACTTGGAGCAGCTTCCAATTTCACCGTCTATTTTTGTTTCTCTGAACTGCATTTCAAATCCTGATTTACAAACTGTGAAAATAGCGGCGGTAATAAATACAATAAGCATTTCTTTTTTTTTTTTTCTGTGCTACCATAATGGCAAAAGGTAGGTCAACTCACTTAGGTGCCACATCACGTTTAGAGTCATTTATACAGGTGTTTGTTTCATCACAGAGTATACTGGCTTGGTATGCCAGGAGGAATGCAGGCAAGAAAAAATATATTTTACAATACAATACAATATTTAGATCCATGTATATCCATATAGTGGGAGTGACTGGGGCACCGAAACGCAGCCTCTAAATAACGCATTGTCTGCCTCGAAACTTGTTCATTTCTCCAATATTTTGTTATGATACACTAGTGCTATTCCTCGTTGAGTCCGGAGTTACCTGTTATCATCATCCGGGATCTGTAGATTGACCTGCTAACCTCTGACGCGGATGATGTCATCTCTGAGCGCTGCGCGGGTAATTTGCTACTGCTATTTTTTTTGCAGCATGGCTGAATATATTTCCGATTCTGAGGTTGTGGACGACGACTTTGTTCATGATGGATGTCCTTACCGTTTTGAGCCAGAGTATCGGTGAAAGGAGGATGCGGAGGCAGAGAGAGGAACAGCTGACCAAAGAACAACAAACCGCTGCACGTCCGTGAATAGATGAACATTGTCAGTTTGATCAGGCTTCTTGGCTATGTGTGAACTGTATTTAAATATTGTAAAAGCACACTGCTGCTGCCAGACGCTATTGCTCCCAGAGCAACAACCCCGATGTGAAAGGTCCCTCACTCTGTTGAAATATCTTCTGATCAAAATGGACGTTGACATTGACCCCTGACGATTGCTCCGGCATTATAAAAAAATCCATTGGATTCAAACCATAGACTGTAAATAAAGATGGACGACAGAACAGCTAAATAAAAGTGAAGGCAAAGCAAGTAGAGCTCCCCCTGGTGTCTGGCTGCAGTATAGGTCATAAGCTCCACCTCCACCTTGGTGGATGGAACTGGAGCCAAACTAAAACACTAAAGTACACATACAAGTATTTATTTTTTTCTGCTAAGTTTAGTCTTGGGTAGCTATTTGACACTACAGAAACAGTAGGCTATGTGACATCATGATGACTACCAGTTGTCATGCCAACCACTCCGTAAAGTGGTCTCGTGAGTAGGAAAAAAATAAATAAGTACAGTGTATAACAGCCCAACAATTCTTTGTAACTGGTGGTCGTAGATCAGAGCGCAGTATTAGCCAAACAAAAATGCACTTGAGTCTGGAGGAAGTGTGGACGGGTCATCGATATCGTTTGGCCAATGCAAGGAAGTGGGGACGCATTGTCCATATTTATACACAGTCTATGATTCAAACAGACAAATACAACAGCACATTGGTGCTTCCCATTGGATGAACCCACACCATTTTGGGCACTCCATGACGATCGCTCTAGTGAAACTGAGTATTTCTGGTGTTTACTTCCAGCATGTTACTTCATCACGTGTCCCCAGTCACCAGATCTGAATCCAGTAGAGCTCCTTTGGGATGTGGTAGAACGGGGGGTTGGCAGCATGATTATGCAGCCGATTGATCTGCAGAAATGATGCAATATTCAATCATGTCAGCACGGACAGGAATCTGAAAGGAATGTTTCCAAAATCTTGTGGAATCCGTGGCACCAACGATTGACGCCGTTTGAGGCTCAGTTGAGAATCACTGTGCAGTGTCCAATAAAGTGCTTAATGAGTGCATGTAACATACACTAAACATAGCTTGTACATATCCATAAATGGTATATGAAAGTACAAGTTAACTTTCTGTGTTTTATTTATTTAAATTTTCCTTTTCCTTTATACCAGGCAGTTTATTTTAAAATGGCATAATAAAGCTACATACATTTCTATATAGGAACAAGTGGAAAAGATATGAGATGCCATTCTTTGTTCTGAAAACTGTTGTGACTGGTGGGAGATAATTGTACTTTCAACCAAGCCAGTCAATTTTATTCGGATTATTATAAATAAAAACGCACGTTTTCTGGGATTTGATCATCAAAGGATAAAGGTGTTTTCTGTATCGGGTGATTATCCTTTCAATAGATCTGTTACATATACCAACGGAGGAGCTTTAAAAACTCCCCTGTATTGATGCTGATTCTGCCATACCGTGTTACAGTCGCCATTCAAATTCCCCCATCCTTCCATTGTTACTTCGTCAGAAATTCGAAACCCCTCCCCGACCTGGCTGAGGGAGAAGAACAGCGGAGGTTTAGTCATGAATAGAGCAATTGTGGGGATTTTTATTGGCTGTGCAAGTGGCATTGTGGGCAGGGGTGAGGGAAAGGTCAGATCCACTGAGCTGCCCAGGTGATCTCAAAATCGGCGCAGTTCAAACACATCACAACTGCCAAAGGGTAATTATGAAGTAAGATGGAGCGTAATTGGAAAATCTTTTTCTTCTTTTTTTCTTCTCGAGGCGGTGAGCGTTTAGATTGCGTGGTTATCCGAAAGCAGGTTGCCGGGGCTGACATTACAACTGGAGGTGGAAAAAACGGGAGCTGGCTGGCTCTTATCCTGTACTCTTCTGCAGTCTGGGCTACCAGAGAGGCTTAATAATATCCCAGAGGCACAGATGAAACACTTTCTCCACAGTGGCTGTTTACTGAGACGTGTGTTTGAAGTTGAGCTCAAGATGTCTTCATTTCTGTACCAGAGGAATGTTCCAAGGAGAAAAAAATTGTAATTCATATAGGGAGCGAGATGAGAAAAAAGGAGGGAAAGAATGGGCCACAGACAGACAGACAGAATCCAAGCAGTGATCCGCTCCAATATACAGTATACACGTAATTCAATACAGGATATTGCAAGTAGACTTATCTGCCTTTTTCATATTTTCATGATGTGATATCTTAAGAATCTACTGAACCGCGCCGAACAAGGGGCTCGAAAAGCCTTTCAAATTAAGAAATGCCTGCTGTTGGCACCAGCAGGGCCATTATTTATTCATAACGCTCATACTCATTTGCTCTTGCAGAACTGCACCCGAAACATCACACAGTTTGGAACGGGGGATGGGGGGCTGTTTAAATGTCCGGCCCTTCTTCTTTCTAGATGTTTGCTGTTGGTGTCAAAACAGCACGCAGCGCTGATCTATGCATTTTTCTTAAAATACACACCAAATGGAAGGTTTAAATTGTGAAAAAAAAAAACTGTATTGTAAGGGTTCTGATGGGATTCAATACATTCACAGTGCATATGTAACGGCACATATAATAATCGCAAATGAACTCAAGGTCCACTTGTTCTAGGATTTTCAAGAGCTTCAAAGTTGAACTGACACACTTTTGTCTCCCTCTTCTGGCAGTAATTACACAAACACTATCGCCTACAATCTCCAGAAACCTCAGTCCTTGGTGTGACATAGAAGAGTCGTATGCATCGCCAGCACGTTTCAGTCAATTAGTCATTTGTTGCGGTGCATTTTAATGAGCAACGTAACCTTTCTTTGTTGACCAAGAACGGCATCTTTAAACTAATCAGAGAAGCCTTAAAGTAGCTGCTATGAGCTGCAGCACATATACCTCATCTGTAGCTGGTAGAGGTTTGTCCACAATACTGAATTCTGATCTTCTCAAAGTTGCTACAGAGGTCCTCTTGCCCCATCATCTAAAAATCCCTTACAGCAGCTTTCCAGTAATAATGAAATAGAAGGGGATAATCGCAGCAGATACAATGATTGGAACTATGATTAAAATCTTGTATGTTTTATACGTCTACTGTTCAAATAGACTGTTATGGTCGATCAGTCACAACATTAAAACCACTGACAGGAGAAGTAAATAGCATTGATCATCTTGTGATGATTCAGTTTTCTGCTGGGAAACTTTTGGACCTGGCATTCATTGGTGTGGATGTTACTTAGACATGTAGCACCCACCTAGACCAGACCAGAAACCCCCACCCCATAGCAATGACACTCCTTGATGGCAGCAGGTGTTGACCTGGCCTCCAAATTCACTAGATCCCAAACTGTTCAAGTATCTGTGGGATGATCCACAGAGGCCCCTCAACCCATAGGACCCAAACGCCCCCAGTAGCAACATTCTGTTGCCACACACCACAGGACACCCTCAGAAGGCCCATGCCCATTCTCTGATGAGTCCCAACTGTTTGACAGGCACAAGGGAGACCTACACAATATTAGGAAGGTGGTCATTATGTTTTGTCTGATCGGTGTACATCGCTCCACACTGATGTTCACATAACAACCATATCTACACATCTGGTGCAGAATTGGTCATGATCTGAGAAAATATAATCAGTGTGTAGCCAATGTTCTCGTTTGCTTGTCTTCAAAGAACTGGTCTCTTTTGTTTTTTGGTCATCTTGCACTTCAATATTCACTTGTTCGGGGCTAATAAATTCGTTGGGAGTTATTGCAAAAACTGTGCCATTATAATGGCTCAGCACGTAAGTAGAGTGATTCAAGGGATGTAATAAACTTCTGATCCCCCCACACGATCATACCACTGTGAAGCCGCCTGGACAGCCCACAGCAAACAGCATGGGACTCTGTTTTTATCTCATTGGTGTTGCTGGACTCATCGCTGACCCACAGGTCGACCAACCCACTGGGAAAACTCCCACTACTCCAGATGGCCAGTTTGCCACCGGGGCCTGACTAATTACAGAGTCTACTGCGCGCGGATAGATAAAAAAGAAAGCAATCTGGTAAAGCATTGTGCTTTATAGGAATGACATGCTTAGCATCACAGGCAGGATTATGCGGCTACAATGAGCAATCATCAGAACCAAAAGAATTGGTTTCCCTAAATGGCAAAGTCAGACATCACTGGGGGGTTTTCTAGCTCCACAGTTTGGTCCTGTGTGCACTGTTTTTGAGTTATATACCTGTCAGATTTTAACCAATACTATGGAGGTGGACAGATTTGTATTTGTGGTGCTCATATACCGTTGCAAATATATCTAGATTGTATACACTTCAGTCAGCAAATATTCAGACTTCATATTCACTGTTTCTAAAAGTGGGGGGAAAAAAAACATTTTGTAAGACAGAGAAAAGTCTGTCTATGAAGTACCTACAAAAGAATGAAGACCGACTTTCAGGTCAAGTGAAGTCCAGTAAGCATCCCGGGCCAAGCTAAACAACACCCAAGAGAGGATCAAGGAGTGCCCAGTCTATTCCAATTCAAGACAAGGAAGTGCAATGTCATGTCCAAGTCTCAAATCACGTACAAGTCAATACGTCGATTGGCAAGTGCAAGTCAAGATCTCATCTCTTTGTTGTGAATAACTTCAGGTATTGCCAAGGTCTTGATGTTGCACTTCCTCATATCTGCTTGGGTCTGAATAATTCAGTCAAGCCAGGGTCAAGTCCAGCAAATTCCACCACAGGTACAGGTGATTCAAGCCAAGTCAAGAAATTCAAGAATACTAAGTCAAGTCCAAGTGCGAAATGTTTAATTTCAGTTTGTATAATTCAGTTTGTGTATTTCAGTTCAGTTTTCAAATAATTTAATAGCATTTTACAGTAACATTTATGTAGGCTTCATCGAATTTTAAAGCAAATGGATCTGATTGGGTGTATGACTCCAAGAACACATTTGCAAAGTGATTCCAGAAGTGAATGTTATAAATGTGATGCAATTTTTTTGTTTTACTGGTATAGTGTGAATGGTTCCTCCAGAATACATGTCCAATGACAGGAATGGAAAAAAAGAATCCACTTTTTAACTTTGGGTTAGGGTGGATAATGGATGGTTTTAGGTCAACACACACAGTATTTACAGAGAAGCGCAAAGATTTGATGAAGTCATGAGTCACTGCTGTTAAAGTCAAAGTTGTCAAGTCAAACTGCTGTCATCAGATTCAATGTTGCATAGTACGTTCCACAGCTTGGATGCTGGGGTTGGAGGCAGAATCCGGCATCCTCCAATACCTGTTATGTCAAAAATCTCAAAGAAAAAAGAAAATAATAAAACTGAATGAACCATGTCAAGATTAAGTAGAGTTGAGAGAAACTGAGTCTCAATCTGTTTATTGAATTTGCACTTCTGTTTTGAAACAGCTGAAGCTTGGTTGAGGTTCAGGGACCTCAAGTGGAACTGAAAAGGTTTATTAAAGGGGAATTACCATTTTTTTACAACCCGGACCTTATTTCTGTCATAAGAATACGATCGTTTCATCACCCATATAACTTTGGTGTCATTTGGAGTCGTTCAGACGATATTTAGATCCGCATATATCTATATAACGCACCGAAACGTAGCCTCTAAATAACGCATTATCTGCCGTGAAACTCATTCATTTCACCAATATTTTGTTATGATACACTAGTGCTATTCCCCGTTGAGTCCAGAGTTACCTGTTATCTATTCGCGGAAGTGCAACGAGCTCCTCATACATATACTCTGGCTCAAAACGGTAAGGACATCCATCATGAACAAAGCCATCGTCCACAACCCCAGAATCGGAAAAATATTCACCCATGATATACGCGGATCTAAATATCATCCGTACGACTCCAAATGACACCGAAGTTAATTGGGTGCCAGAAATAAGGTCCAGATTGTAAAAAATGATAATTCCCCTTTAAGAGCTGGAATAAGGTCACTCAGCAAGATAAGACGCTACTCGAACAGTATAAAGTAAATATATTAAGCCATGATGAACATTAAACAAATGAAAGAATAAATTATTTTATGAATCTGTTCACACAAAAAACATCCAATATTCTTTCCATGTATTTAGTCCTGTTTTGTTCTCCAGCTTCACGGGCTGGTTATCAGGACTGCTCCAGCAGCAGACAGTTTTGCTCAAATAAGCACTAATTAAGATGGCCATCAAACTGAAAAGCACAGTGCACTTGTTATCTCTGTGTGTATTGAATGTGATCAGCATTGTGTCGCAGAGAAGGGTGTTTTGTTACAGCGCTGTGCGTTGTTAGCCATGTGGTACTAACAAGCTGTGTGGCTTCCGAGAGCAGGCTGTTTTGCTTTGTTTTTTTTAGGAAGGGGATGAGATGGAGGTCATTGCCAAGAGTGGCCTCTGTAGTGCTGCTCAAAGCGCGGGGCGTCCTGGCATCCTCCCTCTGTCAGGACCGGGGAGCCACTGATAAAAGACAACAAGAAAGGATTGGTATGGGGGGGATGAGGGAAGCAGTCAAGTTGTCACTGTGGTCGTAAAATAGCTACTGCAGAGGCAGAGGACACCACTCAGTCACTGACAGCTCTCTTTCTTCCCCTGAGGTGAGATGAAGGAGGGTGATGGCGGCCATGTGCTGCTCTGTCGCCCGTACTGACGTGCTGAATAGTCTCGGTTTGCATCTATTTCAACTCACGGCCAGGGAGCTCTTCACTTGCCACTTCAGGCTGCTGAAACAAAGCAAGTGTCTCCTTTCATATTCAGAGCGTTACTCGTGTTTGTCTGCAGTCACAAAGGTCAGTGATGGGGCGACAACACAGCTCAGCATGCTGCTTGTTGAAATGAAATGACACAATTAGTTGATGAAGCAATAACAAGTTTCATCTTAAACCTTTCGTTCAGTCATTATCATTGTTTGCCAAATTACCACACACACACACTTTTTGACATATCCAGTCAGATTCATTCAAATCAACACATAAAAATAAAAGCATATGTTTGTGTTTTGTTCGGCATATATAGCTTGGGGAAAGAGATTAGTGAAATACAAACTAGCACTGTCTTCCAAATTCGTGCCGAACTAAGTTTTGTCAGCCGGCATATTTGCAGCTCGCACCATACTGACCCTGGGGGTTTGGGAGCTCCTGATGGTCTGGTGCTCAGGGGCAGATGCTCACTTTGCATCATTTTTTTCTTTTTTTTTTTTTATCCTGCCTTGTAGCTTCATCTCATACACCAGTACGCCTAAGGGATTTTAAGCAATGATAGCTTTCAAGTGGCCTTTCTTTAGCCAATCGTATAACCCACTGTTCACTTGGAATTAGTCAAGAAAGCTACTCAGTATTCAAAGTGGTCAATATCCTTGTCATAGGAAATAGGTATGGCTACCAGTCTAACACTAAACCACACCACATTGTTTTACATGCAGAATATATTGTATGTATATCCACACATTATACAAAGACCAAGCTAGTGGTTTCCCCTTGCTCCCAGTCTCTAAGCTAAGCTTTCACTGGCTATATCGTCATATTCAGTGTCCAAACGTGACATTTCTCTTTCTGTATTCCCATTTCTAAAGTTTTTTCTTTAGACAATAATAACCTTAAAGGGGAATTACCGTTTTTTACAACATGGACCTTATTTCTGGCATAAAATACAATTGTTTACTCACGCATATAACTTTGGTGTCATTTGAAGTCGTTTGGACGATATTTAGATCTGCGTATATCCATATAGTGGGAGTGACTGGTTCACCGAAACGCAGCCTCTAAATAACGCATTATCTTCCGCTTGTAGAGAGAAAACTTGTTCATTTCACCAATATTTTGTTATGATATACTAGTGCTATTCCCCGTTGAGTCTGGAGTTAAATATTGGTAATTAATTAGTTTTGCGGCAGATAATGAGTTATTTAGAGGCTGCGTTTTGGTGCCCCAGTCACTGCCACTTTATGGATATACACGGATCTAAATATCGTCCGAACAACTCCAGTTTGTTCAACAATCACGTCCACTAGCTTAAACTATTTCATATTTGTTTCTGGTAAATATGTCTTAGCCGCAATTTTGGAACGGTGGGTCAGCAATACAACACCCATACTAGGGGCGAAGAGCATATGTTTGCCCATGGGGCCCCTGAGATGTTCACCCAGATCTGCTTCCAAGTGAGATAAACTGTTTTTTTTTCTTTCCATATTTCATGTTTTTTAAATAAAAGAAATAAAACAGTGAAAAGTTGGTGACATCCAAAGACATTTTTTCTTTTCAAACTTGGCTGCACAGCCGTTAGACAGTGTCAAGCGGAGTCATGCTTTAAGTAATGGCCCAAACATGTGATAGTCCTCTACATGGCAGTCTGTCGTATTGTTAGAGCGCAGACAGGATTCCAGACATTCATCATTCCTATCACAGCCTCCTTCATACAGCTCCCTTCAGCTAGCATGTACTTAAACATCAACAAAGTGTGCCTCTTCCATTACACAAGTGAGTATTTATTAAAACAACGCTCATATCTTGATTTTAATTCAGTCCAAGTTAAGGCAGGAAGTTTTCAAAGTGCCTCTGTTGCCGGATCCATTTTCTTCTAACAGCTTAATGTCATTCAATCTTAGGGGATTTATCGGCACTCCTCGCCTTTTGTCCTAAGACACGTCCCTTCAATACGTATAGAGGGACTCCAGACAGAAAATGGCTCCCTTTGAGCCTCAGCCAGCGTTAGATAAAATGATTGATGGATGCAGGTCTGTGCTGAGAATATGAAATGTGGGTTTTTGATTCCAGCTCCCTTTGGGAAATAGTGGGACTGTGGCTGTCATGACAGCAGACTTACAGGAGAGGAGAGAGACACCGATGGAGACGGCAGGTGGACGGAGGATGTCCCTCGGTGCAAGAGGTGGACACAGGAGAAGAACCAATATAGACCTGAAACCACAAGGCACGCTAACCACTTGTTTGCAGGCATTGTACATCTCTCCCTACTTTAGTGGCAAACGATCTTCTAGCCATTGCTTCTCAGTCAGTTTTGCATGTAAATATATATTTGCCAATTTCCAAATGTTGGAACCATGGGAATTCCACAGATGAACTCTAAACTGCTACTTAGAAACGTAATGGTGCTTTCAAACCTAGGAAACTTGTCCTTTTCAGCACCTTCCACTTTTCCTCAGACTGTCTCTCACTTTCACATACAGCTGTCAAAGTTTCTTTGCTAGATCCTTTACTCATTGCTGCCCCATATGTTTACCGTAAGGAAGATGGCTGCCGGTCGTGACACTGCAGTGTTGCGCTTTGGTCGTGTTTGCAACAGTGTTGGGTAGTCGTATCGGTCTATGTGTTCTCACTGCAAACAAAACGACGAGTGATTGGAAGCCTGGTTGATTTGTTCCGGGAAGTGCAATTGCTGTGTTCACACCAACCTAAGGACAACGACCTAGGTGTGGCAAGGCAGAATTCAAGTTGCTCCAGTGGATATATAAGAGTCCTTGTGTGAGGCCAACTCTACCTCCGTCTTTGTTGACCTTGAATCGGATGATGGCACTGGCGAGTAGCCTATATAGCATGTACCCATAAGCTTTTATTTCCATTTGTTGTGCTGATCACAAAAAAGGGTGTGCAAATAGTTCTGTAGCTTTATTACTGCACGTATTTGGCTGAAAAGGTGTACAGCATTGCAAATCTCATTTACCTCAAACGATTTTTTATCTACGTTCTCTTACATTGGTAACTAGTTAGCTAACGTCACCCTGTTGGTTTGACCTTTCAGATTTGATTTTGCAGTAGCTGTTAAAGGGCCTAGAGGACCAACGTCAGCACCAGAACATACACCTAACTCCGCTGACACAGAGGAGCGAGAACCGGCAATAAGAAGCAACAGCAAGCGAGTAAATTGAATTCCTATAGTCCAACTCAACTGTAAACACAATCTGTGCATACCACCCTGACATAGAACTGTAGATATTTTTGTTTTTGTGTAATTACCTTTCACGTTTCTCTCTCTCTCACACACACACACAATCGCATTTTATTACACTGTCCAACACATAACCTCCCCTCCACAATGGACATATGTATGTGAGTTAGAGAGAGAAGCAATGCTATATGTGGAGAGAAAGCATACATTTGATATACAGACATTTGATCTGTATCAGGCTGCATCTTTCTGAGGATGCCTGCTGCCATCAAGAAGTGTCATAGCTACGAGGTGGGGGTGTCTGGACCAGGTGGGTGGTATATGTCTAAGTAACATCCAAACAAATGCCAGGTCCAAAGGTTTCCCAGCAGAACACTGTATTGTCACAAGATTGTCAGTGCTATTTACTTCTCTTGTCAGTGGCCATAATGATATGTCTGATCGGTATATATCTCTCTATCTTTCTCACATGCACACACATATTCATTTTTGTCTTTTACCACATACACTGATCAGTCAAGCTACCTTCTCCCAGCCAATTGACGTAATCGCCAATTACGTCAGCCCAGTTCCTTAAACTCACAGTCATTCTGTCACTCCGTTGGGAGCCTGGTCCACTGCACGATCCATGTAATGGTTTTTAAAACCATAGCCCCATTTGCTATCATAATTACCTTCATTACTATGACCGCCTCTAGAAGCAAAATTTCACTGCCATCCCCTGAGAGCGACAAAAAAAAGTAGCCAGTGCCGGCAACTGAACAGCAGTGCTTCAGTCCGAAGATACTCACGAATCTAGAGAAAGCTAGAGATTTGTCTATCTGCGAATTTCTTGTTGCAATTGGCATTTACAGACATTATATGTTCAGTTTTTCCAAATTGGTAGCCTTGTCACCTCTCTTTTTAACACCCCAGAGTCTCCCCATGTCTAAATCTTGGTTCATTCAACACCTCAAACTAGTACTGAAATCATGCAGCCTAAACCCTCATCAGTTTTCCCCTACTTCTACAGTTAACCAGGGAGTTTCATCTTCATCTCTCCAACAACTGAGGTGCTGTTCAGCTGCTGCTTCCTACATCGGACCTGATTATGAAGTCATCCTCAATTCTCAAAGCTCCCTTAGGCCTTAGGGTCCTTGATTAGGATATGGCTGGTAGCGGTGTCTTATGTCCATCTAGCTCACATTCCTTTCTTATTTCTCGTAGCTCGGCTCACATTTTTTTTCCCCTCTGACCCCTGGCCTCGAGCTAATCACCTGCACTCCTTGAGCACTAGCCAAGCAAGGCTGGCCTCTCTCTGAGCCCATCAAAGGCTTGGTTTGCTCCCTCTCCCCTGTCGTGGCACGCAGTTCTCTCTCAGCCTATCAAAGGCACTCACATATGCCTCTCTGCCTATCAAAGGCTCACATTTTTCCATCTGTCAGCCTATCAAAGGCTTGAATCTCTATCTGCCAATTAGAGGCTTGCATCTCTCTCTCCTATCGCACCACTAAATATTCGACTGCCAAACTAATATCTAATACCTTGCATGCTCGTGTTTATATTTTCTCATTCTTCACCTGCCTGATCTCTCTTTATTGAAATAGGAACCAGTTGCTACATTTCACTGTACTTCATTAATGTTTAGCATATACCCATCGTGCTACCTTTGGGGTCTCTGGGACCCCAAGCGAATGGACAGACAGATAGAGATCATGCAAGAGGGTAGCACGAGGGTTAAAGTGCCGCTTAAAATATAATATATTTGCATTTTTGTTCATTCAAGAAAATGCCAGGGCGGTACAGTGGGGTGGTGGTTAGCACTGATGCCTCACAGCAAGAAGGTTCCGGGTCGAATCCATAGGCCGACTGGGGCCTTTCTTTCCATGTGGAGTTTGCATGTTCTCCCTGTGTCTGCATGGATTATCTCCAGGTACTCCAGCTTCCTCCCACCGTCCAAAGACATGCTCATTAGGTTCATTGGTGATTCTAAATTGGCCGTAGGTGTGAGTGTGAATGGTTGTCTGACTCTCTGCGTTAGCCCTGCAATAGACTTGAGACCTTTCAAGTCACATTTGGAGACCTGTCCAGAGGCGACTTGTTGCCCTCTATTGGTTCGTCTGGTTTCTTTTTTTGCCTCAGGTGTGCAGAGTTGAGCTGTCGCTGGTCGTTATGCTGGGGCTGGGCTGCCATCTCACCTGCTTCTCATCATCAAATCAAGCTGAACCCTACTTAAAGACTTTCCACTCTCCCACTCATCACCAGTTCTTCAGTTTACCCCTGTGGCAGTAACACGAGATGCAGCTACTGATGTTTAGCCTATTTCCTTTGTGCACTATCTGTTTAACCTGCTTTCCTTGGTTTGCTCCAGGTGCAGCCCACGCTCCTGATCTTTATTTGTGTCTATTTGGAGCTCCGCTCAAGTTTTGTTTTCATTAAAGTCCTGTCCTTGAGCCTGAAGTCTTGAGTCTTGCGCCTGGGTTCTTTCCCTTAAGTTGTCCACACCATAACACATTCAGTGCTTTGTGTTGTTTTAAAAAAAAAAAATCAAGGATTTGTCATAGTCTGACCTTCACATGTGGTGTATGATGGTGCAGAAAAAGGAGCTTTCTGATGACATCAGAAAAATAGTTGTTGGAGAAAGTTACAAAACCATCTCTAAAGAGTTTGGAATCTACAAATTCACAGTCAAACAGATGAGATGGACAGAGGGAGATTTAAGACAATTGTTACCCTCCAGAGTGGTCAACCAACAAAGATCACTCCAAAAGCAGGTCACAAAGAAGCCAGGGTAACTTCCTCTCTTGCATTGGTCCACCATCAGGAGAAAACTGAACAACCATGATGTGCATGGCAAAGTGGCAAGGACAAAGCCACTGCTTTCATTTCTGACCATCCGAACTTTACTAAACATCGTATGGAACAGCCGGAAGTTTTAACGATAGATGAGTCCAAAGTAGAATTGTTCGGTTTAAATGAGAGCTATTGTATTTGGAGATGAAACAACACTGCATTCCAGCATCAGAACCTCATCCCATCCCTGAATCATGGCCTAATGTCTTTGTTTGGGCCTGTTTTGATGCATCTGAGCCAGGATGGCTTGCCATCATTGCTTGATTATTAATTATTTCAGCAAATCCTAAAAGAAAATGTCCGGTCATCTGTCTGTGAGCTGAATCTGAAGAGAAACTGTGTCATGCAGCAAGACAACAACCCCAAGCACACAAATCGGTCTACAAAAGAATGGATACAGTTCATGTGTTTGTTAGCTACTGTAGACTGTTACTAGTATTTGGTTGATAATTTTACCACAATAAAAAATAAATAACACAAATATTGTCCGATGATAGTGTCTTCAAAATATTGTAGATGATTTCGTCTGCAATTGCCATGGGACACATGTGCCGATTTGTGAAATCATCCCAGACGTGGAATAGGGTGTTTGGGCCATGGTTTGGCAACAGAGTGTTCCCCTTTGTGGTTCTATGTCTGTGTGGGCTGGGGAAGTTATTAATTGTTCACCAAATGAGTGCTAACAAATGTGAAATGCTAACATGCCGGGTTTCAGACCGGATTTTGTAAAGCGTCTTGAGGTTGCTATTGACGCTATATGAAAAAAATTGAACTGAACTGAACATTGTGCATGGGCTCTTTTTTACTTGCATTACATAAGAAGGGAAATGCTAAGGTTGTCTGAAAAACACCACGGAGTAATGGAAATCGAATTCCTACTGCTCTCAGCAATGCTGTGCAGCAGTATGCAAGTTTTCACAGCGCTAATTCTGTCTGTGAAACTAGACAGTCCTGTCGTCACCTCCACCACCAAATCTTTAATTTCCAACAATTTTCATACACCAGCTGTCCCCAAGTACTTTGTTTTTATCTACTGTCCAGACCGGAATAAAACAACAGAGGGAGTTTTGAGCGTAAAGGGGACATAGGATGCCCACAAGTGGGACATGTTTCTTTCATGTCTTGATGGAATCTCTGACTTGATTAAGAACTCTCAATGATGAACTGGAGAGCTTAAATGCCCTGCAAGTCATTTGTCCTTGCCTGATATGGATTCCCTCCCAGCAACTTTGTCCACATTTGAAGAAACATTGCGGAGTGAACAGATATCGTTATGCTGGTTCAATGCCTTGATAATTGACTTGTAAACGCACAAGGTGACAGCAGTCTGTGTAAACTGTGGGCTTTACTCGCTGTAAAGTCACTGCTGGTGTCACACTATGAACCACCACTCTATTTCACCTGTTCCGCTCAACACTGCATCCCCCTCCCCCCTTTTGTAATCAGCCCTCCTCTTACCATCCACACTCCAGTCCGGGAAGCAGGGGATAAGAAAATATGATTGGCTGTTTCCCCCCAGCCTGACCAGTAGAGAGACTTGTGGGGCCAGTCAATACTGTGTAAAAGCTTCATTTAGCACTGACGTGCCTAGGAGACGGGGCCTCCGGATTGGATTGGTGGGGAGGGGGGTGTCCTGAGATGCTTGCCTCTGACAGAGATGGATGGTCTGAGCCTGCACAGCCAGCAAGGGCAAAGGGACACCCAGCCTCGTTGGCCTCCTCTATCCGCCCGCCCAGAACCAGCACTTTCACTCACGGGATCCTGAGCAGAGGTGAAAATGAAATTACTGCAGAGGGGAGAGCTGGGTGAGAAGGAAGGGAAGAAGAAGGGGGAGGAGGGATGGGCGTGAAAAGAGCTTGGGCATTTCGCTGATGAAGTTGTGTCTCGTTTTCTGACACCATGCGTTTTGTCACTACACTGAAGCAGCTGAATAATTCATCGGGGGAAGATCCAACATAAGTGGCTGATGGGAGACCATCACCACTCTCTTTCTTTTGTCTTAAACAGTGCAGTACATGAGGCTGTATCGGGATGATGCTGCATCTAGAATTATACAACTCATTGCAGCTGCATGTAACACAACTCATTGTTTTTTGGGAATTTTTTCTTGGGAGAGCAAACATGATTCAATCATCTCTTAGTGTCTCTGAAGTGCAGATACTCTCATATATCATTTGATGAAACAAGGAAGTACCCATAATCCCTCACCTGCTAAGTGTAATCCTTGAACACAATCTACTTTTCTGATAAAAGTCTCCTGGCACTGCGCTAAGCTTTTCTTTTCCAGGCCCACAGTGTGTAGGTTGACGGTGGCCAATAATCACCATCACCTCCCACTAAAGCTGTGGCACATCTCAAAGTCCCTGTTAAAAAAAACAACACTGAAATCTTTTGAAAGGACACAAACAACAGTTTGGCACGTATTATCGCAGCATTCCACCAGTGTTATTAGATTCGATTTTGCAAAGACATCTCAAAGACAGACTGCCAAGACACTCATCCTCCTCCCTTCAGTGTGGCCGTCTCATTGTCTTTTACAGAACAATCGCCTCTTTAAAACACATGACACGCATCATGTGGGGCATTTTTAGCCGAGACTCACACAGTCAGTGTTCTATGGTTTGAAATATCCACTTTAATACGGCACCTTGATGAAGACATTTTGATGCAACAGATTACAAACAGTAGTTTGCTTTTGTTTCATCATTATTTAAATGAAAGCTTGATGGGTACGATAGCTTGGTTAACATAATATAACAAGATGCATCTGAAAATATAAGACTGAATGCAGTAGCTAAAGAAAGAGTGACAATAAATAGCGGGCAAATTACGTTACAGATGAGTAGATTGTGAAACTTGGGCTTCTAGATAGTTTAAGTGGCATACGCCTTACAGTGACTAAATATGTACAACCTTCTGTGAATGTTCAGGGGAAAAGCTAAAAATAATGTGCCCTTTGTGCGCTCTTTTGAAGCGATTTAATGAAAGTCAATGATTATATGAAACTCAACTGATTTTATATATATATGTTCAGTCTTGTACTCTGCCCTGAATACATCTGGTTTAGACGTAGTCAGGAAACAATTCCTGGAGCTCGCTACGTTTAGCCTAACGTTCAGCTGTATTTCCTTTCAACATCATTTGTGTGGTACAGTAAACTCATCAAGCAAGATGTTAATTTTGAGACAGTTTTTTTTTTTCCAGTTTTCTATTAAAAAATAAAGGAAAATATAAAAATACCACCCAGTTAGGCCAGTTAGGCTACTTTGCTAAGCTAGTTAGCCAAAATAGCATCCGTTTTGTTTTGTTTTTTTCCCTTGTTCTCTCTTTTTCTTTATCATTATTGGTTTAGCAACTTCCACGGCTATGGCTTAGACATACCAATACATTAATTTCAATTAAGAAAATATCTGAAATTAGAACGGTTCAACTGTTAGCCACCAGTCTTCCTTTTGGTGTGGCTAGTTAAGTTCTAGATACTTCCATTTAGCTTTACCCAGGGGTTATAGACTGAATGCAGAATGTCTGTTGATCAAAATGTACATTTTCAGTTACATAAGGAACACAAGGTTTGAATACTTGGCTTTCGCAAAGGAGCGGCGACTGATCTGCTCAGCGATGCCTGAGCACAGCTAGCCCACGAAATAAGCTAATTTTAAAGCATTTGTAGAGCAGATACGTCAAAACAAAGATGTATCAGAAACACTGTTTACTCCAAACTCATCCCTCCCATGTTCTCCAGCTGCACTTTGAACCATTTCTCCATCAGTGTCGGAAATAAACAGAATAAAGGTAATGTCACCCTGAGACCTAGCCTTATTAAAAAAAATAATGGCAATCATCCAGAGACGCGGAGAAACAAGCTGGTGACCCCTCTGGATCCTGACTCATCATCTGAGAAATGCTGTTCTGTGGATGCCTTAATTAGCTGCTCGCCTTTAGAAAATATTAAGATGGCTCTCCGCGCAGGTTGCCTCGCAGTCTTCCATATGCAGCCATAATTTAGTTGAAGACTGCAAGTAAAGTAAGAAAGACAAAAGCAGTGAAGTCATTTCACCTTTGAGAGAGCATAATTTAAGCAAGCTGACGTATCTGCCGTCTCAATTAGGCTGAAATAGGGCGCATATTTTCCAATGAGCGCAACATAATAAATCTGACCACGTCAGGCATTTAACGGTTTTAAAAAAGAAAGTTAAGATTTAGACTGGAAAGCATGGGCATTTATATCATCCTTACTTAATTTGGGAATGAGCACACCCATAAAATTGTGAGTAATGGGAGATATGATTTTCCTCACTATTAGACATTTCATATTGCACGGCCTGTTAAATCCAATGGCTTGTGGAGGAGTAAATGTACTGTACTCCACCATGTGTCATCCATCTCCTCCAGGCTCTGCAAGTTTGTATGCCAGCTGTCCACAAATCTTCCCATATCACACTCCATCATTTGTCGTCTCTCCCCAATAAAAGGAAGTTGAATGGCACCATGTGGCCCGCAGAGTTAGCAGAGACCATGCTGTATGAAGTGTTGCTGCACACAACAGGTCACCTACCGGAGGCATCTCATTTCCCAGGGATGAGAGTCTGAGTTCCGTGAGAGGTTCCCTGTCATTGTGGACTATTTCATAGAGGCCGCACAGCGTGACCTCGCGGTGGAAAGCCAGGGCATTTGATAAAGTCTGCAGGAGGACCGGAATCCCACTCCTCCCCCGGCATCAGCGCCTCTGCTACAGCCTTTCCTGCACGCATTCTTCTCCCAAGTCAAGAGTCAAGTGGGTGATCGAAGACACGGCGGGGTGGCCCCGGAGCTACCGGGGTCTTCTGACTGCAGGTTCGGTGATGGAAAGCCGGGCCAACAGGTGGACACTAGACAAAGTGGGAATAAAAGGAGCTTTGTCTGAAAACCAAGATGGAGGCACGCAAAGGGGAGGGGGGGAAGGGAAAGCAACAACCCTTAAAGGTAAAGATGCTCAAACTGACAAACATCCATTTTGGTAACAGTTAACACCTGTAGCAGAGATATAGATAAAATAGGCCATTCCAAATAAAGCCACCTTAGTTTTAGTTTCTGGTCAACATTTTGGGAGTTGACTAGAAACCAGAAAGCTGCGCATGAACAGTATGTTAAGATGACTGACGTCATCTGTGTTTCTGAGGTAACAGAATATGCATATTATAATATAAAATGAACCACTGCTTTACCTGCATTACCTCTGAAAGCCTCTTCGGGCACCCCTTCTACACATGTTCGTGCTGAGTCCCGTCAGCTGCATCCAGTTCCAGCCCAGACGGTAGACACCCTGGACACCCCCTGCCACTCTGCACTGAACCCAGTTCAACTCACCACCCTCGGATTCCACTTTGAACCCTTGCTCCTGTTCACCTTGCCCTCAAACGGAACTTGTGAGCCTACGGTACAGCTTGGGGAGTCGCGTACCCAAATTCGACCTCAGAAAAACTTCACATACAGGGTCAATTATTATTTTTTTTTTGGTTTTAAAGGGGAACTGCTGTTTTTTTACAACCTGGACCTTATTTCTAGCATAAAATATGATCGTTTACTCACCCATATAACTTTGGTGTCATTTGCACTCGTCCAGGAGATAATTAGATCAGTGTATATACATATAGCGGAAGTGACTGGGGCACTGAGACGCAGATGACATCATCCAGGTCAGGAGATATCATCCAGGGTCTATAGGTCAATCTACAGACCCCGGATGATGATAACAGGTAAGTCCGAACTCAACAGGGAATAGCACTAGCGTATCATAACAAAATATTGGTGAAATGAACGAGTTTTGCGGCAGATAATGCGTTATTTAGAGGCTGCATCTCGGTGCCCCAGTCACTCCCACTATATGGATATACGCTGATCTAATTATCTCCTGAACGAGTGCAAATGACACAAAAGTTATATGGGTGAGTAAACGATCGTATTTTATGCTAGAAATAAGGACCAGGTTGTAAAAAACAGTAGGTCCGCTTTAACATTAAACTGAGAGTACATCTTTATTTTTAAATATTCGTTACTGACCCTAATTTGACTGTTGTTGGAGCTTTTGATATAAAATCCAGTCTGTTCCAGAATGTCTGGACCTAATTTCGTATCTGATATCGATCTCATGATGTGGCACTTCATTCGTTATATCCTGTGTGATGAACACCTGACCCCTTTTAAGTTGCACAAAATTCTTTACAATAGCAATTCTCTGTAGCATTTAAAGCTGAGGACACAAAACCGTCAAATATATCGCTCCACCGAAACAACTCAGTCAATTGTATTAAACATTTTGCAATATGTTTAGAATTTGCACACTTTTTTTGGGTGCAAATTGATGACAACATGCACCTCCTCTAAACATGTCGCTACACTTAAATGTATAAACCCATATAGTGTGATGTTTGCACAACTAAATATCTGGCTCTCCACTATATCTGCTCACATTTTAACATAACAAAATTGGATTATAAAATCTTTAGGCCTACACACATCGTAAACCCAATCAATAATCGAAAATGGCCATACGATTTTTAGCCATTGTACTAATATAGTCGTCAAAACAGGGACTTTCCCATCACATCATTAACTCTATTATTATTCAGACACAGCACAATGTTCGAAATGAAACTGAAAACACAAGATGGACTTTATTTCATATTTAGCATAATATTCGGGCATGCCACATGGAGGACATACTGCAGCCAAAAGCCTGATTGTATAAATTGACACGACAAATGGTTAGAAATACTAAACACATGTTCAGATTTGGGTCAACCGTGATTTGTTTCATCTGGTCGTTTTTCTGTCTGTGTGAATTCACGTGAGCCGAGATGGAGGATGCAGGACTATGTGAGATTTTCTTGCACGCAGAGCATTAAAACAGATCAACAGTGTATGATTTGGGTCAATAAAATCACAGCGTGGATTGAATATTTTCTCATGGGAATAGCGTGGTGTTGCGCGGTGTCATTCCTCTGCTTAGCGTCGGGAAACGAGAGTTGGGTTTATTTGTTCTGAGGGGAAAAGGTCAGCCTTTCCCGCGTGATTAATGGCTTATATCACAGTAATCAATGAATGTAAATTCCGTGTGTAAAACTCCTGCAGGGACGTCAGATCGCGCTCCACGAGGCGTGGTAGCGCGCTCACCAACAGACCGATCCTGGACGTAGCGCCACTCCTGATACACTATATTACCAAAAGTATTCGCTCACCTGCCTTTACTCATTCTATGAACTGAAGTGCCATCCCATTCCTAACTCATAGAATTCAATATGATGTCGGTCCACCTTTTGCAGCTATTACAGCTTCAACTCTTCTGGGAAGACTGTCCACAAGGTTGAGGAGAGTGTTTATAGGAATTTTTGACCATTCTTCCAAAAGCGCATTGGTGAGGTCACACACTGATGTTGGTCGAGAAGGCCTGGCTCTCAGTCTCCGCTCTAATTCATCCCAAAGGTGTTCTATCGGGTTCAGGTCAGGACTCTGTGCAGGCCAGTCAAGTTCATCCACACCAGACTCTGTCATCCACGTCTTTATGGACCTTGCTTTGTGCACTGGTGCACAGTCATGTTGGAAGAGGAAGGGGCCCGCTCCAAACTGTTCCCACAAGGTTGGGAGCATGGAATTGTCCAAAATGTTTTGGTATCCTGAAGCATTCAATGTTCCTTTCACTGGAACTAAGGGGCCAAGCCCAGCTCCTGAAAAACAACCCCATACCATAATTCCTCCTCCACCAAATTTCACAGTTGGCACAATGCAATCTGAAATGTACCGTTCTCCTGGCAACCTCCAAACCCAGACTCGTCCATCAGATTGCCAGATGGTAAAGCGTGATTCATCACTCCAGAGAACGCGTCTCCACTGCTCTAGAGGCCAGTGGCGGCGTGCTTTACACCATTGCATCCGACGCCTTGCATTGCACTTGGTGATGTGTGGCTTGGCTGCAGCTGCTCGGCCATGGAAACCCATTCCATGAAGCTCTCTGCGTACTGTACTTGGGCTAATCTGAAGGTCACATGAAGTTTGTAGCTCTGTAGCAATTGACTGTGCAGAAAGTCGGCGACCTCTTTGCACTATGCGCTTCAGCATCCGCTGACCCCTCTCCGTCACTTTACGTGGCCTACCACTTCGTGGCTGAGTTGCTGTTTTTCCCAAACGCTTCCATTTTGTTATAATAGAGCTGACAGTTGACTGTGGAATATTTAGGAGCGAGGAAATTTCACGACTGGATTTGTTGCACAAGTGGCATCCTATGACAGTTCCACGCTGGAATTCACTGAGCTCCTGAGAGCGTCCCATTCTTTCACAAATGTCTTGTTTCACAGTCTGCATGCCTGAGTGCTTGAATTTATACACCTGGGGCCAGGCCAAGTGATTAGAACACCTGATTCTGATCATTTGAATGGGTGAGCGAATACTTTTGGTAATATAGTGTACATCCATCTTTATTTAAAGCAGAGCTGGAACTGCCGGTGGGTGGAGGAGGGCGGGGAGCGGGAATGAGTCCGCTCAGAGAATCTGCTGTTTTCACTGTGTTAGAAAGCGAAATGTGGACTCACGGTCATTTTCATAAGTGAAAAACAAACAATGGAATTTCAGGACAGATTGGGCTGCACAGTGTTATTCCAAATAATTATCTTGCTGGAAGTCGTGGACATCTTTAAAATCTGCAAATTGGTTAGATAGCGGGCCAGCTGGACAAACATGGACCAGACTGATGCAATGGGTAGAAGTGAGACATGCACAAATAGACATGGAACTGCCATTGGGTCACACTATGTTGAAGCTACTTAGCTTGTGATAATTCTTTTTATGTATTTATTTTTTTTAAGCTGGTGATAAATGTGCATCAATTACTACAGGGCGCTTGTTGCAGTAATTTTTACAAGCAGCAGCAATGAGTGTCTGTGCTCCCTTTTTGCCAAAACCTCAGAGAATGCAGCACTAATAAAAATTAAAATGCGTGAATATTTGCATGGACGGCGATTTAAAAATAAAGGTTAAAAAAAATATATATAGCAAAAGCTGCTTCAGGAGGAAACTTTGATGCTATCTGCAGGTGACAAATGGATCGCGCGGCTATTGTTAGGGCGCATGCTGCGAAGACGGCGGCGGCTGATGGATGGAGAGTCAGGCCTGCGCGACACCGGCCCTGCTGGGGGCTCGGAGTTCGGGGCATCTGCCGGAGCAAAGAGGACGGCTGGCACGCAGCACTCTCCTCCCTCCAGCTCTCTGGAGGAGAGCGCCAGAGCCAGACAGCGGCTCGTGATGAATGCGAGCCGTGACTGAGAGGCGAAGTCAAACAGCATCTGCCCCCGAGCTGCACTCTTCTTTCACTATCACAACAATGCACTCACCTCCCCTCGCTGCGGCCCTACGGGGACTACAGTGAAGAGCACTGTGCTGAATGCTACTGTCTGAAAGTATGGACAGCCAGTGGAAACACCAGGGAGCTTTCCCCTATCAGCTGCCGCTCTGCACACAAATCCAAATTTAACCCTTTGAACCCAATGATTTTTTTCAGTCACTTTATTTACAGGCATAATTACTGCCTGTCTTAGCCAGGATTTCTACTATGTATATATACCGTTCAGCCACAACATTATGACCACTGACAGGAGAAGTAAATAACATTGACCATCTTGTGACAATACAATGTTCTCCTGGAAAAACCTTTGGACCTGGCATTAGTGTAGGTGTTACTTAGACATGTAGCACCCACCTAGACCAGACCAGACACCCCCACCCCATAGCAATGACCCCAGCAGGATGCAGACTGACACAGGCATCAAAAAAACATGAAGAACAGTTCAAGGTGTTGACCTGGCCTCCAAATTCACTAGATCCCAAACTGATCTAGTATCTGTGGGATGATCCACAGAGGCCCCTCCTCTTCAACCCATAGGACCCTAAGGCCCCCCACTAACAACATTTTGTTGCCAGACACCACAGGACACCCTCAGAAGGCCCATGTCCATTCTCTGATGAGCCACGACTGTTTTGGAGGCACCACAACAGACCTCCACAATATTAGGAAGGTGGTCATAATGTTATGCCATAGTGTAGGAGGCCGTGGATGTGATCAGACCCTCGCTGACTGAGAGAGAGGGAGAGTCCAGTAGGTCTGAGGGAAAGGGAGAAAGAGGTAGGCCTAATTTTGCCGAAGTGAAGCATGGGCAGAAGTTGGCCATGGAAGATCTGTTAGTTGATGGGAAAAACAGAATTACTTCTACAAAGTACACAGGAATGTGTTTAAAGCAGAGAATTATTGGCATTGTAAATGTTTCTATTCAGTGCATATTCTAGGAGACTTTATAAATGTTGTCAGGAGCAAAATGTTTCTTGTCAGTTCAGTGATTTAGCATTTCCAAATGTGATTTAATACGTGTTGAGCTTTGAAACCGGAGTTTCCAAAACGGCCTGAATGATGCATGTACTCTGTGGCGTACGCGCATAATAAAACGTCATGCTGCATTAGCTACGAGCAGCTCCTGTTTGAAATGTAACCGTAAATCTGCAACAACAATGTTCACGACGACTTGACTTGATGCGTGTTCCTTTTATTTGGGGAGACTCAGACGTTTACCCTCAGTGGGCCGCAACATTTTTAGTGTTCTAGGCAGTAAGAAGCAGCTGAAATACAACGACAAATATTGTGCCTGATGATTTGCTTCTGTCTTAATCTTATATATCTTGAACTAAAACTGTGTTTTTATTTTTTTTTTAATGGCTACCATTAAACACACTAGCCACATGACAGTTCCATAAGGTCACAACAACAGACTGTATATAAATATGGACAATACGTCCACACTTCTTTGCATTGGCCAAACTGAAGCTGGTTTCTCAGGGATACGGGCAGCGGCATCTTGCAAGTTTTGGTCCTACAGGACTGCTTCAGGGAGCGGTTGACATGGCAACTTGTAGTCATCGTGATGTCAAATAACATCAAATAACTAACTAAATTAAGTATTTAAGTACCTAAAATTATAGAAACTATCCATGAAAAAAAATATTTGATGTGTATTTTAGTGTTTTAGTTCGACCCAAGCAGGGCCATTTACCATCCACTAACTTGGAGGGGGTGGAGCTTATGACCTATACTGCAGCCAGACACCAGGGGGAGCTCTACTTGCAGTGGCTTCACTTTTGAGGCGCTGTTCCCAGCGCTTCAGTTTATGACCAAACATAAACATAACATTACCATCAGCTTCCACTGGAGTGTGTTTAATGCTAGTCCGCTAATGCCGCTAATTTCTATGTTCAACGCTTAACATAGCCAGCGAACATGTCATTATACACACTTGCTAAACCTTAGCATGTCTGCGTTGTCATTGCGAGCCTGTCAAAATGCAGATTTTAGCATGTAGCATCCGCAAACATGGCTGTAGACATAATGGATGCTTGCACTGCAGCAATGTATTTTCTAATTGGGAGCACTGGCAGCAGGTCCATTGAGCATAGACATCGCCTTGTCTCAAAGTGGAGACTCAAAGAGGTGCTCTAGAAAAGCAGTGATTTTACCAAAAACAGTATCCGAAGACGCCTGGGTTAAGTTGCTGGTGTGTGTTGTATTTTAAATTTGTGACTCCAACAAGAAGGCATGCAAGTGGGAGCAAAATCTTCCATCAAGGTAATGCGTAATAAATGAGATTCCTATTCTTGGGCCATTAACATCAGCACAATGAACCCCTCATTTGGAATAAATCCAAACTTTTGCTGAGAAAATATGCTTTGCTGGCGACTTCCATTTACTTTTTTAAAGAGAGAAGTTGTATAAAGCTCTGATCCTTGGAAAGGATCCACAAAGAACACAGCAGGTCAGTTGATTTGTTCCCTGCTTCTTCCGTAGCTGCTGCTATAGATCCCCCTCGCATGTACTATGTTTTCCCTGAGCAACAGCTGTGTGTGGGAGTATACTGCATCCTGATCTGCATTGTTTAGCTTTTCCTCCAAAACTCCAGGCTCTACGGTGTTGTCTCCTTAGCAACGACGCAAAGTGCACAACAAAATCTATTGAATTTCTTCCCATGTGAGACAGATGGGGGGTTGTTGGTGGTGTCCAAAGTGCATGAAACACAAAATCAATATTCTACTTGGCAGAGAACTTTAGACGCTGTTTTGTTTGCCCGCTAGCTGGTCGGTCACAGGGTCAACTCTTTGAGCATCTATCATGGGCATCCGCGCTTAGCCTTGAGCCAAGTCATGCCCAAGACAAGCTCCAACTGAGAGGGTTGGCCCGAGGGAATGGGGGCTCGGGGCGTATATGTGGAAGGCAAATGAGCTCACTGCAGAGATAGGTCGCCTATCCCTCAATTGGGTGGGTGGCAGGACTCTTTGAATGTTGCATTTAAAAGCTTGATTTCCATTACAGTTTGAAAAGGCGTGCTTCATTTCTTTATCCTCCCTTCGCTGGCTTCCTCTCTGAGCTCTAATTGCCTGCTTCTAAACATACACCCATTGTTGTGCACTGATAAAACTACCCCTCTCCATACAAATTGGTACTCTCCAATACGTCCTATTAATTCTTTAATGACCATAAGTGTTGTCTCTACACAGTCAACCCCTGGACATATATTAGATAATGAATTGCCGTAATTCATTAATGGAGGGGAGCATACAAATGTCGGAAGAATAATTTTATTAACGCACTGAACATCGTGCTCAATAATTGGTCCAAATTGGTTCATTTTGTGTTGTTAATTGTTTGCTTCTCATATGAACACAGCGACAATTAGAAAGGCAACAGAGTGGCATAAGTTGCTGTTTGAAGTTCATGTTAAAGGGGAACTACCGTTTTTTACAACCTAGACCTTATTTCTGCCATAAAATACAATTGTTTACTCACCCATATAACTTTGGTGTCATTTGGAGTCATTCGGACGATATTTAGATGAGCGTATATCCATATAGTGGGAGTGACTGGGGCACCGAAATGCAGCCTTCTAAATAATGCATTATCTGCCACGAAACTCATTCATTTCGCCAATATTTTGTTATGATACGCTAGTGCTATTCCCTGTTGACTTCGGAGTTACCTGTTAGCATGTCATCTCTGAGCGCCGAACACACCCGTGACGGTCGGCTTGTTTACCTGTAATTTGCTACTGCTAGTTTTTTGCAACATGGCTAAATGTTTTTACGATTCTGAGGTTGTGGACGACGACTTTGTTTATGATGGACGTCCTTACCGTTTTGAGACAGAGTATACGGATGAGGAGCTCGTTGAAAGGAGGATGCGGAGGCAGAGAGAGGATCAGCTGGCCAAAGAACAACAAACCGCTGCACGTCCGTGAATAGATAACAGGTAACTCCGGACTCAACAGGGAATAGCACTAGCGTATCATAACAAAATATTGGTGAAATGAACGAGTTTCGCAGCAGAAAATGCGTTATTTAGAGGCTGCATTTCGGTGCCCCAGTCACTCCCACTATATGGATATACGCTGATCTAAATATCGTCCGAATGACTCCAAATGACACCAAAGTTATATGGGTGAGTAAACGATCATATTTTATCCCAGAAATAAGGTCCAGGTTGTAAAAAAAAACAGTAGTTCCCCTTTAATAGTGTGTTGTGCATCTCGCTACTAACTGCTTTTGTGCTTTTGAGGCACGCAAGATATTTTCTTCAGAATGGCATGGCGTTGCGTTCCAATGTCAGAAGTGAGTAGGCTGAGAGCTAATCATTCAGAGATTGTGCGGAGATTGCTCTGAAGCTAATTTCTTTCTTTGCGGCCGGTGATTAATGTCTGGTCTGTGAGGTCATTGGAGATAAGGCCCCAGCCACCTCCTTTAGCTCCAGCTGAAGATAATGCAGAGCAGACTTTATCAAGGGCACAAAGACAAGGGGAGGCCAGAATACTGGGGGGACTCTCCATGCACATGGCCATAACAAGATATTATCCCCCATCAAACGGGGGCAATCAATTACCTCATTCCTGCAGGAGTACTCATAGCTGGAGAAAGAAGACAGGAGCACGATGTGTCATGGAAAATCTTTGAGATTTTTCTTTTCTTCATGGGGGAGTTTTTATAAAAAGTCTCAACATTTTGTGAACTAAATATCTTCTAACTGTATCTAGAACCCCTGTTATTTTGGCTTCAGGCATGACCATCATTGTCAACAATGTCAATATTGGTATTTATATCAGAAGGTTTGTTGAGTTTAAGGAAAAAACTTGAATTTTCGGTGGGACAAAGTGTGATGGACACAAAGAACTGCTAGCCCTCTCTAAATCCGCCTAAAATGAAGTCCTCTGATGGCATCAATTCTTTTTTATTTTGGCACTAAAGGCACTAAAAAACAACATGACCAAAAAAGTAAAAGAAAATAGTTTTGACTTTTGGCAAAAATTACATTATCAAAGACACATTAGAGATGGGACTTACGGCTCTTTCAAAGGAGACGGATCTTGTGGATCCATTCCTTTCAACGAGCCATCCAAAACACTGGCCCATGATAGACATCTTAGGCAACTTAAACTTCCCATCAACATATATTTTATTGATGGGATATCTGAGTTTGAATTTTCTGAAATACTGATTCTAGAAAATTTGGTAAAGACCTTTGTGTTGACCGGGAATTGGGCCCAGGTAAACTACTTGGAAGGTAGCTTTACTCATCACTATACCATCACAAAAACACGAAAGTGCATCCAGATGCTGCTGCGTTTTCTTTGGCTCATTTTGTCTTTTTGACTGCGATGGACTGGCGACCTGTCCAGGGTGTACCCCTGCCTCTCGCCCGATGACAGCTGGGATAGGCTCCAGCAGACCCCCGTGACCCTTAACAGGACTAAACAGGTATAGAAGATGAATGAATGAATGAATGTCTTTTTGAGTCACTGGCAACTCACATTAAAGGAAGCGTGTCCTTTGCCCTTCCTGAGACAGCTGCGTAATCACGCACTCACGTGAAGGCAGCGTGGACCGCTCATGCGACATCATGTGATATTTGCATGCCAAATAAGCACCGCGCATGTACTCTGCTGGACTCCTCCACTTGTGCCTGTTCTCCTTCTCACTCAGTGGAGTAGCAAAGGAGGAGCTTGTATGTGAAACACAGCACAAAAAATTTAAATAAAAGAACGGCTCACAACTGCGACTCCCATCCCATCGTTCATTTTAAAGAGCTGGTCAAAAGAATCCGGTTCGTTCGCAAACGTCACATACGTGAAATCCATTTAGGAACAGAAACGCAGCTTCTGCCAATGTTTGAATAGGACAAGATTGCACAAAAACTAACTGCTTGAGGAGGCTAATAATTTTCGAGTCTAGTTATTCTTAACAAAGTTAAAAAAAAAAAAACTTTAATAGATTAGATGCAGTCAGACAATACCATGTACTATGAGATCTCATCAATCTTCTTACGTCATGTTTTCTGTTTTCTTATTATTTGCTGTTATTTTCAGTTTTATTTTGTTTGCTTACCTTCCCAATCTAATTTCAGATGTTATACCTCCGGTCCTTTTCACGGCAGCACAAGCACTGCTCCCCTTTTATTCCGTGTTCCCATCTCTAAATACCAATTGCCTGTTTATGCCACTTCTCTAGTTATAGCCCTGTAGAGTTTCTTTTTTTAACTTTGAGCCTTTGAGACACCTCGATTTATCCTCGCCGGGTTTGTTTGTGGATCTTTTGAACTTTATTCCCTTTGTCTGGTGTTGAGCAGGAGTCCACTGTCAGCCGGTTCTGGTTGTTACATGAATTGTAAAAGCGAATGCTTTTCAGCCAACTGAAGCCTCAGCAAGGAAATTAGGATGGCAAAAGCCCCACTCATGTATACCTGATTTGTTTTGCTGTTACAAGTGTAGCTTCAGAGCAACACAGTTGTTGCAAGTGAAGTACCCTCTACCTAAAACCCTCGTCCAGCCTCTCTACACAGGCCTGACATCTGATGATTAGATGTGAAAAACTAATTTACCTCCTACGTGCAAAATGCCTAATGCAGGACGTGCCATTGGGCTTCATGCGTTCATTCCCTAAGTAAGAGATAAATAAGAAAATCCTTTGGGGGATTAATGAAACAGCCACATTTGTTGTCACCTACCTGAGTATGATGACCATTTGAATTTAAACTGAATTTACATGCACGGCACTTTTACATTAGCATGAGGAAACGCCCCCAATAAATGCCGTGCGCTACCATGTGTATTTAAACATATTTACTACTTTCAAGCGTGCACAGTGATATCACACATCAAGAGTGCAAGTAATGCTGCATGTGTGGAAGGAAAAATAGTTTAGTCTGAAAATGGATTCCAAAAAAAGCAATTGTCTGCTGCTATGCAAACTATTACAGCCACGGGAGGAGATCAGGAAAAAAATAAATAAATAAAAAATGCAGACATGGATGAGCGCGTCACTCCAACTCTGTCGGGGGATGCGGTCTGATATTCCACTCTTGGCTGACCATTACCAGGAAATATCTGGGCAGCTGCAGACAATGCTAGGCATCTATATTCATTTTCATCTTCAAAATGAATTTGATAATCCTGATTTGATCACTTGTTAAATAAAGCACCCGGATTTTGCTTAATCTGAAACTTACTACATGGACATTTCTGTTTTAAACTGCATGCTAGTTTAAAATAAATATGTGATTAAATGATACAATGATAAATGATACAATGTGTTCACAGTTTTCGGCCTGTATTGTCCATTTTTTCCACAAATTGACGTGTCGAAGAAATAATTATGCTTAAATTCTCATGTTTAATATTAATTACAAAATATTATGGCGTTAAAAAAATGAACGCATTTAATTGCAGTTTGCATTCTAAAAAATGCGGAACCTTTGTCAGTGCAAGATTTCCTGGTACACCGATTACACTGATGCACACTTCAGAGCTCGGCTAACGGCTACCAAAATTAATTTCAAAAAACTACCTGATGGAAAAAGAGTTTGCATACCACCAAAGCACTTCAACCGTAAAGTGTCATCTAAATGCAAAGCATGTTGCAGTGAGCACCAAAACCACCAGAGCTGTTAGCGCTAGCAGTCCCGGTCCAAGTACGGACAAGATGTGCCGGCAGCCCAAACTGATTTTTTTTAAAGTGTTTTGAAATGGTGTTTTAATTGTTGGTCTGTTCAGTTTTGGCCAGGGATATTTTCTATTTCTTATTTTCTACTGTTTTGAATTGAAATGCAATTAAATCCATTTTTCCAGACATTAAAAGAGCTTGAGTTTACAATATTCATGTCTGTGTCTATTATTTGATTCACTAAAATCCATTTAAATTTTAAAAAATGCTGCTTTTGGGGCAAATATTGTTATGCGATTAAAATGCGATTAATTGAGATTAATTAATTACAAAGCCTCTAATTAATTAGATTTTTTATTTTTTAATCAAGTCCCACCCCTATTAAATATATAACAATTTACTCCATAGGGAACAGACTGATTTGAGACAAAGAAGAGAGATGATTTGGTACCTTTAATGGGATTTGATATCACCCCGTCTTCCATTTTCTTTATTTATATAAAACATTGAACAGAATTAACAGTAAAATTGTCACCTCTTATTAACCAAACAGGCACTCTTGAATGTTGACTCCATCACAGTGTGTGCATGATTTCAAACATGTTTCTCTAAAGTGGTAGACAGATAGGCCCTGGCACGCCGTGCAAATTAGTCCTGATTGCAGCCGTAAATTTGCCACGGGGACGACTCTCGTGAGTGGATATGATTAGAATCAAACCGGTCTTTGATATTTTTTTTTTCACAAACCGGTAGGAATTAAAGTTGCACCATATGAAGCAGTTTTAATTACTTTACCCAAACACAGGGGCAGTGGGACTCCCGCATCCTCTTTGAATGGCAGCACAGGATGGAGATTATTTCAAGCCCACAGCACATCAAATTAATGACAATTATGAAGGATCTTGTGGTCAGCGCTTGCACATCACGCCGCCGTCTCCAGGCGCTCTGAGTGCCCAGTGTCTGTGTGTGTGTACTTGTGGACCGAATGCGAATCCGTGGATCCCTTCAAGTATCTCCTAATTAGACCCAGCATGCCCTCCCCGCTCTCACGCGGTGTACTGTTTCACTCCACACCCAATTATTTTAATCCTGTGATTGCTCAGAGAACGCCCGGCCCGAGATGCACGCTGCCGGAGAGATGAGCGAGTCTGGAGCTGTGGACACATCAGCTGCCACCGGGGCCTCATCGCTGGGACCTGCCCCCAGGGCTCTGAAGCTCTGGCCTGCTGCGAGCTCCACTGGGGTTACTCCACCTAAAATAAGATGTCAAGGGATTTTCTATGTGCTCGTCAGCAATCCTACCTGCCAGCTACACTCCTGACTTGAACTCCTTAGTGGATTAGAAGAGGGTATCATCTATTTACCGAGACAGGCCACTTAAAGTGTGGCGATCCTAAACCTACAGCGGTTTAAAAATAAACCCTAATGCCGCCACTCAAGCCGATAAAAAATATGAATGAATGAACAGCATTTAAATATATATATATATTTTTAAAATATTATACAGAAATGATCTCACGCTTTCATCAGGACATGAAATAGAGTAGACAATTCCCTCTTGGTCAATTATGAGGACCGCGCCGTGTGAGGTAGCAGGCAGAGAAACTTTAAAAGCTGAGGGTCGGGGATGGGGGTCCTTGTTTGAGGCTGCATTAAGAGAGACAAAAAAAGACATCTCACATCTCCGCTGTCACTCAAACGCTGTGGAAAAGAGCAGGCGGTTGTTTTTATGTATCGCCTTAACATATCCCGTATGTGGACTCTTTTGCTGTGCCTGCCTGTGTGGACCTTCACCCTTCACCGCTTTTGTATGAGAAACGGTGTGGCCTTCGTCCCATTCAACTGCTAGAAATGAGACCCCATGTCCAGAGGCAGGTAGAGTGGTCTAAAATTGTACTCAAGTAAGAGTACTTCAGAATAATTTTACTCAAGTAGAAGCGGGGTTGCCAACTGCCCAAAAAATAAATAAAGGACACCTCATTGGCAGGGCCGGCCGACCCGATTGCCCTCACCCTTCCCGGCGTGGTGATTTTTTTTTAGCTCTTTTCTGTGTCTGTGAAACGATTTTTTTTTACCTATTTGACTCGAACCTCAATTGAATTAGATGGATATTTTTGAGTGATATGAACACGTGGAAAACAAATTATTATTCAACAATTTATACAAAAATAACAAAATTAACAGAATAAAATAAATATCTTTCTTAAACAGAAACACGTCCTGCTTAACTTAAAACTGTATAAATTAATATAAAACAACAGAAAGCAGAACATTCCTCTTGTAATAGTGCAATAAGAAAAGTGCAAACAGAAAGTGTGAGGAAAAGTTGTTACTTTGTTGTCTTCCGGTATCTTCTACGCAAGCGACAGTACCTTGACCAATGAAATCAGCTCATTGGTCACAGAGCAGGAGACGGCCTGGGAATAAGTTTACCGTAAATGTTCTAATAAAGTGCCCTGGTATTCGTTCATTCCATTGACATTTTACACACTATTTTGATTTGCACGGCAATATGGGACAAAGTACGTCCCGTTTCAGCTCAATACGGGATGCATACTTTTGTTTCTCAATACAGGATGATTCCGTTTTTCAAGGGACGGTTGGCAACCTTAAGTAGAAGTAAAAAGTAGTCATCCAAAAAATGACTCAAGTAAGAGTAAAAAAGTATTTGGTGAAACTACTACTCAAGTACTGTGTAATAATAAAAAAAATCTAAACAATAATAACGAGAAACTCAAGTGCTGACCTCCGTGGAAGTCCTCCCACTGCGGCATATATAGCGCGTGCTAAGCATTGTGGGAGATGGGGGGGATGTACGAAGAGAGACACTTTTCGTACTATTTTCAGATGTCGGCCGGCCGTTCTGACGGCCACGTCCATTGGATCACGGCGTTCATTCTGCATGCGCCCACGCACAATATCCCAATCTCTACTCAGGTAGCTAGCATTTCTACTTTTCCGCATTGATCACGCCCACTTCCAGTTTCTGACCAATCACTGAATAATGGCCGGACACCACACGAGAAAAAGGTTCTGCCCGGTTGATGTGTTGGGAACGAGCTGCGAGAACAAACTTCTCAGATGACGCGGAGTGTGTAACAGCCTTAAGAGTAACATTTCTTCTTCACAAATCTACTCGAATAAACGTAAAAAGTATGGTGCAGTAAAACTACTCTTAGTAGTAATTTTTTTTTTTCAAAAAGTTACTCAAGTAAATGAATTAATGTGAGTAAATGTAACTCATAATTATCCACCTTTGTCATTAAGAAGGTGCAACAGATAACTTTCTTTCTGCCTTAAGAAAAATATGGAACGTCTACAAAAATCCTGGTCAGTTTCTGTCTCTACAGTTTCTACTGGTGAGGTTTGGCAACCTGGCAAAACAAGACCACTAACAACCGAGGACAGTGAGAGCAACCTCAAAAGTTATTGGCACACCTCTGCCATAGATTCGGGACATTTACACGTCCCACTGCAGAAAAAAAAAAGGCCCTTCATATTATAGAGGACAACAGCTACCCAGCACAGCAATCCTCCACACCTGCAGACTGTCAGAGTCCAGAGCAGCTGTCTCAAAAAAGCAGTTGTTACCCTTAGGCGGTTGGATTACCGAACAACAGGCGCTTTATAAAATTCACAGTGATTTATCTAGCATTTGTGGGCTTTTGTATTTATTATTGCTGTCTTTATATATATTTTAAGGGGTGTCAATTGCATGTCAAATATAAAAAAAGTGATTCCTAGGTTAATTGTGGCTGTATGATCGACAAAGCAGGATGATTGAAAGCCAGCGGCCGCTGTTGTAGGCTCTGCTCTTCCTCCAACACTATTACCATCCGCTGCCGTCGGTGACAAATACAATGACAATGATGTTACCATAAACAGCATCCTGACAGCAGCAGAGAGCGTTGCTGGGGCGCTTTGTCTCTCGCAGCAGTGGTCACATTAATCTTTAAGTTTACGCACTACGCGTGAATTAATGCGAGATTCCATTTTGCCACGGGAGATTGACTATAGGAAAACAGCCCATCCGAATCGCCTGGCGTGCTTTGTCTTACCTTGTGTCAAATGAAGGGAAGGACATTATCATGCGTCGCTGATAAGATCTGCTTCGACCCGTCTGATAACATGCTGCTATGATTATCAGAGACATCTTGCCACCCAAACTGGAAAACTAAAGGTGACCTTGGAAATCAGGTGTACTGTGGAAGCATCCTGTCCAGTGAAGGGTCACATGTGGGGCTGGAGCCTATTTCCAGCTGTCATCGGTCTCCAGTCTATCTCAGGGCTAACACAGAAAGACAGACAACCATTTACACTCACATGCACATCTATGGCCAGTTTAGAATCGCCAATGGACGGTGGGAGGAAGCCGGAGTACCCGGAGCGAACCCAAGCAGACACAGAGAGAACATGCAAACTCCACATAGAAAGGCCCCAGTCGACCCATGGATTTGACTCCAGAACCTTCTTGCTGTGAGGCACCAGCGCTAACCACCACCACGCCACTGTACCGCCATGTGGAAGCATCCATTGGTCAAAACTGCCGGCCTCCAAACTGTGCTCCAACTGGCTTTACATTACAAATGAGACTTAAATGAGTGGTTTCTGATCTGTGGTAAAGGTTTGATCAGGCTCACAAAGTGGCAAGGCAAGTCACACAAACGAAGCTTATACAAAAGTTCTTAAGGAAGAACTTTCTCTTATCCTTTGCTTTCCTATGCTGTCAATTCTCGATATCAGTGTCACCACTCTTGTCCAATGACCTACTTGACTTTGTTCTCTGAGCCAATAGGTCCCTACTCCCTGTCTTCTACATTTATTGTAAATCTGCCACTCCACTTTCAGACCATCTATCACGCAACCCTCCTCCTCCCCTTCAGCCGAGGCCTTGGTCAACCATCTGCTGTCTCTGTGCCACAGAGACAGACCGGCTCCTAACCCTACCTGACACAGAAATTAACAGATCGCGGCTGCAGCACAGAGGACCTACTGGTCGAATGTCTAAGTTTGAATGATCCAAATCTTACCCTATCATTCCTTCCAGTGATATTTCCCGGATAAAATGAGTTACCCCCAGGCTGGCATCCAAAAAAAGAAGATCCACAAGATCTGGTTCCCTTCACAGAGCCATAAATCCCCTTTCTACTGGCCACTGAGTGGAGGCATCTTCCGTCTTAAATACTCCGCTGTTCATCTGCCATGTCCAGCTTTGCGGCAGAAACACAGCCTGGGACGAAAAAAACTGTTTTGGTCTCATTGCCCAATTCGTGACAACTGTATGGGAGTGAATTTGAATATCAACCAACCGTTTGAGGCAGCCATTTAACCATTCAAAAATGTATGGGAGGTTTTAGCAAAAACCCATTTTGCTTAGGTTCTGCTTAGTCACCTGATCTCCTCAAATCCACTGATGCTTCATCTCTTTGCCCATTTTTGAATTTGTTGGGAGTTAGGCACTGCCAGTATGGTGACAACCGGAGCCTCCACACCAAAACCTCTTTTCAGGAATCCTAATGATGATGTCCTTAGAAATTCCCTGATTACTTTTAACAGAAAGAATGACCTCTATACCAGTATATACCCCAACTGTATGCATGATAGGGGTTGCAAGAGTTGCTGATTACGTCACTAATAAAAACATTACTCAGAAATGTATAGCCTGTATAAAGACAGGCTGCAACTCAGCACCAGGTCTACTAACTTTTACAATGAAATTCACCAGCAAATTGTTGATTAGCAGCCTCCTTCTCTCTGTTACTGCAAGGCGCCTTGTAAAGTTGTCAACTGACTGCTGCCGAGACTAGTCGACTGGTCGGTTCAACCCCTAATGCGTGAAAGAATGAATGTGTGCGCATCAAAATATTTCTATGGATACCTGTGTGTACATATTTTGTTGACTTAATCACAATAAAAATTAAGACAACAATGAATTGTAAACTTATTAGCAAGTTTTTTGTTTTTCTGCCATCACTTGTTAAAGAACCACCAGAGGCGATGCTGGAATTTTTCAGTTGTAACATTACTGTGGAATAAAGAGCACATAACCTCCTGTAAAGCCATTTTCATTTGCAAATTGGAGCAGTTGTGGTTCGAGAAGCCAATTCACACAGTTCCTATAGCTGGTCCTAGCCATTTGTTTTACAAATTAAAGCATCCTAATCTCATAATGTATTTGTCGCTCCTCACTCACTGACTGAATTTGTTCAGAATCATATTCATGTCAAAGGTTTTAATCCACTCAGCAAATTCATTTCACTGACCTTGAGTACAAAGTTAAGGAAGTTGTCAACGTGGCATGTCTTAGTCCTCTCTCTCTTATTTTCTCTGTGAAAAAAAGTGTAATGGTTTAGCTTTTTCTTTTTCTTTTTTTTTTTTGATGTAAATGTAAAGTGTATCTTTGGGCTATCGTTGGCAGGTTGGTGATTGTGGAGTCATGTAACCACAGTCAGTAAAACTCCATAATTCAGTGTCAGTGCAGAGAAGTGGACTCTTTCCCTTTCTCTCCCCTGGTGATGCGACCTTTCTTTGACTCAAGGGCCCCTCCTCTGTTGGTTCATAAACACTCAAGGAGGTGTCTGACTTTGTGACACTGTAGCTGGGAACGGTTTGCTGGTGAGGGCTTCAGAGTGTATGAGCCAAGATGCAGAAATACAACACACACAGATAGAAATCTTGTCTTTGTAAGAATGAACAGGCAGGATTGTGAGCTAGAAGTGCCTATGTTGTATTTGACCTTGAGTGTCATTAACGCATGACTCACATGAACCTACAGTTAGATATATTATATTACAAAGAAAAAAGAGTTTTCATCATGTAAGCTGGCCTACGTTTATAAGAAAACATAAAATATGTTAAAGCCATCAGACAGCAAAGATGACGTACTGATATACTGCACACAAATCTGTACAAATCAAAATTAAGAATGACTGACATCCAAATATGCGCATATCTTCTCAGCACGCTAATACGATTTCCTTTCAATGAAATCCATTAGCCAACTTAAGAAAATAATCACCTTATACACGCAGCGCAGTGAAATCCTGGGTTGTGATAATATGACGTTGGAGTGAGTGTGCTTTAAATTTACCCATGCATTCAGGCATATGCATGCCATAGCATAGTCTACGGCAACCCACTCATTACACCCATATGTGATTTTTGAACATCTGATTCCAAACTGTGATTATCCATGTGTAGATTCCAGTCATCTGTTTTCATCAGACCTTGGAGCGTGGCCAAAGGGATTCATTTCCATTCACACACATGAGTACTACTGAGAACCAACACTGATGTTGCGTGGTGCAGTGATGAGCCACAGCTCACAGTTAGCGTCCCAGTTCATCCCAAAGCTGTTTGATGAGGTTGAGGTTTGGGGTCTGTGAATGCCAATCAAGTTCTTCCACAGCATAGTGAAAATGGATTTAGTACACATGTGGTAACATGACAGAACCAAATCAAAGCTCTTATTAAAACAGCTAAAGACTCTATGTATTCTCTATATTTTTTGGTGGACTTGGTGGCGACAAAAGTAGCGCTAAAAGGGGTGTTTATCATTTGGGGATGGCTTTTTGGTCAATTCTCGGGAAGGCTGGAAACTTCACCACACACCCAAAATTGTAAGATGTCAAATGACTGCTGAAGCATTCACCGACAATGAAATGTCTGCACAAACCCGCAGTGTTTCCCCGACCAAGTTATTTTTATTTAATTTTATTTTTCTATACAGTGCCAGATCTCAATAGAAGCCATTTGAGCTGACCTTTCCTATAGAACAGGTCTATCCCTTGTTCCTTTATTAAACCAATCCACGCACGCACAGGTGAGCACACTCCCACCAGCGGACAGAGCGCGCTTTGGAAAATATGTTGAGTCAACCCCCTGAAAAACAGACACAAAATTGTTGAACGAACTGAGAAAAAAATGTTAGGATGTTTAGTTCAATGTACAGTTCAACGAGGGGAGAGCTTGCGGGAATCAGTCTTGAGGGAAATATTTCTTGTAGAGAGTTGAACAGACTGACCTACTTGAGGGGCTGGTGTCCTGTGACGGTCCGCAAAGCGATGATTTTGCTCAGTGGTGCGTAGAATTGCATGTCAAGTCTTCCTCCAGATGCGACGACAACGACGCAGACGATGCTGAACCGAAGGCACCGCAACGTCGTCCTCCTGAGAAGGGAATATGGGTGGCAGATATTCTAGGGAGGCCTCAAAGGGTGACGTACCTGTGGTGACATTTAACTGGGAAGATGAGAACTCCAAGAGGCAGGGTTGGAGGCCTCCACACACCTAAACATTGCCTCCAGGTGTTGGTTAGCCTGCTCTGTCTGCCCGTTAGTTTGTGGACGGAAGCCAGATGACATACTCACCATTGCGCCTAAGGCCTGACAGAAAACCCTCCAGACACGAGAAGTGAACTGTGACCCGGACCGTCTGTGTCAGACTGTCACTGGGAATCCCATGGAGGCGGATCACATTTTGGAACAGGAGCTGAGCAGTCTCTGGAGCTGAGGGAAGTTTGGGTAGAGGAACAAAGTGCACAGCTCTGGAGAACCTGTCGATGACTGTGAGAATGACTGTGTTACTTGCAGAAAGGGGTAGACCAGTGACAAAGTTGAAGGTGATGTGTGACCAGGGGACATGCGGGTACTAGCAGTGGGAGAAGTTGACCAGCAGGTGTGCAGTGAATTGCCTTGCCGCGGGAACAAGCACAACAGGCTGCAATGAACTTCCTGGTGTCATCCTCCATTGCTGGCCACCAGAAGTGTCGTTTAAGGAGGGCTAAGGTCCGACCCACACCAGGGTGACAGGACCACCTCCACAGGATTCCCAGTGACATTGTGAATCCAGAGGAGGACCTGAGAGTGGACAGACGTGGGTACATAGAGGTGGTTAGGTGGACCGTTCGCTGGGCATCTCTGATTTTGATCTCAATCTCCCAGGTAACGGCTGCAACCAAACAGGACGGAGGAAGCATGGCCTCGGGCTCAGAGGGGGACTCCTGTGCTGAAAACTGGTGAGAGAAGGCATCAGGTTTGAGATTCCGGGTACCAGGATGGTAAATCAGGGTGGAGTTGAAACGGTTAAAGAATAATTGCCACCAGGCCTGACGGGAGTTCAGATTCTTAGCTGTCTGGATGTAAGAGAGGTTCTTACAACGTCATGATCCGTGGCTTGAGCGTGGCGACATTTGAGCACTGAAGAAGAAATCCACAGCACAGCCCCAGGGCTCTGTGGAAAGGCTCGAGATCGGCCACATGGGACTCACGGGCAGGCGTATGCGGATGTGGGTTGGGCAGGTGGGTGAGCTGGAACTGTGGACGTTGGTTGGTTACTTGATGCTGTTGGTTCTCGATCCTGAGGGAGTTCAGTGACTGTAGATGCTGTTGGTTCTCGATCCTGAGGGAGTTCAGTGACTGATCGTGTTGAGAACGCCCCCGGCGTCACAAAGGTGCGTGGTTGGGGTTGACTCCGCTGGGTCCATGTTGCTTGGCCAGTTCTTCCTGTTGTGGTGTGGACAACTCAAAGCAAAGGACATAGGTGCAGGACTCTAGAGTTCAGGCTCATGGACTGGACTTGAAAAACAAAGCCCTGCGCCAGGGCCAACGGTCAGCGGCAGCTCAACTCCGCGCATTCATTCATCTTCTGTAACCACTTGTTCCTGTGAAGGGTCGCGGGGTATGCTGGTGCTATCCCAGCTGTTATCGGGCGATGAGTACACCCTGGACAAGTCGCCAGTCTATCACAAGGAGACAGACAACCAGTCACACTCACATTCACACCTACGGCCAATTTAGAATTACCAATTAACCTAACCAGCATGTCTTTGGACAGTGGGAGGAAGCCAGAGTACCTGGAGAGAACCCATGCAGACACAGGGAGAACATGCAAACTTCACACAGAAAGGCCCAGTCGGCCCATGGATTCAAATCCAGAACCTTCTCGCTGTGAGGCATCACCACCTCGCCACTGTGCCGCCCCGACTACGCACACCTGAGGCAAAAAAAAAGAAACAGCCAAACAAATGCAAACCAGTAGAGGGCCTCACAGCAAATATATTATATCACGCTTTTCTGATTGTTTCCTTCCTCAATTACTGTTGGTTTTTCGGTCTTCGGTCTAACATGAGTAAGAATAGTAATTTCATGAACATACTTAACTCACCATAACAAATATAAGCATTTTTGTTGTGCACTGCAGACGCTAGCTCTGGTTTGACATAATCCCACCATACTCATGTAGCTATCGTAATTACCTCACAAGTTAAGGGTGTGTAAAACCGTGATAGACACCTTGGGGATAATAACCACTCTGACCTGAGGATACAAGGTGACCGATCTGGACTGACATCGGCTCTTTCTCCTTAAGGTCATAAACTATGCATTAATTGCAGCCATAACTTGAAACCACAACAGGGCCGTGAAAGCAGAAATGGTATATTTTGCCCTGCAAAAGCACTCCATGTGAGTGCTTATGTTTAAGATGCAGACATGGTATGTGATGGAGGGATAATGCTTCGGAGCAGGATGCATTGTTTTGTTCCATTTTATTTTCATTTGGCTTGGTTTTGATCCAAGCAGGGTAAGCGCTCCTGTGGGAAAACGCAGTTTGTTTCTCTGGCCAAAGGGAGACAATGCGGCAGCGAGTGAGGAATCAGCCGTCGGGCACCAGATGGGGTCTAGATGTACAGTGTGCTCAGCGAGAGAGAGTGGGAGGAGGTGGTTGTGGGGAGTTTTCGGCGCAAATAACCTGCTAGCGAAAAGTGAAAGTTGATGGCTTATTTCCTCCCCATCCAGCTCGCCCAGCAGGCTTCTGAATGCAGTGGTCGGCGCTCCATCTCGCTCCCATCGAGATCTGTCTTTAGGGCTGAGGAGAGAAATCCTCTACTGATGTCTCTGGCATCAAGCTGCTTCCAAACTATACATGCCGGTGATTCTTCTTTAACTAGTTGTGTCGTTGCAAGGAAATGATGGCCTTCAAGGGGGCGAGGATTAGTTTGTGGTAAAATAGATTGTGAAGAGAACCTCAGTAACCTAGCAGACATATGTAGCACCAAGTTCTCCTTGTATTTATTGTAAGTGCCACATCCCTGTTGAGTTTATTTTATCAATTTCCGTCTGTATTACCACTGCTGATTAGACTTTCCCTGAAAGCCTCTGGGGACTGTATTAACCAGTTTGTTTGTAGTCCTGCGAACCTCATAAGACATGCCGGTATTAAGACAATTAGGCCTACTATTATAATCATTATTCACTGGTCCTCAGGGAGAGCTTAGGTATAGGAAGCCTATGGCTGTAGAAGTGATTTGTCCGGTGTCCGCAAGTTAATTCTTCTATTTATAGAGGGTCATTACGCTGTGAAAATCTCTGTTCACCACTAACCCATCTATGGCGTGTCATTTCTTACTGTCAAATTAAAGCTGGGGTCCAGTCCAGTCTGAATGTGCAGACCACTTTAAAGTCCATTATATTCTCCCAGTTTTCATTACTTTTAGCGAGCCAGCTTTGAAATAAAAAAAAAGAGGAGACAGGACTTAATAAGTGCCTTGGTTCTTTTCTAAGATCTGAAAAAAGTACCCCATTCTAGCACATCTCTTGTTAGACATTAACATATTGTAGATGATATATATTTCTTGTATCCCGTATCTCATTTAACATTCTCATTCTTCAAGCTAACTGGATTTTTAAAAGAAGTCCTTCACTTTCAGGAACACATTTCCATATGAGATCATTAGTAAGGTCGGGCATTCTGATCCCTCACAGTCCTTCAGGTATTCTTCTGTCTCCAGCTGATAACTGCCCACAGGTCGCTTTTATTTGCATTAAACACCAAGGCTGTACATTTCTCGGTTAACAATGCATGGTTTTAACCCAGCATCAACGGCATGTAACATATATGACACTTTACCTGTGGCCAAAACATTTAGTTAAAATTTTAGCCAAGACATTTAGTCAATAACCCCAAATCCTGTGGATAAAGAATATTTTTTTCTTTTTCTTTTCTCTTATCTTGCTGCAGTTCTGCAACTGAACTAGTGGATTTGCTTAACTCTTAGTTGCAGCAGCACCTGTGCAGGAAAAAGTGTAAAAAAGAGTCCTATCTTCAAATTAAGACTCACTTCATGTTTTTTACAGCAGGGTTTTGGTTGTTTGAGTAAGAATTCAAACTTGATTGCATGAATGCTGCCAGAAAGATTTTTAGTTTGTATTTACAGTTAAGCCATGCTAACTGTAGTTAAAGGGGAACTACTGTTTTTTTACAACTCGGACCTTATTTATGGCATAAAATACAATCATTTACTCACCCATATAACCTTGGTGACATTTGGAGTTGTTCAGAAGATATTTAGATCCAGCGGATGATGATAACAGGTAACTCTGGACTCAACAGGGAATAGCACTAGTGTATCATAACAAAATACTGGCGAAAATCGCCATTATTTAGAGGCTGCATTTCAGTGCCCCAGTCACTCCCACTATATGGATATAAGCTAACTTCTGAAGAACTAAACATGACACCAAAGTTATATGGGTGGGTAAACGATTGTATTATATGCCAGAAATAAGGTCCAGGTTGTAAAAAACGGTAGTTCCCCTTTAAGTATTGGCCTTGTAAAAAATTTTGACTTGCTCATGGCCCTAGACAAAAATATCTATGTATCACCGCCCACAGTTAACCACCCCTATCCGATAGTTATCTACAATATCTCACTAAAACATAGTGAGAGTAAATCTGTAATGGATTCATAAAATATCAATCAGGCGATCTTGCATTTTGCACCTTTTTGCACCTGCATTTTAGTAGCAGTTTTATGCATTCATCATCCTACTGATACACTTTGACACTTCTGTAGCCTCAGAAATCTCACAAATATTGCATAGTTTTGATTCTAACATTAACAAACTAAATTTAATCCAACAGTAATGAAGCATTATACTGTTGCATCCATTTTAATCCTGATAGTACCAGGTGGCCTCCTCACTGAATATGCCACACCATTTCAATAGAAGGTACAGCCAGGTCGCCATACAGGGACCTACACTGTGGACATTTTTAAGCATCCCTTCTCATGAACATGAAATATTTAGCTAGTGCTACAACAGTTTGAACCCAGTGGTATCTGCAGCTAAATTAGCAAAGTGCTCTCTTTAACCTAACGTCTTTGTGATAGGATGCGGTTAGGCCAGGTGAAATGGTCTCCCCATAATTGTGGACGTGTGTTCCAGCTTTGGGAAATGATTAGCAGGCTGTAACTGACCAGGTTGGGACTTGGGGCAACAATCTTAAAAGAGGTTAGAATTAATTCTTTGTTTGTCATTTGGGTTTGGAATTGCACTATATTGTTATTGGTGTGTAATACAGTGGTAACGGTTCGTGGAATTTAACTGAGCTTGATGAGATGCGATGAATGCTAGTACTCCCCTAATCCCCCGTGTTAGTATGACATATGAGGATTAAATTTCTTGAAATCCACACACAGCGATTCTAATGGTAAACAAAAACGCACCGGGCCATGCTTTGTTTTATATGACTGCATGCATTTAACTACGTCTCTCCTCCAGTATGACTCACTTTGCAGTGAATTAGAGCTGTGGAATGCAAATGAGCACCAGCAGTGTAAAAGTCAATAAACCGCAAACAAAAGCACCACATAATCTGCATGATAAATGCTCATGCCTCTCTCTGGGTAAGGTGGCACAGCTCTCTGCTGCAAGCAGCTTGCAGTCCACTTCAGCTGTTGTCCATGTTGTGACTTCCGACTTCCAACAGCATTTCCCTAAACACATATATTAGGACTGTGATATGCATTATTTTGGTTAGGACTGTTCCAGCCAGCTGTGTTTCTGTTCTACCTGCTTCTCTTAAAACCACTGACAGGAGAAGTGAATAACATCGACCATCTTGTGACAATACAATGTTCTTCTGGGAAACTCTTGGGCCTGACATCCGTACTTAGACATGTAGCACCCACCTAGACCAGACCAGGCACCCCCACCCCATAGCAATGACACTCCTTGATGGCAGCAGCCATCCCCAGCAGGATGCAGCCTGACACAGGCGCACAAACAAAAACGCTTTAGGAACAACTCAAAAAAAAAAAAAAAAAACCCAACATGAAGAACATCACAAGGTGTTGACCTGGCCTCCAAATTTACTAGATCCCAAACTGATCAAGTATCTGTGGGATGATCCACAGAGGCCCCCAACAGGAACAGTTGAGCCATTGCACAGAGCCATTAAACTCCCTGTCCTCTGATAGAGCACCCAGTCTTGAGGAAGACAAACATCACCTGCCCCATGTGCGGTGGACCTCTTGTACTAACAATTTTCTCATTTACCTTTTTTTTTAGTTTAGATTTTTTTTTTTTTTTATCAGTAATCCTTTGGATATGCTTGCACAGAAACTGAGTGTTTGTAATGGGATTTACTGGGAGAGAATGGCAACCAATGCAAACACTGAGACTCACATTAGCCCTTATGTAATACTGCACAAAGTATCCCACTGTAAGGGTTGGGCATGGAGATCCAAATTGCCACCCACGTACAGTACAGTACACTCATGCACTCCCAAATCAGCACATGTTCATGCCCGTGCTAAATCGCCCAATTTATATCTGTAAGCACTTGCTGGGGCTGCCGAGTTCTGATGAGACTCCAGTGTTGTTTCCAGAATGTCCCGTGGATATCAAGCTAGGATTTACTGCCGCGCATATTATCTTAAACGGAGGAAACCTTCTGTGCTTTTACCTGTAAGAGGCAAAACGAGACGAGAGAAGCCGAGAGGCCTGCAGAGAGGCAAAATAAATTCCACTTCTAAATGAGCGAGGCGTCTTCTCCCCTTACCTCTTCGGGGCGGAGAACCTCGTTGGAGCTATTATGTTTTCTGTCACGTAGACTCCCTTTGGACAAGGCGTATGGAGTAGCACAGAACTCCACTGCTCGTCTAACTCATCATCAAGGCGTCACATTAAAGCTGCTCATGTAACAGAACTAGATGGCAGTGATACAGTCGCTAATCGTTATCGTGCTACAAGCTTCCACGATCCTCCTCAATTATACTCAGCCAAGCAGGGAACTGGAGCACCACATAACAGGCGTGGTTGAGCTTTGTGGTTGTTGTTGTTGTTGTACACGCCACTGTAAATTAAACCCCTCTCCTATATTATCACATAATCATGTCACAACATATGGATCATTTGCAAAGAAGATTCTGCACCAATATATCTTACTGTATGTCCTTCCATTGCTCCCTCCAGAGGAAATACAGGGTGTTCGCTCATGTAGTCCTCTTGTAGCCAAGCTCAGCATTTAGTATTGTGTGCAAATTAGATACCAGAGCATGCACACAGTCAAAATATCTATGCACAGTCGACAACATCCATATCTAACTATGGCAAAGCACAGTTTTTTAAGATCAAATCAGATTTTCTCACCTACTGTATACACTATATAGCATGTAGCAATGTATCTACTTAAAGGGGAATTACCGTTTTTTGCAACCTGGACCTTTTTTGTGGCATAAAATACGATCGTTAACTCACCCATATAACTTTGGTGTCATTTGGAGTCGTTTGAATGATATTTAGATCCGCGTATATCCATATAGTGGCAGTGATTGGGGCACCACAACGCAGCCTCTAAATAACGCATTATCTGCTGCAAAACTCATTAATTTCACCAATATTTCAACGGGGATTAGCACTAGCGTATCATAACAAAATATTGGTGAAATGAACGAGTTTCGCGGCAGATAATGCGTTATTTAGAGGCTGCGTTTCGGTGCCCCAGTCACTCCCACTATATGGATATACGCGGATCTAAATATCGTCCGAATGACTCCAAATGACACCAAAGTTATATGGGTGAGTAAACAATCGTATTTTATGCCAGAAATAAGGCTGTAAAAAAAACAGTAATTCCCCTTTAAGTACACCCACACACTTAAAAGTCTGACCATGAGGATGGTGAATTTTCAATGAAGGAAATAAAGAAAACATATAAGCCGAGTTTGTTTGGAGCAGATTTGGTGCGAAGACCACAACAGCATGCATCAACTTTGATGGTGGTGTAACCCCACCTGGCAGCCATGACACAAAATGTGAAGATCTTCAATTGCTTATGACTTCTGGGTCTTGGTAACGTGAGGGGACGGGATATATATATTTTTTTTTTAAGGAATGTGAGATGTGCATGCACCCAGTCCATTCTCTTCCCCTGTACGCAGAACAATGCTTTTGTGCATCAAAGAGTCAAAGACATGTGGCCGAGAGTTCCTGATGACAGGGAGGACTTTGATATCATTAGGCATCAAGAATAAATAGATACAGTATGTGTTTCTTCAAAGGATGAGGCTGGCGACTTTCTATTCTAATCTAATTCTTATTGTCAAAAACAAAAAAACAACAAGTCAGGCTTCCCCACCTGTCTTTAGTTTTCAGGCCCAGACTCAGCAGCCTTTTGAAAAGAGCTGTAAAAACTGTAGTTTTTATTAAATTAACCTTATATACTGGGGACTATTTTACTATTTCCAGTGGTAAATTAATTCATATTTGACATTCTACTGCTTTGCGGCAGCAGGATAAACTACAGTGAATTTGTTTTCATGGTAATGAAATGCCACCCAGTGCAATGGTATGGCTCATTGATGCACATTAATAGCTTTTGGACAACGAAGAGAAGCAAGATACAATAGGTGAGGCTTGGATACACACTCTACTTGTTAATAGGATACATTCAGTGTAGGCTTTTCAGGGGAAACGTTGATCTGTGCCTCATGAAATAATATAATTCAGTTTAATGAAAGTTACAGTCGAGGAGAACAGAAGGTGCTAAGAATAAATAAAAAAAAAATTGTACACTGCACTGACTATATGATGAAGCATTAATTGCAAAGCCTCCGACATGTTCCAGTCCTGCGTGTTCCAATATTAATACATTCAAATACTCTTCAGCCATTAAGTGCATGAAACAATGCTTACAATGACAGTACAGCGTGTTCCCATTCCAGGCAGGTGCTTAGTTTTCAACAAGAGAAAAATCTTTTCAGAGTAAAACAGGAGAAACTACATGAAAACCCCAAAACAATAAAAACCCAAAACTGAACCTCATGGAAAAATAACAGTAAAAGATCCAAGCTAATCCACGGTCTAAGATTCAGTGTCATGACACATATTTCTTTTAACACATAGTGTAGGAAGATTAGTGGTTCAAATCCAAGTGGACATTTGGCACGAAATGTTTGTTAGGACACACCTTGTTCAGAGTTGATTGAGAGTTCAACCAAGGTGGAGTTGTGTGTCACTGTGAGAAGTGAAGAGGCAATGCAAGTTAAGAAGGTAATGTTGAGGCTCAAAAAAATCAACTCCCAAAAAACTGTCATTGTTAAAAGTGAACACAAGAAAACTTGAAACTGACGAACACATTCTGTTGATGTTGGCGTCATTGTCCCCTTATTTGGAATTTTGTTAGTTATTACGCTTCCAGTTAATGCCAAGGTTTCAGACAGGTATTCCTTTCAGCGAATATAGAGCGCAGTTGTGACGTTTGCAAACGAACTGAATCTATTGACCTGCTCTTTAAAACGAATGACGGGAGCCGAGTCACTTTTGCGAGACATTTACCGAAGGTGTTTACCGAATCACACCATCCAAAGACAAGCTCATTATGTTCATTGGTGATTCTAAATTGGCCGTAGGTGTGAGTGTGAATGGTTGTCTGTCTCTCTGTGTTAGCCCTGTGATAGACTGGAGACCTGTCCTGCAACCCTTCACAGGACAAGCGGTTACAGAAGATAAGTGAGTGAGTGAGTGAGTGAGTGGGAGTGATACACTCAGATATCCCACAAAGAGAATATGTACTGTATTGGTGTGATGTGTAAGTTTGAATGATTCTGATCCAAATCTGCCCCCATCACAGTGCTTATTTCGAGGTTAAAATAAGTTATCCCCAGGTTGGCATCTTAGAAATTAATAAATATTAAAATGATCCAATCTTTTTGAAAGTCTCTTTGAAAGGAACGGATCCACAAGATGCGGCTCCCTTCATAGAGCCATAAATTCCATCTCCAATATAGAGGTAAAGGTTTCCAATCTATCTATTTAGCTAGCTAGCTAGCTGCTTTATTGAGTACAAAGAATGTACTACTGACAGAAATGGCAACCAAGCATCCCTGGAAATAATAGTTTAATTTACAGCACACATGACAGCTGTCACATACAATTTTCAGGGAAGGATATGTGTGTGGTTGTGCTGCAAAGGTTTGAGGTAAAAGGTGCAGTGAGTATGTTCTTCCCCAGAGTCTGCCATCCAGATGTGAGTGGTATGTCAGCCGTATCCCTCACAGCTGATAAAGAAATCTGTCAGAGCGCCAGCTGAAACCAGGAATTCTCTTATGGCAGACAGCTGGTTTTCCTTCGCTGAACGCACGATTTTTTTTTCTTCCTTTGGCGTGAAGTAGAACACTATCAATTATACGGAGATCTAAATAACAATCCAGTGATTTTGTAATACTAGTAGTTAAACCTGTAGATTGAACTATTACAATTCAGCATGGTGAATTTGCTTGAATTCTGATCCCGTCCACCTCTGAGTTACAGTGAACTTCCCTTACCTGATGCTCCAGAGGGTTGTAACATGATAGAGTTCCTGAATTATACATCCCAGTCATTAAATATCTAAGCACATCACATATTGGCTCCATGAAATCTTTATATGGGGAACCATGATACTATTTGTCAGTCGTCTGCCACTGAAGCAAATTATACAAAGGTAATAGTATGCTTTGTTGATATGCGGATAGGTTCCATGTGGTTGCTTTGCTTTTTTTTTTTTTTTTTTTTTTTTTTTTGCACCTCCTAGCTAAAAACAATGAAAAAGCCTGTATTCCATCCACATTACATTTCTAATCAATAAACTTGCCGGTGGAGCTACTCGCCGGTGCTAATCATGGCTCGGCAGAGGTGCAGAGGTCTGAGCCGGAGCGAGGTTCATGCGCTGCTAGAGACATGAGAGCTGCACCACTAATATCTCATTATCATGGATCTGCTGATTACTTTGCCAGAGTCCCACCCTGCGCCGGCCTTTTCCTCCTCATTTAAATAAATTTAAATACGGCGACTGGAGGACGAGAAAAGCAAAGTGCTAATTTGATAGCTGAGGAGACAGGTTAAAGATGTTCCTGCGAACCCTGGCACTTTTTTTTTATGACACCGGGCTCTCACTTATTCAGTAAAAAGGATTGAGGCATGACCTATCACATACAGCCCAGGCTCAGTCAGCCAGGGCTGTTTTAATCAGCAATGTCACCTCTCCAATCAGCTCCTATACAGACTCCTCCCTTCCCACTGATGTTTGCAAATCATTCAGCAAATATTTCCCCCATGGCATAGCTTTGGTTATGCAGAGAACTGATTACTGATTACAAGTAACCTGTTTTGTGGATGTAAGCTTTTTTGTGTGTGTTATTTGCCCGTGATCCAGTGCTCCTCTGTTTACACTGGTAGAGAAAAGAAGGAAGGCAAAGCGGCGCAGATGGCGCTTTATGCAGGATGATTCCTCAACAGACGTTATTTGAATGGTTATTCAATGTTAAATGTGGTAAGTGCTTGGGGGGGAGGGGTTTCAATAGAGGCGGAGAAAAGCAGGAGTTTGTTTCTGCTACATGTGCTTCGCATATTAATCAAACCAAGAGCTTAGCTGCATGGTAGCACATATTCACACAGGAACAGTAGATGTATATACCCAACCCCCCAGCACATGGACCCACAAAAAAGCAGCATGCATGTAGAAAATGAAACCGTTGAGTGTGCTCTGATTAGGTTAGTTTCAGTTTGATTGGTTTTCCTGTAAATGTGGGAACTGAACATTGTTCTTTAGCTGAGTGAGCAACACATAGCTTTATTGATGCGATTTTGTCTACAGCACATGATGCAGTAAGCCACGAAGAAGCACGAAGAGCAGCGTTATACATCGATCAGGTATAACATTATGACCACTCTCCTAATATTGTGTTGGGCCACCTTTTGCTACCAGTTGTGATTCATCAGAGAATGGACATGGGCCTTCTGAGGGTGTTCTTGTGGTGTCTGGCAACAGAATATTATTAGTTGGGGCCTTTGAGGGGAGGGGCCTCTGTGGATCATCCCACAGATACTTGATCAGTTTGGGATCTAGTGAATTTGGAGGCCAGGTCAACACCTTGTGCTGTTCTTCGTGTTTTTTTTAGTTGTTCCTAAAGCGTTTTTGTGTGTGTCCCTGTGTCAGGCTGCATCCTGCTGGGGATGGCTGCTGCCATCAAGGAGTGTCATTGCTATGGGGTGGGGTGGGGTGCCTGGTCTGGTCTAGCTGGGTGGTGCATGTCTAAGTAACATCCACATCAATAATTGCCAGGTCCAAAATTTTCCCAGCAGAATATTATAAGATTATGGGGATATCTTGGTCAGCAATACCTACAGAAAGAACTAGCTACAAAGTGTTGGGGGATGTGTTGAACAGTTTTGGTCTGTGGCAGGTCTACATAGCTTGCAACTTACTTACATGATTTAGGTTCTACACCTTAAGAGATCCTGTGGAGTCCATACTTTCCCAGGTCAAAGCTGTTTGAAACTGTCTATGTGAAGGACCTGTCACATATTAGGCATGGTGGTCATAATGTTTTGGCTCATTAGTATGTGAAGTTTATAAATGGTTTCCATCAACCCACCAGCATCTGTGTGGATAAACTTAGTGCAAAACTGCTTTATTATTACAAAGAGTGCGGTATAACGTACCAAAGGAACTCTTAAGAACTACAGTAATTGCTGTGACATTAATTGTGCCTTTGGAATAAAATGGCTTGTAGTTTCCCCATTTCTGCCTCTTTTTAATGAATTTGGAGGAAGGGGAAGGGAAATCATGGTGTGCAGCTCAAAGACGCTGCATCCCATCACAGATGTTAAATCACCAGAAAGCCTTGCGGAAATCGCAACAGGAGCAGCTAGCATGATCATAGTTGTCACTCAGACTTGTTGCAAACGTTTCCCAAATCATTCCATGTTGTGTAGGCAGGATGCTTCACCAGATGCCTTTTAGAAATGTGACATTAGCTTTTGGTTTAGATTGGAAACCCCCCTGAGGCAATGAAGCTACTTTCCTCTGCAAGTAATTTTAGCAAGCGTAAGTGAACAGTTGGTTCTCGTGGCCAACCAGTTGGATGCAGAAGAAATGGGCAAGGGTAAAGACCTGAGAAACGTTCATGAGGAATAAAAATTTTATAGTCAGAGAAACTGGGTTGGAGCATCTGATGGATAGTACCCAGTCAACGATGGGCGTCCGTAGCTGTCTGCAACGGGACCAAACATAAACTAGCCACGGGATGTATGGGTATGTGTTAAAAACATCACAGCAACTAACAGGAACTTGAATAATTTGTTAATGTCTTAAGGCAAGGTACCAAATGGTGGTTTTAGAGCTCTTGTAAAGACAGTGTTGGGTGTGTCCAGTCTGTTTTTGGTAGTATACAATGGATCAGCAGCACGTTAGGCACGGTTTAATCATATAAGTCAGTGTTGACTTGACAATGCAAGACACTGGCTTGCCATGGCTTAGTTGGGGTTTTGTGTCTTCCCCATGGACCCAATGGCATGTCGAAGGGCCAGGGATTGAGCCAGCAGTCCTACAGTTATGGCGTGTTCACACTAGCAGCGAGAAAGCTACAACACGTTTTCAATTAAAGCCGAAGGTATGAATCGACAAGCTGGCGTCCGACACTTGACGCTACGTATCGGGCCAGTTGAGTTGGCTTCAACTTGTCAAGCATCAACCCATCATATGTGTTTTCTTCATCAGTTCTCATGTTACATATACAGTCAGTGCCTGTTCGAAGCACCAACACCCACCCATCAAACTCACCAAGTGTGTGGGTGACACTGCAATGCCAAATTAGCGCCAACCTTGCTGGCCATGCTGACCAAGATGTAGCTTTTGTTGCTGTGAACTCAGTAGTAGACAACCCACTCTATAGCCTGAGCCACAGCTGGCCCATAGTATATTCTCATTCATCTTAGGGAAGTTGGCTGATGTGGAGCGACCGGTGAGTGAACCCCTGTCTGCGGCTTTTCATCTGGTTTAGCATTCTCCACTCAGAGAGATGGCAGAGAGATTGCCGTTCAGCTTAGTAAATCGGAGCTCAAGAAGAGAATAGGGAAGTTACAAAGGCAAGTCAAGAGGGAATACACAGAAGCTTCTTTTCATTCTTCATTGTATTTGCACAACACGAAATAGAAATATTTTCACAATGAAAAGGTAGTCTGGAGTTTAAAAAACACGATGTTTCAGTAGAGGACAGCTAATTCCCAGCAAATTCTCTAATGTATGTGCAAGTGGGCTTTTGGCTGTAGTGTTGGCAGTGTATTCAAGTGCAGCTTGTTCCAGATACAAGCAATATGAGGCAAAGTCAAGTAATAAGTGGTCTTTGTTCCAAGGTCTTACACATATCAACTTGGAGTGTCTGGGCTTTTAAAGCATCTGTAGCAAATTTTAGGAAAATGTTTTCATGAAGAGATACTGCAACGATGGTTTTCTGCTGCACCTTTTAGCCTAATGGAATTGAGAAGCCACAGAGCAGGGGTGCCCAATACGTCGATCATCAGCGACCGGTAGATTGCAAAGGCAGGACAGGAAGGGCACGTGGCATTGAAAACAAATGTTTTAGATGTTAGTCTAATCATTTATCTGTTGCACCTCCAAAACAAACAGCGTGCACTCAGTTCAGCAGCTCACATCCTCAGCCATGCACAACTTCAACAACAGCAACTCAAGACTACCACCTTTCTCAAAGGGACAGCAGTGTTTTTCTAAAGCTTCCAGATAAAAGCATTCAGTTCAGCCTATTTTTTACTGAAAAGGGTGGAGGCCAAAATTAATTGTAACAAGCGTGACAAACAAAAAATATCCTTCCAGATACGCCACCAAGTGTGTCCATTTGAATTTGTAGCTCCCTTTGGTACTGCCTTTGATAAAGCCTTCCACATAAATACAGAATCACAAACTTAATGCAGAGTTTCTTTGTTACACATATTTTGTAAAGTTCTTCCTTGGTGGTTCTTGTCTTGTGCTTCTTCCTGTGTTCTCCCTCCTTTGATTGTTTGATTGGTTTCTCCTTGTGGCCCCGCCCTCATTAGTTTCACCTGTGTCTCGTCACCCCTCCACGTGTATATATATCCCTGCCATTCCCTTTATTCTTTGTCACGCCGTCTGCAGTCTTCCCCCTGCCCTGATCTGATCTGTTTCCCCTGTTTTGCTCTGTGATGTTTGTCTTAGACTCGTTCTTCTTTGTGTTTCTTAGCTTTTGTCTTGGTTTTTGTTCTCACCTGTTTTTTGAATTTGTGTTATTGGATTACCCTGCCTCTCAGCTGCAGTGCCTTTAGTTCCCTGTTTTTGTAAGTTTTGCTTAAACACATTTCGTTTCCTACCCCACCCAAATCATGACACAACCTACCAATATGCATGCACAACGTGTTATAATCAGACCAAAAACTTGAAGATAAGCTTCACTTACAGTCGCATAAGTTGTCTTTCGGATGGCCGAGTTGACTTTCTTGTCTCTTGTTGCATCCAGCCACAGATGTTAAATCACCAGAAAGCCTTGCGGAAATCGCAACAGGAGCCGCTAGCATGATCATAGTTGTCACTCATAGCTTAGTGTCCCAAATGATTCCATGTTGTGTAGGCAGAATGTTTCACTGGATGCCTCTTAGAAATGTGACATTTGCTTGTAATTTAGATGAAGGGGTGCCATGAGAGTTGATGAAATTGCTTTCCTCTGAAAACTGTGCTGTTATTTTCATCTCTGATTAGTGTGAATGATTATTTTCAGGGGGGATTGCATGCCTTTAGATAAAATTGGTTTGTAGTACGTCCTTGAACTCTCAGATAAGTGTCTTCCTACTGTTTGATGCAGAGGAGATGGCATATAGTGGTTCATTGGTTCTTGCTCCTGAACTGGGTTCCATTTGGAATCTGGTTCCTGATTGGTACAGTAACCCTAACCCTAGGGCAACCCTAACCCTAACCCTTGATTCAGCAGTTGGAATGCTGACAAATATTATGTATATAAATAAAGTATATCTATACGAACACAGGAGAAGGCACCATTGACAGATGGTTAGAAATGATCTAACCGAAGAAGGAACTGACATTTGGGAATGTCTGTCAACAGACAAACGCATAAACAAAAACACTTTCTGCAGTGTACTTAGTGGATCATGTCCTGCCTCCTGCCTGCACACTTGTACACCTGTACCTGTACATCACCACTCTCCTAGACCAAAGTCTTGCGTGCTACATGTGTGGAAGGGAAAATCCAGACAAGTTGACACTGTCCAGATATAGTCCAGAGTTCATATGACAAAACGGTTTTCCTCATCAAATTCTGAGCTGGCAGACATGCCACACGCCCTACTAAATGTAGAAAAAAAGCTCAAAAAGTGATTTTCATCCTGTGTCCCCTTTAAGATCAGTCAAAATTTTCATACTTTTCAAATTAGAGGTCGTTGAGTGCGAACAGGGCGACACAGTGGTGTGGTGGTAGGTTCTGGGTGTGTCTGTGTGGGTTCTCTCCAGGTACTCCAGCTTCCTCCCACTGTCCAAAGACATGCTCCTTAGGTTAATTGATGATTCTAAATTCTCCGTAGGTGTGAGTGTGAATGGTTGTCTGTCTCTCTGTGTTAGCCCTGTGATAGACTGGAGACCTGTCCAGGGTGTACCCCAGTGACAGCTGGGATAGGTTCTTAGACCCCCCGCGACCTTCCAGAGGACAAGCGGTTACAGAAAATGAATGAATGAATGAATGTATGCGAACAGTAACCAAGAGGTCATGACGCCTTCAGCTTCTTCTTAGGAGCTCCAGGTTCAAAGAGTATTTATGAACAAAGAAGAAGCAGCAACTGAACCAAGAACAGGGGTAGCCATCTACTGAATACTGATTTGCTCAGAAACCCTCTTGATAATATATTGTATATCATGATGTATTCCTTCCTCCAATCAGTGTGGATTACACAGATAATTTAATATTGTCCTTTTTGAAAATGCTAGCCTCTAGGCATCCACATTAATAATGCGCTGTTGAAACAGTGACTAACGCCAATGTTTTTAGGAGTGATGACATAAAAGAAATCATCTCCTGTTGACGCCGGTCTCCAAACCATCTCTAATTATGCCTTTTCTGAGCCAGTCATTTTGATGTAATTATTCAGCTATATAGTGTCCTCTTCTCTGCTGAATATTTTTAGTGCAAAGCAAAAAGTTCTCCCTCCAGGCCAGGCAATTTGGACTTCATCAATATGTATTTCCAAGGACTTCTAGAAAAGGCACTTCAAAGGAACTTCATCAAGGATTCCTTTTGTCTTTTTCAGCCAGTCTCATAAGTGAGCCTTCACACTCTCTCTCCCTTTTTCCTCGGTTTGACGTATATCAATAAATTATTCCTCTCGGGGTTAGCATGATGTCTCACTCAAAGAATTTTCTTGCTCTTTATTGGGGAGGGAGAGAATAGCACTGTGACATCCAGACAGGGTTTTTTGTGTCGGAATAAATGCATAAAGACGTAATGATGTCTGAAAAAATTGTGCAGAGAAATGAGGCGGAATGGTTGGGCACAAGTCAAGTAAAAGATACAATTTATCTACAGGCGCATTTACTAAGCGAGCCAAAGTCGTGTTGCGGCGACTTTTCTCATCTCAGGAGGCAGCTCGTTGAGGGACGTTTGGGTTTTAAGATTTTAAGAAATAGCTGTTAATCCATCAACTTTTGTCCATGATGTTCCCTCCAATGAAAAAAATGACACTATAAGTTGTTTGTCAAGTTAAGTCAGTATTATACAGTTTCTCTATATTTGTCAAATGACAGATAGATTGTTTTTCTCAAAAGCTAAAACAGGAACCTTCTAAAAATATAAGTTAATTCTGTCCCCGCTGTCTGTATGCACTTTATTGCATGTTTTGCATGTCTTTAAGAACAAATAAAACATCTACTTGGCCAAATAAAAAGGTCTCCACCTGGATTTAACTAAGCAAACAGGTACAAGCCTCCTATTGGATAATTACTGCATGGGTGATTATCTTTCAGCTGGCAACAAGTTATTTAACCCCAACTGATGCAATGAGTAGCTTCTCATTTCTTAAACAACCATGTCTAAAGACACATCCTGTGGTGGTGGAAAAGATGTTAGTCTGTTTGAGGAGGGTCAAATCATTGGCATGCATCAAGCAGAGAAAACATCTAAGGAGATTGTAGAAACTACTAAAACTGGGTTAAGAACTGTCCAACGCATTATTAAAAACTGGAAGGATAGTGGGGAACCATCGTCTTGTGGTCGGAAAAAAATCCTGATTGATCGTGATCGGCGATCACTTAAATGTTTGGTGAAATCAAATGGAAGAAAAACAACAGTAGAACTCAAGGAAATGTGTGCTGTAATCAAAGCTCAAAGTTGGTCCAACAAAATATTGGAGTGTGTGACCTTTTTTTTTTTTTTTTTTTTTTTTTTTTTTCTGGCCAGGCAGTGTATTTTATATTACATTATCAATTTGAGTGATTATTTATTCATTCTTAATTTTCCCTGTAGCGTGCTGTGTCTATGGAGCGTATCGGGCACAAATTCAAAAGACAATTTATTATACAGGGTTCCCAGTCCTTCCTCGCTTGGCGCTCTTTTCTGTTGGAGCCTTTGCTCCACAATAGATGGAACCATATTTTTCCCCTTGAGGTCTGTTGGGTAGTGTGCAAGAAATTTTGTAAGAAGAAAAAGCAGCAGCAGTCAGACACAAGTGTGGCAAGAAGTGTTCAACTTCCACTGACTGACATCCTTCAAATGTCTGTGTGGCTTTTAAACCTCTAAACCAGGAGTCATATTTGTCCAAGGGCCAGAGTTTTCTCGGCAGACGCAGTGAGGGCCAAATGCTCTCGTAAAATAAATTAAAATAAATATTGTATCCTAAGTAATATATTATAATTTGATATATTAATTTTTCAGTGTTAACAGACTCATATTACCTGTATTGCCACTAGGGGGCGATTGTGATATTCATGCTCTATTGTGTGGGGAAAAAAGCCCAAGCAGCGTTTATCGTCATCTTTGTTTGAAGGCTCAAGCTAAGTTTGTTTAATTATATAAAAATAAAATAAAAACTTCCTAAATTCAGTAATATTTTGTGGGCTGCCAGTTGACGTTCACTGCTCTAAAGTACTCCTGCTTTAATGAAATGAATTTCTAACCCGTTAGTTTGTTGTGCTAGCATTTGGGTTGGCTAATAAGAAATAAGGAAAAACACAAAAACTTGTCTTTGAGTTTAAAGAATTCTTATTTCCTGTAGTTAAAACAACCCAGTGGGCTTGAAAATGAAGGGACAGCAGGATCCACAGAATAGAGAGTGACTTTCGTGAACGAACCAAATCTATTGACCAGCTCTTTAAAACGAATGATGGGAACCGAGTCGCAGTTGCGAGCAGTCCGAATTTTTTCTTTGTTTGTTTAAAGTTGCAGGTTTGATCCCCAGTCAGTCTAGCTAGAATCTATATTTTAGATATATCAGTCCCACCAAGAGAAGAGAAAGTCTGAATGACTGATCCGAATCTTACCCTATCACAGTGCTCATTTTGAGGATCACCCTCAGGCTGGCATCTTAAAACTAAACAGACAAATATCAAAATGAGCCAGTCTTTTGAGCGGCTCTTTGAAAGGAACGGAACCAAAAGATCCGGCTCACTTCAAAGAGTCGTAAATCCCATCTCTAGCACAGAAGATCATCTAACTTTATAGTACCCTCGAAACTTAATAATGCATCTGCCAGCAGAATGCCTGATTGATTGTGTAGCAAACTGGGAAGCGCTCCCACTGCTTTTCTCCCTGGGTTGGAGCTGGGGGGAGGCTTCCTACCAGCACCTCAAACCCTGTCCTGGGCCGAGCTGGAGACACATAATACAGTCATGTTTCTTTTTGCCTCTGACAGCAAACAGAAAACTATTCATCCAAAGGCCAGTTGTGGGGTTTACTACTGCCTCCCTTTGAAGGTTTAAAAGATAAAAAAATACAGGAATCTAAATCTTTTTTGTCCGTTTCAACAAAACAAATTTGTAACTGTGGCAGCTGTAAGACAAGTAAGCGAGCAGAAGCAGATGTACAGTATGTCTGCCTGCCCTTTCCTCAGCATGCAGCATTTCTTTCCGCACATGCTAACATTTGTATTCGGTGAATGTGTTATTGTCTACTGAAGATAGAGGAACACACAAAGAAAGCTTCTATCCGTTCTAAACCGTTATTGCCCATTCATCAAATACAGTCATTACCTTGTTGCCAGTGTTCCCACGTGCTAATCTGCATATTAGTGTGCAATTAGTGATGCAATGTGCAGTATTTAATTCTGAAAATGAAATAAATATAACTAACACTAACTGAAGCTGTTGTCGTGACTTTATTAGCAATTACATCCACTCTCATTTCAAAAACTGTATGGCCTATGGAAGTAATGCAAAAATTGCAATGACATACAACTTTAAAGTCTTTGAGCCAAATAACAGTTTTTGTCAGTTTGAGTCTGAGCCAAATAACAGAAACACAGCATCGCAAACTACATCCTCCAAAATGACCATACAGTTCACAGCATCACCAACCAGTTGAATTACCAACATGTGTCAACATAAACTGATCATTATAAGAGTCATGAAGGGAGACTTAGAGTAGGACTGTTGCATTAGAATGCGTTCACTAAGATATTTAATGTTTTGGCATGTAAGTGCATATTTATGTAAATTTACAATCAGTCATTGATACCTATTTGTTGGTCCATTCCCCTTGTTCTGAAACCAAAATTTAACTGTATTTAGCTGAAGGAAACTGGCCTGGCCCCATTCAGCAAAAACACATTATATGTATATGCTGCAGATTCAGAAAATAAAATATTAGGAACACCAAGGACTCAAATGACCAGAGCCAGTGTAAAATTATTCCTAAAGGTTCATGAACATTAGCATCTAGCAAGGCTTTAACTCCTGTTTGATTGAGTTTAACACAAAAGCAAGAAAAACAGGTACAGTAGGGGGATTGTGTAATTCGCGGTTCAGTGATACACTGGGTAAAGTTGCGACTGGGGCAGTTTATTTGATTTTTTTTTATTATATTTACTGTGACGAAACGTGAGATCGGTTAACAGATTTGGTGGTAAAATGTTCCCTCGTTTATCGCGGGGTTTACGTTCCAGAGCTTCGCGAAGAATCTGCGAAGTAAGAATCCACATATTTATTTAAATATTTATACTGTTTTATATGTATTTATTTTATTAATCATACTGTTGTATGTGTATTTTAAACCTTTATGAACCCTTCCCTCACACTTATTAACCTTTTCCATACTCTTATAAACACTTTCTACACTACGTTTTTTTTTCTTTTAATGTGTGTTTTAACTTTTTTTTTTTTTTTTTTAGGATAGAAAATGCTTGTTTTACTGCAAAAATAATTAAAATAATAAGTATGTAAAAATGTGTATACGCAGAAAAAATAATAATAGAGAATTCGGCGTTAAAACAAGCTCTTACGCAAGCAGCCATTACCCGTGCTCTCTATTGTAACTGTGTTTTAATTGATTTTTTACTTTTTAAATTTCTTTAGAATAGAAAATGCTCATTTTACCGCAGAAATAATTAAAATAATAAATATATAAAAATTTAAAAACAAAATGTATTGGCCGTATTTTCCCACGATATAGCGAAATCTCTGCGAAAAGTCCGCGAAAAGTGAACCGCGAAGTGGCGAGGCACAACTGTACTTCTTGTTGTCCTATTTTTGGTAAGGCACATTAAAGATTCCAAAGGCCCCCCCAAAAAAGCACTGTAATACCAGGAATATTCTCGTGTTTATCTGTTAGAAAGCACTCTGTAAAACCTTCAGGAATGACTCACCATAAAAAGCACAGTGTTTAGACATACAGTATTTTTTTCCCCCCCCTTTATCATTCACCCATTCAAGGTGATGAAAAGCATACAGTTGCCCGTTGTATTTTTGTTCTGACTTGAAGACGGATTACACTGCGGCCCTTATCAGTCCTGAAAGCCAAAGCATTCTTGATGTCAGAGCGAGTTTGACAAATGAGTGCGAGGCACTCTCTTACAGCCTGTTTGTCATCACCACTGTGACAAGCACGGCACCCATCTGAATAGAGGCAATCTGCTTTTCCCCCCTTGCCTTCTGCCTTTGATAGGGAGTGCTCGCCTGCACGTTATTTTCACACTTTCCAAATTTGCCGATGAAATATAGAGCCTGGGAAAAGTGCAAGAAAGGCTTTTATAACTCTACACATTTCATTAGTCGCCTTGTTACAGCTTGCCACATCTGTACTTTTTCTCTGGAAACATATTTTTTTACTCAGCCACTAGAGTCGTAAACACTTGGATGAAAAAAAAAATGCAGTACCAGAAACTTTTGTCCTGCTCAGTCATATGTGTCACAGCCAATGAATGAAAAACAAAATCTCCTCTCAACATAGAGGTTTGACATTCCGCATCCTGTGCATCTATAGAAATCAGCTGCTAGTATCTCCAAAGAGAGCCTCTAATCCCTGAGAGTTTCCTGAAATGGTATTGTGGCCCCGAACTTGAAAATGACATGCACAGATGTTCCTGTGGCTTTGTTGCAGGAAACCAATTAAACAAGCTGCCATCAATGAACCTGTCGCACCATGCGTTCCCCATCAGTTTCCAGTCAGATGATGCCGGTCTCCGTTCCCCAGTGAATGGAGAGGGATCCCAGAAGTTCTATTACTCTTTAAAGGCGCACGAGGGCTGAGAAAGAAATGTGTTTGCCATCTTGCTGGCAGGGAATCTCTTTATGGATGTCCCATCAGCCCAACTAATAAAAGTCCAAACCATTAGAGGACCAAAGGGAGAGGGGAGGCCCGTATGGAGCACAGGATGGGTGTGTTCAAAGGAATGGTGGGGAGTTGAACAGTAAGCAGGATTAATGAAAATCCCACATCACTGTCTGGTTCCAATTTGATGGAAGGCTTTGTTTGAGGGATCAGCGGAATTCAGAATCTCACCAAAAAGTTAAAGGGGAACTACCATTTTTTACAAGCTGGACCTTATTTCTGGCATAAAATACAATTGTTTACTCACCCATGTAACTTTGGTGTCATTTGGAGTCATTCGGACGATATTCAGATCCGTGTATATCCATATTGTGGGAGTGAATGGGGCACCGAAACGCAGCCTCTAAATAACACATTATTTGCTGCAAAACTCGTCAATTTCACCAATATTTTGTTATGATATGCTAGTGCTATTCCCCGTTGAGTCCGGAGTTACCTGTTATGTGCTTGCGGACATGCACTAGCGTGTCATGACAAAATATTGGTGAAATGAATGAGTTTTGCGGCAGATAATACATTATTTAGAGGCTGCATTGCGGTGCCCCATTCACTCCCATTATGTGGATATAAACAAGTTCTAAATATCTTCCGAATGACTCCAAATGACAGGTATGAAGTTATATGAGTGAGTAAACGGTCGTATTTCATGCCAGAAATAAGGTCCAGGTTGTAAAAAATGGTGGTTCCCCTTTAACCGGGAGCTGTGGAGTAGTGGTACCTTGAGCAAGCACCTAAACATCCTTGGATGGTCTGAGTGTAAACACTACTGTGTGATTGAACTGATGGGTCAAATGCAGAAAAAGAATTTCCCCATGTGGTATCCATAAAGGTTTAATTACTTTTATTATTATTATTATTATTACAACAATATCAAATAATGTCATCTCAGTGCATTGACCCGCTCAGGACACTGAATGTATTTCACTGCAAAGGAATATTTCACTAGCTAAATATGACATTTAGATGTAGGTGATTTCCCTTCAGTTACACTTCATATTATGAATGATGTATTTTTCCAGCCAATTTACTGGAAGTCTCTGTCATAATTTCCTAAAAATGAGCTGCCGTATGGCTTTAAATTGCAAGCACATTTCCAATAAAGTCCTTCGCAGTTTAGTGTTAATTATAATAGAAGTGACCCTTATTTGCTACAGTTATTAAGTAGCTGCTCATTATACTTTTAACGGTTTGCCATTAACAGTTAACTATTACCACACCTAATACATAATTAATTACCGTTTTGTACAATATGATAAATGTGGAACCACTTTTTCCTTTTCGCCCACTAGTGCCACTCATATAGTCTACTGCACATATCCTGCTGCACATATCCTGCTGAAGTTGACCTGCATAGTTTTATACTGTAAATATTTTGCAGTATAAAAAGTATTTTATACTCTAAAATATCCTCTGTCTGTACATATCTGTACATATGCTTAAGGAAATAGTCACTGTACACTTCCAACACTGTTTTAATTAAATTTAAATCCATATGCTTATCTGTACCTGCTTACTACTTCTGCACTTCTGTTTAGATGCTAACTCCATTTCGTTGCCTTGTACTTAAAAATGTAAGTTGAATCTAATCTAATCTAATATTTCCAAATTTCAGAGGGTTTTCATGAGCTCAGTAGTTGAGTTATGACTATTATGCTCAAATTTGACCCGCCAGACTAATTCTGGTTGTGCAGGTTGCCATTCTGTGAAACAAGGGACACGAATGTTGCACCTTCACTGCTATAACAGCTTTTGTGTTAGCGTTTTATTCGCTTTAAGCGAAGCAAAATCAAATGCATTAAAACTTGCTTTGTATATACTGATGTCCTTGCAACATCTCTATAGAAGTCCTTGCGAGTCCGGCATGTAGAAAATCATTCAGGCAAAGTAGCAATCTGTATCTGAATCTCTCCGAGAACCTAGATGCAGAAAGAGATCCTAAGAATCGTCTGGTTCGGTGGGTAAGGCTCAACCATGGATGGCCCTCAGTTGTTGCCTTCACGCTTGCTTTGGGGATTTCAGGCCGGGTTTTGCAAAGCGTCTTGAGGCAATTTGCATCATTACTGACGCTACGTAAATGCAATTGAATTGGATTGAATGGCATTTAAAGGCCTACTGACAGACAGGACAGGACAGGACAGGACCGATCTATGCACACAAATGCACCACACACATACAAAGAGGAAGTTCCACCCCCCACCTGGCTTCTTTTTAAAGGTGGGGAAATCTACTCCTGGCCATTAGTGGATGGAGTTATATACCCAAAACCTTAACAGGCCAGAGCTCCAATCCCAACTCAACCCTCACACTATGACTGCTCACATAGTAACATGAGCATACCGTACAGTCTAGTGTCTACACTTGACACTAATATGACATGATTGCTGTTTCGTAAAAAAGACGGGCACTTATGTGTCTTGGCCACAGTTTAAACTGCTCAGATCAGCTACGTTTCCACCTTTTGTTAGTTTTTTTATTCTTTTTCTCTTACATTACACAATGACCGCTGTCTGGAATTAAGTGACTCCCTGAACAAGTCCAGACCCTTACTGGCGCCACAAGTACTTAAAGGCAATTGAAAAGGCGTAAGGTTGAATCAATAGTTTTTTTTTTGGTTTGTGTGTTTTTTTTTTTTTACTTCCCTGTCATCTTCCATTGTTAATATCTCCAGAATTCACACAAAAGGGCTGGCAGGCTGCAGAACAAAAATAGCCGGCACCCTGTATGGCAAGTGGAGCATCCTGGGAATAATTGAGAGAAGTAGCAGTGGAAGTGACGTGAAGATTAAGCGATTAACGTCCTGTAGGAGGAAGCCCAGAGCTCTGGCTTAAATAGGATAGATGCCTGCTGGAAACGGCGCATTCTACACTCGGCGTTGTATCGTTTAGGTTTCCAGATCACCTGTTCAAACTCGAGTAATGCTGTCTTTTCTTAAAACAGCAATGTGGGCATCTGGGAAGAGAGGGTGATGGTGAGGCACGAAGAGACAGAGCAGCTGATGCAGTCTGCCCTGTATGCAGTGCACATGCTTTGACCTGAATCAATGGAATTTTAAAACCAGGCTGCGTCCCAACTGGAGTCCCCCAGTGTGTAATATGTGTGTGCTTGTGTGTGTGTGTGTGTGTAAAGTGGTGGTCATTGCTGCAGGCGCACAGAATGAATCTATTATCCTGGGTAGAGTTTGGGTTAAAACATGCGTTTCTTAAAAGAAGTCTGTCTTCACTACACTGACTATTACGACTATTACGGCCCTAGAGCCATATATTGGTGGATTTTGCTTGTTTTTCTCTCTCTCTCAGCCATACAGTTCCTACCTCGGAGTAGCTATCCCACTGCCTTGATAGGGGTGACGCTATAAGACAGTAGACAGACTGCAGTCCAGGGCCAGCGAGACATTCGGCACCTTCCACGCATTTAAATGGGAAGGTAGAGTTATACAGCCCACCGACAATGGTATTTATTTTGTGTTCATTTGAATAAACCTTTCTTTCCTGACTCATTTTCCCCAGGAACAATTGCGATTGTTACTGCCCTCATCCCCTAGTCTAAACTGGGGATGTAGCACTGACTCTCAAGCAACGTCTGCTATTCTCAGGACTGAGAAGTTGACATCTCTATCTACACACTGGTATTTAGGAATAAAAAAAATGCTGTTTGCTTTCAATGACAATAGGCTTCGATGGGACTACTCATTATAACGGGGTCTTTTGTTTGGTCCATGTATTTCATCAAGCCGTGACACTGTGTCACTTCCTTAGATACACATGACCAGAACTTTGATATTCTTGGACAGCTTCAGAAGCAGTGTATATACACTGCCTGGCCAAAAAAAAAAAAACAGTTGCCACCTAAAAAAAAGGTCCCACACTCTAATATTTCGTTGGACCGCCCTTAGCTTTGACTACAGCACACATTTGCTGTGGCATTGTTTTAATAAGCTTCAGATTTATTTCCATCCAGTGTTGTATTAATTTTTCACCAAGATCTTGTATTGATGATGGGAGAGTCTGACCACTGCACAAAACCCCATTGAAAATCTTTGGGATGTGCTGGAGAACGCTAAGGTCTGGACTCAATCCATGTGTGAACATGATGTCTCATGCTCCCTGAACCACTCTTTCACAATCTGAGCCCGAAAATCCATTGATGGAATAACCTGGTCATTCAGTATATTCAGGTAGTCAGCTGACCTCATTCTTTGGGCAACACAATGTTGCTGAACCTAGACCTGAGCAACTGCAGCAACCCGAGATCATAACACTGCTTCCATAACTGAGGATCGGACCGCCAAGGCCCTCGCCTTGGTCTGCTACCCGATCCACATTGCACCGGACCCTTCATGCTCCTTCTGTGGATGGTGGGCCCACAGGGAGGTGAGCCCATGTCTCCAGTTCGGGCTGGGCCTGGCCGAACCCCATGGGCAAAGGTCATTCTGAGCCTAGGACCAATCTGCCTTGGGAGACCCTACCAGGGGCAAATGCCCCAGACAGCATAGCCCCTAGGATCATTAGGGCACTCAAACTCCTCTACCACGATAAGGTAATGGTTCAAGGAGGATCTGTATTAATACGTAATAATCTTATTTCCAGGTAACTGCCATGTCGCCTTCGTTTTACATTTTTTTCCTGATGTTTTACTCACAAAACCAACAAAGCAGATTTCCGAGTCACCGTTTCTTACCGAGCGTTGCCTCAGAGGAGCGTTGCTTTAATGGCGGCCCGCCGAAGATCATTACGCATGAATCATGAGAGCAGAGCTAAGCGGCACTGCAGAGCCACTGGGAGAGGTGTTCCGTGACAGCCCACCTACAGTACTTCCCCTGCTCACTGCTCCCTCATTAAACATTTAACACCAAGACCGGTTAATTATATATCAAAGTAATTGTTCATTGGTTAAGAGCTGCATATAGACCATTGTGCTCGGTGCCTTATTAGCAAAGAAGGGCTTGATAGGATTTTTTTCTGTTGATTGCAGCCTTACAGTTTTGTCTAAATTGCATGCATCTTGAGGTGTTTTAAGTCACCGGACACACAGAAAGGTTAGCTCTCTATCAACTGAATTAGGTCTTCAAAACAGATTTTGACACAGAGTCTCTCTACAAGGCTGAGGTTATTTGTTGGAGGACCTCACCAAATACATGTAGGTATTGGGGCCATTGGACAGTTGCCTTCTTTGTCAAATTCTTGTCTGTCTATGACTACATCAGGTGTTTAGTCAGATTAGATATTTTTAGTTCACATTCTTATTTGTAAGTGGCATGTATCCAGGTACAATGTGGACATAGCTGAGGTCCTAATCTGCCATGCACAGTTAGATTTATCTGAAATGAAAACTGTGTGCATCTCCTAGACGTCGAGGCCAGCCTTCTAGGTGCCATCGGATGTGGTTGCTAGGAAATGTGTGGCACATTTTCAAAGCCTCTATAGAAAGTGTACAGTCTTCTGCTCCTTTATGTAGAGCAGGTCCAGCGTGGTGGGGGTAGTGGTGTAGCGGGCTGGAGAGGAACAGTTTTGCAGATGGTCAGAGCAATAGGGCTCCTGGCAGCTGCCCTGTTAAAAAAAAAAAAAAAAAAAAAGCCCTCAGCAGCTGCCTCTTGGACCATGCCGGCAGTATAAAAGACACCCTCCAGGATGATTCTCTCTGATCAACAAACTACTACTTCTAGTCACGGTGTTGGGTTTTGTTCACGAGTTGTATTTTCCTTTGTTTTGTGGTCCGTTGCCTCATTGTGTTCAGTTACTTTTACTTCCTGTCCTCATGCTTTCCCCTCCCTTGTGATTGTTTGAATTGATACCCTCCCAAACAAAGGTGCATGCTCCATAAAGGCCTGTTATTCAAATACGTAATTTGACTTACTAACACCTGAATACTGTGGAATATATTTCTTAAAGGGGAATTACTGATTTTTACAACCTAGACCTTATTTGTGGCATAAAATACAATACTTACCCATATAATTTTGGTGTCATTTGGAGTCGTTCCAAAGTTATTTAGATCCAGCGGAGTGTCGCGTATATCCATATAGTGTGAGTGACTGGGGCACCGAAAACCAGCCTCTAAATAGCGCATTATCTGCCGTGAAACTCATTCATTTTACCAATATTTTGCTATGATACACTAGTGCTATTCCCCATCCAGTCTGGAGTTACCTGTTATCTATTCGTGGACGTGCAGTGGTTTGTTGTTCTTTGGCCAGCTGTTCCTCTCTCTGACTCCGCATCCTCCTTTCAACGAGCTCCTCATCCATATACTCTGACGTCCATCATAAAAAAAGTCGTCGTCCACAACCTCAGAATTGGAAAAATATTCAGCCACGTTGCAAAAAAAGTGGGCACGGCGCTCAGAGATAATGCCATCCAGGTCAGAAGTTAGTTGGTCAATCTACAGACCCCGAATGATGATAACAGGTAACTCCGAACTCAACGGAGAATAGCACTAGTGTATCATAACAAAATATTGGTGAAATGAATAAGTTTCGTGGCAGATAATTTAGAGGCTGCGTTTCGGTGCCCCAGTCGCTCCCACTATATTGATATATGCGGCGCTCCGCTGGATCTAAATATCTTCCGAACGACTCCAAATGACACCAAAGTTATATGAGTGAGTGAACGATTGTATTTCATGCCAGAAATAAGGTCCATGTTGTAAAAAAACGGTAATTCCCCTTTAAGTCATTGTTTACTGGTAACAGTGTTGTACTGAGTGGGAACAGCGATGCTGCGCTTTGGACTGAAGCATGGTTGGCAGGGTAGGAGGAGATTTGTGATGTGAAGGACATCACAGAGGTAGCTGTTGGTTATTCTCAATCCTCTCAGTCTGCTTTTCGGTTATGCAGAGTAGGTTATTGTCCTGATAAAATGATTAACAGCTGTGCAGTGTCTCTCTCCTCACATTGAATCATCTTCAATTTGCCACACAACTGTGTTTCTAGACTTACTAGCGTGGTTGAACATCTGCCTTTGTCCAGCCTCATTCATTTTTGCGACTTTAGTGAGGCACTCTTTCTTGAAATCACCACTTGAGAAGGTTTCCTGTGCTTCAGAACTCCCTATTGTGGCATTTTGTTGTGTTTTGTTAGCATGGGGGAAAAAAAAATAAATATGATTGCAGAGCTTGCAGACTATTATATTTGCTTAACCTTCTGCTCTTGTAATGTAGGTCTGATGTCTGGTTTCATACTGTTATCGTGTATTATACTCTTTCACCATAGCAACAGTTTCATTGCATATCTAACAGACACACTTCCCCTCGTTTTGTGTGAAGAAATATTATTTTTTTCCACTGTGCCTGAAATTGTCACTTGCTTTTTTGCATTTCTTTGGTTCTGACCATAGACTGTATATAAATATGGACAAGGCGTCCCCTTCCTTTTCATTGGCCAAACTGATGCTAGTTCCCAAGGGAATCGGGCGGTGCCATCGTGTGGAGCCATTTTAGTTTGTGCATTTTAGTGTTTTAATTTGAGCCCATGTCCCATCCACTAACATGGAGGGGGTGGAGCTTATGACCTATACTGCAGCCAGACACCAGGGGGAGCTCTACTTGCTTTGGCTTCACTTTTGAGGAGCAGCCTATGGTTCTGCCATTTTTGCCGACTTGTGGCAAAAGTCTTCTTTGATTGATCTTGTTTCATGGAGACGCTGGAGTGTTTGAGATGCTAGTGCCACCTAGTGTTAGAACTAAATAGCACAATACAGTCAAGGACATGTTCCATGTGTGCGCCATATAACATTATTTGTTTAGTAAACCATTCTAGTCTAGAACCTTCAGCTGTTCTGTGTCTTGCCTCTGGAACTCTGGATCCCACAAGACATTTGCAATACTGACCCCCTTGCCACCTTTAAATCCCTTCTCAAAATGCTTCGTTTTAAACTGGAATATCTAGCCTGATCCTGACTGTAATGTTTTTATCCCTCACACTCAGACAGTTCTGCACTGAGGCTTTTACACCAATTTCCTGCGTTCACCCATTATATAATACTGCTGGGTTTGATTTTATGATGTCTCGATGCATTGCTGTTTCTTATTTAACCGTGTCGAGTTAAGTATCGGCGAGCGCTCTTTGAGGTGGCCATGAAAAATGAATTCTCAGCGTCTGTATATAATGAATGTAGAGGAACAAAATGTGTTGGTGAATGACTGGGTATCAGTCTATTAAAAAAAGCCCACACTAATCAGAAACAAAAACATTATGCCTTTAATGCTGTTTCATCATGAACAACTGTGCCTGAAGATGAGGGGTGGACGGGCAGGTGGAAAATCAAAAGGCGGCGTTACGACTGATCAGAGCTTCCCTCGACACGGGCGAGACAAAGGCGCCTGAGCTGTAAGATGCGTTTTTCCTTCTCAGCCTCGGGGTTATGAGTGGAAGGAGCAGCTGAGCATTTGAAGGCGTTTCACAGGAGCCATTTGTGCAGCCCCGAGACGAGCAGAAAGTGTTTCTGATCTCTTGTTACACTTCATTTGACTCTTTGAATGCATTCACTGGATGTAATTGTTCTGAGGCTGAGGAATAATGGGATCACTTAGAAACAGAATGCAATGGTAATTTAATATACTATACCTGCATGTGTTTCTCTCTCTCTCTCTCTCTCTCTCTCTCTCTCTCTCTCTCTCTCTCTCTCTGTGTCTGTGTCTGTGTGTGTCCATGTCTTTCAAAGACGATGATCCATTTTCTCCAGGCTTTGTATTGATTTATAACTCCATCTTCAGCCTGTACCCATACTGGTGTACAGGCTGTTTGTCAATTGGCTCATTTGTTACGTTTCTTAGCCGCTTACTGTTTGGCCAAAAGAATGGTGTGTTGGGGCCACTTCTACACCAAGGCAGCCCTTACGCTATTGCGTGCAACATCAGAAGAAGCAGAGATTCAGAGTAGAAGCTACTACTAAATGACTGTAGCTGCAGAGATTGTCTGACTTAATAGTCAAACGCGGCCTGCTATCGAGGGTTCTCCAGATACAGTTAATCGTCAGGGATGCTAATTGCTAATAGCTGTGACCAGATTAAGGACATTTTCAGATTAACACCTCAAAGAAGAAAAGTTAAACTAATTTCTTTTGGTAGGGGCCTCTGTGGATCATCCCACAGATACTAGATAAGTTTGGGATCTAGTGAATTTGGAGAGTTTTTGATGTCTGTGTCAGGCTGCATCCTGCTGGGGATGGCTGCTGCCATCAAGGAGTGTCATTGCTATGGGGTGGGGGTGCCTGGTCTGGTCTAGGTGGGTGCTACATCCATGTACATGTGCTAAGTGCTAAGTTTCCCAGCAGAACATTGTATTGTCACGAGATGCTCAATGATATTTACTTCAGTCAGTGGTTTTAATGTTGTGGCTGATTGGTGTATACTCTCTATGCACTTGCTTGTTCATTCATTCATTCACTCAATGACCAGTGCATGAAACCTTACAAGTCAGGAGCTCTGGAAAGATTTGGTTACAAAGATTGGTGAAGAGCAAAGGCAGTCCTGTGAATATAAATCAAACTTTGAGGCAGATGGGAAGAAGAGAAGACTTTCAGGTTCCACTCCTGTCAGCCGAAACCAAAGGAGAAATAAATCAACACTTAATCCAATCACTTGTCTGTGGTTAGAATCAGTGCATTGTTTCTGCACATGCTTGCCTCCCGTGTGGTGGTGGTGGTATCAGGTGGCGTGGCAAGAAACATGGTTTTAATAAAAAGTCAAAATTGATGGGTGCACTGTCGTTGCAACTCTCATGTTTGACACTTTATGGGGCGATGGACCATATTTGAAACACATTTGGTAACTTCAGCACATATTTAAATTGCGTCCCCGTGCCTCTCACTGAGGTTTAGGAGCATGTGGTTTCCACCCAGCCAATCAGAGAAGATCAAGGCAACATTCTCAGGTTAAAATCGAGGTCAAATGTGGTCTGCAAGGTCCACCTCTACATGAACGTTGACGTGATAATGTGTATGTACCGCTATGCGCACGTCAAAAAAGGTATAGGCCCCATTGGTGCTGAATTCTGAAAATAGCAAGAAATGCCATTACAATTACCCAGAACCCCATGACACGTTCCTGATGCTTATTTTGTCCAACAAACAGCCCAAAATATATATATTTTTTAAAAATTTAATTAAAGAACATCAACGAATTACTTAAACACCAATGGATTTAATTAGTTTTGATGAAGTGAGTCACACATTGCCTCTTTACCTAACCAGAAAACATACCTACACAATCACTTCACCAAGACTGGATATTTAGGTGGAAAGAAAATGTGACCAAATCTTGTATCATGACATTTAAGTGAAAGGTCATCTGGTCACAGAAATCCGCTGTTGCATTTTAGTTACGGGGATTTCTCGGGAGCTGGTTTTGCTGCAGACGTAAGCCACGACTGAAAGAATCAATAACAGTTTGACCATCATAACGCTGCGCCGATCAAAATAATGTCTGTCAAAGACCTTGGGCTCAGGAAAGGAATTGAAGCCTGAATTGCCTGGTCTGGCCATAAACGTAGTCCCTGGGTGACGCAGATAATACATATCCTCTGCAGAACTGGTGGCTACAAATGAGGGAGGAAAACTCCAGGGTATATGTGAGGAGTCGAGTGGAACACTGTGCTACTTTTTACCGCCGTCATACTGAGGCGTTTTCACTCTAGTCTAACAGACACCCACGCTGATGCCTGGGAGTGAAAACTTGCACTTTAGGCTTTGCAGGTGAATACATGGTGCCCTATTGCTGCTTATCTCAGTTATGTCTCTAAACTCTGTTGCGGAAAGTACCAGGGGCAAGCTATTAATATGAAAATGTTGGATTATTTAACAGCCTCCACTCTTGAAAAGACATGTTTGAGTCGTCCTGAAGCATGTCTGTGCAACATCAAGTAACGCTGTGCAGAAGCAAAGATTCCACTACAGATTATTTTGCTGGAGGCAGTTGTGGAACAGGTGTTTTGCTGGAAATGTTGAATGTTGAGAGAATTCAATGTTATGCTGGACCTGGAACTTTTGGACCTGGCATTGATTCCCATGGATGTTACTTAGATATGTAGCACCCACCTAGACCAGACCAGGCACCACCACCCCATAGCAATGACACTCCTTGATGGCAGCAGCCATCCCCAGCAGGATCCAGCCTGACACAGGAACACACACACAAAAACGCTTTAGGAACAACTAAAAACAATACGAAGAACAGAACAAGGTGTTGACCTGGCCTCCAAATTCACTAGATCCCAAACTGATCAAGTATCTGTGGAATGATCCACAGAGTCCCCTCCCCTAAAGCTAGCATTGGTTATTTCTGAGCACGATTTTAAAACATCTCCCAGTTACTCCAAGAGCAAGTAACATTAATTATATAAGCTTTCTTTCTAAAAGAAATTGCACATGAATTCAATTAAAGATTTAACACGCATTCACACAACTAAATGCAGGTTTATCTAAATCCTAACCCAAATAATAAAACTGAACAAGTATGTGTAGCTTTCTCCCGGTTCCATCTACGGACAAAAATTAGCTTGGAGTCATGTGCCTTGCTGAACCCAAGTGCATACACGCAGGAGACAGAGAGGTGTTTAACGGGATTTATTTACTTAACTAGGCACCGTTGGGGCTGAGGCAGAGAGCGGTTGCTGAAGGTCCAAGGTGAAGGTTTATTCTGTTAGCTGGGAATCTGAGGCACAGGTTTGAGCTGGTGGCTAAGTTGAGCAGAGTAGGAGTGCCAGTAAAAAATGTTCATGTCTGAAAAACACATTTGTCCACACCGGCATCTCTCCTCTCTTGCTTGTGATGTAGATCCCCATTTCCAGAGCAAAATCTCTTTGATATTAGCATACAGAATCATTCATCAGACATGCAGTGTTTTCTAACAGATCCTCTCACGCCAAGCAACTCATCTGTGTGTTTGGCCTGCTGTGCATCCTACGCATGTTTCCTACAGCAAAGCTGATTGTATCACAGCTAAGCTGACTTTTTCAACTTCCTGACTTAACTCTGCTTCTGATACGGAAAAATTTGCATTAATTAGACAGGGCTCTTTGAGTTGCAAGAATATGCTGCAGGATGAATATATTAAAAGAAATTCCGAGCACAGTGTAAATACTAAACAACATTAAGTTGCTATAGAGCTTAAAAGAGCTTGAGCCATTTGCAGGTCTTAACGTTCATGTCCCTGTTTACAAAAATGGTTACTTTAAATGCAGTCTCTCTGTGTTAGCCCTGCGATAGGCCGGCGACCTGTCCAGGGTGTACCCCGCCTCTCGCCCGATGGCAAGCAGGGATAGGGTTACTGTAAAATATAGACAGATTAAACACAAAAAAAGACCTAAAAAAAGACGAAGATGTGGTTCCAAAAGCAGCTGGCAGGGACTTGAGGAGTCAGTGATGTGACAGTTATGGGATACTAATTATGTAAGGGGATAATGAAAGCTATTACTGTTATTAAATAGCAGCATTTTACCATCCAGCTTATGAGACCTAACTGTAACTCTACTGTATGTCCTTTGCAGGTCAGGATGTCACAATTGTAGTGACACGCGTCATTAAAAAAAAAAATTACAGGATCATTTTCATTATTCTGTCTGGGTTATCAGCGAGCACTTGATGTATTGCTTGTCAAAGGCATCCGTAGTGTTCTTTAGCAGATTTAATGACCAAGAGTTTTTTCCTCCCACAGCTTACTTCAGCAAAATAAAAGCGTTTGTAACAAATTTCAGCACGCTCCCCCTTGCAAATGTCAATTTCTCAGTTTCCTCAGGCATGTCATGGAGCATTATTACTGGAAATTAAATCTAGGCAGCTTTATGATTATTGTATAGACTCATAAAAAAGAAGGCAAATTCACTCCCCACAAGTGATATAAACTTCTTAATTAAATATGGTGTTTGCGCTGGAGCAATGCATCATCATGCACTTTATTGCTGTGGCGCTTTGGATATGCAGGCGGTTCAGTCATCATTTTACAGCAGACTCTGCAAACGTCTGGATGCAGGATTTGTCAGATGTACTCCGCATTAAAATCTCACTGCAACTGTAAATGGAAGCTATTATTCTGAGATTTCTGAGGACGTCCCTCAATGTAAAGAACAAACAGTAGCATCTGAAATAAAAGCCCCACCTCAGTTGTGTATGTTCAAAATAGGTTGCATGCATATGTAAAAAAGGAAACTATCTCCCCACCATGTGTTCAGAAAACAGCATAATATATGAAGATCCTGGTTGGACAATAAGCCGACCGCTTCCAACACTTCTAAATCCAGCATCTGCCCTGTTGCATAGCCATTGAACAGCAAAGATTGATCTCTAACCCTAACCCTAACCCTAAAGACTAAGTTTGGGAGTATTTTGACTTCAAATGTTGATGGGAATCATTACACATGCAGTACGTTGTGACGGTTACAGATGAGACCAAATACGCTTTGTCTCAGCTTCAGAAAGAAAAAAAAATGACACTCGTTTTTAAATGCTCGCACTTTAGAGAGCCATCAGTCTCAGAGGGGTTTGATCCCCGGTGGTTTAAATGGTTTTAATTATGTATGTGCCTCCTGGCTCAAACGAAATGTTACAAGCTGTCCAAAGAATCAGGAAGTTTCATGTTGAAACACATAATTATGTTTGTAGCTTCTTCCACTAATTATGCAACTGCTTCAGGTAAATAATTAGGCTTAAGAGAGTCTGTGCTAATGCTGCTCAGGGATCAGAAAAACAGTATGAGGTTGGAAGGAGTCAATTCTCTCAGATTAACATTAATGTTTTTCATTTCCTTCCGACAAGTGACCTCTTGGGTGACATTAATAATTGTGCCAGAAGTGGCCCGTACACCCTACTCTGAAAACAATCCTTCCTGGACATTAAGCAGAGGTTTGTCACCCACAGTGAATCAATTTCGTCTGGCACAGTGACAAGATGGCGGTGGCTAGCTTCATACTCGCGGACAAACAGCAAAAGAGGGCCGTCGTGGTAGATGAAGCAGCCCAGAGTGATAGCAACAGCAGGAAGAAGGAGCATGAGAGCTCGAGAACTACCGAGGGCTGAAGGAGGAACTAGAAAAATGTGGAAGGTGAAGGTATCTCGTCAAATTAACTTTTCCAGCCCACTATGAAAAAGGTTGTGTCATTGGCTGACTCTGGTGCTGGAAAAAACGTTGTTGAACAAACTCAGTGGACTGTAGGTATCTACATGGACAAGCGTGGACCTGAGCTTGGAGGAGGAAGCAAAAGCTGAATGACAACTTGCTGTTAAACACGCCCACCTAACTCGGTGCTACCACCTAGCTAAGGCCACCAAGCTAACCAGCAGCTAACGCAGCACCATCTCCTGTTTGGCAGCTAGAGGTCATGGCACCAGCATTATATTAACCCAACACTATTAGTCTAATAGACTTGAAAAGTTATTTAAGTGTAACTGATTGTTGATTGTTGTTATTTCAACAAATTGTACATCAACCTAAATTCTAACACTCCTATAACAAGCTTCGGCGCATGTCGGTTTGATAATCATGGCGAGCTCCCGTTAGCCTCGTTAATATAACCGGAGTCGCGCAAACCCACCGCTAATTCATTAGCTCTTTAATTAGCTAGTCAACTTTAGCTACCAGGACAGCTATGTTGGGCACAGACAGCAAATATGATACTCAAAATTCACTTACCGAAGTGGAAGACACATTTCTTCGACGTTCCCTTTCCCGTTTGCAGCAGCCAGGCATTATTTTTATTTAAAATTATGGACCAAAGCCACAAACACAGCCGAGAGGTTGTCATTAGCTCAGGTGAGGACTAGCAGAGAGACCAAGGATAGCAGGTATAGTTTCATCTGTCCATCATCGCTGAACTTGTGGGCCTCAATAGAGGGCTTTTAAGGCAGAATTTACTTTCTTTAAATTATACCACTACAGTTCTGGTTGTGACATACCATATATCGAACAAAGTACTTTGGGCTCAGGTGTGCAGCTACAGGGAGACTGGGGGGGTCAACTCCCAGTATATGAAATGTGAATTTGTTCCCAGAGTATTTGTAATTGAACAGGAACTCCACAAGAGCCCTCCCAAAGATGAAAGAAACCTCAATATCCAGCTAACTCAATATTAAGCTAACTCCAAGACGCACGGTGAACTGTGAACTCCTTCAGCTTCAAGTTAGTGTTCATGTCAGTCAGCAGTAGCGACCACAACAGCTGTGTCCACAGCTCTGGAGTGTGTGTCTTTGGTCAGTTCTGTGTTCTGTGAGCACCACGCGAAGAGCACTGATACACAGTTAACTTTTTATGTCTGCAACAAACAGCCTGATGAGACCACACCATCGTCATTGCACTTATTAAATGTAAAGCAGTGCATTAGTGTTGTTGATGAGCACATCTGGTATAGTGGTATAGAGATACTTAATTTGTCTTTGAGCTCAGCTCCAGTGAGCCGATGAACAGGTCACCATCGTCTTGTTTCTTGTAATGCGAACACACACACCTTCTGTTAACATCTCTTGCATATAAACTTAAACTTAACTGAAATCAATCAGTCAATAAATTCTAATACTGTATTGGGGTCTAAAATCTCATAATGAAGCATCATCCAATAACTATAATTTGTTAGTAAAAGGGATCTATACTAATAGTAACAGTAATAATAAATTATATATATGTTTATCTATTAAGTATTTCTCAATAGACCCCTTTTGTGCTCGTAAACACGATGACGTTTTCATGTGGGCGGGGCTTAGCTGGAGGCAAAACAATCCACAGGAATATGTTAGTTAACACGAACTACTGGCTTGTTTTTGATAGTGGTGCAAGAAAATGCAAGTATCTCAATACATGCGATCACTCACTCCCCAGGGCCGAGAGTGTTACTTGAAAAACATCGATAAACGGGACCGGATTGGCCAACCCATACACAATAACACGATGGATGGAGGATCTGACAGGATTAGCTACTGCGCAATGGTCGGACACTTGATACAGAAACTAAGCGTGTACACTGAAGAGAAAATGGAGACATTGCCTGGATGTCTATAATTTTGTCCTAAAGGGTCATTAACAAGACTTAACTTAAAAGAATATAACCGATGAGTTTTGTGTTCTGTGAGCCGAAGCTTTGCCTAGCTAGCGGCAAGGCTAGAAAACAAACATACATCAGGTTTGGGTAGTTGTTAACAGAACCAACAGCTACGTATTGACAGCTAACTGCACTAGCATGGCTGGAAAAGTAACCTACATCTCGTATGTGTCAACCATAACGTTGACCGCAGACCTCTTATATATGCGAAAGTTATATAGACTAATGAATATGCCAACAGAGTCTATTACACAGGCTAATGGTTAAACTAATGGCTAAAGAGGCTAATGTAAAAGCAAAATGTTGCTAGCTGTGTTGTGTTTAGCAACATATTAAGTAATGAAGCTTGCTGTCAAGGTATCAGCGTAGCTCATCACTCGAACGTTAGCTATTTACCATACTCCTCCGATTCTGGCTCCCTACAACACAGCAAGATGACATTTTCATAACGGTTGCCGCTGTGGCTTTTGCCTCCAGCTGACCGCCATGACGTAGTCGTGACATAATCCATAAAAGGGTCTATGGCTACTGCATGTGGTTACTCAGTCTGGTCATTCGTCTGAAGTGACGTGTCTTAAGTCCTGAGAAGATAATTCACTTCTGTGGTTCTTCTTCAGAGGTCATGTCTTGTGTAAACACACCCACAGCGTCCCTCACTTCTTTATTTGAACACTGCCAGACACTTGATGTTAAAGTCACCCATGCTCGCAGACTTACTGTAGTCTGGGACAATGAAGTGAGAGTGTTTTGACAGGCTCATAATATATCTGTAGTGCATGGCGGCACCGATCAACAATAAGCATGCCCCGGTGCCTGCTGTAAGCTATTTTACAGCTCTTGATTTTGCTAATGCATTTTGTAGGGGAAGACACTGCTCTCCTGATGTTCAACACTCTTCTCTCTTCAACAGAAAATTGAACTTTGTTAATGGTCCTTGGTTTGCCCTGTGCTGTGACATTGCTTTAGTGGAGAGGCCGGCTCGTGTGAGGCACGCTGTCAGCTATAGTCCATCTGAGCTCAGATAATCGCTAACATGTGTCTTTAGCTGCTCGACTACATTTTTCGTACATGGTTTGGAAATAAAAGTTACTTGGAACCACTTGGAGTGGGTTTGGTTGCATATTAAACACAGAATGGTTGGATCCATTTAACTTCCTGTCTGTTTTACTGCAGTCTACTGCTCATTCCCTCTGTGCCTTTTCATAGCGGTTCAGAAAGTGAACACTGTAGTAAATTTCTGTGTGAATCTTAAATTCCCTCCCACAGAAGAAGTGTTGGCAGATTAGCTAAGATATAAATCAGAGGTCAAACAAACAGAGAGTCACAGACTGAACACCAAAAAGAAAACACGCTCACCACACCACAGCTATGGTAATGGGGTGGGTGAGAGATTTAAAAAGTGAAGAGTTGGCTAAAATCATTCATGCGGTCGTCAATCATGCACTGGTTATTCAAATTATTTTGCTGCTCATGGCAGAGACCCCGTCTGCCTACTATTATGATTAGATTGTAGGTTAAGCGTCATATCACATGACTATAGGTTTATTAGGGTTTCTCAGTTGGACAGGGCCTCTAAATGTGTTTTGCCTGGGATTTTGGCACAAGGGATTGTAACATCTAATCCTGTGTATTAATGAATGTTCTACATACCAGTGTCATCATAAGCACCACGGAACTATGGCACAAAAGCTTGATACAGTTGTCCAAGCTGTTGGGACCCACTGCGAAAGAGTCAAAATCTGAGGTTTAAACCCAGTTAGAGATTAGGTTTCATTGGGATGGACAGTCCCACCACACAGATAATAAAGGCTTGACGCTAATTGGACTTGACCCTACAAACCTGGCTTCTCAGATAACAAGAGGCTCCTTCACAGTCTATTGAATTTGGGACACCCTAAAACTTTTTACTATTATCATCTAAAACCACACAGCTCTACTTGGGGCAAATATTCAGCAGGTGGATGAGGGAAATCCCACCGGATGTACATGTAGAAGGGTTTTTCATATGGGCGAATGTGTCCAAGGCCCTGGAGCCTATCGTTGCCAACGATCTTAAGATTTATTATTATTATCTTGTATTTTGGTATCTATCTGCCTCTATATCGAAAGTTCTCACCACAAAACAAGTTGAAAATGTTACTCTTAGTCTGTGCTACAGCGCTGCTTCCCTGCAAAAACCTATATACGGTGTCATGGAGCTACGTCCTTCTTGCAATTTTCCAGAATTCCTAGAAGCCAACCATAAATAAAAGTCTTACAGCCTGATAACCTGCTTCCATCTCCAGATCCTCTGTCAGCTAACCCCCAGCCTGCTAGCCTTCTACCTGTTCCAGGTCCTGAGTAGACTGGCACAGACTATCCAGAGCCCATGGAGGTATAGAACCTTACAATAAAGGTTCCCGAAGGAAGCTGACCAGCTCCTCATTCTCGACATTACCCAGCACCGTGGAGCTCTCATTGCACGGTGGCTAATGTCTTCCCTGTCCTAGGTTGGCCAACTTCCTCTCTGTTCCTGGTTTCTTCAACACCTTTTCTGTGTCACCTAGGCTCATCTTAAACATACCCTGCTCCAGCCAACAGTTTGGTAAGTATGGTAAGTTTATGAAACTTACACTGGCAAAGCTCGTGGGGCCAGGACCGCAGATCAGAAACACGTTGCTCCACTTCTCAGAAACAGTCATCTGTGGAGCCAAAGACACTCGCAGCAGTGGATTTTATTGGCAGTCATTAGAAAGAAGTTTAAATAGGAGAAACATTGTTCTTGATATTTGCCCAAGCGCCCTTGCCGTGGAATTTTGGACCCGCACCTTTGTATGCCACTGTTGCAAGTCAACAACTTTGTGTATTTTCTTTCTTGTTGTTTGTTATCTCCCCTTCCTGTTTTCTCTCTCCCTGTTCTTTTCTGCTGGTATCTCTGCCTCTGCAGCTGCATATCTCTGTGGTCGCTGGCTCCACGTGCCCACCAGTCTGGTTTTGACTGTCGTTTCTGTCCGAGAAGCACTTCAGTCTTTTCCTCTGCACTGGCAACAGTTTTGATAAATATCTTCTATTTCAGAAATTCCAAAACACATGTGTGGAGCTGATTTTTTAACATTCCTTGGCTGCCACTAGTCATTCATTCATCTTCTGTAATCGTTTGTCCTGTGAAGGCTCATGGAGGGGCTGGAGCCTATCCCAGCTGTCATCGAGCAAGAGGCGGGGTACATCCTGGACAGATCTCCAGTTTATCTCAGGGCTAACACAGAGAGACAGACAACCATTCACACTCACACCTACGGCCAATTTAGAATCACCAATGAACCTAACGAGCATGTCTTTGGACGGTGGGGGGAAGCTGGAGTACCTGGCGAGAACCCACGCAGACACAGGGAGAACATGCAAACTCCACACAGAAAGGCCCCAGTCTGGCTGCCACTAGTGATTGATTATGATCATTATAGGTACATTTGTTCATTATTCCCTCAATTAATTGTTTATTTTGTCAAATTATGAAATGCAAAAGAAGAAAGCAAGATCTCTGCCACTGGAAAGTAGGCATTCATCAAGCTTTATAACTATATTATGTGCATTATGCAATAGTAATGGTTTAAACAACTTAAAACGCAACAAATGAATTAACATATTGATATTTGCTCATTTATTTTCCCATGCAGTTTTGGAAAACCTTGGTGTATTGCGTTGTTTATCTTCTTCATTCGTGGAGGCAGACTAATGTCTTTCCCATGCAGTTATAAAAGCCCAGAAGAAAAATAAATCCTGAATGTCAAAGTATCACTTTCACTGTTAGAGAAAACCAGCTTCCCGATGCATCGTAAGCAGGCCAGCATGTCTGCAAGTGTGATTCCTCTCTCTGCAGTAAGCCTCTTTACTGGAAGGCCGTGCAGGGGGACGGCTCCACATTTCCTAAATGTGGATCAGTGATCTTAATATTTCGCTGATTGCGTTTAGTTGGGGAAATAGGCCTGAAAACAGAGCACTGAGCTCTTTGCTTTCGGCAGTTTACCACCTACCTGAATCGTGCCCATCCATTCCCATCTGTGTGCCCCACATTATAGGACAAACCTATGTGTGACTGCTCCACATGGGTATTTATATACACCACAGAATTGATGGATGAATTTCAGATGTGCTTCCCAGGAGTATGTGGGGATGTTTCCATTTCTAGACTGGGGGAAAATGCTGTCAGGCCCCTGGGAGTAGAGCATGTGAGGTGCCTCTGGTGCTGATTCCATTTCAGCTCCACTGATGAACTCATTCATTGTGTGATTTGAAATTAACTTTTTCTGTGCACTGTTAACCATTAAGCACAATGTAACCTACGCACGTAGCCTACACACATAGCCTACTCTGGCTTGCTAGCCCAAATGCTAGTCGGTGCTGTCTTTTTTGCCAGTCGGTTTTATTTTGGTTTCTACTTCCTGCTTCACTTTCTACTTCCTGCTTTACTTTCAACACTGGCGATTGAAACTTTCGAGTCATACAGATGTTCGTATCTCCTAACCTCTGTTTAACTTTCCTCGATGTGTTCCATCTTTATTGATCCAAAACAATCAATTCGAAAGCTGCTTCCAAGTTGACGCAGAGGCGTAAGCTGCGCGTTACATAAATAGTCAGACGTCTTCCAGTCAATTACTGTAACTGTGACCCAATATCATGCCCCTATGCCCCTAACCATGTCGAGGAACCCTGAGCTATTGCATTTAATCAATCTTAAAGCCCGCATAATACATAAATAATCAGGCACATGTACACGCAAATGCACAGAACAGAAAAAAGCATAGTTGCAAGGCAACAACTCTGCTCCACGTGCATAAATGTAGTCCTGAAAGCAGGTGACTGTGGCGAGCATGAGCTTTACACTGACTTGCTCGTCATGTTGACTTTTAAGGCGGGCACAGTGCGTAATGTGGATGTGGTGGATGATGTCTCCATTCCTTTGACTGGTTCAGCACCTACAGTCTCGAGCTTGTTGCCTATGCTATAATTTCTGAGTCCTTTCTCCATCAAATGAATGCCAAGCCCGCTTTCATTGTATCATCGTAACTCAAACAGGCTTTGTTTACAGCTAAAACGGAAAAATGTGCCACTGTAAATAATATATGTACCTACCTGTAATATATACAAGTTAATGCGCAAACATAAAGCAGAGAGTTATTTTCCTATCGCCGTGTTTTATGGCTGGAAAGCACAGAAGAAGAAGAAATACAACTTGCAGTATTAAACCATTTTGCTCCCTTTCATATTAATTTATCCCTGCGCTTGCGCTTTGATTTATTTCATCGTCCTGCATGCTTTCGCAGGAAAAAAGGGATCCTGAGCAATTTCAACTGCTATTTTGAGAATTGCAGTCACTTCATTCCGCAAGTTTCTGTTGCTGTGATTTCCCCAATGGTCTCATTCTTAACTATGAGTTTCCCAAAATACATAGCACATATGTAGAACACACTCCCCGGACGATGAACGGCAAAGGTCATTTCTTGTCATATTGCTCAAAAACCCAAGAGTCACCCAGTCTGCAACTTGTTCTTTATGTGCAAATAGACTGTTAAAGGCATAATCTAATTCCTGAAGTAATATGTCTGTGGCTTTGGGGCTATAAGTTATTGTTTTTTCTCAGCACAGTACATGTGCGGGTTGGGTTAGGATGAGGGTCAGCATCTCAAAATCCTTGGCCTTGGTGCTCTGCTGGAAAATGGTGGATTGTTCCCTCCGGGTTGGGGGAAATTCCTGCCCCAAGCGATGCTTGGGGTGCTGTTCCCGAGCGATGGTACAATAGATCGAGAAATGCTGTAAGGCAAAGCTTTCGATTTACCAGTCAGTCTATGTTCCAGCCCTCATGGACTTTGGGTAGTGACCAAAGGAATAGCGTAACAGTTACAAGCGGCAGAAATGAGGTTGTTCGTCCTTGGAGATAGGGTGAGGAGCTCGGACATCTGAAAGTAGCTCAGAGTAGAGCCTCTACGTAGAAAGTTGAGATGGTTCAGGCATTTGGTAATGATGCCGTCTGGGCGTCTCCCTTCGGAGGTTTACCGGGCTTGGCCAGATCAGTTTAACAGCACTACAGGCATGTGGAGGAGCATCAAAGCTACCACTGACCACAAAAGCAGTCCTGTCTCTCTTCACATTGATGTCACGCTGGCCAACGAACTCAACTCCTTCTTTTCCTTCTTCGAACACAGCATCTACACTCCACCTGCAAGGAATACTTCAATGACCATGACTAAAACTTAATGACAAACAAACAACCACTCTCTTTAGAGCTTTGGTGGCATAAAGGTCTTAGCAGTGCCGACAGCAGCATCAAGCAACCATTCTTCCGGTGTGCACTGGCTCCCTTTATAGGCTGCTACTAATCAAACCACAAGCCTTACCAAACTGTGGGAGGACTCCATTACCAAAGGCATAATACACTTTTAACTTTATTACAAACCCTTACTTGTTGGTTTTTCCCGGAACCTATAAAAGGTGTTCAGGCTTCCTGGGGCCTTTATTCCACTCTACACCAACCTGATGCCTCACAGCAAGAAGGTTCCGGGTCGAATCCAATGCCGACTGGGGCCTTTCTGTGTGGAGTATTAGCCCTGCGAACACTGCTGTCACTGGAAGAGTGATTGTAGCAGTGGTTTACCTCACCAGAGAGCAGGTCTGAAATGTTTTTGATGACACCAGGTCCCATCCATAATGTCGAGAAATCACTTTGTTACTACTAAACAATATAGTTGTCAATCCTCCTTATATGAATCCTCTCTGGACCTTCACCTGGCTTTGCGATCAGGGAGCTTAGGAGCATCACCTGTCCAGGGTGTACCCCGCCTCTCACCCAGTGACAAGTGGGGCCTCCAGCCCCCATGACCCTTCACAGGACAAGCAGTTACAGAATATGAATGGATGAATGTGATGTATTGTAATAATCCAAAGCAATGAATAGCACCTTCATTGCACACACTGCACCAGATCAACAAAGGATGTATTCCTAGGACAAGTGCTTGAGCACTGTTCTGAACAGCTTCCTGAAGTATTCACAGACATCCTGAACTTCTTCTTCAACTTCTTCCTGGCAGCCTCAAGTCAGCCATCATTGACACCAACAATAAAGTGCTTTGAGGGAATGACACTCACCCACATCAAGGCCAATACCCCCTCTCCGGTGAACACCAATTTGCTTACAGGAGGTACAGGGGTTTTATTATTATGAGTACTGTCTTTATGGCATGCTGCTGTGAGTCTGAGTCACAAGTATTATTGTCTTCCTGTGTCAACAAGTTCAGAATGACCGTAAATGAACCATTAACCTTTAATAAACCTTATTGCATGTCTAGTTCCAAACTCAATGAAAATTCAAAATATCTCATATAAGGAGATACTGATTTATTTGAATACATCTGGAAACATCACCATGGTGTTATAATAAAATTGTATTATCAGTAGGTCCAAAGGAAATTTCACCTGCCAAATGAAAACAGTCCAACACAATGGTGCTTTTATACGTCTCCTATCACAATGCGCAGGGCAGACCTGCCTCTGTATGTTTTGCCTGATGAGTTTTAAAGGGATTTTTCATTTCATAATGTCTGATTTATTTCACATCTATTAAAGATTTTGGTTCACTTCTGTTGACAGATTGATCAAAGTAATCTTAATTAATTAGTCGCCTGTGCCAAGCTCTTACTTTGTCTGATCTGCTGACATCTGCAGGCACACAACCTTTAAGCTTTAAGTTGCTGATAACAGTAAAGCAGTAATTTGGTGTAGCATTATAGCAGGACTTTGATGTACATTATAGTTTTCAGGTACATTCCATCTCCTGTCTTTTCACACTCTGTGTTGATTTTCAAATCAAGAATTGGACCTGTTGCGGAGTGACAAGATTTATCCTTTTGACGCCATAACAGATAGCCAGTGCAGCCAATCAGAAGCCACTGAAAAGATAAAAGGGACAATAACAGAGGTCTGGCATTATCACATCAGCTTGCCTAGGGCTTCGTTTGATCACACATTAGCTTAAATGTTGTCTAATAGCCATGTAAATGCTAGATCAGAAGGTTTCTCTCTGCGCATTTGCGGCTTCAGAATTAAAAGCCAGTATTGATGTGGGCTGCACCGGAGAGATGTGATCGGGTTGAAGGAATAATGTTCATGTAAAATGTACTATTTGTGGTTTTTGTTTTGGAACTAGAAAATATGTGGAAGGTGAAGGTGACAGTGGTCCCCGTGGTGATAGGAACACCTGGAGCATTTACCCCAAAACTAGGATAGTGGCTCCAGTGGCTTCCAGGAACAATATCTCAGATCTATGTTTAGAAGAGTGCAGTATTAGGAACATCTAAGATACTTCACATGACTCTCAAGCTCCCGCGCCTCTGGTAGAGGCATATATACAAATACACCCATCAGTCACAACATTAAAACCACTGACAGGAGAAGTAACACTGACTGATGCTGTAAAACGTTGTCCCGCCTGTATCCCGAGAAACTAGTGTTAGTTTGGCCAAAGCAAGGAAGAGTGGATGCATTATCCATATTTATATACAGTCTATGCATTAGAAGTAAATAGCATTGACCATCTTGCGACAATTCAATGTTCTCCTGGGAAACTTTTGGACCTGGCAATTGTTTGAATGTTACTTAGACATGTAGCACCCACCTAGACCAGACCAGGCACCTCCACCCCATAGCAATGACACTCCTTGATGGCAGCAGCCATCGCCAGCAGGATGCAACCTGACACAGGTACACACACAAAAACTGTTTAGGAACAACTCAAAAAAACATGAGGAACAGCACAAGGTGTTGACCTGGCCTCCAAATTCACAAGATTCCAAACTGATCAAGTATCTGTGGGATGATCCACAGAGGCCCCTCCCCTCAAAGACCCCCCCCCACTAACAACATTGTGTTGCCAGACACCACAGGACACCCTCAGAAGGCCCATGTCCATTCTCTGATGAGTCACAACTGCTTTGGAGACCTACACAATATAAGGCAGGTGGTCATGCTATACCTGAGCTGTGTATATACAGCAGCAGGGATCTACCACATCAGGGGTGACTCTAAGTTCAGGCCACAACCAAGTTGCTGGAACAGTGTACAGGAACATCTGTGCAGAGTATGGCCTGAAACTCCCAAGGTCAGAAAAGGAAACACATCCGAAGGTAGTGGAGAATGGCCAAGCCAAGATCCTGTGGGACTTCCAGGCAACAGTGGTCCCTGTGGTCATAGGAACATTTGGGGCAGTCACCGCCAAACTGGGAGAGTGGCTCCAGCAGAGCCAGCTCAACTCAGCTCCAGAGTGGAATCCCGCCTAATTACTGCCACCTACTGACGTTCATAGCATAGCGGGTGAGAAAAAATGCACAGCAGATGGATGTTCTGTTTTTGCGACAACGCATAATATTACAGTGTTTGTAAGCATCATGATGCTCAAGCTTGCTAAAGTAACCAAGGATACACAGACAGCTATCACTTGATTAATGCTAATGCTGTCATCGGATTGCTGTCAGTTTGGTTTATCCTTGGTGGATGTCTGAAACACTGCTGTCACTGGAAGAGTGATTGTAACAGTGGTTTACCTCACCAGAGAGCAGGTCTGAAATGTTTTTGACGACACCAGGTCCCATCCATAATGTCGCGAAATCACTTTGTTACTACTAAACAATATAGTTGTCAATCCTCCTTATATGAATCCTCTCTGGACCTTCACCTGGCTTTGCGATCAGGGAGCTTAGGAGCATCACTTGGTTGTCCACGGATGATTACCTGTGCAGGCCGACCAACAGTGACAGCTTCAGAGTGACAGGACGAGGCTCAGCGCCGAAGGGAGGAGGGGGTCGGGGCTTAGAGGGAGGCTACAGTGCCTATAGCCTACAGTAATCCTGGATCACAGAGTTAGCTCCGTTTGCTTCTCCCACTCACTGCAGGGATTAGAGACACTGAGCTGACCACTCTGATGAAACACTTGCAATATCTGGAGACTGACAGAGACCTGGCTTGGGGGACTCAGGGGATGTGGGAGTGGACCTGCCTCAACTGATAGCCCTGATGGAGACATCTACTGTGACTTTCTGAAAAAAAAAAAATAATAAATAAAATCATGGATCATGTTAACCTTAATGTGGGATGAGCTTATGCTACAGTGTAGGATTATTCTGCCGGCTTGCATAAAGACATCACAGACACTTATTTTTTGGTGTTGTTTTTAGTCCTTCGGAAGATATTTAGCTTCAGTGGAGTGCCGCCTATATCCATATAGTGGGAGTGACTGGGGCACCGAAACACAGCCTCTAAATAACGCATTATCTGCCGCGAAACTTGTTCATTTCACCAATATTTTGTTATGATACACTAGTGCTATTCCCTGTTGAGTCCGGAGTTACCTGTTATCATCATCCGGGGTCTGTAGATTGACCTACTAACCTCTGACCTGGATGATGTCATCTCTGAGCGCCGCGTGCACCCCATGCGGCTTGTTTACCTGTAATTTTTTTCTACTGCTTGTTTTTTGCAACATATTTTTCCTATTCTGAGATTGTGGACGACGACTTTGCATATCATAACAAAATATTGGTTAAATGAACGAGTTTTGTGGCAGATAATGCGTTATATAGAGGCTGCGTTGCGGTGCCCCACTCACTCCCACTATATGGATATACACGGATCTAAATATCTGACGAATGACTCCAAATAACACCAAAGTTATATGGGTGAGTAAATGATCGTATTTTATGCCAGCCGTTCCCCTTTAAACACCTGTGCCATACAATTTTGCTGTGTAATGGAAAGAACAGCACCTATATTCACATTATAGATATTATATTGTACAAAATGCTAGACATGCCTTATGGCTTTTGAAATGTAGATTATTATATAAACAGTGGGAAATACATGCCCCCAAAGGTGGCTGGCTGTCTCAAAGGAACACCAGAAGTGCGTATTGGACAACTAAATACCACCTCATTTCAAGGAAATTGGATTCACAATAATAAAAAAATTAAATTAAATAAAAAACCCTCTAGATGCTGTTTCACCAGATATGACTCTTTCATAGTCTGCAAGCCCTCCTAAAGGATGAAAAAGAGATCCATCCACTTAAAGACACTTTTCCTGGACCTTTCTTTACCAGCGCATCCAAACTTTCCACATCTAAGGTTTTCAGTCAGCAGTTTTACTCTTTTTTTCTCATCTTGTAGTTTGTATGTTTATGTAGCCAGTTAGAAATTGATCCACGGGAAGGTGTTTTTTTTTCCTTAACAACAGCACACAACCCTGTCAAGAGGGAGCGGTAACCCACGCTGGATTTTCATCTACAAGCCATCCCGACAATAAACAACATTCTCTGGCGACACCGCCATCGTGGGGCTTCTAAATAATTCAGAAAGCAGAGTCCGAAGACGGAGACAGCTTGGCGGATTAAGTTTTATATAGTCCGGCTCTGTGCAGCGGTATTGGCTTGAGACTCTGAAACACGCCCACTCGCCCAAAGGTTGCATCCCAGTTGAACACAGCAAAATACTGCAAGAGGAAAGTGAGAAAATACAGGAGGAGGGCATGTTATTCATATAGCGGGTCACAAGTGATGACTGAGACGGATTACTTTTGTAGGAGTATCTGGGATTGTGTGTGATTTCTTTTGTGAGTTCCATATAATACCTTTAACCCTTTATCGGGCGAGAGACCACATTTGGTAACGTCGCTGACCTTGATTTTCTGCATGATAATGAAAAGTCATTTAGTAATGGGGAAGCGCCGTTGTCGTTACGAGCTAACTAGATTGAAACTGCAGAGTCTCAGTGTATAATTTATCAAGCAGTGCACTTTTCCACTCACTGCTACTGCCATTTTTTGTCAATTGAATGCTTTTTTGAGTCATCACACCCAGACAAACCCGCAACCCTCACTTCAAGTTTCCCTGCAAAGCAAAGAGGGTAGGCCAGACCATACCATGCTGACCACAGACCCCCCACCCAGCAATTAAATATGGGTGTCATGGTCCCGTGTTTCCTGTGCCGTGTCTTTGTTCTCTCTTTCCCTGCACTCTCTCTCCTTCTGTCACTGTCATTAGATTCACCTGGGCAGGAAACTGGCAGGTGCACCTGACCCAGCTGTGGCGTATCACCAATCAGCTCTCTTTAAAAGGTTGGCCGTGGCTTCCCTCCAATGCTGGACAATTCTGCACATTTCGGCCCATGCCAGTGCTTTAGTGGTTTTCTTGTTGCAAACATAGAACTGTGTAAAAACTGTAAACCATGTTTTCTCTTTGAGAGAGCCAGTTTCCTTAACCCTAGAGTTTCCAGTGTTTTTTGTTTTCTTTTTGCATTTTTTTTGTTTGCATTTGGATTTACCTTTTCTGCTGAGTATTTCAGTTTTGATTGACTTTAACACGGTGTGCTCAGTCTCATGCATCAACTTGAGACAACATATGTCTGATTTTGATACTATTGTGCAGGTGAAAGCCCTGGCCACATGTTTTATGTGTGAATTAGAGCTGTCAGTCAATTAAAATGTTCAATAGCAATTAATCACATGGATTTCTGTGGTTTCCATAGTGGTTTCCAACCTGTTTTATCTACATGGGAGTGGACAAATATTTTAATATCCAAAACAGAAAATACTGTCTAGAATATTCTCCCGAATAACCTCAATGAACGCTCTGGAAACATGCTGCGTCTGCACTGCAAGCTATCCAACTTTGTCTGAGTTTGGCGAGGGAGAACGGGGTCCTCTGCATCAGCTCGGTGCTCGCAGGTGGTGTCTGGGACTTGACGTGCTCGGTTCACGTCAACAGCAAAATGCAGGTGGCCTTGTTCTTGTCTGAGCTCGCCGTTCGGAGGCCTCTTTTCTTTGGCTGCCTTGTCTCTGTTTGTTTCCGCGTCTGGATTTCCCAAACTGCACGTCAGGTCGTAGGTCAGTTCACGGAGCATGTGCGTATTTGTCAGACATAAAAATAAATAAATGAATAAATGCCCCACCCTAGTGTGAATTAAAAGACACATCCTGGTCTCACAACAGGAGACAGGGTAAGGTCATACAGAGCAACTACACGATTGCTTGGAGTTTGGATTTCGGAACCAATTGAACTCTACAAAAAATGACGGTCCTAGTACAGAACCCTGTGGAATTCCATGACTATCATTTGTGTACAGTACTTGGAATAATCATCATTGCCATTAATAAATTGGAATCTTTCTGATAAATCCCAAACAGCCTGTTCCAATCAGTAGGTTTTGCCAGCTGTCCTCATTTGTATCAACGCATTGCACTGAAGTAAACAGTGATGGAATTACTTCCTTAAATTTAGTCAAGGTATTATCAGATAAGCATCTACTGTGATGACATTTCTTTCCGGTTGATGAATAGTCCATTAGGGTATTATGAATTCAAACAGTCAGGCAAAGAGGGTTTTTTTTCAACTCAGTTTCTCTGCCATAGATGGATTTTATCGGTAATTTATTGGATATATATGTTTATACTCACATGGTTGTTTTTAACTCATGTTTTCCTGATGCATTTTGTTTTTTTATCTTCCGGTGCACAGTTGCTGATGCTCTGTGGGACATTTCCAGTGCCATAAAGCTGCTAAAACTATATATTTGAGACTCTCCTCCCAACAAACAATCTATAGTTACAGTGTTTTACACAGGGAGGAGTTTGGGGTAGATGGATGGGTCAGTAAAATATTGGATGATTTGAATGATGATCACTGAATGATGATTGTTCCATAACCTTAACTTTGTGTTTATTATTGTAAACATGACAACAGAGGACTTCTGTTGATTCTCTCATATACCTTGGTTGTATTTATCCTTAAACCTAACGGTGAGGAATATCTGTGCAATTACGCTCTTACCAGTGATTCCATCCCTAAAACCTCGGAGAAATCATTGCACACTGCCATTTGTTGGTTATTTCACAGGAAACTGAAGCAACAGAATGTGCCTGTGTACCTCAGCATTTGTTCCGTGTGCTTACATTCAGCCAAATGCATCATAGCAAGACAACAATCCCAAATATACGGCCAAAGTAACCCTAGGGCTTTTCAGGGTGAAGATGTGCACTGTTCTCAACTGGCCAAGACACTCGGCTGATCTCAATCAGCCTTGGTGACTTTACATTATTTCACTTCCACAGTAGTACATGTACTAATTGTAGGGGTTATAACCCATGTTAATGCATGGTAAAACAACAAACAGGGCATTCACTGTGGAGGGCAAGTATAGCCACTATACCTGGCCTCTCATCAGTTCCTGTGATAACCCCACTCAGTTTTAATGACCCCTTTCTCGACAACAGCATCATATGCGACATCGCCACGGAGACACGCTGCACGGAATGCCAATGTCTCCTGAATAAGTCATGTCAGCGTTGCTCTTTCACCACCACGTCACCCTTAATAAGCCTCCGGGTCGACTTTGCCCGAGATGTGAGCAATCGTCACACCGTTGACAACATGCAAAACTGCAGAAAAGTGTCAGGGAACAAATACAATCTGTGCGATGTGAAGTTATCATTATGCATGGAGGAGGACGCCGTCTTGGCTCTCTGGGAGCTTATGCAGCACCGAGAGCGATTCGGGGGAGAGGAGCAGAATAGTTCCTGTGCAGCTGCTGCATGACAACTATATTCTCATAGGCCATATTTCTGTATGTTAACACTCACCGTGAGGCAATACATGTCTGACGATGTCTGAAAGTTATCTCCGTGGTTGATTAAATAATGAATTTGCATCCCATTAGGATAAAATAATTCCAGATATAAATGGGGTAATAGCTGCACACTTCAGGAATACTGTGGATATTCAAGTTGCATCGATATGAGCTTTCTGAAGTGCAACAGAAGAGTGTTTTTATTTCATTTTTTATTTTTTTGTGCCATATACTTTTTGATAGTGTGCTATCCTGAGCCTCAGGGACATCACAGTGTTATGACTGTTGCAAATACATTTGACATTTCCACCAGTGTAATAAAAGTGTGCAAAGGATGAAGAGAACTACTGACATTTATGGTAATAGAAAGAGCAGTAGGCAACGCTCTGTATGTGTTTGACCTCATCTCAGGGAGGGAGTTGACTATGCATTGCTTTTTGAAGTGGCCAGGTAAATGAAAGGAAGCTGGTAAAATAATAAGGCAGGGAGGCGCCACCAGAGTGGGACGCGCCGTGTTTGAGGTCGACGGCGGGGAACAAAAGAATGACATTCTGCTACTCGCAAACAAAAAAAAAAAAAAAAAGAGACATTTGTAATCCCTGCTATCACTGACAGGATGAAAAAGTATACCAGGGCGCACGCATGACCTGCCTCACAAGGCGGAGGGCTTACAGCATGTCCTTCAAGACTTCAAGGCGCAAAAATGGCAAAGAGCTAATTTCGGCTTCGCTCTTCCATACACCCCGAGGAAACCCTGATCCACATACATAGAGCGCTGACACAAAAAACCATGGACCGGACTAAAATTCTCATTTTGGTTTGTTTAATTATTCTAATGGGTATTAATAAAACTAATTAACAAATAAAACTGCTAAAACCTCAGCTCATAGCATGTTATAACAGAAAGGAAGTATAAACTGTTTAAAGTTTGGGTGAAAAAAATGCAATTTTTTTTTTCTTCCTCAAAAATTTTACTGTACCCCTTTTTAGCAAATTAAGTATCAAATGTATATCAAATCTATATCGAGTGAGGACACATACATATAGGAATTTAATCATATGCATATGATAGCTAAAGATCCCTTTTCTTATGATGTTGGCCAACAAAAACATGTTACAGTGAGAAAAGATGATTACCATAAAAAGCAATCATTGACATGTGGATTATGGCATATTGTGATTTGTCTCCTGCGTAGAAGTTCACCAAGCCATGGACGGATTAGCGCAAGTAGACGTGTGCCCGCGGCCCCTGGCCTTAAAGGGGAATTACTGTTTTTTACAACCTGGACCTTATTTCTGGCATAAAATATGATTGTTTACTCACCCATATAACTTTGGTGTCATTTGGAGTCATTCAGATGATATTTAGATCCGCGTATACCCATATAGTGGGGTTGAATGGGGCACCGAAACACAGCCTCTAAATAACACATTATCTGCCCTTTAAACGAACTAAATACCTTTTTTTTGTTTGTTTGTTTGTTTGTTTGTTTTAATCAATCTTAATTAACAAGGTTCCCTCACAAAGCGCTGTCCTCAGCACTACACAAGAATCCAAATTTTGGTCAAATTTGTGGTCACATATCATAACCAAACTCAAGTTTCAAGTCTGCCTGTGGACATTTGACTACGTCAGGCTGTTAACATTCTTCTGATGCCGGCTGATGCTGAAACTGGTGTCCCCATAATGTCAGAGAGAGCTAGAAAAATAGTGATCGAGCTGTAGAGCTGCACACGTCTTAACACCGAAGCCATCTAGACAGCAGAACGAAGGCTCGTTCCTGCATTGTCATGGCTCCTAACTGCATCTTATACTAAAGAGATGCATTCCAGGGTTATGTATGTGTAGCACGCATACTACCCAAGGTCCTCAAGGAGAAATTGTTATTGCTCTATGCACTATGGGATCATCTGATAGACTAGATAAAGAGTGATTTATCCCGCGGGGACCTCCCCTTTCCTCTGACTCCAGCAGAACAATCACAGTAATTCTTCTAGATGTCCAGATTGTCACTTCTGTAATCAGGGCCTGCCACACTCCAGAGTGAGGAGCCCACCACTTTGGAACATTCCACATTCAAGGTCCATTAGCCGCGAGCAGCCGCACTGCTTCGCTCGACTATAACATGTCCTTGAAAGAAAACGACTGGAGAACCATGAAATACTAAGGAGCTGCAGTTTGGTCTCTCCAGGAGACAGTGGTAGAAACTACCACATTATGGCCGGTGCCATTAATATCACAAAGCCCTGAAATGTGAGGGCCCCCATGAACACTGAAGTGAAACATTCATTTGCTGTTCGAGCAGTAACTAGGTTAAATGGGCCCGCCGGCGTTAATGGAGCCATCACTGCCTTAGTGAGGCATATCTGGGAGCTCTTGTAGAAATTATCTACAAACCTTGAAAAATGAAATGTGGTCTCTGTAAAACGTAGCTTATCGGCACTTGTTAAAAAATGTTGATCCATGTGAATACCATGCGTTACTGGCTCCCAGGTGAAAGGAAATATCCACCTGCAGATATTCTCAGTGTCGCATATCATCAGTTACGATGTTCGGTGTGTCCCAGGAGTGACAAAGTAATGTGTTTTTCTCATTTTGTGGAACCACAGTCCCTCAAGCTGCCTCATCTGCGTCCACTTCAAGCAGCAATATCATGCATTTCCCTGAATGGGTGTTGATGCTCACCTAAGAAGAGGCTGTGTAGATAAAAAAAAGATAATTGTTAAATACCAAAACCCACCAGTCCTTGTCGAGGTTTAAAGGGGAACTACTGTTTTTTACAACCTGGACATTATTTCTGGCATAAAATACGATCGTTTACTCACCCATACAACTTTAGTGTTATTTGGAGTCGTTCGTCAGATATTTAGATCCACATATATCCATATAGTGGAAGTGACTGGGGCACCGAAACGCAGCCTCTAAATAACGCATTGTCTGCCGCGGCACGGATGATGATAACAGGTAACCCCGGACTCAACGGAGAAAAGCACTAACGTATCATAACAAAATATTGGTGAAATGAACGAGTTTCGCGACAGATAATGCGTTATTTAAATGCTGCGTTTCGGTGCCCCAGTCACTCCCACTATATGGATATACGCAGAACTAAATATCTGACGAACGACTCCAAATAAACCAATGTTATATGGGTGAGTAAACGATTGTATTTTATGCCAGAAATAAGGTCCAGGTCGTAAAAAACAGTAGTTCCCCTTTAAGTGTATTGAATTCCATTGTAGCTGCACTGAAATACACTGAATTCAAAATATGCCCCCAGCAGTTCTGAGTGGCTGCAGATCAGCAGGACCTGCACACTGCCGCGCTCCCAAACTGTTTTATTAATAAATCCAGTGGAAGGTTTTTGATCAAGAAGGCACCGCAAGCACAGCATTTGTAAATCTCAACATTGTACATGCACCAACGTCAATCTCACGTTGTATATACACCAGTTGTTCTCTCTGAACAATGGCATGGCACTCAGCCACTCACCAACACATGTAAGCTGCCCACAATCATGCACGTGATCAACCATGCCCAACAGAATAAGAACATCTGAAGTAAACTACTGTGAAATACAATCAAGTCAGTACTCCTTCTGCTCTAGTGTGTTTGGACCCCTGTGTATATGTGTGAACCAGGTATTAACTTATTTCAGCATCCTTCCTGAGTTCCCTGGGAACTGGAATTAATAACAATGGCTACTGGAAGAAATGTCTCCCAACTAAACTCTCTCTCTCTCTCTCTCTCTCTCTCTCTCTATATATATATATATATATATATATATATATATATATATATATATATATATAAAACAGATGACTGTAGTTGTTACTTACTCAAACAAGAGAAAAAAGTTAATTTGTTGGGGCATATTTCAGCAGTGGACTGATCCACATTTAGTATTAGTAGTGAGTATTTGGAGCAGTAGGGTAGTGTCTATCGCATAGGTGACATACAGTACAAACATATACTATACACCGATCAGCCACAACTTTAAAACCACTCACAGGAGAAGTAAATAACATTGACAATCTTGTGATGATTCAGTGTTCTGCCTGGAAGCATTTGGACCTGGCATTCATTGGTGTGGATGTTACTTGGACATGTAGCACCCACCTAGACCAGACCAGGCACCCCCACCCCATAGCAATGACACTCTTTGATGGCAGCAGCCATCCCCAGCAGGATGCAGCCTGACACTGGCACACACACAAAAGCGCTTTAGGAACAAATATCTGTGGGATGATTTTATGCTGCTATAGGCCTAGGCTGCTGGGGGACGATGCACTGAGCACATGTCCTCTACTCTCTTCTGTCTTGCGCCGAGCTCCTGTCCTCCAGTTTCTTTTCTCTGGCACCGAACTTTTGTCCTCTAATTTCTTCTCTATTGCTAATCATGAAATTCTGTGCTAATACTGTATAACGTGTAGACTGCTGTGTGTCCCCCCCCCCCTCCCCCCCTTTTCCGTCTCTGCCCTCTACACATAGGAACTATGTAGTAAATTAGCAAGTGTTGACCAAACCAGAATATGTTTTGTATGTTTCAGATTCTTCAAAGTTGACGACTTTTGCTCTGATGACAGCTTTACACTCAGCTTCATGGGGTAGTCACCTGGAATGGATCTCCAACAGTCTTAAAGGAGATCTCAGAGGAGTTGAACACTCGTTGGCTGCTTTGCCATCACTCTGCGGTCCAAGTCATCCTAATCCATCTCAATTGGGTCAGGTGATTGAGGACAGGACATCGGGTGCAGCACTCCATCACTCTCCTTCTTGGTCAGATAGCCCTTAAATAGTCTGGAGGTGTGTTTGGGGTCATTGTCCTGTTGGAAAAGCTAATGGTCCCACTATGTGCAAAGCAGATAGGATGGCAGGTCGCTGCAGAAACACTCCCACATCTTCTCACCTCCTCCTCCTCCTCCATGTTCCCCGTCAGAAACTATAATGTAGAAACTATCCACTGATTTTCAATAGCAAGCGTACACTGGTACACTGACAGAAAACGGTTGACAAAAACGTCTTTGTATGGCACAGCCATTCTTTAACAGCATCTTTGGCCACAGACTGCTTTATGTAGCATTTATGTTGTGTTTTAACCACCTGAAAATTATACATGTCCAGTCTGACCCTGGACATGTGTGGGTTCATACAATTACTTTCAGTGAGTGAACGCTTAAAGGCAAATGTGTCTGGGGCTCACAGTGGAGAACTGGAAAGGAAGTGAACCAGAACTCACCCTGTCAGGTTGTCTGTCAAAATCTGTCCTGATCCCAAGCAGATAAACAAGAATAAAAGTCTGCTTCCCATTCCCGTCTTCCGACAGACTGCGTTTCCTAAATTTAACATTTTAGTGCAGACTTACACCGATCAGCCACAACATTAAAACCACTGACAGGAGAAGTAAATAACATTGACCATCTTGTGACAATTCAGTGTTCTGCTGGGAAACTTTTGGACCTGGCATTCATTGGTGTGGATGTTACTTAGACATGTAGCACCCACCTAGACCAGACCAGGCACCCCCACCCCATAGCAGTGACACTCCTTGATGGCAGCAGCCATCCCCAGCAGGATGCAGCTCAATTTAAAAAAAACATGAAGAACAGCACAAGGTGTTGACCTGGCCTCCAAATTCACTAGATCCCAAACTAATCAAGTGTCTGTGGGATGATCCACAGAGGCCCCTCCCCTCAAACTTTAGGACCCGAAGGCCCCCACTAACAGCATTGTGTTGCCAGACACCACAAGACACCCTCAGAAGGCCCATGTCCAGTCTTTGATGAGTCACAACTGTTTTGAAGGCACAAGGGAGACCGCCACAATATTCGGAAGGTGGTCATAATGTTATGCCTGATCGGTGTACATATATATTTCATGTTTCATCTGTGTCGTCTGACACACAGCTGCTTTAACTTTGATAAATGAGTTTATTGAATGCGAGCACACTGTCTGCGACTCTGCCATTAAATAACGTATCAGCGGGTGGTTAATCATTAATGTGATCATGCTGATGCAGAAGGAGCCCTGTGGAGTGAAGTAACATGTTTCTTCGTGTGTCGCTGCTTGTGGCGGCATAGCAGGGAAATGATGGCGCAAACACAACTAACGTCGGGGCAGAGAGAAATGACAAATTAACACGTGTGCTCTTGGAGAGAGAGAGAGTATTCACAGCTTGTTCCAAAATATGGCAGTCCATGACGCACACGCAACAAGCAGCTGTTTGTGGTTCCGATACAGCGGTAGGTAGCGGTCCATCCGAGGCAGCAGCTGCTTGAAATGGCGTCGGTGTTTATTTGCGTACAGAGTGGTAAACTGAGATCTGGCCTGAGACGCATTTACCAGGTGTGAACGTTGTGTTGGAGGTTTTCAGCTAGACGGAATCTGGATAACTTCAGTCAGCGTGATTTTTGTGTGTGTGTGTGTGTGTTAAAGTTAAATTGTCTTTACATGGATGGAAACATACTAACGCCAACATGCGGGGTCCATTTCTGGTTCCATTGTAATATACAGGCCGCTGTATATACACCGATCAAGCATAACATTATGACTAATATTGTGTAGGTCTCCCTTGTGCCTCCCAAACAGTTTTGACTCATCAGAAAATGGACTTCTGAGGGTGTCCTGAGGTGTCTGGCAATAGGATGTTGATAGTGAGGGCCTCTGAGGGGATGGACCTCTGTGGATCACCCCACAGATACTTGATCAGTTTGGGATCTGGTGAATTTAGAGGCCAGGTCAACACCTTGTGCTGTTCTTCATGTGTGTTTGAGTTGAGCTTGCATCCTGCTGGGGATGGCTGCTGCCATCAAGGAGTGTCATTGCTATGGGGTGGGGGTGCCTGGTCTGGTCTAGGTGGGTGCTATATGTCTAAGTAACATCCACATGAATGAATGCCAGGTCCAAAAGTTTCCCAGCAGAACACTGAATTGTCACAAGATGTTCGATGGTATTCACTTCTCCTGTCAGTGGTTTTAATGTTGTGTCTGATCAGTGTGCATCATCTGGAAGTGTAAGCAGAGGTTGCGCTAGACTTTTTCGTTGTCGGTCATTTTGAGCTCTGACTTGTGCATCAGTGTAATCGGTGTACCAGGAAATCTTGCTCCAACAAAAGTTCCGCGATGTTTGGAATGCAGACTTCGATGAGAGACAAGAGACAATTAATAAGGTCACTCGCCACCCAGTGGTCAGGGGTGCGAATTGCAATCTGTCAAAACGGCGGATGGCCTTCAGATTTTTCCGTCATATTTAAAAAAAAATAAAACAGTCAATGACGGAAAATATTCGGTTAACGTGACCCCTGAGTGTAAGTCACACTGCAAGGTATCAGTGTGTTTCAAGTCTTCTTACTTTGAGAAGGTGGACTTTGTTTTTAAATTCACTTCAGATCTGCTTCTACTATATTACCTCCTCTTCAACTCTATGTTGAGCCACTGGAATCTTCTGGATTTGCCCTGGTGAATATTACAGAAGCCAACGTTCCTAGATATTTAACACTGCACACAGCAAGTTAAAAAAGGTTTCCCTAGACCTGCCCTGTCCAGGACTCTGACCAGTTTTTAGGGTTTCGTGACAGGTGGACAGTGCCACTCTGAAGAAACCATCTGGTTCTTCCTTTCTTTCTGATCGCATTGCCACTCCTAATTGACTGTCACAAACTCTTAAAAGCAGACACAGGTCCAGTTTTTCTGACAGCAAACTCCTAACTGTGTGCATGCCAGGCGCATCCGGCATCTCTGTTGTCCCTTCATGTTTAGTTGGATACATCCTCCCTCACTGCAAACTTTGCTTTGGCAGAGGAGGGTGTACACGGCAAGAAACGACTCAAAAGCTCTTGTAGCTAACCCTGCCAGTCAGCTGTGCCTGGCCTGCTGCAGCATTTCTCGGGAACTCCTCGCTGTGACTTTGTTCCGCATGCCGAACCCAGCTCTCCGAAAGAAGACGCCTCTCATGTGGCACAGTGCGGCCAGACAGAACACACTCATCCTCTCTGACATTCTTGTGTGCCTGTAGCCTGGGGAGAGGGCTTTTCATGCTCCACGTTTTCCACAAAAGGCAGTGCCACTTCAGCTTCCTACCACTGGGAGACTGGGACCTGTGCTACTGTACTGTGAGTCAGACAGTACAGCATATTTTGACCTGTAATGAATTTGAGAATGAGGAAAGAGCGAAACAACCGCGTGAAAGTGACCTGAAAGCACAATCAGGGAAGACTTAATAATCTAGTCACAGTTCAGAAAAAATTATCATGCCATGACAGATATTTTTGCATAAGTAAGCAAGTAAGATGACACTTAGTCTATACATAGACTGTATATAAATATGGACAATGCATCCCCACTTCCTTGCGTTGGCTAAACTGACACTATTTTCCCGGAGATACGGGTGGCGCCATCTTGCGAGTTTGGAGCCATAGTAGGCGTAGTATGGTCCGAGAGTGGAGCCACGCGTTGCCGCATTATCGGCAACCCGCCCACACTTCCTCAAGACTCACTCGCGTTTACGTTTATTTAATATTGTGCTCTGCTCTACCTGTACCACTTACTAAAGAAGGTTGGATTACACACCGTAATTAGTTATTCCTTCATTTCTTGCCACTCTCACAAGCCTTCAGGTGGCATAACAACTTGTAGTCATCATGACGTCGCATCCTGTTTCCATAGCGTCAAGCAACTAGCTAAAAATGGACCCTTGAGTATGCGTCAACATTATATTAACTACCTAAAATGAGAGAAACTATCCTTGAAATAAATTTGATTTGGCGTGTATTTTCGTGTTTTAGTTTGGCCCATGCCCCATCCACTAAGATGGAGGGGGTGGAGCTTATGACCTATACTGCAGTCAGACACCAGGGGGAGCTCTACTTGCTTTGGATTCACTTTTGAGGAATTGTTCCATTGTCAGCCTTTGTCTGTGAAGGTTCTCAGTCATCCAGGTCATGGTATATCCAAAAAAGTTCAAAAAAGGCAACTGAACTTGTAGATTTTTAGAGTTCCTATTAAAACCTCAGACTTTCCACCAGTCCCCTAGAACTGAAGAAGCTACTCGGATGAGTGGTGAAACGTCTTCTCTAAAAATCTACAAGTCCAGTTGCCTTTTTTGAACTTTTTTGGATATTGTCAGCCTTTATTTATAGACTATGTGCCACACACACAGAACTTGTTTTGTGCATCTGTTTATTTCCCCCAATGTGGCATAATGGAATTGTGTACCATTTAATGATGCGTGACTACATTGTCCTTTTAGCTGTTTAGCTCAGCTACCGGCTTTCTAGAACCCTCTCCACCTTATTTCTCTCCACTAGCCGTATTCTCAGCTACTGCTCTCTGTATGGAGTTTCTTGTGTTCCGTATATAAACTCTGCTGACCTGCACTTGAGCTCACCTACCTAACTGTGAGTCAGTCTTAAGTCAGTCTTGACTTAAGTGGGAAGACTTGAGAGGTATGTGTGACGTACATTTTGAGAGTATCGCTTGGAGTGAAATTCAAAACGATTATCAGGGCTGATACACTATTCTCTTCTAATTCTAGGCCACACACCACCAGGAAGCGCCTTCATCGTGTTCATTTAAGAAATCATCAAAAAGAATACCGTATGATTGTCTAAAAGTGTTTCAAAATAATTTCTTAAATATGTCTTAAATTTTCCAATTTAACTCTGTCATAAAGAAGAAAATAATTCTTATTTTAAAGAATGGCTGTGGAATAAAGATATTCATTTCAAAATCAGATATTCATATTTGATGAATGTGCTATCTGCTCTGATGGAATCATTTCTGGCAAATAAATTTAAATAGTGGAGTATTATGTGCAGCTTCACCCTTGGATTTCATTCGGCATGATCACATATCTCGTATAACATCAAAGGCATTAAATATAGAGACTATAAGCATTGTTAATCATAAATGTTATGCATAGGGCTTTAGCAGTGCCGTTAAATGTTGTATTTAAACCCATCAATTGGAATTAATCAACATTCAAGTAGCTTAAGAGGAAGAAAGCTCAGCTTCAGTAAGGTCTGTATTCTATATGCTGCTGTTAAGCTTCCACAGTCTCGGCTTAAAGTCTTTATGAAAGAAGGGACACTTTATTCACCACATCCAACGATCTATGGTTTTATACCTCCATGATAATGAGTGCGATGAAAACTGGTGACTTGTGACACTGATTCTTTTGCTTCGTATATTTTTGGGGGAGCCAAGAGAGTGGACCCGGATTCACCTCTTCTAAGTAATGTTTCATTTTGGTGAATGGTACTCTAACTTCATCCAAAAAAAAATAAATAAATCGTTTAAAAACTTCTTACAGACAAGGGTCGTTAAATATAATTAATAGTGAAAAGATTTATTCTTGAAAGCACATAACAAGAGCAAAAAGCTAACCTTCCGGAAAGCTTAAAGGGGAAGTACCGTTTTTTACAACCTGGACCTTATTTCTGGAACAACTGCAGAATCGGAATAATATTCAGCCATGTTGCAAAAAACTAGCAGTAGCAAATTACAAGTAAACAAGCCGCGCGGGTTGCGTGCAGCGCTCATAGATGACATCAGAAGCTAGTAGGTCAATCTACAGACCCTGGATGATGATAACAGGTAACTCTGGACTCAACGGGGAATAGCACTAACGTATCATAACAAAATATTGGTGAAATGAACAAGTTTGGTGGCAGATAATTGCGTTATTTAGAGGCTGCGTTTCGGTGCCCCATTCACTCCCACTATATGGATATATGCAGATCTAAATATCGTCCGAACGACGCCAAATAACATGGTGTTATATGGGTGAGTAAACGATTGTGTTTTATGCCAGAAATAAGGTCCAGGTTGTAAAAAACGGTAATTTGCCTTTAAGGTACAATTCCATCTTTTATATTAAAAGTAAAGCTTTTACCATATTAAAAGTAATATGCTAAAAGCTGCTAAAGAGGATACATATGGGTCAAGAGAACAAGACCACATGACTCTTATAGACGAGAATTATTTTAAATTCTAATGAGAGTAAGAGCCAAGTTAAAACCCACGCAGCTGAATTTTGCACCAGCTATAATCGGTACGTGTTATTTTAGCTGAGAGTGGAATTTAACGCCTTACCATAATAGATGAGATAAAAGTCGAGCATTTGCGGCTTTTGCTAGGTCACCTCATGAAGGGAACAATCATATTTCTGAAATACACCGTAGCTGGAGGAAGCAGGACTTTACAAATCCACTCCCTTGCCCGCTGGCAGTCAGCTCAGGGTTTAAGCAAAAACCCCAAACATTTAGTTGCGGCTCTTAACTTGTTTGAAAATGATATTTAATTTAGGTATGACCAAGTGGTGTGCAGCTCCCAGCCAAACACCAGCCTTCGTGAATGTACGAAGAGCTGCAGGGCAGTGTGGGGGTTTGACCGAGGGAAGGCCAAACACACACACACACACAGAGGAGAGATCACACAGTGGACAGGATAAAGTGTGCCCTTCAGCAGCATTCACACAAAATCAAGGAAGGCAACACCGTCCTGCAGGTTCTGCTCTTGCTGACGCTGCTCCTTCGTTTTAGTCGCTGAGTGCTTGACTGCCACTAACTGATCCGGTCTGTCTCTTCCTCCTTCATTTATTTAATTCAAATAGTTGTTTTCTTATGTTCTTACCTCTTATCTGTCTATGTAAATTTCACACTGAGGCAGCTGTTTCATTATGTACATCTATTTGTACAGAATAACACATGCATATGAACTCACTTTATTGAATTTCCAAGTCTGGATTCAAAACAAATGGAAACAAATGACTGGATTTGTTCTAATCTCCCGCTCCTTATCTGCTTGATATTTCCAATCAACAATCCATCACTTATAACATCATTCGATGGCATATTTGGTCCTATTTTAGCCGCAGAAACATTTTGATAGACAGAAGATAGAGACTCGTCAGCCGCAGCAGCCCTACTGTTTTCCCACCTTTCTCTTCGGGAAACCATTTCCTTCGAGGCAAGGCTGTTTTGCGATTGTGCAAAACGAAGAAATAAGCCCTCTGTCTCAAATGCCACTTGTCAAATGGATTTGACTGACACAGATTGCAGAGGATAAGGTTTCAGACCACAAATTTCCAGCCCAACGTACTCGGCAAATCTGGCTTACCAGCGAGGCATAAAGAACTGTCGTGTTCTCTAAGAGAGGTTTACTTTGGAGAAAACTTTGTGTTTCAGACCTTCTGACAACATTTGCCTCTAAGCTTTGCCTTAATTTATAGCCCAGAATGTGTACCATTGTCCTTGTCTTTTCTTATTTGGTCTTTTCGCCACTATAATGCCTTGGAATATTCTTTTGTTATTGCAGACAGTTGAATGTGAATGTAGTTTCTGATTACATAAGTTGTCTCCTATGTCTTTTTAGCGTATCTGTAACTTAAATAGTTTCTTTTTATACGTACTCATCAAAAGTGTTTTCGTAATATTTCCATAAATGTACATATTCAATCAGAAAAGAATCAGCTGAACAACATGTGGGTGTGAAGCATAGACTGTATATAAATATGTACAATGTGTCCCCACTTCCTTGCATCGGCCAAACTGACGCTATTTTCCCGGGGACACGGGCGGCGCCATCTTGCGAGTTTGGAGCCAGACCACACTTCGTTATCGAGGACCCGACCACACTTCTGCCAGACTCACTCGCCTTTTCGTTTAATTAATACTGCGCTCTGCTCTACCTCCACCAGTTACAAAGAAATGTTGGGTTATACACTGCACTTATTTATTTAATGTTTCAAGGAGCAGTTGGCATTGCAATTTGTAGTCATCATAATGTCACATCCTGTTTCTATAGCGTCATATAACTAAAATGAAACTTAAATAGAATAAAAATAGACACTTGAATATGCATCAGTATTATATTAACTACCTAAAATAAGAGAAACCATACTTGAAGAAAAGTAAACATTATTTGACGTGTTCTTTTAGTTTGACGTTTTTAAGTTTGGCCCAAGTCCAGCCCACTAACATGGAGGGGGTGGAGCTTATGACCTTTATTACAGCCAGCCACCAGGGGTAGCTCTACTTGCTTTGGCTTCACTATTGAGGAGTTGTTCCACCGTCCATCTTTATACAGTCTCTGGTGTGACTGCTGTGCACGTTTCTGCCGGAAAGGTTTTTGAAAAACTTAATGCCCCCATGAAAACTCATTTCATATATAGAAATCTAAACAGAAAACTATCATGTCATTTTACATAATTTTAAAATCATGTCATTCTGCATCGACACACAAATAAAAAGTGTCATTTTACTGTTTCTAGTGAAATGAGAGAAGGACACAGATTTTTTTTTTCTGGAATTTCCGCTTAGCAGAAATGCACAAACGCCGTGCTCCAGCCGGACCCGAAATTGCCGAGATGTAAACACTAAATGTCTCACGGATAATTCAATTTCAAAGAACAATAGAGGAGCCGTAAGGTGAGCAATTGCTTCGATGCTGCCAGTTAGCAGTAAAATTGGTGCTTTCAAAAAGGCCAGAGTACGTCTGTGTTTTCAGAATGCCTCCCGCTCATAGAATTCAGCTGCTGTGCTAAGATTCCATCTGAGGGCCTTTATTTTGCAGACTGTCACTGTAGCGCCTCAGGTAATTGTGCAATAGATCTCTGCCAGATGGTGACCCTGTGTAAGTGATGCAGTAATAGGGACTGGACTCTTGCAGGTTCATTTTCTCTGTCTCGCCGAGAGATTGTCCAGGAGCCCCCTTTCTCTCTCTCTCTCTCTCTTTGATACATTTTAAGATCCACATCCTCAACCCTTGGCTCTAGGCAACTGTTTCTCTGGGCCATCCAGTCAGACCAATTTTTGCAGACTCAAAGCTATTGAGAATTTGTCATTTTAGCTGCTCGTAGTTTCAGCTGCAGCCATTAAAATGATGACAAACTGCCACTGCAGACAAACCTAACCGCTGTTTACTATCTCATCTATATTCTGCAGCTTTGTGTCCCTTCCTTTATTTACAGCTCATGGCCCCACTTCTCCTTCCACGACATCTAAGTTGTTATAGCCATCATCATTGCTGGAAGGCGGCAGTTTCGACTTCCACACCGAGAGCGGAACACCCTCATATTCTCAGTAAAGTATGGCAATTTTGCTGCAAGTAACACAGTGTAGGTGAAATAATATCTCACCTGCGATGAGCGGTATCCTACCAAGTGTGTGTACAACACCCACCCGCTTCCCAGAGGAGTTTTTATATGCGTTTCTGGTCAGTGTGACAGTCAACAACAACATGATTTCAGGCCTGCTCTATTCCGAGTCATCACTAATAAAAGGTAGCAGCGGTAGCCGCTCCTCACACTCTGACGTCAGAGTGACACTCCTGATCAGCTTTTCTGTACCTCAGAGGGACAATGCTGCCCCTCCACTGGAAAGAGACAATTTGTAAAGACAGCATTGTTAAACTACATGCATATGATTGAGGCATAGACTGTATATAAATATGTACAATGCATCCCCGCTTCCTTGCATTGGCCAAACTGACGCTAGATTCCGGGGGATACGGGATATGTTTTCATTTAATTAATAGTGCGCTCTGCTCTACCTCCACCAGTTGCAAAGAAATACTGGCTTATACACTGTGCTTCACCCAGCGGTTGGCATGGCAACTTGTAGTCATCATGATGTCACATCCTGTTTCAAAAAAATGGACATTTGAGTATGCAAAACTATTTGACATGTACTTTAGTGTTTTAGTTTTGGCCAAAGTCCCATTCTCTAACATGGAGGGAGTGGAGCTTATGACCTATACTGCAGACAGCCACCAGGGGGAGCTCTACTTCCTTTGGCATCACTTTTGAGAAGCTGTTCCTTCATCTATATTTATTTACACTCTATGGGTAGCACGAAGTAGATTGTATGAAATGTAATCCCAGGATTTACAAACGCAACAAAGGCAAAAGTGTTTACATTAAATTAAATTCCATAGAGTTTTATTATTAAACACAAAAGAACAATCAGATTGTCTCAAGACAGAAGCCATAGCCTGAAACCCCTGGAGCAAGCAAGAAAGCAGCGGCGATAAGAAAAAAAGACACTTGAGGCCGGCTGGGTAGAAACAGAAATGTCTCAACTGACCACGCATTTATATAATATGGAGTTGATTTAGTTTCCAACTCCAGAAGATGGCAAAACACCCCCACACCTGAACATTCTCCTGCGTTTCACTGTGGATTTGAAGCGCTGTTCATCTTCAATCTTCAGCAAATAGAATCTTTTTCCACCATGAAAGGCTGGTATGTCTTAACCCGCTGCTAGAATTTTACCTTGTTTTCCCATCCCGAGAAATACACAGCCTTCTTTTGGCAGGAGTTTTACTGGAATCTCGCTTTTGTTTTTTTTTTACTTTCAGTATCCGTAGTGAAGTTGCTTTTCTGTCTCCCAGAGTACAAATCTTGACATATTGATCTTCTGATGTTGTAATCACTTTTTCGCTGCCTGATCGTGCTTGGAATAAAACTAATCCGGTTTCCACAAAGGGTTTCAGTGCTCTGTGCAGTACCCTCTTAGATGGTTCATGTTTCCCACTATCACAGTGCTAGTTAGCAATCTTCTGCTGGAAATTTAAAATACCTTTCGCAGACGAACAGTAGCTGCAAGTTGTCTAGAGGCCAGATCAAATCGACCAAAATGTCACACGAACACTGCTTTCAATGGAAATACACCATTGAACAGCAAAATAAACATGATCACGATTCCTGATCTATGAAAAGAGCATAATCTAAACTATTCCTTCTTACTTTGTGATGCAAGAACTTCTTGTGTCCTCAAACTTTGATTATTTCCAGGTTTACATGAAAATATCACAGATTTTCTAGGTGTTGTCAGACATTTGGACCACACAGTATATTCTATACTATTAGGGATTAGCTACTATATGGCTTTAAAGTTCCCACATGCTGTGTCTGCTGAGCTGAGGTTCACTGACAAGGCAATCAGTCGCTGGCTCTGCCTCAAATAAGCTCAGTCCTGGCTGAGCTGTATTAATAAAGCAGAAGATATGTTCAAGGTTATTACTGCTCATATGGATGGCGCGCTCTTTCTGCGACTGAGAGGGAAAGTCAGTGTCAGTTCTTGAGGTAAAGAAATATGAGATTGGCATATTACTTAGCTGTCATCACCCTCTACCTTAGCTCAGCTGTGTGATATCGTGAGGCCCGGTGAACTTCGTCTCTGATTATGAGCTGCTGCAGCAGGGTTGTTATTCATTCTAACTTATAAAAGAATATGGTTATTTTTTTCTCGGTTGGACAATTTCAAAATTTCACTATGCAGAACCATGGTAACTGAAAGCTGACCCCACATTTCTTGAGGAGTTATTATAGTAGTAATGGCTATAGACATTTTAGACAGGAATGAAGATAGTGATAGGGATGTTATGAAGCGAGAGACGTATTTCAATTCAGTTCAATTCAATTTTATTTATATAGCGTCAATATTAATATGAACTGTCTCAAAACGCTTCACAAACCCTGGCCTGAAACCCGGCCTGAGACCCCAGCACAAACACTATCTCTATGGTTGCAAGAAAGACGCCCTTTTAATTTGAGGAAATCATATGAACAGAACCCAGCTCTTATGGATGGACCACCAGTCCAGAGACACACACAAGAGTATGGGGGAGGGTAGCAAGAGAAGAAATTAGATAAAAAAATAGAGGATAGCTGCTCCAGGAGAGAGAGAAAAGGTCATGTCCTCAGTGCATCGTCCCCCAGCAGCCTAGGCCTATAGCAGCATAACAAAGGGATGGTTCAGTCCAGCCCCAACTATAAGCTTTATTAAAAAGTCTTAAGCCTGACCTTAAAAGTAGAGAGGGTGTCTGCCTCGCGAACCCAAACTGGGAACTGGTTCCACAGTGCTACTGTTTGAAACTAGGAACCACAAGTAGGCCTGCACTTTGAGATCAAAGTGATCTACAAGGATGATATGGGACAATGAAGTCTTTAAGATATGATGGAGCTGGGCGTTAAAGGGCCTTGTATGTAAGGAGAAGGATTTTAAAGTCTATTCTGGATTTTACAGGGAGCCAGCACAGACAAGCTATAGCTAGAGTAATATGATCTCTCTTGCTAATTCCCGTCAGTGCTCTTGCTGCAGCATTTTGAATCAATTGGAGGTTTTTTAAAGAGCTATTTGGACACCCATAGAGTAATGAATTACAGTAATCCAGCCGGGAAGACACAAATGCATGAACTAGTTTTTGAGCATCACTCTGAGACAGGGTGTTCCTGATTTTGACGATATTACGCAGGTGAAAGAAGGCTTGCTTTTCATCAAATATAACACCAAGTTGTCTCACAGTAGTACTGGAGGCCAAGGTAATGTGATCCAGAGAAACTGTATGATTAGATAATGAATCTCTGAGATGTTTAAGACCAAATACAATGACTTCAGTTTTGTCTGAGTTTAAAAGTAGAAAATTACAGGCCATCCGAGCCGTGAAGAGTATTGGTCCTAGCACAGAACCCTGAGGAACTCCATAACTTATTTGTATATAAGTATAAGAATCATTGTTGATATGGACAAACTGGAATCAGAATAGAGACAGGTCCATTGTCTGAAGTCATGAGGAGATTGTTGGTAACTTTAACCAGAGCTGTTTCTGTACTATGATGGACTCTAAAACCTGATGGAAACTCTTCGAAATAAGTAACAATGTTGGGATGAACTGGAACAACGAGGACAAGACCATTTTTTTCAGCCAATAATAATGGCAGAGCCCACTAATTCTATTGTGAGTTCACTTTTCTGTGGGCAGAGCACAGTAATCCACTGTCATTTGTGCAATTAAGACGATGTTTTGATTTCTACCATGAGTTTCTTCCATTCTTTATTTTGAATTCTTCATATTTATGATTTATGCAGCAGCACATCAACTAAGGGACCAAAATGCATAACCTCACTTAAACTGGTTTAAGCTGGCCACAGGCTATAATTGACCGTGATGGCCTTTTGAGTCATAAGATATACATGAATTAAGAGATAGATAATTGCATCATTCAAAGCGTACAATGGCCTGGGGCTCTCTGTTCCACACTCTTCTAATCCACTACATCCTCCTGCAAAAAAAATAAATAAAAAATGCCTTAATCAACTTTGAAAGTTTATTTCACAGGAAATATGCACCGTCATCACTGCATGGGCAGGATAGAAGTGTACTGCATCCATTAACTCCTCATACATTTTTTAACAAGCACTGTTCCCAAACAGCATACTATTGCAAATACAAACAGAATACACCTTTCATCAAGATGCCAGCTGAATCCTGATATTAAGACTTTAATTAGTAGCCAGCTTCCTGAGAAGCGTGCACGCTCTGAGCTGTGATGTGTTAAGCGGGATCCTGACTTTAATTCCCCGTGTCACTAGATGAATGTTTCAGCGAACATTTGCATCCCCCCAAAGTTGGAGATTTGATTCTTTTAAGTTTCAGTATCAGTGTCTCCTCTTCTTCACCCCACCACTAAAGAAGGCAGGTGTGTAACAGGAGAATACATGGACCGACTTCAGAGAGTCGACTCCTGCTGGTGCTTCTGCGGATTAGCCTTAAGAGACGCTCAACAATGCTGCCCTCCAAGCTCTGTGTGGATTATAATGAAGACACAATACCCACACTTGCCCATTGTCTCGTCAAGCCCGTTCCATACATACAAAACACAGTTAGATTGGAGGCTGCTTTAATCGTCCTCTCCAGAGGCTCCTCGTGAAGGTGAGACTGAGCATCACAAGTTTTTTGGGGGGTTTTTTTATCGCCATTTTGCAGCGACACTGACAGCAGTAGTAGTTCTCCCTGTGTTTCACACAGCTGGATTTTTTTGCAAATCGGCAGAAGACGACGGAGCTTTGGATTGAGACATGGTTGAAGAGGGCACTTTTCATGCTTTGACTGATCATGGGGCTAAGGATTTTACAGGTTTTAGGTTTTTTTTAATACATTGGTCTTCTTCTCATAGCTTCAGTCATCATTCCAACTAATCAAATAGCACTGCATTCACCAATTTATTTTCATAGAAGGGTACTTCATCTATATAGGGACACTGCATTCATCAGGGTAACTCCTGAGATGTATTAATATAGCACATTCAGGCAGGAAGACGGTCCGAATAAAGGCTGAATGCAGTGTCAATTGTCCGTGCGTGAAATATGACAAAAGAAAGAAGGCAAATAAGCATATTCAGCAATAATCTGAACTGTACATATTGAACAAGATGAAGTTTGTGTGTTAATAATGATAAAATAATGATGATGATGAAATAAATGAGATTGCTGACAGTGATCGAGTTGGGAAGCCATTTCTGTTGCAAGTCTCCTGCTAAGTGAGTTTCCTGAGTGAGTTTATGTCCATGTATAAGCCACACTTAACATGCTGTCACTCAGTAAACCTTAACCCTAATGAAAATAAAGACAGTTACTGTAAGGCAGAGGTCTTCAACAGGGGGTCCGTGACCCCTAGGGGGTCCGCGGAGGTACTGCAGGGGGGTCGTGAAATTTTTTTTTTCATAAATTTAAATGTCTTTAAATACACATTTGCATAAGTAGGGGGTCTCCGCTCCATCTCTTCATCAGTTTGGGGGTCCTTGGCCTGGGAAACGTTGAAGACCCCTGCTGTAAGGTAATGAAACCCCGATGCCGTGCATCCATCTACTGTTTTGTTAGAACAGCTTGTTCACTGATTGTCTTAAGGTTAAATTTAAGCCTTCTCTTTTATTTTTGCAGGCCTGACACACATGAATAGACCCTCTGACAGTATGGCCAGGTGCTGAAGCTTCTCTTAGCCAAATACAATGACTTCTGTTTTGCATGCATTTAATCATCCAGGTCATGAAGAGTATTGGTCGTAGAACAGAACCCTGAGGAACTCCATAACTTGTATTAGTAGAAGAATCACTGTTGACATGGACGAGCTGGAATCCGTCCGTCAGATAGGATTAAAAAACAGTCTAATGCGGTTCCTTTTATCTGGATCACGCTTTCAAGTCTCTGAGGTAAAATATTGTGATCAATGGTGTCAAATGCAGCACTAAGATCGGACAGGACGAGAATAGAGAGAAGTCCATTGTCTGAAGCCATGAGGAGATTGTTGGCAACTTTAACCAGAGCTGTTTCTGTACTCTGATGGACTCTGAACCTTCCTTTTAGGAAGGGTTTCTGTCAGGTTTTAGTTTGATGTGGAAGAACTAACAATGTTGAGATGAACTGGAACAACAAGAACAAGACCAGCCTCATCAACCGACAATAATGCCCGACCCCACTAATTCTATTGTGAGTTCATTTGTCAGAGTACAGTGACTTCTCAGGAGTACAGTCCTCAAAGCAGGAAGTACTTTTATTGTAGTCCGGAAGGTTATACAGTTACAGTTATAGATAACTCACGCAAAAGCAGACCTGTCCCATAAAGAAAAATGAAGAGAGTCGAGGACATACTAGGTGTACTAGGTTCTGCCATCTTTATCAAGCTTGTCCAAGGAAATTTTAACCTCCTTCCAATTCTCTTCCAAAGTTAACATCCAACATTTTGAGAAAAATGTGTTGCTCAGCTGCCCACTCCACTGAACAGTAAGGCATCTGGGATGTGCACACAGTTTTTGCTGGTTTCATTCCTCCAACTCAGTCAGTTTAGGAAGAAATGTCTAATTTAAACTACCTTGACCTTTAAGTTAAAATGAAATACCACCGGTCTCATTATTCTGAAAGCTAGCTAGAGGCATGAGGAATTAACATAACGTAAGCTGTTATGAAAAACTGCGGGGCCATTAGACTTACGTGACGTGCTTTTGTCATGACACACAATGTTAGAGTTCTAGAACACTTAAAAACAGCAGGCTCTGCAAATGTATAACAGCTTGGTACCAGACGCATATTAAATAATGCGGCCTCTTAAAACTCACCTGCCATTTTCCGAGTTGTATTATAAGGACCCCAAGCAAATTTTACGCGTGACATTTCCCATGGGAGGGCAGCGTGACACATACAGTCGTTTGAACGGCTCCCGTGCTGTGGGAGCCTGGTCACCTTGGTCTACAAATATGTGATCCAGGGGATTTTTGCTTTTAACGCGAACAATAATATTCAAGAGGAAGGATCGGTGCAAGCGTGGCTTTTTATGCTGTCGCTTCAGCTGAGGCAGCCAGCAGAGATTTTCCTGTTATTATTCACAGGCATACATATTCATTCACTGAACACACAGGGGGCAGGCGCATGGATTTACCAGGATGAGGTCGTAGCATTGTGATAGGAAGACAGAGGACACAAGGTGCGGTTATCCAGGAAGTTGGGAAATCCCAGCCTTCTGATTGTAATGCCTCCTTGGGAGTAAAAGCAGATCCCCTCACTCAGGGCTGGTGGCCAGGAACCAAGAGTTTAGCAGCGAGCACAAAGAGCAAGATGGATGGACCACATTTATTCATGGCTGCAGCGGCAGCTTATTATCAATCATGTCACACTGCGGATTTGACTTTGTTGGAGGAAAAAAAATTATTTAGGTTGCATTAATAAAATTCTATTACCTGTATACATTCAAGTAGAGCTTATTGAGACGTGTGGACCTAGGACTAATACTCATATCTGATCTACAAAAACTCTACAAGTCCAGTCGCCTTTCTTTAACATTTTTTGGATGTTGGATACCCAGCTGGCCTCAAGCGGATTGTCAGGGTGAAGGTTAACTATCGAACCCAGAAGGGGAACACAACAAGCAGAGTTTCGGGACTCAACAGGTGCTCATTCTATGAAAAAGCACAAAGAGTGCTTCTTCGCAATTTCCAAGATGTCCAAAACTGAAGGACACAGGAACAGGAAAAAACAAGCAGGACAAAAATCTGACAGAGGTGCGGGGCTTGTGAAAAAAGTTAAATATTAGTATAGCAAGTCATAAAACAATGTAGGAACTTATCAGGTAATTGAGACTACGATCTGATGATGTGGACTAGTCCTCTCCTGTAAATGAAAACAAAAAAGGAGAAAAGAAAAGGACTCGACACAGATGGGTCCCCCCCATATGAGCTGGATTCTGCTCATGATACTTTCCATAGACTGTATTATTCATGGATGATGCAACAGCTCCTCAAAAGTGAAGGCAAAGCAAGTAGAGCTCCCCCTGGTGGCTGGCTACAGTATAGGTCATAAGCTCCACCCCCTCCATGTTAGAGGTTGCCAAACTAAAACACTAAAACACACGTCAAATATTTTTTTTAAAGACAGTTTCTGTCATTTTAGGTAGTTGTTATAATATTTATGCATACTCAAGTGTCAATTTTTCTGATAAGTTTCGTTTTGAATTTAGTTATTTGACACTATAGAAACAGGATGTGACATCATGATGACTACAAGTTACCATACCAGTGCATAGGACTGTGAGAGTTGGAAAAAGTAAAAAAAAACAACAAATAATAAGAATCGTGTATAATCCAACATTTCTTTGTAACTGGTGGAGGTAGAGCAGAGCGCAGTATTAATTTAATGAAAACGCAAGTAAGTCTGGTGAAAGTGAGGGCGGGTTTGGTGCCTACACACTCGGGCCGTACTGCATAGACCCTGGCTCCCAACTCACAAGATGATGCTGCCCGTATCCCGGGAAAATTGTGGCCAAACTGACCAAGGCCCTGAAGTGGGTACGCATTGTTCATATTTACATACAGTCTATGCTACTTTCATACCCTATTAAAAGGGAGTTCTTGCCACCGTTGCCTTGGTGCTTGCTCTGGGGGTTCTGGAAAGCTTCCTTCGAACAAACTGTCAAACAAATATTTGACGCTATATAAATAAAATTAAATTGACTGCAATTAACAATGAATTCAAACGGGTGAATTATGCTTGTGAGCATTATAATGTAGTGGCATTATTGATTAATGAATGCTCTGAAGTGCAATGTTATTTTAGCAAAGAAAGAAAAAAAGCAAAAAAAAAAAAAAAAGCTCTGTGACTCTTTATCACTGCTTTAGCTAATTGTGCCGCCACGTAACATGATTTCCTACAAATGAGAGTGTAAGGAACACTGGAGTTATGTGCCAGAAGATGCATTGTCTTCCTTTAAATGCCCCATTAGGCTTGAGCTAAAGGATTATGAGAGTCCTCATTAGTTAGCCTATTCCTCACCCTGACATGCCATCTCTTGTGGGTATCCCTGCCGTCGAGGCTCTCTGAACTTGGTTTAAACAAGGCGAGGGCCTTGTAGGAGAAAGAAAAAAATCCAATTATGAGCAATGTCTGTAATGTCTGCCAAAAAAATAAATATATATAAAAATTGCTGATTCGTTCTGGGTGTGAAATACAAGCTTCAAGCCTTACCTGAATCATTCATCTCTGCTAATCCTAAACAGTTTTGATTCGGGTTGTCATTTCTTTGCCAAAGCAAGGCTTCGTCGAAGGAGCCGAGGGTTTAAAAGTGAACGAGGAATGCGTCCCCAGCCAAATAGACGTGTCTACTTCTATTTTTGCCATCCTAATTGGAAACTGATCTACACAATGGCGGGTTTTCATGAAGATGTTGCAGACGAGGATTAGCTTCCAAATGATACCAAAAGGTCATTTGGCTTAGCAGGATTCCACGAGTCATCCAGAGTACAAATGTGTCGTCATCCAGAATGCTTGGTGCTGGGAGCATTAAAAGAGACACCGGTTTCACTGCCTGACAGAGAAAGAGCGGTTAAAAAACTGTGTGCATTACCTTCCCTTATCTCAAGGTTGAACAGTGGTCACTTACATCCATTTTTTTGTCCTTTTTTGCTCAGTATTCAAAGCTAGTCTCTGTGAAACAACAGAGGGAGCTGTGTCTTTTTATGAATTCATGAGCCATTACCACATCATCATTTCCTGGACAGGAACACAGTGGCGCTTCAGTCCAACCCCTCCTAGCAGTCACGTTTAAACACAGGAAGATGATCCAGATAGTTTTCAAGTCTGGAGAAAAAGTTGTCGTGTCGTGCCTCAGTGTGTAACCTCTGATCCATCCACAACACACATTGATCTCTTTCTTCGAGGGAATCCATGTGAATCAATCAACCAAGGAAAGCCAGAGACCCCTGCAGATCATCATCTCGTCAATAAAAGGAGCAGAGCAGTCTAAAGCCTGACTGCTAAACTGGCGAGATAACTTTACTGCAGGAAGCTGAATATGCCCGATGATGACTGCTGCGTTGTCTCTTTTGGGAAGTGCGGCGGTAATCAGTAAAGCAGAAATAGTTAATGAAGTGGGACCACTCACAACTCTCTCTCACTTCGTCTCCATCCGTGTTAATGCGGACTGCAGTTGGAGGAGAGTATTCATTTTCGTGAAAGTAATTTTGAGAAGTTACATGCCTGCAGTACAGGGCACAGAAGACCATCTCAGATTAATTTGTAGTGTTTGTGGATGGGAGTACTGGTTGAAAATGGTTTTAAAACACTCCCATATCCAACTCCAACCCATCTTTGTTGATATGACAATAAAGGTTGGGTTAGGTTTAGGGAAAAGATCACATTGGACATTTAAAGGGGAACTACTGTTTTTTACAACCTGCATCTTATTTCTGGCATAAAATACGATTGTTTACTCACCCGTATAACTTTAGTGTCATTTGGAGTCATTCGGACGATATTTTGATCCGTGTATGTCCATATAGTGGGAGTGACTGGGGCACCGAAACGCAGCCTCTAAATAACACATAATCTGCCGCAAAATTCGTTCATTTCACCAATATTTTGTTATGATATCCGAGTGCTATTCCCCGTTGAGTCCGGAGTTACCTGTTATCATCATCCGGGGTCTGTAGATTGACCTACTAACCTCTGACCTGGATGATGTCATCTCTGAACGCAGAGAGAGGAACAGCTGGCCAAAGAACAACAAACCGCTGCACCTCTGTGAATACATAACAGGTAACTCTGGACTCAATGGGGAATAGCACTAGGGTATTATAACAGAATATTGGTGAAATGAACGAGTGAATGAGTTTCGCGGCAGATAATGCATTATTTAGAGGCTGCGTTTCGGTGCCCCACCCACTCCCACTACATAGATATACGCGGATCTAAATATCGTCCGAATGACTCCAAATTACACCAAAGTTATATGGGTGAGTAAGCAATCGTATTTTATGCCAGAAATAAGGTCCAGGTTGTAAAAAACAGTAGTTCCCCTTTAAGATAATCCTTTAAGGCAAGATAATTGATAATTATAATTATTATTGATTACAATAATAAATGTAGAGTTACTTTCACGGTTGAAAGAAGCATCACTGACTACTACTACTACTGCCACTACTATAACTATTATAACTATTACCTGACTCCCTCCATTGTTTCTGTCATATGTTTTAAGGCCATTTGGGGGAATTTGTCTTTTGAACATGTCACATAATGACTGTGCATTTGGAGGATTTACTGAGATAATGACAGTTATTAAGGTTTTAGGTGAGACACCAGCGAGTTGAAAACTAATAACACTGGAGGTGACAGTTTATATTCGGCATTATTCCTCGTGGGATATTTCAGCTGTCAGAGATATTGATCAAAAAGTGGTCTTCGGGCCCCACTTTGTCTGACAGTTCATTAAGTTTGCATCAAATAATCAGCAGCTGCGACAAATACATTAATAGCGGTGATTTCACGGGCACCTTTGTATCCAGGATCATCTTTTTATAGAGGTAGAATCACCACATCACATGATTCGCTTTGTTGCCTTAATGAAACATTACAAGCTGGTGATACTAATCAATATTTCATCTTACGCGGATCCGCCACAACATTAAAACCACTGACAGGAGATGTAAATAACATTGACCATCTTGTGACGATACAATGTTCTGCTGGGAAACTTTTGGACCTGGCGTTCATGTGGATGTTACTTAGACATGTAGCACCCACCTAGACCAGACCAGGCACCCCCACCCCATAGCAATGACTCGGGATGCAGGATGCAGCCTGACACAGGCATACACACAAAAACGCTTAAGGAACAAAACATGAAGAACAGCACAAGGTGTTGACCTGGCCTCCAAATTCACTAGCTCCCAAACTGATCCCAAAGTATCTGTGGGATGATCCACAGAGGACCCTCCCCTCAAAGGCCCCAACTAACAACATTCTGTTGCCAGACACCACTGGACACCCTCAGAAGGCCCATGTCCATTCTCTGATGAGTCACAACGGTTTTGGAGGCACAAGGGAGACCTACACAATATTAGGAAGGTGGTCATAATGCTACTCAGTTGTTAAAAGCATACAGCCGGACAATGTGAAGTTAAATCCCTCTAAAATGCCAAACCAGCAGATGTGAAACGGTGCAAATATTTAAAAGCACAGAGCCCCAAATGGCGTTTTTATTATCTACCGAATTCAACAGTTAATGAATGAGCTCAGTGTGCAAATTATGGGTTGTTGATTTATTAATATACATTCAAATCAGCAGTTTTTCTGCAATTACATCACTATAATGGTCAATCTCTTTTGTTGAAATGCATAAGAGTCGACTGAGCGTAATGAATGAAAGTGTAATCAATTTAAAACCTGCAGGCAATGACAGTTGTATGAAGCACTGCTGTAATTCTGGTCTGGCCAGCCTTGCGGTCCGTGAGCCATGGAAGGCTCAAACCCTGCTGGAACTGGCCCCATTCAAGCCCGTCACTCCATTAAGCCTCTACATTCTTCTCATTATAACCATAGTTAGAAACCAATTAATCGAAGTGATTAAAGTGTTTCTTAACTAAAGTGGAGTCAAGAAGCGTGAGGTCAAATAGCGTTAATTCATCGTGGTGAATATCCAACTGGTACTCCTCATACACAAATGATCCAAAGTGCCGTGCTGCCTTTGCACTGATTAATTCTCAGCCTTAACTGTTGCGTTTGGAGTAACTTGGGGTGGACAGACGAGGACGTCCTTTACTTTTGTCTTGAAGTGATGCCATTTGAGGGATTCCTCAAGCTGATCAGATGGTAGAATAGCAGAAAGGGGGGCTGGATCCTATGCCAGCTGTCTTCGGGTGAGAGGAGGGATACACCCTGGACAGGTCGCCAGTCTATCGCAGGGCAGACACAGGGAGAACATGCAAACTCCACACAGAAAGGCTCCAGTCGGCCTATGGATTCGAACCCGGGTTAGGGGGCCGCCCACTATCTGGTTACATGAAGGACATAATTGGCATTTTGGGTGCTGAAAAATGTGCTCAATCACACGCACAAATAGTCACAACTTATATTAACGTAATGCCATCTTCATGGATTCTTTCAGTAAGATTCCTAGCCGTGCAAATGTCTACAAATCTTTTATTTACAGATTGTTGAATGTCTGTGGATAGATTGCTTGACATGCACGAATCAGGTTATATTCAGGGCTCGGGGCTCATTTCCAAACAGCCAGGAGTTGTTTTCTTAAAACTGTGGATATCGTCATTGTGTAAGGACACTACAGTCGTAGTTCTTCTATTTAGGCTTCAACCATCTTCAACCAGCTAACACATACTGTATGTAATAGAATGACTATTATCACTGACAACTGTACGCCCCTGTGCTCTTGTTTGTTACTATATCAGTAACTTCCTGAGCACTCTGTACACCCAGTAAATGTTTCTACAAAGAATGATCTCTCATGTAACATGCATCATCTATACCTTGCACTTTTATTTGTATCGTGTTTAGACGCAGCATGTATGCTTTAGAGATGTACGTATCATCTTGTCCATTACTGCATTAAACTTTCAATAATCTTCTGAATTCACGCACATTATCATTTTATTACTCATGCTGCACTTTACTGCTGCTGGTTGCAAAATTGGATTGCACTATGGACTCAATTTTATGTTTGCAGATGTGAGTGTGTGCAGTGAATGTTTTTTCTTATGTGGAATGTTGTTGTGCACCTTGAGAAGCAGCATCTCCAATTTCGTTGTACTGATACAATGACAATAAAGATTCTATTTTATTCTATTTTATTCTGCTCAAGGATTCTTCCCATTTAAAGGGAATGTTTTCCCTGCCACCCTCCTTAGTGCTTGCTCTGGGGGTTTCAGACCCTGGGTTCCGTGAACGACGGTGAGACAGTTTGAGATACTGACACTATACGAACCTGGGAGTTTGAGTTCCTAGGACTGCGCTCTTCTGGACTGAGGCTTCTGATATTGTTCCTGGGATCTGTTGGAGCCACTCCCCCAGTTTGGGGGTCACTGCCCCGAGTGCTCCAACTACCAAGGGGACCACGCTCGCCTTGACCTTCCACATCTGCTCCAGCTGTTCTTTCAACCCTTGGTACTTCTCAACCTTTTCCTGTTCCTTCTTTCTGATGTTGGCGTCTGCTGGTATCGCCACATCTGTCACCACCGCCTTCTCCTGCTCTTTGCCTACCACCACTATGTACGGTTGGTTAGCCAGGACCTGTTTGTCAGTCTGGAAGCTGAAGTCCCACAGCACCTTGGCCCTGTTGTTCTCAGCCACCTTCTGTGGTGCGGCCCATTGGGATTTGGGTACTTCTATTCCATAATGGGTACAGATGTTCCTCTGTATGCTATTCCAGCCACTTGGTTGTGTCTCTGAGGCTGACCCGACTTGCATCTTACACCCTGCTATTATTTGTTGGACTGTTTCAGGGGCATCTTTGCATAGTCTGCACCTTGGATCTGATCTACTCTTGTAGATCTTGGCTTCTATGGCTCTTGTACCTAGGGCCTGTTCTTGTGCTGCCATGATCCAGCCTTTTCCAGCTATTGGTAGGTCTTTTCGATATCAGCCACTTCTTCAATTTGGCGGTGGTACATGCCATGTAGGGGCTTGTCCCTCCAGGTTGTCTGCTCCTCTTCCTCTGCACTCTTATCGGGTTGCTGTTGCCTGAGACATTCACTTAGCAGTTCATCCTTTGTGGCCATTTTTCTGATGTACTCTTGGATTTTTGATGTTTCATCCTGGATAGTGGCCTTGATGCTCACTAGTCCTCTAGCACCCAAATCCAGCACCCTGAGACTGTACACTATGCAAAAAGAGGGAGGCCGAGGACTAGTGAGCATATATATAAATATATATATGTGTATATATATATATATAATTTCATTTTTTTTATAAACTCCCCATGAACTGTAGCAGTACTAATGAGCATTAATGGATAATTATAATATAAGAATTAATTCAAAATATATTCTTTCATTTCGGTCCCTTTTTAAATTGTATTATTCGATTAAATATTCAGTTATGTTAAGATTGTACGCAAATACACATCACCTATTTATATGTTACACACATTTACCGAATAATTTTTCACATGCTGTCGTGTGATTGTTTTAAACATAGAAGTTGTTACATAATTAGTCGTTTAATAGTAGTGTGATGTTTCCATGGAGGAAGTACAAGGCTGACTCTCTCTCTCTCTCTCTCTCTCTCACTCACCCACACACACACACACACACACACACTCTGTCGAACTCCAAGGCCGAGGCACTAGCAACTTGTCTTAAAATGTATTCCCTAACCCAACACTTGTGTACTTGAAAAGCAACACTTTCCATGAACCCTGGGCACTAATTATACCGTACCAAGGAGTGTAATTGTTTAGCTCACTGTACAAAAGTGCCATGCTTTCTGGCTGACATATAAGCTCCATTATCCCAATGATTATGCAGTGGTTTTTGGAAGTGGGTTAGTTGTCAGAAGGCTCTGAAAATCCCCAGCTTTTGGCTGCTCTTGACACTCCGCTTGAACCCGTCCTATTAACGCTGGATTACTGTGAAGAGAGGCCGTGTCTCCTTGACAAGGGAATAGAGCGCAACATTTGAGCGGGGATGATTTCATCGTGCAGTTTTTAATTGCTCTAGCATCTATTCACGCTCTTTCAAGATGAGCCAAGCAGCTTTGCAGATTCCCAGGGAAAATCGCTAAGGTTCAGCAGGAATGTCTGATACCAAATACTTACGGTTCACAGCCACAACAGCAACGTTTTATGGTCTCGGGATAAATGGAGCCTTCCCCAGCACGTCTGTGTCTTCTATAAACAGCTGCCAAACCTCTCTGTTTCTAGGGAGATTTAGTTGTCTTTGTATTCACAAATAATCGGCACGATCATCGCTCGGAGTTTAAATCTGTCATCAGTTGAGATTTCTCTAAAGTACAGTAATAATGAGTAAAAAGTCAACATTAAAACTATAGAGTATTTTCTAGACACATTCTACAACCGACTCTCTTGACAAGACATCAGTATTATTAATTACGTAAGACGTTTGCTGATCGAAGTGCAGCAACGGATGTTAAAGAGTCTGCGTATGAATGTGATGCACTGGCTTCAAATGAAAATCTGGACCATGTGAATATGTATTCCATCCAGACAGGAGAGGGTTATAATGACCTTGGTGGATGACCAAGATGTGGAGCCACGTGAAGCGGACCCAGATGCAGGGCCAGATGTAGTGAACGAAGACGCAGGGCCAGTCGAAGTGCGCCGTTGTCCTATCGAGGCCAAAACCAATACGTAGGGATCTGGGATTTTTGATTTCAAGCAAAAACAGAAAGGGTAACATACAGAATAGTGGGAGTGAATGGGGCACCGAAATGCAGCCTCTAAATAACGCATTATCTGGCGTGAAACTCGTTAATTTCACCAATATTTTGTTATAATACACTAGTGCTATTCCCTGTTGAGTCCGGAGTTACCTATTATCATCACCCGGGGTCTGTAGATTGTCCTACTAACCTCTGACCTGGATGATGTCATCTCTGAGCGCCGCGCACACCCCCGACGGTCAGCTTGTTTATCTGTAATTTGCTGCTGCTAGTTTTTTGCAAAATGGCTGAATATCTTTCCGATTCTGAGGTTGTGGACGACGACTTTCTTTATGATGGACGTCCTTACCGTTTTGAGCCAGAGTATATGGATGAGGAGCTCGTTGAAAGGAGGATGGAGAGGCAGAGAGAGGAACAGCTGGCCAAACAACAACAAACCGCTGCACGTCTGCAAATAGATAACAGGTAACTCTGGACTCAACGGGGAATAGCACTAGCATATCATAACAAAATATTGGTGAAATGAACAAGTTTCGCGGCAGATAATGCGTTATTTAGAAGCTGCGTTTCGGTGCCCCAGTCACTCCCACTATATGGATATGCGCTGATCTAAATATCTTCCAAACGACTCCAAATGACACCAAAGTTATATGGGTGAGTAAATGATCGTATTTTATGCCAGAAATAAGGTCCAGGTTGTAAACAATGGTAATTCCCCTTTAAGCCTTTTAATAAAATTACGTAAAAACAAAATAGTCTTTGCATTGTGTTTTTTTACCACCCCAACTCTTGATATCTATGAGCTGGGTTTGGTAGAGGACCTGAGCTCGAAGGAGGAAACTAGTCAGACCTCTTGTGGCGTAGTCTACGGCAGAATGTGCTCTGATAGGACTCATGTGGTGAGCAGAGGCTGAGACACACTGTTCAGAATACAGTAAAGTTTTCTCAGCATCTCTCACACATCTCTGACTTCAGCTCCACTCCTAGGACAGAGCCAGCTTTCCGGGTAAGTTTGAGTCTATTGGCGTCAGCTGTCTTCACTCTCCTACCCTTGCACACTGCAGTGCAGGAAATGACACTGGCAACCACAGTGTGATAGAACATCTGCAGCATGGCTTTGCAGACATCGGAGGACCCTTTAGTAAAGTACAGGCATCTCCGACCTTTCTAATACATGGCATCTGGGTTTTCAGCTGAGTCAAGGTTATTGCTTTTTTTTTTTAATTTAGTTATTGTAGGAGGGGATTTGCACATCTGTGATCATTGACTAAGCATACACAGGAAATCATAATCAGCACCTCTCCGAGGAATTACAAAAGAAAGTGAGGAAGAAATTAAATGAATTTTCTCCCCTGCGGCGCAACAGCTTCTGTTTGATAGTTATAAAGAATTTAGTGAGATACTGAAACTAAATCTCTGTACAACTTAGCCCTGGTACGCCATAAAAATCAGCTAGATATAAATGTTTTAAGTGAAAGGCAATATAAAACTGAAAAGGATATTTGAGTAGCCTAAGAAGAAAGTGAGTAAGTGAAATGGAGCAGGAGAATGACATTTTTTTTAGGTTCAAGTACCTTGGGTATAACCTGGCACATAAAGCCCTTTACCGGATTTTCCTGCATCCCCTGCAGTGCACAAGATGCTGCTTCCAAAGAACTTCAGGCCTAAAGTAAATAGTCTGGGTGGTAATGAGAGCATAACTTTACAAAGTTTGGATCCTAACAGAGAGTAAAATAAGTATAAACTTGATTCATTTTGAACCTAACTGTCAGGATATGCGGCTTTGGACCTTTTCTGTTCTATTGAGGGGTTTCTTGTGCTCACTTCCTGTCTTATTTTGGCAGTCTCTTACCGCCTTGTGTTTCAGCTAGTTTTACTGTTTGTCCCGTGATCTCCCACCTTTTGGATTTGTTTTTGGATTTATTGATTGCTTTTTGTCAGACTCTGCTTGAAATACCTGCCTTGACTGCAGCCTGTTTTGTTTATCACAGTAAGTCGCATTACACTTAACTTTATTATTCCGTCCTGCCTTGCCTCTTTGTGTGTGTCCTGCTATTAAGTCCTTCTCCTTTTCCTGCATAATTATTACAGTACACACTGACCAACTGTGGACCCAGTGGACACTATTAACCAAACGGCTGAACTCCAAGAACCCTTGATTATTTTAATAATAATGAGCAGAATGACTCAGTGTGGCGTGGACCCAGAGTATCAGATGAAGCTGTGTAACTTAATGAAGACTTTTGTCTTGAAACGATGCTCGGCTCTAGTGTGATGCCAGACTTTTTGAATCGATTAAACAGTCGTGAAAGGACAGTCCAGAATCTACACCATGTTAGGTCTAACATAGGGCCTGCTATCCTCCAGCATGTTGTCTCCCAGTCTGCTGGCCTCCAGCCCACTGACTCCTGGCCTGCTAGCCTCCAGGCTGCTGGCTCCTGGTCTGTTAGTTCACGGCTGCCCAGTTCTGCCCCAGTGCCATGGATGTCCCGCTGCCCAGCAGGTTGATCAACCCGGGAGCAGACGTGGGCCGGGCGTCAAACGACAAGCCCGCACCAACTGGAAGCCAGTTTGTTTGCACTGAATAAATCTGCTCCCAAATAGGTTTGCCCTTACAGATGTGGTGCTCAGACAGCTAATACTACAAGAAACAGTACAACCACAATTGTGCCAAATCGTCAACATTAATCCATGTAACTGTGCCTTCTTTCCTGGGTACCTTTGCATTTCCCTTGGCATGTTTCTGTATTGGACTGACCTGATATTCTTACATCTACGTTTTGGTAGCTAGCAAACTATGGTACTCTACTGTATGTGGAATTAAAAAATACAGTGTAGGCCAAAAGCAAACCAGATGGTGCAGTCAACTCCGAGTGGGAAACCTGGCAAACATTACAAACTGTGTGAAGACATAAATTGCTTATAATTCATCAACACTGCACAACAATAATAGAGAATGAGCAGAAATTAGAATCATTACATCTGTGTTTTCCTTACAAGACACTCACACACATCTCCTTGGGATTTTCATGGAATAGTGACATCATTTTTGCAAAAGAATTAGTCATAAGTCATTAGTCTTTTATGCGTTTATCTCTTATCTTGGACACAATCTGCATGTTAGGTTAGGTTTGCATCACAGTTTCTAAGGTGATATACCCTGGAAAGAAGTGAACCGCCATTGACTCAAAGAGTGTGCTCCCAGTGACGGTCTTCCGGCTTAATTTAGTGTTGCAGATGTTGTGGCCCAGGAGTTGTAACTCAGATCAGAAACGACAGTTGTGTTTCGACTTCCTGAATTGGTTAGGCTGTACGAGCAGATGCTTGAACAATTTGCAACAGACATCCCACATATGAACTCTACCAGACTGAAAGACATGCTTTTGGCAGAGATTCCAGCGCTTGAACGGAAGGGATGTCCTTCTGGTGTTCAAAAGAGACATCGGTCCAGTCTTGTCAGAAGAATTAGAACCACTCTGATGGTATTATTCTAGCAAAAGTACTGAAAATATGGCAAAGGCAAATGGTTAATGGCAAATGTAAGAGATGTTCGATGATGGCTCGGTTACTGACTCCGTACCTCCAGCTTTCCTTCAGTTTGTCTGTATGACTGAGTATGGAGCCAACATAAAGTCTCAAGCTCTGAGGTGAGGAGCAGGACAGACCTGGCTATGACTCAACTTCTTCAGTGCTTTTCAAAGTACAAAAAAAAAGGTGCTGCGACTCAAAGTCATTCAACAGATCACATAACTCCACTCCCTGTTTAAAGGGAAGTCTACAAAGATCAAGAGAGACACCTAGAAATGCTTGATGACCATGGTCTCAGCATTTTATATGACTGAGTACTTGACATATCAGTTAATGCAAATGCTACCACTCTGGCCTTAAGTGCACCTAGCTGTGTGCCTGCAAACGTGATGAGCATATCGTAATGTCTGTGAAGGTTCTCAGTCATCCAGGTTATGGTATGTCCAAAAAGTGTTTTAAAAAAAGGCAACTGGACTTGTAGAGTTTTATTGAGAAGGCATTTCATCACTCATTCGAGTAGCTTCTTCAGTTCTAGGGGACTGGTGGGAAGTTTGAGGTTTAAATAGGAAACTCTGTGGGTAACCCATCAGAAACTTGCTTGACTTGTTTCTGTAAACAATGGGGTTGAAACTTTTTGGGGACAGAAGTTCTGTCCTCAAGAAGTTTCAACGCTAACCCTAACCCCTAACCCAAACCCATTCACACCTTGAGACTGGAGACTCTGACAGACAAAGGGTCGTTATAGCAGCATTCATAGGCCAAGAGGACAGGGACAAACAGTCCCCCCTCAACGACAGGTAAGTATCTAACTGTTAATGGAAATTTGCTGCACCAGTTTCTGGTTGTTTACACAAACAAGCAAGTTTGTGATGGGTCACCCACAGAGTTTCCTATTTAACTTCAAACTTCCCACCAGTCTCCTAGAACTGAAGAAGCTACTTGGATGAGTGGTGAAACATCTTCTCAAAAAACTTTACAAGTCTGTTTGCCTTTTTATAAACGCTTTTTGGATAACAATTCATAATCCAAACATTCGGCTGTGCATCCACTCAGTGCACTTTGTATCCATCAAACTTAACACCAGACGCTGACTGAGATAAGCCCCTGTCCCGTCCAGTAGCCAACATTTATAAAAAAAAATCATAAAATTGTGTGATATTCTGGCCAAATGTTCACGCAATATGAAATTCCAAGACTGTGTATCAATCAATAAATGTCTCCATCAAGAGAGAAGAAGAACATTCACTGGATAAATAGAAGAAGTTAAAGAATAGGATGCTGTCAAAAGAAGCTGTCGTCAGACAAATGGTGCCACAAAAGGCCATGTTTCACCTAAAGTCTAACTTCACTTTTTGGGAAATCATTAAGGCCTGAAAGCTTGAATTCAATCATCATCACCAGCAACAGAATGCAACTGTGTCCGGATGGCAACTATTTTTAACTGGACTGTGCCAAAAATTGCTTCGTGGGATATCTTTTGGGGGAATTTGGACGTTTTGTGAAATGCTAATTGCTGAGGATAAGGGGTGAATTATCACCCTGTAATTTCTCACCACGGCGATGACTAAAAATAAGCACTTCTCTTCATTTCCCCCCTCTAAACTCAGACTAACAACCACTTTGGGCCTGCAAGTTAATTATCACACATCACGTAAAAATTCAGATTCACTTACGCGCCTTGTGATTTATTTGCGGTTTAATGATTTAAAAAAAAAAAAAATGTCCCGTTTAAAAAACATTAAAGCTCATAGCACAAGCAATTATGAGGCAGCATAATTTACCCCTGACGACTAGATCAAATTATAATTTCAGCTCTGTGCTGCTTAATCTCATGCTAACAATAACTGATATGAGTCTCGTCCTCAGAACAGCGATGATTATCCAATGTTTGTTTTCTCACTCACATTGTGCAATCGTGTATTCAATAATTTACTTTCTTTATATCCCCCATGAGCGGTGCCTTTTCTTGTCAGCCCAACATTCTGCTGCTCACAGCTGAAGATTTCAGAGGAGTATTTCCTGCTGCATTAGTGCACGCTAATAACGCCGCACACCAAACAATGGATTTATTCTAACAGAAGTAACCAGACATCCATATCGCTGATGAACGCCGCTGATTGCCATGTTGTCTTTGAACAGCTCGGCTGGTGAAACCGCCGGCCTTGCACGCTACTGTAATCTTATGGGAGGAAAGTAAAGCAACCAGCAGCCTCCAGCCATCTGTGCTTTAACAGATCTGTAACTTGTCTCTGTCCACTTCCTAAACACATTGACAGATGCTAACATTTAATGATTGTTTCATCTACAAGAAACCCTAATCCTCTAATCTTCGCCTGTCACATCTATCATCTCCCACTGCTCTTTGCAGAAAGCAGGGAGCCCACCTTCAGTTCGGGAGTCGGTAATCCGCTTACAGTCACACGTGAAACACAAGAATTGTTATTTTTCTTGCAAAATAGTCGGCATCGGGGGGAACTAAATGGAACGGCGGGAGGTGATTTTAGATGATGAATCGCACAGATGTCGGCGAATAGGCTTCATAGTGGGAGTGATTTGACGACAAAAAGAGGAGGTTAATTATACTAAAGATTAATTTAGTCGGGGCATCCTGGTGGCCCAGCTGGTGACACTGCACACACTGTCACTGTGGAATTGTTTGCTTCCGTGAGCCCGTCGCATGTCATCGTGTCTGTTTTGTGTCGCACCTCTCGCTCTGGACTCTGCAGTACTTCTAATTTTAGAAAAATGGATTACACGAATGAAGAAAGAAATTATTTCCTATTTAAGGAATACCAACTGGGCAAAAACGGCAACTGTCCAAGTGCAAACGGAGGGCCCAAAGGATGTACGTTTGCTCGTTGGTTTGTGGTCATTGAACTGATCATAAATATTACATTTATCTGTATGTATGCATTACTAAATAAATTATAAATAGATAATAAAACGATACAACACTTAATTTTCCTAAAGGGACAGTAAGTTACTTCATTATTAAGCATTCTTATTTGAAAATAATTGTATTCCCAAATTTAAACTAATACTAAAATAATAACTAACATAACTAAACAAATATATATATTATTACAATTTAATAATATAAAATACAAGACAAATATGAGCATTTTAAGCACTTAACACACATCCCCTTCTTTTCTAAAAGAGACAAAAGTCTGGGAAACATTTTCTTCTTTGGCCACTGAGAGTGAAAATACTGATTCAACAACGGCAAAAAAGAACTGGAAAAGAAGTGACCCTATAGACTCTGCATTTTGCCCATTAAACAACATTCAGTAAACCTATTGGATAGAAATAAAAGCATTCTCTCTCAACGTATTAATGACGCTTGACTTTTAACACTCAATTCAGATGACTTTCCTTGTCCCCAAGGGGCAATTTGTATCTAAAAATAAACACAATCACAATCGATAGACACACAAAGACATAAAAACAGGACACGCAGGTTTGTGAAGCTGCATCCGTGCCTACAAGTGGGTCGGTGCTCAGTGTGCATTTAAGAGCTGGACCCCCCTGGGGATGAGGGTCGTCTTCCTTCTCCGTTGTCCTGCAGCCTGGACAGCGAAGTCTGCGTCCCGACGGGAGCCGCTCGAACTCAGGGAATGTCACGGTTTTAGGAGAAAATATCACATGGTTTAATTTACATTTCCTTTACAACATACGTATGTTAACGTCACAGTTATTCGCGTGTGCTGCCACTTGTGTACCTACCATAATGTCTCCCAATTTCCAGGAGACATTCCATGCGTGCATCTTTTCCAGATACCCTATACTGGATATAAAACAACAAATCCATCCATGATTATGTGGACAAGACAAAGACATGGATTGGGATGATGTCGTTGTTCACAGTACACTATCATCGATGCATTCGGAGAAGTGTTGAATAAGATATGCCACCTGAAAGACAGAAACAGGTCTTTAAGTTCTTCATTCTGCAGTTAATTATTCATTAGCAAATACTTGAATTTACTTCATTTAATTTCCATATTTATGCAGGAACCCTGTGTGTTAGGATCGCATATTAGCAATAAAGTATAAACAAGAATTCAGCAGAGATAAATATATTTTACTATGATTTATGGGCGGATTGTTCATCGTGCTGGATTAGACTCTTCTGTTTCCAAAATACATTTTAAATTGGAATTTAAGATGTGGAGGTGGAGATAAATTATTACAAACAGAAAAAAGCCTCAACTGCCTCAAAATACACAATTCAAATTGTGTAAACATAAAATAAGTTAAACAAGTCTGCCACAGTTATACCTCTATATAAAAAGGATGTTAGAGGCCTCGTCTGTCAGGTCAGCTCTGTTTATTTATTTGAATATTTACTTTTATTTAGAATATTTCTTTGTGTTGCTTAACTAAATGTGGATCCTGTTTAGTTGGTTAAAACATTTACTTTGCATATTTCCCTCCTAATATTTGTTTCGTTGGTGTTTGTTTTGGTTTAATTTCCAACCATTCTCTCTTTTGGAGGTTTTCCTGTTTGGAGCTGGTGCTCAAGAAGCTCGAATGCCACACATCCACCAGGTGTTTCCAATCTGGACTGCACCATCTAGCATTTAGAGGGGGAGAGAAGGGAAGTGCTGTCTTTTGTATTTTCTTTTCTGTTAAGCCTAGTAACATCAATTTAAGATTAAAATATTCGTTTTGAAGCTGTTGCATTTAAAAGGGTTCAATTTAAAAAAACCTCTTTGTTTGCATTCGTAGTTTCTTGGTTTGGTTGTTTTCATTTCGACCTTTGCATCTTAAAGATGGTTTAATCCAAAGGGTATTTAAGATCATGTGTTACGGTGTTGTGTATCTTCCTTTTGATTGTGTGCTTGGGAACCTGTAAGATCTTTAACATACAGGGTCAGAACTCTGAATTTTGCTGTTCCAGCTGTTTTTGGAGGGAACTTTATGCTTCTTCAGAAAGCTGCTCTCATTCTGCGGGGGGTAAAAACATCAATCCCTAACACCCCCAGACTTGAAGAGTGGCTCCAGTAGATTCCAGAAAGTTCTAGGAAAAAAGAACCCTCAAGCTCCCATGCTTCCGATAGAGGACTCTAGTTTAAAGGAGAAAACAAAGACCGCTTACAAGGGGTGACAGGGGAATTTAATTAATGCATTTATATTTGTATTTTAGAGAAACTCCAACCCTCAGTAATCTGAGTTCACATGGTTCAAGTCTCGTCAGAGTTCTAGCCTCCCGCCGTCCTCCTGTATACATTGCATTATGCTAATGTTCAGATAATTGTTCACACAGGGGTTAGTGGACTTGACTTAGACTCCAAGCGGAAATTTCAGCGGCTGCCCAATAAGTATTAATATGGAAGATTTATATTCTCATAACAGAGGGCCTCTGCAGCAATATCACTCAAAGTGATTAGCGGCTTATGAACCTATGTTGTGGCAACGCATTCCTCTGACTGAATGTGGTCGAATGTGTCAGGGAATGCGGCCAAAGAGATGAGGTTTTACAGTAAAGCCGTATTAATTAACAAGTTAAAAGAAATTAATCTGGGGAGGGGCGCACTCTCCTTAGTATGATCTCATTTTTATCATATCAACAAAAAAAAAAAAAAGTAATATTGCAGCGGGCTTGTTGCTGGATGTTTCACAATCACACATGAGGGATTTTCAGATCCCCGAGCAGATATTGCTCTAAAATGTCATTGGTGAGACGTGGTTGGCGCGTACAGTGGGCGAGGCAGAGAGTTGGGTGCCTCTCCCCTTTGAGAAGCACACATTATTACCTTCCTTTCTTTTTGGCGCGGATGTGAGATAAAGAATAATTCACCTCAGTTTGGAAACACTCGGGCGGTTGGCGCTTGAACCCACTTGGTGGGAGGCTGAGGGTTATCAGTGAAGGCCGGCGTTTAGCAACCGATCTAGATGTTACCTAAACACGCTGAAGGAGAACTGGAAGCTTGTGGTGTGGGGGAGTTATGTGTGACTTTCTGCAGAAAGATGGATTTGCACTACTTCAGACTTTAATAAAAAAAATATTCACTCTTCCAGAAAACATCAAGCAGCTTGTTCCCAGATTCTCTCGTTACTGTTCTTTTGTTTATGGCAGCCATGTCCTCCGACAGCCCGCATGCAAGAATCTGTCTCTGATGATCCCGGCTTCATAAACTCGCTCATCTTAATGCAAGTGAGAGAGTGAGAGAGGCTGAATGGGGGGGGAGGGGAGGGAAGGGGGGGGGGGGCACTTACACGTAACTTAAATGATAAGGCTTGAATGATGATTCCTTATGTCAACGTTGAAGGCTCACTGTATTAAGACAATAAAAGAGGCAATTTGCTCTGTCACTCTGTTCAAGATTGCTCTAATCATGACTTCTAACACTTAAAGGAGCAATAAGGAAGGATTTTATTGCTCTGCAACTCATACTGAGAGCAATATATCTGCAGGACATGGTAGGATTTTTTTCTTAATTCCAAAGACTGATTGCTGCACCAGACACTGAAATTTCACTATCACTATTTTCACAACAGCTCTCAGGGTTCTTTAATGCACCGCCTTCAACTGAAGTAATGGCTGCTAGGTTCCGGTATCTGTGAACATAAGTTAGAAGCCGCTTTTCTTCTCTGACGTGCTTAGTCATTCAAAATGCTTTTCATATGACAGTGCTATGTTTAGGTTTAGGGAAGATTTGATGGGTGCCAGAAAAATCCGATTCAAAGTCAGGATATCCTTATATAGCGCTGAGATAAGATGATACTTTATTCATCCCACATTGAGGAAATGTGTAATGTTGCAGCAGCATGCAGTTTAAAAGACAGTGCAAACACACACACACACACACAAAATGGAACATTAAATACAATAGAAGTTATACGTCTACTGGGTCCTCCAAGGCGTGGGACTGATTTTCTATCAGGGATGGCTCCGATCATCCAACGCCTCCACTGGTTCAAGAGGGCAGCCCAGAACATAGCCGGCCTTCTTCACCAGTCAGTTCAGTCTCTTTTTTGTCTGCCGCTGAGATGCCGCTGCTCCAGCAGACCACTCTGTAGACGATGGTTGATGCCACCACAGAGTCATAAAAGGTCCTCGGGAGTGCTCCCCGCACTCGGAAGGGCCTAAGTGTCCTCAACAGGTCTGTTCTGTATCACCTGATACCGAGAAAACAATACCTCTGCAGGCAATGGGATAGTCCTACAATCAGTCAGAGATGTTCAACTCTACGGAGCTGACTACGTTGCTGATGGTTGCCATTTTGTGGGGACGGGGAAGTCAGGTTGGCTTCCCGGGTGACCCATTGAGCTGCATAAGAATAGCATGCCACTTTAGGCAGGTTTCATGTGTCATGGCAATGCCTTTTAGGCATAAAATAACATTTTACCAGAACCAGAACCACAACCATCAATGTGGGATCTAGTGAATTTGGAGGCCAGGTCAACACCTTGTGCTGTTCTTCATGTTTTTTTTGTTTTTTTTTTAGTTGTTCCTAAAGAATTTTTGTGTCAGGCTGCTCATCAAGGAGTGTCATTGCTATGGGGTGGGGGTGCCTGGTCTGGTCTAGGTGGGTGCTACATGTCTAAGGGCCCGTCCACACGGAAACGCAAAAACACCGAAACGCATAAGTTTTTCATCGTTTTGGCCTTTCGTCCACACGTATCCTGTAAACGCATAGTCCTAAAATGCACTTTTCTGAAAACGGGTCCCAGGGTGGAGAAATTCGCAAACGCAGCTCTTGCGTTTTCATGTGGACGGCGAATACGGGGAAAACGATGACGTCATCGCCACACTCCCGAGCAGCCTTCCACATCCCGCGAGACGTCTCGTAACAACATCAACAACAATGGCGGACTACATGCTAGTTTTCATGCTGGAGACGATATTGAGCCTATTAGGGTTACTAGGGCAAAATATCATGCTCCTGTGCCACCACGCTGAGCAAAAAAGGCGATTTGTAAACAGCGCTCAAGCTTTATGCGCATGCTCCGCATTTTCCTCTCCATTTTTGGTGAATTTCTGAAACCGAAACAGCGCCACTTATAGGCCTGGAATAGGAAGTAGCGTTTTCGGTCGTGCTGAAACGGATCCGTGTGGACGCGGATATTTCTTGAAACGATGATCGAAAACGGAGAGGGAAAAGATCGTTTTCGTACGTGTGGACGGGCCCTAAGTAACATCCACACCAATTAATGCCAGGTCCAAAAGTTTACCAGCAGAACACTGAATTGTCACATAACGGTCAATGTTATTGACTTCTCCTGTCAGTAGTTTTAATGTTATGGCTGATCAGTGTATATTGTTTGATGCATTCATTTGTGGCCAAATAACCTTGAAAATACCTTATTTTTATTTCAATCATTCTTTGTCATTTACTTGTGAGTCACAAGTTTTCACTCCAAAAGACATTTGCATCTTTGGCCGCTGACACAGAACTCCAATGGAATTACAGCGTGTCTGTCTCCATAGCCAGAAAGCTCTGCTTACAGGAAATGTTGTGTGGCTGAAATACCATTTTGTTGACGCACACACAAACTATTGTGGTTGTTGGCGGCTTGGGTGATGTATGAGCTCTATGAACAAACAAACTGACACTGACAAGGACGTAGCACGGCCAACATTTTTGAGGGGGCACAAATGGATACAAACATCCACACTATAAATCACTAGAAAAAAAAAAACAGTAGAAGATAGACTTTCTCCTACAGGCACATAAAACTCCAGAATATGGGAGATGTTTTGTCTATGTGTGTACGAGTGGGAGAGGTACAGTTGGTAGATGTTTAAGAGTGACCAACCAAGCCAGACAACGCCACCTTGGGAATTTCACTAAATGAAATAGTTATATTATTGACAGCAACACAAAGGCACTCAGGTTCATTTTGCTTTTGGAGCTGAAGACGTGGTTCCAGTTAAAAAGAATACCAACACTTTATTATGGATTTTGATAATACAATATCTATGTAAAAACAACAAACCTTGCGTACAAGGACTTAAAGGAAGGGAGTGCACTAACAGGGCTGGAGTTTACCCTAGTCACCCATAGGGTAACGAGGAGATGAAGGATCCCAGGAAGAGGAGACGGCAAAAAAAACAATGAAAACCCAAGGGACACCACCACCAGGACACCAGGGCAACCACCGTAAACTTCCAGCACCTGAAAGGAGAGGGGGAAATATAAGTGGGGTAAACTCGAATCAACCAAAATCCCAACAACTTTCCTTGTGAGGACATCATTCATGCATTTGGGTAGGGTGGTTCCTGCTATTTCAGTGTCTGTCTAGGTCTTTAGTGTCTAAGACCCAAAGGACTGGTTCTCATACAGTACTTTGCACTGGGTTTCTTCTTTTAGTTATTAGCTAAAACCAACCAGACACTACTACGTCAATTATCACTTACTGGGTCAACATGTACAACATTGCCTGTAAAATCTTGGCCTGATAATGCGTTGGTGTTTAACCAGACGTGCAAATAGCAAAAGTATTTTCCAGTAATGGTATATAAAAGCTGTAATACTAGTAATCGATTTGTATATGCAGTATGGATGGTCAGTATACCCACACATATGTGTACATGTGCAAATAAATACAGCTGGTTAGGATAGTCTTGATCACCCAGTGGTAGTAATTCACCACAATCTGAGGAGGAAGGTGGTTTTTCTTTAGTCACCTCAGAAAAACAAAAAAAATAAAAGAGAGATGCTGGTGGGCTTTCTTTACCACCAGATTGAAGGTGTTCAAAGACTAAGAAAAGTCCTCAGATCTCAGGTCCTTAGGGTTGCTAGAGAAAACGTTTAGATAGCACTTCAGTCCACAGGATGCAGAATCGTCATTAAAGCCAAAGGCCAAAGGCTTGAGAGGCTTTACACCTACAGAAAGAGTCCCTTGTTAATTGCCAGTGACGGTCGACTACAGCAGCTATTTCCAGCAACCACGGATTTGTGAAAGAAACTTCACAGGAAAATGTGTATTTCTTCTTGGAATTATTGAAATTGTTGCTCACTGGCTTGGCTGATAGCAATTGTGCTTGCAAACCGATGACCTGTTGGTTAGCTTTGACAGCTAGAAGTTCGTCAACGTACACCGCAACCCCCCACCCCCACCCAACAAGTGAACTGAGCGCATCCTTGTGCAAATTAACCACAACACACTAACGCACGCTCACACAGCTATACTGTTGATGCACACTTCCCCCAGAAGCCAGTGAAGGCTTGTTGATTTGCGGTACACCGCCTCTGTCAACCAAATAAGCACAGAGCGAATGGACAATCAATAAACTTGTTCTAAAACCTCTCTGAAAGCTACCTGTTTACCACAAGGACACAAAGCTGTCAGTCCAACACACTGAAGGGAGCTATTCTGGGTGTGGGTGTATCTCTGTTAATGTGTGTGTGTGTGTGTGTGTGTGTGCAGTGTTTTTGACAGTGCATGTTCTTGTACAGTTTTCTAATTGGTCATAATTTTGCTCAGGGAATGAGGAAGTAATGAGGAAAAATAATATTAGCAGCAAGTGTGGGCACTGCTGTTGAGTGGTTCATGTACCGGAGTTCAGTTTGATCAAGCTTCTAGGCTTACCCATCAGGAAAACTATTCAGTGACATAATTATAGTCATACTGGTCTGTGGGTAACATGTTTTCACACTGCAAATGAATTGCTCCAATTGCAATTAGGACCACCCCCTCCAACTGGGCTCTGCTCACTTCATTTGTGCAGGAATGGAGTGGGATTGGTGCGTCCACACCAGGCCAAACAAACCGACCTAAGGGATAAATGCTCCCAGTTTCGGAACAATGACCTAGACGTGAAAGCACCCAATGTTTGTTTCCTATCTTTTCTCCTTAACTGCCTTTAATTTGCTCTGTGGCACTGCACACACGCAGAAGGCCATGGGGCAGGACCTGCCTCATTTACTCAAGTATGAAATGTCAATATACAGCATGCAGTACTAACCGCGAAAGGCGTGCCACTGCACATTATGCACATCCAGCTCTGCAGGTGAAGCCCTTGCTCTCTGGATGCCCAGGTGGTCTCTGGACCAAAAGTTTCACATTACATTCCACTTTAAATATAAAAAACCTGCAGAGCCACTATGTTCACAGAGTATTCCATAAGAATGACTTCATAATGATATACAGCATATAGTGTGTGACACGCTCTCTTCCAAATGTTTGTCACTTATAAAAATGATTTACCACATGAGGCACCAATTTGCCATGACAGGAGCAGACAAAATGATCCATTGTTTCTTCTACTTAATCCTTTATTCTTAATACACTGTATTAGCAGTTTTATGGTCTTTTAATGGGGAAAGGTTATGCAGAATCAGATTATGTTCAAAACAACACTGCTGGCAAAGACTAATGGCATTATACCAACCGATTTTTCAGGCAGCAATGAAATGAAAGTATGTAAATATATAAAGGGCAGTAGTTGAGAGGCATGGACCATCATTCTGTTTATTCGTGTAATAGGAGACATGTTAAGTTCCCTGTATCCCTTTGGTGCTTCCGGGCTGGCAATCTTTATTTTCATGACTGCTGCAGTGCATGTGATTTAGCTGGATCTCTTGCGGGATCCTGCTCTAAACCTTTCAACGCGAACAAGTTACAGATATTGAATGATGCAGGAAATTGTCTTGAATGGAAGTGATTTTTCTTCATCTGTGTTCTCAGAAGTGGTCCGTTAGTCAAAAAAAGTATCATTAACTCAGAATAAAAAACACACAAATGGATACAGAGGCATTTCGGCCAAGCTAATGGGTAAGTGTCATAATGCAATGTTGATATGTACTCAACAAGTAAGCAGCGCTCAGAGATGACATCGTCCAGGTCAGAAGACATCATCATGATGATAACAGGTAACTCAACGGGGAATAGCACTAGCGTACGATAACAAAATATTGGTGAAATGAACGTGTTTAGCGGCAGATAATGCGTTATTTAGAGGCTGCGTTTCGGTGCCCCAGTCACTCCCATTATATGGATATACGCAAATCTAAATATCTCCCGAACGACTACAAATGACACAAAGGTTAGAGTAAATGATCGTATTTATGCCAAAAATAAGGTCCAGGTTGTAACAAACAGTAGTTCCCCTTTAAGGACAATGTAAGTACTATAGTAGTTGGGCACATGACTTCATTGATCCCTAAAGTTACATTTCTATCTGGTTTATAAAAATCAGACTAGTGGCTTTGTTAATTTTCTAATAATATGGTCCATTGCAGCTCCTTTATTGAGTTTTTCTTTTAATATCTGCTTCATCAGACAATAATCATCTGAAAGTCTTACATGGACAAATGGAGATTCAAGATTCAAGATTCAAGATTTCTTTATTGTCAATTTCTCAATACGTTCACAACATGCAGAAAAATCGAAAAAATGTTTCTCTCTCTTTCTCACGTAATAACAAAAGAACACCTAAATAGACGAAAAGTGAATGCTGTCATACAGCTCTATAACATGTATGGAACATCTCCAACTCCTTTGTACTTTTTTTTTCCTAACTTTCAGTGTGAAAATTCTTGTTACATGCTGGTAAAAACCTATGCTACCGTGTTGCTATAATACTATATAACAAGTTGTTGGAAAGCTGCTGGTGTCATACTTGACACGAGTGCTCGCGCTGAAGTAATGAATCCCCTCAGCTACGGCTTCACACCAAACAACCCACTTACTGTCTGTCGACATCCTGCTCTGAATGAAATTGTATTCTTAGACATGTATCTTACACCGAGTGAGACGATGGGTTTTGGCTAAATATTCATTGTTCCTCTTTCAAAATGCACATCTGACTCCAAATGAAGCCCAGATACACCATGACGTTCTCATTTGTCACGCAAAAGATGTCATCTGTTGGTGCAAGCCGAGTCTACAAGAGTAGACAGCTGTGTGATTAAAATTCTCACACGCTCGCGCAGTCTAAAATACTTTGGGGCAGACGGCTTATTATGGCATTCCCTTTCATGTCTTTGGAATAAACTTATCACAGTAATTCTCTTCCCCAGATCTCGCATTGATTCACATCCCCCTCGGCATGTCAGGAAACTTCAGATGGAGATGAAACGAGAAGGGGAATAAATAGTCTTTCAGATATGCAAGTTCTCTCTAATCAGCTATGAGACAAACAGCAAGGGTTGAAAGAGAGGTCAATAATCAGCACAGCTGTTCTAGACTCATCTCAACTGTTTTACAAACGCCCACAGAGACCTCTCGGATGAAGTAACCCTTCATTAACGCCAACCATTACACTGATCAGCCACCGTGTTAAAACCAATGACAGGAGAAGTAAATAACATTGAGTGAAAGAAACTAGAACGTGTGGTCCCAGAGAGGTTGGCACACCTAGTGTCAGTCTAGCACTGTGAAATTGGACGCGCCCTCAGTCTAAGTTCAAGTCATTGTTTCGTTTGGCTCTAGGGATAAGCAAGCCTTCTACTGGCCTGACCATACAGGTACATGTGTCGCAGCTACCTGTAGTCATGGTGAAACCAAGGAAGCTGAGGCTCAAGGTCCCAGGGTTCAAAGCAATGCAGCTGAGAAGGGAATACCGGATGTGCTCTGCTATTCTTTAATATCTGGTTGCACTTATTCACCCCCAGTTGGTTTTGTGTATCACCGACTTTTTAGCCTTCCTCCTCAACATCGATCACTCATATATCCACTGTACCACAAGGAGGCCAACAAGGGGGGTGGACAGGTTCAACCAGACGCTTCTCTGACCATTATAACTGCTGTGGTTTATTCACTGAGGTACTTTTGTGCGTCAGCTATGTACAGTACATCATAGTGCTAAGTATAACTTAGCTTCCAGCTGCTTTGATTACAAAGAATTACCGTTTTTTTTTACAATCTGGGCCTTATTTTTCCTCGCGCACCCGTGACGGTCGGCTTGTTTACCTGTAATTTGCTACTGCTAAGTTTTGCAACATGGCTGAATAATTTTCCCAATTCTGAGGTTGTGGATGACGACTTTGTTTATGATGGATATCCTTACCGTTTTGAGCCAGAGTATATGGATGAGGAGCTCGTTGAAAGGACAACGCGGAGGCAGAGAGAGGAACAGCTGGCCAAAGAACAACAAACTGCTGCACGTCCACGAATAGATAACAGGTAACTCCAGACTCAACGGGGAATAGCACTAGCGTATCATAACAAAATGTTGCTGAAATGAACGGGTTTCGTGGCAGATAATGCGTTATTTAGAGGCTGCGCTTCGGTGCCCCAGTCACTCCCACTATATGGATATACGTGGCACTCCATCTAAATATGGATATCTAAATATCATCAGAACGACTCCAAATGACACTAAACTTATATGGGTGAGTAAATTATCGTATTTTATGCCAGAAATAAGGTCCAGGTTGTAAAAAAACGGCAATTCCCCTTTAAGTCCATTCGGCTACATTTAGGACATTCAACTTTGAGTAGTAACGGATTTCCTCTGGTTAAAATTCACCCACTACATATGGAAAATACCAGACTCCCCTTAACTCCAAAGAAAAAGCTCAGCTTCAGAAAAGTGAGGAGGTGAAGGATGGAAAAATCCATCACTCCCCTCTTTGGAGAGGTGCTGGTGTCCGCTTACTTGTGAGCAGGCGGTGGGTTTCATGGTTTGAGTAGGTTTCTGTGAAGTCAAGTCCTGCATTTGAGATGCTGAGCAGCGTCGTCACGCTTTGATCCCTGTACCTTCTGCGCGTATTTGATCTCACCCCCGCCTTGTTGAGGTCTGACTGCTGTCTGCCTCACAATGTGGCGAACAATATAAGCATCGTACATACGAAATACACATAAAGGATGACTGACATAGAAAACATGATTGCCACAAATTTCCAAGGTTTTCTTTTCAGGCAGAGTAATGTCATAAAGATTTCCAGCGTTAAGGTGGTCTCCTGTGGGGTGTCGCGCACCTTTGATAGTTCATGTTCTGCCAAATCAAGGCCTGCTGTTGCAAATTCCCTCCTGTGCAGTTTAGGTGAGAAACCTGCTGGCCATTAGTCATGTATTTGGACCCCTGATCACCTCCACAGGCATAGCAATGCTCTGATTACCTCACTGGGAATTAAAAAGAGGGAATTGTACAGGGGAAAAAATGGGACCAATTAGTCATTTTAACAACCTCCAAACTGTGAAGGGAAAGGTCTCTGTTAGTAGAGCAAGACAGTGAATCCGTGTTGGAGCACAAGTATCAAGGACAGCTCAATAGCCCTAGTTTTTGTGGTATCACTCAATACTATACCTGCCTATCAGTATAATTACCAATGGGGTCAGTGTACTCCCCGTGGCCCCGAGCAGTAATACATTTTAGATTCCTCCCAAGTTGGGACGTAGGAAACTCCTGCTTGATGGAGAAAAAAAAATGTAATGGAACAATTCCCTGGGAAGTTTCCCAACCCTTGGCTTTCTTTGACGAGGTTATTTGGAGCCAAGTCAGCATCACAATTTACAATGAACATTGCGTCTAACCAATGTGTAATCCTGACAACACAATTATCCGCGACTTATTTCTAAAAAGCACGAGTGAATGTGCACTTTCACCTAGCAAATGACATTGTAGCAAAGGTGGATGTCATGCTTTCAGTAGATCAGAATCAGAATTTAAACCACTCAATCCCTGTGAAAACAATCCAGATCTGTGAAACTGTGAGGGCATCTCCTGTGCAAGACTCCATGTAGGATACAGGTCTAGGCGAGGCTGACTAAGTACAGTCCAAATATCCGAATGTATACTTGCAATGTCGAGGATGCATCGATCTGGAAGTGACTTGTGTGGACTTCTTGGAACAGCAGTGTACTTGGAATGCATTCTGGGATATCTGTGCAATCAGATATCCCGGAGTACACATGATAAAGGTTGACTGTGTCCCTTTTAGCAAGAAGAAACCTTGGGAAGAACCCTAACCCTAACCCTAGGTTAACCCTAGGTTAACCCTAGGGCTAACCCTAAGCCCTAGGGTTAGGGTTAGGGTTGAATATATAGGATAGTACACTGCTGTTCCAATTCGTCCTCTCGTACTCCAGAGTCCAATACTTCAGAATCAAACTTGTGTACTTGTCAGTACAGAGGCGCCATTTGTTCTGTGTTTGAGTTGATCCCTCATGTGCAGTGGTGTTCCTGTTCACAGTTTGTTTTCATTCTTTTCATTCTACACAGATCAGGCATAACATTATGACCACCTTCCTAATGTTGTGTAGGTCTGCCTTGTGCCTCCTAAACAGTTTGGACTCATCAGAGAATGGACATGGGCCTTATGAGGGTGTCCTGTGGTGTCAAGCAACAGAATGTTGTTAGTGGGGGCCTTTGGGTCCTATAGGTTGAGGGGAGGGGCCTCTGTAGATCATCCCACAGATACTCAAATCAGTTTGGGATCTAGTGAACTTGCAGGCCAGGTCAACACCTCGTACTGTTTTTTAGTTGTTCCCTTTCTTTCAACTTGGTGTTTTGAATTCTAAATTAGAAGAGCACTTTATTAACAATTTATACAGAGATAATGACACCCTTATCTCTGTATATTTAAATACATATACATATATTTATACCTCCAAGAGTCAGCTTAAAAGCTGCCATTCTTCCAGGAGACATAGTAGGTGTTTCAGGGAAAGTATTTGACGGACGCTGTCGCTGACATCAGCCCTAAAGTAGTTGATACTTATATTTTTTCTTGATATAAATTACTTAGTCTAATGAATTCTGTGTAAGGAGATGTCGATAACACATCTTTAACCCCTATGACTACTCTGCAGAGTTATTCACCTCCAGCTATAAATGTTCAACTTCTAACTTTGTGATTGAACCAAGTGAAAACAGCCACCGCCACATCCAGTACACTATTACATTTATACGTGTGTATTAGTATAGCGTGTTTATATTAAAGCATTTGAGCATATAGTTTATTTCCAAGCACAGAAGGCTCTCTGCTTTAAGTTCAGCACTGGTGTTGCTTTTTTATAATGTGGCGTCTTCATTTTTTACATCCTGAAATGTATTTGTTGTTGTCAAACTGGGGGCCGGGGGCCAGTCTTGTCAGAAAAGCAGTATTCACCTGTAAACAAATGATTGTTTTCTATAATAGTCATCAATTTTAAGGGCTGGGTTGAGGTTTTCGACACATTTGTCTTTGCTATATTAATTTGCGGCCCCGGGCGAAGTCACGTCAAGAAAATCAATACGGCACACGCAGGTTACAATTAGGTGGAAATTAGTCAGAGCCACAGGCTTGTAGAGCCTGTAAATAATCAAGGGACAAATCCTGCTACCGCCTGGAAACCAAGCAGGAGTAAAACACCCGGGCATGCCGCAATTTGAGGATCAATCAAAGGGCTTTTATGGAAATGGCTGGAAAAGAGAAAAATTCTGAAATCGAGCCGTGATGAATAAGCTAGTGGAGGAAAGTGTACAGGAATCAATAGCAGATGATTCATTTCTGGGGGTGTAATGGTAGCAAGCTAAGTCGCCAAGGAAATCTGAGCCTTTTGTGTGTGTGTTTATGTATAGTGGGAGAGTGTGTGCATGGAGAGGTCTGTGTGCAGTATGAACTTATGACTTGATTCTGTTTCTGCATTTGGATCTGGGCATTACTGTGTCTGCACACTGAGTAACGGCGTGTAGGTATGACATTTCAACATTACACCTTCATCAGGGAACATTCAACTAGTGACCAAGAAGAACCTCAAATAAACTTCACCTGATGGAACCAAAATTGCACATTTGGTTGCCAACAGTCTGACTCACTCTTATCACACCATTAGTTTGAATTCCTCAAAACAACAGCCTATTACAGTCACAAAAGCTTGGAGGAGCGTTTGGCACTGCAGGCTAGTACAGACATCAGCAGTTTTCTACATTTCATTGGTGCACTGTAAAACATTACGGCCCCATTAAGTTATGTGAACATATTTCTTCTCTTTAAAGGAGAACTCTGGCGCAAAATGAACCTGGGGTTAATAACACATGTGTACCGAGTTCGACCGTTCTTTGGTATTTGTTTTCATGCATTTGTTTTGTTAGTCAAATGTGACCAGTTTTCTTGCAAACCGCTAATTAGCGTATAACGCTAGCCTTCGGGGCACACTTACACATAAAAAGAAATCGCTCTTTCTATACCACTAACAAGGCTCACAATATCACCACACTTACACCGTAGCATAACTAGGGTCTCTACATGTAAACCGAAGCATTGAGAACTTTGCAAGTATACAGGCAGTTTATTAAAAAAGGAACACAGTACCGTTCATGTCTGGCTCGCATATCCAGGCGGGCGCCATCTTGGGGAAACTGAACTGTCTGTTGCCGGAAGAAAGCACTGAGAGCATAGAGAAGCACTGAACGAAGAGAGTTCAGTTTCCCCAAGATGGCGCCCGCCTGGATATGCGAGCCAGATGCCAACGGTACTGTGTTCCTTTTTTAATAAACTGCCTGTATACTTGCAAAGTTCTCAATGCTTCGGTTTACATGTAGAAACCCTAGTTATGCTACCGTGTAAGTGTGGTGATATTGTGAGCCTTCTTAGTGGTATAGAAATAGCGATTTCTTTTTATGTGTAAGTGTGCCCCGAAGGCTAGCGTCATACGCTAATTAGCGGTTTGCAAGAAAACTGGTCACATTTGACTAACAAAACAAATGCATGAAAACAAATACCAGAGAACGGTCGAACTCGGTACACATGTGTTATTAACCCCAGGTTCATTTTGCGCCGGAGTTCTCCTTTAACTCCAATAGCCATGATGAGTTTTCGATATTGAGCTCAATTTTGTAAGTTTTCAAAAGTTAAACTTAAAGTAATCCATTGACTGGACATTGTGTGAGTTTAGTATGTTTGTTTATATGTTCAGTCTTTGAGTTCTGGGCAGAAAAAAACAATAATGCGTTATTTAGAGGCTTCGTTTCAGTGCCCCATTCACTCCCACTATATGGATATACACGGATCTAAATATCGTCCGAACGACTCCAAATGACACCAAAGTTATATGGGCGAGTACACGGTCATAGTTTATGCCAGAAATAAGGTCCAGGTTGTAAAAAAATGGTAATTCCCCTTTAAAAGGAAGAAATATGTTGGGACTGTAATGTTTTACAGTGCTCATTCATAAATTTGACGTTAGTCTTCTCTCTGTCCATGTTCCTCAATCAGTCCCTCTTCTTGAAATATCAGTGACGTCTGAACGTCAAGCGTGTCAGATGGCACCCATTAACTTGTAAACCAAACCAAACCAACAGAGCCCAGCTGACGTGCACGACTGAAACCAAGCAAACAAACTGAATCAAGCCAAATGAAAACTGCGAAACACTCAAACCATACCTGACCACAGAATACACGAGCAAGAAGGCTGCTCTGCCGTGCAACCCACTCGTTTAGCAGAGCTACAAGCCCCTGAAGGATAACCCTAAATATGCAGTGAGCATTAGGGAACCAGTGGTCCAGACTGTGACCAATCTCATGTAAAGAACGGTGCCCAGAGATGTTTTAACTTGCTTTTATCGAATCAATAAGTTCAAAAGGTAAAGATGTGTATTATAAAGTTAAACAAAAAACAACAAAAAAAAAACAGCATTTCAAAGAAACTGATGCTTCGTTGCTTGCTAAGGCAAGTAAGTGTTAGGTAATCTTAAGGTCAGGCTAGAGACTGGGTGGGGGGGTGAGGGGGGTGTCATGCGGCCAAAGACAAATAGAGAAGGGAATAGTAGCTCTGTTCATTCTGTGGAGATTCATTGCTGCTGCCATGCCATAATTATCTCCACTCTGGGGCTTGTCGGCCAAGCCTTCTGCAAAGCACTCATTATACATTGTATATTGTGGATGCTCTTTGTCTCTGTCACCATCCCTTTCACCCTTTTTTTTCTGCCCCTTTCTCTCTCCCTCTTTCACTTCCCCCCTTCCCGTCTCTGCAGGCATGTGTGAGTGTCAGATGTGGTGTCACTTCTCTCCTTGTGGGCCCTAGCTGCGTAATTGAACAGTCTTTAAAAAAAAAAAAAAAAAAAAAAAAAAATGAAACGGGAGCGAGACTGTGATGGCCCGTTGCAGAAAAGACATGGCACAGTGGTGTGAATTTTAGGTGTGATGCGTCTATCGAGTCTGTTACTTTAACCACTTCGGAGTGCTGGTGTGAATTGTCTTTTTTGAGAATCAGCATGGAACAAGTAAATATTGGCCTAGAAACCAATAGCCTGCTGCACCAGTAATTTATGTACGGATTGGGTCTTGAAAAACTGATAATATGTAAAATACATATCTGACCGTTGATCAAAGTGCTGTTTAATAGCCATGTGAAGTGTGGAGTGAAAAGATTTTGGGTATAGCAACATCAGAGTCATATTTACAAATCTTCTTCCTCGAACCAATCCAACAATCAAAGAGGGAAAACACAGGAAGTAACACAAGACAAGAAACACAGAGGATGTACTTTACAAAATAAAAACTGGAAACGCAAGGAAAGCAGCGTCACCGGAAATACTCAAAACTCAGACCCAGGACACGTCTGGCGCATTCGTTAGCAGAGATGCATATGACAAGACGCGTCAGGGCACAACAAGAAGTGCGAGTGCGGTAAGGATTTAGATTTAGAAGCTGACGTGACTGGCTTTACAGAAGCTCTACGAACACCCGAGCAGGGCGCCTTTGAACACAAATGCAACGTGCATGAGAGAGGAGGCCTCTGCTGGAACTTTTGCTGTGTTCATTTCCATTAAGTGACCATTAGAGTACCAGTGATTGGGAATAAAAACAGGACACCAGCCAGGTAAATCTGAACAACTTCCTCTAATTGCAGGTAGCAGTCATTATGCAAAGGGCTCTCTGAGGCTTTCAAAGAAAAAAAAAAGGGGGGTTGTGATTACTCATGAGCCTGGAGAGAAATTAAAAAAATATCCAATGATTAAATCACTTCAACACCATCTACAAGTAGTGTATAGTATTACCCTAATTGATCACTTCGCTCTCTGAGACTTTCAAAAAGTCGAACGGGACTTAGAGGCTTCAGCTATCAGGCTTCTCTCTCGTGGAACCAGCTCCTAGTCTGTGTTCAGGAAGCCTTCTGAAGTTGGGCTTTTTATATAAAGCTGGTATTCAGGACTTGCTTATGTGACCCTGAACCATCCTTCACTCATGCTGCTATAAGCCTACGCTGCTGCACCGAGCACCTATCCGATCCTCTGTTGCTGCAACACTGTAAATGTCCTCACTGTGGGATCAAAATCTTTTCTTTTCTTATCTTGTCTTGACACTTTACTGTCCTCTCTCGCCATCCATGCATTCATGTGCTGCTACTGTATAGCCCTATTCATATGGGGCTGGTGTAACCTGAGTGGGTGGTGATTACTTACTGAGAGAGAGCCTCTGAATTTCCTATCTGGGATCAATATAATGTATTTTTTTTGTTATTATTCTATCATTGACCTGAATCTACAAACTAGCTGCAGCTGTCAAAAGTGGAGTGGAGTGGAAGCAAAAAGTAACAGAGCCTTGAGGATAATGTTAGGATAGTTGAGGTAATTTATCCCATGCAAATGCACTGCATGCATCCTGTATATGCAACCCTAGGTTAGCCCTAGGGTTAACCTAGGGTTAAGGTTAGGGTTCTTCCCAAGGTTTATTCCTGCTAAAAGGGACACAGTCAACCTTTATGGTTGTTCTGGGGGGTTCGGTTTATGTCAAGCATCTTGCAAAATTTACTGCAGGAAAACAAGCGTGTTACAGGAACAGGACTCACTCCGGTCTTGAGGCTGGCAGTGGCAGAGCAGGGCACACGTGGCCGTTGGAGGTTTCACACGAGACACTCCAAACAACCAGGCTTTGCTCCTGGCTGTCAGCCTGGTCCAACACAAGTCACGTCCAGCGGGAAGATGACTTGCCCCGTTGAGGACACTGCGAAGGGACAAGCTGCCAGTTTGCCAGACTGTTAAATCGCAATACCTTAGCAGTGGGCACGATGCACCTGGTGCTCCAGATCAACAAAAAGCAAACAGAGATTTTTAAAATTCTAGAAACAAAGTGTCCACATTAAAACAAAGATGTTTACTCCAAATGCTCAAGCTAGCGGGGTTTATTTGATCCCAGTGCATTTCAGAGACAACACTTAAAGCCTTGATAATTACAAGTGATCCAGGGCGAAATATAATAAGAAGGAACAGTGCCTCAGAGGAAAGCGGATGAAGCCGTGCTTTTGAGCAAACCCGGTGTGCCTGTTGGTCGGCTTCTGTGTGTCGTAGCATCACAACGGTGATCTTAATAAGGGAGCATTAAGCAAATTACCTGTGAAAATGGACAGTCATTTCCCTGCCCCAGGCAGCCCCCGTTTTTTTTCATCCGATTAGACAATCATGGTCATTAACATGAAAGGAGGCCACTCTTCAGCGGCAAGTCAGTGTTGCTTTTCAGGAGATGGTTTATTCATAATGCTGTGTTGTGAAGTGACGGGGTGATGAGCCCAAGTCATGCACACATGTATCTCATAATTGACCTCTAGTGGTGCAGCGCCCCCTCTGTGACTCACACCATTTAAGACACACACACACAGACTGTGAAACATGTAAACGCAAGGCCATAGAAATACTAGAAATTAGCATGCATGCATGCATGTTCTCCCTGTGTCTATGTGGGTTCTCTCCAGGTACTCCAGCTCCCTCCCACCGTCCAAAGACATGCTCGTTAGGTTCATTGGTGATTCTAAATTGGCCGTTGGTGTGAGTGTGAATGGTTGTCTGTCTCTCTGTGTTAGCCCTGCGATGTCTGGAGACCTGTCCAGGGTGTACCCTGCCTCTCGCCCGATGACAGCTGGGATAGGCTCCAGCAACCTGCAAAAAATGCTTTACAGTACTATGTAGGCATACAGTACGCATGCTATAGTTAAACGTGTCCTTACGTCAAGCTGTTGTTGGGTGATGGTCACAGTCAGCAGCTGACTTTGTGCAGAGGGACACTGTCATGTGGACACAGCTTTTCCCAGTGGTTATCTTGTCTCTTCTGACAATAGTATGCAATGGGATGTAGCCTTCTTCGGGCCTATTCCTATTCCTGCCAACAGTGTTGACCCTACGCCTTTGACAGTAAGAATAAACCAATGGAGAGGGTGGAGGCAGAGTTAGACTTGCCTGTTGTTTACCTTGTCCTTAGGGAAGCTTCCGTACTGCAAGAACAAAAGCCTTAACCCTAACCCTAGGGCTAACCCTAGGGCTCGATCTGAGCGCTACGTCTTCTTCCCCAACCTAACCCTAACCCATCAATATAAGATCACAAAAATAAAGGGGATTCATTTCAAAATGTAGTGAAGGAGATTATTTTCAAATTCCAGGTTTGCATGTTTTGAGATTGGTAATTAATTTAACAGTAAGCCAACTGAGGCTCAGCATTTACCTTATAAAAGTAGGGATGACTCTATTTGGAACCATGTCAGGTACATAGACTTTACACTGTACATAGCTGTTGATATAAACATGAGGGTAAAACGATGGGTCTTTTACTGTGGGAGAATTTCCCAAAAAGAAACTACAGCACTGCAGGCAGTACCTTAAAATGCCACACAGAAAACAATGCAAATGATGTACGTTGGTGTGTAAACAGTAGACATTCCGTCCACATGCCTTTCTGAATGAAAACTGAGTCTCCACTCCCATCATAGCTAAAGAACTGCAAAGAATTTCCGCTTACGCCGCAAGAACCTGAACAGTTGACAATATAATTTCTTCATTCATTATTTATTTATTTGCCCTTTTCTTTTTTTTTCTTTTTTTCACCCCTTTTTTCTTAGGCAAGGTGGAAATAACGAGACATGCCCTGAGAGAACCATCCCAGCTCTCCCTGGTGTAATTGGTGCTGCCTTCATTCTGAGGTGTCAGTCACCCACTGCAGCAGATTTACAACTTCATCTTGTGCAGGTGAACCTCCATAAGAGCACTTTCCCCAGTACCTTATGTTTCTCAGCATTACAGTGCTTCCTCGCCAACAATGGTTCACTGATCGTATATGGCTGAATGTCTGCGCTGTTATGCAATGAACCAACAGACTGTAGTGGTTTAAACTGCAGCACATTAACAATAAAACAATGATTTTTTTTGTGAGGATTCTGTTAACTACATCTTTCTTCTTCATCCTAAGTATCTAAGGGTGGGAAGGCACAGAGGCATGGCGGTTAGCACTGATGCCTCGCAGCAAGACGGTTGGCTGGGCCTTTGTGTGTGGAGTTTGCATGTGGGAGAACTATGTGGGTTCTCTCTGGGTACTCCGGATTCATGTCATAGGACACACAAACATTCACACTCACACCTACGGCCAATTTAGAATCACCAATGAACCTAACAAGCATGTCTTTGGACGATTGGCTGGGCCTTTCTGTGTGGAGTTTGCATGTTCTCCCTGTGTCTATGTGGGTTCTCTCCACGTACTCCGGCTTCCTCCCACCGTCCAAAGACATGCTTGTTAGGTTCATTGGTGATTCTAAATTGGCTGTAGGTGTGAGTGTGAATGGTTGTCTGTCTCTCTGGGTTAGCCCTGCGAAAGACTGCCGACCTGTCCAGGGTGTACCCCGCCTCTCGCCCAGTGACAGTTGGGATAGGCTCCAGGTTTGAAACAGTTGTGCATATGGGCGCAAAAAAAGTTTTGAAAACTAGAAACTCAGGTTTCAAAAGGATGACATTTTATTTTGCAACGTGAAGTATTATATAGTCGCACCTCTAAAGCACTGCTGTTTCAGAGATTTTGGATCAGCTGATCTTTGACAGCTCTCTCTCTCTCTGTTCCGATCTGAAACTCAGGAACAGGTGGTCTCTGTAGGTGACATTGATGGAATACTCCACCGCTGAAAAAGTGCCATTCTTTTTTATTTTATTTTATTTTTTGTAGTTGTAAGCACAATATACAAAATTAGATCATTAGTTTTGTTTTGTTTTGTCCGTGCATGATTTTGCATATCAAAAATGCGAAAAAGACACAAAAGTATAAAGCTCAGGATGAGATAAAGACTAGGCCATACAGTTCTCAGTCAATGGAGCCACTTTAACCCCTCGGTCCTATATAGAGAAGCACAGACTTTAGCCTCTGTAACTCTCTCCAACTCTTTCTGAGGAGTTTCTGTAGCTCTGTCTCCCACAAAGTCTCTAGCCACCCACACAAACAGTCAAATCAATAAAAGAGAGGAATCCCTGGGGAGGGCTCCCTCGCTCATCTCATAATGCGCCCTAACCATCCTAAAGAGCAGAATTAACAAGCAGTCCCTCCATATCGCCTACATGCCCTGCTTATAGACAGCCAGAGAGACGCAGAACCTGTTAGCGTATCCACTGCATGGTCCTGTGCTCACTGAATTAACTAAAAAAAATAACAATGATTTGTGCTACGACTGAACTACAACTAGAATGACAAATATTGTATTTATACATGTATCTTAGAGACGGTGCCTCACCAATTCTGCAAAAGCATCTGTAATTATGGGCAGTTTCATGTCCCATTGGGCAGTTCTTAAATAGAATACACATAGAGTTGTGTGGGCAAACAGAAGTTCTTCATGCTGATATGAAATAGTTTGGTGCAGTTCTTGGAGCTGCTGCTTTCTAAATGGTCTGACTGCTGTTTATGTGGTACATCAAGCTGTTACAACAAGTAAAGAGTTGGTTTATTCTTGTTTTCTCTGACCTCTCCCTTACAGATGACCAAAAATGTTAAAATGGAAAATTAATAAGGGATAGAAAAATGACAAATTAAGTAAACAGAGGCACCAGCACTAACCACTGTGCCACCAGAGGGTTCGATTCTCAGGGGGTTTGCGTGGGTTACCTCCAGGCACTCCAGCTTCCTCCCACCATCATCAAAAAACTGGGTGCTGGGTGCCGGGTCAGGTCGGCCCACAGTGGCAGTGCGCTCGGTCGCACCTCCATCCGACCATGTAATTTCGTTGTACAATTGCATAACGGCGAAGAAAGCACTTTACCTTATCATCAAACAAAATACATGCAGGCAGAGCTATAAAATGTGTGCGTGAATATATCAATAATTCTGTTTTACCTCATGTATTCACTGGCTGAGATAGGTAAGTGGCAATGTGCTAATTTTCTTGTTGCCAATGAAAACACATTTACACCCTGAAAACAAAAGTCAGTATATGTGTTCCTGTATTGTGGACTTCATTACTTGGAGACCACAGCGGCTGCAAAAGCCATGACAAAACAAGTGCTGCATTATCGAGTAATATAATACTAATGGGACAAATTGGACCGCTTCAGACGTCTTACCGGACTTCTTGGTTGATTTGTCTTGTCTGGTTTAGCACCGTCGCAACCTGCCAACAGTAATTTGCAGCTCTTTTTAGGCACTGATAAGGTTGCACAAAAGTGAAAGTCATTTTCTTCTGTGGAAACCTCAATTCTGGGCGACAGCACTTTAGGATTACAAAACACAGAATTGGAAAGTGAAACTAAAGCACCTTTTCAAATGTAGGGGCCGTTCAGACTTGGTCATTTGAATGTCTGGGAGGGGCAGTAGAATATTGTAACAGCTCCTGTTAATTGGCTCTCTACCCGTTGCTGCATCCGAACCACAAACAGCACGGTTTGTTGTGTGCACATCATGACTTGAAGACTTAGGGTGATGAAACACATTTTGAAACAAGCTGCAAGGTCTCTCTCACTCACTGAAAGCACTCACATACGTTATGTTTCTGTTTATTTGTCTCCGCGGTGACGTTAGTTATCTTAGAGACCCACACAAAGTTCAGATTAAACCTTGCAACTTTCCACATGCACTGTCTTTCTAAGACACATCTCCTGGATGCACTGGAGCTCCTCATCAGTGTTGTTTCCTGGGGTCAACGGGTGTTTCGGGTCATGCAACAGACACCCTTGCCCAGGCGACCCACGGATCAGCCATCTTAATCCACAGCCACCTCGTGGCTCTCTCTGCAGCTTCAGTGACGGATTGGATGGCCCTCTTCTTGGCTGCCTCAAACAGCCGAGTGTTTTGCAGAGTGAGCGTCCTGCAAAGCCCCTACAGCCAACTTCTATGGACTCGTAGAATGTCCTCCAGTTCCTGCCTCTGCACTCCTCCACCAGTTCCTGGTACTCGGTGCATTTCCTCTCGTTGGCTTCCTCAATCCGCTCTTCCCGCAGCACTGTGAGTTCCAGCGCGATTAGGTGTTTCGAAACCTCGGAGGTGATGATCACGTCTGGCCAGAGAGATGAGGTTGCGATGTTCTGGGTGAACCTCCGCTGTTTTCCCAGGTCAACCTGCAGCTGCCAATCTGGGGCTGTGTGGAGGAGGCCTGTTGTTGTCTGTGGAGATGCACAAGGTCTCTCTGAGTCTCTCTCTCCAGCTTTGATGAAGGGGATGGCCTTCTTTGGAGCGTGATGGTGTTTGCTGGTGCTGATGGCTGTAAATCTATGATCTAGGATGGAGCATGTCCATGTAGTGTTTAAAGTAGTTAGTAAAAGTTCAGATCAATGCTGTTCTTGACAAATAGCCAGTGTGTTGCTGTCTTGTTCTGTAAAATTAGTTCAATAGATTTTTGAATTGCCTGATGAAGGGAATTGGCTCCTTTGATGCTTAGCTTAGATGCTTGTGATACAAAACTGAGTTTGATTTTTGAAATGTTTCTAAATTGTAGAAAGTCCTGCACTGTAGCTCGGTGAAAAGCTCACACATAGAAAATGGGAAGAATGTTTGATGTAGGTGGACACGTTGACACCGAGATTTGTTTTCAAATCCCAGGTCAGGTTTGGGGAGGCAAATAAAAGAAGCTCACATTTGGACTTGTCACGCTGGAGGATATTTTGTGACACTCAGCATGTCTGGTTGACAAGTGGAGGAATTTTAGCAGGGGAGCTACTCATCTAATGCTTGTATTGAGATCTGCTACAGACAGATGGTTCAGCACGGATGAGGAGACTTGCAGCTGGTGATGGGATGGTTACAAGTGCGATATGGAGCCTAATGCCCTCTGTCTCATTTAAGAAACTGCAGAGAAACCTCTCACATATCCAAGCTGATTAATGCTTGGCTTTGGGCTCCGAAGGTCTGAGGTCCCAGGGCAGTTGCAAAGCACCATTAACATCTGTTCCCAGAAAGTCCCCATTCTCACCTCGAGTCTAGAGTTTCTGGCCATTAAGGAGTCGGCAGAGGGTTAGGACACTACTCAGCTTAGTCTGAACATGTCCTCTGAACAACAGACCCAAGTCATGTGAGTTTTAGGTGGTCACCACCTATAGATGTTCTAAATAAAAACCTTAACTCCCTAGCGGTCATTTACAACAGTAGAAGCCTCTTGGATGTGTGGGGTCTTCAAGAAAACTCTTTGTCTTTGGATTTTGGACATGAATGACTGAAAATTTTCACAAACATACTGTATAGTGACTTAAACAAGGATGATTCTGCAACCTTTCCATCACAACCATACCTCTCTATCAATTAGGCAATGATCTTGAACGTCCATGAACCCATTCAGTATATAAAGTACGCAAAGACTCAATGCATAAGGTAGTTGGGTCAGACCTAGTGCCCAGGTTACACAGAGACACAACATATGGAGGGATAAAGTTGGGAAAGACGGTAAATTCTGCCAAGGAGCCCCCCCCCCCCCCACAACTATCTGAACTATGCCCCGTAAAGAGCACCATATGTCCCACCACCTGGATGTGGATCCACAAATCATTGGATCATGAGCCAACCATATGATCTGGCAATCAAACTACCACATTATAAGCAATCTGTGCAATAATTTAACTGAACTTGGCATGGCCTGTTTGTCCCGCAACTCGACTCACCACTAGGCCAAGGTTTATGAGAGATTTCTTCTTGAGAAACACTTTAGTTACGGCGAGTGGATAGCAAAACTCTCTTACCTGTGTGACACCTTCAAGATGCTAAGTGAACACAAGCGAATGGTTCAGGGGAGGATGACAGTCGCCTTCGTCGGCAGACAAAGAGTCTGTATTCAGTCAGTGGAAAGGGGCAAGACTGCTACACAGTCAGCTGGCTTCACCGGCGACAGATTTTGACCAGAACTAGTCCCCGTTTGGCGCAATATCTGTGCAGGCTTTTAATATCAGTATCCTGGCTGGATATCTAAGCCCTAAAAATATTCAGCTACCACTTCCAACATCATATCTCCCATTTCTTTGAGAATTGACAGGTGCATGCTGTGTGTAGTACCCAAACTAAATGATGTAATGTAGGCCACCCTACTTGAAAGACACCATCTAGGAACAAGACACAGACAGACAGACCAAGAAAAGCACTGCTCAGGTAATTTAGTGAGATAGACAGGCTATAGATTATGGCAAGCCTCATCAATTTAATGTTAACTGTTACTGACTCGCATCAAATTTGTTGGCGAGAATGCAGGTTTGCCTGATTGCTATACTCCCCCAATTCTCCATCGAGGCATTTCTCTTTTCATCACAAGAAGGATAGTTCTATTTTACCCTCTCATTCTAGTTGGAAACACTGACATCCGCTTTGACAAGAGGGGGAAGCAGTGTTACTCACCAGCAACATTCAATATCAGGTTTATCTGCTCCCACAAATGGGCTTTTCCATCTCTGTTGTGGTCATTTCTGTCTGACATATAAATCAGCCCAGGATAAACACATATGGCCAGAACAAGCTCCTCCTCAAAGTTCTTGGTCTCCAAGGTGAAGAACTACATGATTGGTTGCTTGAAAGTGAGCGAAAGCGCCAACAGCAGCACCTCTCTGAAAAGTTAAGGGCTCAGAGAGCCATACAAAAAAGCTGAGCAGTCAAAAAGCAGGGAACAGCGCTTTTTCTCCAGGCAGCCACCTACACTCTCCTCATTGGGAATAATTGACACTACACAAGATTCTCTTTCTTTGAGAGAACCCCCATTTTGTCAGTCTCCTTTCTAGCCAGCTGTGCCCCATGCAGTCAAGATCCCCCCTTTTAGTTATTTCCAGAATGGAGAAACTGTGAATAATCTGTACAGAACAGCCATCCCGGGCTCTCCAGCGCATGTTAGAGCCACTTATCAAGGTCACACTGCAATTTGTTATTAATTTGTCCGCTGACAATAACTTCCAGGGGTCTTCCCTGCCGTCTTTTATAGGAACAGCTCAATCTCTTGCCATTCCTGTTAGCAGAAATCAGCAGCCTCGGTCGCCCGCAGACACCCAATTGAATATTTCACCCCATGCATCTTTTGAAATGACCATGTAATGCCGCTGCTGTTGCTTAGATCTGATCAGGAAGATTTTTCTTAGAGACAGTTAATGGGGACGACGATCCCTGCAGATGAGATTGCCTCATCAGTTTGGCCCCAGTCTGCGGTGCATTGCATTGAAGAAAGGCCACAGAAGCTTAACTGTCACTGAGTATGTAATGAAATGGCAAAGCACAAACTGAGAGTGTGATAATGTTTAACTGTTTTCCTTCACAACAGCAAAGGCTGTCAAAAACATGACGAATGGTCTTATGCTGGAATAACAGCCCAGAGAAGCCGAAATGTTCATTAGACCCTACAGTATTAAAGAGTTAGGCCTTTGCCTTCTTCAGATAAAGTGCTTAACCCAACAGCACTTGAAACCCACTTCCAGCATCCAATTTTAGAAACCAACAACTGCACTCACATCACATTGCACTTGGACAGGAGTCTGGGGAAACACTCCTCTAGGTTCTACATGAGCGATAATCTAACTTAAAGGAAAATTAACATTTTTTGGACCTTATCTCTGGCATAAAATGTGATTGTTTACTCACCCATATAACTTTGGTGTCATTTGGAGTCGTTCGGAAGATATTTTGATCTATATAGACCCATATAGTGGGAGTGACTGGGGTATTTTGTTATAATACGCTAGTGCTATTTCCCGTTGAGTCCGGAGTTACCTGTTATCATCATCCGGGGTCTGTAGATTGACCTACTAACCTATGACCTGGATGATGTCATCTCTGAGCACCGTGCGCACCCGCGATGGTCGGCTTGTTTACTGCTAGTTTTTTGCAACATGGCTGAATATTTTTCCGATTCTGAGGTTGTGGACGACGACTTTGTTTATGATGGACGTCCTTACCGTTTTGAGCCAGAGTATATGGATGAGGAGCTCGTTGAAAGGAGGATGTGGAGGCAGAGAGAGGAACAACTGGCCAAAGAACAACAAACCGTTGCACGTCCAGGTAACTCCGGACTCAACGGGGAATAGCACTAGCATATCATGACAAAATATTGGTGAAATGAATGGGTTTCGCAGCAAATGCGTTATTTAGAGGCTGTGTTTCGGTGCCCCAAACACTCCCACTATATGGATATGCGTGGATCGAAATATCATCCGAACGACTCCAAATGACACCAAAGTTATATGGGTGAGTAAACGATTGTATTTAATGCCAGAAATAAGGTCCAGGTTGTAAAAAACGGTAGTTCCCCTTTAATTCAACTCTCCCACCAAATGATGCTGCCAAAATGCTGTGCTTTTAATTTACATATTAGCTGAGTAATGGTGAAATTTTAACAGGGCAAATTGGAGCAGATTAGCACGGTTCAAACAAAGGCCAGATACCTTCGACTGTCGAGGTACATAAAGGCCATGCTCACTGTTCAAGGAAGTACAATACATCATGTTTGTACCGGTGCCCTTTTCCATGCCTTATTTCCTTTTCATGGCAATCTGATTGGTCAGACTGTGGAATTTCTTCATCCATAACAACATTTTTGCCTGATGATGGGGCAATAGGAAAGGCTAGGTGCAACAGCTGAAATCATCTTCTTCCTCCTCAGCAAATTTTGAGTGAGTCTGGCTGTCTTGAGACGTCGCAAGCCAAGTCACGTAACCCAAAGTTAGTGGGGCGCATGCGTACCCATCCACCTGTCGCATCATATTTTTCAGTTCACCTTGAGAATTACCACCAATAGCTCCTAATCTCGACCAAAAAAACTCTTATAGGGATCCCTTGTGCCTGTCACAACCAAAACAGACATCTTGCACATTTTAGGCCAGATAAATGCAAAAAATAGTGAGGTCCGGCTTTGGCTGCTGGAGTAGAGCCAGAGGCAAAAAGTGAGGGAGTCTGCACAAGCACAAGACTTTCTATCTAACTTCAGAACAAGAGTATGAAGACGGTGAAGAAGCTAGGGGAGTTCACAAACTCAGCACCTGAATGTGAATTATGCAGGAAATGTGAGGTATTACCCTGGTCAAAGGAAGTACATAGGCATCAAGAGCAGAAAGTTCGGGACAGCAGAGAGCCATTTCCTGAACAGCAGAGATTTTTTTCTTTTTTTAACAATATCCATATCAATCTCTGTCAAGGTGTTGTCTTAGTCTTTTATAAGTCAGCTGTTACTCATATTCCAAACCAGGGATAATAGTTCATTCTTTAACTCTGCTAAAACTTTGATGCGAGAAGATATTAATCATTTTATGCTGTTGTCAGGGAAAATTTAATACAACCTGTCTTCATTGCAAATGAAGCCTTTCCTTTTTTTAACAGTGTATTCCCAATCTTGGAACTGGGGATGATTCTGTAACTTAACTTAACTTCATGAATGTAATGGTCTTCAGTATTAGGCTGGAAGTAGTAGCATTGTTGAATTGTATTGTTTTGTACTGACACGTTTCTATTATGTTGACCACCCCATTTTAGTCAATGGACACAGCTAAATAACAGAAACACTACTGTTTAATTCAATTTAGTTCAACAGCACCATTCTCCAAAATGATGATACAGTTGAATTACCTCCTCTCTTGGGCTGTTTCAACCTAAGGTCAACACCTTGTGCTGTTCTTCATGTGTTTTTTAATTGTTCCTAAAGCGTTTTTGTATGTGTGCCTGTGTCAGGCTGCATCCTGCTGGGGATGGCTGCTGCCATCAAGGAGTGTCATTGCTATGGGGTGGGGGTTCCTGGTCTAGTCTAGGTGGGTGCTACATGTCTAAGTAACATCCACATGAATGAATGCCAGGTCTAAAAGTTTCCCAGCAGAACACTGAATTGTCACAAGATTGTCAACGTTATTTACATCTCCTGTCAGTGGTTTTAAACCTTTATGGGGTAAGGAAACACATTTGGTAACTTCGGCACACATTTTAAATTGCGTTCCCGGTGCCTCTCAGTGAGGTTTAGGAGCATGTGGTTTTCACTTAGCCAATCAGCAAAGATCAAGTCAAATGTGGTCTACAAGATCCACCTCTGCATAAACGCTGAGCATAACCGCTTTATTAGGTACCACAAAGAAGTGTCCTAACAAGTCAACAAGTGTCCTAATGTTGTCTAATATGATATTGTTGTTAAGAGCCTGAATCAGCACTTGTGTTCTAACGGTCTAAATACATTTACATTTGTTCACCATGTTAGGGCAAGGAACCATATATGGTAATTTCATTGATCTTGATTGTGAATTTTTTCCAGATTTAAAATTTTCATCAAAGATAAAAAAGTCTCCTTATGCCCTACAATAACACTATATGGTTGAAATATAGAATTTCCAAGTATTTCAGTGAGTGTTTTTTCAATCTAAAAGTCATAGAAAAATCCCAGTGTGGCACTACACATATGGCCAAATATAAACTTAAGTTCTGAATCCAAGTACTGTACACTGGAGAGACTAGATCTTAACTTGGACTGTATCATTTTTCACAAAAGGAGAGGACCCGAATACGGGACACACAGGGAACGAGGTAGAATGAATAATAAAAGAAACAAAAAAAAGAGTACTCCAACAGAAGAAACTCCAACAAAAGTTATCCAATAGTAACGCACCAAAAACTAAAAGAAGTCAAGATACATGAAACGCTCAAAGAAAACACAGGAGAACATGGCATGGAAGAGCCTGAGAAGAAACAGAAAAAGATCACAGCTAGAAACAGCTAGGGAGACAATCTGACAAGGGACAAAGGGAGACACAGGACTATTGTACTGTATATATGGGCAAAAGAGACATAGGTGAAAACAATAGACTGAACTACTTTTTGCTTAATTTGTTTTGGGCTACAAATTAAGCAAACGGTTAGGTACTTTTATATATATATGCACATTTCTGTTTTGAGCTAATTGTTAAATCATAGGTCTATGAATTTATGAACAAATTTATGTCTCTCCTGAATCAAGAGATAAGAGACTCAAGTATTTAATTACCGTTATTAATATTTCACAGCACAAAAGGTAAATTGGCTTGGATTCATGCACAAGGCCCAATGATCACAAGCCAAGAATGAACAGAACCTGATTTGGGATGTGTTCCTGGAACGTCCACCACCGATGGGCCATCTCAGTCCTAGATTTGTATCCCCATAATAAATCTTAGCTTCCATATGGAGACAGTGGAAAACAAAGAATATCAGTGAAGCTTTTGCATGTGAGGAACAGCGATAAAAAAAGGAGGAAGTCAAAGTGCAGTTTATTAATCTTGACCTTATGGGTCTTTTTGAAGAAAAGGGCATGTGTCACGGGGTGACTGTGTGTGGGTGTGTGTGGGTCTGCCGACCTGTGGAGGTGATTATCTGATCACCTGCACGTGTGTAATTAGGCAGCACTAGGGGGAGGGTCGTAGGTGCTTTTTCTTCTCATTCAGGAAGCAGAGACAGAGCAGGACGGAGCGGCTGAGCTGACGCGGGCAGGTGACACGGGGAGAATACGAGTACAGCCGTTGGTCACCACGACGGGTGAGGAGCGAGTCTGCCGAGGAACACGGGAAACGGCCATAAGACGACGGAAGCCGCTGCGGTACAAGAGAGAGGACGCCGTCGATGCGCCGGACCGACCCAGTAGACGCACGGTGCGAGAGGGGGAAGCTGTGGGAGACAGTGGAAGGGTGGGGACGCGTTCCACCCTTCCTCCAGCTAAGTACCCTTCTCATTTCGCTATTTGAACATAAGGAACATCTCCAGCATTATTATCAGTCATTATAGGACAGACGTCAGTCGTTGGATGGGATTTTTGTTTGATTTGCCGTGCTATTAATTTCTTCCAAATTGTGTGGATTGTTTGTTTATTTTTGACTTGCCCTGTGTTGGCCTTTGTTTGATTACTTTTGAGATTAATTGATTTTATCCCATCAACACTGACTTCTGTTTCCTAAAAGAAAAAAGAACCAAATAACTGAAGACTGATTAGGCTGAACATTCTGACGGTCACCTGGTGTTTTCTTCTGTGTCTCCTACAAAGTGATCTTCAGCCAATCGTGGATAGTGAGGCCTGCTGCCCAGGAGCTCGCCACGTCCGGAGTAACTCTACATTGTGGACTCTTTTTAGAAAAGGACTTTTAGGAGTATATTATTTTAAATTTGTAATAAAAGTGTATATTTTTTATAAAAAATCCCCCGTGGACTTTGTTGTTGTGGTAGTCGCTCCCCCGACAGAATACGGTGGTTTTGCACCCTGCCCCGGTCGCGTCCACTCGGCGACACTTTGGCGTTGTCGGCAGGATTTTGTGGGGTTTGAGCGACTACACCTTACAACATGCCCGGGGAGGGACAGGCAGCCACAGGACAAGCTATTAATCAGCCAGCTACAATGATGCCTTTTATGATGGGAATGTCCTGGGTACAGAGGTTTGGTGGGTTGGGCTCAGAAGTAAAATTGGGAGATTGGCAGGCACAAATGGAGACAATGCTAAGCTTCCAGCCAATCAGTGACGCTCAAAAGGCCGACTTGGTAATGGGGTTCTTAGATGGGGAGGCAAAAAGAGAAATCATGACATTAGAGAAAACAGGTAGAGATACTCCACGGAAAATCTTTGCTGTATTGTCTGCACTGTATGGAGACTCCACTCATGTATCTGTCTTAAGAGCCCAATTTTTTAATTGCAGACAGGAACCCAACCAGTCCCTTAGATCCTTTTCCCTTCGCCTCAGGGAATTGTTTCTGAGGTTGAAGCGCAAAGATGCTACAGGCCTGGAACACAGTGACATACTTCTGCGTGACCAGTTCATTATGGGACTACGAGAAGGGCCAATAAAGCAAGAGCTGAGGCGTCAAGTAAGGAAACAGCGAGCCCTGTCATTTGATGAGGTAAAGTTAGAAGCGCTTGCTTTAGAGGAAGAACAGGAGGATAACTGGTCAGCAGCACCTTCGTGCTTAGCCATAAACAGGCCTAACCCCTCTCCCCAAAATGGTGTTGCTGACTGGAAACAAGAATTTCGTAGAGAAGTACTTAAAGAGGTTAAAGAACAATTGGCAGAAACAGCAAAAGTACTTGTAAACGAGTTGCGAGCGGAGATTAATGGTCCCCCGTGTCCTCCTTTACCCACAGCTCGGCCTCGGGCCTATTCAGACGATCCTGGTAGGCCAAGACAGAAGTTTAGAACCTCCTCAAATAATCAGGATTTTAAGTGGGATCCCCGTGGCCGCCCCATTTGTAACCAGTGTGGGGAGCCAGGCCATATTAGGCGCCACTGCCCCCATAGAGAGGCTCAGTCGGGTTTTTAGCTGGACCGGCCACTGTGGGTCAAGTGGCCGGCCCCCCCAACTGCGACCCTATCCACAAGCTTGCAGAAGCCACCATTGCTAGAGCATGCCCTGTAGCAGAGGTCAAAGTAGACAACATAGATGTTAAATGCTTGGTAGACACAGGCTCTCAGGTCACCTTATTCAGTGAAAACCTTTGCAAAGAACTCTTTAGGGGTAAACAGACCAATAATGGAGATCTTCCATGGTTAACCTTACGGGCTGCTAACGGACTTGAAATTCCTTATGTTGGATATATGGTTGCAGATTTTATTGTTGGGGGGGTGAAAGTGCCATCACGTGGGATTGTAATTGTGAAAGATGACTGTCTGAAAGGACATAAAGCCCTTATGGGGATGAATGTAATCTTGGGCTGTTGGGAACAACTTTTCCAGAACCCAGGCAGACTGTGCAATCCCCAGTTACAGAATTTTGGGAAAGAGTGGGACAATGTGTTCACAGATTGTCGAAGGGTCCAAGCGACAGTGACGAAGGAACAGTGGGAGGGCACCGCCCGGGTGGCCTGCCGCTATGCAGTGACTGTTCCAGCCCAGAGTGAGGCCCTCCTGTGGGCCAGAGTGTCAGCCCCATCACAGCTCAAGAATCCCTGTGCCCTAGTGGAGCCTTTTGGGGGGGACATCGGAGTTGAGGTATCAAGGGCCTTGGTAACAGTGAAAGGGGGAAGGGTCCCTGTGAGGGTGCGTAACGTTAACCCCTATCCAGTCTCCTTGTACAGACTCCAAAAGTTGGCCACAGTTTCTGTGGTTGATCCACTAAGTGTGAGAGGGAGTACTGACGTCTCCCTCATGGAAGTGAGTCCCGGGGTGGTAGAGGTGGGGGCTGTCCAGGTTGGCCAGGAGGCTGACAAGCTGACCATTCCTCTACCCCAGAGTGACCACCTGAGCGAGGAACAGCAACATCAGTTCCACCAACTCGTGGCTAAATGGCAACATGTATTCTCTGTTCATGAGGAAGACTATGGCCGGACTGACATTGCTAAACATCATATTCCCACAGGTGATGCTGCCCCTATCCGAGAGAGGTTCAGACCCCTACCCCCTACCCTCTACAAAGAGATGCGCACCCTGTTACAAGGTATGTTGGACAAAGGGGTTATCAAGGAGAGCTGCAGCCCCTGGGCGGCACCAATTGTCCTAGTAAAAAAAAAAATGTGGTGCCTGGCGGTTCTGCGTAGATTACCGAAAGCTTAATAGTGTGACGCACAAGGATGCATTTCCCCTCCCACGCATCGAAGACTCCCTTACCAGTCTGACCGGAGCTGAATGGTACACTACATTAGATCTTGCAAGCGGCTACTGGCAGGTGGAACTGGAAGAGAAAGACAAGGAAAAGACGGCCTTCACAACACCACTTGGTCTCTTCCAGTTCGAACGGATGCCATTTGGGCTATGTAATGCACCAGCAACATTCCAGAGACTAATGCAAAGGTGTCTGGGTAACCAACTAACTGAATCTGCCTTGGTTTATCTTGATGATGTAGTGATCTTTTCTCCTGATTTTACAACACATCTTCAAAATCTGGAGGCAGTTTTCCAGTCCCTGGCACGTTATGGCCTCAAGTTGAGACCAGAAAAGTGCCACTTCTTTCAGAAGGAAGTGAAGTTCCTGGGGCACGTGGTGAGTGGACAAGGTGTTTCACCTGACCCCGAGAAGGTGACGGCAGTCCAAGAATGGAGCCCACCAACAACAGCAAAGCAGGTACACTCCTTTCTTGGGTTTGTAGGCTATTACCGGCGCTTCATTAAAGACTTTTCTAAGATCGCTAAACCCCTTCATGAACTTTTGGTGGGTAGAGGGCGTAAACAAAGGGGTGGGTCTTTGCCCATTAACTGGACTAATGAGTGTGAGACAGCTTTCCAGTTATTAAAACAAGAACTGCTTAGGGCCCCAATATTGGCTTATGCTGATTTCACACTTCCTTTCACCCTTTACACTGATGCCAGCCATCAAGGTTTGGGGGCAGTTCTGGCACAGGAACAAAATGGGCAGGAAAAAGTCATAGCTTATGCAAGCCGCAGCTTACGCCCAGCAGAACGTAACGACTCCAACTACAGTTCATTTAAGCTTGAATTTCTTGCAATGAAATGGGCTGTTGTGGAAAAGTTCAAAGACTATCTATGGGGGGCCAAAGTGACTGTGATAACTGACAACAACCCACTAGTACACTTGCAAACGGCAAAACTGGGGGCTGTCGAACAGAGGTGGGCTGCCCAATTGGCAAACTTCGATTATACCCTAAAGTATAGACCAGGGAGGGACCACACTAATGCAGATGTGCTGTCTAGGCTGCCTCTCTCACACCCAGAACAAGATCCAGCTGAACCAGTACCAGAGGAGTACTTGCTGGTTGGTGTAGTGACTGCTCCGGGAACCCCAGCGGAGGCTGCGCCCCCAGGTTGGGGGTGGGACCCGAGTCGCTGGAAGGAGCTACAAGGGAAGGATGTCACACTCCGAACAGTGAGGGAGTATCTTCATAGAGGTTGGTTACCTAGAGGCGCTGAGCGTGCCACACTCCCTGAAACGGTAAAGAGACTTTTGAACCATTGGAGGCGGCTGAGCCTGAGAGATGGAGTGGTATGCCGTAATATAAAAGACTCGTTAACTCATGAGACTCTCCAGCAGGTGGTTGTGCCTTCGGACCAGACAAAGGCCCTGTGGGACGTTTACCACTCAGAAATGGGCCACCAAGGCGTGGAGAGGACGATGTCGCTTCTCCGAAGGAAATTCTACCGGTCTGGTATGGAAGAGACTGTAAGTTCTTGGACTCAAACTTGCCCACGGTGCGTATTGCGAAAGGCTAAGCCAGAGGTCAAGGCCCCATTAGTACCCATTGTGCCTAAAGCGCCATTGAATATTGTTTCTATGGATTTCCTAACTCTGAGCCGTCCCACCGATCGTTATCAGAACATCCTAGTTATAACAGACCTATTCACTAAATACGCCTGGGCTATTCCCACATCTGACCAAACAGCCATCACTACTGCCCGTGCCCTGTGGAACCATGTCATACAGCCCTTTGGCTGTCCAGAAACATTGCACTCAGATCAAGGCCCAAATTTTGAGTCCAAAGTGATCTTAGAATTGTGTAACATTTATGGCTGTCGTAAGAGTCACACCACCCCTTACCATCCTCAGGGGAATGGGGGATGTGAACGATTCAACCAGACCCTGTTAAACTTGCTTGGCACCCTTGAAGCGGAAAAGCAGAATAGGTGGCCCGAATACTTACCTGGGCTAGTTCATGCCTATAATAACAGTATTCATAGCTCTACGGGGTATGCACCAACATACCTGATGTTCGGCCGTCATACTAGGCTACCCATCGAGATGATAACCAGTACACCAGGGGTGCAGGCAACGATGACTACTGCTGAGTGGGTGGTGAAGCATGCAGAACAGCTATCGTATGCCTATAACAAGGCCTCGGAGAACCTCAAACAGGCAGCGGAGAAAAATAAGAGACTGTATGATAAGACTGCTCGTGACACCCCACTACTACCTGGTGAACGGGTCCTAGTAGTGGACCACAGAAGACGAAATAAGGGGAAGTTGAGTGACCGGTGGGAAAAGCAAATTTATGTGGTGGTTGGACGTCATCATGCAAGCCTCCCAGTCTACAAGATCAGACCAGAGGGAAAGGACGGGCTGGAGCGCACCCTCCATCGCAACCACCTCCGCCCCTGCCTACTGTACCCCGCAACAGAGCCGTCTCAACCTGCCAGCCCAGGAGCAATTCGGGCCCCTTTGTTAAACTGGGGGCTGATGTTCCAGACAGGTCGAGGTGAAGCAGCAGAGGAGGCAGAACCCGGGCCGGTACCAAGACGTTCCCAGAGGTCCAATCTGGGTAACCCCCCTCTTAGGTATAGATGATGAATGCATAGCCGAATGGTTCTCGGGACTAGAACCTTTTGGTTTGGGGGAGTGTCACGGGGTGACTGTGTGTGGGTGTGTGTGGGTCTGCCGACCTGTGGAGGTGATTATCTGATCACCTGCACGTGTGTAATTAGGCAGCACTAGGGGGAGGGTCGTAGGTGCTTTTTCTTCTCATTCAGGAAGCAGAGACAGAGCAGGACGGAGCGGCTGAGCTGACGCGGGCAGGTGACACGGGGAGAATACGAGTACAGCCGTTGGTCACCACGACGGGTGAGGAGCGAGTCTGCCGAGGAACACGGGAAACGGCCATAAGACGACGGAAGCCGCTGCGGTACAAGAGAGAGGACGCCGTCGATGCGCCGGACCGACCCAGTAGACGCACAGTGCGAGAGGGGGAAGCTGTGGGAGACAGTGGAAGGGTGGGGACGCGTTCCACCCTTCCTCCAGCTAAGTACCCTTCTCATTTCGCTATTTGAACATAAGGAACATCTCCAGCATTATTATCAGTCATTATAGGACAGACGTCAGTCGTTGGATGGGATTTTTGTTTGATTTGCCGTGCTATTAATTTCTTCCAAATTGTGTGGATTGTTTGTTTATTTTTGACTTGCCCTGTGTTGGCCTTTGTTTGATTACTTTTGAGATTAATTGATTTTATCCCATCAACACTGACTTCTGTTTCCTAAAAGAAAAAAGAACCAAATAACTGAAGACTGATTAGGCTGAACATTCTGACGGTCACCTGGTGTTTTCTTCTGTGTCTCCTACAAAGTGATCTTCAGCCAATCGTGGATAGTGAGGCCTGCTGCCCAGGAGCTCGCCACGTCCGGAGTAACTCTACATTGTGGACTCTTTTTAGAAAAGGACTTTTAGGAGTATATTATTTTAAATTTGTAATAAAAGTGTATATTTTTTATAAAAAATCCCCCGTGGACTTTGTTGTTGTGGTAGTCGCTCCCCCGACAGAATACGGTGGTTTTGCACCCTGCCCCGGTCGCGTCCACTCGGCGACACATGCATATTTAGTGCTATGAATAAGTTTAATGTTGTATTCTCAAGAAATCCCATAAACATTCCAGATAAACCCATGTGTAGTAATCAATCAGGTAGCATGTGATGCACTAAAGTCTCTCAAGGGAACATAAACTGATGAGTACAACAAACAGGAAGTAAAAAACAAATGTTCTTGCCACCTGGGGAAATAGCCCTGGAATATGTAACCACTTTAAAAAAGAAAGCTAAGCAACACTAAACTTTGGTTGACTTTTAGTTCATATAGTTTAAAAAAAAACCAAAAAAAAAAAACTCTTTTTGACAGGATGACACAATGAGGGCAGGCTCTTTCCTGCTGGAACACACACTAACAACAACAGATTAAAGGGTAGATGAAGGCGACGGGAAACAAAAAGACGTGGATGTGATGGGATATTACTCGAAGAACTGCCGTGTCAAGAGGTCACAAAAAATGCTCAGCGGGAGTTGATTTTTATCGCCCCGAGCTGGATTGCGTGAGTCTAAACTATCGATCCCGAAGCATGCAGCCAATAAGCACCTTCAGTGTCAAACTTGGAATCAGCATTTTCAGCAAGACCATAGTGTTGATAAAATCTCACCATTCATCAGTCTGAGAAAACGAAGGTACAATGATCCAGTTCTTGCTAACTTAGTGATAGCCCCCAGAAAACAAACTATGTTGGGCGTTTAACGACTTTTACATGTGGCAAATATGGAGTACAATGAACCTTCTTTGTATCTACCTGATGATTTCAAATCCAATATTCATTTAAGCACAGTATTTGACAGAGGTGGAGACAAATCTAGTTGAGAAACAAAGCAACAGTGTTGAAAACTGCTGAGAATGTACCAAAACCAAAAACCGGCAGCATCTTGCAGTATTCTCTCATTTTCCACCATATTAGTTCTGGTTATTAAACTAATTTTGTTTCTTGGAATCTTGATGTTATCAAGCAAACCTGTCAGTTTTTCCTCCTGTTTAGAGTGGAACTAGTGCAATCAATGAAGTGGCATGAAGACTGACCCACGTTTACAGTTACAGAACTGTTACGGATATCTGTATATCAGAGGTTGCGCTAGACTTTTTCGCTGTCTGTCATTTTGACTGACAGGGTCATAAAAATCCCATCATAACCTATTTTTACCCGTCACTTTATTTATTTTTTTAATGATAATAATAACATATTCAATAGCATTTCATTTTCATTAATTTTTAATTCATATTCAGTAGCGGTGAAAAAAAAAAGATTTGGTTCATATAACCAGCTCATATAACTTGACGACTCAAGAATCACGGATCTATTTAACCGGCTCAGTTGAGTCCTACCACGTTTAATTGATATATAATCAATAAACGGCACCATTCAAACATCTTACATCTCACTCGGCAGAGAAACAAAACGTACTACCCGACTTGACCACTAGCAAATTAAGGCACTCAGACACTCACTCACTTACGCAGAGAAACGAAACTTAACGGACTCTTAACCAACTCTTAAACTAGTAATCAAGACAGACAAGAGCCAATTAATATGCTCACTCGCCACCAAGTGGTCTGGGGTGTGAATTGCAATCTGTCAAAATTACAGATTGCCATCGGATTTTTCCGTCACCGTTTTAAAAAAACGGTCAATGACGGAAAATATTCGGTTAACGCAACACCTGCTGTATATGCAGTCATATGCATGGACAACTTATTGATAAGAATATGTTAAAGTTCTGGGTCTTGTGTACGCTACTCTTAATAAAACAGTGGACAAATTAGCAATAGCAGGTAATTCATGCTGCAGGCCAGATTAAACCCTCTGGTGGGCTGGTTTTCATGCGTTTGACATACCTTCTCTAAAGGGTCGTGTAGGGCTGGAACCTATCCCAGCTGTCAATGGGCGAGAGGCAGGGTACAACCCGGACAGGTCGCCAGTCCAACACATTGCTAACACAGAGAGACAGACAACCATTCACACTCATATACACACCTACAGCCAATTTAGAATCAGTTAACCTAACAAGCATGTCTTTGGACGGTGGAAGGAAGCCATGGCAAGCACGGGAGGAATATGCAAAGTCCACACAGCAAGGCCCAGATGGTTAGCAGGTTCACATGTGTAGACTATGGACTAAGAATACAACACTGAGGTATACCCTGGACGTTCATTGACAGGTCACCCTGTTCAGCACACCATCTAAACTCTGAACAAAGGTTGCTGTCCATGCCAGCTCCAAAGAACTCAACAAGTGGGTCACGTTGGACCTCAGGACCACCACCCGGTGTTAGATGCTCAGATCCCAGAGGATTTCATCCCCAACGCCACAGCTTCTTGGTCTGCTGGACGCTTAAGGGCCTCACTCCTGGAAAAAGCCCAAGCACTTTTCACCAGGTCCCGCAAGCTGGGCGACACAGTGGAGTGGTGGTGGTTAGCACTGATGCCTCACCGCAAGAAGGTTCAGGGTTTGAATCCACGTGCTGGCTGGGCCTTTCTGTGTGAAGTCTGCATGTTCTCCCTGTGTCTGCGTGGGTTCTCTCTGGGTACTCAGGCTTCCTCCCACCGTCCAAAGACATGCTAGCTAGGTTCATTGGTGATTCTAAATTGACGGTAGGTGTCCATGTGAATCTCTGTCTCTCTGTGTTAGCCTTGCGATAGACTGGAGACCTGTCCAGGGTGTACCCCGCCTCTCCGAGCCTGCAGTGAGCAAAAATTTACTGACTGACTACCAAAACTTGCCACGGTTGGGGTGTCCTTATCACCTAACCCCACCCGCCCCCTGAGAAAGCACATGTTTTTCTCTGGTGAATACAATGTGCTTGTGTAAATGTAGCTGTCTTGATTAGGCATAGGTCACATCCGAAAATGTATGTTAGCTGTCACGAGAGGCAGCTGAGCGCGGAGGCCTGTGGCGCGAACACGGCCTCATTTTCAGTTTCTTAAACAACAACCTGTTGAACTGTTGCAGCTATCAGCAAAAAGGAAACATGTTGTTTTTTTTTCCAGCATATGGTGTGACTGTGATTCCCAGCAGGCAGTGAGAATAAAGTAAATCTCAACACCACAGCAGCTAAGGACAGATAAAATCATTTTCCATTTCGCTACGAAAGCTCGACACTTGACATTTCCTATCTTCTTTCATGAAAGATGAGTGTTGTTGTTAATCAATCACTCTTTGCGGAGAAAACATCCCTCCCCGCTCCTGTCATGTTAAAACAGGTACGCTGACATTGACTCGTCTGTGAAAACTTCCCCATCATCGCTGACAATTTTACAAGCCAGCTTGAGTGTACCATCTTGACAAGCGAGCAAAATACTTGAATGGGTGACGGCGGATGGGTGTTTCGAAAATCATCGGTGAGGGGTAACCTGTGTCTGAAGAGAAGAATGCCAAATCATGCCATTGCCATCCTTGCATAGTACATTACTGAGATGTGAAAACACAAAGAGCACTTTTGTGATCCCTGATGCCTCTTCAGTGGAAGCACTGTACAGTCCACATGTAAAGGTCTGACATAACTGTCCTCCAGAGACCATCATGCTGCAGTGGTTGATGGCTCATTCTCTGCATTCAGCACTCCTTTTCTAGGAGGTGACTCTTGATTGGCAGCCTGTCGTTTAAAAAAAGAAAAAGAAAAGTTATTCTCCCTGTCATCAGGCTTTGCTTTCCCAGCAATGTATTAGACCTCTCCTGAATTAATAAGCTCCCTAGCCAGACAAATCCATGTCCTATATGTCTGTAGAGGTTTGGTGAAGCAAACAAAAACAGCAAAAACTGTCTTTACTGTTGTTTATATTGATGATTTTATCAATGCAAATCGTTTATGGAGTCACAATAAAGAAGCTTTTATATAATGCCTTGGAGCAAACACAAAGAAGCAGCAATTCACTACCTAGATAATAGGTAGTGAATTGCTGCTTACTACAGCCGTCATACTACACTGTGCAGACAAGTAAATAGCGCGGCACAGTGGAATCTGGGTCAAACCTGATTTGAATAGTCCACCGCTGCCACTCTCAACTTATTACCAAGTTGTATTGAAAAGTTTGAGTGAGACAGAAGTCAAAAAAGAAAGAGAAGTGGATAATAGGTGGTTGGGTAATAGTTCATGTGCAGGTCAGAGTGGTGGTTGCAATGAGGGGATCTGAATACGATACTCAGCAAAGGCAAACTTTATGAAGTTAAGTTCAAATTAAAATGTGTGTGTTTCAGAACGATAAAAATGTGGCTACAGTCCGCAGAGGTAAATGGCTTGGCCCGCTGAAGAGTCATTACCAACAATCTGCAAACTCTGGTCGAACTTGGAAGACCTATATAACAGGAAACAGAAGGTTTTAAATGTAAGTGTGCCTACCAATGTTACCAAAGAAGTATATCCATTTGGTAGCATGTTCACAAAGTTCAAGAGCAAAGATACAGTTTAAGACAGTTAAGGCTCATTTAGGGTACTGCGGGACATAGATGCCGTAACCTAGGCCAAGGCTGGTGCGAGCCATTTATACTTGAAGTGCAGTAGATGCCAACCAAACGCTAGTCGGTGCTGTGTCTTTTTTGCCAGTTGGGCTAATTCTTGTTTCTACTTCCTGCTTCAGTTTCCACTTCCTGCTCCACTTTCAACAATGGTGATTGAAACATTTGCCGAAATTCCGCCTTTCCTTGATGTGTTCCATCTTTATTGATCCAAAACAATCAATTCGAAAATTGCGGACATGGAGAAACAGCCGGGAACATTAAAGCGGAAACACGCTACTGCCAAGAGGACCAATCGCAGTTCTTGCGGTCTGCGTTACCACGACAAACACTATTATTGGACAAACACTAGGTGCACATATTAGACTTTACAAAGAGCAGCAAGCACACGGGGCCTTTCAAGGGGGCTGGTATGATGCGCAAGGCAAGCTATCAGTATTGCACGCTAACAGTTGTTTTTACTGATGTCTGACCACTGTGGTCAATGCGAGGCTGCATCACCAGGAGTTTCCAAAATCCCTCACTGTACACTCAACTAATCAAAAACATCAGGGCTCCTACATCTTGTTGCCCTGGTCTTGAACAGAGAACCTGTGTCAAGATCAAGTTTTAAGACCTTAAAGGGGAATTACCATTTTTTACAAGCTGGACCTTATTTCTGGCATATAATACGATCTTTTACTCACCCATATAATTTTGGTGTCACTTGGAGTCGTTCGGACGATATTTAGATCCAGTGGAGCGCCGCGTACATCCATATAGTGGGAGTGACTGGGGCACCGAAACGCAGCCTCTAAATAACGCATTATCTGCCCAGAAACTCGTTCATTTCACCAATATCGAGATCTAAATATCGTCCGAACGACTCCAAATGACACCAAAGTTATATGGGTGAGTAAACGATCGTATTTTATGCCAGAAATAAGGTCCAGGTTGTAAAAGACGGTAATTCCCCTTTAACTTGCTGTCTTCGACCCATTGCCCTATTCAAGGGGCATGTTCTCAGCTGTTTTCTGTGCAGGCAGTCGCTCATCGTTGAATGAATGAGGAACTAGTAAGCTGTTTTAAAAGTTAAAAATAATGTTAGTAACTTTCATCCCCAAGGGACACCAATGGAGGCCTAACCCAGAGGAAGGAAAGATAAAGACGTAAATAACACTGGCACCAGCGGTTTTGATCAGTGGGTATACTGAGCCGAGGAAGTTGCCAAACCAAAACCTTTGTGCTGAATAGATGTACCTGACTGGAGTTTTGCAGAAAGATGTGTTAACCATTGTGCTGTCAAACATAGTTTGACTGAATATAATTCAGATCTTTGACTTTGGTCCTGTTTACTAGGAACTCAAGTCTAGACTGTGTCCATAAGAAAACAGACAGTATTTTCTGTCACCTGGTACTAAGCTGAGCATCGACACAGCACAATCCAATATGTGCATAGCTCTCTGCACACAGGAGTTGTTAAACTTGATAAGGGATCTATGGAGAAGCTAATGTGGCATTAATGGGGCCTGTGTTGCTGTTAGCGAGTCTGATCTAATAAGGGAGTTGCGACGGTGATTGAGGTCATCTACCTCGTCTGCCTCTTTCTAAAATAGTCCAACATTTGAGCTCGTGAGGCCTGTGTACGATTCCACTTCCACACATTGCTGCTGACATCTTAATTTACTTCTGCCAGGCAGGTTTACTCCCCTGCAATCCTTTCAGCGAGGATTATACACCGTGCCTATTTTATTCACCTCCACTTCCAATAGAAATATTTCAGATAGCGGCTGAAGTAGCTTATTTAGTTCAGTTTACTTTCCACATACAGTACAGCTGTGTGCTCATCCAGGTAAATGGAGAGCACTCACAGGTAAAACCTACTTGATAATTGCTATTTTTCGACATTCATTTTCCCCTTCCATATTTACACACAGGCCACAGGAAGGAGAAAAGCTTCCGCAGCTGAAGTCATTACATAAGGGTCACAGCCACTGACTTCCAACCATGACAGGAACTCTATCTCATCATTCCTTTTATATAGCTGCATGCCGCTCAGGCTTTCTGCAGACGCATTCAGGCGGCAAGCGACCGCTGCAGCCGTGCATTCATAAGGTGAAGTACCTGACTGCTCTCCCAGGGGCGAGCCACGACTGAGCAACTTTCTGACAACAGCACTCTGGCGCGGGGAGTGTGGACGGGGCCAGACTCTCCTCTCTGCTGTCTAATCGCAAAGAGATGCCGCTTCTTAAAATGATGAGCGAGCTTTCCTGGCTCATTATTTTTTCAGCCAGACACAGGTTGTCACTTTGGCTCTGCAGAGTCAAAAATAAAATTCCACACTTTTTTTTTTTTTTTCCTCCAGACTCTCATAGTTTGAGCTATCAGTAGACATCTTTATTACTCCGCCGGTGGAGGCTTTGCTGCATGCAGTGTTCCGGGTTTTGACAGCAGAGAGACGTCTTTGTTCTAGAGAAAGAGGCAATCAGTGATCCTGGTCAATATGTCAAGGATAAAATCTGAATCATTGTTGGCTACAGATGATTATAGAATTGTTCAATTTAAAACAACACCAACATGTTTTTTTAAAAAAAAAAAAAATAAATAATAAATACTCCAGTGGTATGGGATGACTCACACAATGACTATATGGTGACACAAATCATTACACATAGTGAAGACAGCTAAGGAAGATATTTTGATTGTACACCATGGCCCATAACGTTGGAATCATTTTGTTTTCCTCTTCTTATTCCTATTTTTACACAATAGTTATATGTTTGGAAGAGATTGATCAATAAAGTTAATATTGAGAAGATAATAATTGTAGCAATAGTAGGTAGTACCGCAGGTAGCTCATTGGCGCTGTGTTCATATTGATGTAGGCAAAAGGAGATCTACTCTCAAGTGGCCACTCGAAATGCACGTGGACATGCATTTTAGTAGGTGGTTAGGGTTAAAATGCGTGACCACACGTGAACACATGAGACCTGGTCAGGCAGTCAGCTACTCAGAGCTGACTACTTGTGATGGGACGACTCAGGATGCATGTTCAGCCATGCTACCTGTTATGTAATGCTTTTAGGTAAATGCTAACGTTAACATTTAGCATATTAGCACGCTAAGTACGGCCATGGAGGCTGATTGGAGTGTCAGTAGTTTTACAGGTGTTTGGCCACAAGTTATAAGAATCCTGGAACACATTATGATTCATTTTGAGGGTCATTCATCATGAATGTCTGTACACTATGAACTGGGTATCAATCCAACAGATGCAGTTTTAATTAAGTCAGGATTAAGGTGCAGGGTTGACAGACAAATTGTAAAGCGCCGCCGTTGGAAAGAAACCTGTCCACTTGCAAAGAATTAGCATAGCTTGCAATGGGATTTTCAGACCTAATTAATAAGAATCCTGAAGTTTTTATTTTTAAGATATCATATAACTGATTGATGACATTTTCCTTAATGAGAAAGAGTACCGAAGCCCCACCCCTTCACATTTGGTATCATTGAAAAGCCCTAAATGTCCTCTGTAGATAGCAGAAGGGGTTAATTCAGTGGTAGGTAGTGGGTGGGGGATATTCAGGTTTACACATGTCCTCCACAGGGGACAAATTTGAAATACTGGTAGTCAGGAGAATATTCATATAAGTGTATTAAATGATTGTTCCTATTAAAAAGAGAACCTTGGAGCAGATTGTATGGAAAGTACGGAATGACACACTCTTTCTACTACTGGATTTAGTGCTGTTGTTCAAGACTCAACTTTAGTTTGATAAGTTGTGGTATTTTCCATTCTTGTAATAAAAAACCCCCCAAAAAAAACGTAATCATCAACACAAACAGCGAAGCCCTCTTCTTCTATTTAGCTTCTAAATGGGACTCTAATGTTTATCTGCAGGAATTACGGCTTTCTGCAGGTGAGCAAACTAAGGGAGGATTTGCAGCGGGTCCCCTGACAGAAGAGAAATTTTAATTAGCATTGCTTGCAGTTTGGGTCACCAACACAGACATCCATCTGAGACTGTTCAATATTTAATTAAATGGCTCTTGCTTTACACCTTTGTTCACCTCGGAACACAATTCCCTGTAACACCTTTATTCAGCATCCCAATTAATCAGTGCAAAACACTTAATGAGAAACAGCTGTCAAAGCAGATACTCAGTAAATCCCAAAAGCATCACTTTGCTGCTATCTTAACTGATATCGGTTCGTCGAAGCATCACAAGGAAGCTTATAAGCAATGTCACATTCGGCAGAAAACTGCTAAAACATCTTTTGCGGGTATGGAAAAGATGCAGGAGTGGAGGTGGAGGGTGTATTACCCACGAGCTCATTTATATAACTGTTTGCCTTCTTCTCTTGTCAAATGCCACATTCATAACTTTCATGAGCGCGGCTAAAGCTGCTGACATTTATTTCAAATCAGCAGTTGGGAAGAGACACATATTTATGTGCATTAGAATTTGGGCATTTGTCACCCTAGTAAGTCTGGTAGAAATCACGTTGCTTGTAAACTTGTATCATAAAGTGAACCAGCATGTATAAATGCAGAAATTCCTCTTAATGAAATGCAACCATCATTAAAGAGGAATTACCATTTTTTACAACCTGGACCTTATTTCTGGCATAAAATACGATCGTTTACTCACCCATATAACTTTGATGTCATTTGGAGTCGTTCTGACGATATTTAGATCAGCGTATATCCATATAGTGGGAGTGACTGGGGCACCGAAATGCAGCCTCTAAATAACACATTATCTGCCGCAAAACGCGTTCATTTCACCAATACTTTGTTATGATACGCTAGTGCTATTCCCCGTTGAGCCCAGAGTTACCTGTTGTCTATTCGTGGACGTGCAGCGGTTTGTTGTTCTTTGGCCAGCTGTTCCTCTCTCTGCCTCCGCATCCTCCTTTCAACGAGATCCTCATCCGTATACTCTGGTTCAAAACGGTAAGGACGTCCATCATAAACAAAGTCGTCGTCCACAACCTCAGAATCAGAAAACTATTCAGCCTTCTAAAAAACTAGCAGTAGCAAATTACAGGTAAATAAGCCGACTGTCGCGGTGTGCGCGCGGCGCTCAGTGATGACATCATCCAGGTCAGAGGCTAGTAGGTCAATCTACAGACCCCGGATGATGATAACAGGTAACTCTGGACTCAACGGGGAATAGCACTAGCGTATTATAACAAAATATTGGTGAAATGAACGAGTTTCGCGGCAGATAATGCGTTATTTAGAGGCTGCATTTCGGTGCCCCAGTCACTCCCTCTATATGGATATACGCTGATCTAATTATTGTCCGAACAACTCCAAATGACACTAAAGTTATATGGGTGAGTAAACAATCGTATTTTATGCCAGAAATAAGGTCCAGGTTGTAAAAAAAACGGTAATTCCCCTTTAATACACGTGTGCTTTCCATGCCGTGAGAAGTCAAGACGTTTGAATCTGTGTTGTGATCGAGCATGAATAGACAAATGAGGCAGCTCCAGAGCACTGAATGCTTTACTAAATTAAATTAATGAATTAGACAGTGTGTGATAAAGTTCCTTCGGAGACCAGATGTAGTAACTAATGGGCTAATGATACCAATTGGACCCATGAAATACAGCATCCACAGTTCTCAAATAAAGTTTGTTAGTGGAAACAAAAGTAATATTGCACACAGTGTATTAGCTTGTCGCGAATTAATGAATTACTGGGCTGATGATGCAGAGGAAAAGTAATTTTCATCACGCATTAAACTGCTAGGAGGTTTCATCTTAGAGCAGGGGTGTCAAACATATGGCCCGGGGGCCAAAACCCGGCCCGCCAGATGCTCTAATCTGGCCCGCAGGGTGAATTTGTAAAACTGAAAACTAACTGCTATTCCTAATGTCTCCACTAGGGAGACATTACATTTCTCACTGTTTTTAGGACGTAACATGGCACTGAGACTCGGAACTAAAAAGCAGATGGCGGCAATGCACCAAAATTGCACTTATTTGTCTTAAGAGATTTTGTTTAGTTGTTCATACACGTACATTTTCATAATGTGTGCATATGTCTTTGCGCTAAAACAAGATAAGGTAAGATGTCACATTACTCGTCCTGTCTTCCAAGTAACTTCACCTAAACTTTTTACAATGAAACTTGCCTTGACAGACAGGAGACATAATCTGAACTTGATTAGTTGATTAAGTCTTGTCCCAGCTGACATAAAATCCAACCTGAGTTGATCTCATTATTCACTCAGACCTTTTGCAGTAAAGCACAAATATTTGGCTTCCACAGTGGTCTCTGCGCCACTTTACAACCACGTTGTCACGAATCAATTTGCTCCATTAAATTAAGAAGTATACAGTAAATCTGTGCAAGTGGAGAGAGATGCACAAATCTTAGCACATTATCACTATTGTCATCTCTATAATGAGACTTAATAAAACCGCAGGCCTCGGTGGATTTCATCAATCCAGGACTCGGTCTTGTACAACTATTACCATCAAATTACTCCAGCCTGTCCTCATTTGCTGATTCCCCCAGTGATTCATTGTGATTACACTATGATGCTGGCTGTCTACAGTATTGTCTGCGTCTCCAACGTCTCCCTGCCTTGTTCTCCTGGGCAGTTCACTCACCTCACTCTGAATTAAACAGTTTCAAATAAAGAGCTGCCAGCAGCTATTCACTCTGAGTGCCTCCTCCTTCTCCTCTTCCTCCTCCTCCTCCTCCTCTTTCCTTTTCAACATCTCTCACAAAACACAAAGGTGACCTCAGAGACTTGCGTATACCTCAAATCAAAAGGAAAAGAGCTGAAAGAAACAAAAAAAAATAAAAAATGTCAAGGACTTCCATAGATGTTAAAGTATTGCAGGTATGGCAAAAAAAAATTAATAAAAAATAAATAAATAAGAAAGAAAGTGTTCTGTACATTTGCTTTTCATTTTTCAAGCTTGGTTCAAAATGTTAATGCATTTGAACAAGGAGTTTAAGCCGTGCGCAGATTCAAAGACCTCGGCTTACAAATACTGTTATACCAAAACGCTGATATCTAATTGAAGTTACGTAACATTTTTCCAAAGCGTTTGAATTTCCATCCAATAATGAAAATAATCAAATATAACGCTTCATTTCTAATCATTCTATTAAAGGACTGTGATTAATTGTATTAATAGTAAGATTTGCTCTGTTGGGTTTATTGCCCAATGCATTCAGTTTGCCCTTGACATTGTGTGCAATAAGCCAATGACTGTTTATTGAGCGCAACCTTAAAAATCCACCAACTTTCCATGTCTTTTTGGTTCATTCTAGTTGTTTGGGTAGATCATTTGATGTAAATTGCTGCAAGAATCCAAAGCATGGCTCCTGCAAAAAATCTAATTTCCATACGAAACTGCAATGGCCACATTAGCCCTTGGATTGTTTTTAGCTTTAACATAAGTAAAAAACAAAACGGCATTCATATATTTTTGAAATATGACCTGTTTAGCCTTTAACATGTAACTTATCCTTTCCAGGGATGGGATCTTAGCGTAGTATTCTTCTTTGGGTCTGGTTTAGTTTCAAGCCTGACTGCCCACCGTCAACATCTGAGCTACTGCTGAGATTTAAAATAGTTGTACTGCAGCTCGGAGTCATTTTACATACAGGTTTTTAACTGGGAATAATATTATAAATAAAGAATAAATAATACATTTTCCATTTCCAATTGCACAAAAAAAACAAGAAAGGAGTGATTTTCTTTAAACTTTATTTTTGTAAAAGGTTACCCAGAGAGGAAGAAAGCAAGTAAAAAAGGACAATGGTGACCTGAAAATCTGCCAGTGTGAGGAAAAAAAACAATGACTTGTGTCTGTAACATTTAACTGTACTCTAAGTATCTTAAATGGGATTATTTATGGTGATAATTCATGAGTTTTATGAGGCATTAGCAGAGCAGCTGGGACTTGAAAGGCTGAAACAAACACGTGCCTCTTCTGTGAAATTCAACCTAATTACATAGGGTTTTGACAGGAGCAAGAGGAAAAGAGGGCCCGGATAGCGCCTGTTGTTCTGCTGTAAGAGCGGGTGGCAGCGCTGTGGAGTGCGCCGTGCTTCGTGCAGCTGGAGCGCACGGCGCTGATGTGAATAGGACGAGATCCGCGGGTGATCCTGTGAAACTGATTAGACTTCCTCCGCGTTCCTCAAATGAATTCACGGTGATTGAGGACGAGGCAACGGCACTCATCTCCTTGTCGCTGTCAATCCTTGTTGCCCTACCTTGCACCATTCAGCTCAGTCTGGGAGGCTTCCACTGAAAGTGCCAAATAATGTTGTCGTAAAGTGCAGAACTCAAGGGCCCTTCCTCTACTGTATGACCAGCTGCAGCTCACAAGTGGACGTAGGCTGTGAACTTAGAGTGGAGACTTATGTGGACCATTCAACACAAGACGTTTAACAGGAGTAGTCCAATAATTGTGCTTCCAGTGAACTTTGCTGGTTCTTAAAGCTTCTTACTTCAGTTACGCCCGTGGAGCTTATTGGTGAGATGTTGTAGCTGATAAGCTAACTGCTAAGGTTAATAATATAGACTGTATATAAATATGGACTATGCATTCCCACTTCCTCACTTTTGCCAAGCTGACGCATTTTTCCCGGGGATACGGGCAGCACCATCTTGCAACTTTGGAGCCAGAATCTCCGCAGTACAATCCGAGAGTGGATGCGGAGTCATGTTAGCGATGACCCGCCCACACTTCCTCCAGACTCACTCACGTTTTCATTTGATCAATACTACGCTCTGCTCTACCTCCACCAGCTACAAAGAAATGTTGGATTTGACACTGTACATATTTATTTATTCATTTTCTCCAACTCTCATGGTCCCACTTCACGGAGCGGCATGGCAACTTGGAGTCATCATGATGTCACTTCCTGTTTCTGTAGCTATAACTATTTTCATTTTATTTCATTTCATTTATTTGGCACATAAAATACAATAAAAGTACAACAAAAATACAAAATACATTAACAATACGTAATTGAAGAAGGTAAGAGCATAAAGGCATGCCAGGGAAACCCCAAAAACCCTCAAGGGGCTTGTATAGGAGGGTTCCCCAAAAGAACATTTAAATTTTAATTAAAGAAAAGCAATCAAACATAGAACAGACGACAAAACAATAACTAACAGAAAAAGGAGAAAAAAAGATGAGAAAAACTTATCAGAAAATGAGTATGCACTTGAGTACGCATCAGTATTATATTAAGAAACAAACATTGAAAAAGAAAATATTTAACATGTATTTTAGTGTTTTAGTTTGGCCCAAGTCCCACCCACTAACATGGAGGGGGTGGAGCTTATGACCTATACTGCAGCCACCCACCAGGGGGAGCTCTACTTGCTTCGCCCTCACTTTAGAGGAGCTGTTCCTTCTCATATTTATACAGTGTATGGTTAATACCTTGTTGATGTCCAGCTTTTCTTTGCCCATCTGCCAAAAATATTAAAAATGAACATTTGTTATAGGCCATGTAATGGATTAGTGAAGGTCCATACGGAGCACATAAACTAGTAGTATTATTACAGTAGTAACTAGTATGACTCTTTAGTACTTGGGAGACCACTAATGAGTAAGTGGTCACTGTTTTGTGCCACTCAATGTTCAGATCACAATTTATCAGGAACTACTCGTAAAAGATTTGAGCGCGTGATGGATATAAGAGGGAACTATGAAATAATCACTACAGCACCTTTTGAATCATTAATGCAGTACCTCCCGGCCAGTTCTGTTCTACATAATCATTATCTACTGTACAATCCTGGAGCAGTGTCGCCAGATGGGCAGTTTAGGATGTAATTTTTCAGGTATAAATAGAGTTGGTTGGCTGGTGAATCCATTTGGGCTGGTTTGGGGATCATATTGGTGGTTTTTCTGATTACTTCTTAACCACAGTGCATTGACTCTTCCAGCGGGTGGGTGCACGCCTGGGTTAGCGCACTGAATGTGGACTTGTTTTGCTGCTTCCTAAACGGTAGACAATCTGCCTATTATGGATTTATAAGATCATCAGATGTCTTCATAGAAGCCAGATATGAGTAGTTGTGGTTGGTTGCAGCAGTTTGTTGCCAGGTGATTTCAATGCTTCGACTGTGTAGTTATTTTCATGATAGGCTCCCCGAGCGCAAGTAATCTGGGTGGTCAGTGCACTAAACAAAATATGCATATGTTTTGGGCAGTTTTGTGTGCATTTTGGTGCTTTTTGAACAGCTTTATCTGGCGACACTGTCCCGTAGAAGCAGTGTAGAAGTTATCAGTCAAGTACTCATGAACAATGCATCAACTATCGGGTCTTTCCTGAAATGCTCATCACTCTTTAGTACGTACATTTTTATGTGGAGTATTGTAGAATGCACATGATTGATTCTGATTTATTCAAACATTATTTAAAATGTCCTTGTGCAGTGTGTTTCTTGGTGACCACGATGAAGGCCACGAGCCAAAACGCGTCGGTCTAATGCGATTAGGGTTAGGGTAAGGGTTACAGGTGCTGCTGTTGACCTCTCTGCAATTTCTTTTCCTCCTACATGCACCTTGATGCCATTGATTGTGTTGTAAGTCTTAAACTGTTCGGTCATGGCCTGGACTAGACCCCCTTTGCTTGCGGTCCTTGTGCAGCAGTTTTGCAAGTATAATTTAAACCCAACAAAAAGTTTTTCTTCACGAGATCTTTGCTGTAGCACTGAAGTATTTCCTTCCATCTGAAAACAAGGTCTGTCCACTTGTTAGCCGGAGCATGGGTGCGGGGAGAGATTTTGTCTGCCATCACTCCCCAAGCAGGGTGAGTATATTTCCACCAGAACTCAAGAAAAAAAAAAGAAGAAAAAAAGCTGATCAATCATTTGGTGTGTGCAAGTGTTATTTTTCACAGAGATAGTTGTTTTGATTGCCTGAGGGAGGAAATGGTATTATTTACTCCAAAATTGTCTTGCTTGATCCGCACTGAGCGGACTCGCAAGTTGAATCTAAACATTTCTTCTTTCTTCTGCCTTTCACATCCTTCAAACAAGCTCTCTGTTCTCAAGGCGGGAACCAGCTCCTCATCTAGACTGTGTCAAAGGGCTGAGTGGGAATACTTATGCGCAGCGGGGTCCGAACAACACGCCTCCTCAAATGAGCCCTTCGAACGGGAATGAGCTGAATTGCGCTGTGCGAGGTCCTTTAAGACTGACCGCCAATGAGGAATAAAAACACAGACTGCATGAAACTCAAGCTCTGATCTTTGCAAATGCTATACCTCTTAATGGACACTAGACATGCCGGTTTCTGGTCGTTTACAGAAACAAGTCAGGCAAGTGTCTGATGGGCTACAGACACAGATGTTCTTATTTAAACCTCAACTTGTCTCTTAGAACTGAACGAGCTACTTGGATGAATGGCGAAACGTTGACCTGGATGACTGAGAACCTTCACAGACATATTATCATACCCCTGCAAACTAAAAAAAATGAATAGATAAATAAAAAATCTTTTGTGATTATGTGTTCTTCAAACTTCTTTGGTCATCTTTGGCGCCGATACATCTAATACGTGTGGACCCCTGCATCTAGTGTGGGCAAAGTGTGAAAATGAAGCAGTCGGACAGCAGGTGCTAGATAAGTCATGGCAGTCAGTAAAAGCATTGTGGGAAGATGAAATAACAGTACCAGACATTATTTGGAAAACATACTCAGGCATACACGGGAGTTTGGATAAAAACATATAAAAAAAAAATCAAGAAAAGACCTTGAGGTATCTTCAGGAGTGTGCAGCACAGCTCACCATGGTAGCAACTATGCAGAAATATCCTTATTTCGGCATGCTGCTGTGTTGTATTTCAGATTGAAGTGAACTTAAAATATGTCATTCATATAAAGAGGCAGAAAGCATCGCCAAAATCAAGCAGTTAAACAATCTCAATTAAAAGATTGATGGAGACAGGCGTTGAGCTATCTCCATCAGATAAATCAATTCGGTAATCAGTGCCAACGAGCAGGTGGCATCAAAAGAACATGCCTCCACTTTAACACTTAAAAAACCTAATTAGCAGGTAATAGGTTTATTCAACTGAAAATATTACATAGATGCCTTCTCTCTTTGCTGTTCTCTTCTCTCTTTCTTCTGTCTGTACCCGGCTGGCCTTAGGCAGATGGGTCCCTCCATATGAGCTGGGTTCTGCTCGAGGTTTCTTCCTGTTAAAAGGGAGTTTTTCCTTGCCACCGTTGCCTTCAGGCTTGCTCTGGGGGTTTCAGGCCGGGTTTTTGTAAAGCGTCTTGAGACGATTTGTATTGTTATTGACGCTATATAAATAAAATTGAATTGAATTGAATTTATAAATGGAGCTTAATACCAGTGGACTCTTGCTGGACATGCCCGGTACTTAAGGACTGCACAAAAAGTTCCAAATCTCTGCGAAACTGTCTATCTTGGGATCAACCGCTGAATTTCAGGATAATGACTGCTCATGTTGTCAGAAAAGATGGATTATTTTGGCTCTCACAACAGCTAAATGGGTACTACTAAGACTAAGACACTGGAGGAAAAAATACCCACCTCCTTTTGAAGAATGGACTACAACAATGGTACAGCTAGCTGCTTACGAGAGGGTGACGTACTCCCTACTGGACAAACTGGATCAATATATGTTTACTTGGAGCCCAACTCTGTCAACATTGTCATATTTAATTGTCAGAAAGTCACCATTGTCGTTCAATTGCTCGTTGATATCATTGACGGCTGGGTTTGGAAATGAACACGTAACATGGGTGAAGCAAACGCATATGACTGGTTGACGCGTCAACACGTTAGAGGACTGACTATTTGTGACAAAAGTTAAAGCAACTTCAAGGTTGCACTTCTCCCTCAGCACATAGCGACAAGTGTCGGCGTCAGCTTCCACTCAAAATGTGTTACAGCTTAGTGCTCTCTCGCAGCTAGTGTAAACGCACCATTACTCTCAGTCGTCATTTGGTTAAAGCGAGTAATGAGTGAGCCGTTCGCTTGAAGTTGAGTGCAGCACATTGCCACAGTCTGGCAGCGACACTGTTCCTCAATTATAGGCATGCACACTCCATACACAGCGTTGCCAGATCGGCCGCTGTCGCCTTTTAACGCTGATTTGAAACAAAACCAAAGTGCATTTACTTTTTCCAAGATGGTGTGTGTGTGTGTTTCCTAGTAGCAGCATGTGAGCGGTTGCGGTGGTGTATGATTTCTATGTTTTTGACTGCATAACTTTTTATGATAGGCTAGGATTCTGGGTGGTTAAAGAAACAAATAATTTTCTAATGTTTTTGGCGGTTTTGTGTGTGTTTTAGCTCCATTGCTCCAACTGTGGCTTTTAAAAGTTATTACTTTATGGGCTAAGAAAAAACTACAGCTCCCTTGAAAGAAAAGTGCTGAGTATGAGTTTTTTTGGTTTGTATAGTCTCTGGAGTCTAACAACTTCAATATAGGTTTAAGATCATGCCATCATCCAAAACGGAGAAACATGATTTCCTAGTGCTCTACTGGAAAAGGCATCTCAGATGTTGTTCCTGGAATCTGCTGGAACCTCTCCCCCATCATCCCATGAGTTCCTTTGTTCTCATCTCTCGTCCATAGGTGTCTTGTTTTTGCTCCAGTAGCACACTTCTCATCAGGTTGCCCAGGTTCCCCACCTGACACGAACCATCGGAAGATATTTAGCTCCAGTGGTGCGCCGCGTATATCCATATAGTGGGAGTGACTGGGGCACCGAAACACAGCCTCTAAATAACACATTATCTGCAGCGAAAATCGTTCATTTCACCAATATTTTGTTATGATACACTAGTGCTATCCCCCGTTAACAGGTAACTCCGGACTCAACGGGGAATAGTTTGAGTTGGCAGTTTTGGGGCAGATAATGCGTTATTTAGAGGCTGCGTTTTGGTGCCCCGATCCCTCCCACTATATGGATATACGCAGCGCTCCACTTGAGCTAAATATCTTCCGAAGGACTCCAAACAACACCAAAGTTATATGGGTGAGTAAACGATCGTATTTTATGCCAGAAATAAGGTCCAGGTTGTAAAAAATGGTAGTTTCACACTTTAACACTCACCTTTCAGGTATTTGACGACACACTTGCTAGGAATTTTCATGCTGCTCCTGTTTGGAACTACAAAATGCTACCTTGACTGCATAATATTTAGACTGCTTTTGCCAGCTCAGTAGATATTTTAACGAAAGAAGAAGAATTTTGATCTAATCATAAATAAAGTGAATAATTAGCAATTCAGATTACAAATGTTGTTCTTTGTCTGGGGCCATCATCTTCCTAACCTGTGATTCTTTTTATTGTCTTCATAAAACATCATCTATCTTTAAAAATAATTCAGTATCACTGACAACAGGAGCTGATAAGGACTAAATGTGATATTATTCAGTAATTCCCTCTCATATCATTTCCACTCATCATTTAAAAATAAAAAAGACTCGCCCCTTCTCGACTGCCTTATACATCCAATACATCCAAGACATTGCACTAAAACATGGAGCTCCAGGAGGGTTTCCTCCGAGCTGTCACCCAAAGAAACTCATTAAAATGAAAATGGATTTTAAGCGTGACATCGTATGCAGGTCACGTCTTTCGAGTCGTCTCAAGTGACTGTGAGGTCATGTTTGTGTTCCTTTGAGGAGTGGATAGGACACTCCGTCTCCATCAACGCCACTCTCCTTTCGGCCGCCTTTGTAGCTGCATAATGGTGAGTCTCGTCACACTGTGAAATTTGAAACATCACAAACAAAGTCGCACTGTATTCTTTTTTTGGTCCTGTTTCTGCCCGCTGAAAGGCAAGGCGAAGCACGGATTACCCTTTTTTTTCTTGCATCAATTTAAACAAAAGTGCTCTCAGTTGTTTTAGGTATTACTCTGTATCTGTCGCCTATTTTTTCTCGCATTAATTCTTGTTCAAAAGCAGGTTACGCTTGTTGGCTTTTGACAGAACTCCCAATTACAGCATATGTATTTGTGAGCACACCAAATCATCACAGGGAATGCCTACATTTTGTGCCTTAGATCTCCATGAACCAGCCCGTGTTTGTTACACACTCTGTGCATTTCTCCACTCGGGACCACACAGTTAAATACAATTTGAAGACATGGGAAATCACAAGAAGAACTTGATTTAGTTGAACCCGCAGGTAATACATTCACAGTGTGAAGCAACAACATTAAATGAAGTGAATCTGCGGTTCAAAGTTTGTCACCGAGGTTTGTAGAATGCAAAAGCAGCGGCGCGAGATTCCCGCTACTGCCTATCAGTGAGGGAATCACATTTTCTTTTCCAGAGATACGGTGTTTATTATAGTCAGACGCAGCGGAGGTGCGGCTGGCCATGGATATGGCGTGTTTCATATCGAGATAAGCACTTGCTGCTTGATCATGTTATCAAGTGAATGCACACACTGACGCGGTACGCTAACTTTCATTCTGTGCCCTGGCAACAGAAGGTCCACTGAGACGCTGTCATTTTAATAAACAAATGGAAAACCCTCCATGCATGGACAAAACACAGGCAGTGAGGCAACTACAGTGTGTGTGTCAGCTGACTCATACACTGATCAGACATAACATTATGTTCCTAATAGTGTGCAGGTCTCCCTTGTGCCTCCAAAACAGTTGGGACTCATCAGAGAACGGACATGGGCCTTCTGAGGGTGTCCTGTTGTGTCTGGCATGTTGTTAGCGGGGGGCCTTTAGGTCCTATGGGTTGAGGGGAGGGGCCTGTGAGGATCAGGCTTGTTCCAATGCATCCTACAGATGCTTCATCAGTTTGGGATCTAGTGAATTTGGAAGCCAGGTGGTCAATTGTCAATGTTACTTACTTTGCCTGTCAGTGGTTTTAATGTTGTGGCTGATCGGTGTAAGTGGCATGCAGTAAATTGTCACTGAAACACTGATTTATGTGCTCCCCATTCTACAGCACAAGACCAGGAATTATGAGAGGAAATATTTTCCATGGATACCCACACTTCCAGCTCTATTGCGTGTCTCTGGCCCAACGACAGGAAAGGAGTCTACGAAAGAAGCACAGGAGGCCTGGGAGGGTGCTATTTGCCCCGCTGCGACCTGAAAGCGCAACGGGGAGTAATTGGGCCCAACTAGCTGTGAACTGGGCTTCTGCAAACTATGTGCAAATGTATTAAAGGGAAAGTGATTTATAGTTATAAAATGTGCCTCGGGCCCATGAATATATAATACACACTGTCAGGTTCCAGTAACAATGGTACCGCTGTTTGCTGTATGTGCGCTTGGTATGCTTGCCCTTCAGCTATCAGGCTCCTCTCCTGTGGAACCAGCTCCCAGTTTGGGTTCAGGAGGCAGATACTTTATCTATTTTTGAGGTCAGGCTTAAGACTTTTTTTGATAAAGCTTGTAGTTAGGGCTGGACAGAACCTTCCCTTAGTTATGCTGCTATAGACCTAGGCTGTTGGGGGATGGTGCACCGAGCTCCTGTCGTCTAATTTCTTATAATTTCTTCTCTCTTACTACTCATGCTTTGTGTACTACTACTGTTTAGCATGCTATTAGCTGTGTGTCTCTCTCTCCATCTCCCTTTCTTTTATACCTTAAAGGGGAATTACCGTTTTTTACAACCTGGACCTTATTTCTGGCATAAAATACGATTGTTTAGTCACCCATATAACTTTGGTGCCATTTGGAGTCGTTTGGACGATATTTAGCTCCAGTGGAGCGCCCTGTATATCCATATAGTGGGAGTGACTCGGGCACCAAAACGCAGCCTCTAAATAACGCATTATCTCCTGTGAAACTCGTTCATTTCACCAATATTTTGTTATGATACACTAGTGTTATTCCCCGTTGAGTCTGGAGTTACCTGTTAAGATTATCCAGGGTCTGTAGATTGACCAGCACTAGTTACTATTCCTAGTCCTACTATTCGCAGACTAGCAGCAGCAAATTACAGGTAAACAAGCCAACCGTCGCAAGTGCGCTTGGCGCTTTGAGATGACATCATCCAGGTCAGAGGTTAGTAGGTCAATCTACAGACCCCGGATGATGATAACAGGTAACTCCGGACTCAACAGGGAATAGCTGCATTTCGGTGCCCCAATCACTCCCACTATATGGATATACGCAGCGCTCCACTGGATCTAAATATCGTCCGATTGACTCCAAATGACACCAAAGTTATATGGGTGAGTAAACAATCGTATCATATGCCAGAAATAAGGTCCAGGTTGTAAAAAATGGTAATTTCCCTTTAACAAGCATTCACAGCGATAAGCTAGTAGGCTTATTGTTGTTTATCACAACAAAGAGGATTCTAGCAGCATTTTATAGATCTTTGTGTGCTCGCCGTCACATTGTCATGGTTGTTGCGGCTCCATCCCTTATTTATCTGCAGGGTTGTAGATGCAAGTTTTGTTTTTTTATCTAATGGGTGTCAACACTGTGCTTGCAGACAGGTATTTCTGGAATGTTTTGGGGTCAATAGGGGATGCATAGCTCAATTTAGCTGTGTGGATATCTGGACTGGTCACGCTGATCGCAAGTAATTGGTTCATTTAATCTCTGTTTGACTTATTCTGTGACAGTGTTCATCCTCTGTTCATGAGATAACATTGGGCTTAGATGACATGTTTGGTATTTCCACTACAAATTTAGCAAGAAGCAGGATACTCACATTTGTGAGTCATATTGCTCCCCTTCCCATCCAGATCATTTGATCTCAGCCGTGAAATAAAAGATAGCCAAGGTCAGCACTATAATGTTCAGATGAAAACCAGGCTATAACTCATGTTTATTCAGTCACAGTATTAATAATAAATCAACCGCTATCTTTATCAATCCTGTACTTCTTGAGCAACATATTAAACCATCACAAACAAGAACATGTTTGCAGTTCTCGAGATCAGTTATAGCTGCCTTTCGCCTTCTGTTATGTGACCGAATCTGAAGAAATAAAAAATAAATTGAGTTAAAGCTGTGCTGAATTCGGGTAAAGAAGGCAAAAGTTTTCATTTATTTATTTTATTCATACTATTGTGAGACCTTTAGGAAATAAAAAAAAAAAAAGGAGAAACGAAAGTGCTGACTCTACCACTGGAGGAGAAATGCAAAAGAAACTCTAACTCGCTTATGTTCTTCAAGCTGGGTATAAATTCACATTGATTTGGGATGGAGGAGTTCAGTGTTAAACCTTATGAGTTTGTCTGCGGCACCAAACTGAGACGTGGATGAGAAACAATTATAGTTGTTTCCTATGACCTCAAAAGGGTGCCACTCTGGAGAGGATGTTAAGCCTCTCCAAGCTCATCGGGGAGGGAAGGATGCGATTTTGGTGCTGGGGAATTGACTTTTCAGACTCTGCAATTTAGAAAAACAACTTCACTAGGGAAAGAAATCAAATTACACCGTTACTAATTTTATAGCGTCTCTTGTAAAAGCAATCCGGCGTTGTCCAGCTGTATTTGAAATGCACAGTGAGAAAGCGGTTGTTATATGGTCACACAGTATTTTAGCTTTTACATTCATTTATTACAGAGAAAGACAAGCTATTTGATGGAGGATTTGACAGGGGGTCATGGTGAGTATAGAAACGGCCCTTGAAATGGACGGATTTTTAAAATGATTGGAGTGGCAGAGATGAGAAGGCATCGAGTGCATGCAGTACATATTCGTCATGTATAATATCAACATCATCAAAATCTGTAAATCATTTGCATAGTCACAAATAAGTAAAATCACCATTCTTCATCTGGGTAGAAGTAATTGCCCTTTTTGTGATCATTTGAAAAGGGGGTAGATTTTACCTTTGTGTCTGTGACTTGAAGGAGTCACTCCACTAGCATTGTACTTCCATAAAGGATTCTGCAATCTCATAATGCAGCTAGATAGCATCTTTCATTAAATTCTCTTGCGTAACAAAGGACCACATCTTTAAAATCCAGACCCCCAGTATGTAAAACAGCCTTTCTCTCAGACATTTACATTCCAATCTAAAACTAAGGTTATTTTATTTAGTCTTTAGATAACTCCTCCAGAGCCGCAGAAGACATTATGCTGATGTTTTCAAAAGCTGGGTACCATGGTGATGTGTCGTTCGCGAGACAACTCAAAGAGCAGATTCTTTGTAGCGAACCAAAAGAGTCGATTCCCATCGGGAGAACGGAAGCTTCTCCCACTCTAGTGATGTGTCATGAGCAAAAGAGCCAGTTCTAAGAGCCAGTGCTTGGTAGTGAATCAGAAGAGCCGACTCCCAACTATTTTTGTTTTTTTGCCTTATGCTTGTTTATCTCTGCTCGCTTGAGGATGGGTGCAGAACTTTGTATTGATGGGCACGCCATGTGTCCAATAACATGTGGCAGAGCAGACTGTCTTCACTGCAAAATAAAAATATTAGGAGCAGGTTCCACCACAAACCGGCACAAGGACATTTGTACCATTTGTTTACTGAGCTTGGTTCTGTTTTTGCTTGTGTGGATTTGATTGCAGTGTTTTGTTCATTTGTTAGCACAATTAAACAAAGTTAAGAATGCTATACTTGCACAAAATGAGACAATTATTAGGCTTCTCATAACAACATTGAATGCAGTATGTATTTGCTGTTGGGCTAAAATATTAGGCAATAAACAATACTAAATAAAGAGCCATTTGGGAGCCAAAAGAGCCGGCTCTTCTTCGGGAGCCGTGGCAAAAGAGCCGGCTCTCAGAAAAGAACTGAACTTCCCATCACTATCCCACTCCAAAGCAGGCAGGGGCCTGACTTTATTTTGATGGGCACCCCGTGCGGCCAATCACATGCGAGGACAGACTAAGCTCATAATATTGTGTTAAAAAAGTCAAAGACAGCAAGTGTAGTGGTACAGGCCAGATACACGCAAAGTGACAGAGACTGGGGAGCCAACTGGACATTCAAGCTGAGGCATCTGGCATTTCTGAATGCCAACCTGCACTAAAACCTTTTATCTAAGGTGTCGTAATGTTAATACTCTGGACTGTATTTATTTGATTTGTTTGCTGTGGTTCACTAGTTCACTTGAACCTTTCTAATGAAAAAAGATAACATAAAAATTAGGCTTTTATGAAAACAGTGAATGACAAATTACTTACCGATGCAAAAAGCATTCACAGTCGCTAAATTAGGATAGAATCGAAGGCTCAGAGTAAAACTAAATGAAGAGCCGTTTGGGAGCCATTCTACTCCTCTAAGGTAGCCGGGCCAAAAGAGATGGATCTTTGAAAACAGCTGGAGTTCTCGTCAGTATATTAACAGGAGGCAATTCATTTAGCTTAACATGAAGACTGAAAGAGAAACAACTACATGGCTTTCCTCAAAATTCAACATTATTTTGTGCTGAAGGATGTGCTCCTCCCCCTCCCCCCATGGTACTTTAGTGCAACATCTCTATCTCTAACCTTAAAGACTCCAGCCTCCAGGATGTCACGGGGCGCAGCTGTTATTCCTCCAAAAGTAGTTCCACTAAAACCACAATTTGTTGATTTTTTTAAATTACTTCCAGACATGAGATTTATGAGGAACATGCGGTCAGATGAGGCAGGTGAGGCGCTGCCTCACTAGTCATCATGAAAAGTAACAGTGGTAAAGTAAAATAAATTATAACATTTGTCCATTGGTTTAAGCTCTAAATGTAATTTTCTGTATGATTCCAGTAATTCCAGTCATTTTTATAGTCAAAATCGCTGAATTTGCATATTTCCTGTTCAAACACAGGGAGAGACGTGAGTCGAGGCAGCAGTGAGCTGAGCCTCATCTGGAATTGTGCAATCTTTGGTTTTTAAATTTTGTGTAGTCTCATTCCATTTTCGTCAAAACTGAAATACATTTTTTGTTTAGTTTTTTGCGCACTGGGTACTTTATGTTGAATGAGTATGAATTGTTGAATTGAGGTGGCAAATGCTTGCTCTCTCCTGCTCTCTCTCTCTCTCTAAACCGCTATAGATTTAAATATGTACCTTAGCTATGTGCGTACATCTGAAAGAGTCGGTGCCTCACCGCCCACAAACCTCACCGCATATCACTGAGATTTATTAGTCTTCTATTCTCATTTTCGGAAGTATAGAAAATGTTATCAATACATGCTGCCTAACATCAGTTATAAGGACAGCTGTGTGAAATAAATTGAATTAAATGCGGCGCAACAATGAATTTTAGTGAAAAACATCTTTTAGCTTGCATAGCAAATGGATGTTTGATAGATGCTCTGTGCTCGATCATCGTGGTGTTTCTATGTTTGGCTGTAGCTTATCAGCTCTTTCGCTGAACCCCCACAGAAGCAGGGCCTGACAAGTTTTGTTAAAAGTGCTGATCTATTGCTTTTACATAGGAAGAGATGTCTGCTGCTGGCCACAGAGAATACTACATCCTGTTCAAGCTGGAAAATAAGCAATTTTCTACTTGGCTTAGGGCCTCGTCTGTAGGAAGCGTGGATATAGGTGACCTCTGCTTGACAGTTTTGCTGATGTGCCTGCTGAGGCCGGCATGTATAAATGAATCCCAATTTCCTTTATTAATTTCAAACGTCACTATGAATTTGCCTCTAAGTGGACCTGACCTAATGTTTCAGTTCAAGAAGAGGTGACTCTCTCACATACAACACTTCGGACATAACACTGTAAGTATGGAGCATCATAGTGAGTAGTAAAGTGGCCCTGGGAGTGGAACGAGAGGAGGGGCCGGGAATTACAACACTGTTGTATCTGCATGTTTGAAAATATGCGTTATTTGCATCATACGTAAATTTGTGTTGACTGAATCAGTTGTTCCTTGTGCTCTGAGAAGGTGCCAATGGTTTAAAATGGATTTATAGCCGACACGAGGTAACAGGAATCCCAGTGCAGCATCTACTGTATGTTAGCTGCAGACATCTGAGCACTGCATGTAACCGCCCCCCCCCCCCCCCCCCCACACACACACACTCAAATATAATAAATGTGGTTTATTTCTGAAGATACCATACATTTAAATACAAGAACTTGTTATCACACCAAGATATTTCCCCACACACTGAAAACAGTTTTCCACACTCTTCATTGTCTTAACCAGCTTCATGAGGTTTTCACCTGGGACTTAAAGACTGGTTTCCCTTTACTTTATGATCCAACTTATACCAAAAACATCACAGTGTGATTTAGGTCATGTGATTATGGAGGCTTCTTGGTCACATAGCCTTTAGAGTGCGTTGAGGTGTGATTTGGTTCATTATCCTGTTAAAAAAAATCTGATGGTCTCCCTTGTGCCTCCAAAACACTCATCAGAGAATGGACATGGGCCTTCTGAGGGTGTCCTGTGGTGTCTGGTAACAGAATGTTGTTAGTGGGGGGCATTTGAGGGGAGGGGCCTCTGTGGATCATCCCACAGATACTTGATCAGTTTGGGATCTAGTGAATTTGGAGGCCAGGTCAACACCTTGTTCTGTTCTTCATGTATATTTCAGTTGTTCCTAAAGAGTTTTTGTGTGTGCCTGTGTCAGGCTGCATCCTGCTGGGGATGGCTGCTGCCATCAAGGAGTATCATTACTTTTGGGTGGTGGTGCCTGGTCTGGTCTAGGTGGGTGCTACATGTCTAAGTAACATCCACATGAATGCCAGGTCCAAAAGTTTCTCAGCAGAACGTTGAATTGTCACAAGATGGTCAATGTTACTGACTTCCTGGCTCCTGTGAGTGGTTTTAATGATGTGGATGATCGGTGTATATCAAGTCCATCAGATAAGATTGTGTATTTCTTATGGTTAACATTTTTGTCAGTGTTGCCCTGAATCGGAATCCTGAATAAATCCCCAACAGGGTTCACCATCAGTAAGTCACCCCATCTTCCCGCCCATAGGTTTCCCGAGGAGCGGTTCCTAGGCTGTACTAACTGAACTTTACATACTTTCATTACCGTCACATTTAGCAGGAAAGGAGGAGATGCAAATGCAAGATATACAGTAGTTCTTTAGGCAGGATAAACACCTTAAAGTCAATTTAATAGGGACTTTAAATATTAAAGAACCAAAGGCACAACAGAGGTGAGTAGGTAAAACAAAAAGCAAATCCAACAAAAGGTGTAATCCAACCAAAAGAGAAACAGGGTAATCCAAAAGAAGAAGAAAAAAACATTGGAATACATGAATTGACAACCTACAAGGGCTATATTGTATATACACACAATGGATGACGGGATAGAAGCAGGTACAGACATCACGGCAGCTACATAATATGTGTTTTATCATAGTTTGGTTGCCTGTGTGTGTGTAAGAGTAGAAACTAGTAGATTAAACATCTTGCTCAGTTGCATTGTGGGGATTCTTTGCAATCTTTTTTGGATCTAGATCCTTACTTACAGTGACTTCATCTCAGCCTTGACATCTTTGACCATTCTTTGTAAATTCTTTGTCTCTCTCAACTTTACGAAAGTGCAATACTTAAGAGGGCTACCATTTTAAGCAGCTAAAACTTGGCCCTGTCAACAGTGCCAATGGACTATTTTTAGGAGTGTTGTGCAAAGTTTGATACAATGGAGGTTTCTGATTAAATTTCAATGCATAAAAATACAAAGCTGGCATGGGAATTGAGAATGTCGCCAGCAATAGGAAGGTTGCTTATCAGTGAGTTTTATGCAGATGGATGTGCGGCATTAATCATGCACTAATTAAAAACATTGGTTGTTCTAGTTTTAACATACCAGAATCACCTTTAAACCATTGGGAAATTTGTCTTTTTTCAATTAGAGGTCCAAGTAGAACACCAGCCAAGACTGATTTCTTGTTGTTGGCTAAAAACAGCACAGTCTGGCAGACCAGATCCTGCATTTTCTATGAGCAGTACACTGGGAGCCAAATTTTCACACATGTAGGCAGGGTAGAGATATATTGCCTCTAACCTCAAACAAACAAAACAAAATGATCTCAGAATAAACCGCGACGTCGCAGCCACCGCCACACTGAGCCTGCAAGGGGTGGTACGGCCCCCACGGCGGAGTGGGAAAATAACTTTATCTGAAAAATGATGACATCTGTCTCTCAAGCAGCAGACTCCTCATTACAGGCAGTTTCTTTGACTGGTTGTTCAGACATCAGCTGTCACAGATCATCAGCCATGCCAAGGTTGGGGCAATATAAGCAAAGGAACCATGTGGAGATAAATGCTGGGCCACACTGGTGCTCTGGTGCGGTGCAATGTCATATTTCCTTTGGATTAATGTCAGCAGTGGTAATTGTTTTTTGGGAAGTTGAGTGGAAAGTGATGCACGTCGAGTGTTTGTTTGGCACTAATATATAAATGAGTCATTTTTTAAACTACAGAAAGTGCTTATGTGTGGACATTTTCTCTCCAAACCTGCCCAAAATTAATGTTTAGTAGAAATGCAGTGTAATTTTCCGAAAATGTTAAACACAGAACATTCGGTTAAGCCATAGACTGTAAATAAAGATGGATGATGGAACAGCTCCTCAAAAGTGAAGTCAAAGCAAGTAGAGCTCCCCCTGGTGGCTGGCTGCAGTATAGGTCATAAGCTCCACCCCCTCCATGTTTGTGGATGGGACTTGGGCCAAACTAAATCACTAAAGTACATGTCAAATATTTTTTTTTTAAGGATGGTTTCTGTTATTTTATGTAGTTAATATAGCGCTGATGCATATTCAAATGTCCATTTTTCTACTAAGTTTAATTTTGGTTAGCTATTTGATGCTATACAAACAGGATGTGACATCATGATGGCTACAAGTTGCCATGCCAACCACTCTGCGAAACAGTCTCGAGGACAGTGAGAGTTGGAAAAAAATAAATAAGCACAGTGTATAATCCCAAATTTCTTTATAACTGGTGGAGGCAGAGCAGAACGCACTATTAATTAAACAAAAACGCAAGTGAGTCTAGAGGAAGTGTGGGCGGGGCACTGATAACGCGATAACCACCATACCCAGGAAAATAGCGGCCAATACAAGGAATTGAGGACGTGTTGTTCATATTTGTATACAGTCTATAGGTTCAGTATGAGACGGAAAATTCGATCACAGTTCTGTAAAGTTTGTTCAGCAAAGATGGCTTTGCCCTCATTGTTAACAAAAAGTAAGGAATAGCAAGAATAAAATATAGAAAATGCAGAATACACTTTAGTTCAATTGTGAATTGGTGGCTGGTGGTTAAGGACTCATCTTTCAGGGCCTCGTTAGTAATTTAACAATGCTGTAGGCTTATACTGTCACCATAAGATTTTATAATATCAGCTTCCCTTCTATAGAAAATCATATATTTTCACCACATGTTATATTAATGCTACAAATCAGTTGCAGTCAGTGCAAACTAGGACCAATATACTACCTCAAAGGTTGCTAAATGAATGGTCCAAAAGTAAATTGATCTTAACTGTTTACCTTTGCTTAATGTGGGGGAGGGGTTCAAACAGGGCAGTTTCAGTCCAAGGCTAAAAGAGCTCCTAACATTGTGCAACAATATAGGTTTACTTTCCTGAACACACAGAATACTTCATATCCATACAAGCAAAACTTGATGGTGTACATGAAGCATATTTCTGTTCAACTGCAAAGACAGCAAAATAGACAAAAAAAAAAAAAAACTTTAGATGGAGACCTAGCTTGTATCTATATAAGTGTTATTTGCGCACTGTGGGCTTTCTCCGTGAACTTGCTCTGTGTAGAAAGCCACAGAGGGAAAGTCTGTGGTCAGGCAAAGGGATGGTGCTAAGGGGTGGCCATAATCCCCCTAAATCCCTGGAAGGTTGTACACATGACCCAATGGCACTGAACAAAAATTAGTTCCTCGCCCTGTAACAATTTCTTACGGGGCTTTTGATACGAGAGGGAGCAGCTTTAAAACTCTCTACTTTTTTCATGCTGTTTCTTATCACTTCCAAAAGGCAGTCCCGCAGATACCAGGAGGAATAATCACAAATGATGAGATCGCCTTTGAGCCCCGTCTGACCCCGCTTTCGGAGACTGCCGCACTCTTCTCCTCTGTGTTCCCGCCTTGATACTTTACACCCGCTCAAGGGTATGGACGTTGCTTCAGCCCATTCCTCCGGGCATCTTGATGCACAATACTGATGTGGTGCGGTCGTGGCCAGTTTCTTGGCAAGATCCTCTGTCTTTATCACACCTACAGACTCTTGACTGGGTGAGCGTGGTCTGAGTGCTAAAAGAGGAGTTGCTGGGAATAACTGCTCAACTTGTCTCTGAACGGGAAATAAGCTGTATGTGTAAAGTCTGCAAACCACAAAAAAAAAAATGTTATCTTTCAACACTCTTTTTCTGTTGCACTGTTGAGGCCAGAGCCAGGTAAAATAGCCTTGGATAAACACATCTTTATCAGGGTTAGGGTTAAGTAACCCTAACCCTGATAACTCCATATAAAGACTTGGCTAACGGGCATTCCTTGAGATGATGTCACAGGCCATGTGACCCCTGTGATAACCTCTTGTGTTTCTAATGAAAACCAAACTTCCCCTGCATCTGCTTTGAGCCGCTGTGTATCATTTGTTTCTATAAGCGCATACCCCAAATCCAAAGAAAATCCACAGACAGGCACGTCAAACTGGTGGCTCCAGATGAAATGTAGTGTTTACCAAGATGGATCCCATGGGAGCTCTTTGTAGAACTAATCTACAACTCTACTGCACTATCCAACAGTTTGCAGCTTTGTTTAAATATGAGTTATTCCCCCTGAAAACATATACTGCGCTAACCCCAGAGTAAAATATACATATAGACAACAGACGAGCTACTGTAGCTCAGATTGCTGAGCTATTCTGACAAATATACAGCTTCTACATAGCACCCAGACCAGTCAGGGTGCCCATGCTGACCCCTGTCCATCGCCAAAAGCGGGCATGTGAGCATCAGAACTGGACCACGGAGCAATGGAAGAAGGTGGCCTGGCCTGATGAATCACGTTTTCTTTTACATCACGGGTACACATGTGTCACTTACCTGGAGAACACATGGCACCAGGAGGCACTATGGGGCAAAAAGAAGGCAAGCTGGCGGAGGCAGCGTGATGCTTTGGGTAATGTTCTGCTGGGAAACCTTAGGTCTTGCCATACCTAAGCATTGTTGCAGACCATGCACACCTTTCACAGAAACAGTCTTCCTCTTTCAGCAGGATAATACACCCTGCCACAAAGAAAAATGCTTCAGGAATCGTTTGAGGTGTTGACTTGGCCTCCAAATTCCCCAGATCTCAGTCCAGTTGAGCATCTGTGGGATATGCTGGACAAGCAAGTCCAATCTACGGAGGCCCCACCTCGCAACTGCTGCAAACATCTTGGTGCCAGATACCACCACACACCTTGAAGGGTCTAGTGGAGTCCATGCCTCAACGGGTCAGGGCTGTTTTGGCAGAAAATGGGGGACCAACACAATATTAGAAAGGCGGTCATAAGATTATGTCCGACTGTATATGACTCAATCAAAATTTCACTGTGTATGCACTGCGACAGTGCTCCATTGCAGTGGTAAAGATATGAAGAAAACTTTTTGATTTGATGGAAGAACTTGAACAAAGAAAAGTTAAACATAGACTTTTATTACATCAGCAATGTTGATTCGTCATACCAGGGGAAGCAGAAACATTTCTAATCAAAAATGGTTCTGTTCCTTTGCTCTGTTGGGTCTACACTGCTATGTCGTAGAGCCTATTGCAGCTGTCATCGGCCGAGAGGCGGGGTACACCCTGGACATGTCTCCAGAATTTAGAATCATAAATGAACCTAACGAGCTTGTCTTTGGACGGTGGGAGGAGGCCAGAGTACCTGGAAAGAACCCACGCAGACACAGGGAGAACATGCAAACTCCATACGGAAAGGCCCCAGTCAGCCCGTGGATTCAAACCTGGAACCTTCTTGCTGTGGGGAATCAGTGCTAACCACCACTCCACTGTGCCACCCGAAGGTATACATATAAGCTCATAATCTATTCCTATAATTTGTATGTATTTTTTAATATAAAAGTTTTGTTATTCTAATATTAAGTAGCTTACGACTCTCGTGTTTTTTTAAAATAGTTAAATGACCCAATCATTTCTGCAGGGATAGAAATCCAGCCTCGGCCTGTCTTAATGCACTTCCGTGCAGTGGAAAAAAAACATCAAATGGTACCCCATCACCTGTGACATCAAACATTTGCATAATTTGACATTTAGCTTTTTTTTTTCTTTTTATATGAAATACATTTCCAAAGTAGAAAGTAGTGTAAGTGGATTGCAGCTGAGTCCAATGTTTTACCCCATTAAACATTATTAAAAAATCTCACCAAACCCATTACGGAATAATCCACCTGGAAGGTGTCTTGTCCCCTACATCAATTCATGGCCTAAAACCAAAATGTAGCTTTAGTGTTCCAAATGAAAAGGTCAGCCACGCATTCGGATAAGCCTGAGTGGGTAAAGTATCCCACGTGAGAACAGAAGGTTCATCACACGGGCCCTATTAGCGAAAAGGGGAGGGGACGGCTGGTGTGACAGCAGCACCGCCCCATGTGCTCCATTCTCTGGTCTGCGCACCGCGTCTGATGCATCTGAGCCTTGGTGGGACAATGGATAAAGGTTACTCTCAGCTGGTTCTCTGCGGTTGAGTTGCTTTGTCACCTGGTGAAAAAGACGGGAGGTGGGAGTAGGGGGTGGCGATCTGATTCAAATCAGAGAAGCCAAATAATGTGCTCATACCTACCTGGGCTTTGAACGTTCCCTGTCTTTACATCTTTTATTCACTCTGTGACTCTGGTGGGTACCCAGCCATGTGTACATTGCAGAAACAGATGCTCAGAATAATATTCATTAGCCTATAGCACTAGTATTTAACATCTGTAAACTAAATTCTTACATGTATATGGACGGAGCACTTCAGTAAAGTAAATGCACAGTAAATGATTTTGCAAGATGCCTTTGCATCAGTCCCTACAGTCCCCAGTGTCTGCACTGTTTACTTGTTTGGTGGAGGGGTGGAGGGGTTGTTCAGTGGTGAGGGATGCTCCACTTATAAAAAATGAAATGGGTGGATATTTGCAAACATTGTATTTTTCCCTCCACTCCAATTAAACAATGCACGGTCTTACCGGGGACAGAGATATCCATAACGCCAACCTGCAGCGCTTGTAGCATTTAAAAGCCATAAACGCAAGACAAATGTTCATCAGCTGCACGAGAGAGCCGTCATAAATCATGCGATTTAGCGCAGGAAACAGATTATTTCCCATGCAGGAGAGTGCTGATGCTGACATAAGAATATAAATTAATGTACTCTAATTGTGAGAAATTTCTGGGTGTAGCGGCGCACAAACTGATGAAATATACCATCCTTACATGAGTGGAGAAAAAAGAGAAGAAAAAAAAATGAGGGAACAGTGACTGACTATCACGCTCATCTGGAAAGTCCAGCTGGTGGAAGTACAGCAGCAACACCCTGTGGCCATGTGGACACATAGCACTCCTGAGTCCTCACTGCATGAGACATCTGAGCAGACAGCAGATAGTAGAACACTTTTTATGGCTGAAATCCCAAAGTGCATCACAGCAAACACAATCATAACATAGAGGACAGTAAACTTGGCAAACAAAGGCTTGTGAGCTGCTTCACAATCATGAAGTCCAGAATCTGGAGCGGAGAACGACCTACAAATCCCAATCAGTTGGCTTCTAAAGCCGGACACCATCGGCGTTTGATTTTCTATAACTTCCCCACACAGCCGCCTGACCAATCGGTGTGTGAAGGTGTGGAAATAGACAAGGTTTGTACTTCTTCTCCGACCGAAACATTTCCAAGCAGTAATTACTGAGTACGTCATTGCAAGCATACAGCGCATGCGCGTCCCTTTGCGGAAGACAGGTGGCAGGTCTGGTGGCCTGGTGTCAAGAAAATCATCTCCACTCAAATGCAGAAAAGATCAAGGAGACGGTCACTGATGCGACGAGGAGCAGGAGGAAGCAACCCATCATACATCGACGAGACAGAGGTGGAGAAGGCAGAAAACCTTCAAATTTCTCGGGACATGTATCAGCAAGGATCTCGCCTGGAATCTCAACAATGACTGAACTTAAAGCACAAATTCACACCATATTACAGCACTTTAGATATTATTTGGGAATGTTGTATGCTGTGCTATGTGCGCTGTTTTTGTGGCGCTGCGTGTCCATTGATTGTCAATTTTTAGCTACTTAAGCCTTTTTAAATTTTAAATTGGGGACAAATAAGGTGATGAATTGAATTGAATAAAAAATGAACCATTCATTTCTGGAGGAGCCTTCCCATCAAGTGTAGCACGTTTACAGGACCGGGTCCCGTAAATGTAGCGGTTATCAGGAGACCCCACAACGTCATCAAGGACAACACACAATGCAACCTTTTCACACCGCTGCTGCTGCTGTTGGGGAGACGCTACAGGGGTGAGATCAAAGACAACAAGACTCACAGCAGTTTTTAAACTCAGGTTTTAAGTTTTTCGCCGTTTAATTAAACAGATTTCTTTCTTTTCTTTTTATTTATTATAAACAATTTATTTTATTCATTTAGTGTTGTTAGCGAGGGAGACTTGCAAAGTATGAATCTCATCGTGTGGTCTAAACTGCTGTTTTTACTGTGCATATGGCAATCAACATATTGGATTTTGAATCTCTCAGACAAAAGCAAAAAGTAGGAGAACATTGTCTTGCATCACCAGTCCATCAGAATGTCATTAGAGAAAGAAAGAGCCCTCTATGGGGTGATTGAAGCGTATTAAAAATATCTCGTGTTTCTAGGGCAATTATAGACTGTTTTCTTTTCCTTTTCATGTGAAAAGACAACTTGGAATTATAGCAAACAGGTGTAATCTTTGCTTATTAAATTCCAGGAACCCCCGAACGCGTCGTACAGATCTGACAGTTGACGGACCGCATTAAATCCCATTCTCAGCTGATACATGTCATTTAGCATCACAAGGGATTCCAATGCTGCCTTTATCATGCCACACAGCTCCAACACTTCCTGTTGAGCGCATGTCCCAAACCATATGCCGATGCAAATAGTCCCCCCCTCCCCCGTCCACCCCCCCAAAAAAAGCCAGGTGAGAGCGTTTTAATCACCTTTGAAATGAGCGATTAAAATAATTATTTCGGAGAAGAGGGATGGCCCCTGCTATTAACAACCCTCTGTTCAATATCACAACAAATTAGTTCACGCTCATTAGTATGAGTTGTGCTTGCCTCGTGGTTTGGAAAGCTTCCATTGGGAACTTTCTTTATTACTCCCTGTGTGGAGCATGTAATTAGCATTCATCAAGTGCCGCATTTATATAACACCCCACCCACCCCCCACCACCACCACTAATGTAATTTTGACATTACGTAAGGGTTGCTCGTCTGATCAAGGAGGTTCTTGCTTGCGAGGCTAAACTATTGCAACATCAAAGGTCAGCAGAACTTCTTGTGAAGTCAGAAGTCGACGGAGAAAAAAAATGGCTGTGTTTAACACGGTGTCAGGCCGTGTCCATGTTGAACAGAGGCGGCAAAAGTATTCACAGTCTGTACTTAAGTAAAAGCACGGATACTTGTGTAAAAAAAATACTTTGGTAAAAGTAAAAGTACTGATTCAACTCCTTTTCGCAAGTAAAAGTAAGAAAGTACAGGCTCTGAAATTTTGCCATTAATGAAACAATTCATCCGTTGATAATTTTGCAAAATGCAAAAGGTTCCAGCAGAATAATGTAGACTGAACTGACCAGAGGTCCTGCATGAGCATCTGGATCATTTTTAACAATAAATGGAGGGTTATTGGGTTGTTGTTTTTAAACTGAGAGCCAGCTAGCGTTAGCTATAAACTATCAAAACGATGTGTTCCCATAGCATTGCTAACATTGTAAACTGGCTTCCAAGAAATCCTCAAAAAGCTACTGATAGCAACAGAAACCACGCCATACCTGTTTGTCCAATGTAAGGAGTAGAAAGTCCGGATATTTGTGTACAAATGTAGAGAGTAAAAGTAAAAAGTCGTCAGAAAAAGAAATACTCAAGTAAAGTACAGATACCTGAAAAATCTACTTACTTCGCACCTCTGATATTGAAGTGTAGTAGCCCATATTACATGGTTACATGGTAACTAAGACAGAACTGCCATCACCCTAACCCTAACCCCCAACACTGGAAGCAGTCAAAAAATACTTTGCAATAATCTTTGAACACAATGGTTACCAAACTGTTGATGACCAGATAATTAAACTTTGGTCTCATCTGTCCGTAAAACATTTTCCCAATTGTCTTCTGGCTTGTCCACATGATGTTTAGCAAACTGTAGACGGGGCAGAAATATTCTTTTTGGAGACCAAACCACATCATGGTCGTTCAGTCTTGATGATGGATTCATGAACGTAGTTGCTTCGGAGTTACCTGGGTTCCTTTGTGATATCTCAGGCTGTTGCGCATCTTTTTAGAGAGCAGTGGCTTACCAGTCTGCCACGCACACCGTGATTGTTCAGTGTTCTCCTGATGGTGCATTCATGAACGCTAACATTAGCCAACGTGAGAGCCTCTCACATTGTCTTTAGTTGCAAAGAAGTTACCCTGGGTTCCTTTGTGACCTCTCAGACTATTTCTCTTTCTTTTGGAGTGATCTTTATTGGTCGACCACTCCTGTGGAAGGTGACAGTCCTTCCAGTCTCCTCTGTTTGTTCACAATATGTCTGACTGATTTGTCTGTGCCATCATACACTAAATCATACAAACCTTCAATATATACTGAAATAAAAAAAATATAGGTGTTTGGTTAGGTATGGCGATCTTTCATTGACTATGTTAAAGGGGAACTCCGGCGCAAAATGAACCTGGGGTTAATAACACATGTGTACCGAGTTCGACCGTTCTCTGGTATTTGTTTTCATGTATTTGTTTTGTTAGTCAAATGTGACCAGTTTTCTTGCAAACCGCTATTTAGCGTATAACGCTAGCCTTCGGGGCACACCGACACATAAAAAGAAATCGCTATTTCTATACCACTAACAAGGCTCACAATATCACCACACTTACACGGTAGCATAACTAGGGTCTCTACATGTAAACCGAAGCATTGAGAACTTTGCAAGTATACAGGTAGTTTATTAAAAAAGGAATACAGTACCGTTCGCGTCCGGCTCGCTTATCCAGGCGGGCGCCATCTTTGTCAAGATAATTTTTTATCTCAGAAATTTGATACTTTAATGCAATTTTGTTTGTTATAATTGTTTGTATTTCATCTGAAAAACTTTCAATTAAAAAAAAAAATATGGGGAAAAAAAATGTATCTTAGCAGCCATGCGCATGTGTAAGGCAGAAAGTTCACTCAAAATGAGAAAAAAAGAAAAAAAAAAGAAAATTATTTGGAAAATGTTTTGGTCCTGGACATGAGGACAAGGACCCTGGAAAACTATTAAGAAATAAAAGCATGAAATAAATATTTTCTGCTCAGAATGAGCGAACGCTGCCTGGTGTTCAGGGGACCCAGTTGCAGTGCGCACTCACTTCCTGATGGAGCTGCTGCTGCGAAGTAGAAGAAGAAGAAGAATAAAAATACACTCCTAGCAAGTCTGCTAGACGAGTTGTGGAGGAAAAAAAAAAGTTATGTGCGGCTGTCAAGTGGATAGAGAAGGGGCTGTTTCGAAAAATGGACGTTACCCCTCGGGTTTCCGTTCATGAATAGTAGAAAATATCCTCATGACCGCCGAGCCGGCTTTGGTGACAAGTCAACTGCGAAGGGTTAGATTTTTAAGCTAGTCCCGGTAGCTAGCGTTAAGCTAGGCCTGTCAGCTAGCTAACGTAAGCTAGTTAGCTATACCTGCTGTTGGGGCCTTGGTTTAGCTTATTAATGCTGGGCGGCTGTTGCGTGCTAATGTGAAATTGTGCTCCACGATGGTTCCGTAGTGTCTGTAACTTTAGGTTTGTGTTTGGAAAAGGCTAAGTTTTTTTTGCACTCGAAACTTCCAGCGGTTAGTTTTTCGGGGGAAGCTAAAGCTAGCTAAGCTACGCGGTTAGCTTAACGGCTGCGCTTCTCTGCCCGGTTTGACAGCTCTCGAGAGAAAGTGAAAACGACTGTGTTGCTGTCAAAGCTTTAAATGGCATGCTCGGTACCCGGTCGTGTGTTCGTTACCCATGTCCTGATGCACGTATGCACTGCAAATTAGCCGCAGCGTCTCTGTCCTGAAACTTGTTTTTGTTTTCCAGTAAGTTACTAGCTGGCCCTAGCTAGTAATGTCTCTAACTTTACCGTCCGCCGAAATGCTTGAAACACCGCCAGGATACCCATTCGAAGAGATCAATTATGAGGATATTGAAGTTGAGGAGGTGGGTTGTGTTTACTGTTGTCCCTGGCACTGACGAGCTCCAGCTCATGTTGTGTTTTTTGTCTCTTGACTGCTATACAGGTTGTATACCTTGTGGTAGTTTGTAACGTTCAAGTCCCGTTTCAGGTGGTTGGGAGAGGAGCCTTTGGGGTCGTTTGCAAAGCCAAGTGGAAAGGCAAGGATGTTGCAATCAAGACGATTGAGAGCGAATCGGAGAGGAAAGCCTTCATCGTTGAGGTACCCATTATAATTCCCTCACCCCCTCCCGCAGTATGTTTAGCTGACACTCACGGTTTGGATTTAATGGCACTGTGTTGTTTGCTCAGTTTCATATCAGTGACGTGAGCAGTGGCAGAGCTGTTCCACCTGTAATTACACGCTCGGTGATAAATATTTGCGTACCCAAGGTTTCCCAACAGTTTCCATGCAGATGGCAATTTTTTATTCTTTCTGCCTTCAGCTCCGACAGCTCTCACGTGTGAATCACCCCAACATTGTGAAGTTGTACGGCTCGTGCAATAGTCCTGTAAGTACCTTGGGATGTTCGTATGCAATCGTTGTATCGTCTATCTGGGGATTTTTTTTTTCCTTAATGGTCTACTATCCCTCTCAGGTTTGCCTTGTGATGGAATATGCTGAAGGCGGGTCCTTGTACAATGGTGAGTCTGCAAGAGAAAGTCCTGTTGTTGTTTTTACAGACAGATGCTAGCATTTTGTTCTGCTTTGTCTCTGGTGAAGTGAGCACAACCTTGCACAGACATGAGGAGCAGCCCTGTTCAGTTACCCCTTGCCACCGTTTGCATGTTCAGCCGCTTGTCCGGTTCCTTAAAACCTTCGTCTTTGCACAAAAACATGCAGTGCAGCCTCATTATCACACACTGCACTAATGGTATAATATCTTGGATGCAGACTATTGTCAAAAAACTGAAACTGTAATTTTTTTTAGAAAATGATGGACTATTTAAGGGACTGAAAGCGCCGCATGTAGTTGGCACTGTTGTGTTTTCAGTCGAAGGATAGTTTTGTTTATGTCTGGTTTAAAACATAATGGCTTTTGGATTAGGCTTTTAAGCAATGAGAACTAGTCAGGGTAGTTAAATCTTTCCAAAACAAACAAAAGGAGATCTTTATTATTATTATTTTTTGTTGTTATCCTTTCCTTGTGGTGAAATTTGTTCTTTGCGTTAAACCCACCCCTTCGTACACACTGTAGTGATCACCCTCTGAGCAGTGGCCAATCACAAGGCAGCACCTGGGTTCTGCTTCTCAAAACACTAGGCGTGTTCTGACTTGACGTGATGTATGCTGGGTTGAACAAGTTCATTTTAACCAATCATATTCGAGGTCTATGAGCATGAACAACCCAGCATGCATCACGTCAAGTCAGATCTGCACAGATCTGCATGAAGTCGAACACGCCTACTATCTCACAGTACCCCTTTGAAATGGACGCTCACTGACTGACTGACAGACACCTATGCTTTGACTCCTCCTTCTTGCAATAGTTGCGGGCATACAGTTTTTCCTGCACAACGAGATTTACCCTAAAATAAGATATTGCAGAACTTGGCAGATTGTCCAGCATCTCGCATTTTAACTAGATTGGACTATGTTGCTGTGATCTCAGCAAGTGCTTTGGCCTGGAAATGATCCGTCAGACACTTATAAGACACAAGTTGTAATTAATTATAATTTGAATTATTAATTTTCCCAACACATGAGTTGTGGAAGGCTAAACCATGCACACAAATCAGTCAGACAGAAGGTATGACATCTATGTTTTAGAAGTTACTTCTTTGCGCTCCTCAGTGATACCGCAACTTTTATGTTATTTGGTTGAATTATGGAGAATATAATCAGCTGTATGTGTTAGGCCTGTACATGGGGGTGCTTCTGTGTGTGTGTGTGTGTGGTAGTGTCTTCAATATCGTCACTACAGGGCCCGGCTTTCTGCTTGGTTCTGCTGCTGGAGGTCTGTTGTCTGTGGTGGTGGTGGTTGTGTTTGTGACTGTGTTTTCTTGTCCACAGTTCTGCATGGTGCTGAACCCCTCCCCTATTACACTGCCTCCCATGCCATGAGCTGGTGTTTTCAGTGTTCCCAGGGCGTGGCCTATCTCCATGGCATGAAACCAAAGGCTCTCATTCACAGGGACCTCAAGCCACCCAAGTATGCTCCTCCTCACCTCACACACTCCGGTCTCCTGTTCCACTGCCAGTTCCTTTAAGGAAGCCTGACTAGTTATGCTTAAACATCGGTTAGGCCAGTTGCTCTGCGTAGCATCGTAACACTTTTGATCAAAAATGTGTCGTTTCCTGTGTGTTTTATCACACAAAAACTTTATGTGCAGGCATTGCATCCTACTAATAATGTTATGATACAGTAAGTATTGTATCAGTGTGCAGAAGTGACAGAGGAAGAGTATTGTTTAACTTTTCTTTCTTTTTTGGCACCTGTTTTAAGAAGATAAAGCTTTTTGACATATTTATGTAAGCAGATTGCAAAGTTAAAGGGGAACTACAGTTTTTTACAACCTGGACCTTATTTCTAGCATAAAATACGGTCGTTTACTCACCCATATAACTTTTGTGTCATTTGCAGTCGTTTAGGAAATAATTAGATCAACGTATATCCATATAGTGGGAGTGACTGGGGCACCGAGGTGATGACGACGGTCGGCTTGTTTACCTGTAATTTGCTACTGCTAGTTTTTTGCAACAACAAGCCGGCCGTCGCGAGTTTCGCGGCAGATAATGCGTTATTTAGAGGCTGTGTTTGGGTGCCCCAGTCACTCCCACTATATGGATATACGCAGATCTAATTATCTCCCGAACGACTCCAAATTACACCAAAATTATATGGGTGAGTAAACAACCGTATTTTATGCTAGAAATAAGGTCCAGGTTGTAAAAAACGGTAGTTCCCCTTTAAGCATTTGTATGTATGTAATGTATGTATATATGCACTTATACTCAGTTTATTGAATTATAAGGTAATTTATCTTCTATTAGTTTTGTTTTTTAAACCTGTTTGACCCCGGTGTAGCCTTACTACAGGAAGGCTGAAGGCTGTTTTGACCAAAGAAGTTGTTTACTCTGTTGTGACGGAAAGAAAAGACCTGGCAGGATCCTCTGGCAATGACCAGGCAATCCGTTTCCTAGAGTTATTGTGTGGTTTCTAGGAATGACAATGTTACCCACTGTGGCAAACTGTCACAGTTTATTTATCTGTGTGCATAGTTGCTCTATAACATAACCTGCATTTTTAACCTTAGTCAGTCTCAATCAGTCTTAGAGGGACACTGCGGCACAAGTATAAAATGCATGGCACACACTGTGTTAAAAAGTCTTTCTTTGTTTATTCATTCATTTATTTTGCAGTATTAGTAGTAGTACTGTGCAAGTTTTAAATAGTTTTTTTATTGCCCTCTTTGTTTCAGTCTGCTTCTGGTGGCAGGAGGCACCGTGCTGAAGATATGTGACTTTGGAACAGCATGTGACATTCAGACCCACATGACCAACAACAAGGGAAGTGCAGCATGGATGGCACCAGAAGTATTTGAAGGCAAGTATAAGCAGCATTCCAGTTATTTGAAAACCTTTGGACTCCATATAGCGGGAGTGACTGGGGCACCGAGATGCATCCTCTAAATAACGCGTTATCTGCCCCGAAACTCGCGATGATCGACTTGTTTACCAGTTATTTGAAAACCTTTGGATTCCATATAGTGGGAGTGACTGGGGCACCGAGACGCATCCTCTAAATAACGCGTTATCTGCCCTGAAACTCGCGACGGTCAACTTGTTTACCAGTTATTTGAAAACCTTTGGACTCCATATAGTGGGAGTGACTGGGGCACCGAGACGCATCCTCTAAATAACGCGGTATCTGCCCTGAAACTCGCGACGGTCAACTTGTTTACCAGTTATTTGAAAACCTTTGGACTCCATATAGTGGGAGTGACTGGGGCACCGAGACGCATCCTCTAAATAACGCGGTATCTGCCCTGAAACTCACGACGGTCGACTTGTTGTCGACCTGTAATTTGCTACTGCTAGTTTTTTGCAACATGGCTGAATATTTTTCCGATTCTGAGGTTGTGGATGAACCATAGCAGTAGCAAATTACAGGTAAACAAGCCGACCGTTGCGAGTTTCGGGGCAGATAACGCGTTATTTAGAGGCTGCGTTATATGGATATCCCCTATATGGATATACGTTGATCTAATTAGTTATATGGGTGAGTAAACGACCGTATTTTATGCTAGAAATAAGGTCCAGGTTGTAAAAAAAACAGTAGTTCCCCTTGAGTTTTGTTTTGACCAAAAAGCTCTTGTAAGCGTCCCGTTCACACACAATCACCGCAAACCAGTTCACCAATCTGTATAAACTCTTTCTTGCACCCAGCTTTGCTTTGCCACCATTTTACCTTAATTCAAGTTTAGTGCTTCCAGCGTGGAAGCATTAGTTCTCGAGTCATCATCCGCTACCGTGCCCTTCTGTCTTATTGATGGTAGGGTCCCAGGCGTGCTGAGAAAGATGAATGGAATGATTCTAGTAACTTTATTTCCCCTGGGAGACTTCCGTGCACAATTTTGTTTCTACTCAGCCAGGAGCGTAATGCATCTCTACGTGATGAGACGTGGTCTTGGCAAGAGGGGCGGTGGGGGGGGGTCAGGAGGAAAGATGAATTAATGCAGAGTCATTATCTTGTTTTTGGAGGCAAGTTACAAGACTGCAGTGTGATTAAACAACTCACTTTTGCCCTCTCGGTGAACTCTTCGCAACTAATTTGCATCAGTGTGAAAAATTACCAGAACGCCTTAGTGCAGCAACTTTGGAATAGGTGTGTGATGTGCACTTTAATTCTGCAATAAAATATGCAGTAATTAAGTAACACAGGAGCTATTCCTTGCTTAAAAAAAGAGAAAGAATAAAAAAAAAGAAAATGCTCTTTCCCTCTGAAAACTGATGAAATAAATAATAAAAGCTCGTCTGCCTCCTTTGCACATCCCTTGCTCTCTTTTTAAATGTGCCGCAGAGGATTCTCAGTCAGTCGGGAATGTCAAACCGAGCCTTTTTTTCCTCATGTTTGTAACGTACCTAAGTGTTGCTGTGGGTTCTGTTCTTGCAGGCAGCAATTACAGCGAGAAGTGTGATGTGTTCAGCTGGGGGATCATTCTCTGGGAGGTGATCACTCGCAGAAAGCCCTTCGATGAGATCGGAGGACCGGCTTTTCGCATCATGTGGGCCGTGCACAACGGTGAGTCAAAGTCTTCAGACGTGTCTGCTCATCTAGACCTGCTGGGACGCTGTCTGTCAGAGGGCCTGGCGGAGGAAATCAGCTAAAAGATATGTTGACCTGTCCCACACTCCCTGCAGTTTATTCCAATTCAGAGATGGATGGAGGAGAATGCTAATGGGACTTAATACCTGGGGACAAGTTTAACATTTTACACCACTTAATCTGCTTGCTTTAGTCATTACTCACCTGAGCAACAGGAAGCAAGGCGTTAGGCATACATTTGCACTGTTATCTTGTCTTGTGTGACGCTAAACATTATTTGTTCTTTTGGCTGTATTGTTTTATTTTTTCCATGTAGGTACAAGACCCCCTTTAATCAAGAATTTGCCCAAACCCATTGAGAGTCTTATGACTCGCTGCTGGTCTAAAGACCCCTCTCAGCGGCCTTCCATGGAGGAGATAGTGAAGATCATGACTCATCTAATGAAGGTACATTGACTGAATCAGTAAATGTCACCCCTTGGGTTAACTCAAATTGGGTTTGAATCCATCATGGTCGACTGGGGCCTTTCTGTGTGGAGTTTGCATGTTCTCCCTGTGTCTGCGTGGGTTCTCTCCAGGTTCTCCGGCTTCCTCCCACCGTCCAAAGACATGCTGGTTAGGTTCATTGGTGATTCTAAATTGGCCGTAGGTGTGAGTGTGAATGTTAGTCTGTCCCTCTGTGTTAGCCCTGTGATAGACTGGAGACCTGTCCAGGGTGTACCCCCGCCTCTCGCCCGATGACAGCTGGGATAGGCTCCAGCAGACCCCCGCGACCCTTAACAGGAACAAGCGGTTATAGAGGATGAATGAATGAATACAATTTACTTTGTTATAGACCAGGGGTGTCAAACTCATTTTAGTTCAGGGGCCCACACACAACCCAGTTTGATGTCAAGGGGGCCAGACCAATAACACAATAGCGTATTTACCTATAAATAACGACAACTCCAAATGTTTCCCTCTGTTTTAGTGCAAAGAAGAACATTATGAAAATGCTTACATTTAATGACTGGACATTTCTTAAGAAAAAGAAGTGCAATTTCTGTTTAGTTCTAGGTCTCAGTGTTGTGGTATGTTCGCAACTCTTACTAAATCTGTGTGAACCCTTGGAATAGCAATTACTTTTATTGGAAAAATTGTAGTTATTGCATTTTGCAAATACATCCAACGGGCCACATTGGACCCTCTGGCGGGCCGGTTTTGGCCCCCGGGCCGTATGTTTGACACATATGTTATAGACGGTATAGACTGTAGGATTTGAGCTTGAAGAAACCAACACCTCGATAGTTTTTAATGTATTTTAATCAGCATTTCAGCTGATCAGAAAGCTCTCTGCTGCTCTGACCCGGCAGTGACTCGGTTCAAGTCCACAGTAAATATTGTTGAGAGAATATCTGAAGCTGAAGTTTTGGTCAAAAGATCCATTTCTTTATCCATTTCTACTTGTTTGTTTCTGTTTGCTTTCTTCTTCTGTAGGGATTTCTTTAGGCACATTCAGAAAGGCCAGGTTTTGCTAAAAAAGAGATTAGTAAGAGATTCAAGACAAATCAAATGTTGCCAGGATCCCAGAGGGTTAAAACACAGCAGAAAAGCCGTGCCAACGAATGAATGAATGCTAAGCACAGTACGTCGTTTTATAGGAGACATTAACGTTTTCGATTGAGCACAGAATTTCCTACATTTCTAAACTAAAAATTAAACAACAGCTTGGGAGAAATGTTCCACAGGTGGCTTCACATCATTTGAGTCACAGCAGACGGCTGGCAGACACTTTCACAGGTGTAGCTAAGTCAAAATAGCACAAATAGCTCACGATAAATTAATTAATTGATTGCACTAATTGATTCCCTTGCTCAAGATGTTCTTTTGTGGACTTGGCGTGGCAGAATCGTCTGTTAATCTGGTCTCAATTTGTCCTTGCAGTACTTTCCAGGATCTGATGAACCCCTGCAGTATCCGTACCAGTATTCAGATGATGGACAGAGCAACTCTGCAACCAGTACAGGTGCAAAAGGGAATTTTTAAGCTCGGTGCCTCTTGTGTTTATGGTTGTGAAGCTACAAAACGAGGCCCTTAAAGGATAATTCCTCTCTATTCCAACCGTGCATGTTTCCCATTCATGTGACTACTGTGGCTGTATACCATACCATGCTCAGTTGGGTGTATGTGTATGTACTGTTAAGTGTTGGGAATGTAAATAAACCCGTCTCCTGGAAATTACAGGTTCTTATGTGGACTACACTGGCACCAACACAAGCAACAAAAGCGACGCCAACATGGAGCACAGCGATTCTCAAGGGAGCAACGACACAATCAAGATTACACAGTTTCCACCTCACTTCAAGACAAAGGTACGGCCCGTGCTCACAGACAAACTTTGCTGTTGCCATGACACGGGGAAGAATAGATTCCAGGAGGCTAATTAAAGAAAAATAAACAGTCCTTTCCTTGTCTATAAAATGACCTGCCGTGCTTACGAGCCCCTTGTCATCCGTCTGCGCGGCGCACAGAGACAAGACTCTTTAGTTAGCTTTTGTTATCCTGCCAAATCGCGAGCGGCTGTCCGCTTCGAGGAATGACTGGCTCCGATATGTAGATGTTTATCTGTGATGATGCTGCTTGGCTGCTGACCCCGGCGAACGTGGCATGCAAGGAGCCAGTTGGTGATATATATTTCTCTGTGGGGGCTATATTCCGCTGCTCTTCTCCAGTGGCCGGGACGTCGCAAAGCACACGGTGTATCGGTGTGGAAAATTATCCTGCGGTTTTTTGCTTGTCAGTTTGATCAGCTGTTAGAGAGGTCGCTGATCAAATGATATAGACGGCTAATAATAATCAGTAGCTTCCTGATTGGAGCACCTTTAATTAGCTGTCATACGTAACAGGGCTTGTTCTCGAAGGTTCTTCTTACACAATCACTTATTTTATATAGCATTGATTTTTCTCTAATTGACATTAATCTGGAAATCAGAAACACTGTCAGTGATTACGTTCATATGTTAATTTGCTTAAAAACACAGTGACATGTCGCAATGTTTGTATTCAACCCAAATCATCGTAGCTGCGTTTGGCAGCTGGAAATGAGAGTTTAAACCCCAACGTCAGAGGTGTGGGAGCCTTTTAATATCCACCTAATAAAGCAACACCACCACCACGCATAATCATCTCAGCAGGGACAATCAGCTGCTTTTTGACCTCAAATGAGGCAGCAGTTCAAATATATAATTACTCACAAAATAACAAATGATCAATCCAAAAATATATCATAGATAAATTGACAAAGGGAATCTAAGAGATTAATCGATTTGAAGAAGATCCAAGTGTTTTACATTCACTGGGCTTTATTTTAATCAGAGCCATTACATTTTAATCGTTTGTAGTGATGGACGTAGTTGATATTACAGATCAGAGGTTGCGCTAGACTTTTTCGTTGTCGGTCATTTTGACTGACAGGGTCATAAAAGTCCCGTCATAATCTATTTTTACCTGTCACTTTATTTTTTTTAAATGATAATAAAGACATATTCAATAGCATTTAATTTTCATTAAAGTTTCATTAACTTTAAGTACTTTTTGCAGAACAGTATTGACTTAAAATGATAATAAAAAAAAAAGTTTCGGCTGCCGACACGTCTTGTCCGTAGTCGGAACGGGACTGCTAGCGTAGACAGCTGTTAGACGGTACCGTAGGGTTGAAGTGCTTCGGTGGTATGCATGTTCCATTTTAGTAGCCGTTAGCTGCATAGACATAGACATATATACATATATATTATATATTATATATATGTCTATGGTTAGCCGAGCTCTGACGTGTGCATCAGTGTAATCGGTGTACCAGGAAATCGTGCACCGACAAAAGTTCCACGATGTTTGGAACGCAAACTGCGATGAGAGACAAGAGCCAATTAATAAGGTCACTCGCCACCAAGTGGTCAGGGGTGTGAATTGCAACCTGTCAAAATGACAGATGGCCTTCAGATTTATCCGTCACATTTAAAGGAAAAAAAAAAAACGGTCAATGGCGGAAAACATTCGGTTAACGCGACTCCTGTTACAAATATAATTGAAATTAGGTCTTTAGTTTTCTTTTTCTGTCTGTATGAACTTGAGATGACTTCTTCTTCTTTTGGGATGTTTAACGCCTGTGATGCTAGCCAGCCGCCATTAAAACAGAAGAATAAGAAGTTTTGACGCTACAGCGACGTGGTTCTGGTTTATAGCAGACCTAAAATAAATAACTGCAAAATACTGGGCTTGGCTAAAGCCATTCCAGTCATTTTAAAAATGCCTGGATCTGCCCCGATGTGGATCTCCCAATACCGATCGGGACATCCCGAATCAGTGCTAACCACCTCGTGCCGCGTTCGAATCCATGAGCCGACTGGGCCTTTGCTCGTTAGGTTCGTTGGTGATTCTAAATTGGTCGTAGGCGTGAGTGTGAATGGTTGTCTGTCTCTCTGTGTTAGCCCTGAGATAGACTGGAGACCTGTCCAGGGTGTACCCCGCCTCTCGCCCAATGACAGCTGGGATAGGCTCCAGCAGACCCCAGGACCCTTAACAGGAATAAGCAGTTACAGAAGATGAATGAATGAATTAACATCCCTAATATGAACTTAACAAAACATGATTGAAAAATGCTTTTCTTTATTAAAATAATATGACGCAGTGTTTATAAAATGCAGTACCAACAAACATAGAGGCCAACAATAAACATTTTAGGTTTTTTGTGTTTTTTTTTCATTTTGAATTTTTATTAATCAAAACAGGTGTTGAGTGTGCTTTCTGTTAGCTCAGTGCGTGGTTATGTAGCCTTCTAATGCCAGTTTAAGTCACTATTTGACAGCACTTTAACAGAATCCAACTGCTCCGTAATCTTTTCCTTACATTCATAATATATTTGCACCCCGATAATTTAATACTTGCAATCAGTTGTTGCAAACATCTGTGCAAACCAGGCTTTTCCACTGTGTAAATACGCGCGTAATCTTTAGCACCTGCTGTCATTTTTTTTTTTTTTGGCAGTCTGACTCGGTCTATTTGGAACTCTTGTCACAATGAAGGTGCTCCCTTGTTCTTTCAGGTTGACCCGTTAAGGACTCTGTCCAGAGGGGGCAGCGTTGAGAGCCTGCCTGCGCGGACACAATGCCTGGCGTCCTCTGACAGCAAAAGAATGAGCGCTGACCTGTCCGAGCTGGAGACCAAGTTGACGTTCGCGACTGCAGGTAATGCAGCACATTAAACGACACGAAAGCAACACGTGAATGGCAGACGTTTTTTGGAACTGGAAAGGTTCTACGGGAAAGCCACCCAGTTGTGTTTAACTATGTTGGAACTAGACCTTTCCATGTGCACAAGAAGCTTCTCTACTAGCACCCAATCAGTTTCTTTTTCATGTGATTTCATCATTTTTGAGCTGAACATTTATCCTGTTTATTGATATGACCATGAAAACTGTGGCCTGCCAGAACCAACCGTCCGCCATCTCCCCTCCTTCAAAGGCTCAAACAGAAAGCAGCAGATGCAATTGTCCTGTCATGGTGAAATTAAACCTCAGGAGCTCCCAGAACCTCCATGAAGATTTTTAATTTGATTGCCTGTCAGGTTTTTTGTCAACTTTAATGTAGCTTTAATAAATAGGAGTGTCTGTATTACAAGCATTGACACCCTCCGTCCTCAGATTCTGCTGTTGCGCCAAATAACATTGGATCTGAGGGCCTTGCCTTTGCTTGTGCTGAGACATGTAGTGCACTGACTGCTGTCGGTCAATGCAGTACTGCTCCACAACTCCTGGAATGGCCGGGGTGCATGTTCTGTTGCATGAACACTGTGCGCTATGCATGTCTGTGGCCCACACTTCCAGTCCAGTTGTGGGCTCCCAGCCTGTCTTAGTCTGCATGCTTGTTGTGTACGCAGCTGTACGTGTGTATATATATGTGTGTTTTTGCAGCACGTCCCCAACATAAGCGAGGCCATCGTAAAACCGCGTCATTCGGAACCATTCTGGATGTCCCCAAGATCGTCATCACAGGTATCACTTGGACCGCTGGGCTTTCTGGTGACCTGGTGAAGCTGGCTTGGCTTACCCCCCATGGTTTGCTTCTCTCCTGTGTGTCACCTTAGAAGATGCTAATCACAGGGTGTAGATATGTGTGAAGTTCATTCCTGTTAAACCAGTCTTTTTATTTTTCATTAGCAGTGTAACATGAGTTTGAGGCCTCGTCCACCCGTGCGAAAACGATCTTTTCCCTCTCAGTTTTCGATCATCGTTTCAAGAAATATCCGCATCCACACGGATCCGTTTCAGCACGACCGAAAACGCTACTTCATATTCCAGGCCTATAGGTGGCGCTGTTTCATTTTCAGAAATTCACCAAAAACGGAGAGGAAGAGGCGGAGCATGCGCACAAATCTTGAGCGCTGTTTACAAATCGCCTTTTTTGCTCAGCGTGGTGGCACAGGAGCATGATATTTTGCCCTAGTAACCCTAATAGGCTCAATATCTTCTCCAGCAGGAAAACTAGCATGTAGTCCGCCATTGTTGTTGATGTTGTTACGAGACGTCTCGCGGGATGTGGAAGGCTGCTCGGGAGTGTGGCGATGACGTCATCGTTTTCCCCGTTTTCACCGTCCACATGAAAACGCAAGAGCTGCGTTTGCGAATTTCTCCACCCTGGGACCCGTTTTCAGAAAAGTGCGTTTTAGGGCTATGCGTTTACAGGATACGTGTGGACGAAAGGCCAAAACGATGAAAAACTTCTGCGTTTCGGCGTTTTTGCGTTTCCGTGTGGACGGGCCCTGAAACTAGAGGTTTCTCATCTGTTTCATCCCTTTTTGACCCAGTATCTACACTCAGTGGCCAGTTCATGTACGCTAGTGAAAACAAACGCATTCTAATTAGGGTTGTCAAAATAACAACATTATGACTTTGGCCCAAACCATAGTTTGGGGAATCACGTATCCCACTGTGTAGCAACCACACTGTGGAATGCAAAGTCTGAAGTGTGGTTACCCATACAGAGGGCAGTAATACGCCCTACCAAAAATCCCTAAAGAAGAAGAAAGCAAATGGAAGCCAACAAGTAGAAATGCATCTTTTGACCAAAGCTTCAGCTGCAGATATTCTCTTGACAATATCTGCGTTTACTGTCGACTTGAACCGAGTTACCACCTGGTCAAGCAGCAGAGAGCTTTCTGATCAGCTGAGATGTTGATAAAACTAATAGGGATGCACCGAAAAAAATTGCTGCGGTTGTTGCTTGCACGTGCTGTTTTGGCAATAAAAGTCCGAAAATTTTCAGCCGAAAATGCACTTTCGGCCAAAAATTGCTGCGGTTCTTGCTTGCACGTGCTTATTGGTGATAAAAGTCCAAACATTTCGGCCGAAAAACCGAAAATGCACTTTCGGGACATTTTCGGCCGAAAATTGCTGCGGTTGTTGCTTTCACGTGCTGTATTGGCGATAAAAGTCCAAAAATTTTCAGCCGAAAAACTGAAAATGCACTTTCGGGCCATTTTCGGACGAAAATTGCTGCGGTTGTTGTTGCTTGCATCACATCCTGTTTCAGAAGTGCTGTTTTGGCGATGCATTTTCGGTTTTTCAGCTGAAAATTTTCTGACTTTTATCGTCAAAACAGCACGTGCAAGCAACAACCGTGGCAATTTTCGGACGAAAATTGCCCAAAAATGCATTTTCAGTTTTCGGCCGAAATTTTTCGGCGCATTCCTAAACAAAAACTTAAAAAGCTATATGGTCCAGGTACATTTTAAACTGTTTTTTTTTTTTATTAGATTAATTTGCATTAAATATCATCACGAGATTAATCGCAATTAAAGATTTTAATCTATTGACAGCCCTAATTCTTATGTAACAATCCTGCATTAAATCCCCTGTCATGACTGTTCCAATGTTAATTTTATGTTGAAACAGTGTAAAAAAAAGGCAGTAATTCAACTATTTAATCATTTTTGAGGACGCGGTCTGTGGTGCTGTTAAACTATACTGAATTAAGTCTGTTGCTTAGCCTAGCCCACTGACTAAAATGAGGCACAATAAATAAAAACGTGTCGATGCAACACGACACAATTGAATAGTACTTCAAAGCACAGCCTACAGAATGAAAACACAGTTGTATTAAGAGCTCCCGGTTATTTTAAACAAATTCTGGATACCGTAACATTTAGAAAGCTAATATTTAGTGCAGGACTGTTGTTAGAATGAGTTAATGTTCACTAGTGTGAGTGTTTAAGTATTAGTTTATCTGCCTTAAAAATTAGGGCGGACTTTGTATCACCCAAAAGCAAGTAGCAGACAATTAGCATATTTTAGCGGAACAGGTGACACACATGAGAGAACCTTTCCTGTCTTTTCTGTCATCCTCTTTGCTTGGCTGCAGCAGATCATTGTAGCAAAAGTAAACCAGTGCACCAGTTCTCTGCATTTGAGCTCGTCCTTGTCTTTCATGCACCGAGGACACTGAGAAAGCATGGTTTATTATTTTTTTTCTCCTCTCTTTTTTCATCCATTAACTTTGAAAGAGTCATTGTGATTCATTTCCATCATAGCGAGGGTCAGAGCTATTATTACAAGCAGAGATTCGGATGAAAGGAATGGGGACAGCTCCGGATGTCAGAGGAGGCTTTTATTTTGAAGCCATGTAGGGCACACTGTGAATGAGTGGCTAATTTAATCTAGTGACTTAGGAGGTGAACTGGTGCAATGTTACCAAAGGTAAGCCACATATCATTGCATACGCTTCACTTTTGCACATAAATCTCTGGCCAGTTTAGAGATATAGTAGTTTAAACTAAGTGTATCGTTTTCAGCTTTTGTCGACATTGTCAGAAATATCATAATCCTATTTCTTTCTCTTTTTCTTGTGGTGCTTGTCGTCAGTGGTGGTCGTGTACTGGTCTTTATTGCATTTAAGGGCTTGGCCCCAAATGCATGTCATTGCGGTTATCAACTTTCTGACAGTGTCGGCAACGCTGAAAATGTTTTTTGCTCATAACAGAGGGTCTTCTTTAATCCAGTCCAAGTGCTCTTAATAAAGTGCTCAGTGATCTGCATTCATCATACCAAAACACTCCCTTGTATGAGGTTTTCCCCAATCATGTGCTAGTCAGACTAAATGGTAAAATGGTGATCCGACAAATCCTTGAATGTGCTATGACTTCTAACAAGCTTTGCCATTGGTTAACCCACGTGACGCTCTGCATTGACAGCCTGACCCAGATCTTTGCACTCACCTCCCAGTCAGGTCGTAGTACCTGCACATTGGGAAAATTCAAATACAACTCCAGCAGATACACTGGGTGATTCCATTTTTCACAAAGCTGAAAGACGGATCAACTATATCTTACATCTTGTGACATATGACGTCTGCAAGGAAAATGATCTACACCTTCGTAGCTGCAGGTGCAGTCTAGAAAGTCCTGCTAAGAAAGCAGCGATGGCTTACAATAAATTGGTCTATCAAAGTTAATGCAGTGTCAAGATGATAGCTCATACCTTGGATCCTGAAGCTCCAACATAAACTCTCTTTAATATTTTTCTCCTTGATGCTATCTTGGGGAAGCTTTTATTTTCTCTTGAACGCAGTGTTAGTAGTCACGAGATTTTGGTACGTTGTCTTCGTTGTCTTTTCTTGGCAGCTTTGACACAAGCCAACCGCCATTAAAACACAATAAGAAGTTTTGAGGCTACAGGGACGTGGTTGTGTTTTATGGCAGACCTAAAATAAATAACTAAAAAACAGGGCTTTCCTGAATCCCCATATCAGTCATTTTAAAAATGACTTGTACACCCGTGTTGTCTGACTGTTTTTCTTGCCTGATAAATGGGAATCTGTGATGGCTGTCCCATCCATCTCTAACGACCTATATCTTGGGTAATAACCTATCGCAAAGCCTATTGGAGGTCGTAGCAAGTACAAAATGTAATTGGTAGTTAATGATCTTCTGTCTGTGTATGTGTATAGCCGTCTAACAGCACTTGTTGAAGCATGATGCAGATTTTTAAAGGGAAAAAAGCAGCGTAAGCACAAGGGTTTTTTAGGGGGCTGAGTTCTATCCGAGGGTGAAACTGGAGCCTTGAAAGGATAGTATAGCGTCTATCTATGTATTACTTAACCCTAAAAAGGCAATTTTGGGAAAATATCGCAGTCTTTCCACGTTCAGATACATTAGGTTTGATGGTCAACCATAGGTGGTCAATAACACTCAATGAACTTTCAACAACTCATCAACTGTCACAGTAAACGCTTTCCAGGTAGGTTTCACAATTCAGAATTAATATTAAAAAGTTACATACTCAGCAAAATGGTAACATCTAAAAAAAAAAAAAAAAAATGGTAGCTACAAGTTCAACTTTTGCATCTTTATTCATACAGCTGCTTGCATTCAATTAAATTGCATGTATGAAGTATAAAGAATGCTAAAAAAGTGAAAGATTGTTTTAGTTTCATGACAAGGAATGTGAATGAGTGTTTTGTGTTTGTTTCTGAGTGCTTGGTGTTTCATGTGTATGTCTATGTCTTGTGAATTCATTGTGCCCTAGTCAGAACTTGTAGCTAGCCTAGACCAGATAGGCAGGTACATTAGTGGTGTGAAGTACAATGCATCCGGAAAGTATTCACGGCGCTTCACTTTTTACACATTTTGTTCATTTTTTTTCCTCAAAATGCGACACCCATAATGACAACGAGATTTTTCACATGTGCATAAGTATTCACAGCCTTTGCTCAATACTTTATTGATGCACCTTTGGCAGCAATTACAGCCTCAAGTGTTTTTGGATATGTTGCCACAAGCTTGGCACACCTATCTTTGGGCAGTTTTGCCCATTTCTCTTTGCAGCACCTCTGAAGCTCCTTCAGGTTGGATGGAAGCGTCGGTGCACGGCCATTTTCACATCTCTCCAGAGATGTTCAATCGGATTCAAGTCTGGGCTTTGGCTGGGACACTCAACGACATTCAAAGAGTTGTCCTGAAGCCACTCCTTTGATATATTCGCTGTGTGCTTAGGGTTGTTGTCCTGTTGAAAGATGAACCATCACCCCACTCTGAGGTCAAGAGCAGGGGCAGGTTTTCGTCCAGGATTTCTCTGTACATTGCTTCATTCATCTTTCCCTCTATCCTGACTAGTCTCCCAGTTCCTGAAAAACATCCCTACAGCATGATGCTGCCACCACTATGCTTCACTAGGATGGTATTGGCCTGTTGATGAGCGGTGCCTGGTTTCCTCCAAACATGACTTCTGGTATTCATGCCAGAGTTCAATCTTTGTCTCATGAGATCAGGGAATTTTGTTTCTCATGGTTTGAGAGTCCTTCAGGTGCCTTTTGCCTTTTCCAGGGGGGCTGCCATTTTCCTTTTACTAAGGAGTGGCTTCGGCCTGGCTACTCTATCATACAGGCCTGGTTCGTGGATTGCTGCAGAGATGGTTGTCTTTGTGGAAGGTTCTCCTCTCCCACAGAGGAATGCTGGAGATCAGACAGAGTGACAATCGGGTTCTTGGACACCTCCTTGACTACGGCCCTTCTCTTCCAATTGCTCAATCTAGATAGCCGGCCAAGTCTAGGAAGAGTCCTGGTGGTTCTGAACTTCTTCCATTTACAGATGATGGAGGCCACTGTGCTCATTATGACCTTTAAAGCAGCAGAAACCTTTCTGTACCCTTCCCCTGGTATGTGCCTCAAGACAATCCTGTCTCGGAGGTCTACAGACAATTCCTTTGACTTTCTGTTGGGTTTGTGCTCTGACATGCTCTGTCCACAGTGGGACCTTATATAGGAAGGTGTGTGCCTTTCCAAATCATGTCCAATCAACTGAATTTACCACAGGTGGACTCCAATTAATCTGTACAAACATCTCAAGGATGATCAGTGGAAACACGATGAATTTGCAAAATTCTCAAAAAGAAGTTTTTTCATGTTGTCATTATGGAATGTTGTGTGTGGAATGTTTTGGGGAAAAAAATAATTTGATACATTTTGGGATGAGGCTGTAACTTAAAATGTGTAATAAGTGAAGCGCTGTGAATACTGTCCGGATGCACTAGTCTGTGGAATCTGTAAAACCTTTTGAGGAAGTAAGGGTGAAGCGCTGTCTTGACTTGTAATTAGACAAGACTCAAGTTCATTTGATGTTTTTTTGAAACTGGTACAGCTGGTAATATCTTTTTTTAATGGAATTACATTACCCCAGTGATGTTAGTGTCTACCTAGTGAATCTGTGACAATTAGGAAGAGCATCATCTATCAGGTCCCGTTTACCATGTATGACACCTCAGTCAGTGCCCACCTGTCCTATAGGTCGGCCAGCAGCTGTCGTGGCTAGGCTTATATAGGCGGTGTTGCGCAGTCTCAGTGGGTCTGGGTGACAGGCCAAGACATAGAGAGCCCTTAATCAGTGCATCATTCCCCGAGTGGATTCCCAATTTCCTACCACCACTACCCCAACCCCTCTGGGTCTCATTCCGCCTTCTGTTTTTGTCCTTTCATCCTGTCCACAGCCACTTGCGATCCTCAGAGACGACGGTCTGTGCAGGATCTGCCAGGCATTGGCACAGAAGCCAGCCAGGTAAGACACAAAAACTGAATTGAATATGGAGTTTCACTTTATTTAATATTGCTGTTTTAACCTTATTTGTAAAAAATTACCACTAAACGAAATCATATTATAGTATATTAACTGAACGATTTCAGAATAAACCAAATAAATCACCATTTGACTTTGGTTTATGGCAGGTGTAGGGTCTCTGAAAAGGTTATTCCTCTCTATCTGCACGCATGAAAATTGATGAGTTCCTTATTGTTTTATAACATGGTAATGGGAGTCAAAGTGAAGGAGATCCTGTAGTTTGAAGATAAGCATGTCATTTGCTTTCCAGTGGGTAACGACAGTGGTTTTTATGACATTACAATTGAAACCGCTGTTTCACTTCTTGCTGGTCTGTTCAAAAGTTTAAGCTAGTTGGAAGGGCAGTGTAACATTGGTGCCTCCATCCTGCCATATACTGTGGATTGACTGTCGATTTTACCGAAATAAAAAGCTCAGTTGTGTACTAACTGGGTTCACTGTAAACAGATTTTATTTTGGTGATGAAAACCAAGTCAGTGAAGTAGTTTATTCCACATATCCAGGTCCTTGATGCTATGAAGTAATGAGTTACATTTTTAAATCTTTCCAAGTATTTTCTTTTTGCTGCTCTTGGGTGCCATTTCTCTGTTGTGTTAGGTCTACTTTTAGGTATCCCAGTTGTACTGGTTTGTGTTTTGTACTCTGCATTTAAGTCTGCTGCCCTTATATGGGTTTATTGGGACATTCCTTATGCTAATTGTGTAATCCAATTTAAGGTTATATATGATCATATTCATCGAAGTATACAGTTGATAAGAATGGAATTGGCTGTCCGGGCCATTTGTGAATCCCAATGAAGATTAGATTTGTGGCAGGTCACATCAGTTACGTTGTCTAGTTATAAGAAATTATCCAGTTCTGTCGGCCAGTCAGAATCAAGGATTCTCACTGGTCAGTGTGTAATTAACTCAATTCTTCTGAAGAAAGTAACATGGAACGTAATGTTAATGAATCAAGAAGTGTAGATGTGAACATGTCTGTGAATGTCAGTGTCCTGTAAACATCTATGCAATAAGCCTCGTCAAAATGACCATATTAGTTACATAGATTGCAATCTCACAAAATTAGCAATTAAACTCTCCATGATGTCCTTAACAACATTAAGAAGCTGTGTCTGACTTCCTTGTTACTTGTCTGTGTGTCCTCTTTCAGGGGAGCAGGAACAGCAGCCGGTCCTCCAGTCCCAGTGTGAGGATGATGCCACCTGATAAGACTGGCAGAGGTTATTTCCCTCCTGACGACCTCACAGGTACTCGGGGCAGCATTTCCATCAACGTCAGCTACCACAGTCACAATAGGGTGATTGAGATAATGTCCCAGTGGCACCTAGAGAGGACACATTAGATCAAGATTGACATAATGCTCTGTCCTTAACCATGGGGGTATTTGCTGCCACTATCTAAGCCTCAGCCTTAAAAGGGATTCAGAAGGTTATTTCTTAACAGTGATGTTCCTGCGCCAAACAGCACAAACAGCTTTTGAATTCTTTCCTTCTCTTTTTCTTCAGACACAAATGGGTCAGACAACTCCATTCCCATGGCTTATCTCACCCTGGATCACCAGCTGCAGGTATACAGAGTACTACTGTACATACAGCGTGTTTATTGTTTGATTTAAACGTTGTCAGCCGTAAGCAGTGTTGAGTCAGAGTAAACTCTGCTGCTGCTCATTTGTTTCCTGTGCCAGTATCAGCTCCAACATGTAGGGATTATCCCTGAAAGCATGTTGTTAGCTAAACTGTGGAATGTAAATATAAATATCAGTGATGTCCAGATCAGTATCGGGGCCGATAGGAAAATTTCAAAAATGATATTATCGTATCATGTTATGTAGATATTTATTTTAGGTCTGCCATAAACTAAAATCATGTCCCTGGTGTGTCAAAACGACTTCTTCCTTTTTGTTGGCTAGCGTCAAAACTCGCCTTTGGAGAGGTAGTAGTGGGAGATTCTCATTCAATACTACCAACTTGATCTTACACCAAATAAAATTTAAAAAAACCCTAGGCTGAGCCCATGGTACAACCTAAAGTGTCATGGCTACATTGGCTTTGACAGCCCTATTTATTGACCTTATTTACGATCAGATCAGGACTTGATCGGCCAATACTGAATATTAAATGATTGGCGTTGGATTGGTCGGGGGGCTTGATCAGGGCATCCCTAAATAAATGCACAATGGTACAGACTAAATGTACAACAAATACCAATACATACTGCCCTGGATGTATTTTTAAACATTGTTTGTTTCCAGCCCCTCGCCCCCTGTCCCAACTCCAAAGAGTCCATGGCTGTGTTTGAGCAACACTGTAAGATGGCCCAAGAATACCTGAAAGTGCAAACGGAGATCGCCCTGCTCATCCAAAGGAAGTAAGTATATACCAAGGTGATGTCACAAGACAATGAGAAGTGTGTAATGCAGTGGTTTTCAAAGTGGGGGCCACAAGGGGGTGCTAGGGGGGCCTTAGACAATTGGAGGGAAGATAAGAAAAAAAAATTTGAAAAATGAAAAAAATATAATCAAATTATTTTTAACCATTATTATAAAATATAATCAAATTATTTTTAACCATTATTATAAAATATAATCAAATTATTTTCTAAATCATTATCATAAAACATAATTATTAATAATATATCATATCTAAATGTTTCTTTCTGATTCCCTGCCAGTCAAAACATCGTTCATGACCTCATAATCTGTGTAGACCTGGCGGTTTGCGCCATTTATCAAGCCACTTTGCTCCTCAAGCTGGCATGTAGCTGGCATGTAGCTAGCATGTAGCTAGCGCAAAATGGACAGGCTTTTGACAAGAAAGAGACCGAAGGAACAGACCGACAGCCCTGTAGTGGAGGACACTGCTGCAAAAAAATAAACCTAAGAACTCCTGGCCAACTAAAATCAGAAAATATGAGGCAGCACTTATGCTCAACAAATGTAATAGTTTTTGAATAGTGAATAAAAGTAAGAAAAAACATATTTTGTAGCACTGTCTTTAGGTTTGCAAAGGGGGTCCCCGGCCAGAAGCTAATGCTGTTTGGGGGGCCTTGGCATGGAAAAGTTTGGGAAACCCTGTGTTAATATATATATATGTGTGTGTGTGTGTGTGTGTGTGTGTGTGTGTGTGCTTGTATGAATGAATGAGTGTGTAGATGTGTGATTGTGACTGTAAAGAGCTTTGAGTACCAGTAGATATAATTACAACACTATTTTCCCAAGCTGTAAAAACTGAGTTTAGCCAAAGAGCTCATTAACTGGAAAGAGTCTACACACATTTTTACTGCAGATATAATGATGTTCTTTATGGCCAAACTGTTGAGGCCAAATTTTGTCTCATCAGACCAGAGGACATTCTCCAAAAACTAAGGTCTTTGTCACTGTGTGCAGCTGCAAACATTAGACCTCTTGTCTTTTTCTTGGTGGTTTTGCAGCAGTGGCCTCTTCCTCTCTGAGCAGCCTCTCAGGTTATGTCGATGTAGGACTTGTTTTTCTATGGATATAGATATTTCCGTACCCGCTGCCTCTGGTGTCTAATCAAGGTCCACTGCTGTTGTTCTGGGATCGATTTGTGCTTTTGATTCCGGTTACGTTTAGAGAGAGAATGTCTCCTCCCTGAGTTGTATAATGGCTGCTCCTGTGGTGTTTTAATGTGTGTAGTTGTAGTTGGTAATGAACATGGTACCTTCAGGCATTAGGAAATTGTTCCCTGTTATGAACCTTGTGGAGGTTTTTTCCAGTTATTGTTTTTTTGTGTGTCTCTTTTGATTCTCGTGTTGTCAGATAGTAAAATATCGTGAGTTTGACGGGAGGCCTTAAAATATATCCACAGGTATTTTAAAGCCTCCTCTCAAACTCATGATATTAAACAGTAAACTAATCTCTCAAAATATCATTAGTAAATCTGGTAAATTACTTTAATCTGGATTTAACCAGACTCATAATGTAAACCACATTAGAAACTAATGTAAATGTGTGCTTAGTGAAGTTTAAAAAGATCTACGTGATGCACAGCTTTCAGGTATTGCTGCTCCCTATAGAGGTACAGATTTTTTATAAGAATTTGCCATGGTGGTCTTATTGTCTTTCTACTCGCAAACATTCTTTAAATATACATCATTGTGTATTACGCAAAAGAAAAACACTATGGTAAACTGTCAAAGTGTTCATAGACTTCATAGAAGATTTAAGAAAATAAATAATCAAATCTCCAGTTTGAGGATCCTCCTGCAGGTTCCAGAGTGTCTTGAGATGGTCTTAGCTGCCTTTGACTTGATGTGCTCACTCCTAGTTTCTTTACTTAAAGAGGAATTACCGTTTTTACAACCTGGACCTTATGACTGGCATAAAATAAGATTGTTTACTCACCCATATAACTTTGGTGTTATTTGGAGTCATTTGAATGATATTTAAATCCGCGTATCCATATAGTGGGAGTGAATGGGGCACCGAAACGCAGCCTCTAAATAACGCATTATCTTCCAAGAAACTCGTTCATTTCACCAATATTTTGTTGTTGTTGTTTGTCCGGAGTTACCTGTTATCTATTCGCGGACGTGCAGCTGTTTGTTGTTCTTTGGCCAGCTGTACTCCTCATTCCCAGGATGATGATAACAGGTAACTCTGGACTCAACGGGGAATAGCACTAGCGTATCATAACAAAATATTGTTGAAATGAACGAGTTTCGCGGCAGATAATGCGTTATTTAGAGGCTGCGTTTCGGTGCCCCATTCACTCCCACTATATGGATACGCGGATCATCATTCAAATGACTCCAAATGACACTAAAGTTATATGGGTGAGTAAACAATCTTATTTTATGCCGGAAATAAGGTCCAGGTTGTAAAAATGGTAGTTCCCCTTTAAAATACAATGCTTTCAGAAAACACCTCTAAGGTTAGAGGTCATCATTTGAGCCTGAAATGATTTTGGCTAACATGAGTGTTACATGTAGCAAGCTTGTCAATCATCTCGGCGTGAACACAGGCTACAAAACAAGTTGAAAGAAGTGCAACTGGACTTTACCAGAGACTTTTAACATGGTTTAATAGGAACATCTGTGGATCTTAGGACTAAATGATGTCTTCCCTTCCCGTCTGTACAGGAAGGAGCTTATTGCTGAACTGGACCAAGACGAGAAGGACCAGCAGAACACGTCCCGTCTGGTTCAGGAGCACAAAAAGCTGCTGGAGGAGAACAAGAGTCTGTCCACGTACTATCAGAAGTGCAAAAAACAGCTGGAGCTGATCCGGGTGCAGCAACAGAAGAGACAGGGAACGTCATGATGAGACAGAGACATGCAAACTGCTACCCCACCCCACCCCACCCCCGCCCCCCTCTCTTCTCACCCACGCCCCCCTGCCTCTTTCCCCTACCCCTGTACTGTAACACTACCCTCTCCTGCTCTGCACACACATACAGCTCCCAGCCCAGCTTTGTAAAGAGACCTGCGCTCTACTGTGTCCTGCATGTTGCACCGTAGACCCGGCGGGAAGACTTCTGTCCTCTGCACCTTACATTTGCACATCCTCACAGTGTCTTCTGTGAACGCAGACCAAACAATCACTGCTCCCCCACCCCACCTTAACCCATCCTAATGAGCCCAGGACCTGGCGCCGCGCTTCGGGATGGGACAATCCCGGGACGAGCGACGTTTCTCCGTGTTTGCTCTCAGGGGCTCTGGGCGGTGTGTGTTTGCACTCAGCAGCTGACGGCCGCGCCATCCTCCTCAGAATGTGAAAAAAATAAAAAACGCGGCGACGGCTTTTCAGCTTGGAAGTGTGAGTTGTGTGCAGAGTTGTAGAAGCAGTGAGGATGCTCAAAAACCCCTGTTCTGCAGTTTTACGCGTGGAACCCCGAACCAGAACGAACCCCCCTTCCCCCTTTTAATTTGACATATTGATCTCTTCATTTTTCTAATCCTGAGCATGAGCCCTTCCACAGTCCACGGGTCAGACGGGAGGAGGAAGAGCTCGGGAGTTTCTGTTTATACTCGTCTCGTGCTCTTTAAAAAAAAAACACTCTGAGCTTCCAGAGCAAACGCAAGGAGCCGTGGATTCCCTTTTCATTTGAGTTCAGTATTGTTTTTTGCGTGTCGATATTTTTGTACTTTCTATTCTGTAGTTCACTTTGTATGGTAGCTCTCGTGTAATTTTTTTTTTTTTTTTTGCATTAGGACTCATTTTATCCGGTCTGGGAATGTCATTGACGACAAAATAGAGGAGCCTACACCTCCCTATACAGTATCTAGTTTGTTTTTAGTTCACATGTTGCCTTAGAAGTTGCCTGCATTTTAAGTGCTTGTTTAATGTTACATCTAGTAATGAGAAAAGCTTAAAAAAAACAACTATATTTTAAATGTACTGGACATTACTGAAATGGTTTCTGAAGAGGAGGGATGAGCATTGGTAAGCTGATAATGTAAATTTTTCTCCCACCAGCTTTATGACATGAGATTATGACTATTATGTAATTTCTTTTTTTTTTCTTCTTCTTTTTTTCTTGGTGTTTCATTTCCCTCGAGTATTTTTGCACAATCACTTTGTTAATTCTGGTGATACACAAATTCTGTCGCTCATTTAAACGATGCTGTTTTAAAAAATTGCAAGACTTGACGAGTCTTACTTTTAAAACCCCCCCCCCGTGATTTGGATTTACCACACACACCGATACACCACTGATTCCAGTTAGAAATGTTCCCTGAATGATCGGGACAGGAGGCACAGTATATGACCGTGAGCAAGGCATTATGAAATAAACGGAACTGGTGAAAAGATGTGTGATTGTGTCCGATGCGTATCCGCTTTACCCGAACAGATCGTCAAGTGAATGTGTACGATAGGAACCAAAGATACCACAGCATTTACAGACCGGGCCTTTAAACGAGACTCCCAGCTCCTACCCCGACAAAACACCTTTTCGGGATCGTGGGCACAACTAGACGTGATCACAGTACGGTAGTAGTCGAGCAGGTCTGGCTGACTTTAAAGGCGATGGTAAAGGCATAAAACATGTTTTCACCTTGTCATTATGGGTTATTTAGTATTGATCTATGGGGAAAATATATCAAGTTTAAAATAAAGTCAACACAAAGTGCAAACGTGATGGTGTCTGAATATTTTTTTGATGCGACCGGCAGTCAGCTGGACACGTGTCATGTTAAAACTGGAGGTAAACTTGAAGGTTCGTCCCAGTGCTCCGTAGTGACGAGTAAAGTACTTAAATGTGTGACGTATTTCTGCAAAGAACTGTTTCTTAATTTTGAGACTCAAAACTGTAGTACATTTTAAGTGTACATCACAAGTGATTTGTTGGAGTAAATCAGTAGGATAGAGCACAAATTATGTCATAAAACATCCAAGAGCTGAGAGAAGGACGAAAAATGTTGAGTTTTCTGCATTTTGGCTTAAAGAAGAATTACCGTTTTTTTACAACTTAGACCTTATTTCTAGCATAAAATGCTATCATTCACTCACCAATATAACTTTTGTGTCATTTGCACTCGTTCAGGAGATAATTAGATCCAGCGTATATCCATATAGTGGGAGTGACTGGGGCACCGAGACGCAGCCTCTAAATAACGTGAAACTCGTTCATTTCGCCAATATTTTGTTATGATACGCTAGTGCTATTCCCCGTTGAGTCCGGAGTTACCTGTTATCATCATCTGGGGTCGGTAGATTGACCTACAGACCCGGATGATGTCTTCTGACCTGGATGATGTCATCTCTACGTGCCACGCGCACCTGCTACGGTCGGCTTGTTTACCTGTAATTTGCTACTGCTATGGTTCGTCCACAACATCAGAATCAGAAAAATATTTAGCCATGTTGCGAAAAACTAGCGGTAGCAAATTACAGGTAAACAAGCCGCACGGGGTGTGCGTGGCGCTCGGAGATGACATCATCCAGGTCAGAGGTTAGTAGGTCAATCTACAGACCCCGGATGATGATAACGGGTAACTCCGGGGAATAGCACTAGCGTATCATAACAGAATATTGGTGAAATGAACGAGTTTTGCGGCAGATAATGCGTTTCAGAGGCTGTGTTTCGGTGCCCCAGTCACTCCCACTATATGGATATACGCGGCGCTCCATTGGATCTAAATATCTTTGGAACGACACCAAAGTTATATGGGTGAGTAAACGATCATATTTTATGCCAGAAATAAGGTCCAGGTTGTAAAAAACGATAATTCCCCTTTAATAGTGACTCCAAGCGTCGGCATATTTTCACACAAGTCTTGAAAGTAGACAAAGAGACGGAGCTTTCTAAGGACCTCAAAACAAGAGGACCTCTTTAGAGATGAGTTTGGAAGCCACAGTCAGGCAGATTGCGAACAAATGATAGCTGTTAGATCACTCCAAAAGCAAAAGGGAACCCATGGTAACTAGTAAGCAACTACAAAACTGCAAAGTTTTGTTAGTTCCTCCAAGTTGCTGTAGATCACTGATCAGCAGTTACTGGAAACAGCTTAGTTGCTGTTGTTGTTGCCCAAGGGGGTCACAGCAGGTACTGGGCTCACGTGCTTTTGCTCACAGATATGTTGCATTTCTTTAATTGGATTTTCTTTCTCTACTTTCAGGATTTATGTGAAAATCTGCTGATGTTTGGAGTGATTTTTATGCAGAAATGTAGAAAACTGAAGTGCAAAAACTACATAGACATGTAGTATTTTGTTCTGTGTTGACAGTGGCATAAGGCTGGCGGGGGGGGGGGGGGGGGGTGAATTGGCAATCTGAATGGAGAAGCTGTTTATTTTAGATAGGGTGGATTTGGTGCCAATGAGAAGAATTTCCATTTTGCTACTGTTTAAGTTTGAGGAAGCTGAGGAACCAGGTTCTGATTTTCTGTAGACAGTCAGAGAGGTATGTGGGTGGGAGTGTGGAATTGGATTTGGTGGACAGATAGAGCTGGGTGTCATCTGCATAACAGTGGAAATGAATATTGTACCTATGAAATATCTGGCCAAGGGGGATGAGGTGGATGATGAATAAAGGGGGGCCCAAGAACAGAGCCTTGGGGAACACCAGAGGAGACGGGGGATGGGTGGGATGTAAATGGTTTTTAACTCGAGAGGTGTGTCTAAATTTTAATTACACCCACCCAAAAAAATTAATGGAATGGAGGAACACGGACAAAGAAATATGATCCCTTCAAAGAGCAACAACTCCCATCGTTGCTAGTTTAGCCACTCAGCACAGTGACGGCTAAGAGATGCAAGATGGTCAGGAACTAAAAATGTGGCCGCTGCGTCTGTTCTTCATGCGAGAGAATGTCACACAGGACGTGTTGTACATTGTCACGGTGTCTAATCCCGTCGTGAAAGTGAAGGGAAACGGGGGGGGGGGATGTTGACTTCCCTGAGGGAGGTTTTACAATCTCAGCATTGTGTGTTGTTGCATTGAAACAGGGAAAAAAAATTGGACGATTTGGAAACAAACTGTATTTTGAGGTTCCAATCTACGAATAAAGTCACAAAAAAACATAAATACATTCAACTAATACCTATTGTCAACACAAAGGACTCAAAAGCCAAGAGAATTATACTATATATAAACCATTCTGCACTGCAAAACTCCCTTGCTACAAACAAACACGATATCTTAACATGAATACATGTACGGTAGTCCTGTTGCATTTCATTTCATGACTAGGTTAAACAGATCCCTTCATGCTGACACACTGAATGATGTGCACTCTACTGTACCTCAGACGGCACAGCGGACCAGTGTTCCTGCCGTAGTAGCCTCCATTCAGCCACCAGGTGGTGCTAACCATCCAGTATTGTCATGGAGCCATGGAGCATGGAGCTTGTTCCTCCACAGACAAAGAACCATACATGTTCAGTACACCAATGGCTGGGATCAAAGTGAGTCCTTATTATGTCATGCTACCCAGGCTCGGCCCGACCTACTTTATCGATTGTTAGAGCTGATTTATCCACAACGGGAACAGATTCACTTTCAAAAGGTGTGTCTGGTCTTTGACGGTGAGCACCCTGAATGTGACCCCCTTAGTGTGTTTGCAGTAAAAAAATAAAGCCCCGGCTTCTGGATCGTATGTCAGCTCGAAATTCTCTGAGCATTCTGCTGACGAAGGCTTCAGATTCCTTCTATTTTTTTTTTTTTTTGTTCACACTGTCTGTGCTTGAAGTTGACAGCTAAATGGGTAACAGTGAGTCATTTCATTGTGGAGAAATGATGTCATCTTCCTTCTCCTGCCAGATATTGTGTGTGTGTGTGTGTGTGTGTGTGTGACTCGCCCTCCTTGAACTGGTGGAAATAAGGAAGACAGCGTGTTGTTGCCAGCTTTGTCTTGGGCTCTTTTGTTCTCAGAGGGATATGTAGTGTTTGTCTGTTAGGAAATCCAGGTCGACGGTCCGTTTGTGTGCGCGGCCGAGGAAGGAAGGCTACCGTCCGCGGGGCTTGTGTGCGGTGGTTTGATTGTGCGTCGCTACGTGATCTTTTATTTTCACAAGGACGCACAAAAACCCAGAAGTGTCACTTTTCAAACCTGCGCTAGTGTGTATTTTCAGATTTCCGTGCAGAAGCCCAGGTTGTTGGATGTTAAATCCATCCAGTGGATCCACAAGTCAGAACCACACAACTCCAGGAAGTTCTCATGGAGGCTTATGTCATTTAGCACGTGCACCAGGTTGCCAATGTCTCACCGGCCCACAGCGATCAGACCAGCGTTGCCTTCTTCACTCTGGGGCGCTGAGAAAGGTGACGTCGGGACTAGGGGTGCTAATGAACTGGGGCGAGCTGGCGAAGGACGGAAGCTCTAGGAGGCAAAGAGCGCCAAGGCGACCCAAGTCCCACCAAGAACCGGGTACCTCCAACCTTCACCGACGCAAAACACAGCTATTTTAGCCCAGATATTGCACATACTTGCATTGATTTATGTGCACAAGTAACACTTTGATCGTTTTCTACCTCAGATTTTGCAGATGTTGCGCATGTGAATAAATCAATGTATGTATACCATGGAGTTATTCTGTTGTTGTTCCATATAGTCTGTTGACAAAGGACCTATTGTCGGTGTCTGGGTACTCCACAGTTTTCAATATTCCGTTTAGGAAGACAAAAGTTCTCCGTGTTAAATGTTAATTTAAAAGCGGGCGCGTGGAGCTGTGTGATCAAAGACCATTTGGCAAGGTGTGCTAGATGTGAAAAGCGTACCTATGCGTTGACTCCTTTCTTAAATCTCCACAAATACACATTTTCTATTTCGGTCTCCATGCCAATGATGGCTCAACGTGCAATCCTGACTTTTGTTCAAGTGCATTAATAAACGTAGGCAGCAACGCCGCTTCCCTCTCCGCGAGGGAAAGTTGATGCTGCACTTGAAAACTGTGTGTGTGTGTGTGTGTGTGTGTGCTTTAGATTTTATCTATGGCATGGTAGCCATGGAAACTGGATGACATAAATAGGCTAGCAGTGGAAGAGAGATGTTGCAGTTTTTAATAATGGACGGAATTTGGGTCATAATATCTTGCATGTTGGATCTATAAATTGCGTCGTGTGCCACTTAGGATTCCATTAATCTGCATGGGTCCCCGGTCGGTCTTCAAAGCGGCTGCAGGCGATTATTTAAGGACTCCTTCCAGTCGTTAGGGGAGGCAACGGCCTCGTGTTCTCACCCCTACGTCTTTGTTTACTCCTCCTCATGCATTATGTAATTACACATCGCAGTTTAGATACAGAAACGGCAAAAAGCATGCAAATTGAGATTTTGAATTCGTTTGCTGTTTGGAACAGCACTCAACTCCGTCCTTCCCCATTTATGATTTCATTATCATTCTTTTCGGATGCAAAATTGGGAGCAAACGCTTTGAGAAATTATAGAGGGTGAGAACGGAAAGAGCAAATCTCTGTAGTGTAACTCACTACAAGACACGAGTTATGGCTCAGTGGCTGAGTTCACTGTCCCCTGTCCACATCTTGAAATTTGAAAACTGCTTAAAATGTCTCAAACTTTTTATCAATTTGTGAAGCTGAAGATAACATTTAAAGGGTAATTTAACATCAAGACAGAAAGACAGTGTTTTACAGACTCTTTAGAACTAGGGTGTCAAACTCATTTTAGTTCAGGGGCCACATACAGCCCAGTTTGATAACACGATAGTGTATTTACCTATAAATAACGACAACTCCAAATGTTTCCCTTTGTTTTAGTGCAAAGAAGAACATTGTGAAAATGTTTACATTTTATGACTGGACATTTCTTAAGAAAAAGTAATGCAATTTCTGTTTAGTTCTAGGTCTTAGTATTGTGTTATGTCCACAA